>NC_142181.1:28462218-29820968 GCF_026936395.1 Plectropomus leopardus
CTGCTGGAGCTATAAAAGCAGCTCACAAGCCATCAGCCGGGGAGCCGACTCAATTACTACAGGATCTCCCAAGACAGCACAAGGCAAATAGACCAGTCAGATCGGGCCCCTAGGTACCAGCAGTATAATTGTTTGCAAGTGTTGGCTACGGATCGTAGTTTGCGAGAGACTACCGAAGGGTTAAACCTCACAAGTTGATTAGAAATCTCCTTCCTTCCATCTTTTATAAATGGATCTATTTAGGAAAACACTAATTGGAAGAGAAAAAAAAAAGCTTGGTTCATGCTCTGGTGCTCCAACACTCAGCAGCAGGGAGCCTCCTCTGCGTTAGATGGAGTAGTCATCGGGAACAAGGCCAAGAAAAATAAGGCAGGCCATGCTTATCATCAAAAGCTGACATTTTTGAAAGATGGCATTGGTATGAGTGTGAGTAGATGGAAATCATTCATTCAAGGCGATGAAGGTTTGGCTGCTGTAATTCAGGCTCCATCTCTTTCCTGAGCAGATGGCAGACGGGGGACTCAGCAGAGAGCATGCCCCACACTCTTGACTGTAACTCCTAACAGAGGGTGAGCGTTGTGTAGGAGTGAGGGAGTTGTAAAGCTGGCAGAGACGCAAGCCAAAGAGAAGAATAATAAACCACATGAGGAAAGGGGAAACCAAGAGCAATACAAGAAAGCTACTCCATCTTTTAACGCGCGGAGGCTGCAGCTCACTGTAATATTTTATCATTTTGCAGCGGGACAAGTTATTTATAACAACCCCACAGATACATATGCTTGTTTTCTTCAGAGTTTTGTGATGAGTGTCAGTTGGAGAGAAGGTTGAAGGAGCATTTTAGCAAAACCTGAGTCTTACAAAAAAATTTAAAAGCAGGCAGATATGCTCCAAAATTTCCAAAGAGATCTGTAGGAAAATATTTTCCCCCACTGTGACTGACCCATTCATGGCAGTCATTGAATCTACGAGCTATTTGAGGAGATTCCATGTTGCTTTCCATTTTAGCCACAACCATCCATAAAACTTTTTTTTACAAAGCACTCCCACATACTGTTTCTAAAAAAAAAGCAATGTAAAAAACCTACATTTGTATTGTGATACAAAAAAATGAAAAATGAAAGAAGAAAGATGAAAAAGGAAGAAGAAAAGAGAAGGAAGAAAATGAGAGTTATTTCTGGTGGGGTGGGAGTTGGAACTCCTTCCACTCTATGAATCTATAATGACACACAGTAAAACTTACTGCTGTGTTCAAACTTAACACACAATTCACATTGAATTGAGGGTTCCCTGAGAGTTCAGAAAGTTTAAACTTGAGCAAAAGACTTTAACACAGTGTGCGCTACAGACATACTAAGCTTTTTTGTAAGGCCAAATTCAGAAGAGAGAGGGGACTGACTGATGTGTACTCCATGAAATTAATTTACATGAGGAGGATCCTGTGCTTTAATAATTACAGTTCTCCCGGTGCTCCAACTGTGCACAATGTGGTGAGGATATATATGGAGCCATATGTGGCTTGAAAACCTGAAAACAATATGTTCCATGAGTTAAGTGTACGGCTGTTTTGAGGGGAATGTACTGTAAGATAATAAACCACACAATCACATTTGCATAAATCCTAACCACTGTAAGTAGAATGCCTGAAGCAATCAGTCTATTTTGGAATCTGCAGAGACTGCAGATTTCAACTGCACTCTCATTTCTCAGTTAATAGCAGCATATCAGTGTCATCTTGCTGGAACGCAGAGACTTGTCTGTCCAGGAGATTATAATTTTTCAGCCACACATATGAAATGACATACGAGGCCATATGCAAATGAAAAATGAGCAGGACAATTAGGCAAACCTCAAACCATGAACCCTGAGAGACGAAGATAACTTAACAAAGTGTGGCTAAAAGTATAAATCAGTAACATAGTGGGGATAAATCTCAACAGATTCTAAACTAAACAAGATTCCCACAAAACCTTGAATAAGGACCGAAACTTGCTTGGGAAGTTACGTCATATAATTTAGCAGGAATGTCACAGCAACAAGTTATCCATCATTCATCTCAATACACTAACGCACTTGTTTGTTCTCCTTTCAAATGTGCTTTATTTTTTCTTAAAGGAGAAGTACGCAAGATTTAAAGGGATTTAGTGGCAACTAGCGATGAAGACTAAAGATTGAAACCAACTGATTCTTCTCTCAGATATGAATCCCTCAGTGTTCACTGTTCATGAGGTTTTTACTAGAAGCCAAATTATCCACAAAGGTCTCTTCCTCTCCAAAACAAATCGAACCAATGTTTTAAAGTGTTAAAGAAATTGAACAAAGTTGTTTCACATAAAAAAATGGTGTTTATCCAACACACACATTGCAGAGGGCAGCTAACTACACTGGCCAGTGCAAAATCGCAGATAGCCCTATCTAGAGCCATTGCTCAGTTTGTCTGTACTGGGCTACTGTAGAAACATGGCGGTGCGACGTGGCAATTGCTCCCTATGTAGATAAATGGCTCATTCTAAGGTAACAAAAGCACAAAAATATTTATTTTCAGGTGATCATACACTAAAGAGGGTTCCCACAAATTTTCGTGGGAAAATTCAATTTAATTTTAAAAGTAATTTTTCAATTACTTTTCAAGGACCCATAAAAAAAATTTCAATGACAATTCACAATGTATTACATGAATAGAACCGTAACGTAAACTTTTCTCCAAAAGTTAGTTATATTATTATAGGTGATGCACAGACATGGAGTAGTTGAGTTCCCTGAGTGACTGCCAGCATTCTAGCTGGCTCATTGATTAATTTGTTTGAAAAAGATTGAAGGCAGGGGAGAAAATGAATATACATTATGGTAAACAATATATCACACAGCAAAGCAAATTAGATCTGCGCTACAGAAAGTAACTAATAAATCCATGGAAGATCAGTGTCACGATTTATTTTATGACACAGAACAAAATTCTATGATATTTCCAAAATTTTCAAGGACTTTACAGATTCCATGACTTTTCCAGGCTTGTTATATTCGTTATATTTCTGCCAAAATATCGATCTAAATCCTACACATTAAACCTATAAATCTTTTAATAAACAAAATCTGTATTCCAACTATGTCCTGTACATGGACATACTACAAATTTTGAAGAAAAGGAAATATTTATTACCAAGAAAGTCATTTAAGATGTGCCAGTCAGAAGCAGGAATTCTCCGCCCTGCAGGAGGGAGAAAAATACCATTCACCACTTTGTCGTATCCATCCTGACATGGATACAAGGGGCCTCTCTCTCCGTTTCCCACTGACATTTTACTCTTTCTACTGCAGTGTATAGGTATTACGCAAGGTCTCTATTTCTATTGGATTAAAAGTTCAAAAGCAGGAGTAATCTTAGATCATCAGCGGCAGCAAGGAGTATTCTCCCTACACTCCGTGTGTATGAGTGAGGCATGATGGGAGCTGTCTTATCAGCAGGGGAAAGGCAACGTTTGGCTGAGTCCTTAGTAAAACAAGCTGGGGGAATCCAAAGATAACTGGGGCACTTGTGGTTCTCCGATCAGATTCCAAGAGCCTTCCAGAGGAGACTTTCTGACTGACTGTCCAATCAAGCGAACAGGATTCACAGGAGAGAACATGCCTTTGTATGTTTATGTATAATATGTTCAAATGGAATAATAATCCTGAGGCTTTTGGATGCTCCGATGTGTTCTGGCCCGTGTGCTCGCTTTGTGGTCTGAGAAGGAGCCAGGCCTGGAAAAGAACAAGCCCAGGATTTGGGTGCTTTCTATTTTTAGAGTTGAATTTCCCAAAAGGCCAATTAGAATTCTCATTTATGATTGTCTACTATAGCTCTCTAGTCCGTGTTCTTATATTTTTCGGGACAACGCATATGCATGTATGTTGGCGTGACCTTAATTTCCCAAGCCACTGCCCCTCTATCTTTCTTCATAGTGCGGCCATGCAAAAAAGCCCCACTGTGGACAGACCTTGTGCAAAAACCTGTGAGTAAATGAATGATGTAGAGCCGAAACCATTGAGGCCAACACGGGGTGAAATAAAGGCGATGTAGTTTTTAATCATGCTCCCCGTATTTTAGAGTGCCCAGTCAAACAAATCTGTCTCACGTAGTCCTAAGTGAAACCAGCCAATCAGGACTGCACCTCTGCCAATCCAAATAGGCCACAAATGACGGAGTGCGCATGTAAATGTTTGCCAACTAGGAAATTATCACACACATCAATCAAACTTTGCATGCACATGTCTTTTGAGTGTACCTTAGATGCGTAAGCAAAGACACCGGCGTACAAACACTTGGGATAAAGTCATCGCTCATTACTGTCTCATGGTTCCTCCAGAGCAGAAGAGCGAGACTGTTTTTTATTCTGCATTTGATTACGCCAAAATCTTTGTATTCACCAGGAAGTCTGTGCAAACAAATAAAGCTCAGATAACTATGAAGCAGTGGCTACTGTGACTTTGACCCATATTATATTCATAAAATACTGGAAGACATTCCTAAATCTCTTGCAAAAGTGTTTCACAGATATAAAAATGGCCCTCACATAAAACTAGGCCATCTCTGCAGAATAAAGATGCAAACACTTTTCAAATTGGGTGCTCAAAAGGGAAGAAAGCCTACAACTACCAGAATGCAGCATGCCCTAACAGATGCTCCCTCTGGTGAGTGACGCAATGTGGAGTGGTCCGTGTGGAACAATGGCGGCCGGCCGGATCTTGTATTACAGTGAAACGATAACCTAAAAACAAGTTTCTGAAAACATTTGAGGTGAGAAATATTCAACTATGTAGCATAATCTTGGTTTATATTTGATCATTTCTGCTTATTTTTACTGTTTGGTCTCTGTTTTTTCAGCCTCAGATTTCACTATGCAGGAGGCAGTGTGGCTTCCTGTTTACTAACTCTTGCCATTATGTCGAAACAGGACATTAAAATATGTTTCTGAAAACATTTTAGGCAGGAACAGGCAGTGCAGTAACATAGCCTTGATTTATGCTGGATCAGCACTGCCTAGTTTTACCGTTTGATATGATTTCCAGTCAGTTCAAGTCAATCCAGTCCAAGCTTGAGAGAGAGAGAGAGAGAGAGAGAGAGAGAGAATTGCAATAGACAATTGGGCAATTTCAGGCAACACAAAAATGTGGAAGTACAGCTTGTAGTTTGAGCAACAGCCCAAAACCCAGAAAAAAAACTCCAAATGACTTATTTCGAGGTGTTTCGCTGGGGACTGAGGAAGGATATCTAGGCACTGGTTAGATGGAAGGAAGTCTACCACAGTTCATCTACACATACTACCCACATTGTTTTGACATAAAGCTGGTTGAAAATCGGCAAAGTATCCCTTTAAACTCAAATTTATGACTGAGCCTGCTTTTATCTTACATGGGGAGACTGTTACTTAAAGCACCATATGTGACACATTGGCAAAGCAACTGAGATGGGTTTAAAGAAGTGCTTAAATTATAGAGATCAATGTCAATGTTGATAAAGAACGAGTTCAAATCCTTTGGGATCTAGAGTAAAGAGGACCTTATTTAATAAGCTGTGGAGAAAAGGCAAGGGACCTGTGTATTCCATCCACTGGAGATTTTAGCTGCCATCTTTGGGATAAAAAGTATCTCAAACTCTCGTAATGTCAGTCTACTACCAATCTAACCCAATCTGACTTTCAGAGCAATATCAAGCCTAGTCATGAAAGTACAAACTTTACATATTAATTCAAAAATTCCAACTAATCAATATCAAGCATGATTTTAATGACAGTTTCACAGACATGGCCAATTAAACTGTAATAGCAAGACTCTCATAAGAGCAATTACATGCAGCGTGTGATAGATTGATGGAGTGACATGGAGATCATCAAGACAGTAAAGGCAAAGAGGAAAGCGTAGGCTCAAAGAAATCAAAAGAGTGGGCGAGTTGCAGAATCTGGACAGAGAGTTGCTTTGAGCTTTCACAGCTGGTGTGAAGCCGTGCACACTCCTCTCCCTCTATTGTCCTGGCATCACTTCTGAGGACAGCAGAGATGAGGAGAGCGCAGCTAAGACTTCCTAAAGGCCTCTTTCACTGTGCGCTAAAGTAGCAGACAGGCAGGTTAGAGGCTTTGCGACATGTCCGTCACCAGACTCAGACAGACATCGGCCAGGTGGAAGGAAGAAGCTCACACACTGTTGAAGAATATATCAAAACTCTAAACATTTGCCGCACAATATTGTCTGGATTCCGACCAACCATATGTGAAAGATTTTAGTGGTTAGTCGTGAGACAAAAGGCTGAGATCTTCACTGCATAGTTTAAGACATGGGTAAGGTCTAGAAAATGGTGACATTAAATACTACCAAACTGTGGCCTGTGATGTCTGGCTGCTTCATATAAGTGTGATAAAAGTAATGAAAATTCAAAAGACATCCAGCTGAAACAGAATTGAGGATATTCAAGAGCCCTTTTGTGTTCCTTAGCTTTTCTATATACAGTATGTGTACAGAGCAGGAGCTGTATTCACAAACATTCTGCGGATACTCTCAGAGAGCACCCAACTTAGCCTAAAAACTTTTAGCAAGGAGTGCTCGGTTAGGAGTAATTCAGGAAAGGTCTCAGAGTAACTCTGAGCAAGGAAGGGACAGAAACTTATATCTTATAAAGATATACTTGCTGTTTAACCTTGCATGTTCGCATACACGTCCAGATGCGTCCAGCTACGTCATGAGCGTTTTTTGTATATATACTTACCTATATGTGACGCGTGTTACTAGAGGAAACCTCAAGATTGCACATGAGAGAGCTCAGGCCATATACAACTACCTGATGTGTGGGATGTAAACAATAGACATGGTGACACACGAAGGAGGTTACAATCATGCTGAGATCAAGGCAGAGAAGGTGACAGCGGCGACAACATGAGTGGTAAGTAAGGCCTGTAAATGAAGCCCGTTGGGACAATGGGGAGTACGTGTATGTCTTGTGCTGCCGATGCAAAAGATTGATGATGAAAAGCACCACCAGTACTTTCAAATGTCTGTAATGGCTCTACACTGACCCTGCTGTTTATATACATACTGCATCTTACATCCGTGTCATGTTAACTTTCCGATGTGCCATACCGATGCAGAGGATGCATGGCAGCCATCATGCGTACGCGTAGTTAACATCAAGTATATCTCCAGCCTTAATGAGGATGTGTGGTTGACCCTGTTACTAACTATGACACATACTTTCAACAGATGTTACTAGTTGTCACAGACACGCCCTTTTGTGAGCGTGCAAGTTGTGGTCACCCAGCGAATTAACTGCATCAAAATATGAAACTGTGAGGGCGGGTTTTGTGTGATAACACTGCTGCACACTAACATTTTTCCAGTTGATAAATATCTTAGTGTTGTGATCACTTTATTTCTGGCATTATAGTGTTATTGTGCTGGGCTGGGGAGTGTGAGTCCATCTCTGATAATATCGACCACAAACATTGTCCCTGCACCATCTCATCAGTGCATTACACTCTCTGTCATCCAGCATTTGGAGAATGGTTTTCATTCCTCTTTGTCTTTCCACCATTTTGTCTTCTGCTTACGAAACTCTTTAGCCTCTTAAAAGGCCTCTTCTCTACCTCTAACAGTTTTTCACCTCAGGAGCCCTCTTGAGGGCTTAGATGCTTTATGAATAACTTTTATCTTTACCAGGAGCTACTTTTAATTTACAGGGGAAATTCTTAGAAAATTTCAAAAATTCTAAGAACTTTCTCAGAATTTCATCACTAGGAGCAACTAGGAAGTACTAGGAAGCTTTGTGAATACAGCCCCAGGTCTACATAGCATGAGAAAGCAGAGCAGATACTGTTTTCTTCTTAAAGCACTACTTAGCTGAGGACTTTGCAATGCTATGCTACACTCTAATGAAGGAACATCAGTGGCCGTAAGGTAATGTATAAAAAGGAATTTTTCATAAGGGTATGAGCTTTCCTGTGTATTCCTCCAATTTCTGGTTATTTGCTACTCTAAAGTTTTAAGTTAAAACAGAGCTTGTCTGTGTAAAGGAGAAGGGGCTGCTTGCATTGCAAGGTGACAGTCTCACTGGTTTAAGTTTGGAAATGAAAGCTGGCCATGAAGTTGAGACTCTATATGTAAAGTTTGGGGTTAAAATGAGAGATTTGTGACACTAGAGGAAAGCCATGACTTGATTAAAGTCTATTTCATGGCAATCTGTGGAACAGATTTTGATATTTCTTATCTACAAATAGAACTGTTGGCTTGATGGTAATGCTGCTGGAAAGGTCAGGGGGTCATTAAAAGCATTCACCCTCTGGAGACCAGAGTGATTTTAATGGAAATCTAGCCAATGATTTCTGATAGACCTTATCATGTGCCAGTGTTGGAATAGCATAATGTGGACCTGAAGAAAGCATAAAAAAGGCCATATGGGTCCACCAAGTTTTATAGGTATGGACTGAAATATTACAATGTTTCAATGCCATTGTTTTTGTGGGGGGAAAAAAATCATTTTGTTCGGGAATAAATCTTTGTGTGGCCAGCCAAATAAATGCTTTTCACAGGAAACGCTCAAATACAGCAATTCAAGCGTAAATCCTTTGAATAAAATTTTGACATCAGCTCTCAATTATCATTTGCATAATTTCTGCTGTAAAAAGCCTCAGCAACAATACATTAGCATCGGCATAGCGAAATACTTAATTACAGACCAAACAGTTATGTGGCGTTGTATTCATTATTTGCAATTCAGATTCACAAAACCTCATTCAATATCCCTGCATGACTTCACTTGAACAATCTATTCCAGATTTGTCAAGTACTTTCTCTGTCCAGATGTCCATTAAAATACATCTGCTGTATTGGGGTATCCCTGTGAAATACTGTATAACTGTCAAGGTCAGTAACCATCTTAATCACGCTGATTTCTCTAAAAATATACAGTTATGTGACAGTTGCCAAATCATATCATCCAGAACTGTCCTTTCACAATGAAAATGAGTTCCAACTGTCCTTGCAGGGCTAATGACTTGACCAGACTAGAAGTGTAGATGAACACTAATAGCATCCATTACACATGTGCTCAAGGATAAACACAAAAACAGATAATATTTTACAGTAAATTTTCCTGAATTATACGCTCTTTTTTAAAAAAAACTTGTCTGCAGCAGAAAAGCAACATTTTGCCAAGCGTAGGGCCCCAGCAGGTCCTACTGTCCTAGTTTCTTTGAACAGGATTGTCTCAGCTCAGGACATAAAAGAAAGTACTTCCTGACCCGAGGACACAGAAAAAAAGTTTTGATTTCTAAATCGATAATGGTTTCAGGAACTGCAGCTTTTCATCTTTCTCTGTGTAGTGCACTGACATATATGTGGATGAGGTTAGTATGGTGTAAGGTCAACATATCTGGCAGAGGAACAGAGGGGAGGTAGTATAGCAGACGGGGATATGATCACACTTGGTGCTGCAGTGCAGACATGGGACAGGGTAAGGTTTCTGTCTCTTTCCTTTCCTCTCACACATCACTCACCATAACTACTACGCTGCTGGGAAAAAAACATGAGTCAAAACATTGTGACAGAGTTTCTGTGTGTGAAGCGGGTGGAGGGTCAGTGTGTTGACAAATTCAATGCGATAGAAGATGCAATTTAAGAACATCAAGCCAAGATGTTAACAATTGCTTATGTTACTAGGGATGATTTTAAAAAGCTCACTTCCAAACAACAACGCTTGTTCAATACATTTCGTTCTCATTCCCCAAATTTAAATAATTCAATTACTTTTGAGCAAACTGTTCTCTTTTATATTAGGGTTCCTCCAGCTTAAGGCAAGTTAGATTTAAGACCTTTTTACATGCCAGTTGAAAAAATTTAAGATCAGTTTTACAAGAATTAAAATGAAAAAAGATCAACATCAATGACGGGTAGGGACCAATTTTGCCTAAATATTTGTTGTAAAACAGGATTTTTTTGTTTGAATGAAAAGTTAGATGATCTACTTTAAATGTTCAGAAAAACCTTTCTGGGCATAACAGAGACGAGGGTAGAGCAGAGCTGGGAAAAAACATGTTTGTTGGCAGGTTGTCTTGGTGATTTTATGTTTCTCACTCTGCATGCAGGATTCTACTGCCTTAATTCCCAATGTGTCGAGTTTAAAAAACTTTGTGCATAAAATACACAGAGCCTTGTACTGGTTTCAGCCATGCTGCGTTAGACACACAATTTGAATTGAATCTGCACTTCACTTTGTTGAGGGTGCAGTGACAGCTAGCAGACAAGGGATCCTCTGCTCTAAAACAAAATATGAGTGTTGTTGGTTCCACTAACATAATCTATGTGACATTAATGCGGGAGTCATCTAGTATTTTTTTTTTTTTAAACAGATGCTACCAATTATTTTGAGATTTTACAATGCATCTGAAAAACAAAATCATATATCCTACATCCTATATCTCATTATATTTTAAGAGGTTGTTTTAAGACATTTTAATAATTAAAGACCTTTTTTTGATTAATGAATTCAGTGCCCTTCAAGACTTTTACAGGATCCATGGGAACACTGTATTGTGATGATACATGCCATGACATTGCAGCAGGATTAAGAATTTGAAATATTCACATTATAGGGCTTCATAAAGTAGGACACTGAGCTGTGCTGCGGCTCAAATCCTGTGTTGTCATGATTGCTGTTATATCCCTGCTGTTATTGCCTGAAATCCACACTAAAGGTGCATGCCTCTAAAAATAACTTATTGAAACACAAACAAGAGAAATACATCAAACAGTTACAGTACAGTTGCTGCTATTGTTTTGAAACATGCACTTCTCCTGACTAATAATGTCAAGAGCTCCACATATTAAGTGGCATCACAGTTTAAGTTTTCAACATAAGTATGGTGGTAGTGTTTAAAAGCTAAATCCCTAATCAAGTCGTGGTTTGGCATTCATTATCATAAATTTTCCCAAATGAACCTCCAGTAAACAAGCACTGTGGCAGTGTGTCTATATGTAGTGTAAATAAAGACAGAATCTAACAGCATAAGAAATGTAGTCTTCAGAATAAAAAGTACCTCTTCATTTTTAAGTGGAGTTCAGACTTGCCTCAAGATGTTTCTGAACCTGTCTGGGTTCACCACATTTTTGAAGTCTCACAATATGTAAAAAAAAAATATGCATGCACTCTTTGTAGTATGCAATTTAAGAGTTGTGACAAACTTTAGTTGTTGAAAGTTAGGTGGCCTGCATTTTTTTAACTTTCATTGGACTTTCTTTTGAAACTGAAGCATCTGTCTTCAATCTAGACCTTGCATCTGGAAATGATTAAGCATCAAACCATTTAAGGAGAAAAGGGTTCCAGAAAAGGCAAAATGAGCAGGGAGATATTGTGCAGCTGAAGAAAAAAGGTAGCGCTACTCAAGCTGAATGGAGTGAAAGCTGCATTCAAGAACAGACATGCAAACTACTTTTTAAGGTTTTGAAGTATTTATACAGTTAATTAAGTGACAGATATTGCAAAAATGATGAAAGAAGCCCCCTGTGGGTAGTAGAGAAGTAGAGTAGAAACACATTTGTCTCTGCTATATAAAAAGATTCAGGTCCTGGGTCATCAAGAAAGGGTGTGAACACCTTGAACACAACTTGAAGGTGCTATGAAAGCCCTCTGTCGTACACCCATCCAGTCAATATTTGATTTGAGCCATTATCCCAACAAATAAACAGGGAGAATCTAATTTGTAGCCCTTATTGAAAATGTCCTGAAGAAGGACAGAATTAAAAAGAAAAACGTTTGCAATTAAATTTTGAAAAGCTCATGTGTAGAAAGGTTAGCAGGGGGTCCTGGGAAAGGCCTGTGTGCCAGCATGCTGCTGACCTCGATGTAGGCTCACAGCTGGGGAGGACTTTGCCATAATGTGCAGAATTTGCCACCGCTGACAAACTCTTTCGCACACAATATCAGGGATCATTCTCAGAGAAGGTTTTACTTTTGCTAGAAAAATAAATATGACAAAAACTCCACTGAAGTGTAAGTGTACTGGTGTGTGTGGCGTTAACCCTTGGCCACCTGGAATGACAGAGACAGCTCAGTAACCCACCCGAAAGGCTCCTGCTTTAAACATTACTCTGTTTATTTTCTAAAGGTCAAATAGGAGAAACAAACCTGTCGCTATTTTCTTATGCATGCTGACTGCTAACTATACAATGGAAAGAAAACAAAGAGAAAATTGCCGAATTGGTTATTTGTATTGAGGAATAATCATCAAGATGTGGAGGTTAGAGGGTTTAAAACAAACAAATGCGCTGGAGGAGCCTGCCTCTAATCTAAACTAATATTTCTTGCGAATGTTAAATAATTTTCCATTAGTTTCTTTACAGTTGCAAAATTCTAAGTAAGTTGGAAAATAAACACACTTCACTTTATTTTGGGAGCACAGTCTTGTTAAACGCTCATTTATGCAACAATAATGAATGCAAATGCACTAAGCTGCAATATAAATGCAGCATTTTCAAATCTGACAGGACAAGACATGATAATTTACTCACACTTGATTCTACATCAGTGCACATTATGGAAGGTCACAGCACACCTCTGAAGTAACCTCCAATAAACCCAAACCACCACAAAAGCCACCAGTAAAGCCAGTTAAAAGCCTAAAAGCCCCTGAGACCTGCCGAGTCCGGTGTGGGAGGTGAACTGATGCTGGAGGCTTGCTGAGTCAATCCACTCTCACGAGACATCCACCAGGGGAGGTGACCTCGCATCAGATACACAGGGAGCCTGGCCTGTCAGGCTCCAGCTTGGCTCTGTTTCAGCAAGTCATCCCTTCCACAACCATCCAATAGCGGTGCTGAGCTCTGGTCTGCGAAAGCACGCCAGGCGGTGGATCCCAGGGTCTGGGTAGGTGGGAGGGGAGCTAATATGAACCATGCACAGCGTGTGGGGGTGCAGGAACATTGATGTGGGCTAGGCTAATGCTACAGCTGCCTGCAGTGGGTGGGAGAATGCCCACTGAGCATGGCATGCACAAACACGACACAGATGCAGCGTCAGAGCTAGATTGGACCTTGGTTCCCAAAGATCCCTGAGCCTGTTTGATGAGGTGGACGGAGAGACTTATCCTCTCTTGTCCTCTCCTCTCTGTGCAAGCCAGGTCTACAGTGCAGACTGCTAAATTCCTGTGATCAAGCCGTCTCTCAATAAATTCGTGATCACAGCTGGCTTAAACACTGCATTCATCAATACGGAATCAGTGGAGTCGAATCAGCTAAAACCCTCGAGGAGACAATTAACTCTCCATCTTTGACATGGATTCAGATTCTCTAATGGAGACATTCAAAGCAAGTACCGTGCAACCACATGCTAATTTTATCATTCAGTGGTCGACTCAAAGCAGCACATAGAATCGCTAATAAATAACACACTGGAGACATCAGATTTGATATGCCTTGTCTGTGTTGATAGCTTGGCTGATCATGAAGCAGATCTTTCTTTTCTGCTTTAATATTCCTTAAATGAAGATTTAAATTTGCATGAAGAACTCTTCTCTTCACAAAGAATCACATGCAGATGCTGACTATGTTACACATGTGGACATTGATATGGACATTCAGACACAAATATACAAGCAGTGTTTGCTTTGTGTGCATGTACAGTATTGTCCCTGAGGCACAGTTGAGGTCAGCAGTGAGAGTAAGACTGGGATGGATTGGTGAAGTTTCCCAGCGCAGCAGAGGGAGCCAGATCTGTGGTGTGGCAGGGCCCCCAGTCTGCAATCAGGCCCTAATGAAATACCAAAACTTCATCTCTCAACTGCCTTAATCTTTCAGAGGAAAGTAGACGGGAAGATACAGCTTCTAGAAAACACTGACATTTTTGGGTGGATGATTTTATAGCAGACATTTAAAAGTCATCCAGTCTGAAGGACATGTTTATTGACAGTCGTACTGCCATTGTAATTTAATTCCAGCTTGCTGAAAAACAGTAATTAAAACAGACATTTTGGAAAGTACAAACAGATTATTGTGTCGCAGTGTGCAGTTGCTTATGCTGAGTGTCTAGACCTGTCCAGTCTCCTAGGGGAGGATCACACAAATAAACTCCTAACGGGAAGATGGTCTATATTTAAAGCAAGCCGAGCATGAGGAATTTTCAACACACAATAAAGGTCCCTAAATTTGTATTTTTTTGTGTTTATAACACGTCATGTGTCTTGTACAAATGACATTTTAGATTCAACATACTCTGTCACATGGTCTCAGTGAGTATTACACAGAAAAGGTTGGCACTTGAAACAGCCTGATGGAGCCACTAAGTTCAGTGTGAAAATGTAAATAAATCAACATATCAGCACAGTGCTCACATGTTCTCTAAATGCATTGAGTAGTGGCTCCACTGTGTGACAGTTTACATCATTACTTCGTTTTCTCACTCCAGGCTGTGGCTGTTCCCCGTAATGATGAAGCTGACAGACTTTCTTGCAGCGATGTGGCTTGGAGACAATTTAACTGGACCATAATTTTGCTGACATTATGGCACCAGTATTTAAGTTAATGTTAACCTATCAGCAGTTCTCCTAGAAGACTCAACGCTTCATTGCAATCCTATTGAAGGCTTGATTTGGTTTTCAGTGAAATAAAGGCTATTTATTTACACAGTTTTGGGGTTACTAGCATTTTGAAGTCACTCTTCAGTTGCTTTATTAAAAAAAGATGACATCCCGACCAAGCTACTTTATCATTTCAGTTGACTGTCTAGTCAAAATTTAATCAAAAAAGTGTCATGTTACTATACTTGCAATGTCAGCCAAATCAACGAGGAATTTGAAATGAAGCACCTGACCAGTCCACTTCGGGAAAAATTTGCAAATGATGATTTTCATTTTATGTGAAAAACAACAAAAAAGAAGATATGAATGTAAACTATCTCATTTTTTGGAATTGTGAAATTAGCACCAAATTCAAATTGTGAACTATGAACTTGAACTAGTATGTTTTAATCGGTGTGAACTGAACTTTGAGCTAGCTCTTGTGAAGTGTGAACATGCACAGCACTGGAAGGGGGTAATTAAAACCCACCTGCATCAGCCACAGCTTTGCTGTGCGACTCTGTAATCCGTCCTGAGAGAATAGAGCTGAATCACTCTCTAATGTCGCACCCGAGCTGAGGACTAGGAGTGAGGAGTGGGGGGTGAGTCAGGGCACTGGGGTCATGAAGGCCTACTGGAACCATACACATAAACACACCCTGTCAGTGACTGATAAACATTGCAAACAAATGAAGACTGCCCAGGCAGCGCTCTGGCGTGCACGCGGTTTCTCCTCTAAAGTCTGTTTAACTGTCAGCCCAGTCCTGAAGGAAGTCATCCCTGGTTCAGACGGGGTTGGACGCATAACACGCTCTGGCATTGAAGGCGGCCCTGAAAGCAGAGTGTCTGTTTGGATCTCTTTCTTTTGTTTCACCGAGTCACATAATTGCGAGTCAACACAGATTCATCGTGAGCAGACAGAGAATCATGTACAGATAGACAAATGAATGCACATACACACACACACACACACACACAATATGTACTGTAACTTTCCAAACAGTTCTCTGCCAACAACAAACAACAGCTGTTCTTCACATAAAACTCTGGTCCGTCACACTGAGATGGATAGTGATACTGGCGCTCTGTCATCATTACACCTTTCATCTTGTTTTCAAACTTGCTGGAAAATGTGATAATGAGATTTTCCATATTTCCACATGTAAAACTACGTCACCTCCGAAACTGGAACCCTCTCTGTTATGCTAGAGCCCTTTTCCTATTTGACGTGTTCAATATGGTTACTATGTGATATTTGTATGTTTACCATCTGAGATGTTTGCTCTGATTCATGAGCAGTTTTTTTTCACACAAATTCTTTTGAAAGCAAAGCAATAGGCGGGTTTCATTTCCTCGCAGGGATATTTATTTAGTTTTCAGCAAAATATTTAGGTGATAGAGTAATTATATTTTATCTTGTATACATGTCCAGTCCCCTCCTTCATGTGATTCATTTCAAACAATCCCTTCTGAGTATACATAAGGTAGTCAGTGAGCACTTCAGTTGTTTCTCAGAGCAAAAGGGACTTCCACAGTAAACATGTCCTCTGAAGGATTACACTCACGCAAGCTCCTAAAAGGAACACACACAAGTCTGAATTAAACATATTTCATCTATTTGAAAGATAAAAACCTGTTTGGGTTACACAAAAAACGAGCTTTGGCCAGGATTTCCCCCAATGATCCCCATGGTGTACTCATACACACCTCAAATTTACCTCACACACTCCCTGAGAGCACTTATCCACAAGCCAGAGTCTGTTCAGTGATTACATTTCCTGCTTTTTGCTGAGCAATGAGACTTACATAGGATGGGTTTGTTATCATCAAGAGTCTAGGCAGAAGCTTCAGCATTAATTGCTTGTCCAGCTGTGCAAGTCTTCTGTGTGCGTTTGGTGAAAGAGACTCAGTAATGAAATTCTACAAGTTTCTCCATTCTGTCAATTATAGCAAATCCGAGGTGTAATTCTGTTAGTTTTTAGAACTGCAAGAGAACAATATTAAAGGGTCAATTCACCCAAATCAAAGTATTTTACCATTTAAGACTAGTGGTAGCAAAATTTGTATTGAAAACTTCTTTCTACCCAATGTAAAAACAAAACTGTTTATCAATGTTGGTGTGCCTATCTGCTCTGCCATAATACAAAATCTTTCTTATTGATGTATGTGCAGGTTCTGTTTCATAAAATTGTATTATTAAGACCTTAACCAACGTGAACTGAGCTCAGTCAGATTTTCAAAAAGTGTGTGGAGCCACTGGCGCTCCAGTGTTTTTGTGTGTCTTTGTGTCTTTTTGTTGATTTGAACTTGCAAATGTAGTGTTATGCATTTCATGTTTTTTGGGGGTTTTTTTTACCGTGTTTGTCAGATGATTTTTTTGATTCTGTAACACCAGAAACTGTTGGGCAGATAATATCACAATACTAAATTCAAACTTTACCCATATCTTCCTAGAACTGTTTTTTTTTTTTTTAGATTTGTGTGAACTGACCCTTTTATGTTTTCACTGCTGCTTGATCTTGGTGCAAACAGCCTATTAATGCCATTCATTTAGGGTCTACTTATTTGTATAAAATACATTTCCACAAAAAAACTGATCTTTTTTATTGTATTTTGCTCTGATTAGATCCCTCAATCAACTGCTGTTTTGTTGCAGGCAGTAGCTCATTAGGGTCCCTCAAAGCAAATGAGTCCCAGGCTAGAGGCCAGATTAATTTAAAGACCATGTGGTTAAAGTGGCTTGAACGTGAGAGTCACTCCCATCCTCTGTTGACTGACCCCTTGCTACAAAAACTGACTGCGTCCCATTAAAATTCCCCAAATAAATGAGGATATTTTCAATAAGACTGCAAAGAGGAAGACAAGGTATGGTAGGAGCAGCAAATAAAAGCATGCAGAGGCCACACCTGACAGAGCTGTTTTGCCTTTACTATGCCTCACTGTGCCAATATATACTCTGATAAGGGCTTTATCTGGTTTTCACTGAAAATAAGGGAAGGGTTTCCTTCCAAAATGAGATATCCACCACTTGAGTGAAAAAATTAAAATATATGCTGCTAATACAGAACTCCATTGCTGACAAAAAAACTAAAACATACAAAGAACCGACCTCTCCTTTCTTCTTCTTCTTTAAGGCACCATATTAAAAAAAGAAAAATGAATTTTTTGCTTGTCAGAGCCAAGACCTTAATCAGCTCAGCGTGTCATGCTGTAAGATGAATAAGAAACCTGTCCAGGGTGTTTTCTTGCCCTCTATGGAAGGCATGCTAGAGTAGACTACAGGCTCTGTGGCACTGAAGTAGACAGAGAAGACGATGGATGAATGAAAATAAAATGAGATTTATTTTTGCTAAGATTTATTTTATTTTGTGGATAACCTTATTTTATTCTCCAATTTATTTAGACAACTAAGTTAATTTCTTGTTTTACATTGCTGATGTTGTCTGTCTGTCATGTACAACAGCCTTAAATTTGATAGCAAAAGACAAGACAGAATTCAAGAGACTGAAACTGACTGATTTTCTCATTGTGAGAGGTCTCAAGTGTCAACCCCAGCCCACCTATACACACAGACACAATACTTGTTTGATCATGTTTGTTGGTGTTCAAGCATCTGTGTGTGGATGATTTACACAGAAAAGGGTACGAAGCATACCTAATCTAATCCAATCAAGCAGAAAGTTCTGGCTAACATGTGACGTCCTAGGTCACAGGTCAGCCAAACGTCCAGCTGCCCTCCGTGACCTTCGGCCTGACAACCATCTATTCCCTCTTTCATCTAGCAGCCAGCCACCCGCCACTTGTGTCAGGGAGCCAATGAGGTTCTTCTGTCTTCATCAATAACTGTGACATTGACATGAATTATGACACAGGAAAAAGGAAGGGTAATGTAAATCACAGATAAATTGGCACCTAATGTCCCCCTTGAGCCTTTTGTGTTTTTCAAGGATCCAAGCAAACGTTGTTCTGACTTTGTAATTAAAGACTGCTCTGATGTCCTGAGGTACAATATTACAGGGCATTTCAGACCAGCAAATGATCTTCAAATAAGCCACAAGCAGTAACCCACTTATTAAACAAGCAAGTGAAGCCAAAAGACAACATTTTGTCTAATGCTTTAATGCGTTACGCTACAATTCAGCAGCATTCACTCTGTCATTTAAATGTTGGAGTCAGTGCTTCATTGGCTCTACTGAAACCCCTTTTCCAGCCGTCTTCTGTATTTCATTTCATCTCAATTTTGTGGCTACTTGTTCTGTGAGTGATGACAATGCCAGAACAAACAGAATAAAAACTGAACTGACCCCAGAAAAACAGCAGAGAAGCATCATCTTTGTAACTGAATGCACACATTTAACACACAGAAGAGGTACATGGGTCATCGTCTATCATCTTCTTATCGTGCACACATTCAACAAGTTCAGCGTGAACTTTTACTGTTGGTTTGGTTGCGGTAGGACAGTTCCAGCAAAACATATGTCATAGTGCTATGGTTAATCTCAAATCTTCTCTTGTGCGAGAACAGATAATCGGTTGCCAGTGCAGCTCCATCATTGTCAGTTTCGTGTGAATACCAAACTCTGGAGAATCCCTCATCATCAGACGTACTGCTGGAAGCCAAAAGATTTCTGTCTGCTGATGTCAGTGTCTCTCTAACTCCTCACTCATTTGATCAACAGCAGCACACCGGATGCTTCCAACTCTAAAAATGCTGACACAACTCAGATTTTTGAGTCTGAGGCCTTTTTTTGTACAGCTACTTTTATATGACTGAATGCATTACATTTTATGTGCAAATGATAAGATATACCAGTCGTATAAAAATCATTGCAAACCAGTCACCACAGAGCTATCAAACTAAATTAACAGCTCAGTTAAGCTTTGAATGATAACCATTCACATTTATGCATGGAAAAAAATTTAATTTTTGCAAAATTATGAGTCAATAAATATGACACATTGACTTAGATTCATTTTAGTTTGCCTTAGATCTAAGGTTATTGATTGAAAACCAGTTCAGGAGATGCATTTTAATTTGATCTGTAGTCTCAATGCTGACAGGTGCAGATAAATTAGATTTCAGTGGAGTTTTGCATATCCCAAGCCACACAATGCTCCACTCTGCCTCCAGTCAACCTACAAGTACAGCATATGAATTTTACTTCAGAATTTTTACCTCAAGAATTTGCTGTGGAGCTCATTAGTAATGCATAAAACAGGCAGTTGCCAGATGCAAAGCATGAAAGTTTCTTTTCACTCAAAGAACAGTCAACACACATCAGAGACAATATGCCCTCTTTATCCTCATGCATATCTTTCATAATAACTAACGATAAGCCAGAGAGCATACAATATATATATATATATATATATATATACTGTATGTATATATATATGTATATATATGTGTGTGTGTGTGTGTATATATATATATATATATATATATATATATATATATATATATATATATATACATACATACATACACATTTTTCTCTTAAACAAATATTCCATGTATAAATTATTCACAGCCTCAAATAAAAAAACAAACAGATATTCATGCTTCACTGACACACCTTTAGGAGAATAACCCAATTACATATGGCTCAGACTGTTATATCCAACTGGCAGTGGTCCTATGTGTAGTTGAGAAACTCATTATTCTACATTACTTCTTGTGTCTTGCAAATGCTATTGTTCAGTTGAACAAATTATTCATAGTCATGCATATTAGTCTTTCAACCTTGCCCATAATAGTAACAAATTAGCCCATTAAAGCAGTGCTAGAGGACATTACACAGGAACTGAATGGGTTAATGTATCATATCCTGCTGGCAGACCCTGGGCACTAACCTCTGTGACTCTCTGTTGAGCGCTTTGACTCTAGACCTCTGTGACAATGGCAGGAATAAATCAAAGTTTGATTCCCTGAAGAAAGATTTATCGGAAGGGGTGGAATGTGTCACCGGGGGTGTAAGGACTGCCTGACCTAACAGACGCAACAACAGTCAAAGGTCACCATTTCTCTTCCTTGTCAATAAGATTTGGGAGAGAGGAAGATGACAGGGTCGTTACGGTGCAGGCAGCGAAGCTCAGAAAAGTAGGACGCAAAACTGAAGATCAGTCAAGAACTACAGGAGGCCATTTTAAACAGCAGCAAAAGCCAACGGTAAACTGCAAGTTGTAAATGTTTACTTCAATAGCCAGTAATTGTATGGATGTTTTTCTTTTCTTTTCTGTTTTTAAACCAAAATAGTCTTGGTATCCTTTCACATAAAGTAATCACAGTGCAGCTTATTTGCAAAATAGTCCAGTTTCTTGGATGGTTGCTGTCATTTAATGAGGCAGTTTGGTATGTTGCTCATATCTAATATGTCACACCCCAAAGGTGACAGACTGTCCACGTGCAAACCAGACTTTGATTTGTGAAAATGTGAGTTTGTGAGTAAAGGGAATGTGACTTTTCTCGAGCAGCCTCTTTGATAAGTTATATTTTTACAGCTTGAAAACATTTTCTGTAGCCCTTTTAGTTCTTCATGGTTGTACTGAAACACACCAAGGGGCTAACTATGATCAAATGTGTTTCTCCTCGCAGGTATGCACTCTCGGGTTCTGCACTGACTGCAGATTAATCCTCATATGGTCTTTATATTAGAGGCAGAAATTTAAACAGCTTCTCTCGGCACCTGTTACATGAAAAATGGCTGAAGCATGTAAAAGGCTGCTTTGTACTTCTGAGGAGCCTATTCCTGATATAAAACTGTCAGTATATTTCAAGCCTGATGTTAGTGTAGAGGCTGAGGCGTATCCTCATTTGGAGATAACAGCAGTTGCAGTGATATTTCAGTATAGGCATGCATGAGAGGTCATGAAAGCGGTAGAGCAGATAGACAGGAAGGACACAGACCTTCACCAGATCAAAGAGAGTTGGCTGTAAAATGACTAATAATGGGGGCTACTAGGCAATTCAAGTCCTGTAGTAGGGAGGGTAAGCTGTCCCAAAGACACATGCACCCATGTCTTACGTTTCTGGTGCCTTTCTGAAATGGGAGAAGAGCCAAGACGAACTCAGTGAGGCCGCTCTGGGGTCACTGGTTTCAAGGATAGTGGATAAGCTGTTGTGAGTGGCAGAGCAACTCTAAGCCAGCCAGACAAAGGAAGAAGTGCTGAAAGATTAACTAAATAAACAACCAAATGAAAATAAACAGCAGACAGAGATTTTGCTTGAGATGAAAAGAAAATAAGAGGGACATTCTTCCAAATGTGACATGACAGAAGAGGGTCATTCAAATCTTTTGCCAGCCATTTAAAAAAGGGAACACTGCTTTTCATTTGGTATGTCTCTGTTTGCAGCACTGAGTGATGCATTTAGAAGTGAAACCGAGCAGGGCAAACTACTCTAGAGGGGCAGGTGTGGGTTTAAGGAGAAGATAAGTGTGACCCAGTTGAGCATAACAATAGCCGTGCAACTGTGCAAGAGAAACCGACATAGCACACCAACACATTCTCACTTCAATGTGAGAAGTGGCCCTACACGTCACATTATAATGCACTGGTAAGCTTCAAGCATCAGTTTTGGATGTTTAGGGATGGCATGTAAATTTAAAATTTTAAATTACATTTAAAATTAGGCACACCAACATTACAATTGCATTCTTTACTTCTAAAATGTAATTCTGTTTTCACAGGAAATACACAGTTTCTGCTCATTAAATTCATGCAAAAATAAACTTACAAAAAAAAAAACTTTTGTTTTTAGGTTTATTTCCTTGGGTTTAGGCAACAAAACAGGCTTTAAAAAAGAACCCCATCATGGTTTGGCTTAAAATTAAGTACATTTGTTACGAACATAACGTCACGTCATGTTACATACGTCGTTAGAGTAGAATGCTACATATACTAGCAAGCTATATTGTTATTAAAACAGGGCTGCTCCCTGAAAGGTGGGTATTCGAATCATTAGTTGACTGAGATTCTTTTTTTTGTTTTGTTTTGTTTTTTGCTAGTCAGCATGCTGGAGAGTGTGCCGACAATTTGGTCCCCAGACTTTGCTGCAAAGTGAGTGCTCTTGACTCTCGCTACTTTTTAGAACAGTGAGGTGCAGGCAAATTTACAGCTCACAAAGAGTTAAAATAATACAGTCTCTCCCTTTTGTTTGATATTTAGTGGCCGCAAAAAATGTTTCTGCATTTCAAACCCATAGTTAACACCATTATCTTGTTTACTATATTACGTGATTGCCACTGTCACAATTAAAGTCCTGTAGAGCCCATTCATTCGAATATTCATACTGAACAGCCAAATCTGATTCAACTGACTTCAAATTCTGAGTCGCGCACAGCCTTCTATTAAAAAAACTTGGCTGACCTTTGGTTTGAACACACGAAACAAACAGTGGTCTCTCAAGAGAAAGTCCACAGTTTGGTTGACCCATCCACGTGATATCCAGACATTTTTGCTTTTTATACCATGGCAGTTGCTGGGGATGTCAAAAGACGGCGCTGCCGGGTGCATCTCATACTGCCGCTTAAGGGTGCCTCTGTACATCATTATCTGACACCGAGGGCCACTGACTTTCACAAGTTGGGAATGAGACCAGGTTGAGAACATGGCATCCCTATGGTGCTGATTAACCTTGCCTTCTGACACAAATGTCTTAATGAAAAGATTACAGCTAATCCTCGAAATAGATCACATGTTGTAGAGTACTGCCTGAGATATTACAGCTTAAGTGTTGGTGTTTTGGTACCACCCATTATTGTGTTTCCTGGTTTTGATTTTCATCAGGAAACCATCAAATTTGGGATGTGGCATGGAAAACCTCTACGCTTGTCTCAAACTGTCGACCTCAAGACTGATATAAGCATTTTGCTCACATGGCAGGGTAGCAAATTCATGGTTTGAACTCTATTATGGTTTGAAAACTGCTGATGTCTTCTCTTTATTGGAAGCACTGGGATTGGAAAATAAGGCCACATTAAAGAACACCAACAACGCTCAAGATAATACATAACCATTATGTGACCACATGCTTATAGTTTCAGTCTGAGGTTCTCTTCTGAAAATTGAAGTGAATCTTGGTGTTGATGCCCTCTGTTCTGTTGTATTGGTTTGGGCTCCAAATGCACAGACTGCAAACTGATCTGAGACCTTCCATTGTGAAATACCTCCATTCAATCTAAAGAAAACACACAAGAGTAACTTACATCTGCCAGTCATACTTGTCTGAAAGTGTTAAAGGGTGCATTGTACGATGAGGCCAGGAGCAAATTTAGTACCCCTTTACAAAGAAAGGAAACTGGGGAAAAAAAAACTGTGAGGAAAAAGTGGGAAAAAAGTAAAGCCAAAGTCTGAGAAAAAAACACTCTTAATCCTCCAACCCCCTGTTCCCAGTTTCCTCTGAGGTTGGGGCCTTCCAGGGCTCATTCAGCAACAACTATACAATGTTTTCCTTCCCTTTAACAGATTACATCAGCACACTAGAGTCTATTCCCTTCAACTACAAACAGTTGCAGTATCTAACAAAAGTGTCTTTAACTGTGGCTGCTGTGAGGGGCCCTGGTTTTCACAGATCAGCATGATAGCAGAGACATAGGGGAAACACACAGGTCATTGCAAAGAGCTACCAAAAGAGGCATTATCTACATGCAAGTATTGCAGATGCATCAGAAATTCTCAACTGTGAAACGCTGAATCCACTAATCCAGCAGGACCACATACAAGGCTTGCAAACATTTCAATAAACGCCTGAATGTGGGGTAATGAGGGATTAGTTGTGGCTTTCATAAAGAAACTCAAGGCTATGCAGGCTCTTTTAGTGTTAATAGCAGAAAAGAAAAATGGTACAAAGAAAACATATTGTAATCCAAAAAGCCAATGGGAAATGGGGACTCTGGATTATGGGCTAGTCATGGGATCTCTCGAACTTTGCTTCACCAGTATAACTTAAGCTCATTTGATGGGTTAAAGATTCAGGTGTCACATGACAGAGTCTTTGGGGGAGAAACTGGCTCTGTGTGTAACGAAACGATAAGCAGATCAACGTCTCCTCAAAGGGATTACATCTAATTTCAGAGGGCAAAGGCTTGGAAAGGGGAACTAGTAAAACTGAGAATACCATGTACACAGCCAAAGTTAGACTAGATGATCTTGTGTTGTAAATTATTCAGTATGAAAAAAACTGTTCCTACTCTCTGGGAAATATCAGTGCCATAATATACAAAAGCATCAGCCTTTTAAAACAAAAGGACTGAATAAAAGTCTGAAATGGTCACCACCTGTGGCGCAGAATTAAGTCTCTGCCCATCATGATAAAATAGGCAAATTTTTCTCATTTAGTGTAAGATAAAATATTCAGTAAAGAAATGTCCCGAAAAATTCAAATTAAGCTTCAATCTCCAATCTGTCTTTTCACGGGTGAAAACCCTCATACCAGCAGCTTTTCTGTTCACTGCCTTTCATTTCCAATGCTGATTCTGAAGTGAGAAAGTGCAGATGATGACCCAAAAATATCAACTCTGAGCAAAAGCCCCAATTAGTGATCAATAATTAATGAGAAATTATATCAGGATGGGTTTGTACCATGTGCACATATTAATTCACCATGCCAACAAGCTGTTAAAGTGCTTGATGATTACTGCCTTTACTTTTAGCCCCATTAAGCAGTTTTGTGGGGAAACATCTATGTCTTTGCCAAACACTCGAGATCAAAGTCTACATTTTTAAGATATTTCACTTTTTGTTCTGCACACTGTGTGGCCTTTGGTTGGAGGTTTAAAGGACAATACTTTTGGAAAACACACTTTACACATTTGAAGTCTTTGGCCTTATTACTACGAATTGACTTAAGACCTTTTGGCTGACCAGAGACTGACTTTTTTTTAAGCTTTTCTTTGTGTAATATTTCACTGCCATTTGAGGTGGATTTTCTTTTCTTCAAAAAAATAAAGGCAGGATTATTTGTAGACATTCCAGAAAATCTTTAATGGCAGAATGAATTTCTCCACATAGTGCAGCCTGGTACCCACTGAGAACACCAAAGACCTGATAAGTAATTAACGCTGAAGTTAACAAAGAACAGATACTACAGAGCTATTTAAACCTACTTCTAAACAAAATCTTATAATCTCGTCAGTGTTATACTTTTTTCAGCTGCTTTCATCATTCATGGTCTCTTAGATCACTGTCACTCCAGAGACAATGTCGAGGTGGGTGGAAGGGTGGCTTTAAGCTTTCCCAGACCCGACCTCAGCCGAGCGCTATGTGTTTATGAGGTGCTTTTGAAATGTGATGATGTCACACACCGGCTGTGAAAACATGTTAGGCAGCCATTCCATCAGCCCTAATGAGAATATTAGCAATGAACGCGGAGCAGTGAGGAAATGTGCTGAAGGAGCATGCAGAGTGTGTGGCCTGTTATCACTCCTAACTACAGCCTTTATCAAAGATGTGAACTGTACTAGCTTTTGTGCATAAAGCTGTTGAGCATATCTCTTAGATTTGTGAAGGCTCACTGATGTGGTAATGAACTCAGCAAAGGCAAGAAAAAATATGTAGGCCATCCTCGCTTGTATGAATGACATGATAATTCATTTGGTCAGAGCTGACCTTTAACTCTGGTAAGAGCACAAAACTGTATTGAGGGTGCCTTTCGTGAATTTGTGGGTAAATTCCATGACACAATGACCCAAAATTTATCAAGACTAACAAAGTAAGAAATATTTTGTCATTCCTCAGGAGTGGGTTTATAGTGACATTTCAAACTGATTTGAGGTCAGGTTTGCAAAGTAGGTGCAGACGTTTCCAGTTGCCTCTCCGTCAGCTCCAGGGAATTTGTGCTAAATCTATGCTCTTGTGTCCATATTGCAAGTGTTGGTGGCTTTTTGTGGTTGGTGCTGGATAGTGGTCGCATGAGTCGCTCATCACGATGGAATCAACCAGCGTGTTCCCATTTCCAACACGTAAGATGGTGCCGCTTTGACAGTGCTTTTGGCATAACTGCACAACGCAAAAAGGCGTTTTCATGCGCATGAGGCGTCAGCTGAGAACGTGGCCACACAGAACTGGTCATGGACAGCTGGATGGCACTTGCCGTGTCCACATGATATGTGCACGGACGCTGTCACTTGAGAACATGGCTGGACAGAACCTGTCATGTGCATATGAAACGTGGCATGATGGCATTAGGTTGAAATGCTGCCAGTAACAATGTAACATAAGAGGCTTGAGAGCACATCTAGGGTGGGTGGGAGGGGTTTGGTAGATGGGTCCAACAAACAACGGGCTTCCATGAGGGAGTCCAGTGTTCGCTCCCTCTCTGGATGTGATGTTTTTTTTCTAAACCTTACTATGTGCCACCTTCCCCTAATCCTGACCATCTGTGCCAGCATGCGCGTTTGTAATGTTCCCGCATTGATTACCATGTGCTGCTGTTGCCTAAACATAACCACATGTTGAGTCATCCCAACATGTGTCTTTGTTGACATCACTGTAGCTGCCTCCTCATAATATGTAGACACGGAAGTCCACTGCAAAGCGGCAACATTTGACAAGTTGGGATGAGAACTTTGAATGACCTCACTGGTCTGTCAGCTCTCCTGCAACTCTACTAACTGGCCAAGTTGAAGTTCTCAAATGTCAACATCACCGAAAAGATAAAGAGTATGGGCACCAGCTACTATCTGGAACACATGGACAAGCAAGACCATCTCTGTGTCCATCTCTGCCTCCATATCTACATCAGAGGTACCGCGGCAAGAATGGCGAAATCAAACCGGCTGAAATCCAAAATGCCAGGCTCTTTCCACATCCTGCTAGCCATTGCACAAGTGTTGGATAACAAAAATAGCAGATATCAGTTGGATATCAGGCACTGTAATATCCTTAGTTTCACCAAAACTTGGCCAAATCCTGGAATTCTGAACAGAGCAGACAACTCCGAAGAGAGTGTGATGGTGGGAATGTAAGGTGCTGTCCCGTTCCTGCTTACCCTGCGCCATGGGGGGAATAAACACACTGGATCACTGCTATATGCCGGTCAGAGGCGACTGCAGAGCGGAGTTGCTGCACGAGTTCAAGAGGAGTGACCATGCAAGCATCATGTTGAGGTCAAGATATGTAAACAAACTATGACGCATGCCCCAAGTGATGTGAGAGATGAATCCAGTTAAAGTCTGGAGAATGTGCTAGGACACCATAGTCGACATATAGACAACAAAATATAAAGCAACAGTTTACAGTGTAGGAAGAGGCAAAAGAGGACTAAATTGCAATGCATAAGTTGAAAGAGCTGATCACATTTCACCTGAGTTGTATGACTTCATGTGACAAATAAATGGCTGATCGATTGACTGAAAGAGATGTTACACAATGAATCATCCTTGTATGGGAAAACTGGTGTTGTATATTTATTTTTTAAGCAAATGGTTGATGTTTAAATAGCCGGTGGGGAAGTTGACTCTTAGTTAGCCTTTAAAAAAATGACTTCAGATCAGAATCTTTCACATCTTATAAACAGTACAATATGGTCTACGCTGGACACATATCAGACGCACAGTAGGTACATGTATTTATTTAATGGTCTTGTAAATCTGACAGTCTCAAGAGGATTATGTCAGTATTCACAGCTAGATAGAGTTTACATTTAACAGCAATATTTAGGTTTGCTCTATTTAGAATTCAATGAATGAGGCACATTAGCTGCGACAACTGTTTATCTTTGAGTGACTTTGACGTATCAATGAGAAGAAACGGTTTCATATCCACTTTGATCTTGTGAATTCATAGCATGTAGTCTTAAGCTCTGCTTAGATGTGATTATTTTATAAAGGGAAGCAGTAGGATAATATATTCATTGCAAAACATATCTGAGATTTAATTCTGTCCAAGTCCTCAGTTACTTTTATGCACATGGCTCCAGCAAGAAGAAATCTGGAAGAGTTTATTTTACCTACTTACAGTGAACCTCATCTAAATCTAAAACTGACATTCATGCAGGTGGGAAAGCCTATTCCAGATTTAGGCTTCATATAAAACATATCACTTCGACACGCAAGGACTGTGGATGGACCCAAGGGTGTGAACACATGTGCCACTAAAATACTACACCTGCAAACTCTTGTTGTCTTTCACCGTCCACCTCTCATACAACACACTTTGTGTTTTCCTAGAGTATATTTAACGGTTAAAATGTCTTCAGCTCATTAAAACATTTTCACCAAGTCACACTCATCAATTTCACACCCGGTTCAAGGCTGTTTTTAAAGCAAACACTCATGTATCAATGCTTCTCTGTGCAATCACCCAGCTTCCACAGCAGGGACACTAGCTTACTGGGTAAAGGTAGCTAAAGGTTGGGATAGTAGGTGGCAAGTTCATACCCTAAAACTATAAT
The DNA here is from genome assembly GCF_026936395.1 of Plectropomus leopardus. NCBI lineage: Eukaryota > Metazoa > Chordata > Actinopteri > Perciformes > Serranidae > Plectropomus > Plectropomus leopardus. The sequence goes on from NC_142181.1 coordinate 28,491,181, forward strand.
GCTACATCTCTCCAGATTCTGAACGCATTTGTTTCTAATATGTTTTCCGGTGGGAATCTGTGAGATGATAAATGGTTTTCCTCTAGTTGACGTTTTTATGATGTACATTTTAAAAAGCAGGTCATTTCTGGGCTGTTCATGCTGTTCCAACCCCAAGTGTGGTGTGAGTTAAAAATGACCACCAGGGGAATGAATCACATTCACTACTCCCATCTTGATAGTGTTGGACACACAATGTAGAGTTCCTGTAGTAAAAAAAAATATTTTCACACCTTGTTCAGAAAACAAAATGTACAAAAAAAGTGCTGATTTTTTTTTTTTTTAAATTTATTTTCTATGTTTTATGTTTATTCTACTTATTTTCTGTAACATAATTTAAAATATAAAATTATTATAATTATAGATATAGCTTGGGGGATATTTTTCCCTTTTTCAGATTATTTTCAAATAATCTGCCCCTCTATTTAAACAATATTTTTAAAGTAAAAATTCTTGCAGTTTGTGGGACATTTCTTGCCAAGTTGGTAATTGCCTTATCCCCCTTGTTTTCAAAAGAAATTAAATCAATTTGCTCAGTGATAGGGGTCTGCATGCAGCACAAGAAAACTGATGTTGATCCAGATATCAAAGGATTAAAAGAAAGCCACCACACATTATTATACCCACGAACTTCAAGTCATGCCCCAAACAAAAGTACTCTTCTTTGGAATCATACACATATATATCAGGATCATTTCCTTATTACTTAAATAACATTTGCACAACATATTAAAGATCAATGCAAATGATGATAAACATAAGAAAAGACTGCTGTGCTGTGGTGATCTTGTTAAAAACCACCAGGCATGACCCCGGAACCACACACTTTGTGACCATATGTTCTCGTAAGAGTTCCCCCACAACAGACCCCTTTACTCTTGGGGATTAGGACCTTTCCTATCACACATGCCTACTGGAGAGAGACCAAAGAAAGAATAAAGTTCCCTGCCAGTCTAATCAAAGGGGAAATTAAAGACTATTTCTGTTTTTATGCTGACTTATGTTAAAGTCAGATAAAGAGGACAAAACAATGGTGGTGTTGATTTTCCCACATATTGTTAGAATATATCTCTCTCTCAGTCTCCAGGTATATAATGTCACAGGTTTTTCTGTGTTTTTCTTCATCAGCACCCAATACATGCTCGACACTAGGCCTATACTTCCATCAAATTTCAAATCCTTCTCACACATACAAATATCTTATGAAATGCTCTTGTACTCAGAGACCTAGAAATTCACTTGTATGGGCACGCTGCTCGGGAACTCTGGTTGGGGTACTATGGGGTGAGTAGATCAATTGTCTTCGAGGTGTTGTTCACCTCTATTGAAAGGAAGAGGCCCAACTATAAGTAGCTTGGGACTCAACACCAGTCCAAATCGAAGACTGTCAAAATCCCACAAAACAGCCCAAATTAGTTCAAGAGGGGGAAACTCATTTATTACTTTTCCTTTTGCTCTTGCAATTGTTTAAATTGTATAGCTCAGTGACTACAAAGTAAAAAAGAAAGCTTCGCTTCCATCACTTGCTGTTGCATTAATCGCTCCTTTTCTTCTTAAAGAACAAATAATAAAATAAAACATTTAATATATCATCATAGAAGCTGAAATCAAGCTGTGCAGAGATGTCCACTGAACTGACCGAACCAAAATCTCTATCACAGAGCATGTGAAGTCACTGCTCCAGATGCAGCCAAAAGCTTAGAGATTTCCAGATTTTTGTAAGCCAAGGTGAAATCTGACACCACAACCACTCGTGGGGGGAGAAGAATAACAAAAGGCCTCCGTAGAAAAGCATTGAGAAGAAAGAGGCACTTTTCATGCTTTACCAAATTTCAGATGAGATTTAAAAACATCAAAGAGGAACTTAAACATAATATGCATACATATTAGGAAGCCTGTTAAGAGTCTCGGCCGCAGTAGTAAGAAAGTATTCTTCAGAGTGACACTTATCTAAGTTTTATATTTGTGAACCCAGGTGGCAAGGAAAGTTCAATTTATGTCAAGATTTCTAAGATTTCATTATGGCCTCTGTATTCTTAGGGATTTTAGCTTTTTATTTTGGTTTCTCTTACACAGACAGCATCAAGAGTCTCAAGGTTTTATTAGACAATATGGTCAATGAAAAATGACCACAAAATTACAATGTAAGAATTAGAAAATTGTCATCTTGGTTAGTTCAACCACAGATTGGATGGAGGGTGTGACAATCCTGCAACATTAATAATAATAATAATAATAATAATAAAAAGGTTCCCACACATTTCCTTATACAAAATTTGAAAACTTTAACATGACTTTTTAAGGACCCATGATAACTTCTTCATGACCATTCAAAACGTGTAAAACAAACAGAACTGTATAGCATACTTTACTGTTAATTACATTATCCCAGACTGGGGGATTCACAGCCAACAGTTAAGTTTTCCATTATTTTTTCAAATCTTCAAAGGATTTTTACTGATTCCATGACTTTTCCAGGCCTGGAAAATGAGATTATGGAATTCCAGGACTTTTCCAGGTTTTTCATGACCGAGGGTCAATGTAATATTAACCAATAATTCTATCGACTTTTATAGAAGGGAAATCTCCAGATAAAATACTACTCAGAACCATAGCCACTGCTTGATCTGCTCTAAAACAAGGTTTCCTTTTGAATAGTAGTTGTCTTGTTAGACATCTATTTGGTGCGCAAGAGTCAATCTGTCTTCAGCCGTCTGCAGACTCAAAGCACACCACACATCTTCATCGACACGATGAGGGGTGAGCCATTAGGAATATTTAGCCACTGTCAGTAGCTGTTAGCAGTGACTGAAACATGAGGCTGTGAAGAAAGACTGACAGGTGTGGTGGGCCTTAGCAGTCTGCGTGTGTGTGTGGGGGTTTAGATGGAAAAAGTTATCTCTAAGATAAGACTGTAAGACTGTTTGAGACACACTAGAAAACTATATAATATATAAGATGAATTACTTTAATATCTATTCTTTAACAAAAGTACTTTACTTGACAAATTACTGCAGTGATTGCTAAAGCTTTCAGGGTGTACAAGTTTTTTTTGTTTTTTTTTGTTAACTAACTCAACAAAAACACAGATTGGTTGTCTAGGGAACAGGTATGCAGTATTGTTATTCTAACATCTTAGTTGGCAGTCGCAGCCTGGTCTGCTTTGACTGATCCTGCTGAGATAATAGGAAGAAGTCTTTGATTTGAAGTAATTCCAGGTAATAGTTTCCAGAGAGAGTCATTCAGCACTGAGGAATGCAAACTAATCTGGTCACATTGGTTCTGCTGAACCTCTCAGAAGACCCCGCAGGGTCGTCACCCTCATAATACCGGCCCACATTTACATCCCTCAACAATAGAAAGTTAAAGGAGGAGGAAAGAAACGAGGATGGAAAGAGGGAGGGGCTGACACATCATCAAGCGAAGCATAGCTACTGTTCACATGTGCAGTGAATGCACTGAACTGTGCCATAATCTGCAGGTGTGAGCTGCTGGCTGGCAAAATGGAAATGAAGGTTAATTTAACGGACAGCATTTCTGCTTTAGAGCGAAAAGATGAGTGTGAAAGTGAAAAGGCTCAGCTACCACTTTGTCAAAACTGGCCACCTTTACAACAAGTACCATTTAAAATTCACCATGCTTTTTAAAATCCTGAAGTGAACTGCTGGTGTTAAAAACTGCCACTGCAAAGTAAAAGAAGGACAACATCTCAGCTGCCAGGGCCCTTCTGTAGTGGTCTAAGCCAACAAATTAAGAACGCCTGGCGTACTTTGTGAAATCCTGTTAAGGATATTGTTGATGGGCAAGGACTTTGTCACTCCGCAGACAATGGCTTCACTCTCTGCTCCCGGGTCATTTTCATTAATTAAGCAACATGGCGCTCAAAAGCTAATCCAATCACACAGCAGTCTTTTCTCACGCTTCCAGGCCTGGCTTCTGGATGACTTTGGTGGACCTGCTGCTTGACACCACAAGCAACACAACAATGTGCATTGCCAAACAGAGCAGGGACAGAGGATGGGGATCTGGAAAGAGCAGGGGCAGCAACGGAAATAACAAACCCACCCATACATAAACCAACAAAGCCAAGGCTAAACAGTCACCTTAATTCACTCCAGTATGTCAGGATTTTATTTAATGCTCCATGGCAGTGACTCTGGACAAAAGATGAAAGAACAAATACCTCCTTTTATATTATCCCTGAAATAACCATATATGTTAAGAGCAGGTGTTACAAGTCACTGCATTCACAAATAATGTGCATTATGTTGAAGAGAACATCCTTCAAAGGTAAAATCAGTTTTATTGTAGTAGTGTCACCTTTCTTCCCTTCTGTTTCTGGTAGAGTCGTTTGGACATCAAGGCATCCTTTGGGTCAGTCAATTTGTTTGCCATCTTCTCTTTCAGCACAGTGACTTCCTCTGCACAGGACAAATGCTCCGTGTATGGCCATGCTTTAAGCCACCGTGAACAGTCCCCAAATGGTCATCCAGTTGAAAATTCACAACCACACAAAACATGTAGATATATCACTTTTTCTATATGTAGGCACAAAGTTATGTGGTTGCTCACTACTGAGATTTAAGAAGTGGTGGTCTGATGACCATATTTGAAAGGACTGAGAATTTCAGGCTTTTCTTTAGTTGTTCTTCATGCTTCAGTATTTTCCTCAGTGTTTGTTCTAAACACTTGAAAAAACTAAGAATGTGCCTGGCATTAATCTTCAAGTTATAAATTAATATGTTTTGTCAGTTTTTTGAGTGTAAAAGCTGAGAAAAAATTTAGTCTCCATGGTTATTGGCTTACGGACTCAATTCAACTCTGTCTGTCAGCCTTTTAGCGGTTTCTCTTTTTTAAGCCCATGCTTCAATCCTCTGCTTGATGTTACGCGCCAATAGACCATACACTGCTAACAGTTTGACATATCCCTTCAGACAAAGAGCCGCAGGCCTTCTCGGACTAATGGATATAACAGATCACACCAGGCCCAGATGAAAATACAAAAGTTGAACTTGAGAGAGCAGCAGAGGTGGAAGACTTGGGGAAAGACCCCTCTCAGTGTTGTATTTCTTCATGTTCCTGTTTGGAGCACACTGATTTGATTGAGAATCCTGAAGCACAGCTTTGAGTGGTGAAATATTTTTGCTTTATTCGTGTTTCAGGCCCTACAGAGTTGCTGAGCATACTGTTGGCCATCCACTGACCCCTGACCTTTGGCCTTACCAACCCTGATGATATGCTGCCAGACAGGAACAGAGTAAGTACATTGGACTGAAATTTCCATGCTTTTGAGCAATATTTGAATTATATTATGTATATTTTGCCACTGTCAGAAGTTTCTCATATCAATGGAATTGGAGGTGTTTTTAGTAGTAGTACCATTTTAAAAGTACTCAACCCTATGAAAACCAGCTGTCAGTAACATGCTGCTGCACTGACTTGTCTTCATACTGTAGTGTTATCATAACTTGTTCACCATGACAATAAGTAGCAAAGTTTAAATGAACAAGTTTCAAACTATGGCCAATGAATTTCACATTTATGGAAACCGTATCTACAGATCAATCAATTGTAAGGAATTTTGGTTTTGATGACAGCAATAATGACGGATGCATTTGTTCTCAATCAGAGGAACAACTGCAGGATTAAGTCAGGGGACTCCTGCAGACTGAATCAATGAGGGGAGATCTACCGTCTAACAGCCTTATTTTTACAACTGTCGGCTTCAGATTAGTGCAGCTGACAGATGACATGCGGGTGTAAATGGAATTTGTGCTAAAGCTGGCAACCCAAGTGTGCCACTCTCTCCTCAGCCCGGTCACAGATACTCCCACCTGGGCATTGTGCAATCCCGGGGTGAGACAGCTGCCTAGAGAAACCACCTTGCCAACCCAAACCAGCCGGCCACTGGAGGTGTGCATGATTACCCACAACACTTTCTCATTTGCTGCCTAAAGAGGAGGAAAAACAACCCTGGGAACGATTGGATTTCATAGCATGGGTAGTGTGGGATTGGGTGGACCTTCACCTCAGAACTAAACAAGTCCTCATTCATGCCAATGACTAAAATCACATTCTCTTGTTTCACACGGTATAGATCCAATGCCTTGGCAAGGAATGTGGGACGTCCCTGATCTTTTGTTGAGAAGAAATTATGCAGCCTAATTTCCCTCTAGTGAAGCATTGCCTGTTGTCTCATCCAAGAAAATGTTTAGTTTATTGTTATAAATGGATTCTTAATTTTTTCCACTAAAGAAAATCTGCTTCTGCATCTGATGAGCTCAAACAAGCCTGAAAGGTAATTGAGCTTTGGGGAAGGGAGGGAAACTCCAGTGGGGTGTAATATGAGAAACTGCACAAAGCACAACTGAAATCAATTACAAATGATACCACAGAAATTGTGTGCTGGAGACATATTATTTTTTACCCACAGTAAATGCACCACCCTTCAGTCAGACTGTATTCCTGCAGTCTGCCTGGTGCATCCTGCAGATAAGGATAACAGTATGCAAACCTTACTGCAGCTCCCTGTGTTAAAAAAGGTAAAGAGAGACTGATAGGCTGGAACAGACAATGCATAATTCTAAACTGGAAACGATGCATGTTTCAAGCTATTGCAAGGATACAGGACAAAGATGGAGCAAAAAAAAAAAAGAAGCATGCAGAACAACAAGAGGAATGTGCAGAAGTTAAGATGGCAGCATCCCCTCATTTGGCTACTGGCACTCCAGGGCAATCTTGGAAAAATATTGTTCTCCAGTCTAGCCAGATCTCAGCAGACTCCTGGACTAACTCAATGTGACATCTACTTCGAATGCGAAAAAGCACAAAGGCCCAACCTCAGTACACAAATGCACAGACCATTCTCTTTCTCAGACAACACACACACGCACACACACACACAAAGACAACCAGAGCAAGCCCAGCGTTCACTAAGCCACTGGGGACTCTGCAGGAACACAGAGGTGAGGGGGCTGCAGACCTTCCCTTCTCTGTTACATCCCAGAGGAGTCCAGCGCTACTTCCATTTCACAAACAACCTAAGGACCATCGCGCAGGATGCGGGAAGTGGAGGAGCCATGTAAAGGGCCAGCTTACAAAACAGAGAAACAGATATAAGCCTGAGCCTGGCAAGAGACCAGGTTTATATCTGAGCAAGTGACCCTTGACAAGAGCAAAAGGGAGAAAAGCTCTTAGCAAGATGGGATCACTGAAAACCGAGATGTTGTGTTGAATGGCATTTGCTGTAGGTTTATGGTGAGCTTTCACAACAGATTTCACAAAGTTGTTTTTCCTTTGGGGTCTAGTAAAAACTCTTGAATTAAAATTTGAATTTCATGGACAGTTTCTGATATGCAACATTGGAAAAAAGTACCCGCCCAGTATAATTTTACTGCATTATTACTGCAGTTCCCATGTTAGATTAACCCTTTAAACCAGGAGCAACATCACTTTTCTTGTGCTGCTTTAAGACACCTTCCAAAAGCATTTAAACTTTTGTAACCTGAACAATTTGATGTGATGTTTTTCTCTAAAACATGGGAAAAAAGGCAATGAGCAACTGGATCAAAAATGTTTCACAAACTGCAAGAAATTGGTAGATTTAGAATAAAAAAAGCTAGGAAAATGTTTAGGGGAAAAAATCAAGGGAAAAACTACAATTACAATTATTATAATTACATATTTCAAGATTGTTTAAAACATTTTCGAAGTCATTTTTGCCTCATTTGTTTTTACTTTCTTCATCTTTTTTCTTCTTTTTTTTCTAAAACTAATTTTCAGGTAATTTTCTTGTGCTTTTTACTAATTTCTTGCTAAATTTGGTGTCACTTCTTTTGTTGCTTATTGCCTATTTCTCAAGTTTTAGAAAGGCAGTTGGAAAACGCCTTGCATTTATCCACATCCAATCACATTTATAAGCACCCCCCTTCCACCCCACATTTCTTTTCAGTTATGCAGCGTCAGACTAATTAACAAAACAATAAATGACTCAGACATATGCATTTAAAATGTATTCATGAGCTATTCCTTAAAGTGTGGAGACCTCTGCAATAATCAAACAGCCAGCGCTTATAGCCCAGTCTCAGAGGGCTCAGGAGATACAAGGGAGTTATGTGATACCCAATCAGAGTGGAGCCATAACACATATGCTTGTAGAGAAAGATGAGAAGCAGCTGCTCACTGCTGGCTACTTGCAGGGCCTCACTTCATCCTGGTAAAACCACTCACAGTTATGTAAATGAGAAAACAAAGAGTACCAGAAAGGTCAATCAATTTCTACAGCATTAAGTGCTGGTCAGGTTCTTAACCTTTCCAAAGTTTTCTGTGTAACTGTAGCCGTTTCTGGTGAAACGTATACAAGAAACCGAAACAAGTCCCCTAAATGCCATCACCAAATGTCACCATTTTTACCTTTAACACTGGCATTCGCCTTCAGCTGAACTGTGAAAGACTGAGACATGACTGTCAACCTTCACAGACATGAAGAAGTCAATTTTCTGTCACCAGTCATGTCTCTCTGATTCATTTTGTATAATGAATGTGCTGCCTTGAACAGATCATGTTTTTACTGCAACATGTCTTTTGAAAGCATTAATTAGAATTGATGCAGCGGCTCAATTTAGCCTCCCAGGGATTACTGTTCTCCTTGTTAGGAAGGATGAGGAGATTCAGCTGTTATAATGTTGTGTCTGTCTTGCCTCCCAATATGAACAATTTTATGAAAACTACTGATTATACAGGAGCCTAGCATTTTCAAATTTATCTGCATTAGTACAAAGCAACAAATAAAAATGTGCTTACAGTATTGAAGACTTTGTTTCAGTAAAGGGTGTCAAACTCTGGGACATGTTGGTGATGTGATAAGATACAACCCATTCCCCCATCCATTTTCTAAAATCGATAATTACTGATAAGGGTAGCCTGTAGCTGGAGGTCAGTTTTAGCCTGAATCTTTAGGTTTTTATTGAATGCTTCTGTTAAATACATTTATCTGAAATACAGTATCACAATGCAGTAGACTGGAGAAAATAACAAACACTATAAAACAGTATAAGTCTGTTTTGCTTCAGAGTGTCACATTGTGCTCGGTTGGAGTTACATGATAACCCTGCAGCCCCCATTTCTCCACAGGAGACATTCAATAATGTTGAAAAATTGTCAGTTTGTCTTTCCAACAGCTGTGATTTTCAAAATTGCTGTTATTCTCTGTTGCTTTACTCTTTTCCTCTTGTTGTCTCTCCCTCCCTTTCTCTTTGTATTTCTATACTATCATTTTCAGTGTGTAAATTCATCTCATCTCAAGCCACAAGTGAATGGAGAAAAGCTTTTCACTTTTCGTCTGACTCATTTTAACTGGCTTTATTTAGACACCTCTCATTTCCTTTTCTCAGTCTAGTAAGGGCAGACATCCTGCATCCCATAATCCCACGATGCAGCCCTTCATTGACCTTCATGAAGGGACGCACTGCAGCTTTGACCGCGTGCCCGATGCTTGGGGCGGGAGTGAGGAGGCTGCATGCTCTTAGACTGCTTTCCATCTGTTTAGACAGACAGTTAATATTACCTTTTATCCCAGGTCTTACACCTAAAAGTTGAGCGGATATGATTTGTTTTATGTGTGGGAGATAGCTGAAGGCTGTCCTGTCCTTCTTTGACCTGCTTCACTGCTATTATCTGTCCACCGGCTTAAGACAATTTGAATTGAAAAGCATGGAACCAGTTAGCCGGAGTAGGCAAATATGGCTGCACTATGTAATGACTTTGGGAGGACTTCAGGAAAAAGGAAATACGGTCTACTCGCTTAAAAGAATACATATGGTGCATATAATCTGGCAACAATCGCTTACATTGCATGCACACAGCACCTATATTTTCCCTATTTGCATTGGAGCCTTGCAATCTGCTGCTCATTTTCTGCATCAAACCCAAACACACTGTGGGGACTGTCTCATAAAACATGAAAGAAGAACCAATTAAAACCAATCTGTTGTGTATGAATGAAATCAGCACATTTAACCGTAACCTCACTGCTATCTGAAGAGAAATGAGCAGGCAGTAAGTTTGAAAAGAGACGACGTGTTTCGTTTAATGTTCATTATGGAGTTCATCTTGAAATAAATAGGGGGAATTCTGAATTGATTTCCTTATTTCCCCGTTCCTCCAAAAAGCAATTATGCACAAATGAAGTTTAAACTGGTATTTTCCATTTTAAAAGAACATCATGCCTCTCTGCGTTTACACTCCCTTTCACATTTCATTGCGGCACATGACAGTGGCTGATGGATTGGGCTTTTGGTGGCTGAAACTGCTCACGGAGAGATTGCTACCAGATGAAAAGGTCTTAGAGTGCAAACGGGGCGGTTTTGAATAAAGCTATAACTCTGCTCTCCCTGGAGTGTTATCAAGGTCCACACTAAATAAAGAACACCGGTGTGACATGGACAGAAATGAAACTTAATTGGCTCCAAACGTCCCCATAATGAGAATTCTTAATAAAAAACACAGAGTACTGGATAAAACTCTCCTTGTTTGCCTAAAGCAACACATTTTGATGTATTTCAAGCATTTTGAGGTTAATCATTTTTTAAGACAAGTGAAAAATTAACTATAAGCTTTGCAAAAATGGTTTTCAGTATGGTCAGTGTTTGTAGCTGGATGAAAAAGCATTTTTCAAAACCTAACTTGTGGGTTATTACTCCCACTTGGATCACCTGTGGTAGAAACTTATTCTTGTGAGGTAAATTGGATACAAAAAAATAATTACGAAATTGCAAAAATATTTTTGTCTTGAGAAGCAAGTGTGATAATAGGATTTGTGCATTCACTTGATTTACTATCTTCATGGGATAGTTTGCGATACCTTTACGATACATCTGTTCATACACAAAACACAAGCTACCCCATCTACATGATTATTCTCATCTATCTGGCCCAGTTTGATAACAGTACTTCTAAAGTAGCTACTGTCATTGTGTAACAGTTAGACAAAAAACAGAAGCCCATATATATGCACAGAAACCTATATTACTGTACAGAGTATCACTATTTGCATGAATCTTAAATACACTTGTGAAGGAAATCTGGAAAGTATAAACATGTCCCTTCAAAGATCATATACAGAATAATATGTATTTTACTTCGGTGTTTCACCAGCAACACCTTTGTTCTGTAGCGAAAGGAAGTGAGCAGGAGATTCAATTGCAAAGAAACCAAACTGTAATCTTGCAGTTCTTTGGTAACAAAAGGAAGCCTCAACTTACAAATTCCTGATATAGAATAACAGCGCACTGTAACCATTCAGAAATTTTCAAACCTCTGTGGCTTTGAAAAGTATAGGTTTTAAAACTTGGCTATCTAATTATACTGTAGGAGCTTGCTTTATGAGAGGAAGATACAAAATGAAAAAAAAAACAATTAAACACCCTGCCTATTTGTTCATATTCCATGCACACATCTTTGACTGTGAAGTAACAAATCCAAAGAAGCATAATACTCTTCATAAGACACAACTAATGCAATCCAGATGTTCCTTTTTCAATTGAGGGAAAATGTGTGTGTACAGCCCCCTTAATCTGCTTAATATGTAAAATTTCAAACAGTTATAAAAATATTTTTGCTCTGAATATCCTCCAGATGAGCGATCATGTTGAGCTGTCTAGTTCTCTTCCCTTCTTTGTCTGTCAATATTTCCCAGATGACAGTAGACTTCCTGATAGATCAGACTCAGTTGTTTTCATATGTAGAACGACAGCGATTTTACTTACAATGACTCTCTGAAGCATATACATAGTTTACAATCCCTCAGGCATCTGATGACCTGTACAAAGATGATGTCGATAGCAAACGATACAGAGCAGAAGTCTAGAGTATGATTCGATTTTTCAAACTGATCAGTTTACGATTATAGCAGTCACAGGGGGCATTTACTGCAAAACCAATTCATTTCTTTTGAGACTTTAACTGCAATGTACTGAGTATTTCCTACTGAAGAAGGATTTTTGAATTCACATATTGTTTAACCCTGGAGCAACATCACTTTTCTTGCGCTGCTTTCAGATTCCTTTTATTAGTATTTAAACCTTTGAATTTTGTGCAAATTGGTGCAATTTCTTTCAAAAACATGGGGGAACAGGCAATGAGCATCTTGGTAAGAAAAGTTCCACAAATTGCAAACTGAAAAGCTAGGGAAAAACTATATTCATAATTATTATATATTATGGAATTATTATAATTTTTAAGCACTTTTTTGGAGGTCTTTACTTTATTTTTGTTCTTACTTTTTACTGTTTTTCTAGTTTTGGTGTCATTTCTTCATTTCTTGCTCATTGTCTTCTTCCCATGTTTTTGAAAGAAATGAAGACAATTTGCTCTGATTTTTAAATAGTTAACTGTTGGGTGTTTCACCTACATTTTTCATAACACGATCATTTTGAGTAGCTATTTGCCCCACTGGAAAGCACTGGATGACAGGAAGTAATGGTAAACCTGTGGAATTTCACTCTCAGGTCAGTGACCTCCTGCCAGGTTCATGTCTGCTCTGCTGGCCCCCAACGTGCTGTGATTGATGTGACCGACACTGCAGCTCGCCATCATATTGCCAGGGCAGTTCAAATGTCAGGCTTCTGGCTCAGTAGCAACCGGCTCCCACACTGAGTCGGTAACTTTGCTAAACCAACAGAACCATCCCAGCAGTTGCAGACAGAGAAAAAAACCCTGCAGGTCTGATGTGACACCTGGCTGGGAACTCATCGCTCTGAAGCCAGAGGGGCTGTCCTGTCATCCTGAGAGGGGAGCAGCACCTTGTTGCCTTTCAAAGTCTCAGATGCCGGGCCCCTCCACAACCAGACAGAGAGAAAGAGTCTGCCTGGCGCTGGAGCCTTGGCAGTCAGAAAGATCTGTGGTGTGGCCCCTCCTTTTCACTGGGCTGGGATAAGCCAGGGAGTGTGGCGCCTCTGAGGTTAGCGGGCTGCCTCATCGAGACACCAGCTCCATCATGAGCCTATTTTTATTCCATTTTCTCGCTTTCTTTTTTTTCTTCTCCCCTGCTCAGACCTCTCTTGCTCTGTTTTTGTCAACTCTCCACTTTTGCCTTCTCTGTCTATCTCTTTACCGCTGTCCTCTTCTTCCATAGTATTGAGATCTGTTTCAGCCTGTGTGCATGACAGAGGAAAATGAAAAAACCTACACAGCTCGGGTTCTGGTTTGGATGCCAATATTCACTTGCTTTTTTCCCCCCTCGTTTCTTTCTTGCTGTATTTATTTTACGCAGACACTTGCCAAGATGGCAAGAGCTCCCTGTCACTGGTTTGGCAGTATCCATGCAGTGTATATATTCGAAGTGCTTTAACCCTTATGCACAAAAGCTATTTATCTGTATCTACAACAGAGCTATTGTACACCAAAAACCTGTCCAGTTTCTCATGTTTGTCTCCTTCAAACTTTGATTTAATCTCAACGTGTAACCTCTTCCACAGAGTCGCACTGGGAAGCATGATTAACATGCAGGTTGCTATCTTCCTCACACTGGGCCAAGAATAAACAAGAACAGAAAGCCCTGAGAAAGATTGAACAGTCTTTGTTGGTATTCTGATGCCCTAAATGTCAGGATTGTACTTTTGAGGGAAAGGGTCACTGTATTTAACCAGCTAATCCAACATGTTGAGTCAATTCACGTACAATGTGGTTATGCTGGCGAGTTAGCAGGGGGTCCTCAGCTTTCAGCGAAGGAGTTTACCATCATAAAGCAGCTGTCCCACATCAACAGTCCCTACGGACACAGACAGTGCCGTGTTTGTGCCATAAGCCATTCTATACAAGCGCATTGTGGCAACTCCTCCGGCATTTTCTAACAGCCTGGCAACAGCGAGCTCACACAGTGAAAGGGGTCTAGACTGGTCTTCTAAAGAGTCCCTTGCTGCACATTAGCACTTCGGGTTAAAGGAAACATTGCAACAAGGATACTGATGTACTCGTAAATAAAACCTTAATTAGGACAGGTTACCAGAACTCTACATAAGAACAAACAGTAAATACAGTATGTTTTGTGAGCAGTATGAGGGTGAAAAATGAGGGCACGACCACAATTATCAAGGGCCCAAACACTACTAAAGGTCTAAAACTATTTATATTTCTTCAGCCCTTGAAGCAAATTTTTTCAAATAAAAGGCGAAGGCAGAGTCAGGAGGTCCTTGGCAAGAGATAAAGGAATTATTTGATTTATTTAGAACCAATCTGCTTTCCTCTCAGCATCACCCATCACTCCGCTAACAACCATAGCTAAATGAGCTCTGTATCTCAAAAAAGGAGTTTCACACAAAGTCTTCTATGAGCTGTCCTGGCTGAGCTGAATTCATTTGAATAATTTCCTTTGCAGAATAGCATGAATATGGGGAAATGGTTGATCCATCAATCTAGTCTGACACTTGGCTTTAGAAAAACACTGTTTCCCCTCTGTTCTTTGTTTTTGTATATCTAATGAGCAAAGAAATAGAAAACAAAGGTAGTGAGTTATATAATAAAGTTTTCTTTGGTGAGCCTGGAAAGGATTTTAAAACACTGAATTAGTGTGGTGCTGTATGAGCAAGCAATTTCCCCTCTCTCATCCACAGAGAACACCACCGCCACGGTGTTCATTTCCACTAGCTTCCTTCAGTGCCCACATCTGAAGATTCCTGGGCTTAAGCAGGGATTGGAAACCAACCTAGTGTCCAGCGTGAACATAGCTATGTGAGCATATCATGCTACTCTTTCCAGTCAGAGCACTCTGACGTCACACCGTTAATCCCTTTCACCATACCACCCAAGCCTCGGGGAGACCACACCAAATCCTGCTCTCACCCCTTTGAGCAGACGAGTGAGTACCAGTGGGATAGAATTAATGAGGCTTATTAAATACTGTAAACCAGTAATGAACTTCACAGGAGGCAAAGCACTGAGAGCTGCACCAGCAAAGGAGAGGTCATATCAAAACTGCCAGTTGTTTGCCAGTTAGGAGAACTCAAAAAAGAAAAACTCTTCCTGTACAAAATCATAAAAAAGTTGAAGGAAGGCTATGTCCAAAAGTACAGCTACTTTTTTTTTTTTAAATGAAGCCTTGACCCAGTGGACCCTCTGAAAATCATTGTATTATTCATCCCGTGTACTACAAAGTGACATGTACCTGACACCACAATCTAAATCTGTAATGTTATTTTTCCTCATGTTCCAGGCCTCCAGTGTTTTTTTTATTTCTGTTTTATATTCATTACTATGCAATATTTGTGTGACATTAATAAGAATTATGTAGACTTGATTGGACTGTATTAACTTACACAATGCAAACATGTTTTGAGAGGCTACTAATTGGTTGATACTGTACTAGAAACCACTGATTGCCTAGAATAATAGGCAAAATATATATGAATATCTAAAACTGTCCCCGAACGGTCCACAAAATTGTGCAATAACCATAGTTCGGAAATAAGACTTGAAAACATATTGGTATGGTCATTTAAATCATTCAGCAAAACCCAAAGAAGACTTTAAGAGACATTAACTTACTTTGAGGAAAAGACTGACCCACTTCAATATGGTTTATAATAATTCAGCCGAGTATTTTAAAAGTGGTGATTTCAACAAAGCTCTCGTACTCGAAATGGTAGCACTGCTTCTGCAGAGGAGAGGAGCCTCTCTAGAAAATAACAAATGACCTAAGTGGTTAAAATAGTCTACAAAGGCCTGGAAGTTGCAATGCCAACTCTGTAGCACTCGCCACAGCTACACAAAATATCCACTGGGACAGTTTTTGTAAGTACTTCTTTCCTCATATACTTATTCCCATAATGATGGCCTGTGACCTAAAGGAGATCATTCCTCATTTCCCTTCGGGGTAGAGCCCAAGCCAAAATCGGATGTGGACAAGTGCAAAATACTGCAGGAGTCCCCCCATCATCTCAAGTCATCTACAACTTAAAAAATAGAAAATTTTGCTCACTCGTTAGCACTCAGTTCGTCTATCTGCACCTACTGGCCACTAAGAGACACGGCAACACCATAGACGACACACTGAATTTAGACTGTTAAGTTGTCTTCTCTTTGCTAAAGTGTGTAGGGTGCTTTGTATCAAATAAGCCAGTAAGATTCTATATTTTAGTACTTGTCCTGTCACATAATATGATTAGTCTGCCAATTTTATGATTTCAACCAGTCATAAGCACTAATACTGAAGACAAAGGTCAATTAAGTCATGGACAGCCTTCAGACCCTGCCAGTCTCTAGGTATGGATCTGACATGATTGAAGCATTGTCTCTTGTATGTCCAGGCCAAAAATATTTTCAGCTTGTGTGCTTTGGCCTCATCTTGATGCATCCCTTCTCCTACTGCACAAACACCGGCCAAATCCTGCAGCTTTGTCCTACCTTCCCAGACTGGGAAAAGAACACACTGGCACGCAAACTGCTGCACAATTCATCCCCCTCTCATCCCCTTACAAACCACAATTTGTCTTTATATTTTACAGGCCTTTTAATGACTGTAAAATATAAATTATTTTAATGTATCTCGCAGATATTATGTAGTTATGCAAGAGCTTCGGCTTCAAGAAGAGGAAAAATCTCAAAGCTGCTAGGAAACATTGCACATTGCTTCGCCAAATACCCAGACAATATAAATCACTACTGGTCACTTTGTAAACTAAATTCATGAGTGTGACATCCATAACGGTGCAGTGCTACTGTTTATTGGAAGTGGTTAACATGTTGCAGCATCTTTGGAGATAGTACTGTTGTGCTTGCTGAATTTCAGGGGGAAAAAATCTTAATAAGCTATGAATTTCTCACTTCCATCATGGAGTAAAGATTTCCTCAATAACTAGACGCAACTCCAGAATTTAATTGCCATCCACGATGATATTTGCCTTGTTAATAGCTTCCCTGTGAATTCAATATTTGGCAATTTAATCACCAACAGTTTACTGGTTCACTTGACCTCTAACCTCCAGATATAAATGAAAATGGGTTCTATGTGTACCCATGAGTCTTCTCTTTACAGACATGCCGACTTTATTTTAGTCCCATGTAGTTTTTTGCTGTCATTTGATTCATAATCAAGACAATCTGATAATAATTGCTTTACCTTGTTAATATCAATTTCAGAAATGTTTTATAATGCAAAATAATGGAATTTTAAAATGTTATTTAAAAAAATGTGATGAATTGCAATATACTATTGAAATTCTGCGATTTATTGCAATTTTAAAAATTAATCATTTGACAGCCCTACTTTTTAGCCATTTTACAAACTTCAGATCTCAAGCAAATGCATCCTCGTTTCTAAGACAGACTCCCATCTGTCCATCAAGCTCTGCTTGAGTGTTTACTTGATGCCACAGTGCCCACATGGGCTTTGTCCAGTCTGAGATAACAGATTTGTGCGTGTTTCTTTACATGGCCCATTTGTAGGAGATAAAGACCGAACCGCTGGAACAGTGTGGCAGCTCCAGGCAACACGGGGATGTAGGTGTGGGATAAGTCTGTTTCTGGAGGGAAGTGTTTTTTAGACTGATAGCTCTTCCCTCCCCAGTGAAAAAAGAAGGGCATATTGAATCTAATCATGCTGGCACTTCATTAGGACGCCCCGGATGTGTTATCAGAACCCAGGAGAGCTGAGAGGGAAGTCCCTGCAGCGAGACAAAAAGCATGGACAAAGACATCTGAACAGAGCTGGAGTTTGGGAGAGAGGAGGCCTTGTGAACTCTCCCGCATGTCTGTTCTCCATGACAGATGCAGAGGCCCCGCCACTGACAACATGCAAGGCTGAAGGGGGGATTGAGGAGGGCGAACATGTTGAATAAACATATTCAGTCCTCCGCTACCCCCCGAATCCCCCTCCAAATGAAAACCTCGGTTGATATACAATATAGATTCATCTGATAGCTCAGTTTATACTCAGTGTTTATACACCAGGATAAATGTACCTTCACTAGCCAAGAGATTGGGATGTTTCTGTCTCCAAACAAACATCCTAAGACCCTGCTACATGTTCCCCAGACCTCTTGAATGTGTTGATAATGTTGTGCGATAGCTGAGACAGCAGGACAGTCCAAAAAGAAACATCAGTGAACTCTGGAAAAAGGACAGCTTTACTCTTAACAGGCCAGTACCTCAAAAAAACAACTTAAACAACTGTGTTTGTACCGGCAGAGGAGTTTTCAAGGTTTCGTGAGTTCACCTCTCCACGATTCATTTAGGGGCTGTCCTCGCACATTGATACTCCTCCACAATCATAATAGAAAACAGCACTTGGGATGATCATTTGCCCATGGAATAGATGAGGTTTCTTGTTTACACCTCCCTCGTTTCCCAATATTACCATGGTAACAAACCACCACTCGAGCTATATCTACACACCACTTTCATGCACACACTGCATGAGGTAAATCGCCACCTCTTCCCTCTCAACATCTGCTTTCTTCTCAATCTTCTTCCTTCCGCATTCCCCATTTGTTACAATCATTTTCCACTTTCCTGATTTAGTATTTCAAGAGTGCAGGTCAGAGTACCGTCCTTTTTCTGCTCAGTTTTTATCTCAGCATCTTCCTGGCTTATTTTGTCTTTACTCATTTGGCCAATTTTCGAATTTCAAAACTCAAACTTTATTAACAATAATTCAGCTATATAGAGATAAGCCTAAACAGTCACTTTTTAAATGTTATCGCATCTTTTATTATGTTATTTTTTAAACTTTAAATCACAGACAATCAATCACAAACTACATTTTAAACTGCTGAATGAAAATGTTTTTTCTTTCTGAATAATTTCTCTCATGCCTCTCTTCTGCACAAATAACTGTCAGAGGCTAGCCCAGTCCCCAAACAGAGGAGGTGCCCTTCCCCCGGCTCTTTAGCAAAAACATTCACCATACTTCTATGCATATGTGTGCAAGTGTGATGAATAAAGAGCGGAAGCAACAGGGCATAGGGTGACTTCACACTTAAACAGCCTGTTTACAAGTCATTTACAGAACTGCAGGAGGGAGAGAGGCTCAGAGGAGGTTCCTGAAGAAAGCCCTCCTTTCAGAAGTGAAACAAAACGAGGCGGCACAAAACTTTTACTGACTTTACTCTTAAATCGTGGTTTCTTAAAGGACAAAATGTTGCACCTTGTCAAGGCAGAAAGGTTACATGAGCAGAAAACTGTAGTGCAGTTTATTTCATATTAAGTGGAGGCGATGGTTCAAGGATGAATCCACGGTAATAATGAAATAGAAATGGCATAGATATCACTAAGCCTATTAGAGTGTAGAATTAGTATGCTTGAGATAAAAAAAAAAACACGGAAAGGAAGCGCCATAAATAAAAAATGGTGCAGTAGCAGCGATGACAGGAATGGAGACAGGGGAAGAGTGCTGACTGAAAATGACTGAGATTTAAAGCCAGAAAAAGGAGCCTAATTATTTTCTCATCCTTACCCTGCACGGTCATGATACTCAGTACATTATTGTTCACTGAAAAGGTGACTGCCAAAGCACTGCGACAGTGCATTCAACTTCTCAAACTAAAGCTCCAACGCTCAAATTACATATAGTGGTATAAATGTGTTGTAGAGTTAGAGATAGAATGTTTAATTTTTATTTCTTTCAGACACACTGATGAGTGACATCTCTAATGCAGCAGAAAGGACAACCATGCACATTACAAGATGCTCGCAGCACTGAGGGTTACATTTTAGAGATGCACTGGAATCATAATTTACAATTTTAAAATCCAACATGTACTGTAGCAGCTTTTACATTAAATCAGGACCACTAAATGAGCATTTCTGCACGAGGGTATTATCTACCCTGCAGCACAGTAAGTACGAGCCTCTACATCTCAACCTTATTATCAAACATTCTGTTTCCTAAGGAGACCACACGTCTACTGGATGTAGCCCAGGAGACGATTCAGATGTTGTCAAAATCAACTTAAACATCTCTCATCTTCCCCCTGGGTTGAAAACAGTATTCATTTTTAATCAAAGCTTTTGTTATACTTGTGATGATGAAACTGCCTGCGCCTTGTATTCACAGTGTTGGACAATCTGTCAAGAGACTATGATCATGACTATGACATCAACAAACCCATGACTGAAAAGTCGAAAGTTCAGCTCAGTTCAGCACATATGGACGAGGAAATTTTCAGTGAAAATGTCACTTGTGTATCTCTCTCCCCTTTCTTCAAACCTAGGACCCCTTGAGCAAAACTTGCACAGGGACCAAAAGACTGGGAGTACTCGAATGCTGTGAATGGGACGCAGGGAGGAAACCAAACAATCAAGCATCTATTTGTTGACTTTTCCTGAATTGCTAAAAAGTTAAAAAGTCAAACTATCCAGTTCAAGGCAGATCTTTGAATGAGCTTGTGTTATTCCAGCATGCCGTGAGTTCACATACAAAAGGAAAATTGCAACATTAATCATCATATCCACTGTCTGGGCTAATCAAGCCCTGTAAGCAATAAGTTGTTGATAGTAAAAATTGGCAGCAGGTGACTCTTTAGTTCTCTCCAGGCATCAAACCAAAGATCTGCAAACCAACATCATTCACATCTGCACAACCCTACAGACCTCTTCAACGAGCGCGTATGTGAGAAACACCGCCCACCACATGAGAGTATGGTCGCACTCAAGCCCCCATAAAACTGTGATGCAAAAAAATAAACCTCTTAAAAGCATTCAGTTTCTGCAGCAGTAGTGACAGAGCAGGTGATTAAAAAGGTTACTCGGCTGTAAAAAAAAAAAAAAAATGACAGATGGATCCAGTATTATTTAGCACATTACAGAAATGCAACTGGGATTTGATGCTTTTGTAGCTGCATCAGGGATCTCATAGAATATACTGTGCATCACTTCCAGGGATTCTCTATAAAGACACAGCCAGGTTTGACTGGAGACAGCTTCTGAAACCAGATGTCTGGATGCCTTCAGCCCTGGCGATGATGAATAGGCTTGTTGAAAGCATCAACAACTTGTTTCTCCATTATCCCAGCTACTGCACTGACTGACTCCTTGTCTGCATCGATATGAGTGGTGAGTTGATTTTGCCGAGGCCACTGCAGACAATGCGTACTTTTTCTGGGCACCTAACCATAAAGTATTTTTTTTAAGTCTCTGTACAGTGTGCGCAGGCCACTCAGTGAAAACACAAAAACGTAAGCTCAGTAATTTTCGCCTCACATTCCAAGGTGCTGCAAGTCAATATGGTTCTGAATCAGATTGGCTGCATGTCGAGCTTCAGCCTATGCTGGAATGGAGAGGTGGTGCAGAGCATTGATGTGCATTACTAAAGTTTAGTCATGGGCAGACAAAATCATGAGCTTCATGAATTTCCCTGTATCTGAGTCCCCTGTCTTGATACTTTAGATCTCACCAGTGTTGGATAAAGTACACAACTCTCTTACTTGAGTCAAAGTATAGATTTTCCAGGCCAAATGTTACTCCAATACAAATAAGTGTTGCTGAGTCAAATTTTTACTTGCTTAAGTACTGGAGAACTTGCTTTGTAAAAATACTTAAGTATTCAAAGTAATTTTTTTTTTTTATCTCAACACATTGTTGTATATTGTCACAATACATTTGCAGAAACTGTTGACTGAAGAACAACCCACTGAATGCGATTAGTTGCATGTAGAACCTGTAGAATGAAAAGCTTGTTGGGTATGCTGTAAAGCCTAGAAATGTCCAGAGAGACACAAATTGACATGCTTTCTCAAGTTGGATGGTGAATTCCTGTGGGCTGTGATGAAGTTTATGTGCAGTAAACAGAGCCGTTGCAGTGATGTCAACAAATGCACATAGTGGGATGATGCAACAAGTTTTTAGTTTACACAACATTAGTACATGGCAACCTACCCAGACCGTCACGATGGTTAAGATTAGGCAACAAAGTCATGGATGGTTAGGTTTAGACAAAAGAACCACGTTGTAAGGTGTAGAAAAAAACCCCTCACATTTACAGGGAAAGCAAACCCTGGACTCCCACATGACAGTCAGTTGTTTTTACAGACCCACCCACCAACTCTCTCACCCACCCAATCAGCGCACTCATGCTCCTTATGTTACATAGTCACCTGGTGCTGTCCTTCAACAAACAAACCACACGCAAAACTGCAAGATCGCAGTTTATTGACTTTCGCATTTTAGAAAAGAAAAAAAATTACCCGCTGCCTTCAAAGCAAATCTTCGTAGGAATGTAGTGGAATCAAAAGTACAATAATAGTCTTTCAAATATTGTGGAGTCAAAGTAATATGTTTCCAAAAAAGTAATACTCAAGTAAAGTATGGATACTGAAAAACTGTGCTTAAGAAAATGTACTTTGCTATTGTCCATCACTGAAGCTCACAAGCCACATTTGTGAAGAAATCTGGGAGTAACTGAGGGTGTTGATTAGAGAATTTCTTCCACCCCAAAACCCCGTCTACACGCACATACACACACACAACCCACTGCCTGGCTTTGTGTTCGCCTTTCCTGATACCACATCACACGTCTTGAGTCCTGCACTCCTGCATACCAGCCCTACCTAATTACAGCAGAGAGTCCCACCGCTCCCCACGCTGCCTGCAGGCTCCTCACAGCACCAGGCTATACACAACAATCTAAACAAAGATTTGGCCTTTCAACACGCTGGTTAAAAGAAGCAGCACACCACTCTCAACATAAACTCTGCAGCACCCGACCAAATTAGCCTTATTGATGAGGTACGCAACCCTGTGGTAATTAGTTCCCCCGCTAAATCTTTAAATCACCTCCTCACACTCAGAGGAAGGCAGCGTTAAGCTAAGCAGTTGTCTCCTTATTACGACTAATCTCGCAGGGTGAATGCAATACCTTAGAATAGATAAGGCATAACAGATGTCCTCCCTTATTACAAGACGGGCGTTTCTGGGAGATGTGGCGAAGGCTTCAAGATACGCAACCAGCAGCGTGAGGGTGGACCACCATGGAGTGTCGGTACACACAGACTGGGAGTCTGGTTGGAGCAGGCCTGGGTGCCTCTCTGTCTGAAGCCAAGACAGACAACGTTGGGTAACTGCAATGTAAAAGTGGAGCATCTCTCCACACAAACCTCCTTCTCCGTGTGGTTTGTCGCTCGCTCCCTTTGCTATCTGCCTCTCTGTCTTGCAGAGATTTTAAAAAATTACCCACTCAAGAGAATAGAGTCAGAATCGAGTGCCAATTTTTTTTCATTATAATAATAATATAATAATCATAATTCATTAATAAAATTATCATTTCAGCACAATTAAGGCTGGGTATTGTTTAACCCTTTGAAATCTGGATCGACTTTACGTTTCTTGTGCTATGTTCAGACCACTTTCACAAGAATTCAAATCTTTGAACCCCAGGCAAATTAGTGCGATTTCTTTCAAACATATGTGGAAAAAAAGGAAAAGAGCAACTTGGTATGAAGTGTTCCACAAATTGCAAGAAATTAGTAGTTATTTTAAAATAGGGAAAAATGTCTGGAATAGGAGAAAAAAGCTGGGGAAAACAATATTTATAATTCTAATAAATGCATATTTGAAATCATATTACAGAATTATTATAGTTTTTTTTAAAAATATTTGTACCTTCTTTTTCTTTTTTATTTGCTTTCTTTTACTTATTTTCAGGTGATTTTCTTGTACTTTTGACAAATTTCTTGCAAATTTCTTTTGTTGCTCACTGCCTTCCTCCCATGTTTTTGAAAGAAACCAAGCCAATTTGCTCAGGTGTTAAAGGGTTAAATAAATACAATATCAAAATAACAAAATAGCTTTAATTTAAACAACTGTTTTTCAAGAAAATGCGAGAAAATAACTTTCTCCTCCAAAAAAGTGCCAAGCGTCTGACATGTTAATGTTGTCTTAAAACAAAGCAATTGTACAAATACTATGGCTGAATAGTATGCTGGCTCAGATTGTCCAAATAATAATTTAAATCTAAAAACTGTCTGATCAGGGGATAAGTAAAGGAGAATACAACCTGAGTAAGCATTTTCGCAACACTGGTTACATTTCAGTCAGTCCAGGCAAAGTACTGAGGTTCAATGCCTGGCCCTGAGCACTAATTTGGTCCACACGGGAGCTGAGAGTTTTCACAGCATCATTACTGTTAACAAGCATCTGCACAACATCCTGCTCTAACAGTGTCAGTGTGGGTCCCACATTTTCCTGACCACACAGAGAGAGAGCCCTTGCTACGGAAACTTGTCCTCTGGCCTTGTTTGTATTTTGCATGTTTCCCCCTTTTTTACCATCTCTTTCCTGAAACACTATAACCTATTTCTAACACGGCCACCTTCACAGTCCCAATCAGACCTGGTTATAAACCAAAACTTGATCTAAGCAAGAACAGAAATAGGATGATCTGACCACGCGGCCTGTAACTGAGCGCTCCTCACTTTCCATGAGCTTGTTGGGCTCGGTAACATTCTTCTCCATCGTTATTTCAACTGGCAGTCAGTGCAGCAGCGAGGCTGGAGCAAAAGGGGGGGCTGAGGTTGCTGGCAGGCTAAAGCGATGCATTCTTTGTAACAGTCAAGTTCTGGATATGGAGACAATTTGCTCAGTGGTTAGGATATTTTGGGGCTGTGTATATATAGTGCATGCTTTTCTAGGAAGAGGCAGTTTTGTCATGGATGTAAAATACAACACGTTGACGACTACCTGCCATTACAGTACCTGCACTTCATTGTCGCACTGAAAAAAAAAACGATTTGTTGCCATTTGTTTGGGACCTAGTTTCTTGGTTACTGATTTTTGTTACCTGGCAGGCTGTCACTCAGCGTCTGCTTTCCGGTCTGGTGGCTTCTGATGGACAGCAGGGGACTGGATGGATGATTTAGCACAGATTTGCTTTGGAACAGGATGAATATCACGAGCAGATGATGCTTCCTGATGCCCAGCTTGTTTAGCAGCGCCAACTGCCTTGCACATGTGCAGGGGGACCACGGCCTGTGAGAACAGACGGCCTGGCAGCCCTCATCACAGCGAGCCTCTCAGTCTACTACCCCCCTATACTCAGTCGTCTCAAAGGAAGAGGGAGGCAAAGTGAATAATTGTCTCTATTTACCAGGGTCAAGCAAAAGTGCTCCTCTTGAGCCTGAATGCAACACTGTGACACAACATGACTGTGAAGGCACACACACCTGCAGTCTGACTTCACTCTGTTGGTAATTTACACCCAATTCTTTCTTGCATCATCAAATTGGATAAGCCTGGGTCCGGTCCGATTGGGACCCACAAGGCAGTGTGTTAGCGTCACTCCAGGGAGGCCAAAGTGTCTCCACGCAGGCAGATGTGCTGCTCTCACCTGCTCCGATTCACTTGTCGCCACTCCGGAGGGAAACAGGGGGAAGTGAAGAAGTGTAATTGGATCACAGAGGGGATGCAGCAGTGTGGGAAAAGGAAGTTGGAAGAGATAAGAAGTCTGGACGGACAAGGAGAAAGAGCAAAGAGAGACAAACGGAGACAAAGAGACAGGAAGAGTGAAGGAGATCCCACCCCTTAGAGTCAGGGGAGGGATCAACAGCTGGATCCAGCTGCTGAGTCGGAGCTGTGTCACAGCTGCCAGGGGCTGACTGTCCCTCTGGAGACTAGACTGTTTGCTTTCTCCCTCTCTGTCTCTCCTTTCACCGCACTCACACCCTTTCATAGAAACTTAGAAGCAGTGCAGAGAGGTCGACCTCACCTGCAGCAGACGGTCTAGCCGACAGACTGAACTAATGAAATTTCTTGTCCCTTGAGAAGCCCATATAAGCCCATCTTACTTCCTCGCCAGATGTGGGCAGGAAACCCCTCAAGCAGACTTTCATCTCTCACACTCTGCATTGCTACATCACAGCCTGTGCTGACCCTATACACTCACCCTGAGGGCCTGTAAACACTGCTTGCTTTACCATTCAGCACCCATATAACGATCAGCTACCAACAACAAATTTTTATTACGTTTTTTTTTAAATATCACGGCTGCATGTTGCACCTGTATGGCACAGCAACAATCTTACATATTTCAAAAGCTTGAGCAAAAATATATAACCTGTCTTAAACACAAAGTATTTATTGATGATAATTTAGGCACTACCCCAAAGCAATTCATCAAACATACTACTGCTAAAACAAATGCAATTAGCCAGTCTACAGCACATTTTGATAAATGACACACCCTTTAAGTTATTTATCAAAAAATGCCAAATATTCTCCTGTTCCAGCTTCACAAATGCTATAATTTGCTACTTTTCTCCATTCTGTATCGTTTTCATTAAATATTTGGGGTTTTATGCTCTTGGTCAGACAACAAAACAATTTTAGACATGGCCCTGGGCTCTGAAAAACTGTGATGGACCGACAGAATTCAGTTACTCTCTGACATTCTATATGCAAGAACAAAAGCTCTAAAACAAACACAGCATTTACACTTCAGTGGTCCTTCTATTCTGTTTCACAGCTTGGTGTTCAAGCACCCACAGCTTTGGTTTTTTAATAATGAACAGTATTTCCTCCCAGCTTCTGTATTCAACCATATAACATTAAAAGTTTTACCACAGCCTTCTCCTTTTCCTGTGCTGGTGGAAAGAGAGAAGCGGCGGATTTGATGATGGACGTCTGAGCACAATAAAATGCGCTCGGCTGTCTCAAGCGCAGCAACTTTGACCTGAACACCCACACTCTATCCAGATGTACATCAGTGTTTATGTTCGCTTCAGTGCCCCTGCTAGGCCCAGGAGTAAGTGTTCAAGGAAGTATTACATTTGCGAACACATTAAGTAGCACATCCAGTTTCCTGCAATTTTACCAGTCTCTGAAAATACTGTTACACCGCAGAGCCGCAATGAAGCTTGGTAGTTAGCAGGAGGAAAAAGAAACAGAGGAGACCAAAAGCAGAGTCAGCTTGCCTCAAGCTTAACCAATCTCATGGGGAGACCAACAAGTCTGGTATTAAAACAGACAAGGGAGCATTTCATTTGACACAAACTGTCCCCAGAGAAATGTCTGGCGAGAAGCGATGACATGGTTTGTGTATCAAAATGCCAAACTGAAACTGGCAATTTCACTCATCACCAGTCATCTCTTCTGGTTATCTGAGTGCATCACAGAGAGAAAAGGTGGCAATGTAAAGCCAGTGTAGAGCAATGAGGTGTTGTTTGAAGTTTCACTGCCCTTTACAAGGCAGTTTTGCAGAACATTAGTTTAAGTGAAAGTCAAATTGAGCAATTTTTAAGCACTACACTGAGAACTGTTAGAAATTGTGGCCAACGTGTAAAATTTGCAGCAAAAACATTGGAAGGGTGCAGAGTAGTACAAAACATAAATGTTGCAATTTTCAAAATTTACCTAACTGTTTAAAGGTATACTATGCAGGAAACTCCGTATGTAAACATGATCGCTGGCGAAAATGAAAGGTAAAAGCCAACCTCAGATTCACTCGTTTGGTGTTTTGCCTCACCATATTTGTGTATTTTTGGCGGTGTTTCTCTTGGATGCATGCTGCTTACACTGACACCTGATCGCTACCTTTTCATAAAGACCCAATCTCATTTGAGCACTGGTGGGAGCACACACCCATGAACATCCAAAGCAAAAATAAGAAGAAAATCAGAAAATAGAGGCAAAGTCTCAGCAGAAAAATACACCTCCACATACTTTTAGTGGATCATAAGTGGTGACTGAGACGAATTTCATTCGTATATCTGTACATTTTTGTTAAGAAAATCAAGCAAAGTATATCTTTAAACAAACCAGATAATCCTGCATAGTATATCTTTAAATAAACCAGACAACAGCAAACTTACTTCTGCTTAAAATCCCAATTGACGCCCCTGCTTGACAACTTTATCGATTCACTGTCAGAGTAACTTTCTAAATAAGCTTTCATTTTTTAACATGAAGAGATAAGTCTATTCAACAGGGAATGTAAAGTAGGCATTCTTGAACACACAAAAGAATACTGGCAGAGATTGTGAAGAGCAAAGTGTATTTCAACAATGCAGGCTTTCCTAAGTTGACTGAGGATGCAGAACAAAAGCAACTCTAGCAATTAAACAGTGAAAAACAGATATTTATCCTGACTGTACTGCAGGGACTAATATGAACATTGCTGGAATAGGAAAATTATTACACCATACGCCACATTTTTTCATCAGGTACAGCTCAAAGACACCATGGCTCAAGGTGTTATTAGCACCTGCCTGTGGTCACCAGTGGGTGGTCACTAAAGTACAAAAAAGACTGAAAGACTAGTATGAAAGAAATACCTTCTTTCAATCATTCACACTTTCTCTCCAGGGCAATTATGAGTTTTCTTTTTTCCCCATGGACTGGTTGCTTTTATGTTGGCAGGAGTGGAGAAGTGATTCAGAGTGGCACTTCACTGAGGTATCTCTTTCAACTAGCCTGCCTTTCAAAGAATTCAGTGAAATAATGAATACATTTGAGTGGCGCTATAAGTTACACTGCTTAAAAAGCCTCTGCATCTGTAGTTATCTCAAGTAAAGGCTAGCAAGCTTTTAGTATTGTTGCTCATAAGAAATTCTAGCTAAAGCATAACAATCCTACACAATATCACCAATGTTTTTTCAAGGGAAGTGATGTGTTTAGTCAAAAAGTTGCCAAGACATCACTGAGACAGGAAGCAATTTGGGCGGTAAAGGAACTGATAGACACAAAAGTTTGTTTTTACAGCTTCAAGAAAGAAAAAAAAGGCAAAATGTTTGCTCCTTCACTCGCTCCAATCACTGTTCCTCTCATGTTGCTAAAGGGGGCTGCAGCGCTGACAAGCGGTCCATTCTGTCACAAACATGGGGGAGGTCGCTTTAAAAATTAGGCCTGGCCTATCCTCACACCCAGCTAATGAGAAATGAAGTGAAATCAGATAAGAATTTGGAGAGGAATAGACCAACAGACAGACGAGGAAGCCCCCCTGCTCGTGTCACCTCCGCCACTCATGCCAGCGCTTGTCAGGGCTCATTTCCCCCTCAGCTGCCTGGAGACCCCCTCTCGCCTTTCTACTGGAGCCAGAACGACCCCCGAAACAGACAGAGGGACAATTCTTTATGGAGACACACTCCAATCCAACCAAAAACCACAATGATATGAGGTGTAAATTATTCCCCATAGCAACATTCTGACATAACCAACTGGAAAGCTTCATTACTTCATAAGTGAAATAACACAAAGGAGAGTAAATGGCAAATAACTCTTGAAGCCAAGACAACCGGGCTTTGCTTTACTGAATTTGGAGATATTAAGGCTGGCTGACGTGCCTCATTATCCCTAATGACATCTTGTATCACTCTCTTTCCTCCATGTTAGGGATCAAAAGCATCTATGCTCAATGACCTAATTAATAACCTTGAAGTAATGATTTTCCTGTTTTCTATTATTTTGAGAAGACTCCACACATTTGTAATAAAGCATACACTGGCAGACTACAGTGTAATTCTTGCATGATAGCATGATAGCAATCCACAGTGTAAAACTGAGACAAAAAAGGGTGCAACAGAAAATATTTTTCCTTATAAATGGATCACATAGATGAATGCAAGGAGTATAGCATGCTATTTTTAGTATTGTGGTTCCTTCATGGCATCGAATCTGTAGTGTAACAGTTATATTTGACTTCTACGTCATCCAGAAAACTTGTAAATTTGTAATTTGACACAATTTGAAAACTAATAATGGAGACTAGAATTAGTAGTGGCTCATGAAGCACATTCCACAATGCAGCTTATGGTTTTTAAAATGCTGTTTTTCATGTCGTATTTGATTTCCTCCCTCAAAGATGACCTATTTTCTTTGCAGTAGATCTTGCATATTGAAATACAAGAGTGATTGCCGTTAATTGGCTTAAGTCTTTATTTTTAGTGACACCCCCCCCCCCCACATCTAATTTTAAAGTCATCCATAAAGCAAATGATGTACAGCAGAGAGTGACAAAATATCACAGGCACAGCACAGCACCATGGAGCCAGACTACATTAAAATAATCATGAACTGCTGTGCTGGTGACCTGCAGAGCAAAAATAAATAAATCAAGCCACTTCAAACGTTTGAATTAATGATCACAATACCCTTATTGTAAAGTTTTTTTTGATAGAATTGTGTATGGAAAAAAGGGTAACATTGGGGATTTCATCTGCAGAGAAAAAAAGCAGCCATCAGATGTCTTGCTGAGATGTTTGGATGTAGAACTGGCACCCTGAGTAAAAGCAGTCTGTTCTCACATGGCCCGCCAAACACACGTCTGAAGCATCCAGGCCTGCTCAAGAGAGGCCAGCGAGCAGTGGCTTTAAAGAAATACTTCATACTTGGACCCTGTGAGGCCACTGATCAAACATGTCATGCTCAGAGAGATGCTTGAGAGCAGGTAGGTAAAGCTTTTTGAGGCAATGCAGAGCAAAGACAAAACTCTGACCGTCGCTAAGTATGAAAAAAAAAACGCTTTTCAGATGTTTTTATAGAACATGAACTTCCACCCGCATTGGAAAGAGTGATTGTAGAGCTTTACAGTTGTCCAAAACATACATTTTTTTAATTATTCTTTGGTTCAGTTTCCAAATTCCATAATCAATTTCGGTACATTCCCCTTTCTCTTTATCCTTGTGGTCCCTGTGATTTATAATTAGGGGACCTCCCACAAGAAGCCCTCGTAGCTTCTATTTCTACATTCAGGCCAGGAGTCGCGGTAAGGCCTGCGTCTCCTTTCACCCCTCCCTCTCCCAAGGCCAAACCCTGGGCCAAGATCCCGTCGGCTAAGCCCTCTGTCTGGACTGCACTCTACATCCAACTCCTTGATCCATGCAATACTTCTGCAGACACTTGTGAAATTCAATTTGTATGAAAGTCTATACTTGTAAAAAGAAAAAAAAAAGCTTTCTGATTTGAGAAATCACTTGAATTATTTAAACAACTGATGAGTTGCCTTTAGCAAGAACTGGCTTTTTAATAAGATCGCCAGAAAGAACTTGAGAAACAATATGTTTTAATGACACAGGACCGTAGTCACTGTCGCAGTGCTGTAATTTGTCCTAACTTTAATTCATCTTGTCGTCTATAGCCATTTTTTCTCACGCTCAACTAGCCTAATTAAGGTGCCTTTTGAGAGTGAAGTGACATCTATTTCTTTGAATAAAGCCCTGAATTTGTCTCTGCCTGTGAATATGTGAAAACCCCCTTTGTGCCTGGGCTGACAGAGGACTTTACACTGCCTCTGTTACCCTGGAAACCTTTTGAGAGGTGAAGGCGAGGACAGCCAAAGAGGAGATCATCTTGGCCTAAAACTGCAGGTAAATCCTCACTTAGGCAGTCCAATTTAAACAGTTTTACCATTAAAAAATAACTTTTCATAGGAGGAATGAAAGGAATCAGCAAAGTCTGACAAATTTCTCCTCTATTTATCTAATAAATTTCCATTTGTTAAGCACTTCACCATTGCCCCCGAGTTGAGTTCAAACTCTCCCATGAGCTCAGTGTTGGAGTGTGGGAGTGTGTTCAAAAAAATCAATCAATTCACAAACTCTTAATGAAACAAATCTGAAAAAAATGACCTACCTCCAGAATGCAGGTCCCCGGAGCTGTGTTCTCCTTGATGGACACATTGTAGAAGTTTCTCTCAAAAACGGGCTCATTGTCATTTATATCCTGAAGAACAATGTTTACCACAGCAGTGGATGACAGGGGTGGTTTCCCTCCATCGGTTGCCACCACAGTTATACTGGGATTGGGGTTCTTTTCATAATCCAGCTGGGAGAGAGTGGTGATAATCCCCGTAACGGAGTCTATACTGAACCAGTTGTAGTAAGCACCTTGGTCTTGCAGAATGCTGTAGTTTATGTCCCCATTGGGCCCCTGGTCTTTGTCTCTAGCTGTCACCTGTAACACAAAGCTCCCAGGAAACACCACTTCAGGGATCACCTGCCTGTACACTGGCTGGTCGAATAGAGGAGGGTTGTCATTGATGTCAATCACATGGATTATGAAGGAGGACTCGGCCCTGAGTGGAGGAGTGCCCGAGTCTGTTGCCATCACCCTCAGCTCGTAGGTGTCTCTCTCCTCCCGGTCCAGAATCTGGTCCACACAGATCAGATAGATGATGCTATCTTTAGTGGTCAGGGCAAACTTTCCATCTCCTCCTTCTAACGACACGTTAACGTTGGCATACTCTCCATAGTCTGGGTCAGTGACTGAGATCCTGGCTACATACTGGCCTGGCTGCGCACCCTCTGAGATTCTAGGTGATCCATCCTCACTGAGAAATATGATGGTCATGGTGGGCTGGTTGTCGTTGTAGTCTCTGACGTGGATGGTGACGAAGGCATTGGTCACCTCCGGCTGGGTCGCATTGTCTTGCGCCTGAACCACTAGCTCATGGACTCTCCTCATCTCAAAGTCCAGCGGCTTGTTGAGCGTAATGATGCCATTGCGAGAGTCAATGACAAAGTAGCGGTCAGGGTCGCTTTGTCGTCTGTTGATTTCATACAGCACCATTCCATTGTCTCCTTCATCAGCGTCTGTGGCAAACACCTGCAGGATGTTGCTTCCTGGCTGGAGGTTCTCAGATATTATGGCATGGTAGCGGCTCTGGTTGAAAATGGGAGCGTTGTCATTAATGTCTTGTACAGTAATATCTAATGTGATCTGATCAGTCCTTTTGGGGGAACCACCATCAAAGGCCTCTAAAGATAAAGTATAGGTGGATCGTTTTTCTCTGTCTAGAATGGCGTTGACCACCAAGTCAAGATAAAGAACCTCATTGCTTCCCCTGCGGGTCTCTAAAGTGAACGCTTGGCCAACATTTCCGTCCTTGATAAGGTAGCCCTGTGTTGTAAGCTGGCCTTTATCAGCATCAACAGCTGGTTCAAGAGGAAACTTGGTGCCGATAGCCGTCTGCTCAGGGATTTTAAACATGGCTCGTTTTCTTGGGAACATCGGGGCATGGTCATTTATGTCATTAACCTTGATGGTCACCTCCACAGTCACACCTGTCATGGTGACTGCAATGAAGTTGTATCTATCCCTCAGTTCCCTGTCCAGAACTTTAGCAGTTTTAATAATGCCCGTGCTCTCATCTATGTCCAAATCACTGCCCACGCCTGTGCCCTCATGGTCAGAGATGAAGTACAGGGATGCTATGATGCCGGGAGGCAGTCCCGCACTGATGTCACCTACAATTGTGCCTGCAGGCTGTTCCTCATCTAGCTGTAGCTCAAGGGTCCCCAGGACCACAGGTGAATGGACTGTTACAAGCTCCAAGGCCACATACACCATTAGCACTATCCTTCTGTTCCACCAGCCCTCACGGCGCAAAGGGTCCATTATAGACTTCCCAAAACCCTTGGCAGCTGTCTTCATTTTGGCTCCTTCTTTTTAAACCTGAAGACACACAAAGAGGAAAAGCTTAGCAATGTCAAAACCTCACAACAGCAGGAACTAAAAAAGATGTATTATTCCTGCATTGAAATACAGATTAAGTTAGTTTAAGAATAATAAGTATACGCCTTAAACACTTCCTCATATGTTTTATGTGCTCTGATCCCAACCATGGCACATACAATACACCCTGCACATAACATTTTCCTACACTTCTTCGTTCACCTAATAAGTCAACACCTTGTTCCTCCTACATACCAGAAAACTCTCCTTTGCTAAAGAAACATCAAAGCCACAGGCCGCAGCATACTACCTCAGACAGGGAGTCTTTGGCTGTGGCAATTCAACTCGAATTAAAACGATGCAAAAACTGCTACCGAGTGTGTCGACCGTAGCAGCACTACCCTCTCATCTAAGTGGATTTAATATTTATGTGTGCTGCCACATTTAGCTCTCATGGAGTGAGCAGTTTGGAAAAATTCATCCAAGAACCATTTAAAATATATAACTCTCCCCAAGCAAACATATCTTTCTTTCAATACTTCCGAGAATCAATTTCAATAATAAAGTGTTAAATCAAGGGGAGAGATATTTCAATATTGATATTCAAAAAGTAGCAAGGGTGTCAGAATTCCTTGCATAAACAATAGGCAAACTCTGGCAATGGACCTACACCACTGCATTGGATCTGTAATTGAGACTGAGAGACACATTGTAGCAATGTGGAAATTATTCAACAA
Organism: Plectropomus leopardus; assembly: GCF_026936395.1. Taxonomy (NCBI): domain Eukaryota; kingdom Metazoa; phylum Chordata; class Actinopteri; order Perciformes; family Serranidae; genus Plectropomus; species Plectropomus leopardus. The sequence goes on from NC_142181.1 coordinate 28,525,326, forward strand.
GACTGTCACCATCTGCAGAATAATCCAAAACCACTAAGTGTCTGGCACACAGAAAATTATTGTGTCTTTTTCATTAAATAAAGAGAGCCGCTTCCAATTGTCTGTGGTTCTGTCTAAACTCGTGTAATTTATAACTACTTTGACTTGTTTGAGAAGTAAATCCAGCTTTAATTTGAAGGAAATATATACAGAGGCACATTATACTGTATTTTGAGGAGCTCAAAAGAGCTATTGAAAGTTCTTCAAGGCTCCCCCCAGTGGTGCAACTGATACTTGCAACATTCACATAACTTGTGTGTGTGTGTGTGTGTGTGTGTGTGTGTGTGTGTGTGTGTGTGCGTGCGTGCACTAAATGCCTCCCATGAGTCCCTGAACGTGGTGTTGCGATCTGTTTCAGCCGCGGTGGTGACAGTGTGTTTGAGTGACAGAGCAGTACAGCAGAGTTGAAGGGCTCCATGCAGTCTACCTCTCTCCCCTTTTTCTGGCTCTGCAGCATTGTAATTGAGGGCTGCTGGAGGTTGGCCATAAGCACACAAGATCGCGGGGCTAATTTCAGTCTGCTGTGACTCAGAGCCCACTACACCGACGCTAACTAATTAATTGGTCTGAATTCAATTCAGTGTGAGTAGTGAGAAACCTCACGGCATTACTTGTGAATTTTTACATGTAAATCAATGCTGTTACATATTTTCAAGTTCAAGATAAGTTAACAGTTTAGGAATAACAATGAATTCTGAATTGATTCGCTGCATTCATTTCTAATTCTTAAAGATTATAACAATTGCAATTGACAGGAGCATTACAAATTTACCATTACATACTTTGGGTTGCTCTGTGAGTGCTGTTCTTGGCTTAAACATAAGCACATCCATGACAGCCTCAAAGTCTTAACAGCACTTGAACTTTTAAGTCTCAGCATTGATTTACTTTACGGCAACACTGGGGATGCGCTTTTAAAAAGCTTTCTCCAAAGCACAAACGATAGCTTTTCAAGGCCAGAATCTTTGTCCAAATGCCACAACTGAAATAATGCACTCTCTGGTTGAGCTACAGTGGAAGACCTCTGCAGAGCAGAACAGCCTAATGGATATAGCAGACATAGTCGGGTAGGCTAATTGCACAATACCAGGCTAAGAAGGACATATGGTTTTAAAAGATTCAGTAAGTTAAAGAAAAAAGTCAGCACTTTGAAGCTAAGATGTGCACCAAATATATGACAAATACTGTCACCCACCCAGGGCTTCACCACTGAGAGTTTCATGTCTGAAAGAGTGTGGCAGTTAGCAGCCAGGATAAGAAAGGTAACAACCTATTCGTGCAGGCTTCACGGAAAGCAATCCGGAAAAAACAATTCAAAATAGCTGCTGATGGTTAAAAGCTGTTGCATTCCGTAAGCCAATCCTATTGTGGCTTGGATTCAGATGTTTTCCTTGCATCATTGTCCTAGATCATAGAGAGTCCCTCCTGCTGGTAGTTAAAGTTTTGTTAAGATGATGCAACTGCTGAAGTATTAACCCTCATGTACCTGCAGCAGGGCTACAATAATATTTTATCTGCACAATTGTAAAAGCTCCATTAAGGTTTTTTTTCTACAACCTGTGCATAATAAAGCATGTACATCCCTTTGTTAGCAATAACTATAGCACTGACCCACTTTCTTTTGAATGCTATAAACCAAGTCAACCAAACGTATCCAAGGTTTCCAGGATTTACATGTTGAATGAAACCTCTGTTTGAATATCATTCTGGGCACTTCGCTAGCATGACTGGAATCAGCATCAAAATCCCTGGCAGCAGTGAATGCCGAGCCCATCGGGACCGCATTTTCTACCTCTCCACTGTGGTCTAGATCACGTTTGGCATAATGTGTCAATATTCATTTTTCACGATTGCTGAAAATTCATTTGCTTATTTATTTTTCACTGCTCAAATCTGAGGAGTACTATTTGTCTTTCTTTCACTACAAGATCAAGACAAGCAGGCCTTTGGTTTGGCAAAACCTAAAATAGACAATACATCTGAACAAACACTGCTGTCTTCCTCCATGAGCCAATACCTACATTACACAGAGGGATGCCAAACCTCTCATGAAATGTTATGATGATTCAACTATGTAGAGAAAAAGATACATCATCGTTAATACAGTAGATTTGCCACAGATGAAACTGGCCAAGTTATATCATTTCATCTGTGAAGACATATCTTAAGGATATTGAATAATCATCAAATACTTATCCTAAGCTTAAATCATGAACTATAATCATACATGATATTTGAGATAGCCTCATGTGAATTAAATCAGATGCTTTCCTGATCTAACCAGAATTTCTAATCTTAAGAAATGCAGCCCAGATGATGGGTAACATCTATCACAGTTCATCAAAAATCATGACTCCAAATACAGTAGTACAGCTGCAATACTTTAATTAACACAACCAAATCATTTTCACCACCAGGCCAAGAGGGACAACTGTAGCGACAGGCTATATGAAATGAGCTTCTAATTCCATGTCATGATTCCAGTTAACTCAAAGAAAACTTCTGAGGTTTCGAGAACATGCCAGGCTGCCTGAGGCTCAATGGAGCCATAATGAAAACCACAGACAGAACTGTAGATTGACTGGACATGAGGATGACAGGCTGAGCACAAAGCAAAATAAAAAGCCCTGAATGTTTGCCAGACTGTTGCCTCTCACAAGTGCAGCGTCTCTGTGCCCTGCATTAGTCTTTAAAACGTCAGTCCCCTCGGCATGAAAAAAGGCCAGGGAAAGCCATCACAGGCCTCAGATACACATGCACTTCCTGGCCATAACAAGCACGGTATTTGGAAAACACACAGCTACTTTTTTAACGATGAGGCAAAGTTTTTGTGTGTCCCAGACAAGAAGGATTATCTCTTTCCCACAGCACAAGCAGCATGGGTTGGTTCAGCTGTTTGTGTAAGATGTTCTGGATAAAACAACACACACCTTATGTCTTTGAAGATGACACCATCTGATATTGCATTGGGGGCACTAGTGGTTGCATCATTAAAAACACATGTGCATTGAGTTACAGTAGCAGGGGTGCAAGGAGAGTTTGGACATGATTACTGAAACTAAGGTCAAAGTTAACCTCTTATGTGGACCTGCACTTAAATATTTCTAAACAGGTGGGATTTAAAACATGTTTAAGTTTCCTGCTCAAGCATAGATGTAAATAATTTATTTTTGGCACCAGAGGCTGGTCACAAATGAGAAAACAATCTCCAGAGGTGATAGCGTTCTGGCACAACACCCTCAAACGCCATGGTTGACGTACACTTGACTTATATTATGATGACGACACTGCAAGAAGATGAGTCAAACCGCAGTAACTGCAGCCAGGGAATTTTCAGAAATGTAAGGCAGCAAGAAACTCTCTGGGTGGTGCTGGTGTGGCCGTCCTGGGAAAAACATATCTTGTGTTTTTCATTCCTTTTTAGGAGTCTGGAACACTAGCTTCATCAATAGCATATGCAAGCTACAAAGACAAGACTAGTAAAGTGATTACTTCATGCACTGCACCAAGGGTTTATGACATAATCCTTGGATTGTAATAAAAGCTGTGGAGGTCCAAAGTATGGTGGTTTTATCCATCAGTGCTGCTTTTTTGTTTATTTTCTCTGTGAATTATAATTTCTGACTTAACCTTAGTCTTTAAAATGTCATACTTAATTAAATAGTGTTTAAAACAGGCGATACATCAACAAATAAACTGATGGCAATTGCCCCAAAACTAAGCATATGGATAGATAATAGATAGATGGGTGGATGGATGACAATAAAATTCAAAAAGGCTTTAGTGGGATGGATATGGTTAGGGTCTGGTCAGCCTCAGGTTATTTTAAGTATTCATTAGACTGGCAGCAACAATGTAACTGGCATCTCCTAACTAGGGATGCACGATAAAATCGGCAAATCATTGGTATCAGCTGATATTGGCTTTAAAATGAATTATCGGAATTGGCAAACATGCTGCTTTCTGCCATTAAGACAAATCCTTTTTTCTTTTCTTTTTTTTTTTAAATATATACATATTCAAAGTGAACAAGTACAAAATATATTGTACAGCACAGGTAACAAAACATTTCTGAAAGAAATATTGGATTTTTGCTGATATCCAATATGCCAATGTATAAAACTCATTCAGATGATAACCAATACGACATTTACGATATATCAACATTTTTTTCCCCGCCCAATTTTAATGATTAAGTCTGTAGTCTGTAGTATTCTGTTGTTGCATTAGCATCATGTTGTGCATACTTTTATTGTAATGGCCAGCCAGCAGATGGAGACAATGCTATTCAATGCATGTAATATTCATTCATTTTGCAAAATAAGTAAACTTGACTTCAACTTGACTTTTTTCAATAAAAAAAAACCTAAATAACATCTAATAATATCTTATAATAATACATTAATAATATCTAATATCGGCAGAAATCAGCATGTTGGCCATTACTGATATTTAATTTTCGATTCATTATTCGCCATTACAGATGACATGCATGCATGCATCTCTAAAATTTAGTTGATAAAATAAGTAAGTATATAAATGAAGATACATCTAAAAATATAGATAAACTCCGTACAGGCATACAAATAAGGAGGTATATTCAGTCAGAAAATTTGGGGAGGGAAGTTTCATAATTTTCCCCAAAAAGTGGATATATCGATATTAGTATCGGTTATTGACCAAATGAGTTGTTATATATCGGCAACAATTTCAATATAGTGCATCCCTCCTGCGAACTAAACAACACCACTTTAACCAAAAGCAGGACTCCGCCATCCGACTCAAACTGACGGCTGGTGGGGAGTAAAAAAGAAAGGAGGAGCCTGCACTGGTCTTGTCTAAAGTCAAAAAAAAGGCAGCATAATTACACAGCTGCACCATGGCAACCATCACACTCACAACTAAAGTGCGCGGTGATGGAACCCAGTGGAGACTTAATTAATTTATTAATTGAGGGAAAGAAACACCTTTTCACGGTCAATGAACACAAGGCTGCCACCACAATAACTGTGCCGACATGTGGGTAATCATTTGGTATGCGTTCCAGTGAAGGAAGAGGGAGGCACAAAGGCTCAGCGGCAGCACTCGGAGGACAATGAAATAACTCCATAGGTTGACCAATTTGAGAGGAATGTCTCAGAGGGGGTTTTAAAAAGTGCGACCTGACATGCAGTTAAAATATTTGGCTGCTGTTCAAAATGTGCACGCAAGCTTGGCATGCACTGTGCAATGTTACCTACACAAAAATTCTGTTTAATACACAAAGAACATTGCATGCTATGACTCAGATAACATCATTTCTGTATGACAGTTTGCATGTAAAAGATGAAGAAAAAAAAAAAACTAGCACACCATATGTCCCTGAATGTTGCAGAAATAATCTATAGGGATATTTTGGGGGCTGTTTCTTTCAAGCAACTCTGAAACAGACTTTAAATGAATTAGTGTCTTTTAAAAGTAAAGATGCGAGGGTGCATCACTGTGCCGCTACATAAAGGTTTAAAAATGAAAGAGCTGGAAACCGGTCTGCAAAAATAGGAAAACGTCCAAAGTCACGTATGAGTTTTTTATTAGCTTCCACTAGAAAGTACCTACTGCAGGCAGGGGATCAGCGAGTGAGTTTTCAAGTGTGAGAACAAGAGAAAGAAAAAGTGTGTTTTCGATGAACTGCATTGATGGAAAAGTTGATCGCTTCAGATTACAAGAGGAGCGAGGAGATGTGTGACCTGCTGTGATGGATACTCACATTCATCTGTTGCTCTGCTGCGTATAAAAGAAGATAAGCCGAGTTTCCAGATATCCAGACTCTTCTTAGTACTCCCGTATCAAGTCCAAAGTGACAGTTAAATCCATTTCAGGACTTGTATCCTTTGCCAGTAGAGATTCTCCCTCGTTGCACGCAATTTGTTTCTTGCTAAATCCCTGTTTTGCTCTTTCAAAGTTCTTCCCAGACGACAAGATTCAAAGTCAAACTTGTGCCTTGTAAAACTTTACTGTCGTCCTTTTCAGGTGGACGTTATCGACTCAACGGCATCCACTTTGTTTTAGTCTGGTCGCAGACACACTGCTGCAGCACGCCGACTGAAAGCAAACAGTGTGGGGCAGAGCAGAGCGGTGGACGTCCCTCTCCAAATCTAATTTATTCAACACGTGACGGAGTGCAACCTCCTGCTCCTCTCTTCTTTAGTGCTGCTGCTGCTGCTGCTGTGGCTGCCACAAGGAGCCTCACCGACTGCAGAGAGGCAGGCCAGGTTATTGCTGAACTTTGGTGCCACCATCCTATGCAAAAGGGAAGTGTAAATCAGGAACAATGCTTGCACTGATTCACAGTTTAAGAAGTTTTGAGACTATCTATTTGAGATAGTTTGCTGTGGCAAAATGCAATATGGCAACACATTTCTGTTTTAGACTAGGTTGAGGTTGAGTTGAGGTCTGAAATGTTGAGCGCCACATATTTTTATTGGGAAAACATATGTAGCCTACATTTTATGTTTTGAAAATGTTTTGTTCTTTTTTTTTCTAATTCTAAAGGGCAATTTTTCCCAAGTGCAATTATCTTCCATGTGCAATTGATGTAAATATTTTTAACTGTTGACTTTGCACCTTGTTTCCTACCATTGCACCTTTGTTTTTTTTTTTACTAGTTATATTGTTCTTTTGCTTGCTTATCTTGTACACACCCTGCTGCTGCTGCAAAATGCAAATTTCCCCATTGTGCGACTTATAAAGGGTTATCTTATCTTATCTTATCTTAACATCTTAACTTCTTATCTCATCTTATTTTATCTTATTCTTTTGGAATAACTCTACCAAAGAGAACAGCAGCACTGCTTTTTGACATAAATTATGAGATTGAAGGTGAATTCCAGTTTGGATTTAAATAACTGCCTAGATTTTGGATTTAGGAATATATATTAGCAGAAATTACATAAATACCTATGTGTCTATAGTAAACACCTGAAAATAAGAGTTGTTGTGTTGTTGTGGCATTTCTCCTTTACTGAGATGGCCATGTTGCTCAACTATGTTTCTACAGCAACCAAGAATGGACAAACCAAACACTGGTTCCAGAGAGGGCCATTCTCATGTTTGCACCACCACCGTAGTTAGCAACTCATATGCAATGAGGAATGCCAAAATTAAACTGATGTGTAATGTCAAACTGTGTTATTCAGTGTTTTCACCAGTTTAAATGTATTGCTTTTTACACGTTTGCAGAAAAAAATACATTTGTAACAAAAAAGGCACATGATGACAGACAAGAAATGTAACAGTTTTTCTGCTTGACAAACACACAGTTAAGGACTACAGTGAACTTGAGTTGATAATATGTAACAGCACTATGTTATCTAAGAAGAGATATGAAAACCTTTGTTTTCTTTACAGCTCCGCTTTACATCTCAGTATGCTGATGTTAATTACTGTTTTTGACTCCACAACTTTGTCTTTATACTTCATTTCATGCAATCTGTAAACATTATTTTTTGTATAACATGCTATTTAATACTCTGTTTTCTTTGCACTCTAAATTGCAGTTGCACAAATATCATAACCAAGCACAATGACATTTTACTTTTTTTGTCTGCCTCCCTGTCACACCAGAATAAGTGACATTACGACATATAAAGGACATCTAATGCGGATGATATGCATGGTTGTCCCTGTGGAGGTACAGCTGCAGGCTATTCTGACCTAGCAAAAACTGAATCTGACTTTGTGACTTTATGTGTGTGTTCATGTACTGTAAATGTATGTGTGGATTGGCGTGTATGTGTGAGCATGTCTGTGTGAGTTTGCCTCTTCTGCTCCACTGTCACAGTAATAATGAGTAGCTGCCAGCACTGGAAATCATTCCACTTGGTGATATAGCAGTTCAGAGAGTGAGAGTAAGGAGACATAACTGGGTTGCTTCTAAGAAAAACAGTTTAGCCAGCCAAAAAATGTTGAACTGTGGTAGGGATGACACTGACCTAACTTTTTGAAAAGTTTTATTTTTCTTAATCAGCACAAACAGAGTGATGCTGCTATGTCAATATATTTATGACTACTAAATACTTTCACCGTATTTGGTTGATATGATTTATCATAAATCATATGACAATGTTTTGTCTTGCCATGGGTGTGTCCGTTTATAAAATATGTTTCTTTAATGATGATAACAACAATGATCAATCCATCTCCAAAAAACAGTAAATGATAGCAAGATGATCAGTTGCATGCATTCACCCCACTTATGTCAAGTGTTCCTCCACAATAAATATGATTGTTGACACAGCAGGGGCTGTCAGTTGTTCTCTTGTTTATAACTTCAAAATGCAAAGTGACAAGGCTTTAATAACTTCCATAGCTTTCAGTGATTGACAATAAAGTGAAACTGACTCATGGCTCCAGCACTATTAGATATAAAAGCCGAGCCCCTCTCGGGAGTTGACTGGAGATGTAGGCTATGCTTCTTTAAAGAGTCAAAAGGAAAAGTTAAGGGCATTGTTTCTTTTCCAGACTTAGATGAAAAATACCCACAGGAGGTTTCTTGTCTTCCAACATCTGAAGGAGAAAAACTGTCTGTATGATAGCTCCACTTCCGTATGATGCTGTGGTTTTGCTGAAATTGCTGCATGAAGGTGGACATAAAGCGAGCCGCAATATGGCACCTGAGAGCCTTAAAGTATAAGCAATTGTATATAATAAATGTATGTTTTTTGAAGATTTGCACTATGATTTGCCCCTAATATCCAGTGCAAGTTACCCTTAACAGTGACAAATTTTGATTGTGAAATTCACTTTCAATCTCATAATTTGTCAAAATGACTCTATATGTTGCTGTATTCTTCAGTGAAGCCACTCCAAACGACAATATTTAAAGGTGAGTAGAGCATGATTAAAGGGAATTTGGTGGTGTCTAGACGTGAATTGCAGATTGCAACCAACAGAAACTTCTCCTGGTTAATCACCTGGAGTCTCACGTATAAAACAGTGCATAGGATTTATACTAAAAGATTTATAAAACTGTGCATACGCCTGCCAGTCCACAATTTCTTTTTATAAATACCAAATCAACTTGGAATAATCTGCATGTGGGTTCGCCTTTTTACCATTCTCTGTACGCCCACATTTACCTGTAAATGGCCATAAGCACCTAATGAGCCAGCAGATCAAATGGTCTTTACTGTGGATCATGGCATCAACAGGGTGTCACAGTTTACAGCAATCACACTGATTGTGTCAAACCTTGCCAAAATAATCGCGACCATCAGGGGTAGCTATACTCGACCCTAGGAGATCCTTTCAAGATGAAAGTTTGATAGGTGAACACAGTTTATTTATTTAAGTTTTGTTATGGACATTTTGGCTTGCATTATGAGTAGGACTCATAATGAGGACATGGAGTGTAAGGACTGTGTTAGAGCTGTCACTGGCTTGATTTCCAAAGTTTGCTAATTTACACAATCCATATGTGTGAGAGGTGTCAGGTGAGGTGATTGCTTCTTTCAGGGCTCGTTTTGTACATACACAACAATTATAAATGAGACCCCAAGTCAATTTGTTTTGAGAGGAGGAGCCCTCTGCAGGCTTCCGATAAAAACCTCCTGAACACTAAACACTGAAGGAATTTTAACACTGTCCGTTGACAAGACAATGGATTGTCAAATATCCCGATGAGAGCATAATCAGACAAAAAAAAATTCACCATACAGGATTGTCTACTCTGACTTTGATAAATGATGAGAGATGAAACGATTTTCTGAAACTAAATGTAAAAATGTCAACCTGATGCATTTGTTTATGTTTAAAACAACAGCAACAAACATATTAGGTATTGTACTGCAGATAAATCACAACATCAGAGAATCATCTGTTTGACATCAGCACTTTAGTTCCACAAAAGTAAAACTTTGGTTTCAGGCTCAGACTTTGCGCTCTGCATTTTAAGACTAAATCTGGATTTATTTTACTCAAGGTCCCTTCACACCATCAATGGATTTTTCATGTCTTTTTTCCCATGCATAAGACTGCGTCAGTCCCTCATCCTCACCAGTTGAGAGCATCTTGACGGCTTCTTTGAGCTACCCTGCATTAAAAAGTAAGGTGCTGCAATGGTGGATAAATTTGCAGTTTTGCTTTGAGGTTAGATGCTGTCCACATCACAAGGTTGTGGTCTTGGTAATTTTTCTGTGATGGCTATTTTAGTGACATTTGACCATGGATTAAAGGGGAAACCACAGAGCTTGGCTCCTTCAGTTGTGCTGAAAGTCCATGGAAGAAATAACAAACAGATCGAGTTTAATCAAGATTAAAGTTAGGTGTGTGACAGGCTGCTTTACCAGAAGAATTCATTTCAGCCAGAACAAAAGTGCATTTAACCTGATACACACAATGTAATGAAATGAGATTAAGTAAGTAATTAATGAGCCATCCATGCAGTGTTGGAAAGCTGAAAAACATTCAGCTGTTCCTACATCGTCCTTCAGTCAGCTTGCAGATACTAACTAGAATTTTCCTGAGATCTTTTTCTTGTCATTCAATTTGAATATTGCGTATGTACAACAGTTGACCCGCATATCACTGAAGTCTGTGTTGTGTTTGTTACACTCACAAGGTTTTTATTGTTTGCATTTGCAAGTGTGCCTTAGGTAACAAAAATAACCTTTTAAGTTTTTGCTTTTGAGAGTATGTATGAATATGAATCTGAATTTTATCAAGACTTGGAAACAAAATTACAAAAACAGGGCATGATCTCATCTCCTGCTGATTCACAACATACAGCTGAAATATTTGCTTTCAGTTTGTAATTCTTTATTAAGACAATGCAAAGAAAAACAAAGATGTTAAAACGTGACTTACTAAATAACTTGTTACCTAAACAGAAAAACATGCATTTCATTTTTTAACATATTCATAACTGTTCATTGTGTCAAAGTGCTGAATAAATCTGTGTTCTGTGTTTCTTAAATGCAAATATTCTGTAACCCCAACCTCAAATACTGATAACATTTTTTCTGCTCTATAGTTTATGTGGATCAAAACACAATGCATGGTAGAAGTTGTAGGCTTTTGTTAGCTATGTTGTATCTTCTATAGGTAAACTGTGTAGAATATTTGATGGAGAAACCAGAGTGGCGTTTTGGGGGGTTGGGCATGTGTTTGAACAGAAGTCTAATGTGAACCTTTATTGGGACAAAACATGAACCAGAAGCACTAGTGGACCATTTCCCCCAGATTGCTGTGCATCTGAGGAAATATGAGCTTTGGTTTATTGAATGTTACTTTTCAAAGAATGTACTCCACACACTTGATGAATGAGAAGACCTGAGATCAGTTCTTCATCAAGTCAGAAAGTATTTTCAGTTGCACTATCTTAAAGCACACTTGCATAACTCTATGCACTGTGTGTATGTATCATATGTGTCCACATACTCTACATATACTGCATGAAGCTTTCCAAAAGATATTAGATATTAAATGCACAGGTGGTTTTCATTTGGTTAAGAAACATTATGGGAGTGCTTGTGCTTTGTCATCTTCTGGTTAATCATGATGTAAAAGATCTTTTATAGGTTTCTGTTTAGTGTTACCACTACTTCCTGACTCCAAAACTGCAACAATAAATTATTAATGTAAAGAAAAAATAGATTTAAATTCTCTGTGATACCCTAGCCTTGATGCTAAAATCAAGGCCAAAAGAGTCATTATATATCAAACAATATGATATTCATAATCTAGCTTTGCTGTTGGAGTAAAAACAGGCAGTCCCCAGTCAACTATGGTGGTTTATCGTTAGTATAGATGATGATGGTGGTGATAGTCAATAAATTTCCCTTTTTTAATCACCAAGGGACACATAAGAGGCCAGACCAGGAAAATTAACAGTCTATAAAACTAAATGTTTTGTTTGATTTACCTCATGTCCAATATCCATTCCACATTTCCTGCAAATTCATTTGAAAGTATGAAAAGGACGGATAGGATATTTGAAAGATCCTTCTTCTCTCCAAGTGCATGCAGAGGCGATTGTACCATCACTGCTTTTGCCTGAAAGTTGATTATTTTCTGTCTGAACTACCAAGAAAAAGGCATATCTGTTTCCTTTGGCCTCACAACTGTTCACTTGCGGCTGTCTTTGAATTATAAACTGTGGTCTCATAGTCAATACTGTACCAGAAAACAAAGGGAAGCAATTGTATTTTCTTTCCAAAACAGAAGGTAAAAAACCTGCGCAGTGGTTCACTGCAGAATCTCACCCAAGAGGCAAGACATAATTTTGGGAGTACTGTGCTCTTCCTCGACAGTTAGTGCTGAGAGACCCTTGAGGAAAGCTGTGATTGTACTCAGCAAGTCACAGGTGTGGATCTGTGTGACTACATAAATACGAAGCAGGGCTCTGCTGACAGAGACACAGTCTGCTCTGCAAAATGCTTGTGTGGATTAAAAGAGCTTAAAAACAGGCTGACTAACCACAACAATATTTTGGTTCTCATGCCTTCTCTGACGACAAAGCCAGTAAGTTGCCTGCGACTTCTTTGTTTTTCTTCTACATGTTGTATGTAGATGAGCCAAATCTGTCCATCTAGTGCGCCATATGGGATAAACTGACTTAAAACAACTGAAAGTTGCTGCAAAACAACTATGGGCTGTGCACCCTGTATTTCTCTGCCCATTTTGTTTTTGGTTGGTGTCTGTTATAATTCCTGTAGTTAACTGGTCACACCTGCAGAACTTTCCAACAAGGATTTTGAAGGCAAGTGGTCACACTAAAACACAAAACGGATCAATGATGAATGAAACATAGTAAAAAAGAAGAATATCCAATGATTTTATGTTTCTTTAACCCTCTACAGGCTGGATGATTTTACAGCTGTGATGTACAGACTGACAGATTAAATCTGTTTGTCTTCAAGATTGGCACATGGGGTGATGCTTACACTTTATCAGAGTCTGAGAGATTACTGGATCATAAGATTTTTAAAAACCAGCCTAAATTAATTTAATTTTAATCCTGTAACATTAACGGTTATTAAAATTTTATCTATCTAGTCTCTATTGTCCTGGTTCAGGCTAATTGAATGGACCAAATAGGACTGTACGAACAGCTACAGTCAATGAGAAAAAAATCCAAATATGAAGTTTTGACAGCAGTCTCAGCAGAAGCAGAAAATATAGAATTTATGAGAAAATCAATAAAACTGGCATTTTCCCTCAAGCCATACAGCAAAAAGCACTTCTTGTAACTGGAGGAGTGGAACTGAACTAGCAAGGATGGGAATAAATTAACCATGTCGGCAAAAAGATTTCTCTTGTTGGGAGATGTAGCTCTAATGTGATTTGAAAATGAAACCTCGGGTGCTTCTGCTCTTCAAAATAAAAATGCATTTATTCCATGACTACCTAAGTATTTGTTTTCAAAGTAAACATCCAAATATATGAATATGTCATATTCAATATCCTTCAAATTCCACTACTTCTAAATATCATGGGATCAGATCTGCCTTGGGCTGTTGCCCAGTTAACAGCAGTCTGGCTTATAACAATGACACTCACTTCAAAAATCTTTTGGGCTGTCCACTATGAATGCTTTCTAATTAATACACTATCAATCACACGGTCCGGCATGTCGTTCTCCTGCTGGACGAAATTCCTCGGACATTGTAGGGAGTCTGAGTAATTCTGATGGAGATCACTTTTATTCTCCAGGAATGCATTCTGTTGTTTAGGAAAGGAATGCACAGCATTGAGGGAGATGCCCTGGAATTCCCAAAACAATTAAATTGTTCAAGCAAACGTTTCTTTAAAGACAGAAAGAAAAAGCCTCTAATCCCATTACTCCACACTCCACAATGCTGTCACTTGAGAGAGTTTAGAAACTGTTGACTCGACTCAGCCTGTCATTTGGAAACATAGAAATGAGCCTTGGCACTGAAGTGAACAATCACCATCAGGGTCAATATGAAGCAACCTGAGTGAATTCCTTCTTCTCTTCAGTTTCACTGAACTCTTACTCTTACCCCTTTTCCACCAAATTACCATGTGTACAAGGGTTTGTTAAGCCTGGGTAAACTTGCTAAAAATAAGTTAGACTGCTTTCTTGCTAGTAGACCAGAATTGTGTACATGGCTCTATAGCAAATAAGTATGCCTTTCTGTGTGTGTGTGTGTGTGTGTGTGTGTGTGTGTGTGTGTGTGTGTGTGTGTGTTGCTGTAAGTAATTAAACATCACGAACAGAACAGAGCGCAAGTAAACAGTGGAAAAAAACATGGATGGAAGACTGTGAAAACGTTATGGTGGTTACTTCTTTCTATAGAGTCTCCATGGTCATAGACAACCTGAAAATGTCATGGAATTTCACAATCACATTTTCCAGGCCTGGGAAAGTCATGTCAAGTTTTTGAAAATTCATGGAATTTTGTTGTGTATCATGGAACTGTTACAATAATTTTCCATGGATAATCTTCCATGTAATGTAACATAACAGCAAATTTAACTTCTGTAGCTGTTGACTTATCATTGCTTTAATGTGCGTTGAAGTGTGACATTTTGTTACCTTCACTTAGGCTACAGTATTTTTTTCATCTTTCCCTTTCTTTCTGCAAGCTAGCTGAAATTAGCTTTGAACTGAATTTAAGTCTGATATGACTGAAAAAGGTGGAGCAAGTGGGGCAAGCAAAAAAAATATTTTTTATGGGTCCTCAAAAAGTCATGGAAAACTTTGGAACTTTTGCACACAGAAATGTGTGATAGCCCTGTGTATAACTCTTAATTAGTCATTCTCTCTTTCAGACTTATTTGGATTGATGTGGAGATTAATTTGTGTTTGCATGTTATTGCATCTTGATGATTAAGTAGCTAAAAAAAAGTGTGTTCGCTCACGTGTTGTATCCATCAATGTATCATCCATGCCAATCAGAGCCAGAGCCGATAAATAACCATGACTTCTGCAGAGTCATTGTGAATGCCAATTATAGCTTATCCCATTATGTTAAAAAGTCAGATGTTAGCAGATGCAGGCACATTTTTTGTGCAGTGAACAAGGCCTCTTTTACAACTGCATGTCATGGCCACACTTGCAGATCACAACCAACATGCCTAAAATAGGGAGTTCACTCTAATCATTACACAGATGGAGTGACAGAATACACTGATATATAACCGTGGAAACAATTTTTTCTGCCATGAGTCAGTTGCTGTGATCATTTTCTTTGGCAGATGTGATGCTTCGGGTTGGTTCCACAGGAAACATAAATGACCCACACCCTCCTATCAACAATAAATTATATTCCTAGATTTATGGCAGGGAGAGCAAAAGTCATCTTATTTTACCATTTCCTCTGAACTTGTCAATCAACATCAACACATAGACAAAAGATAATCAATACTGAAAGCAAATAAAGACTAAAAAAAGGCAAGCATTGACCCTGCTTGAGTTAGAAGGAAGAAAACAAAATTATGAACGTCGGTGTACAGTTGACCTCTTTAAATCAGGTCCATATGGGGAAGCAGACCTAATACATACAGTGGCTACGGTGTCAGTCTCATTAAGCTCCGCATGAACTAGAGGTTGCCAAGGTTCCTCTGCACAATTTAATCACACTGATTGTCCAAGCACAGATTTTCTTGTTAACATATCAGCAGGATTTTTTTTTGTTTTATTTTGCACTGTGGTCATGCAATAAAAAGGATATATGTGCACAGAAGAATGTTGTTTTGCTAGTGATGTATTTGGAGGTTAGGCATCAGCCCTCAAGGCTGCCAACTTCCCCAACAATTTGTCCAAGGGTCACATGATCCATATGGTCATGCTCATGAGCAAACATATACATAACAAGAAACATAAGTGAATAGTAAGAAATGGTAAACAGTTCCTCATGGAGATGCAAATACAAACCAGCTTTGAGAATGACGTGCATACACCACTTGAAAACATGAAACTGAGGGTTTTTTCCTTAACATGTTACTTAACTAGAAAAAAAAACATCTCATTAACGGCAATGTGGAAGTTGAAGATAGAGTTGACGGCTGCCTCATTGCAGTGTTTTCTGAATATGTGTGGTTGTTCGCTTTGAGCATTATATAAGGGATTAATTAACTTAACCAAACACCTTTGATGGTTGCTACATTTGTTCCCACTGTTTTGTTGTGAAGTTTAATAGCCATGGTCAATTTATTTATTTTTGTTATGATGACAGTGGCTGTTTTGTCCTTGCACAATTAATATGAGGCCTGTATTCAGTCAAAACTGGGCTGTTTTGTTTGTTTTTTTTAACAAAAATGTGTGGAACTTGGCATCCAGTCTACAGGTGCACATATAAATAAGGGAGTGCTCTTGTCATAATCATTCAGCTACAAACAGAAACCCCAACAGGAACATAGAATTAGATGTGAAGTGCATCTAACCATTTGTCTGAGGAAGTGTGCTCTGGAAATATGCATCTTTTTGGACCATTAAGTTAATACCATCCCGCACCAGCTCCCATAGTGATGACTGAAAGCAACTGAAGCTGGTTGGAACCTATCAGCCAGGAGAGCTATACAGATCCTCAGGGTTTTCTTGACTCCCTCCAGCCTGATAGGGTCAACATCCTTTTCTATGGTCTGATACACCTCTGCTCATCCTTTGGCTATCATAAATTTTCAGTAATTCAAATTCCACAAGTCTTAAATATGTATGAGTTCAAATGGGTTTTTTGTATTAAAAATTGTGAGGACAAATCAAATATTGAATAATAAAAGTGTGTATGAAGGTGAACAGATAATTATTTTTAGTTTATATTTCTATATTTTATATGATCTTAGGTGTGGACATGGAAATATTTGTCTTATTCACAGAGGTGGGTAGTAACGAGTTACATGTACTCAGGTATGTACTTAAGTAACTTTTTGAGTAATTTGGTCTTGTCGGAGTATGCAGCATACTTTTTACTCTTACTTGTGTACATTTTTAGAGAAAAATCGTAACTTTTACTCCATTACATTTGGATACATTACAGACCAACTGTGGGTGAAATACTTCAGGTTTTCTCTTTTTATTTTTGTTTTCATATCTTGTTTAATTTCTTCAGTTACTATTTTAACAGAAAAGAGTTTTGTGCTCTTACGCAAGTAGTTAATTTGCAGACTACTTTTACTTCTGTGTGTATACTTGTTGTTGTAAAGTAACAGTACTTTTGAGTGCAGTTTCAGGCTACCCACATCTGCTTATTTACAAAAATACTAGTAGTGGGTGAAAACCCTAACCTCATAATAAACTTGTTTCACACAGACTTCACACAGAATACTGAAACCCATTTGGCATTATCATATTACAAATTTGATTATCCCAAAAGGAGCTTACTACTCATATACCTTTGATAATAAAGTCTCTCATTTTTGCTCCATCTGAGGGCATGACTAAAGCAAAAACCCAGCAAACTTAAATATTTACTGAGTGTTAACATTTACTCTTATGGAAAAAAACATCAGGCATCACAAAAACAAATTACTCTCTGTGGGTTTTAATGTCTCTGCTGAATTTGTCCTTGGGGCAAAGCCTTCAAATTACAAAGACTTATATTTTGCATTGGCAAGACTCAGTTCCTAAATGTATGAATCTTACCTAATATTCACACTGAGATTCTCAGGCATACAGCTACATCAAAGAGCAATGACACACAGCTGCGACCATCTACATCCATTTTCTGAAGGCTGGACAGCTAGTCGGGTTTGATCGATGACTTTAAATCGCCCAAGTGAAAACTGCTATAGCATGCAACACATCGTGTTGTGTAAAATAAGCCCATCTTGGGAAACATTATAAATGCTTGTCAGGAGTTGAGGAACAAAGCTAAACAGTAAAGCCATAGAAATCCATAGCACACTCAAGAAGAGGGATGGAGTATAAAGGTGATGGGGAGTAAATCTAATATACAAATGGCCCATGGGAAGATCCTACATCAGCATGTCATGTTTCAGTGTTAGTCATGCACAGATGTTTGAGAGCTGCTATGATACTGTCAAAGCCATATGTGCTTTGGTTTGAACAAACACTATAATCAGAAGCACTCTATAAACCAGCTGCTGAGGCCACAACTAGAAATACACAGGCAAGGATTCACATCAGAAATTACACATAAATACACCATTATAATCATTTTAATGGTAAGAATTATTTTATAACCTCAGATACAGTAAATAGCCACATCCCGTTTCTACCCTTTGATGATTTGCTGAGGTTTTGAACACCAATCCTCTTCCTGAAGCACAGGGAGTCATTTTATTCTCTGACTCATCAGCTCAAG
Organism: Plectropomus leopardus; assembly: GCF_026936395.1. Taxonomy (NCBI): domain Eukaryota; kingdom Metazoa; phylum Chordata; class Actinopteri; order Perciformes; family Serranidae; genus Plectropomus; species Plectropomus leopardus. Next base: position 28,543,631 of record NC_142181.1, read on the forward strand.
AACCTCAAGCCAACGCCTGTAGCCAGATAAATTAACAAATGGTGAGGCTGTCGGAAGAGATATAGTAGTTGTATGATCAAAGAAGGGTGGGGGAAGCTCAGGATGCAAGATGGGATACAGCCTGTGGCTTGTGCATGTCAGTAAGGTCATAGACCAATTGCCAGTGCAGGATCAGTGTTTTGTAAGACTATTTCAGTTCAACAAAAAACACGAAAGGCATAACTAGACACATTGCAGATGTTTAATGTTTTATTTAGTTTGAAACTCAATTTTTAAGACAGCCATGTGCATGTAATCTCCCACCTCTCCCCCATAGTGAAACAGCATGCAAGGCAGATAGGACATTCTCCAGTGGTAATGGTGTGTTCCCATTTCTTTCAATTATTCCAAAAGAACGCTAAAGAAACAAGGCATGGTAAGCTTACCTGACATTTCGTTATACCTTCCAGTGTATCCGTTCATTCACACCAGAGATTCTTATCCTGGTCATTGCACATCTATTTCCAAACAGGTGTGTAGGAGTGGGGCAAGCAGAACACAGCTTAGAGAAAAACTCCTGCATGCAGTCTAAAACATATTTATATATTTTTTTCTGTTGCGCTTATGGAACTTGATGTTACAGTCCCTTAGAATTATCAGCACTTGTGGTGTCTTGAGTAGGCAGAGATAAATATTAATGCTTAGAAATTTGTCTCGAAGAACAATTCATTTCCCTATCAGCTTCCTGTGTTTCCTTATGGGGCACATCAGCAGGGCTAGCTGAAAGATGTACACAGTAAAATACATAGTAGGTCTCCATTCCAGGCGGCCAACCAAGGTGGCACATCCCAGGCTCGTTAGGATCCATTGCCAAAGTCTGCAGTTTAAACAGATATTGTAGAGGTAAGCACTACTATAAAATGACATGAAACACATGGGCGGTAAAACCAAGGATTTTTGTCATTTTAACTGGAATGTCATTGAAGAAAAGTTTTAACTGTAAAAAATGGAGCGATGTGTATCGTAAAAAGACTTTATCATTAGTGAAACTTAATACTGAAAGTGAAATTTTAATTAACATGGAAAGAGGAAACAACTCTTAGGATATTTCAAAAAGAATGGCTTACATTCAAATGATAATTTTTCCAGCGACCTCTGCTAAATCAAGGGGTGGTTTAATAATTGAATATCATGCTTTCACAGAAAAGCCTTTGAGAGATTTATCACAGTTGGGAGGAGCCTCTATATCACATGTGGCTGGTGTACAAGAAAACCCTTTTAACTCTCCCATTAACCTGCTCACGCTGCTCTATGTCATTCTACTGTCTTATATCTGAATTAATTTTAACCCTTAGCCCCTGCCATAGGATTCAACTAACACTCCACAGTGACATCTTCTGACAGATAACCCTCCCCTGAGATTTAAGGCCCCTGGGTTCAGCTTTGAAGACCACCAGGCAGCTGGAGGACAGATTGATGACAGAGAGAGCAAAAGTAGTAGTGCAGACATTGGACTTTAACAATGGGGGATCATCTAAAATCAAGACTAAAAACAAATGCATGTCTAGGACAGTGATGTTATCACGGCCCACAAGTCTCATACTAAGGCTTTAACTCATCATGCTTACTCTGCAGGGGAAAACTTGAGGAAAAGATATACAGAAAGTAAAAGCCAGTACAAACAGAAGACCTCCCTTTGATGTACAGAACAAAACCATTTCAGTCATGAGAATGGGGAGGAGGGGGTCACGGTGAGGGTACCTCACTAAACTTTACTTCCGATGTCATGCTCAGTGAGCCTGGGCCAAAGATGTTGTTTTAATGGTGTGCAGAGAGAGGGAACAGGCGGAGACAGCAGAGGGATAGAAAAACAGGGGGTAATATCCACCAAAGTGTTTTTCTAATCACCACAGGCAACCCTTAGGGGCGGAAGACTCTCTCCAGGCCATCTCAGGTCTGGTATTAACATCATATCCAGTGCATTAATATGTCAACTCTACAATCACTAATAGGTGTCTTCATGTCTATGTATCATTAACTTTACATCTCCACAGTGGGTTCTAATGCATCATGTACCGGACTGGACACCAAGCCACTTGGTTTTATGTTCTCTCCTCAACTCTTTTTGGATTTTAAATGTTTCTTTTGAGCCATTTTTCTTAAACAATGTATTGTATTTAGTGCAACAGCAGACTGGCTTATACTGTCAGGAACATCATCTTCTGTCAAACTGCAAATAAAGACTTAACCTGAGCAAATCGGCTTGATGTCTTTCAAAAATATGTGAGAAAGTCAATGGGCAACTCGAGAAGAAATGACAAAAATGGCAAAAAAAAAAAAAAAAAAACACCAGAAAATTAACTGAAAATTAGAAGAAAAAGTGCAAAAGAATTATATATATATATATATATATATATATATATATATATATATATATATATATATATATATATATATATATGTTCTGTAACATATTTTGAATATAGGATTATATGAATCATAAACATAGTTCCTGGACTTTTTTCCCTTCTGGGCAATTTTTCTACTATAGAAACAAAGAAAGAAATAAAACCTATTTAGACATTTCTGAGATTAAAATCTGCACTTTACAATGCTGTATCTGAATGTTGTACTTTTTGTTATTCTGATGTTAAAAAAAAAAAACAATACAAAAACATGTCAGTTCATGAAATATGATGCATTGTCCTAGACTGAACTACCCAACACTCTGTATATTAAGAAAAATCAGCACCAGCTGGACCAGCTGACACATTCATGCATCAACAATCTTGGTTATGGGATGTTACGAAGTGTCTTGTGGTAAACATAACTTTACTTCAACAAGCACTAAATTTAGGCATCATATTTCAAGAACTGAAATCTAAGTGCTTATTATGTAAAATCTATGAAAAAGTTCTGCAGCATTCTCGCCTCTAGGGTCACACTAGGTGATATTTAGTGGTTCACACTCGCCCATTTGGAAAAAAGCAACATTTTTTGCACTGTTTTCAAAAAGCATCTTGCAAGCGGCACTGTTTTCAATCAGCTTTGCTGAATAGTGACAACCCACAAGCCAGTGGCATATCCCGAGGTACTGAACCCAATCTGGGTGTAGTACAAACATTCTAAATTTAATAGGACTTCAGAAAGCATTTTACTTCTCCTTGTGGTGGGCGATTCTGAGGAACAGAAACATCTGTACCTTACGTGAGATGATCTCCAACATCTGGCCTGAGTCCTGATTGTTTCAGGGGTGTGGGCATGCACCAACAGCTGCAACCAACCACTCCCAGATGTTTCTGATAGGCCAAGTGTCTAGCTGTTTGTTAGGCGTGGGGTGATCTTTGATCCTACGACAGCGTTGGCTGTAGTGTTATCGTGAGGAGGCCTGAGAGGCTCTGAGAGGCACACAACGGAAGCGCAGCAACCTCACAGAAGGGCCTGTGGTGCACTGTGGTGAAAACAGGCATGGTAAAGTGGCTTCAGCTGTGGAAAAGAACTCTTTGGAAACCACCCAGCGTCCTCATCCAGACCCAGTCGCGCTACTGGCATCGTAATAGAGGAAGTAAACACATAAGTATAGTATATAACCTTGTGATTTACAGTTGCACCAAAAGGAAAGAGAAGAGTGCGTAATTTTTAAGTGTGTTTTATATGAAAGAAATGGGAATCTCTGAAACTTTATCATAAAAACAAAGAAATATCTATCTCATAAAAACATCAATGTTAATGTATTCAGCAAAAATTATTCTCAATTTCTACACTGCAATGCTTTTTCCATCATATATCAGTGGTGAGTAGTGTAGCACATTGTGGTACGGAAGACACCAGTGTCATAAATAATCCTTTTCTTCTTTTCCACTGCAAAAAAGGGAGAACTTTGCCCTTCTGCTGACATGATCACTCTGCCTGAGCTACACGTGGCTAAAACCTCTTTGAACTGATGAACATCCTGCTTCTACATCCCAAGGCTATAAAGGCCTGGCCATCCCTGTCAGCGCCGTGACAGGCTTTACACACCCACCGTTTTGTTTAAAAGAGAAGTGGTGCACACCAGGCCAGAACTTCAAAAATAAACATGGCATTTATGGACCGGAAAAGGCTTTGCATTGCTATGCCACTCCTGCTTCCTCTCTCATCCAGCATAGCTTGGTCCCACTGCCAGAGCACTTTAGCATCAGGTCCGTAAGAGGCAACACAGCAGATTTTTCTGTCATTTATGAAATACCTATGCCACAAGGTTCAAATACACATCACTTGAGAGCATGTTTCGAAGAGCTTTTACACACTAGAGAGAATCTCATTTGGGTGAAGATGCCTCAAACAGCAGCATACAAGAAAGGGTGATATATTGGCAATGAACAGCTTATGGTCAGAAAAAGCATCCATCCATAAAGTGGTCACGATGAGTTAACCACATATTGTATGAGTATCAATGTTTTTCTTTATGATTTAACTGTGGAACAAAGGTTGGGAAATTAATCCCTATTGTAAAAAGTTATATTTCAATGTGTTTTCTTTTATTATAAAGCAAGTATAGGGGTATAAGTATTGTGAAAGTATTAAATTGCTCGATCCACAGAGAAATGCACAGTCTGCATTCAGAAACTATGCCTTTAAAAGAGCCATCAGGATTTCTGTGAAGTTGTGATGTCACAACTTTACTAAATAGACCATTTCAAAGTTGATACAAAAACAAACCAAATTAGTCTCTTTTAATTATTTTAAGTCTCTTTTGACCCCAAAGTCTTTGTTCAGGCCTCAGATGCAAAAACTAAAGGATTCATCAGTATGAAAAATATATAACTATAGATAGATACAACATATATACATAAACAAACAGAGAGAAACCTTGGAAACTTGACAACTTGAAAACAACAACAAACCCCTTCTTTTGAACATCAAGTGATTAGGTTTTCATGCAGACCTCAATGCATTTTTTTTATTTCATTAAAGATGTAAAAATGTATTTAGTTTTGGCTCTGCATGACTGATTTCAGAGTTCTCAGAGATTTCAGTTCCACCATGATATTTTGCTCATTTTTCATTTCAGTTCCTTTAATATTATCTAGCACCGTTTGACATCCCTGCACCATGATTAAAGATACATTTTAATCTGTTTTGCCATGTCTTGCAGGAATCCATTCACTAAATATTCTCTTCAGTCAGCAGTGCTGAACAAGCTAACAATCACTCTGTGGTGAAGTTGCATCAGAACAGTCATGCTATTAAGCTGTAGCATTCATTAAAAAAGTCTGTTCACTTTCATTTTGTGCACTTCAGGAATTCATTGGAGACAAAGCAGGAGTGGGTCTCATTACTTCTGGAGTTTTGTATTGAAAAATTTAAACAAAGACACTGGGGAGTCTGGGAGTTAATACAGGGGTTCCAGTCTTATTGTAGCCTACTGTGTCCCAAGAGAGAGTTTGTAGGACTGCATATTAACGAGTTGTGTAATTACATTGTGAAAACTGAAGTATGATCTCAAAATGTAGTTTTACTGTGCTACGCCCTGTTATATCGCAGATAGATTAAAGTGTATTGTATCACAGGCAGAGCCTAATTTACAAACCTTTATTCTAAAAAGGGCTTTAAAGTAGTTTGGGGTTTTCTGCAGCAGATATCTTTTACAGCATGCGCAGCAGTGAGTTGTAATCAAATCACCAGAACATCTCAGACAATAGCAGACTGCCTGCAGGCCAAACCTCACAGCGGATCTCAGTTATAGTTTAACACAGTGGATCTGGAGACTCCAGATGACTAAACCTTACGGCATCTAACATGTTGCATCTGCCGTCAAAGGTGTTTCACAGCATGTCCTTCTGACTGGATTGTAACTGATTATGTGAGACTCTTGAGTAATCTGGACAGCTGTTGTATGTCAATTTACATGCAGGTCAGTTTTCAGTGCATAGTTTTGTGTGACTCTTAAGTTCTCAAACAAGCAAAGGTGCCCCCTGATGGCCATGCAGCTGCACAACAACTAATAGAGTACACTGACATTGTGGAGAACAAAAACTGCATAAATCTGATGCTGCCATTTCCTTTTGAGTGGAAAAAGTGGTTATCTTATTCAAGTTCATGCCACAAAATAATAAAATTGTTGTCTTTCTCAGTGATCACTAAAAGTAGATGTGTATCATTTGGAAGAGCAGTCTTTATGTGTTGTCTAAGCTTTAATAGACATAATGCAACTTATTTTATAAAGATGTCATATTTTCTCAATGATCATTGAGTCCAATCACCAAATGAGCTGCTTGGTTTTTTGTCCTTGTTTAAATCTTATAAACCAATGATTATATACACTAAAACAAACTGTTAGACTAAAATGGAAAAATTACCCCAGCTTGAAAAAAATAGATTTCATATTTCAGAAAACATTTTCAAATGCTGAACTGAACAGCTTTGGGCCTTTATAACTTTGACATCAACTCTGAGTTCTGGTTAGGCCCTGGCTGCAAAGGTTTGTTGAAAGAATAACTGAGAAGAGGCTGCACTTTGGTTGTAAACCACATACTCTTCAAATAGGCTACAAAGCTAAACCACAACTATGTCTACATGGTCTCAGCAAAATGTGTGTTTTCCCAAAATTATGCTGTAAGTGAATGAAACTAGAACAAGGCATGCTGAAAACTGAAGTGCATAAAACAAAAATCGCAGAGACCATAATCTGTACTGTCAAAACTTTACAAAATGAAATGCAGTTTTCTTATTTGATAGTTAGGCAAAATATATAAAGCCTCTTCAGCATAATATTCAAGCATAATAAAAAAAAATGAAAAATGCATTTCCTGCAGAACAAGCGTGTGGATGTTTAAAGCTGAAATAAATTCAAAACTATGGCTGATAATAGAGACATATATTACAAATTGCCAGATATATCTGAAAAACCAACAGAAAGTACTGGAAGCTGAAGAACTGTAAACTGAAGAAGCTACGACTTAAACTGGAAGAGTGTCAAAGAAGGAAGCTGACGTTAACTGAGAAAGTTAAATAGAAGAAATGTTTAGAAGTTTGAGGAATAAAATGAGGGAAAAAAATTAAGAGACATTATTGTCTTTGAATCCCATGACATTTTGACATTTGAATGGTTTTTGTTACTGAAAGTATGCAAAGGTAGTAGGAGTCCATCAAAGAAGTACACAAAAGTACTACTAGTAGTCATAGTAGTAGTAGTTGTAGTAATGGTAGCAGAAGAAATAGCAGTACTTCCGGAGTAGTAGCAGTAGCAGTAGCAGCAGTAGTACGTAGTAGCAGTAGTGGTAGTAGTATTAGAAGTAGTGGTATTAATAGTAAAAGTAGTTCTAGTACAACTCCTAGTAATAGCAGTAATGGTGGTAGTAAAAGAAGTAATAGTAGTAGTAGTAGTAGTAGTAGTAGTAGTAGTAGTAATAGCAGTAGCGGGAATAGAATTAGTTGGTGTGGTATTAATACTATGACTAATAGTTAGTAGCAGTAGTTGTAGTAGAAATAGTAGTGGTAAAAGTAGTTGTAGTAGTGCTACTGGTAGTAGTAGCATTAGTAGTAGAAGTAGTTGTATGCACTACTAGTAGTACCAGTGGTAAAAGAAAGGTTACATTTCAAAGTGGAGTGGGCTGAAGAGGATTTGAGATTTTCTCCATTTGTTTAAACAGGGGAAAAAAAGTTGGGAAAAAAGCAGAATATTTTAAAAAGTATAAATAGTTGGAATGAGAAAAGTGACAACCATCATGTCTTGAAAGAGCTGAACATTTTGATAGTTAAATGGTATAATAGTTAAAAGTGTGCAGAAGTAGTTGAGTGCCGAAAAACGTACGAAATCAGAAAAATAAAGATTTGTAGAACAATGGCGGCTGTTGAAGCATCTACAGTAAATAAGAAAACCTGCTCATGACACAAAATAGCTTCTAGACTATAATTAAACATGAAGTATTGCAGGCTAATAATACACATATTGTTCAGCCTCTTTCATCACGCAAATATATCTATTATAACTGTTGCTGTATTTGTTTGCTATGACTTGCTATGTTACTTTGTACATTATGTGTGTATGCAAATTTTCATTACATATATGTGGGTCTATATGTTTTGTCATGTTTTTTTCTTTCCTCTTTCTGCATATTCCATCATGAACTTTAACTATTTGCCTGAAGACTGCTGTTATGATTAAGAAATGTATCATTGTTGAAAGCATTTTATTAAGTGGGGTCAATTTGCACAAATTGTTAGCAAATATTCACAAACATAGAAATTACTAATAAATATAACAATGTGGCATGATTATAATTAGTGTATTTATATAACTAGTACAGACACTGCTCTTCTCCAGGATTTAAATTTTTACTTTGCTTTTTACTTCTTTTTTTTAAATTATAAAAAAGAAATTTAAAAAAAGAGAAAACAAACGCAAAAGCATACATCCCACCCAGCCTAGACACCCAATACTAAATCAAAAACATCCTACAAACAGTTGATAGCAAAAATTAGCAAGTGGCATTACATTGTTATTTTCTCCAAATAGGAGAAATTGAAGGAATGAATTGTTGAAAATGTATTTCAATATGTTATTTTTTAGACAAAGAAAGGAGCAAAAACAAGCTTCCTTTGAAGTAAGCTGAACGCAAACAATGCGGAACTAAAGTGCAGTAGCAAACGTTTTCAGCCGGATGACAATTTTGTTGCACATTTTTCTGTTTACAGCTCAACGTGGGTCATTGTGACAGAACTTTTATGGGTGATATAATTCCTAAAAGTCGATAACATTGGGGGTTTTTTACGCGTATTGAAATGGGTAAAAAGCGCCACAGCGAAGACTCGGCGGAGTCAAACACTCAAGCGAAAAAACAAGTTCCGGAGTTCAATGGGACTGTTTTTAAAGCCATGTTAAAGGATCCCACTACAGCCATGAAGGGTGAGAGTCTGAGTTACACACATCTCACAGATACTAACTCATATTAGTTATTCATCCCTTCATGTAGCTGCCCATCCATCCACTATTGTGTAGTCAGTATGTGAGTACCATCTTTCTTGCCCTCTAGGCTAATTCTTAATTTTCATCGCCTGCAGGACTGGAGACATTCATATCCACCGCCAAGAAGCTGCCATGCTCTGACCTGTATGATGTGGTGGAGGGTTATATTAAAATCTCTATGGAGTGTGCAGAAATATTCAAATTGCTGGAGAGAGAAAGGCCTCTAGAGAGCGAGGTAAGTACAAACCAAACCAAAATTACTGATTTATTGTCGCACAAAGAACTGCTTTAAAATAGAACCTGAAGTGAGGTATGATTTCAACTAAAAACAAAGATCTCTGTGTACACAGTTATGCTCACAAACGTTACCATTAGCCTTAGAGACTGGTAGGCTTAATGCCATTCCAGAAGAGGGGCGACACAGGAACAATAAAATGAGAATGAGGTTCATTACCTCTTTTGCTGTAATATATATGAAGATATAAGGGGTGTACCTCTCAGTAAAATGACCTCCCATTCAGTTCAATGTATTATTTGCCCCAGAGGGCAATTGTTGTTGGGGCAAGTGTTAAAACACATAAAGCACAAACAATATGACACATAAAGGTACAAGGTAGATTTATTAGTCATTTTTTAAACATAGTTCAAAAAATTGTATTTTTCACGTTGAGCAAGGGGTTTAGGATTCTCACAGCCTGGGGAAAGAAGCTGCTCCATAGTCTGGTGGTTCTGCAGCGGATACTTCTGTATCTTTTTCAAGATGGCAGCAGGGTGAACAGACTGTGGCTGCTGTCTTTCAGTATCCTTTGGGCTCTGTGCAGACACCTCACCTCACCGAGGTCACTGATGCTCTGTAGATGGGAACCAGTGATGTTCTGGGCAGTTTTAATCACCGGCTTTAGAGCCTTCCTGTCCTGGGCCGTGCACGAACCATGCCAGTTTGTGATGTTTCCAGTCAGTATGCTTTTTTATTGCTTCTCTGTAGAAGTTAACCAGGATCTTGCTCTGGAATTTAGCCTTCCTAAGTTTCCGTAGGAAGTAGAGCCTTTTCTCTGGTTTTTTAAGCTGGGTGGTGATGTGTGATGACCAAGATAGGTTCTCAGTGATGGTAATTCCAAGGAACCTATTGCTGTTCACCTGCTCCACCTCAGCTGATGTGAACATACAATATAAAACATAAACATACACCAATTGACATTAATCTGTACACAGGGTGACTTGCACCTATGCACATTCAATCTCCACAGGAGCAGATTAATAAGTGTCCACCATAACTCCATAGGGCCTATAATAATTCAGTAGGCGTTAAAAGTGACAGCATCTCCTATTAACACAAACCATTTCCAGTGCGGTACACAGCACCATCAACAGGCCATGACAGTCACAATAATGCAGCATCAGGACCCGCACTATAAAGGCTGACAGTGCAACATAGCACACAATTACAATATGTACTGTTACTGTCACTCTTACATCAACATCATCAACATCAATATCTCAACTGCAATATGTATAGCTATTGTCAACCAATCATCGCCATCATCAACATCATCATACTACAATACAACATGTACTGCTGCTGTAACCATATCGTCATCATTGTCATCTTCATCATCATCATCATTATCACCATCACAGGTAATGGACAACCAAAGCAGGTTCTTCTTTCTATTATTAGTGTTAAAGGCATGAATGGAGGCAGGAATTAAGGAAATTTTATACCTTTTTTGGCAGCTACAACCCATACAGTCTAAGGCGTGGTGAAGTCAGTCGCAATATATGTGATGGCATTGGCAGTTCAGTGCGCTGAAATGCCACCAAAACATTCAAAAATATGGTTGCATTTTATGCAACTGAATGCTTCCTATTGGACTCTGTTGGTATTAATGTCACTGGAAGGGCACTGGTGTCGTCGTTTTTTTATATTTATTTATTTTTTATAACATAAATCGCCTGCATTTAGGCGTAGGCCGTTTATGTTGATTTCTGTTGGGTGGATGACTATGAAAAGTTTGAGCGATGTTTTAGAAGCAGAAGTAGCAGAATTTGCTTTTCAGGCCTGGGATAGAGGACAGAGTATTATCTTTAGTGGCCGAGCAGTAAGATAACATGTATTTTGTTTTTTTTGGTTTTTTTTAAACACATTTTATTGATTTTTTTTTTTTATAACCCAAACAATACAAAACACAGAAACACCCCCCAGACAGCCCATGTTATACAAAATTAGACAAGAAAAAATGTAAAATAGTTAAGTTGACTAAGAATATATTATGTATTTTGTTTTGATCACAGCAATGATATTATAATGGTGTCTTGTAAACCCATGAGGGTTGGACATATGTTTGTATGCATGACACAGAATAAAGAAATCGTCATCCCTCCTCACAGTGTATGGGATTGACTGGCAACCTGTTTTTGGACATGTAAAGCTCTAATCCAATCCTGCTTCTGTCCAGATGATGCTGATTTTTGAGAGTTTGGAGATGATTCTTCTCAGGACGGCCAGTGACTTGTCCCACTTCAACATGGTCGGCAATGCGATTGTGAAAAAGACTGTTTCCAGCTATATGAAACTTCTGCAGGGATCTTTTCATTCAGAGAATCACAGGTTGGTGTGATGACCTCAGGGCAAGGGTCAGTCCTTTTAAGCACAGTTTAAAATTTGCCCTCTGCCCTGTAAATAATAATGAAAAAATGTTGATGTTTGATTTGGGGTATGTGGGTGTATGCATATATGTTTAACTAATTAGAATATAGGTTTAAATTAATACAGAAGCTGGCTCATTTAAATTCAATGACTTATGGGGAAAGGGTGGGATTAAATAAGTTTTTACTTCTTCTCACTCCTTTTCAAATATGTAGGCAAAGTCATCATCTGTAAATATTGTTTTTTGTCTGTCTGCTTGTTTGTAAAATGATTTTTCTATTTTCTTTTTTACATGTTTGAAATAAATCAGATCACAATCAAATCATGTTGTGTTTTCCTTTGTGCGCAGGTTTGTCCGTCAGTGCCTCAGTCTCCTGTCCGCCTTGGTGTCTCAGGGTCCAGAAGCTGCCAGAGAGATCCTGAGTAACATTCATGTCAATAAATCTCTGTCTAGACTGGCAAAAAGGAAAGATAAGAGGGTGTGATGCCTTTTTCAGTTGTCAGCATGTTTTTTTGGGTTTTTGAATCTGTAGATATGTATGCTTACTCTTGGTGAATTATCCAGGGAAGACCTGATGTCCGCATGGCCTTCATCCAGTTTGTGCTGTCCTTCTTGGTGTCTGGAGACAATGCTACAGTTGGACAAATATTAGAAATCAAAGGTAACAATTAAATATGCATTTACATTCACTCAATCCACATTTATCTCAGGTATATTAACGAAATTTAAATTTGGTGCGTCAGAACTGCTGCCAGAGATCCTGAGTACAGGTCTGAAGGAGGATAGGATGTCCATCGTCAATTTGATTTTGTCCACATTGAAGACTAGAGTAAGTGCTCAGCAATTTACACTTAACATTTAAAAAATGATTTATGGATTTGACCATTCTGTTTGTTGTTTGTCTTGCTGCAGGTTGTACTAAACAAGGTCATTAGTAAAACACAAAAGGTGCGTTTTTTCACACCTGCTGTTTTAGCCAACATAGCATCTCTGTATAAATGGAACGGGATTGTAGATGCAACCACAGATGATGACAGAGTGAGTCAATTGTTTTTCTTTTTTTTTTTAAAAAAAAAAAAAAGCTTTCTTATCCCAATTTACCTTTCAACTAAATGTTATTTATTTTCCTCAAGATGCTAGAGGACTCAGAGCATGCTGGGATATCTGTCATTCGGGAACTTGTTCACAGTTTTCTCCTTGACTTGTGTTGCTCTCGTAAGCATGGCATCAGCTTTCATGATGCCAGCTTTGGCACAGCTGGTCGGTAAGTAATCAGAGTGTCAAGTTTACCCCTTACTCTTCTGGAAACTCTTCATGCTGATTGTAAAATTTTGACTTTTTTCCAGAGCTGGCAACATTGTCTTGCTTCAGTTCCTGGTGGGACAGAAGCAAGCCACAGAGGATGAACTGGTGACGGAGCTGGTGGTGAATGTGCTGAAAGCTAGCCCCGACATGCTGGCCAGATACTTTCAGGAGACACAATATTCGTACACCCCCCGTCCCAAAAATGCTTGGCAGGAAAACGTCAAGTTACTCAAAAAGGTAATACCTGCAAGTATATTTGAGTTCTAGTAGGGCTGCAGCTGACATTAATCGTTAAGTCCAAAAGTGTTTACAAAATTGTAAAAAAAAATTGCTTCTGTTGTCCAACCCACAGTCTAAAGCACAAAGACTCTCCAATTACTATCATAAATTACAAAGAAAGTAGCAAAGTATCTCACATAAGAAGGTGGAACCAGAAAATGTTTGACATTTTTGCTCGAAAAATGACTAATTTATCAATCAGCAAAATAGATGGCAATTCATTTTCTTTCAAATCACTAATTGATTAATTTACTAATCGTTGCAGCTGTATTCCTCAGTGTTGGCTCATATCTTTTTTTTAATCTATTTTTAGAAATAATGATTCTCTTTGAATTTATACGTCAGATCTACGAGGCTCAGCCAGAGATTTCCACAGTCTTCCAAACTCGTGAGGTCATCCCTCTGCCTCGCCTACTGTCCATGATCATGGTGATATCTCTTCCTCCGGTCTGTAACAAGGCCTTCTTCACACAGGGCCTCAGTGTAAGTGACTGAGCCTCATACAGTAAATTCAACCACGCTGTAGTTGCAGTACCACAAAATACCAAAAATGTACAGCACTGTGTCACAAATTGTCAGAAAATCTCCTCTTGTATCCTGATAGCTTGCCAACACAGCAGTGCAGCTCACAACTCTGTCCATGATGAGTTTCATCTTGAAAAGAGCCCATAAGAATATAGAGCACCTCCTGGAGAAGTCTGAGTGGCACGACTCAGATGTATACACTTGTGACATGATGGGGGATTTGGTGCAGCAGTACAGGGAGACACTCAGCAAGGTAAGCTCTGAAGATTGCTGGATTCATACCCACAACAGTAACGGTGCACCATTCAACAACTCAAGTTTCCACTTTTCATCCTCTGTCCCAGATTTTGCCCGATATGACGAGCATAGTTGCAAAGTGGCAGTCACTCAGCAAGAAGGAAAAGACGGATGGTGAAGAAAAACAGACCAGAACTGAAGGGAGTGCTGTACAGACAGACAATAAAAACGAAGTGCCTGGTATTAACATTAACATTTCATGTACAGTGTTTATTCTATCCAGTTCTGTCAGGTAAAAGGCACGACCAGCATTTGTTTAATTGTGTTTTTCTGTGTGTTCAGCAGTTGCTGAGACAGCTGAGGTAATCCTGCTGAAGACTCTGATTCTTCAGGTCATATGTCTTTACCAGAAGGTTGTGCCACATCTGGTCAGCCAGTGCAAATTTGACTTCAGCAAGCTCTTAAAAGGTAATGTTGGGGGTTTTGTTCATTAAATTTATTTGTAAGTGATATGTTTTGTGGATGATGCTTGTGCTTCTTAAACAAAGCTTTTAAGAATATTTTTTAACCTCTTAAGGGATTGTGTCAGAGAAAGGAATGAGGGAAGAAGTTCCTCCAGTTTTGCAGTATCAGATACTGCAGTTGGCCTTAGATCTGCCTGCAAGCAAGTTCTCCTGGTTCCGCATACAAGTAAGTTACAGGGTTCATTTACCCTGTCATTTTCAATGATTGCTGTTTAGAAGGTTTCACTTTGTAATTAACATTGTTTCAAATGTGTTTGGTTATTGCTGTTTCCTCCCAGGATGTTGCAGATATAGACTCATCATCTGGAGAGAAGTCAGTTCTTTACCTCCTTCTCAAGATGTTTGTCAGCAGCAGCAGAAGCCACTTGAAAACCTCCACACGGATGCTTGTTCTAAAAGTAATTTCTTATTTTCATCTGTGCATTTGACATCAGTATTAAGATACCAGAACTGCAAATCTTTCAATTAGTCACGTATTAGACCTGATCGTTGTTTACTCCTAAAGTTTACCACATTAGTCTACTCGAGTAATCAGACTGTAAGTTGGACACATGATCAACAAAAGTTGTATAGAACAAAAACTCAGATACACTTCTTGCATAAATTAGCACAAGTTCACCCCCCTGTAGTTGTCAAGAGTCAAAGTACAGCTTGAAGATGTATTACTTCATTTGAGGTACAGCGTAAGGTCAAGAAGATATTTTAGCAGTCCTTCAGCTATATTGGGGAATAGTTCAGGCCGTACATTTACAGAGGTAGTTTGTCCATATAACTTAAAAGTGCCTTAACCATAATGATACTGAGGTAAAAGTTCATATTTATGGAGCTAATGAAGTAAGAGCAACATTGACAAAGTCCCTGTGTCTGCAAAAGTTTCATATTAAACTGAACTCCTTGCTACTTTCTCTTAACAATCTCTTCCTGCTTTGTTTTCAGGTGCTTAAGGACAGTGGGGTGTTTGAGTACACCTGGACTGAGCTGGAGCTCTGGCTCGACCAGCTTGCCAGAGTGCAGACAAACCAACAAGAGACTGTCATCCAGTTCATGGAGAGGGTGAGCTCATCTCCATATCTTTGCTTAAGTGTTGATACTTCTGTCTGTTACTGTTATGCTGTTATTAGACAGAATAAGACATTCATGACATCGTTTTCATACTTGATAATAAAGTCCTGATCTCTTACTGTAGGTGTTGGTGAAACTGGTGTGCAATTCTCACACATACACAGATAAGGTTGCCAGCCTGGTTCAGGAGGCAGCTTATCTGCAAGCTAACCTGAGCAGCCAGGAGGGTGACGCTGCCAGTATCCCAATCTCACACATAGATGGTGAGCATTTAAAACATTGAATCAAGGTTCATTTCTTCTATTCATGAGCATGTCTGTGAAACTTGTGTTTATAATCTGATTTTTAGATGTTTTGGACATGCTTGATGTCATTATGGAGGGTAATGAAGGTGAGATGGAAGAGTTTGGGCCATCTCTGAGTGAAGACCTCATTATTCAGACCTTCCCCTTCAGTGTGGTGGTACCCACTGCTCTGGAGGCCCGAAACAAACTGCCAGCAGACAAGGGTAAAGCACTTCTGCCTCAAAATGGAAAAATACTACAATGTTGAGAATGGAGCCATACATAGACTGTGAAATGGTTAAAGTAGTGATAGAGTCAATGCACACATTAAAAACATTTCTGTTGCAGCTCAACATTGTAATTTGCTGCTTTAAACTGCCACTTTACCCTGGACGAAAGCCTGTTCTTTATACTTAAAATGTGGTTTCTCCTTCCTGATATGTGTTTCAAAACTAACTGTGTAGTATGATGTAATGCTGATAACCATCTGTCCTTTCTTTTCTCAGGGGTGGTATATGAGTACTTGTCTGCGGTTTTGTCAGATGTGCTGCACTGTCAGAGAGAGCCGCTCCCCTTCTGTCTGGCTCTGCTGCAGTACGATAAGGAGCTCGTGTCCGCAGAACTCTCTGCCTCCCCTCATCCCTCCATCATACAACTTCATCAGTATTACATCAAATGGCTGCCACAGCAGTGCCGGGAGGAACTGGTCAGTTTTTAATGAAACCAAGAAATTGTTTAACTCAAAGGTTAGCATACTCTTTATGTAGAAAATAACAGCTCTCTTTTTTTTGGCAGTTCAAATCCTCTGAATGCCAATCAGAGGGATTGTTGACCCCCATTTCATTTACTGCACTGATGAAATCTGCATATAGTCAAGGACCCAGTGCTTTGCTTGAGGAATCCTTTGGGAAAAATGTGGAAGGAGCTCTAGCTTCCATGTCGATGGCTGAAATTCCAGTAGCAATCAAGCAGATTTTACTCTACATAAAATCAACAGTGGAAAACCTTGGCAAGGTAAGAACACAAAGCAAGCTTTCTACTCAGCAAATCACTTAGCTGAAAATATACTCAACACATCATGGTCTTCTGCACAGTTCCCCAAAGACATAGGAACTGCCCCACTGAAGACCTTAATGGGAATGCTCCAGGATTTGGTGACCAAGCTTCAAGGCTTTCAAGAGACTACAAACTGTGAGCAGCCAGCAGCAGCAGCGGCGGCAGCAGAGAACTCCCAAGAAGGATCAGACCTCTTCCTGGAAATCAACCAGTCGTCCACAGCAGAAGCCAATAAAGAGCAGGTTGGGAAGAAGTTTGGCCTTTACAATGACTTTTATTTGATGGAAATACTTTATTTTTTCAAGCAATGACCAATGTTAGCAAGTTAAATTCTACTATTTTTTTACAGTTGCTGATTCTTATACAACACTTTATGTCTTTAGATCCTTGTTTCTGCCCTTGGCTCCATCTTCAAGCATCCATGTCTGGAACAGTGGTTTCTGGCTCTGGAGCTGGCGTCTTTGCCTCCTCACACTCTGAACCCTGTCAGGCTAAAGCATCTGTGTGCTCAGCTGAATGATGACATTTTGGCCTTGCTGAAGACCAGCTCCCCCACTCTCCGTGATCTAGGTCATGTGGAGCTTATTTGTAGCTACATGGGGTCAATAGGAAAAGCTGTTCTCAAGGAACTGATGGAGAAGGGCTCCCAGGCTGCAAAGGAACAGTCCAGACCTTTCCAGGCCCTCCTGTCTATGCACAGCTTCATGGATTCCTGCAGTTTGAGAGAGGTGGTTTCCAAATTGCTACTCCTCCCTCGGCAGAGTCTAATCTCCCCCAGCAGTGATGGCACACAAGCCGAGCTTAGTGCCTATGGTCATGCAGCACTGCAGATCCTCACACAGTCTAAAGCAAACTCTTCCCAGGACCATGGGATCTTTCTATCTCAGGCACACCTCCACGGCCTGAGCACCCTGCTGCTGTCCTGCTCCAGCCCTGCGCTGGAGGCCTTCCTGCTGCAGACTGTGTCTAGCGAGCCAGGTAGTGCTAAACTCATCCACACAGACGTGCTGCTGCACTGCCTCCGGTGCCCCCGCCCAGACACTCAGGCCATCAGCTCTCTGCTGCTGCAGAACTGCTCCACACACCGCCTCTGCTTTGAGATGTGGTGCCTAGAGCCAGAAAACATGGAGAAGCTTTCCGACCAGTCAGAAACATTCCTTCCACTAATCAAAACCTACCTACAGGTGGCAAGTAGAGAGGATCCTGCACGGCCTGAAGATGGTTTGTACTAAACAAATTCTCTATTCTCTGAAAGCATACAAGATTAATGCCACTATTTTTCTGTCATGTTAACTTATATATTAATATAGATGTGCTCAATTGCTGTCTTTTATAGTGCAAAAAGAAGTTTTAAAGGCCTTGAAGCAAGCACTGCTCAACAAATTATCCCAGTGTGTTCTGGGGAACCTGACAGACGACTCCGGAGCTCAGCTTGCTGAAACACTTGCTAGTCTGATCAAGCTCTCTGCAAATATCAAAGACATCTCCAATTTGATCAACAATTTGCCCAATGCTCTTCAAAAAGTGGACAGTTTTGAAAGGTATTAATTAACTCTTAATACTGTATGTAAATCATCAGTCACTAGGTGTTAACTAAATGTTGTTTTCCCTTTCAGATGGCAACTAGTAGATGTTATCACGGACAAACTGGCTGAGTGCCCAAAAGAACAAGAAGCCTGGAAGAAGTCTGTCACCACTGCTGCCGTCAAGTGCCTCATCGCTGCGTACAGTCACTCTAAAGATCAGGCTGCTTCCTGGTCAGAGCAGGAGCAGAACATCCTGGAAAGACTTCAAGCACTCGTAGTGGGTCTATTTTTGTCACACATACTGAACATTTTCTGATTTTATTTTATGCATGTCATAACATATTTTCTTTTCATAGATATCAGCTGAAGACATCACTGCATCTGAATGGAATAGTTTTGTCAAGAGTGGACTGAAGTAAGATATTTGTCTAAATCCATTCTGCTAGATGTGTGTTCCAGAGCGTCAAATCAAAATTTTTTTTTTTCAGTGACCTAAAAAATATTCTTCCACTGTAGATATCGCTACAGAGATCAACACTATCTGAACACACTGAGCAAACTAGTGGAAGTGATATACAGTAACAGTGAAGTCCAGAAGGATCTGATTCCTTTATCCACCCTTCACATGATGACCAGCAGCCATTCTCTGTTCCTGCCCACCATGTTGGGCGTGGATGAAGAGCCTAGCAGGTGTCAGGCTAAAGGTACATATGGAGCAGAATAGAATGGACAAAACCATTCACCTGCAAACCTGAGACCTTATTTCTCAATTATATATTTTAGTACTGAATACAAACACTTATCTTGTTGTCATTTCAGATGCGTTAGTGTCCCTTCTTCTCTGTTTGGTGAAGAAATGCCCAACAATCTGCAACATCAATCACTTTGTTGTGCTTCTGGGAGCATATGGAGTTACACTGAGTACTTCAGGTAAAATAGGGAATCTAAGTATAATTTGTGTGTTTTTTGTCCTTTCCTCTTACCTCTTGTTTTGGTTTGCAGATCAAAAACTGTTGCTGCTTCTTCAAGAATATGAAAGAAACAATATCAGTCTGCTGAAATTTCAGTAAGTCACATTCATATGTGTATGTTCTACATGCAAGTAGTGGACTTGTTATCTGCAAACACTAAATATGTGTTTTTGACTGCAGATCCTTCTTGTGGGGCCCAGCAGCTGTGGAACATCACAAGACCAGGAAAAGCCTTGGAGCTTCTCTGTGGAAGCAAGCAAGCTCAGATGACCTGCTGGCTCTGCTGAAAACTGAGAGGATGCTCCAAACGATCGCACACTTTCCCCAACAATGCCAAATCATCCCACAGGTAGATATTTGATTTCATATTTCGTT
This sequence comes from Plectropomus leopardus, assembly GCF_026936395.1. NCBI lineage: Eukaryota > Metazoa > Chordata > Actinopteri > Perciformes > Serranidae > Plectropomus > Plectropomus leopardus. The sequence goes on from NC_142181.1 coordinate 28,563,352, forward strand.
TCCAACAGAGTATTTTTAGAAGAATTTATCTGTTAAAGGGTCAGTTCGCTTAAATCACAAAGAAAAAAAAACTCAAATACCTTTAGTGATGTCAAGCTATATGAGGAAATGGTTTTATATGTTGTTTTCAAGGCTTTAAATGTCATAAATGAAATTCCATCCACCTCCATTGTAATTGAATGGCTTCAGTAATCTCAGAGATAGATATCTAAAAAAAATCCAGCAGATAAAAGAAGAGGAATTAGTGAGAAAATAATGTTTTTTGTTATTTGGATGACCGTTTTATATCTTAAGTTTTCTCTTATAGAATGATAAGGAGCCACTGTACAGTGACAATGCAGTTAAGGACCTTGGGGATTTGTATGATCCCCGTTTTCTTTTGCCTCTGTTCAGTACCATTCTGCAGCCAGGTGAGTATATTTCAGTGCTGTTGTCATCTCTTAATCTGTTATCACTGCCTTTTAACTGTAACATTTTCTCTTTTTTCTATGTACCAGAGTGTGTGATTGACTGCCTCAAGTTTGTATCCAGTCATGCCCTCGGAGTGACTGTAATGGCTCTAAGTAGCTACGACCCCAAAGTGAGAGCAGCAGCGTACCATGTACTGAGCTGCTTCTACCAACACCTGGAGGGTGCTCGCTTCAGAGAGAAGAGACAGGTAAAGTATGATGGAGGTGGTGTGTGAATATGGTATATGTGTGTGTGTGTGTGTGTGTGTGTGTGTGTGTGTGTGTGTGTGTGTGTGTATGTATGTATGTGTGTGTGTGTGTGTGAGAGAGAGAAAATCCCCTCTGGAAGCACTGATGGGCTTGTTTTTCTCAAATAGCTGCTGTACTTGATGGACACAGTGAAGAATGGAGTTCGACAGCAGAATCAAAAACTTCCATTTGTCCTGACCACTTACATCGCCAAAGTGGCTCAGCAGATGCTCAAACCTGGTGTGTAACTCTGAGAAAGTGTTTGAGACTTTTTTCAAACTTATAAGGAACTCTGCATTATTACGTAGTATGTTTTTTGAATGCTCTATTACATATCTGTACACTGTATATATTTTACTTTTGCCTGCTGAATCAGCACTTTTGCCTTCAGGATCCTTGAATTTTTGTCTTTGCTTTCTGTGATTTCCCAGAGGACCACATGTACGTGGTGTTAAACAGGTTTTTGCTGTCCCATCAGAGTTTGGACTTCAAGAGAGTCCCTGAGTTCTTCAAGCTATTCTATGGCTTTGACCTAGAGGTAAAGTTGCTGAAAGTTTTTTGTTTTTTTTTTTCCTGAACTGCAAGTCGTTAATCATGATGACCTAAAAAAAATACATGATTGTCCAAATAAACTCTTCTTGTGTCAGCAACAGTCAGCCTTCAACTGTTTGTTTTGCTCAGCCTGTGCTTTTTTAGACTGATGTAATCTGGTCACGTTGTCAGTTGTGAGAGTATGACTGTCTGTTTTCTCTGCAGCATAAAATGGAACGCGAGTGGATCTTGAGTGTACTTGAGGAAGGGATAAGTGATGGACACTGCTATGAGCTGTGTGAACAACAAGGCATCTTTCAGACCCTTCTAGGCTTCAGCAGCAGCCCCCTGTGTGATGAGCACTTCCAGGTACACACTGTGAAAATCACAATGCAACACATACTATTGGCGACTATCAGGCTTTCAAAAGTTAGCTGCCAATAGGCTGAGCAGAGAAACACTAACCTGCTGGATGTGCTGGCTGTCACTGAATGAGTGAGACGACTCTGATGATTGTGTGTTTGTGTTTATAGTAGAAAAGTGTTGCAGCAAAACACTTAAAACAACGTTCCATGGCAGTACACAGGTGTTCAAAACAGAAAAACGGCAATCAAAGACATAACTAAATATAAAAAAGCGAAATGCGGTCAGAAATAAATTAGAGCTTCCCCTGTCATCCCTCCTCCTCCATTCATTCACAAAACTGACTGACAGCGTGATATCTGTATTCCAACACCATGTGAACTAATCACCTGACATGGTGAAATAAGGTGTATAATAACATAATAATAATAAAGATAGTAATCAGGCGCCACAATTACAATGCTCTGAAATGCATTTCACAAGGAAAACGAATGAATAAAGTTATGTCTAATGAGCACGTATTTCCCTTGTATGTCTCTAGTTACAGATTATCAGGGTGTTGTGCCAGGCTGCCCGTGTGACCAGAGCAGCCTACAACCTCACAAAGAGCTCTGGGCTCCTGACCTGGATAATACAGATAGTTGAAAAAAGGTAAGCTGGAGAGTAAGCTCTAGTCTTAACTATAGCTTGTTATTTTGACATTATTCATCATATAACTACAATAATCTCTTCAGCCATAAGTCTGCACTTACTATCCTTCTCAGGAGTCTAGACCAGCAGCTGCTGAGTGCCATCATAGATCTGCTCCATGTGCTGTGGTTTACTAATCTTGGGCAGAAGGAGAAGCAGGTGGAAGAGGCCAAAACCTCCTCATCTACAGAAAAGAAACCTATAGGCTCTGTGAAGTGTCTCCCACTCCCACTCATCAGTGAATTCCTGTGTGTGGCATTAACTATCAGCAGACACCTCAGGTAAAGCATAACTATCAGATACAAGCAGTTGTAGGCAATCACAGTGAAAATGTAATTTAAGTCACTCTTTTGGCACTCTCAGTAATACATATAAATAACATAATAGATGTTAGCTGCCTTTTGGTCAAGGATGTCATTGTTTGTCTGATTTCTTCCCGTCAGGTCACGTGTAAAGGCCGCTCAGCTCAGCCTGTTTCTGCAGACTCTTTGCTCGGTACTGAAACATCGTGGGACAGCTCTTAACGTAAACGAACAGGCTGACCGGCTAACGTTCCACCCACAGCCTCTCACTTGTACGGAAGCTCTCACTCTGCTTCATTGTTGGGCCTCTCTGTCCCGCAACACAGAACTCCTAACCCAAATACAAGCCTTGTCTGAAAAGCACAAAGTGAAGGAACTGTTGGGTGAGTGGCATCCTGACATATCGAGAAGGTTTCACAAATATCATGGTTTTATTTCTATCTAAAGGGCTGACAAAATACTGTAAACACCTAATGGAAATGTAGTTAGATTGAATTCTGTCAGGATAAGTCTTACAGTAATGCTGCTTTCATATGGAATCAGGGAGAAGGTAGACGGCAAACTGGATAACATTTTAGTGGAGGAGAGCATGACCGTAAAATTAGGTGAGGCTGGCTGGAAATACCGGCAGTGGTTACGGTAGAAGGCATTTCCATTCAAAGTTAAAATATTTTAACTTTTTACTGTCCTCAGTCATGGAATTTACAACCAGATGTTGCATAGCTCCTCTCCAAAAGCGGAAAATACAGGTGATCTCGACAATTACTGGACTTTATTAGAAATATCACATTAAATATTAAACAGTACACGCTTTTATTTAATATATTTTAATTCCGTTTTTTGTAAACAATATGGCATCATCATAACACATAGTTATGCATGTTTCATCCTCCTATCCTGCCATTTTATCAAACTGTTTTTCCCTTGCTGTCCAGAAAGTGTTTCCTGTCTGCCTGCCATGTGAACGCAGCATAAGCCTTTTGATATGATATCTAATTGATATGTTTTCAAAGCAACAAGAGACAATGAACCAAAAGAGGACAAATTTATTTGTGTAGTAAAAAACACAAGTTGTAAACTCAACAAAATGAACACAACAGACATATTCAATGTATAGATGTTGACATATATTACTAATCGTCATGAAAATGGAATATGACCCATCTTGTAGCAGTGTTTGCAGCTGAGTTTTAATTAATTAGGCATCACGTAATTAATATTTTCTACACTTCTGCTCAAACAGGGCTTTTGCATAGCCTTAATAACTATATAACTGTTAACTATAGATTGTAGATGGAGAACTGCTTTTCTAAAATATCTTGTTTTTGTGTAATGTGACTGATTTGTAGCCAAACAGAAAGATGCTATGAGGCATATGGGCATTTAAATATAGACAGCCAAAAAAACAACATCAGTCCCAACAAATAATGCTAAATATTTAATATTAGGCTATCTGAACCTACAATGAAGCAAGCTCATGTAAGAATGTTTGAGCCCTTGAAGACTATACAGTTAAAACACTATCTCTGGTCAGTAGATGCTCCAAGATGGCTGCTCTTTCACTGACCGTGTGTTCACCTCTCTGTAGGGAGATGATGCTTAAAAAGTATCAATTTGTTACATGTGATGGCATTGCATGCTGGGCTATTTTTTCCATTACAAAAAGTGGAGAGTTCAGAACTTTGTTCCACTTCACAGTATCTAAATCATTCCTTGTACCTTTAATGGCATAAACATGGTTTTGTTCATCTTCCTCCTCAGGGATGGGAAAGGATAAGGCCAGAGGTAAAGGCTCTTTTTCCCAGGGCCGCACACGAAAAGAGAACCTGGCAGACGATGCTGAGACTGAGAAACAAGAAGAGGGTCTCCTGACAGAGTGTAAATTTTACCTCAGCAGTATCTTTGTTCACTGGGAGCCTGTGCTCCCCCTCTCTGAGCCCCAGCCAGCACAGCCAAGAGACAAACCGGATCCCAGTTGGTTGGCCGTGGATACTGCGCACCTGCTTACCAAGTGGTCCCTGAGGTGTTTGTTGGAGGACGCGCATGATGAAAGCAGAACAAAAGAGTTCTTGGACTGGGTCGAGAAGGCTGTGATAGAACATGGGGAAATCGTGAATGTTGCATTACTCAGTCCTGGCATGAAAGCAGATATCCTTCGACTCTACCATCAGGCCTTTGAAGCGCAGTGTCACTCCAGCATTTCAGCAAGAATGGAAGTCCTCCAGCTATTTACCAACATTATGATATGCTTACTAGAGACCCAAGGCCACCTTCCAGAGCTGCATCAGACTGTCGTCTCTGCCTGCCTGCCAGAAGCCACACATGATCAGTCAAGACGTGGTAAGAGCCTGCCACCTCATTTACACACTCTATCTGTGACTGCTAGTGTGCTGAACAAACAATACCATATCATTACTGTGCCTCACTGAAAAACTCACCTCTCCACTACTAAAAGAACTTAACTGTGTTGAAGCACTGACACCATCAAGATTTTTATATCCAAGGTGCCCAAACTTATAAAAAATGTAACTTAATGGGAATGCCATCAAGTGGTATATGATCTTAAAGGAGCAGTGTGTAGGATTTAGGGAGATTTAGGAGCATCTAGCAGTGAAGACTGCAGATTGCAACAAGGGAGCTGAATTATCTACAGACGTCTCTTCTAATCCAAAACAAACGTACCAGTTGATTAAAACTGCTAAAAACACTCAATAAAGTTGTTTCACAAAAAAATTAAATAAAATAAAATAGTATTTTTCAACACTGCTCATTGCAGAACAGCTGCTAACTATAACAGCCAATGCAAAAATGAAAATGGCCCTATCTAGAGCCAGTGTTTGGTTTGTCCATTCTGGGCTTATGTAGAAACAAAATGGTGCATATGGTGATTTACAGATGAGGACCAGCTCCCTATATAAACGCAGATGCTCATTCTAAGTTAACAAAGGCTCGACTATTATTATTTTCAGGTGATTATACGCTGATGAAAACATACTTATTTTATTATCTTCCATTCCTGCTAGTATTTCCCCATAAATCCACCACACCGAGCCTCCAAGATGTAAAATGATTTAAAGGTCCCAGATCTTTAAAAATCTTAAAAAAAAAAAAAAAAAAAGCCTGAAAATGCCCCAATTGACAGTCATCATTTATTTTAAGTGGATCTGGATTCAGGATTTTTTTTTTAGATTGCAAGATGGGATATTTTTTTAACATTATTACCATTTTTTCATGGACTACTACATTTATTGAAAAAAAGAAATATAATGTGTCCCATGCCTAAATCATTTGTGATATAGATCCAGACACAGATTGTTGTTCTATTTTTAAAATGACTTTAAAAAAGATATAAACATTTACTTTGATTATCCAGCAGTGGACTATGAAAGTGATTAAAGACATTAAGTCTTGCAACATTTATTGTAGTTCCCATCTAACAGGACATGTTAGTGAGGTTGTGTTTTTACAAAACAATTCAGTTACTTTGCTTTAACACATTCCTAGAAATCAGTTTTATTATGTAGCACTATATGTGCCACATTTGCAATAAACACGGAGGGGAAACTTGATTTTGAAAATAATTATACATATGTAATAGGTCAAAGTGTAAATTAATTAAGCCTCTTGTTTTCCCCTTTCCAGAGGCGGGGCTGTTCCTGTTGTCGTCATACATCCATGAGTTGTGGAGTGGAGCCACGTCAGTGGGCCTGTTCCTGTCTCATGTCAGTTTGGTGACCAGAACCAAGTGTAAAAGACAGAAAGCATCCAAATCAGTGACTCAAGCTGCCATCAGATCCATCTGTAATGACATGATGACCATGAAGAGTTAAATATGACATCTGAACTACACTGTGTTTGCTGAAATAGACTTAACCATAAGAATTTTCTTTTTGTTCATTTTATTCCTTTTTGTTTTTTGTAAAAACACTGAAGATATTTTATAAAACCCTCTGTTATAAAATGGTGTTTTACAAATCTCTTACAATTTTTGTAATGTTTTCTCAACATATTGTTCCTGCAACAGTTAATTTGAAAAGTAATTGTATGTGAAAATGTTGGGATTTGAACATGAGCTGTTGTGGACAAAGAAACTGGACCTCTCCTCTCCTTGTACTTTTAACATTTAGGGCAGGGTCCAAATGTACACTGCAGTTTAAAGCACAGGATGAAAGTTACATAACATGATAAATAATAAAGTATCCTTGTACTTTGAAGGTATTCAGTGTAATAGAAAGAAAACAGAATCACTGGCTACTCTTTTTCAAAACTTCTCCTTCTCTTTTTCCCCAGAATTATCATTACTTTTGCATTTTCATTATTCTGATATTGTCCATCACCTCAATTTTGGAGGTTTTTCTTCACGTCCATCCACAAAAAGTGCCTCAGCCCCCGGTCAAGCAATAGATGTTCTGTGACTTCCACTGATGGTTGATCTTTGACTCCTGCAACAATAATGAGGAGAACGTTTTAAAGTTTAGTTGAACTTTGTAGCTTTAATGTAGTTTAGGATGTGTGAGTGTATAATATTTAAGTTTGGTAAACCCAGTTACCGCATCCTCCATTCAAGACAGTTGAGACTTTGAAAGATGACGCACGCATCACACTTACCTTGGCAAGTTTCCACTGCGAGACATTATATTTAAACAGAGAAAGAGGAATCCCAAAAAAGCAGCCAGAATGATCCAAAATATTATAACAATTGAGTCTGAAAGTTAAGAGGAAAATTGTTATCATCTTCTTTATCACAAGAGGACATACAAAAAAGTCTATGAAGCATAAAGACTTACATTTGTTGTATTTCAGCTTGTTCTCATCCACAATTACAGTATCAAGGTAATCATAATAGTATTCCCACTGAGTGGGAATAACACTCGTTGAGTTTTCCATCATAGCCACCATTTCATTTTGAAGTAAAGCTGTCTCATTCCAAAAAGCAGATAGTCTTGTATATTACAGCAAGCCTAAGGAAAGCTCCCTCTAATCCTTTCCCACATGTTTGTCTGCTCAACCCCAGTTGTTTTTCCTCTTGTCAGTTCTGCGGACTTCATTTCAGCAGATGTGTGCAGGTTTGGCCACAGGAGGGCGTAAAAGAGAAATACTCAAGGAAACTAAAATAGAATAAGGTAGGGTAACATACCTATTTAAAGTACCTAGTATTCTGTCGCTCTGTATGTAATTAATGAGTGGGTCTAACGAGGTGCACCTTATTGTATTATTATAAGCCTAATTATAACTTGGTTATTTTTATATTAAGAGCTGATGGATCTTTGGATGTAGTTTTTTTTAAGTGAGGTTATTCCCAAAAAGAATTGAAATGGTAGCACATCTCAAGTCTTCAAGTCAAAGAGGACAAAATGCTTATATTTTACTTATTTATTATGGGCCAACCCTTCCAACCCCTCCATCACATAATAAGAGGGGCTGGAAGTCAGAAAATTTCCAAAGAGTTACACATCACTCGTGATGAGAGCCAAATGAATAAATTAAATGTGAGTATTTTGTCCTTCTTGACTTCAAGACTTCAGATTTAAAACTTTTTCATTTTTTTGGAATAAGCTCACTGGATTTAGCACTCCACTGAGAATCCCATTGTTGAAGCACAGACTCTTTTTCTAAATACAGTTGTTTTTAAGTCTCACTTAATCTTGAAAATCAAGAGAAAATTGAGTCATAATAGATCAAATAGCCTTTATATAAATATGTATCCATATTTTGCATTTGATTTGTTTAACTATTACAGCGATGGAGTAGACAGTCAGGCTACCCATTGAGACCAGTAGCCTACAGTATAGTAAAAAAAAGAAGAAGAAACGTTAATTAATTTAAAAAGATTTATCCCTATAAAACAATGCCCCAAACTACTGCCAATATTAAAGAAAATATTTACTTTAAACTTCATATCAATAACATTGCCACGGTCAAAAGTAGTCCCCCATGCTGTTTAAGAGACCCAACAACAGCTATTCTACCTGTTGTTTAGTAACTGGTAGCCTACATTGTGACTTATAGTCCCATTTAGAAAAGTGGCTATCCAGATGTGGCTACTTCTGAAAAGTTTGTTGGCCATTCTGGATTAAGTTGATCCAATCCAATCTTGCTTTTAAAAAACAGCATGAAAGTAAAATGGGTTAGTTGAACCTGGATAGCAAAATAGGCCCAGGCCTCTGTATTCTAGTCTGAGTCTGAACAGAATTAGGCTGTGGGATTTAAAAAACAGCTATACAGGTACAATATGGAAGCAGTGGATTTATGTGCAGGTTTATTTCTCCCAGTTATCACCTGGTGCAAAGCGAGATAGCTGGCAGCTCAGTGTCTGCATAAGAAACTCGAAACTCGGATGCTTAGAGAAAAGTCTGCAAACAGTGGACTGCATCGCCTCTGTGCTGATGACAAATGGATGAAAGTGGTGAGATCTTCTCCCTATGGGTAAGAGTCCATAGTAACACTATAGTAATATAATGATGAATGAGATTTCAAACTAACACTGTGGTCTTTTACCATACAATTAATTTCAGATCAGTTTTTTTCAGATATGAATTGCTTAATCAGAACAGGACAAAATTGTCAAGGTTTAATTTGAGTCAGTAGAGCTGAAAATACACAATATTTAAAGATTACCACTTCACAAATTAGTTGTTTGATTTCTATTATTGGTTAAGTGATGTTGTTGGGCTATTATTTTGATTCTATTGTTTTTTTATGAGTAGTATTTCCCATCCTTAATTATAAGGAAAACATATTTTTCAGTGTGTTCAGGCTCATTTCATGTGCTTTGTTGTTATCATTGTCCTGCACTTCCTGTGCTAAACACTTGCTTATGTTTCAGTTTCAACCAGATAAAACATCACATCTTGATGGATCATGTCTTATGAAGAATCAAAGTGTGTTTCTATCCCTTGATCAGCAACTGGTGGGAGAACACAGCTGCTACTTTCACAGATAATCAGTAGTTGAAGCATTTAGGGTATCAAGAGGCCTTTTCCTCTGCACCATGTTGAAGCCACAGTTGAAGAGGCAGGACACCACTTATCGCCTCTGCATCCTCCAACAGAAGAGAGTGGCTTTGACTCTATAAATTTGACAACCCGTGACTACAAAACTGTGGCAGATCTCTTTGCTGTGGGGGTAGCATCTTTTTGCTGCTGTGTGCATGAGTTCTGCACTGCAGTCACTGAAGTACTTCAGCTGCAGCTTGCTGTGACACCAAAGAAATCTAAACTTGTGAGAATGGCCAACTCTGGATACTCAGTGTGTGTTGAACTGACAGCAGATGCTTTATTGTTGGTGATACTGGGTATCCTTCTCAACACTGGCATGTCAAACCATTCATCAGCACAAGCTAGCTGATTGCAGAGCAAGAGCTGTTAACTCTCAGATTAGTCAAGGGCACAGTGAAGCCCAGTATGCGTTTGAAAGGCTGAAGGGTGTGTGGAGTTGCCTCAATAAATGAAATGATTGCAAACTGGAGTTTGTCAAGGGCATGCTGGTTGAGACATGCTGTGTGCTTCATCATCTCTGAGAAAAACAAGGATATGTTTCTCCCAGGATGGATCAGTCTTAAGCCACGAAGACACATAATGACACCTCATGTACTGAATAATGTGCATGTCATTAATAGTTAAGGCTAATTGGAGATTTCTTTAAAGTCTTATTCAAACATTTAAAAACAAACAACATCATTAAACATGATTGTATAAGTTATGTGACTTGAAAACTCTGATTTGGACAATTTCATAGTGGTAAAACTCCGAACAATAAACAAAAATATACCTTGAAGTTGTTAGTAGCTGTTGTGCATTGAATGACTCATTGGCAAAATTAGATAAAAAACAAGCTGTTAATCCAGTTACCTAAATACTGTTAAAGAGCTAAATTACATTAAAATATGCTTTCCTTTCATTTAACCCTTTAAATCCTGCAGTAACATCACTTTTCTTGAGTTGCTTTCAGCTGCCTTTCACAAGAATTTAACCCTCTGAACCCTGAGCAAATTTGTAAGATTTCTTTCAAAACCACTGGGAAAAAGGCAATGAGCAACTTGGTGAGAAATGTTTCATGAATTGTAAGAAATTAGTAGATTTAAGAAATTATTATTTTTTTGAATGCAAGGGAAAATGTCTGTATGGAAAAAACTATACCTATAGTTATCATAATTACATGTTTAAAATTATGTTTAAAAAAAATTGAGCACAGAAGGTCTTTTGTTGTTATTGTTTTGTTTGTTTGTTGGTTGTTTTTTTTTTAACATTTTGATTTTCTTGTACTTCTTACTGATTCCTTGCTAATTTTTGGGTAATTTCCTCTTTCATTGCTCATTGCCTTCTTCCCATGTTTTTGAAACAAATCAAGCTAATTTGTGAAGGTTTGAAGGAGTTAAAGTACAAAAGAAAGTACTTCTTTGTCAATGTTATGACATTTTGTCAAGTACAGCTATGCTGTGGTGTCCAGAATAAAAAATTAACTGTCCAAATAACATCTGTCCAATGCTACTGTTCTGTAGCAATATAAGAGTGTGTTTGAATTTACAAAGTAAATAAAAATACATCAATTGCCATCAAAAATGTACCATTCATGGAACTGTCGTATATCCTTACAAAGCAGCGGGGTCCTTTGAAATAAACTTGCAATTTGCATTTAGCAGGTCAGTAGCTCACTGTCTCTCTCATCAAGCTTTTTGCACCTCAGTTTCTGGTCTCTTTTGTCTTCCTCTCCACATAAAGCCAGCTCCTGATGCATTGCCTCTGCTGAGCTCGTCTCCCTCCCCATTTTGCCCCTTCTGCAGCCACTGCCTGTGGCACTGTCATGACACTGAAAAACTCTTTTGTAGTGTCACACTTAGCCCTCTGTTTATGTCTCTGTCTCCTAAACTGCAAACATCTGCATTATGTGGTGTTTCAATACACCTTGTATCTATAGACACCATTAGATGGAGCCAAAGCAAGGACCAACAGCCCTGTAGAAAGACGCTAGCTGGGGAATGTAGTAGATGATCAAGACTTCCCCTGACACATGGTGCAATCATGGGGAGAAACAGCTGTAGCTCGTCTTCAGTCAGCTCACCATGAGCTGAAACTCCTCTCCATCCTCAGCCCAAAGAGAGAGAAAAGCAAGAGAACGCACCTGCAATAGGTCCAGGTTTTTTTTTTTTAATTATTATTATTTCATGGGGGACACAAGAAAACTTTGTCCTTTAGTTGCTTTTACCTAAGCAAATTAATTTGACGGAAAATTAAGTGATTCCACAGTTTATATTTAGTCCAATGGTGTTTATATGCTTCTGTAATTACCTTCAAATGAAGAATTGCATCACAGCAATATTAAGTTTTGCTGTAAAAGGAGAGGGGACACCACTTAAATTCCAGGGGTAGTGTTTGATCCATCATGTCTGACCCCTAAATTACTTTCCTAGTCAAACAAGAGCAAAAAAAAAAAGACAAATAGCCTACTTTCCTTTTTCACCCCACAGAAATCAAATTTATACAAATTTATAGATTTCAGTATTCAGTTTGGATCTTTCCAACACAAGCTTTGCTGGATACATTCTATATAATATCTTGAAGGATATTCCCTTAAGCTTGTTATTTATACAGTGGGCCTATTTGTCTCCCACACTGTAGGCTATAACATCAAATAAGGATAACTAAAAATATCTAGAATGAAGAGACAATAACGTAACTAATTGTGTTTCTAATATTTTTGTTAAAGCACATCTCTTTAATATATTAGTTCAACCAATATAAATATCTTCCCCACAATCTTCAAAATTAACAGGTAGATCTATAACCATACAGCCCCAGAGTTAAGTAGAATTGTATTAAAATTTCCGACAGTCCTGAAGGCAGCTATACCTCGTGACATCAGACTCTGACGCGCGCGCACGGGGTGGATCCGCGTAGCTAGTAGCTTTCCCTAGCACAGCTTTCACAAGCAATGTGAACATATCAGGATCAAAATAGTCTTTCAACGTCACTGTTTATGATGTTAGCTAGCGTAATATAACTGCAAGTGGTTATGATTTGATAGAGTAATAAAAGAGAAACGTTCGTCAACCGATTTTCAACATAACAAATCATCATGGATGCAGTGAACGCGTTCAACATGGAGGTAAAGTTTGCTCGTGTTTCAACCTAACGTTCGAGCTAAACCCGAAGGCTAATGCTAACTAGTGTCTGTTGCCTCACGTCAACGCTGGCAAATGTGTTTGATAGCCGAGTTCATCGTAAATATATACATCTAAAACGGCCGGATTGGCTTATTTTGAGTGAAACTGTTCGCCTAGTTGAATGTGATCAGTTAAAACTTAAACACGGCTTGACTGGATTTGTTAGCCATTAGGCCCGTTTCACACAGCGCGCGTCAGCAGTGCGTGACTTCAGCCTCGCCAAGCTGCAGCGCGTTTCATGTTTGTGGTCATACCATGGATGTACGCACATGCGGCGTTGTTTCAACGTCGCCGCTACGTCGCTGCGCGCAGATATGAGTTGTGTATTGTCATATTTGTCAGTACAAATTCCACTCATCTGTGTATCAGTGCAAGCCCCCGCATTGCCGTCAACACCGTCGGTCCTGTAAATGTTTCAAAATAAAATGCCTTGTATCAGCAACTGATGGGATTCTGTCCACATAGAGAGCTTTTGTTTTTAAAAGAGAAGGGGGGAGTTGGGGTAAAACAGACGTTGTATTTCCTCATTTCTGTGACAGCGAGAGAGACGTTTAAGCTGCAGTAAAAAGTGGTATAAGTTCAATCTAATCATTAAACACCATTTTCAGTGTCTATTTCTGCTGACAAACGCGCGCGACACGCGTAATAGAAAACGGCCAGCCACTGTTTCTCTGGATGTGCATCAGTTGACACGCAGCTGAGACGCGCCTGACAACCGCTGCTTAGGCACTGTTGACGCGTGCTAACGGGCCTAGCTTAAATCGAGTTCAACGTTTGTAACGCCACCCTAATCTTGCTAGGCCAGTGTAATGTACTAGAATAAAAAATTAAAAATAAACAATCTCTTAAAGAGCTATGGGCCTGTGAATTTAGCATCTAACTTTTTTCAAAGGTGCAATAATTATCATACATTGTGTTAACTACAAGAATTGGTGAAACAATTCTGCTACAACAGTCCTCTTTGCAATAATTCAAAGTGCGATATTCTTTCAACTCTTGAATGTAGTCTATATTTAACATGTTACACATATTGTATATGTTGTATACTTATTCTTACTTATGTATCTGTTGTACATTTTAGCATCATACACATATTTTATGTTTATAGCTTTACATGTTGGTGTTATGCATTGTGTTGTAGCGTAAGGCACGTCGTTTTATATTTTTACACACTTTACACCCTCAGCACGGTATACATATTTATCATTTTAAATGTTTACATACTAGTGCTAATTGTTTTTTATTATCACTGTATTTCTATTTTGTATTTTAAACACTTTACACACTTAGCACATTATACATATTGATAAGTTTTCAATATACATATACTAGTGCTAATTGTTTTTATTATTGTTGTATTTCATCTTTATAGTTTATATTTTTAAATACTTTGTGCTGGTAATTATTCCTACTTTTTTATAATTCTCCTTGCTTTGCATCAGAGCTACTGTAACAAACCACAATTTCCCCCCAAGGATAGATAAAGTATTACGGATTTTGATGGTTAACATAATAATAGCTTATGTAACCTTATATCCCACACTTATAGAATCAATTATCTGTCTTGTTTTTAGTCTTAAAAATTAAGCCGTTGACATTACCTTTGAGTCACCAAGTATTGTTTGCACTGCTGCCATCTGATGTTACCTGTTTTGAGGAAGTTTACGCGAACTTAATGTTATTAACGCACAATAGACCAACATGACTTAAGCATGTATTATTTTACTGTTGTTGTCTTGCTTTGCTTTGAATATGTGTGTCGTCGATGGTGGGACATAATTCTTAGCCTTCTATTAATTTTTTTTTTAAACTGCGTGTTGCTTTCAAAAGGTATTTCGATGCTTTCCCATGTATAAATCAAGGCATTGCACGTGTTAAACCTGTTTGATCAGAAAATTGGTCACAGTAATCAACATAAGTGATCATTCATTTTTCTGTTTCTTGCGCATTTATGTTGAAATTAAGTGCTTGATTTTTTGTTTTAGATTTAAGCTATAGTAAAGGCCAACATTGGCTTACGCATCTGCATTTTTTTGTAATTGAGCCTCAGGTAATCAGTAAACATTGTCTAAGAGCAACTTTCTTAGACAGAAATACATTTTTCTCAATCCCAGATGCTTGAATATGGTTGTAGAGTGTAATTTGTTAACTTATCACAACCTAAATTAAGAACAGGAATTCTGGAAAGGTATTCGGTTTGCACAGATAGCATGTTGATATAACCCAGGTTTTGTGAGAATGGATACAGTCTGTATTCGATTTTTGATCTAATTTCACTTTATTGTCAGAAAAGAAAAAATTGTATAATTTGTCTTGCGTCCCAAGACATTGACTGTTTCACATAAATGCACTTAAATACAAAAAACATAACAAGAATTAACTAAACAACAGAATCATACAAGAAACACTACAAATCACATCAAACACCATGAAAAGTGGAGGATGCAGTGCAACATATTACGCATTACTCCAGTGTTCGACCCAGGCTGTTAGCCCATACTTGGGCCATATTCTGATTTAATACGTTCACAGACTGAGGAACAAATGAGTTCCTCGAACCTGTGGGACACTAAATCTTCTGTGTGATAGCAAAAGCTGATATTCTTTCAATAATGTTTGAGAAGGGTTAGATGCCGAATTAACAGCCAGAGACGACACTCTTTTGGTATATGCAGTTTGGAAACAAACGCTTGACCCACAATTTTTGAGCAAATATGCAACAGTGTAGCTTTAAGCTGAACAGAAAGAAAACTGTAACATGCAATGATTCCATACTGCATAACACTCTGTATTATAGATTGACAAAATAATAACAGGATCTTTGTTTGCTCCTAATGACCTCAGTCTAATATGAAAATGAATGCATTGTACCGTACTACAAATATGATCTATATGTGCACTCCATGGCAAGCAGTCTTTAGATGTGTAGGTGTATAAACACTTGCAGTGCTTTAGCATGTTTAAAAACATTGTTTAAACTATCTATTTTCTTAATTATATTGAGAGTTTGTTCCTGAATTTTCTTTGGCCCACTAAAGGGAAATGGCTGTATGTTACTGTAATTTAGTGGTGTCTGTGTTGTGTATTATTATATAAAGCAGGACATTGTGTGCTTTCCAGTGTTAATATATGCTAGTATTTTCTTTTTAATTAAAATGTACTGATGTATTTCTGTTTTTGATTACCATTTAGCTGTTCTCCATGATTGACGTGAAGCCTCCAATATCCCGTGCTAAAATGATGTCTGTAACAAAGTCAGCCATCAAAGCTATCAAGGTAAAGTGAATATTTTATCAGTTTTATTGTCACTGAGTGGCTAATGCAAGTGGTGGCCTACTAGACTTTTTGATTTAGTTGTTTCAGAGTGAAACGCATTCATTTTACTAGGGATGTCTTGATCAGATTGGAAGGATAGGTATTGGGCCTGATCAGTGCATTTCTTAATTGATCAGGATTAGTTATTTTGAACGAGTGCCCCACTTGATCCCATGTATACATCCACTGTCACACAGGTGTCATAAATTGAGAGCACAATTAGTGGCAGGTATTGAGGTTTTATTGTAATGCTGCTACTCCAAAAAGTAGAAACATTTTTTTTCATATTCAGTGTAAGCTGCTACGTCACTTTTTAAACATTCACATTCTAAATGTTGGAAACTGATTGTTGAAAACATGTTACAACGACCCTTTACTATATAGTACTGAATTATGGAGTTAGACAGTTGACTGTTTTTTCACCATTTTCCTGTTTTAAGATTTTTTGGGTGGGCCTAAAACCATAGCTCGATGATGCAATGGAGCTATACTCAGCATAACCCCGCCCCCTGACAGTGTAGCAGTATAGAAATGGTGAGCATCATTAGCATAGTCCCGTGATTGGGCGTGGCCTCTGCTCCTCCAGCAGACACGCCCCCAGCATTTCAGGTCAGAGAATACTGTGCATTTTTTCATGATTTTGAGACCTTCTTTTACATACTTGGCAAATTTTTTGGTCATTCAAATTTGGTCAGGTATTTAATAACACATCTTTCTGTGATGTGACGAACTCAGAACACATTTTAATTATCACTTTACATGGACTTTAAGGTGAATTGATTGAATTGATTTTTTTACTATGATGCTATAATACGTGGAATTGTGGGTGATTTTTGGGACTGTTGGGACTTGGAATGTTGAACTTAAGCTCTAATACTACTTTGAAATGGAATTGTTATATATCATCATTTATAGTGTTCTGTACTTTTATTGTAATACTACACTAAGTGGATTTTAGAGCAATTTCTGAAGACACAGTTGTTGTTTTTTTACTTGGTTATTTTATTTAAACAAACAAACCAAATGATGCACTAAGTGGAATTTTGATGAGAGCCATATGAAACACATTTAGTTTGTTTACTTAAAAAATAAATATGAAATAAAAAAATCTGTTAAAACAGTTTGCATGCAGAATTTTTCCTTGTATTGCATTGCTGTATTATCCAGGTAAAACAAGTATTTGTTAATATCAAATTTCAATTTCAAATTTTCAAACTTGGATTGGGATCGAGGGTGAAAAAACTTAATCGGCACATCCCCACATTATACCCAGAGCATTGTGCTCTGGGTTTTGTCATATGTCGCAAATGGAACAATGAGATTTTTCCCCAATATGTCTTTGATGTTGCTTTAATGATTATCTTTAATGATTATCATGCAAAATTAAAAAGTTTTTCTGTAGACTGACAAGCCTTACCCCAGGGAAAACTGTACTGACAAATTCTAATTTTCATTTAAATGATTCACCTCCTGTAGTGTTGATTGCTGAATGCAATTATTTGTACCAGGGGGTACCCATAAATCTGTTGCTTCAACAGTCAGAGATGTGGCAACCAAAGTAGCTACTGAAATGACTACATTCACTCACTACAATCAGTGAGTGAGCAACAGCTAAACAGAGCTCCTCCAGTCCAACAATTATGCTTGCTAGTGGACATTAGGGGATTGTGGGAGATGGGTATACTTATCTTCTGTATATTTGAGTGAAAATAGCGTATTTGTATATATTGAACATTTTAGTAGAGATATTTAAAATTATGTGCTAATAGTTTTTGCAGACATTTTGGACCAGGCAATGGCAAAAACTTTGAAAGCTCTATTTTTCATGGTTACAGTGTTATAATGCAAATATTTCTTCATTTCAGGCTAAAGGGGGTAATTAAGTGTTGTAAAAATCCAAATTTTGAATCAGTCTTTTACAATATTGTCAACCCAGTCCCTTTTTTGGGATTTATATTTCCAAGGGCATCAATGAACTGAACACGACTAGTTAAATATGATGTTTGTGTGGTCTTAATGGGTACTTACTGAGACATTTTGAAGAACACAGAAATTCAGTGTCATATGAAAAGCATCACCACCAGATAGCAGGTTAATCTTTCATTTGATGCCAGTTAATGTGATGTTTATATGCCCAAAAAATCGTGTAGGAAATATTCCTCCATGATTATACTTTGCATGAGTGAAGTATAATTTTCTATGCTGTGACTGATATATTTTTTCTGTCTTCTATTAGCTTTACAAACATGTTGTCCAGATTGTTGAAAAGTTCATCAAGAAGGTATGTGCTACAGAGCCCCTTACTATACATTATATTCAACACTGGAGGACAAAGTGTGCTTTAAAAGTGCAATTTGTAATGAGACAATAAGAAAATAATTTTCTATTTTGTTTTGTTTTTGTGTGTTCCTGACAGTGCAAGCCAGAATTAAAGGTCCCTGGTTTATATGTGGTGGATTCCATTGTTCGACAGTCACGGCATCAGTTTGGTGTTGACAAGGATGTATTTGGACCCAGATTCTTGAAGAATTTTACAGATACCTTCCAAAACCTTTACCGCTGCCCAGAGGATGATAAGGTAGTCGATGTTTGTCCTCTTGGCATTTTATTTAGTCGCGGTAAATGATAAAAAATATCTCAAGGGTTGGATTGCCTTTATTCTTTTTCAGAGCAAAATTATCCGTGTCCTGAACCTGTGGCAGAAGAATGGTGTGTTTGACATGAGCATCATTCAGCCTCTGATGGATATGGCCAATGGAGCCATTGTAGACCTACCTGCCCAAGCACTGGAAGGTAGAGAAATAAATATAATTCTTATTGGACACTGTTTGAATGCGCTGGTATGCTGACTGGAAGGAAAGGAATGTGAGGTTGTAATTTGTCAACTGTTTGATGAACTGCACACAATGTAAGATGACATTTTCCTGAATCTGAACAGTTCCCGCTGACCCTCAGCCAGAGACACAGCCTCCCGTCACCACTGCCCCAGTCGTGCCTGCTGTGCCTCAGCTACCCACACCTGATGCCTTAGCTGCTGTGGCACAGCTTTTTCAGTCCCCTCATGGTCAGGAGGTAAACAAGAAATAGGTGAAAGCATTCTATCATTACTAGATCATTGTGGCTAATGAAATCTTTAAATTCTGAATGGTCCCTTCCTCTCCCTCCTCCAGCTGCAGAGGATGCTCCATAACTTCCAGCAGGCAGATAAGACCCTGGCAGCCACCATCACAAACAACATAACAACCCCACCCCAGATGCCTGCCACCCAGCTCAACCCGTACAGCTCACATACTGAAAAGAAAAGCTCTTTAGCTGAGGTAATGGCATAGTTCAGTCTCACTACATAAACTGCTTTGATCATATACAAACTTACTTTGCCCATTTCCTTAACTGCAATTTACTATTTCCTCAGAAACTCCTTGACCGATTTGACTATGACGATGAACCAGATGATATAATGGCAAAAGATGGCAGTGGCCAGTCGCTGTGAGTTTTATAAACTGTATTTATGTTGACACATATGATGTGTTTTATAATCTTTGTAGGTTTGTAATACCCAGACTCACTATAAGTGTATATTTTGTCATGACAGAGGCATTCCTGAAAATGTGTTTAACCAGTTTCCTGGTCAGATGCCCTACACAGAGAGTGTTCATCCACATATGATGGGACAGTCTGGCTGTACAGAGGTATCCAGTTGTAACTGCATTAAATACGTACTTAACTATCTGAAATATAGCACTTCTCTAGTATGATGCCAGCATGCTCTCCACAAATTGTTTGAAGCAAATGATGTTTTAAATTTTTGTTTTTATTATGTAAATTATCAAATTTATGGCTCTGCATGCTGCAGTCAAAATGACTGTCGTCAATGCCCCTGTATCTATGTTTTTTACTCTCTCCTGTGTCTGTCTCTTTGTCATCCCTCAGCATGGTGAAGGGATGAGTCATGATGAACATCACATGATGCTCGATGGATACCGTTCCATAGATGAGGCTTATTCAAGATCACGGGTAAGCCTTCAGACCCACTTTAGTTTAAACTTTAAAATGTCTCTGTTGAGAGATAAAGAAAAAGAGTTTAATTGCATTTGAATGTCAATCTTCTCTGTAAGTAAATTGTTCTCATTAGTAATAAATGTTATCATGCCACATTTTAATTTAAGGCCTGTGGTGTAAACTTTTAAATTGGTACCTGGAACCCTCAGCTCATTAATTTTGGACAAATAAAAGTACCATGTTATCATTGTCTAATAGGGGAATTCAAGAGAAGACTCATCTAGGCACGAGGGCAGACACAGAGGCTATAGCAGGAGATCAAGGTCCAGATCTGGTTCAAGGTAAGAGACTGTGCTCATCACCGATAACTGTGTGGTGTGGTGTGGTGGACTTCAGTTAGAGGTTAGTCATAGGTTTTATTGGGGTACACGTTACACTTGCCAAAGCCTATTTTGTAACTACTTTTGGTGTTTCAGTGGGTTAAGAAATCCTTTTATAATCTACTGCAGTATTCAATGCATCTGGTTAAATTACACTTGAGAAAGTGCGGAGTACTGGTAATTAAAAATGGTGAATCGCTAACTCCCCCTCTTAGGAATTGTATTATTTGGTGTCAACATATTTCAGCTGGTTCAATGCTTTGTGTTTCAGATCTCCAAGGAGAAGAAGATCAAGATCTTCGTCTCGCTCAAGAAGGTCAAGGCATCGGCGCTCTCGTTCTCGCTCCAAAGAACGTCGCTGGAGATCTCGCTCTCGTTCTCAGGACAGGAATGAAAGAGAGAAAGACAGAGAGCGCAGACAGAAAGGTCTTCCCAGCATGAAGAGCCAGACACTCAGTGGTAAGTGCTACAGCAGAAACTAAACTGTGAAAGTCATTTATGATACATACTACTACACATAACTCCTGGAATCACGCCTACTTGCAAGTTACAACAACAATATCTAGCTAACCCTGTAGAGAGGAACCACTTAGATTTTACAAGTGATAACTAGAATAGTTGGAAATATCACTGCTGTGTATATACAGTGAGCTACAACACACAATTATCATCAGTGTGTTGAGTAAACAGTCAATTGTTGAGGCTATAAAGACGAGTGCCAGTCAGTGCTACCAGAACCTAAAGTGATGTCTTAAAATTGCTTACATTTTTAGAGTTGAAAACTTTGATTGGGGGGGGGGCTGCACATTCAGTGTTTCTGCATCTGTATGAGATTGTTGCTGCTAACTTTTGGCTGGTAGGAAAAAATCTACCAGCCAAGCATATTTTTTACAAGCCATAATACTAAATCTCTTTTTTTGTCTCACATGTACATTTATTTCAGTACATTTAATTGAGATAATATGCAAACTTTGAGAAGAGGCCAGAGCAAAATCTGAAGTAAAAGTATTAAATATTGTGAACATCTCATCACCACAGCCTCTGTGTGTAAATGACTTCCCTCTGGTTAGCTGTGATGCAGTGTATCTGTCTAGGGCGCAGATGTGTGTAAGTGCGAGTGACGCAGAGAAAGCACAGGAGCAGCTGCACAGAGCAGCAGAGCCGTGCACCCCTAAAAACGCACCGGTGACTCTCAGCAGAGTTCAATACGTGACTGTTCTGGCACAAATATTTACCCACCAGTGTGGCGAATAACATTCAGAGATTTTTACCACATTTGGTGCTCGGCGGGTGTTAATTTGGGATGCCGCTGACAGTTTTCTTTTTTAGTGATTTCAAAGCACGGTTATCAATAATTAAAATTTGAATGATATCACTTACCGTCAGGGAATTTCACCACATTTTTCTTGATATATTTTTTGTGCTTTATTGAATTGATTTTATTTCTTTGTGCATCAGAAAGCACACTGAATTTGTTTTATGTGTTCATGTATTCATAAATACAAAAACTTTGTGAATGTCTTAACAGAAACAGTTATAATCTACGTTTAAACAGAAATGGTTCCTTTTCAAGCATGGCACAGACATGTTAAACTTCAGAGCACGGTGAGGGTTAACTGTAAGCATACTCATTCTTCTAAGAAGTACTTCAGTGTGAGATTTAACACTACTTTTTGTGCATGATGCAGTTACACCAGTGTTATGACAGTGTTTTATTACTATGGACATTTTTTATTGGTTATGGCAAGATCTTGAGTAACAGTAGCAGAAGATTGTGTTGTTCTAACTTATACTGCTGCAACCAATAGTGAAATTCCTCAGTTTTGTGGTTACCTAAAAGTAGAAATGTTTTGATACCATTCTTCCCTTCCCAATACTGATTCCAAAACCTGAACTTTCCCAGCTGCTGATACTGAATACTGATCCAATACCACTGCGTAAAAAAACTGTTTAATAGTTGTGTACTACTAATCCTGTTTGGATGTGAAATGATTGCTGTCATTGTTATATGGCATGGCTTAGTAAGATGTTTAAATTGGCAACACTAGTTCCACTCCTAAAGCTAAAGCCTTGCTTACTTTACACATTGCTTGTTTAATGGTGGGACTATTCAGTGTAAATATTGCCAAACTTCTTTTCATTTTGCTAGTGGCTGATGTTACACTATGTACTGGAAATCAGTTCGCCATGAAAAATGGTAATTACTAATGGCCGCACAGGGCAACTTGCTGTGCTTGCTACTGTTTTAAAACAGCGAAGAAGAATTGATTTCTTGGAAAACTGTAGTTTTCTCCAGCTGTGAAACTACTGTTATGTTCAGTAATAAATCTCTTTTATTGGAGCAGTGCATAAACTCACATACTCGCCAATAATTGATCAAGCATTTTAGGCCCTTCAGAGTAACTCTGTCTGGAAGTCCACTTCTCAGAATCAGCTGTCCTCTCATACAAAGGCTGTGTCCATTATGCAACAATCATCTGGACATTACAGTATGTGTATGCAAAACATAGAGATAAACACATAGACACACTTTTCATATAATTATTGCCATTTGGAATGTGAAACTTTCGAGCTTAATATCTCAAAACCGCTCAAAACGCAGATAGATTCTTTTAATTCTAAGGTGGCAATTAGTTGTTTTGTTTTATTCCACACAGTTTAATTTTGCTGAAGTATATGAGTTGAACAATAACAGCAGTCTCATTCACTGAGGCACAAGGTCGCATGCTGAGGGCAAGGGATATGTTGTTTTTTTTGTTTGTTTTTTTCAATACAGGGCAGCTGGTGCAGCCAGATTTGTAATAGTCTCTAATTTCTGAGCAAAACTGTATAACCAACACCTAAGAGTCCTGGGCAACCAAATTAGTCCACCATTGAGTGCTTTCATGTTGCCCAGGTGTATCTGAGTAATAACCTTTACAGTAGAACTGTAAATATTTTTCAACTCATACCAGCAAAATTTAAAATTAAAAAAAGCAGAGTAACGAGCATTCACATTTAACAGATAGTGAAGTTAAACACAGCCTAAAGCTGTTGCATGTTCCAAGCAATTTCTAATCCATGTTTGCTTGTAGTTTGTAGCACTACACTCTGGGTTGGACAGCTAGACAAGAAAACTCAGCAATCCGATGTGATGTCACTTTTGGAAGAGTTTGGCCAAATTGAGTCCATCAATGTAAGTTTTGACAATTGATGTCATAGATACTTGAAATACTCTATGTTCTTAAGATAATTTTATCAAGTATTTAACCATTGCCTTTGCTTTCTCTATGTCCAGATGATTCCTCCGAGGGGTTGTGCCTATATTGTTATGGTTCACAGACAAGATGCCTACACAGCCTTGAACAAACTCAGTAGGGGGTCATACAAAGTTAATCAGAGACCTGTTAAGGTACATTGTACACTGATTTTTTAAATTTTATGTTTTATGTCAGTTTTGTGACTTGTTGTTGTGGTGATTGTTAACTTGATCATAGCTAATGTCATTTTTGCCTAGATTGCTTGGGCTCTGAACAAAGGTATAAAATCAGCGCACAAAAAGTTCTGGGATGTGGAGCGGGGAGTTACCTACATCCCATGGAGCAAAGTCAAAGTTGAGGAGTTGGAGAGCTATCGAGAAGGGGGTTTGCTGGACGCAGAGACACTTAATCCAGGTAAACACTCACCTATGCCTTCAGCATGGCCAAGATTCGTTGTCTGCAGGCTATTAAAAGATTTGCCTAACAATGCCATTGAATTTTCCATTTTGCAGATTGGAATCATGGCAAGGACATCAATAAGCAGGCAGCTGTGAATGGAGCTCTGCAAAGCGTACCGGCAGATGGAACTGTCACTGCTCACATTCAGGTAATGTTAATCGAGTCTTTAAACACCTTCTTTTTGATATTACAAGTGCTGATATTTCATTGGTTTAATGGCCTTGGTGTCAGAGGCTTACTTCACAGTCTTTCTTGTGGAGGCTGTAAGGAAAATAAATTATTGTTACATTAGTAGTGGAGCTTATCTGAACTTACCTCTTATCTTATCTACAAAAAATGAAGATTTAAATTAATTACCCAAGTGAATGACTCAATCCTCTAAATCAAATCAGAAATAATGTGATCGTTTCATACTGTACAATTTTAGAAATACTGTGTTTACAGACTATCCCATTGAGTGAGAAATACCCTGCAAATGAAGGTATACACATGACATGTTTCTAAGGCTTTCTTCTGAGAACTTTCATCAGGACTCTTACAATGGGCCAAGGGAAATATCTTGTCCTTATTTGCCCACAAGTGTTTAAAATTGTGTAAGGGGACATGTTATGCCAAGTTCAGTGAAATCATGGTCATACTGTAAATGAGTGCTCAGTCTATATTAGGTCAACCTGTTCTCAGTTCCACCTTGTTACATACTGACGCTTGGTCAGTGGCCCTCAGTGTCAGATACCGATGCACTGAGACACCCTTAAGACTCTGAATAAAATGCAGCTGGCCGCGCAATTTTCAATGCTCCAAGCAACAGAGGTAGTATTAAGAGCAAAAAAGTCTGCATAGGGTGGGAGGGAGAGGTGGTTGATGCGTCAAACAAACACAGGACTTTGACCCAGGAAATATTGTTCATTTCCTATGTGAAACAAGAAGTCAACATTGAGTTACCTTAAAAACGTAATGTAGTATGTCACGTGATTTTGGTGACCAGCTGCTGTCCCTTGTAACCTGTAGGGTGAAACATTTCAAGAGACTTTTCACCATGTAAGTTCTTATTGAACGATGCTGGGATATGGTTCACTGTAAATTGGTTTTGAGAAAAAATCACATGACCTTTGTGGCCCTTGGGCGACTGCTGGTCCCTCCACTGCCATCACCACTGTGACTGCTCTTAGCTGACCAGATACTGCTCCAGTGCCCCCCACTTCTCTTATACAGCTGTTTCATCGCCGCCTGCAGTACACTCTCCTAGACCAGATACTCCTTCTCCAGTTCCGTGTTACATTATGCTAGGAACAAACACACTTATTTTAAACAGAATCATAATCTTTTGTCTCAAACTAACTATTTACTTCTGATGCCTAAATAAACCAACTGCAGTAAACCAAAAAATGAATTAAACCTATGTTATTTTTGAAAGAGACTGTATGCATTTAACAGTTGCACTGTACATTTTCTGTAAACACTCAAAAAGACACTGCATGTAATATGAGCTACCAAAACTGAAGCAAGAGGGACACTTTGAGCGTCGTAGTTTAAGGTGTGGAGCTGCTGACCAAGTGTCAGTAGTACGAGTTGGGAGTGACAATGTGTCAGTTAGTCCATAAGTAACCACAGTAACATTTCTGATGCCCTGTTGTGCCTTTGATGAAATACACTAATGGTTAAACTGCTCGATCATCCAAAAAAAGCAATTTGCCACAAGAGTGCATATGCTCTGATAGAATTTAACTAAGGCCAATGCTTAGTCAGAAGGGATGCTATAACCCACTGCGTTGATCAGTACTGATTGCATCTACACTTAAACTGTGAGTGAGTTATCTTTAGGGCTTTCTGTATTTATTTATTTATTTATCTGGTCTAGTTTACACAAGGCTTACATGAAATGGGCCGTGATCTAGAGGCCAAGAAAATAAACATTCTGCAGTGAAATCTGACAGTGGAATTGGTGTCAATAAAGGATACAAATTTAACTGTTGGTGTATTAGGGCTAATGTGCAAATGTTTGTGGGCTTATGAGCTCCAAGTGTCAGATCTACATAACTGAAGTATTACTGTGGATGACAAACACTGTATTTGGAGAATATACCCATGCAGTATTGCTTGCAAAGCCCCAAATGTTATGATGAAATATAAATTGGATAGATTAAGCCTGTCGCAGACAGCAGATGTGTTCATTCTATGACCCAACCCAACAGAGAAATTCATTTCGATCGCTTAAAAAGTGACGCCCTTCGATGCTCATGATAAAAATGTAGCTTTGAGCAACTCAGTTTTATTAGTCCGTTCTTCTATGAGGTCTCAATGTGTAGTCTCGACCTGGTGTTGAACACTGAGTTTGATGCTTGTCATGTGTAAGTTTCTCAAAGAGGTCAGACAGCCCGTAAATGGTAACAGGTTACAACTTGCTGCCCAAGTTTTGTGCTTTTAGAAAACCTTCTCAGTCAAGGTGTGTGCAACAGATGTGGGATGTGATGAGTATTTTGAGTGCTGTATTAAAGTGATGAATGAAAGAGAAATTTCTGTTTCTGTTTAAAATGAATATCAGATTATTTACTCTATAAGAGGGTTTGTTGACATGTCACTCATGTCTTTGTTTGCATCCAAAGGGATGTTTTTAGTCATCAAATAAGCAGATAAGTCTAATTTGGTGATTTTTATCAACTTTGCCACAATTCAGATAAGCTCCTCTGCTGTTAGTCATTAAATCAGCGATGCTTATTCATCCTTTCTCCCTTTTTCCTTTCAAAACACTATCATCTTCACTCAGTAACTTTGTACTGTGCAGTATAACTTATTCAAATAAAGTGGGAATTGCAAAAAACTTAAATTACTGTTGTATGTGTAGAGGGAAGCATTTCTGTGATCCTTTCTCTGTTTTCCATAACTAAACTCTATTACCAAGAATGTCAGGGTTTGGCACAGTTATCTGTTTTTTCACATCTAAATACAAAAAATGTTTTCCTAACAACACACCAGGTTGAATGACACAAAAAAAATATTTTAATCGTTGAACAGATGAATCAATGGGTGTGAACCCTAAAGTCATGAACATATAAACTGAGCCTGTAATAACTCAGGTAAAGCACAAAATAAATGCAACAAATGTATAAGTTTTATGTAGAAAAGTACACTCAGTTGATTGCAGCTTTCCACCCAGTGTGTCTGGGGGCATGTGGGTGGGGAACAGGGAGTGCAGGGCAGGCTGTGTGTCTAGTGTGTACACATGACAATGGTGGAACAAATAGCTGAAACTCACTCAGTTGTCCCTCCTGGCTCCCTTACAGTCATGCTGGCAGATGACAGAAACAGGAAGGAATACATTCATCTTGTATTGTGTCTAACTGTAGTGGATCATAATGCACGGAGTGTGGAATTAATCTGCAGATGTTCCAGCTCAAAATGAGACCAGTTTTTGAGCCATGACAAAGGCCAAAATGTGACGTGCAACAGACTAGGTAAGGGTTGTTGTTATCTGAGCTGATTTACAGAAATGCCTTTTTCTTTGTAAATGGCAGTTGTTGATCACTTGCTTTTCTCTCCAGCAAGTTAAGAGGAGTAGAATCAACAGTCAATGATGGTATTAAACAGAGCAGTCAATAAAATAGGTTTTTTAAAGTAGTTATCGCAAGCACGAGAGCTTTTTGAGCATAGTCATAAATGTGCACAAAATATAATTAGGCTTTTGTGAGATTAGCTTCGGACAGACAGATACATGTACACACACACAGCTAAACGCGTGAACTCAACAGGCTTACATCTGGCCAAGATCATAAAAAGTTAACTAAAACTTTTTAAGCAATTTTTTTTTTTTAAAGTTCGAATCACGACATGCTGAAAAAATAAACTATGTGTAAACCGGTTAAACATGATCCAGCTGGACTGTCAAACCTGCCATACTTAGCAGGCATGCTAGACTGCACACCTCTCTTTCAAGAAAGGTTGCTCACGTCTTGAGGTCGAGAGTATCTGATTGTTGGATGCTGGTGGGACATAAAGGCCCGATTGGGATGAAGAGTGTCCAAGTGGAGACAAGGTAAGCCGTCAGCATCGTGAAATGTTGCGTAAAACCCGCCAATTCTTAATGAAAACTTGACAGGGGATTTGACTTTTGAATTTGTTTAGATATGTTATTGGCAAGGATATTGCCTAGCAAAATAAGCCCTGAGTCGTCATTCATGACTTGGTGTCTATGTATATAAAGCAGATTTCAGTTTTCGTTAACTAGACATTTTACACTGGACATAAAGGTTGAATGAGTGCCATTGATGGTATGATTAGGGGAAAAACTCCACAATCCTAAAAAGTACAAAACAACTAAAACCACTCGTGGCATAGTCTTCGGTATCAAATCAGTCACAGATACCCGGTGGTGCACTCTCTTGATTTCTTCATTTAATACTTAATTACTAAATTAACCATTTGTAATGCTTACCTTTGACTCAGTTGTTTGGCTATCACTCATTCTTTGTCCGTCTTGTCATATTGTTAAAGATAACTAAAAGAAACTGGCTTTAGTTTAGTTGTTAATGAATCTGTTTTTAACAACTATTTTGTGGGTCTGAACACCTTTTTTTTTATGTGTAAACAGAACCCAGCCCTCTTTTTTTAAATATGTGGATTTCGAGACCTGAAGCAAAAGGAAATTTCTTAGTTGTTAGACCACATGCATGTTGTCTGCTATTTGAAATGTATGCAAAAATATAACGACACCAGCAGAATGTATACTTAGCCTTCATCTGTATCCACCTAACCATGTTATGGTCACTTTATACCAAAAAATATAAACTTAACATGGAAGCTGAAGATATGAATAAAAACTTAATCTTCGCTAAACACTTTCAAAAACATTTTTAAAAAATTTGTCGTCTACTCTATATGTGTAGTCCACATCTGGCCGGTCACTATATTTAACTGTATTTTATCAGATCGCCTCTAGGGATGACATTTAAGGGGCATCAAATGCTGTCACTCTTCTTAACGTTTGTGTGGATTTTTTACCAGCAAAAAACTGCCATATTTTCTGTTCGGTTTATAGTCATGATAGCCTTTTGCATTTGGGCAACCTAGAAAATGTGAATGTGATTGTCTATTAAGTCTGTTTTTTTGTTTGTTTGTTTGTTTTTTTCAAAAACATTTCCCATATTCTTTGCTTTATGGGATTTTACAGAAAACTGAACTTGTCAGTTTTCTAAATATTACCACATCCTTTTTATTACCGTCCAATCACTACAAAAATGTAGGCATCCCACATAATGACGGTGAAAATGTCTTTATTTTAAAGCAAGTGCACCAGTTTGACTTCTTTGGTTTCAAAACGTGTCTTTCAAAAAGTTGCTTTTCTGAGGCAAACCACTTTTAATATCTGCAAAACCCTTTGGTGAATTTCCCTTTTGGATATAAGATATGGCACCCAGATGAGTTGTGCAGATCAGCATATAAAGGTTTGTCCTTTTGCATCTGTGATCTGCCTGTGTTAGCCACAGGGATTATAGGACGTCTTGAACATGTTTGTATAGCAATGCAAACTACAGGTAAACCCTTTTCTCAGTCATGTTGCTAGCTATAGGATATAGCATCCTGTCCAAATCAATTGAGCACTGAAAGAAGCTAAGCTTAGCTTTGTTTGTGACATTGTTTGCTCAGCCTGCATTGTATGATGCGCATCAAAGCGTGCACACACTATTGCTTTCTATGTGTATATCTACATAATCTGGCACACCAACAGCGTCTTGGCACACATGTATGAGTCAAGACATGCAAGTGTCTTGACTCATACATGTGTGCCAAGATCACATCAGTGTGCCTCAACTCTCAAAAAAGCTGCAGTGTCATCACATTTGCTCCCCATCCAGGGAGCAAATGCCTTGACTGGCTCTTCTGTCCATATGCCATATTTGGTATCTGCTACAGATGTCATGTGACACCTCCACCGATGTGGCCAATGTGTGTGCAGCACTCAAAGGAGGAAGTTTTGCTGTCAGCCATCTGCTAGGTTAGCAGAAAGGAGAAGATAGGTGCCTTGTAAAAAAAAAAAAAAAAAAAAAAAGTCTAATCTAATAGAGTCTAATCTGCTCTTAACTGCAAGGCCAGGTGAATGATTTCTTTTCTTGCAGACAGTATGTTACTGCCTGGATTGCCTATTCTCGTACTAAATGGTAAATATCACTTAGTGACTTGGTGGCTCTAATGCTCCTGTAATGTTTACAAATGATTGGGTCTGATGTCAGAGCCCATTTAATGAGGTCAGTGTTTCTTTGCAGGGCATTTTAAATGTCTTACATAATTTAGACATATTTGACCCAGGGTGTTTGCATCTCTGATTCCATGTTTTGCAGCATGTTTATCAATTTTTCACCGATAAATAACCAAACAGACAACATTACAGGATTTCCACTTGACTATCAGCCATTGCTTCTACAGGTAAACAGGCATGTTGAAGCAAAGCAGATACAGCAAAAAATGTTGCCAGTCCTTGGAATGAAGTGGATGAGGTTTAAAAAAAAAAAAAAAAAAAGAGGTCAAAGATAAAAAAAAAAAGCTTTTACTGCGCAAAACAACTATTAAATCAAGGAAAATTAGATTTACTTGCACTTTAAGGACATTAATGTAGTAGTCAATAAAGTAGTGCTCCCTAACTGTCAAATTTAATCTTACATTTCGCTCCTGAACATTTAACTTTTTTACACTTTCTTTCATCATATTATTTTTCAAAAAGGATTTATGAATAGTCACTGGTTTATGGAACACTTAAATATTCAAAACATCAAAGAAAAAAATTACATATAATCTATTTCTAGTCAGTTTTTAAGGGACGGTCCACTTTTAAATGAATTAGATATATAAAAACTCTAAATTACATTTATGATGTTTATAACAAATGGCTGCAGAATTATGACAAGAAATTGCAAAGTCACTATGTTTTTGTGTGGCTGTCACTCAGGAGATTCTATTTTTTAAAAAATTCAAATCACTTTCTTAGTTTGATTGATGCTTAATTTTAATAAGTTCACACAGAACGAAAGTATTCTAACTCAACACTTGTGTCTGCTTCTATTTTTCGTGAGGTTGAAAGAAAAGATAATTCTTTTCACACAAAATGCCTATTTTTCTTAAACGCTGTATACAAATTAGTTTAAATCTGTGTTGGTGAGCAATTTGCCAACATAATCTATCAATCCATAATCCATCCACTTGACTGGTGTGGCATATAAATATACAGATTAGACAGCATGATTATTGCTCAGGTGTGCCTTTGGCTGGTCCTAAGAAAATTCCACCATAAAATGTGCAATTTTATAACACAACGAAATACCATAGATGTCGAGGAAGAAGTTTTAAGAGCGTTCCATTGGCATGTTGACTACAGCACTGTTCACCAGGTTTTTTTGCCCCTAAAATAACTATTACACTACCATAAGCTGATGTTATTTGCAAGATTTTGGCAGCATATGCCACCAGTCTCATGACACCAGACTATGCATAACCACATAGTCCAACTCCACATCCAGCATGTTTACCTGCAAGATCATCTGAGACCAGCCACCTGACAGCTGATGAAACAATGGGTTTACACAGTGAAAGACTTCATGCACAGGTTGTTCTCAGCTGTCTCAGGGAAGCTCATCTCAGTGGCTGGTCTCAGACCCTGGAGGGACTGGATACGGTGGCTTTGGGCTGGCTTTCGAGACAGGTTGGATGTTCTGCCAAGTTCTTGGAAAAGACATTGGAGGCGGCTTATGCAGTAAAATGGAAACTAGATTCACCGGCAACAGCTCTGGTGGACAGTCCTGCGGTTAGAAAGCCTAAGGCACACTCACTCAAAACTTGTGGCATCTGTGGCATTGTATTGTTTGATAGAACTGCACATTTAATGGTGGCCTGTCATTGAGACCAGCCCAAGGCACACTAGTGTAATAATCCTGCTGTTTAATCAGCATCATGGTACGACACACCTGCTGGATGCATTATGCTGGCTAAGTGCTCGACTATGTGGCTTTATACAAAATTGAAGAGAACCAAGGCTTTTGTGAGCATAGAAAAAGTATAAGATCTTCATGAAAAAGGGGAGCAAAAACAAGTGTTTCTATTTTTGTTGTTCAGTGTACTTACACATTAGGGTCTGTGCATGAGAGTTTTTTACAAAGGTTTTGCATAGAATACAAATGTATTTTAAAATGTGAGGAGGAGAAGTAAGGAGAATTGCAGATTCAAAATGCGATGGTGTCATGCTGTAAAACCTTAAGCTGCTCTCTTTTTTTGAAAGTTACTTTTTATGCCTTCTATTTTACATGTTGTAGACATCATTGGTGTAAGTCTTAGACCTCTGGTTCAGGTAGCTCAGTGATTGACATGGAATATAATGTAAACTTCTGAGCAGTCTTCTCCTTTCAGTCATTTTCGAGTGAAGTGACATTTCAAGGAAAAAAGGGAAATGCTTCAGTTACATCAGACTCACATGAGGCCTCACAAAGGTGAGTGTTAAAGAAATGATCTGATGTTGGGATTCCCACTGTTGGATGATGCTGTTGACTGGTTGGAAGGTAATGAAAGGCTCTTTTATATTAAAATGGACTTTTAAATTGTTCCATGACATTTGTTTACTCATGAATAATATAAGCTATATTGTAGAGCCATATCATTACCGTCCTTTCACGTCTTATAAGTAGCAGATATAAACAGAGAGCAAAGAGTGACGAGTGAAAGCTCTGAGTTGATGCCCACCTGAGATTTGAGTTTTGATCAAAGATCCAGTGCCCAGCTGCCTGGCCTGTGGGGTTTCCTAAGTGGAAATAACCTGCAGGAAAAATGGAGCAGCAGATATCCTGTGTTTTCTGCTGATGGAGTGAAACGCCAGGGTAAGAGCAGACTCCTCTGTTGCTATTTGCAGAGCACTGAGTGCATCAAAGATGATTGATTTATGAACTGCTTTTTCTTTATTTTAATTGTATGATAGTAGTAATTGAAAGAAAACATCACCCACAAAATGATTGTTTGTATATCAATTAGTTGAGCCTTATTGCCTTAAAAAAAAGCATTTTTCTTACATGCCTCGCAACAACAGCAAAACTGTATCAAAATGTCCGTAAACAAACTTTCTTGTGTAGTACAGTATAATCCAATCAAGTAGTATTCTGTTCTTCGCAAACACAAGAAGATTCACTAAAATTCTGAAACTGTAGTGAAAGTAAAACTTTGTGCTCTCTTCAAAGCCAGACTCCAATACTAATCTGCATCTGTTGTTTTTAGCGAGAGAAAAAAAAAAGCTTTTGTTTGGGAAGTACAGCACATACAACTGGATTTCTGAGATTTGGATTGTACTGCACAAGTAGAGTTTGTATACTGATGTTTTTATATAGTTTTGTTAGTTCAGTTTGAAGGATTTAGGGGGATATATTGGCAGAGATGGAATTTAATGTAATAAGTATGTTTTCTTTAGTGTAACATCATCTGAAAATAAGAATTGTGTCTTTGTTACCTGTTTCAACAGTCGTCAAGAGTGGACAAAAAAACTCTGGATGGTGCCATTCAGGTTTTTCAGTTTTCATGTCTGCCACAGACGTTAGCAGGCCCTTCGCAACAAGCAACATCGGAAAAACACTGAATTATTAACGTGAAACTGCTTTATTACAGCAGTTTAAAACTCCAGGTCCATTTGTTTCAAAGAGGAATAAACCTCTACGGATAATTTGGCTCCTGGCATAAACCTCCAGAAAAATGAACACTGAAGGATTTCTAACCGGGAAAAGTTTAAGCTGGTTGTAATCTGCCATCCTCACCACTAGACGCCACTAAATTCCCTTAAATCTTTGACACTGTTCCTCCAAAGGTGTTCCACAATCAATCAATGAGTCAATATGTTCGTTGTTCTGTGTGGAGGCATACGAGAAAAACATTGTTTTCTTTTTTAATCCAAGATAATATGACATGACTAACTGATAAACAAATGTTCATTTTGTGGGTGAAGTACTCCTTTGCATGAAATGGGCTTATATAGAAAAAAAATGTCATGTTCTCTTTGTATTTTCTGTCATTGCTGCACATAGCTAAATTGTGCTCCATACTGTGTGTCTGTTTGTCTGTGTGTCTGTGTGTCTGTGTCTGTCTCCCAAATGTAATTTTTATAATTTCACGTCTCACCTTGACATTGTCAGTCACCTGGGGAAGAGTTGCTCTTCCATCTTCTACTTTTCCTTAGATATCACTGTAATGTGTGAGCATCATGGTCATCAAATGTGCCACGCCTGCCACAATGTCTAGCCCTACTCACTGATGTCTGTCTCATACATCGAAGTGCAGATGTTGCCATTCTTAGTGTGTGTGTGTGTGTGTGTGTGTGTGTGTGTGTGTGTGTGTGTGTGAGAGAGAGAGAGAGAGAGAGAGAGCCCTAACTCAAAAAAATGCATCCCCTCTCAGTGCACTGTAGCAAGCAGAAATGTACACTTCTATCAAGAACTAATCAGCCATTTCAGCAAAGATTAACAAATGATCAAAGTGAAAACAATGTCATTGAGCATTGCATTTATCTGGACTGAGGTTAACTGTCAAATAAGTTGTTAACTCAAATATTAAATGGCCTGTGGGTGTTTGTTCTGGCTACTTTTTGTTGTTGCACTCTCTTTTAAAAAAAAAAAAGAAAGAAAAAAAAGACTTTTACCCATTAAGATAGCAAAGCTTTAACTATAAGAATCAATTGTATCACTGACTTGAGTTTGGCTCCTGATGATTCAAGCTATAACCATCTCTGCCAAATTCTGAGTCTATTGCAGAGGTGCTTTTATCTGCAGTTCTTTTGATGGCCACTGAAGTGTTTTCTTATTAAAACAAACAAACAAGCATTATTATATATACATAAAACATTATTGAAACAACAGGGAAATCCCAAAGTTCTCTCTTGAAATACAAAGTAAGTATAATGTCCGTTCCTGTATTCAGTCATTCTGGTGATGTGGGATAAATGATTACATTACTATTGCGTGTAGATTTTGTTATTGGTGATATCTTCTTTAAAATTAGTTTAATGGCACATATTTTCTTTTGTAGATAAAAACAGATAATTCCTGTGAAACCAGCAACCTAAAGTATGTGTTGTTGTCTGCAATATGTGCTTATTTTTGCTTTCTTGATACTAGCTGATGGCAAACTAAGATTTTTCCAACAGTACACATGGTGCCAAAAAAGGAGGGGGAAGTTAGACTTGTAGTTTGCTTTGTCAATGAAGTCATATCTACACAAAAAGCAAAAAAAAAAATAATAATAATAATAATAAGGAGCACTGTTTTGCAAAAGTTTGAAAGGGTTTAATAAATGGGATCAGCGCCTAGGCATACAACTCAGTCTTCATCAGGGCTTGTTAAAACAAGTGGCAGCTCACAGATATATCAAGGCTTATGTCAGGTGTCAGCCAATCAGAGTAACATTAGATAATTGTTTCAGGTCAACTCTAATAATGCACCATTACACTCAAGACCAGCAAATTCATCACACAAACAACAACATTAGTCACTTAATTTTATACAAAAACATCCATAAAAATGAATATTATATTATTATAAAAATTAATATAAAATTTCTCATAGGAGCACTATTTCATCACAACAGATTTTTTACAGATATGGAAATTAGTCCAGCTCTTCATTCAGGCCTGCACTCACAGTGGCCTTTAACTGGAAGATCCAAAATGTTTCTCTTTGTAACAGTTTCTTTAGTTTTAGACATTTAGATGGCCTCTATACCTTCTGCTTTGAGTGTGTCCGGATAACAACCATGGTGCTGTTTATAATTCTTGGCAATGGGGTGGTCCTGATTCCATGTGTGGATTGCATATTTGTGTTCAGCAATTTCTCTCTCAGTTTTCTTTTTGTTATTCCCACATCAAAATACCCACACGGGCAAAATGCTGCAGCACTCCTCAGCAAACCTATTTTACAGTACACATGGTGCCTTTAAATTCTGTTAAGGTCCCAGAGTCTTTGTAGGCTTATATCTCTTAAATTATTTCTAATTCATACCTTAATAAATTTAAATAAACATTTTGAATTTTATAAGACTGAATTTTAGTTTAATATGTGTGCATGTGTCTGTGATAGGCAACAGACACACGTTGCAGAGAACTATCCCGACTGGGTGTCAAAATTCAGGTCCAATAATAATTCAGAATGGCTTATACTGTAGATACTAAGACAGTTTTAGTTGCCAGATTTTCTTTTTCTCAGAGTATTTGATTTTTTAAATAGGATTAAATTGATTTCTACCATTATATTAAAGATAGGGTTTTAGATGTTGCTGACAGTTGCTTTAATGTGTCGTTTCTTTATGCTCTGTCACTAAAAACTTTTCTTACAGTGACAAGGAAAACTTTCCCTGTGCTATAGCATTTTGGAAAGCATTTGATGCATGATTAATGAATAATTTGTGACTCATCTGTACAGAAATGATTTTTAACATCTCACTCCACTGTATGTGTTTAAGATAATATGAAACAAAAACAGGTGCTCTCTGGGGAGATATGTTTGATTTGCAAATTAATCCCGTTGTTGCTCATTTTTGAACACATGGTTCATTGGGAGAATTTTTGTGTATTTGTTGTCCTGGTGGTATGCACTGGGAGGTCGGCAAGTCACATTTTGAAGGATAACAGCATATTGCATGCATGTCAGTAAGATTTATGTGTAAATTTGCCCTCTAGCCTGTGTGCAGTAAACATCTTTGGTATCAAGGAGAGAATGACAATGCAAGAGCTTATGGTCATCAACTTGCAACATCTGGTAGGCGATGAGTATTAACTTGATGTGCTTGGTGGCTCTGTGGCCAACAGTTATCACGCTTTTATAGAGAGAAATGTGATTTGTGTTAATGATAGATTTAGGGTTGTGAGTTGAATGCACGACACGTGATTTCCATTTGGGGAGAAATTGAAATGTAATGAACAATTTGAGTTAAATTAATGCATCAGTGGTACTGGTGGACATAAGTGTTTTAATTGTATATGTCATACTAATTATTCCTCTTATCAAATTGAATTACCTGAGGGAACAGTCATGCAGTAACTAGTACAGCACATGACATGATTAATATGTTTCTTATTTTTATTATTTTAGATACCGTATTCTGACTTAAAATATAACACTGTTAACTCGTCATTCATAGATAATAGTATGTATTTATTATACAATGTGTATGCCTGATGCTATTTCATATACCCAGAAAGTGTTATTTATCTGTGCATAAAGCTTTAGTTCTGCCTTATTAACCCTTTAAAACCTGGACTGACATCACTTTTCTCCTGCTAAGTTCAGGCGCCTTTCACAAGCTGTTCTATCTTTTGAAACCAAATTGGTTTGATTTCTTTTAAATATGTGAAAAAAAGGTTTCAAGAAATTAATAAAAGGTGACAAGAAAATTACCTGAAAATTATATTTTAAAAAAGGGGTCAGGATTATTAGACAATTATCAAAAAACCTAGGAGAAAATGTCCAGAAAACTATCATTCTAATTATTATAATTATATTTTTAAAATTGTGTCACAGGAGGCAAAAAAAGGTTTTCTTATATCTGTAATTTTCTGCATTTTTGAGGTAATTTTCGTGTAAATTTTTACTTATCTTGTTAATTTTAGGAACATGTCTTGTTAAGTTGCTCATTGCCTTCTCGTGTTTTTGAAAGAAATCAAAGCAATTTTCTCTGGTTTCAGATGGTTAATATATATAATGGTTGAGATCAACTCTTTCTTTGCAAGCTGCACAGTTCTATAAATTTAAAGCTGCATCAGTATGAATGTAGGCACAGTTATGCCTCTGATAAAAGGAAGTAATTGGTATACCTGTGCAGTGTAGCTTGTAAAATGTTTGTGTATGGCAGTTCAGGATTATTAGTGAAACGGATCACAGAGAGGGGAACTTGACCTCTGCCACAGAGTCATAGCTTTTGTCCATTGTTAGTTTGTCGGTCAGCAGGATATCTCAATATATGCTAACTCATTTCTCTTAAAGTTGGTGCCAACTGTGTAACAGTATGTCTTAGGTCAAGTGATTTTACATGTGCATGTTTGGAAATTAAAGAGTCACCTTTAACTTGACCTGAAAAGAAAGTTATTATGTTGGCTTTAACTAGAAAACTAAAGAAAAACTGAAAGATGCTAAAGGAGTTTTTATTGGGACAAGAAATATAATTTAACATTTTGTTTGTTGTTTGGGAGTATTATAGGAAACGTGAATTTTTGTGATTTTTTTCACCATTGTAAGGGTTGTAATGTTTACCTTCTGAAAAATCCAGACTCCATAATGGCAGATGTCCTCCAATATGCGGTCCCTGCTTCTCTTCAGAAGCAAATTTGATGTTTGTTCACAATTGTGTGTGGTTGTAGTGTTTAAAAAATGTGTGGTGTGTATAAATCAACGGTATTTCATGCTTTGCTGGTAAAGTGTTATGGGATGACTCAATGACATTATGACTTAAAAAGGCACCATAATGTCACAGGGATGTATACAGTATATACTGTGAACCTCCACATATCAAAGTATATTCATCCATAAACAAGGCTCAACTGAATTTCAGCATGTGCTCCACGTTCCTGTGATTGAAGCTGTAATATAGTAAGGAATAATAGTTGTGTTTTCAATATTAACTCACTACAGATTGTTGCAATTATATTGAATAAATACATAGTTTTATCATACAAAGCTTGCAGTTAGTGTCAGCTGCAAGGTAAGACTGTGTTGGCCTCTGTTTTTGATCTGTGCATTCCCTTTACCAAACACCTCTTTACAATGCCTGACACTTACCATGATGTATGCATTTCTAGTTTGTTTTTAATGTGACAGTTGGGTCAACTTTGGAACATGATTATATATATAAATATATTATCTTCTGAGGACTCTACTGAAAATTCTTGATGAAACTTTCAAAAATACTGCGCAGAAATAATCAACAGAAGATGTTGTTTGTCAGATATGACAAAGATTAATGAAATATACAAACATGGGATGCTGCCAAGAAGCTGCTTCCTGCTGTAGAATAAGAAAATGTTAATGTTGTCTCTTCTTTCAGTTCACCTCTCAAGGAAAGCTTTCTTGCTTGTTTTACTTTAATTTTAACAAGGACGCCGTTGTGTTCCTGTGTCTTCCAGGTGCCATCAGTTCAACAGGCAGAACCCATCGGAAGTCCACCTGCTTTTCCTGGCCCCATCATGCTGTCCCCTCCATCCATGCCTCCAGGAGGACCTCCTTTCATTCCTCCTGAGTTTGACCCTACAAAGTTGACACCAGGCAAGACATTTATATTGATGAAAACAGTGTGGGGGTTTTAACCATCATCTTAAGGGAAGATGTCAATGCAATCCTTAAAAGTATTTAAAGGCACTGAATTCAGTAATCTAAAAATAAGCCCTTGATTGGTATTAAAATGTCTTTAATACATCTGTGAAAAGTCTTAAAAATGCTAAGATACCTGGAAGCAGGATTTCTTTTTCTGATGTTGTATTGTAAAATCTAAAAAAAAAAAATGGTAACATCTTTTTAAATATAGAATTTACCAAATGCCTTGTGTATCAGTGTCACACAGGTCAGGATAATTGAACCACTCATTATTTTGTTTCCAAGGCAGTGGAGTAATACATGCAAAGTGTGCAAAACACCAAGTCATGTTATATGTTACAATGCACATTTGGGTCAAAATTGTCCCTAACTCATTTATGTTAGTCCATGTATATATTTTAAATTAAGTTTTAGTCATTGTAAAATCTTATCTTTTAAATATTATTCAAAGAGGCATTAAAAAGTCTTAAATCTTACTTGCTTTAAGCTGTAGGTACCCTGGAATGCTGTCATGTTGATTAAAAGTATCTTCTCTTTGGACTTGTTAATATGAACAGATCTGTGCTGCAGTGTGTCACTGTTTTTTGCTTGATGTTATTTCTTTAGACGTTTTTCTCTGTTTTTCTTTCTGCTGCCACAGTACTTAATTTCCCATTAAGGATCAATAAAACCTTCTCTTATCCTCTTTGCAGCAGGAAGTGTAAAACCCCCAGAGGAGTCCACCAAGGATTCTACAGGAGACAAAGGCACACCCTCAGATCCGGTCACTGCAAACAAGCTGGGGTCTCCAGTAGCACCGATGATGACCCTGCCAGGCCCAGGGGTCATTCATGCTCCCAGGCCAGGGATGCCACCTCTGCAGCCTCCCCCCGGAATACCACCTCCATTCTTCCCACCACCAAGCATGCCACACATGCCCCCGCACATGATGCCCGGAGGACCCATGTTTCCACCAAATAGATTCAGAATGCCGATGCCCTTTCCACCACGTGGCCCCCCTTTCCATCGACATCCCACTATTAGACCAGAGGACATGGATGACAGAGAAGGGAGGCCTTTCCGAAATGGGAGGCCAGGGTTTGGGCCCCCACCCTTCCCCAGAGCGAGGTGGTAGAGGTGAATGATGGACCTTAAGGGGGTTGATTCTGAATCACTGTGACAGATACTGAGTATCAGGGCATTTGGTTCAACAAGGACTGCTGTAAACAACTGAGGTGCAGAAACTTCTTTTCAGACTTTATTTTACACCACCAGAATCTTTTCTTAGTGTCAAATAAAAAATGAAAAACAAGACACCATGTTCTGAATGTGGTTCGTTTTCACCAGAGAGTTCACCAGAGAAGTGGCTGTAAATACTGTACGTGCTTCTAGCTGTTTGCTATCTTTTTTGTATATCTGAAGTTGTCTAGTTTATGCTCAAGTCTAATCTCATAGTTGGAGGTAAAAACAAAGTGTGTATTTTTGAGCTTATTCCCTCACCAGAGTTTTTGTGTATGGAAGGAGACTGTTAAAATCTATAATTCATACCTTTTTGGTATTTTGTTTTTAGTAAAATGCATTTGTAACACACTAATGTTCAATTCTTCATAAGGGAAGATGGATTTCACTTCAAGCAGAAGAGAATTTCATGTCCTGCCAGTAGAGGGTAGAGTAAACCCTGTCACTATGGCCAACCTCTGTTGTACATTAAGGTCATACTTTGTAGGATCACGTGGAGTGAATATTAAAAAGAGGTATTACCATTTGACCGTGTGGTTTTATTTGTGTCGATCACACAGACATTTCAAAGCTCTTTTTAAGAAAACTAACTTGTGTTGATAAATAGTCTTGCATGAGAGTTTGCTATCAGTTTTAAAGACCATTTAGCAAACAGCCATAATGTTTTTTTTTTTTTTGCATTTTAAGAAATTACATGACATAGTGACACTGGAGTTACTGATCAAAATAGAAAAGAAAAAAACTTAATACTTAAACAATACGTGAAGCTAAAAACACAACACAACACAAAAAACAGAATATGAAAATAAACAGATAAATAATAATAGTTACTGCATGCCTCATCGGTGATACATACAGAAATAACTTGCAATTTCCCTGCCTTTCTCATATTAAACCACAGTTATGGGATATTTATAATGATGCTACTTGACATAAACGCCTAAGCCTTTATCCTTTTTTACAAATGTTTGACAGATAGAATAAAAGTCAGTGACGATTTTAGTCCGTCACATTTCTTGAAGCATTTATTCGCTCACATCTTTGCAAATAAATGCATGTGTATGTGCGGGAGATGGAATGCACAAGCAGGCTGCACCAACCACCATTTAAATTGTGCATTAGGTTTAAAGAAACAGATCATCTCGCCGTTTTTTTTCCTCGTAATTAAAACACTCTTGTGAAACTACCTTGTACATGGTCATTGAACGCCGATTCGAGGTGAACCGCAGCTGATTGGCTCTGAGAATAAGCAAGTGGCATTCTCATGATCCACTTGCGCACAGTCTCCAAGGGCCGTGCGCTCCGCCCCTCTCAGCGGTGTGGAAACAACACGCATGGTCCGTGCACAGGCACAGACCTTGGAGAGGCGGCAGGATTGAGAGAGGCGGACGGGCAACACCGGCGTGTGAAACATGAATTTTTCGGTGTCCGGACGGACGCAGCCAGGAGCCGACGGCGGCGGTGACAGGTATGTGCCGACACACCGGGAAGCACGCTGTCTTCATCATGACAAGGATAATAGGCTCGGTGTCCGATCATGCTTCCGCGTGGTCCTAGCGCCGTGTGAACGCATGACAGCGTCACTCAATCATACAAGTTTATCAGGGGTGACAGACGGTGCCGCACTGAGGTCCGGTGGAAAAGGCCATCAAAGCTGCGTTTGTGTGCACGGAGTGTTGCGCATCTTGTGCGTCTTCTTTCAGTCAGGCGTCACTGATTTTGGGGGTACAACAACCGTGTAGCCTGAATGACGTTGGGCATACAGCAGGGTTAACGTGCATGTTCAGACGTTTCAATTTCCTCCCCAGAGCATGAATGCGCATCCTGCACTTGCTAATGTTGCCTCTCTGAAGCAGTGCAAATGCAGGAACACAAAAACAGACACGGTAACCTGTCATACCCTGGAGGTGTTTGGACGGCACTGTGGTCATTTCTGCTGTTAGGGAGAGCAGGAGCTGCGTTTGGCCTCAGTGCGGTATAGTGTTGCACGAAGCAGAGTCATTCAATCTGACTCGTTGCTGTCTTTTTGTTGTAGTACAGATGATCCATGCTGCTGCTGTTGTATTTACTCTTTGCGTTGGCAAACAGATCATGTGCAGGTGACTCAACTGAAAGGCGATAGCTCGTTTGTGCAGCTGCCTCACTCCCAATGACCTTATGGTGTCAAGTTTGTTGCAGCGTCACTGCAACAGTCTGCTGCTGAAAGTGGTGTCCTCCTGTCATGTTTCTCTTTGGCTCTGATAATCACCCTAACAGGTAGGTGCACATGTGACTATGAGATGATGCCAATGTGCAGTGCTGTAGCAGGTTAAGATCTAATGCTGCATCACATTTCACTCATGGGGACAACATGACACTGAAATGGTTTTATGCAGTCTTTTAAAACTGACCAGCAATGAGGTAGCTATGTATAAGGTTTTTAGTATTAGGTAGATGTGCTTTTGTTGGCATTCAGTTTTCTGCAATTTATGCTGCCAAGAGAATATTGCTTTTCTACAAAAAAAAAAAAAAAAAAATCTCACTACTGGGAGGGTAAGGCACAATTTTTCCCAGTCAGCAGCTTGTATTTATGGTGA
This sequence comes from Plectropomus leopardus, assembly GCF_026936395.1. Taxonomy (NCBI): domain Eukaryota; kingdom Metazoa; phylum Chordata; class Actinopteri; order Perciformes; family Serranidae; genus Plectropomus; species Plectropomus leopardus. Next base: position 28,606,592 of record NC_142181.1, read on the forward strand.
GTCCAGTATGACCGTACCGGCCCACAAACAGGCATCTCTCAAGGAGATCCGGACAACAGAAATAATAATATTGTATTTGCATAGAACAATTGATAACTACAGGAGATTTTCAGTGATGGAAGTTAAAGTAACATTTCACCCTGCACTAAAATGTAACAATGCTGTTTAAAACTGTAACTGTGGCATCATCTAAATCTATCTTTTTAGTATCAAAAAACCCACCTGTGGCCTGAAAGGTGAGAGGTCTGTAGTTTACTTCCTCACAGAATGCAGTGGCATGAATTATGTCAGTAATGATTCTAACAGTTAATGTTTTTCACACAAGGAAAAGTGTAACACCCATAGAAATCTCTTAAATCTACTTAAGTGTCCATCCATGTGCTCAGTGTGTTTTGGCAAGAGTTTCATACACTGATTATTAAAAAATTGCAACAGGTTTATTCTGTGTTTTGAGAGGTTTAAATCACCAGGTCCATCTGTTATGAAGTGTTAGAGAGTTCGGCAGATAATGTGGCTCCCGTTAAAAACCTCCTGAACTGCTGGATCTTAAGTTATTAGAAAAAAAGGTGAGGACGTATTAGTAGGTGCTGGGCTATTGGCCCATCTCCGTCATGCCAAACAGAATCAGAGAAACACTGATTTGGAATGTGAAACTGCTTTATTCTGTGTTTTTATCGGTTTTAAACATGCGGTCTTCTTGTTTTAAAGAGATCTTTGCTGATAATTCAGATCCCAGTTAAAAAAAACTCCTGAAAAAATGAACACTAATGAAATTGAACTGGGCGAAGTTTCAGCTGGTTGTAATCTGCAATCCTCACTTTAAGATGCCACTAAATATACCTAATTACCTGATTACAAATGGTGACAAGATTTCGCACCATGAAGAAGAGTTTTAAGTTGTTAACAGAAATCCTTGTAGTGTGTGATTGGCTTAACTTTACTTTGAAGCTGACAAAATGGTTGTTGCTGTGATAGCTTTCCAGTTTAGTTTTGGCATCTGATAAGTCTTAAAACTCATGAATTTAGTACTCAAACTGGATGTTATTAAGTTCCCACAGTACCTGAAATAAAACGGCCAAAAACTAATGCTGGACTGGACTGTTTTTTTATTTTATTTTATTTAATTTATTTTTTTTATGCACTGTTTTTTTTTTTGTTGTTGTTTAAATGCACTTTAATTCAGCTGTCCTCCATAGATCTATAGATCTAGTCGTTGTTGTCCAAATACATATTCAGAGTGAGTGTTTGATACTCCCAAGATGCTTTAGTTTTGGAGTGGATTACTCATTTAAAGTTTAGTTTGTTATATTGAGTTATTAGTTGTTTCAAGATAACTTACAAGTTATGTAAGGCACAAGTTAAGGTAGAACTATTGATTCACATGTGGAAGGTGTTTTCTGCAGTGGTAACTAAAAATGCATGCCCCAAACAGTAGCCTGAATACTTAATACACGGTGGAGAACCATGGGAGTAAAATAACCGTGCTACAGAGCATTCAGCAGAATGGCTTCAGTGCATGCAGTGTGTCCTCAGGGTGGTAACCTGAGCCCACCTGTGTGACATGCCTGCACAGAAACCCCGGCCTCTGCCTTTGTGTGGTCAAGTTGGAACTAGTTTTGCTCCCCCTCTGGCTTGTGTCCACACTCTTTAACTCTCCATCTCAAAGATCCCAAACGTTGGACCAACTTGAGGCAGAGTAGCGACTGGCGCAGCCACACATGAAAGAATGTCTTTGCATTCATATGCTAATTTGTTGGCTTTTTGTACAATCCATGACTTTGTTCTTCATGTCTGTACAGCCATGTACTACCAAACACAGTTGATTTCTTCAAATGCGCATAATTTAACCCTGGTAAGTGCTCTTTGTGAATTATTCATTTCCCATCCCACTTGCACATAACTCTTCATTTCTCTGCAAAGTGGTGCAAAGTAAATAGTGAAGACAGTGTAGTGTTTTGCATAGTGCCAAGAAAATAACATACTGAGCCCAGCGTGATAACATTAACACAGACTATTCATTCCAAGACAAACTCACTACTACCAACTGCATTACTTACAGTAGTTTTGAATCTTGTAAAATCAATGGTTTTATTCTTAATGCCATAACAACAGTGTGTTTTTACATAGTGTCTTACTTAGTCAAGCCATGTGTTTGGAAAAAAACTAAACAAAACAGCAAATAAGAAGAGGAGGTCAGTCAGTCAGTCATTTTCTGTAACCGCTTGTCCTCGTAAGGGTCGCGGGGGGGCTGGAGCCAATCCCAGCTGTCATTGGGCGGAAGGCTGGGTACACCGTGGACAGGTCGCTAGACTATCACAGGGCCGACACATATAGACAAGCAACCACACACTCACAATCACACCTAAGGGCAATTTAGAGTCATCAATCAACCTGAGCTGCATGTCTTTGGACTGTGGGAGGAAGCCAGAGACCCCGGAGAGAACCCACGCACACACGGGGAAGAAGAGGAGGTGTGTTGCGGAAATATTAAGTACACAAGTTGGACCCCAACCACAATATCTGGAAATCTTTCCCACTAGGAAACTTTTGTCATTCTAAGTGTCCGATTATAAGTACTATATTACAGTGGGCGTGCATAGCTGAGCTAAAGCCCCAGTGCCATGCACACATATGTCCAAATGTGGAAGGAAAATCTTAATTGCCATTATTCCAACCATTAAGTTTTAATAATGAAATGACCACATCTATACTTTCCAGCAGTTCACTTAAATGCACACTGCTGGCAGAGTTTTTAAACGTTATAGACTTTGGGCTCCACTGATGTTTGTGAGTCTGAAAGTTCATATTTCCTGAATAGAAGCCCTGTTCAGTGAAAGGAGAACCCATGCTTCAGTTTTTATGGCAATACGAAACTCTAAAAATTTTTTAGAGGTGTAAGGAATAGTTGATCAACAGGTAATTGATGAGAAACAATTCTGAAAACAATTAATCGATGAAAGGATGGATGACTTGCTTTTGCCGATTTTTCTCCTTTTTTTTTTATTAAAAATTGAATTGTTCTTGGCTGTTAGTTAGACAAAGCATGTCCTTTTAGGATTTCTCCCCGGGCTGTTGGAAATAATGATGTGCAATTCATAGGCTTTATCTTTTATAAAATAATTAAGTAAAAAAAATAATTATCTCTAGCCCTAAACTGCATTTTATAGGACAGACAAGTCACCTCCCTGTGACGTTACAACTGGAACTGCGCTCTGTTAAACATTTTTTCAGTGTAAAAGTGGCCTTCTCCCACGCAAATCCTGTATTTGAGCAGCCACATTGTGTAACAGTGTTGCTGTTGCAGCTGTGAGTGGTCGTCTGTGTGCAGACTCTTGGGGTGAATGCAGTCTGCACAGGCTGATTGCCAAATTTGTCTTGTTAGAATTAACTGCTCTCTTTCTGCATAGAACAACAGATTCCTTATAAAGTGGGTTCGCCTTCATGTTGCAACCATATGCATGATTGATTGATTACTTTCACAACATGTATATCAGATAATGGCATTAAGAGTTTTTTTTTAAATCAAGTAGTCTTTGTTCCCTTTCAGTTCAAGTTGATGGATGAAGGAAAACCATGCTTTCCTCTCCACTTCTGTTTACATCCATGTTGTGTTGAGTTTCAGACTAGAGCCTGGCCTTCCCTTGTTCCTCCTGACAGGACATCTGTCTCCATTAGAGAGCACTATTGATGTGCTGCTGTATCAGCCTGTCTTCCACCATCTTTGGACAGTTGAAAAGAGGAATCTTATTGTTCCGCACAATCGGCCACATTGTACACATCTAAGACTGCAGTATTGTTTTGTTCCGGACCATATGCTGCTAAGCAGGTGATTCACTGAATCTTTGAACTGTACTTCAGTATTTCACATCCGTTTTAAAAAACCTTGTATATTTTTCTCATGTAATACTGATGGCAGAAGACTGTCAGATGCTGGAGTATGTTGCAATTCTAAAGTGAGGTCACATATGATGAATTCATGATGTGCTGACAGTCAGCGTAATCTGGAAAAGCATGTAAATGGCTTGCCAAGTTTTGATCCCAGATGCTTTCCATAGCACAAACCCTTTAGCAGTGCTGTACTTTTGAGTGACTATGATGCGCTTTGTTGAATGTGAGACAAGGTTGGGTTATATCCCGCTAACCTTAAAAAGCAAAGACCAAAGTCACAATTATTTCACACTTTGAGTTGAAGCTTGTACAGCTGAATGTATACTGCTATGTAGCAGATAAACACTGCTGATGCTTCAACAAATATTCTCATCAAAGTCAAAACGAATAGGCCCTTTGCTGTGGCTTGCACCGTAGAAACAAGCAAGCAAGTGCTCCACACAAATTAAGTTGACTCGCCTGCACCGTTGCGTATTGACTTGAGCTTCAAAGCTGCCTTTGAGGTTGTGGTAGCCTCAGAAAAGTGATTTCTGAAAAGATTCTATTCCAATTACAGTGGGCTAGTATTCCAAAGTGAGAGGCAAGTGTGTGTGTATGTGATGACTAGTGGATGGTATTCGATAGCACCGTGGTACTTGCTCTCCACAATGGTCATGCGGGTTTGGAAAGACATGTCTGATGAGCATTAAAAGGCCTCATCAAAGTTCAGCTCCTCCTCCTATTTCTGAGCTGTGAGCAAAAACGTATGAGCAGCTGTCAGAGTTGCACATGGTGATGATCATCAGCTTCACATGGCTGATAGAGCCTTGTGGTTTTAGGATGAATAATGGATACTAAGTGCACTAAACTGCTGAGGCTATGAGTCACTTTGGGAAGGTTGGAGTTAGGCTAACTTTACCACGCCATTAATCATAAACTAGAACTTCTCAGGGCCTTTTCTGTTTGCTTGAGGTTGACTCTGAAGTGGGATTTGTTTTGAAATGGCATAGAGCAATAATTATTTATCCTGGGTGTGCAAATGAACCTCTCTCAGTAAGCATTTATTTGGTGATATGCCGCCAAAACATGTCTAGACGTCAAGGTTGAAACTGGGCTAAATTTGGCACAAAAATGAGAGCAAGATTCCTAGGTTACATAAAGAGTAACAGTTCTTTTAGATGACAAATTAGGTCAAATTCCGCGCATATATCTTAGAGAGTATAATGATTAAGTTCTGATATTTTATATCCAAGAGGTCGGAGGTCAACTGTGAAATCCTAAAGTTTTGCAAAAACACCTTTCTGGCCATTATTCAACATCATAAGTCAGGAACAGATGGGGAGACATTTGGTCAGGTACTGAATTGATGACACGTCCATCTTGAAACTGTGCTGATTGTTTAGATCTTCTGTGCTGCCAGCGGGGAAGATTTGTGTGAAGCATCCATGTTTTCATAGACATGGATATAAACTGTAAAAGCAACTTTACTGGTGCGCGGTGGCATACAACTGGACCAATATTAAGAATTTTCCTAATGACATTTTCATCTACTATAGCATAACTTTAATTACTTTTTTAAAATACTAAACTATGACTGTTTTACGATATACTATGACTTTTCTTAATGACAATTTCACGACCTTTTTACATGACATAGTATGACTTTTTTTAGTGACTTTTTTTTTTTTGACATACTATAATATGACATTTTTTATGACATACTATACTATGACATCTTTAATGACAGAAAACTATGACTTTTTTATGACATACTATTGTCTGACTTTTTTATTACATAATAGAAAAAGGTTTTTGTGTGCTATACTATGACTTTTTTAGGACTTACTGTACTATGACATTTTTAATGATTTTGACATATTGTACTTTGACATTTTTTAAGACATAGTATGCTAGTATGACTTTTTTGTGACATACTATTTCATTACTTTTTTATGACATACTATACTATGACTTTTTTTAATGACAATCTTTAAGGCATACTTTACTTAGAATTTTATTTTTAGGACTTTTTTATCACATATTATACTATGACTTTTTAATTACATACTATACTATAGTATAACTTTGTATGAGATATTATACTCTGACTTTGTATAGGGCATTTTGTATGACATGATATACTGACATTTTTTATGACATATACTATGATTTTTTATCAAATATTATACTTTTATTATCCAAAAGGTCAAAGATAAATTTCAGTGTGGCATCATAATGATGTGCAACATTTTTCTGGCCATTTCTCAAAGCCATAACTCAGGAACAGGCGGGGAGACTGAATTGATGACACTAATCTTGGGAGTCCACCTTGAAGCTGTGCTGATTGTTTAGATCCTCTTTGCTGCTGGGTTGAAGATGTGTGGAAGGAATTCATGTTTTCATAGACATGGATGTAATGTATAAGTGCAACTGACTTGACTTGATGCGCGGAGAACCGTGAGGCAGTATTTCTATTCTTAATTAGTAGAGAAAGATAATCGACTGATAAAATTTAATGAATTTTGTTATCTTTTGGCCTGTACATCAGTGCATACTTGGCCATGGATACCTTTATGTAGTTTACAAATTCTTGTCAGCCAAATGATGGTCAGTGTGCTTTGTGTACAGTAACAAGCTCAGTAAATAATTGACCTTGCCCAGCGGCTTGTCAGGTGTAGACTACTGCACTTCTAATGTGCTTCAAGCATTTTTTTAATAACTCGGATTGGAGAGCTACCTATGCTGTATAGGTTTAGTCCTGTCCAATCAATTCCAGCTCTTTTTCCGCATTGTAAATTATTTCCCTCTCTATACTGGTGTCTTTGATGTCGACGCTTGAGAGGCAACTCACTGCTGGAGACCACTGAGTCTTTCGCTAATGATCTCTACCCGGGCTGGGTTACTGCTTTCATGTCTTGCGAAGCAGTTGCATTTTTATCTTAAGATATCAGTTGTACATGGTGTTCTTTTTCAGTACAATGGATCATCTGTTCCCTCAGAGGGGCACAGGGGGGACATGTGTTGTTGTGATTGAGGAGACCTTCAAGAAAATATACACTTGAACCCTTGTCGAGATGGATGTTCTTTTCAGTGTTGTTGTAGATTCACAAGACCGCCTTATGCTGAACAAACTGCTGCATACAGCAGAGCACTTGTTTAATAGTAAAAATCAGCTTCAACATGATGTATGCACAGTTTGTATTTATTGACCAGTAGCTTGGTGTACAGTGCTGGGAAAGTTTGAATGGTCAGACAGATGGTGCTGAATCTACATCTTGATGCATAATTGCGGGCTTTACTCATCCCCTGTGTGTTAATTGAGTATTTAATCGTTGTGCATTATATTCTGGTTATAGAAAGTCAGGTTACTTGTGCCTAATAATTCTACTCTGATCTACAAAGCAACACACTGTAGGCCTGCCTTGACCTCTCTATATTGAAATTTGGCTTGTGGGTGCTGTTTGGATCCCTTGTTTTGGTGACTGTATCTATCAGCATGCCCTTTAAATTAATACATAAAACAATGAACATTTTAACATAGCAGCTGCATTGCGTTGAATGATATGCTGTCCTGTGGTCCATTCAGAATTGCTTTAATAAACCAGCGTGTAGTCATTTATTAACTGACCTTTATTTAGAGCTATTCTGGGGAGCTGCTCTGTGATTTATCTGCTTAGATGTGAGATATTAGGCTCCACTGCCTCGAGAAAGTCTTAACCCCTGTTGACTTTTTTCTCATTCTGTGATGTCTAAGGCCTCACTTCAGAACAAAGAAGGAAGAATTTATGTGACTGGTCTTGTTGTAATGACCCCAATTGGCAAGTTCCAAACTAAAACTATAGTGCCCCAAAATAATCAGTTTGGTGCAACTAATCTCCTGTCCGAATGAGTCTGTTTCTGTTGAAGGCAGCACAGCTCATCACCTCTCTAACACCATCCCTGCTGTGAAGCATGGTAGGATCATCAGCTGTTTTACTGGTAGGAGCTGAGGCATGGGTGAAAATAAAGGGGTGGATGCTGTTGGAAAAAACACAGGGAATTGCTGCAGAATTATTATTCAGTGGCTTCCTTACTAACTTGAGGTAGCTTGAGCAAATGTTGAAATTTTCAGATCAGTAATTTTGCAAAATAAATCCCTGTAATGCAATTTGAACTTTTTCTGCTAAAACATGAGAAAGAAATGTGATTTTGATTTTTTTTTAAAGATGCTACAAGTATAAATCCAAATAATAGTGTAGGGATGCGCAATAATGATCGGCCCAATAATGGGACTTATGACATCATAGCGATAGCATTTCAGCTTTTTGTCTGAAATGTCATTTTTTTTTAAATGAAAATGCACAAATTCAGATATTAAAAATGAAACCGAAAAAGCTAGATTTAAATGGTTTTATGGTCTATAAAAGCTGAAGATCTGTTCTTTATCTTTGATGTATTCATTGTTTTTGTATTCAAAAGATAAAATATTCTGCAGGTCACAACAGTCTATCTGTATTTGTCGATGTTTTATCTACAGACTAAGCAGCCGAAGGCTTTTAGTTGTATAAAAGCTTTTATATTTTTATTGAGTGATACAATTTATAGTTACTCTGATTTGACAGATTGTCAGAGCTTTTAACTTGAAAACAAAATGTCCACTTTAAGAATCAGAACTGTTGTTGTGTTAACTGTAGTAATGTCAGTTATATTTGGTTTGGTCTGAGCTATAATGGTAAATTCATCTGTACTCACCACATCTCAGCCTTTCATAACCTCAGGAAATGAAAAAAAAAGAAATGATCAGTTATTGGTATCTTATCGGCCACGAGAAGCTGGAAATTATTGGTTATCGGTATCAGTTGAAATCCTCATTATCGTGCATCACTAAATAGCGTTACTTATAACAAAACATTTCAGGTAAACTAGATTGTTGTGGTTTTGTGAAGAGTTGAATCCAGTGAACTTGCATATTCTAGGTAATGGATTGCTATCATTCCTCCACCTTCAGCTGTGATATTTTTGCTCTCTATGGCTGAAGGTGATTGGCAGTGATTGCAGTTAGTTTTGACACCTGGACAGCATCAGCAGTCTGTAGTGTTGCTGTTGATCTGTAACTGTAATCTCACCTGCCAAATTGCTCTAGCGGTATTGAATGGCCTGTCAATGCATTGGATGTCCAATTCAATCAGCTCCTAAATTGAGTGCAGATAGCACCAGGGCTAATAGCCTTGTGTTGGTGATGAGAAAGCAGAGTATTCTGTTTAGCTGGGCTCCATGCAAGCAATCTACATTTCTAAAATGCCTGTGGTGAGACGAGAGCAGACGTGGATTCAGCATTAGCCCACATTTCACTGATAGATGCATTTACTGCACTGCTGCCAGTATTTTTTTTGAGTGAGGACCCAAGCAGATGAGATGATTGCATCTCATGGAACATGAGCTTATATTTTTTTAACTTACACCTGAGAACACATCAGAAGTCCCTTTAGGCTAACATTTGATTGTAAATTGCTATAGTCAAAACACACTATTGGTATATTTTTGTCGACTCTTTTAATGTCTGTCTAAATAATAATTTCTTGACATTGTGTCCTCAAGCGGTATCATGTGCTTCCAAGTCTTTTGTTTTCATTGGATCAGGTCCCAACAAATTGTTCATTAATTAGAATAAAGAAATTGGCACATGGTGTGTTTTGTGAGTGGAATTTGTAGCAATTTTGGCACAAGACCTCAAAAAAATCTGTTTTCCTGAAAGATTACATGTGTGAAATTGAGCTCAGGGAGTTGATAAGAACACAGGTTATTATGTCTGGTTGCCTCTGAAGACCAGACATTCCTGTCTTCACAATAAAACCCCAGTGATTTAGTTTGATATTAGGGTCACAACCTTGGCAGTGCATGAAATACATTTAGAGTTGGTCAGTCTGACCACACTGCTGAGTGCTTTTTATTTTGGTCATAGTCATCGCAAAGTCTAGACAAGGCAATTCAGCCCTCCAATCTGTGGACTCCTTTCAGGCAGACTAAGCCCAGTGCTCTCTCCGTCTCTGCTCTGTGTCGTTGTCAGGGTGTCTACATCCTCGACTAGCTTGAAGCTTGTTTTACTTTCAGCATGCATGCAAAGCGGCTTCTGGAGCACATGATGCAGGCTGCAGCTGAACAGACGTCGCTGTGCCCTCAATCTCCCCATCCTCCCTTTCCTCTCTCTCCCCTGTTCCATCATCTTAAAATGAATCCGGCACTGACGCTGTCACTGCTGACGTGATAGCCACACGACATCACTGGTGCTATGACAACAGCAAGTCCAGCCTTTTCTCTCATTCACAGGTCCATTTTGGGGCGTCACTGAATGTTCCAAATTATACACTGCAACACATTAAGACCTTTCAGCCCTTGTTGCCTCTGAGGTGAAGAAAACATGAGCTTCATTATTCACAAACAAAAGAGATGAAAGCAAGATTATTTTTTTTACAGTTAAGCTTCTTCTGATCCAGAATGAGAAGTGCAGACCTGAATCTGACAGTTGTGGACAATAAAAAGGCTGCTACTTTTAGTGTAAACATAAAGCTGCTCATAGTAGAGTGGAGGGGCAATTACAGAGGAGACGAGGGAGGGAACACGCATTCCTGTTGGCAGTAGGTTTGTAGTTTAGGGGGATGGAATTATAGAATGAAGGAGGGAGCAAAGAGGGGAGGGAGGGAGCAAAGAGTGTGAAAGATTTAGCAGGAGGGGTGTGTGTGGGGGGTGGGGGGGATTACAAACAGTCACTCCCCCTCTCTCCTTCAGTTCTTCAACTCATCCTTGCATGTAGTCAGTCTGCTGTGGACTTGCAGGAGGAGTGTCAATAATCCTCTCATGTGGGGCTTTAAATTTTTCCCTCAGTGATGTGTGGGATTTCCCTTGGCTTCTGTGGAGAAGCAGAAGTGACACATGTTGGTTGTACTTAGCAAGGTAAGTCATTGTATTTGCTGCTGTGTATTTATGTAGCATTGTGTGTTTGGCTGTGTTAGTAGATAGAGGAGACAAATGGCAGTCCAGCTTGAAACCTCCCACTTTTCAAAAGAGGTGCTAAATCACAGCAGCAGTAACCCCCTGAGTCAACATGTGGCCTGCAAGCAAAGGTTGCAGAGTGTAGTTACATTTGTCAGATGCAGCCAAAGCGCTTGTGAATCTCATTGTGACTTAAGGTTTGTATTTATTTTTATTAGTTTCCATCACTGTTTGAATTTCCATGCTCTTGGCCTATAATTTCATGTTTTGTGTGTGTGTGTGTGTGATGCAACCATATCCTGGGGTCTTCACAGCCTGTGTTTAGGGTGGGGTTTCCACTTCATGTTTGTACCTGTAGCCCTCCTGTGTAGGGAACAACTTTACCTACAACAGCAGGCTGTGAGCCATTGTATTGCTCTCCATTCACTGCCAGACACAAACAATACTGCTTGTGTCTGTGTCGTTGTAATGACAAAGAACTGGTGGTGGTGGCGGTTTTGTGATGCTGAGAAAGAGAGATGATGAATTGCAAATGAAAGAGATGGTCAAAGTCAAGGAGAATTCCCAGAGCGCATCCTGGAGGGGGGCTGGAGGACTTCATGATGTGTGAGTTCATTTAAAATCTTGGCTTTGTGTTTGAAAGCCCCGTTGTGACTCCTGTGGTGGGGAGAGGGGCGAGAAATGGTCATCTGGTGTCATAGTTATGGAAATGTATTGACCAATCGAGGCTTAGCAGGACAGGAGGTCAGGCGCTGGCTTTCAGGCTTGTAAATCTTGACAATGCTCCCATTATGAGTGGAGGAAAGCAAGCTTTAAAAAAAACTCAAACTCTGAGTTTTTTAAAAAAAGCATTATATGATAATCACATGACTCGGAGGATTTTCCCAAATCTAAATTCAACCCTACAAAAATACTCTTCTGAGAGGAAAATAATTGTCATCACAGATTGGTTTGCATGGTCTTGTGTCATAAGCTTCATTTCATTGAAAGGCACAGTGTGCAGAGTTCCTCAGAGATCAGGTGGTTTTTCAGATACTGAGCTTATTATAAGTTAGACTATATATGAAGCAGATTTCAGCATGACAGCCAATGCGGCTCCACATAGAGGTTTTTCTATTTGCTCAGTTTGATACCACACGCCTCAAAGCATTGCCCTTAACTGCATTTTGTTCTGGCTTTTACTCAAATTTTCACCTGTAGCATGTGCAGCCTACTCCTGCATTTCTTTTAGCACAGGAAAGACCTAGAGAAAAACTCGTAAGACTGTAAAGACTCTAATGAATGAGAGGAATTGTTCTCTACCACTCAGGATATTGGAGCTATAAACTAGATAATTCTTTGCTTAGTGTGAAAGCCAGTATTACTATATTAAGACAATACCCTTTATTTAGTTTAGAAAATACATGTACGTAACTTCTTTTTAGATCTTTCATTGTAGCTGTTTTTTTTTTTTTTTTGCTTTAGACTCATGCAAATTTGTTTCCATTCAAAAGCAAATTCCCAGTCCAAACATGTAGAACCACATGGGCCATCAAATGTTTTGTTTGCTAACAGTCAAATAAGATTTTTTTATCACCACTACTGCATGTTTTATGTCTGCTATTTAATTTGCTACCATATATGGTGCTGAGTGTAAAAATGAGTCATGAATTTGTAACATAAAGGTATGCAACTTGGCAAGAAATTCTTTTCAACATTTTCAAAGAAGGGAGCTGTGCCATGGAATGGAGATGTGTGATTAGTAGTTTGGCTGCCCACTTCTCTATTACTTTTTAGATGATTTTAGATGATGAGTTGAATGTTGATTGGCCTGTTCATGTTTCTTTTATCCCCAGATTAAAGATTGGACTGATTGTGCCCACTTTCCAAGCTGATGGGACAACTTGAGTGTTTTATTGATAAATTTTCCACGTGTATTGGACATATCACAGAGTTTTTGTGCTCTTTCAAAAAGTTGGTGTCATCCTTAGCTTTGGACTTATTGAGAGCACTAATAATGTTGGCTACTTATATTTCAGATATGTCATTTATTTAAAAAACAGGGTGTGCTTGGTTGATTATAATCCCAGTTAGGTGGATTAAACAACTGAGATATTTTTTGTACAGACTTAAAATAAATATTTAATTCAGTAGCAAGGATATGATATTTCACCAGATCACTGTTAATATTAACCTTAGTTTATTAATAAAATAATATATTTTTCCTCTTTTATTGGACACTTCAAAAGGAGAGAGTGCCAAGGTGAGAGATAGAGAAAGATAGTGGTGTTTGTGGGATGCCCCTCGAACATTCAAATTTGCCTGATCTTTTGCATCCACTGAGCTCTGTGGAGGTACAGGATATCAGTATGGCCCATGCTTCAGTGATACTTCAGCATGGATGATTATTACAGACCAAAGTTTTTGCTAATTGTAAAGGAATTGCATGTTTGCGGCTAAAATTCAGTGTTGCCTCTAACGCTACAATATGCTGTTGTTTGAATTAATTAAATGCACCACATTAGCAGGGAGTGCCTCTTCTACATACCAGTGTCCTCCTGCTAAGACACCTCTGCATGAGATGTAGTATTTACTACCAGGTTTAAAGTCTAGTCAATGAATGAAGATACTGGACTACAGCTGAGATGTGACCTTTTTTAGTGACGTCATACCACAGGAGAATTAAAGAGGCCTGTACTGGAAAATGTGATCAGGACTGCTCGGAGGAAGCGGACACATTTTCTACTCAGCTTTGTGTAGTCATGTGTGTCAGGATCCACCGTTGCTGTGCCTCAGTGCACAATGCAGCACAGTAAGGAGTTTGGAGCTCCAGGGGTGTTATGGTTGAGGTGGTGCTCAGGGATGACTTCTCCAGGGCCTCTGTCCACAGATATGATTTAGATCAAGTCCTCAGTGCATGTTAACACTGTGCATGTAACTGATGCAGCAACAAACTCTGTAGTTTTTTGACAGTGTTATTTGGAAACTTCCTCCTATGTTCTTCCTTCCTCTGTATCTATTTGCAACATAACGTAAAAATGTTTATTCCCTGCTCATTAATATTGAAATCAAATTGAGGGAATGGACTTTGACATTGACCCAGATGTGATTTTTGAGAGGAGATGGATTGTGTGTCTGCACTTGTGATACTAGATAAAAGGCTTGATATTCCCACTCACTGACCTGAAAACAAATGATTGCCTCTGTGGAAGAAGATCCTGAGTGAACCAGATTTAGAAAACACATTTCCAATGCAGGATTGCTGCTCCTCTGTATTCTTGGCATTGTGTTTATTCTGCTGCCAGCAAAGGGACATTCAGGCAAAGACAAGTCAGCTGCCATACTGAGATTGGTAGGTGAATGGCTCACCCAGCAGTGGACTGGCTTCTGGTTTCAAGACATCAACATCCATTCACTGCTGTTTTTGTGGTATTGCCAGATTACTGAACATGACCAGAACATTTGATTTAGATTTGAATTTTATATAATGCAAAGATTGCAAGGTCAGCTGGGCTCACTGCAAGTGTGCTGACCAAGGCTGAATTTTACACAGCCTTCGATATATAAAATGTACTTGAGCACGGAAGAAATTGCAAGCATATTCTTAACTCTTACTGACTTTGAATTTCTCTGTAACCCCATTATTTAGGTTTTGGTGCAATTTATCTGGTGGCATGTCCTTATAATCGCATATATAGATTACTTTTACCTACATTTATCTATTTATCTACATCCACAAGCTGAATATTGACCCTACCTTGCTATTGAGCTGAAGACCAGTGTGACATCACCAGTTGTAGGAAAGATAAATTATATAGAGATGGAAAGATATTTCATTCTTGGCTGTTTCCACTAGGGGCCGACAGATTCTCGGGGGACTGATATTTGGCAATTTGCGGATTATCTATCTTGATATTTTACATTAATGATTGCCGATAAAACTAGTCAATTAAAAAGTGTAAAGAAAGTGTCAGCATGGGAGGAACTGTTACTTTGTAAAACCTCAGGGAGCTATTTTTTAAATTCCTTTTAAAAAAAAATTGCATTTGACTTTATAAAAAAAAGTTGTTGGGAACTTGATTTATATGATGTTAAATGTTTCAGTTTTGATTAAACATTTGCTAAAGGCATTTAAACAAAGTTTTGTGTTGGAGTTTGTTGTGTTACAAATTCTAAATATTGACTGAAAGAATTTCATTTTTATTGTAAATACATATCGGTTCCAAATATCATTTACCGGTCTTATTAACTACAAATAATCTGTATTGGTATCTGCCCAGAAAAAACAAAATCGGTCGACTCCTAGTTTCCACCAATATCTAATTTCAGCTTGCAGCTGTTTTTCCATATACATCATCCTGTGTCAATGCTCAGTAGATAATATTCCCTAGTACATGCAGCAATTTACCATTGCGACAGAAACCCAGTGTTTTGGTAACCAGTGTGTCCCAGCATTGATACCGTTGATCACAAATCTACAATCATAAAACTGTCAAGCACATTTGCTCGTCTTGTGAGGGGGAAAATTGTTGGGTGTGTTTGGAGTAAAACTATGGAGGAGCGAATTGTAAAAGTCTGGAATGTGAAGCATGTAAAGGCAAACTAATGTTGATGCTCCATGTAGCCAAGGGAGACCTTTTCACTGACAGTGACAGTAACAGGCTATGAGAAGGTCAGTGACTGAAAGTCTCTGGTGATGGTGGTTGTGATATTTTATCACAGCAGCTGAAGCCTTTTTCATTACATGAAGCATTTTTTTATGCACCTCCCAGATGAATACTTCCATCACAAACTGTTAAGTGTTGATCTTGAATTCTTGTGTGATCCTGCTGTCACCGTCTCATAGTGAACATTTCTCTGGCATCTGATGTGAGTTTCACATTATTGGTAGTTGAGTTTAAATGATGTTCAAAGGATTTACTTTGGCACTTTTGCCTGCATCCAAATCTAAAAGCACCTGCCTCCAGTATTAAAGAAAAAGGGTAAACAGACTATTGATGCTCTGACAGTGTCTTATGAAATGAACATGGGGGCTATGATTTAGTGAAGGGGATTTTAAAGAAGATGACGGATTAAATGGGAGGATAATTTATTTAGGATGTTATTAGTTATTATTAAGTTATTTGGTTTTATTCTAGCAAGCAAGTCAAAGCATTAAAAGAAATAAGAAGCCTAACACTTATCTATCTGACACACTAATGATGATTACCTGCAAATTTCAAACTGTGCTGTCAGTTGCCTTTTAATCTGAGCATTAATAATACTATGACTTTTTTGGGCATACTATACCATAACATTTTTATTTCCTTTTTACACCATTTATACCATGAGGTTTTAATAACTTTTTTATGCATACTATACTATGATGTTTTCACTTCAACTTTTTTTTAGGCTTATTACAGTCTGACATTTGTAGGGCTTTTAAGGTATATTATACTATGATTTTTTTTTTTTTTAACTTTTTTAGTTATACAATACTATGATTGTTTAAATGATTTTTTAGGCACACTATACTGTAACATTTTTAGAATTGTTTTTAGGTCTTTTTTTAGGCATTCTATACTATGATATTTTTTAGGTCTTTTATTAGGTATGCTATACTATGATGTTTTTATGACTTTTACTAGCATATTCTACTATGATGTATTTTTTTCAGATATGCTGTGCTATGATGTTTTGAAGCATACTGTACTCTGATGTTTTTATGACTTTTAAGGCATACTACACTATAACGTTTTCAAGTCTTTTTTTAAGGCATGCTATAGTATTGCGTTTTTAGGTGTTTTTAAGGCATACAATACTGTGATGTTTTTTTGTGTTCTTTAGGCATACAATACTATGACTTTTTTTAGGTTTACTATACTATGGCATTTTTAGGCATACTATAGTATGCTTTTTATGACTTTTTTAGGCATACTATACTATGTTGATTTTATGTGTTTTTAGGCATACTCTACTATGATGTTGGTAGGCATACTGACCAAATGAGTTGTTCATATCAGCATAACAGATATCGCATCTCTAGATAATTGGCATAGCAGTCTCCTCTCAGAGTAGAATTCTCTGCAGAGAGACTGCAGAGAATTTGCAAAAACAAAAACCTCCATCCACCCCCTTTATCTTAACAGTGGTCTGTGGCTCACGTACACCTCCAATCAACATCTGTTAAGGGACTTCAAAGGTTGCCAATGAGGAGCTAAAGAGCCGTAAGCAGGATGTGGTCTGATAGCACCTCGGTTGTGACCCTCTGGACAAGCAAACAGATCACACTGATGATGGAGATGAAAGTACTTGTGTTTCTAGAGCCAGTGTGAAAAAAGACAAAGAAAAAAAAAACAATTTTCATCAGTGTTGCATCTTTTTATAAGTAAGATTGATTATCACTGAGGTCTTTTTAAAATTTCTATCTTTGTAAGTGAAATTGCATATCACTGGGGTCTCTTTTAAATTCATATAAATTATCCTTGTGCTAATTTTACATGTCTCCTGGTACAGCAAGTGCATAATAAGTAGGAACTACAGTTAAAATGGTCAGATTTAGTCTAGTCTAGTCTATTCTTTAAAAAGTACACTTTAGGAAATAAAATTTTTACCAGTGGCATAGAAGCATGTAAAGCATTCCTAAACCAATAGAGTGGACAAAAGACTTGTTGACCCAACAAACCCGGCAGCATCTGCTGTAGACATACCCCATAAAGCGTAAACAGCAGCAGAAGAAGTGACCTCTGCACACAATGCTGCCCGAGAGAAAACCCTGGCAGGGACAGAGGTGTCACCAGGCTTAACAACACCAGCTGCTGCTCAACAACAGGTTCCAAAACCAGTGCCTGCAGAGTTATTGCAAAGAATATAACTAACTTATAATATACACACTTTATGCACCAGGGCATATCTTTTGCAATCCTTAACCACTTTGAAACCAATAACAAAGTCCCACAACACACAACCACCTGAGCCTCTCATGTCGGGGTCACACAGGTCACACACAGCACCATCATTTGCTGCCATCCTCTGAAACATGAAATCAGTTCTGCAGGAAATTAAAATGACTGAGGTGGTTTGACTCACTGTCTGTTTTTGTTTTTGATGGCCCCATGATTTTGTATGTGTAATGTTACTTCACCCACTTCTATGTCAAAGTAAGATTTGTTATTGCCAGAGTAGCTGTTAAAAATATATTAAATATATATTTCTAAAATATTAGCAGTGGCAGTAAAATTATTTTGACCAATATTACTGTACCTATTCTGCTTTTCTAGATGTATTCTCGACAGATATTTTTCAAAGATGGCTGTATAAATCTTGGCTGGATGAGCCCAATGCTGGCTAGCCCCTTGGTTCGTGATGCATTCTGTGCCACATCTTGGCACAAAGCTATTCCAATACAAGTTGAACTGCTTTCATTATCATTTTCCAGCTGTTTGCTATTCAGGGTTTCTAGGGCTACAGATTCCAGTCAGAAAAATACTCCTTGGCTACTTGACAGCAGTGTATCGTTTTCTGTTGTGCTATCAAAGGAAGACTGAGGGAAGTACTTATTTTGTTTATCAACATCCCAAATAAATGCTGCTCTGATACGGATGTTTCTCATCGACGTGAATCATTTGAAAGAGGATGCAAGCTTTGTTGAGGCTAAATTTCCCCTCTGGCCTAAAAGAATCCTAAATGCAGTTGAGCACACTCGGGAGCAGAAAATGAGTCATGAGAACAAGAGATTTCTGTTTGGTACTTCCATTTGTGCAGAAGCATATGACTCTATCAGCGGGGAAATGTGAGCTGTCTTGAGTTCAGTCTTTCAGTGGTAACCTCCTCCCCTCCCCCTTTGTATAACTACCTGTGTTATTATCTCTAGAGACTGGAGTGTTCAGATTACAGGGTTTTGTGTTGGAGCTTGTAACTAGTCGGCCCGGTGCATTCTTGCCTTTCACCAGTGTTGTTAGGTTCAATGACAGGCGTGTGTTTGCAACATAGTCAGAATCAGATTGTGTCCAAATTAATCTCAATTTCCATTTCTATCTTCTGCTACATTAGGAGTCTGAGTTCAAGGCAGCTGAGTCATTTATTTTACTTTCAGATTTGTCTTTACAGTGTTGTATTTTGTTGTGGAGCTTATGAGAATAGGAATGTGTGACCAGGTGTTTCTCACTGTCAGTGGACTCTACTTTCTTTTGAAAGTCAGTTTTTGGCTTTAGGGCAAGAATTGTCATCGTTTCCTCAAATAATACAAGCAACTTGGCATTTTTGTCCCTGGGGATCTAAAGGAGAAGAACAGCAGGTGGGGGTTAGGACAGTTTTCCCTTATTCCTGTTCCCACAGGCCCAAGTATTTGTCAAATATAAGCTGGGCTTTTAAGTGTTCTTTAATAACAAAAGGTCTTTAAATCTGCCTGTCACATATTTCGGCGATGACAAAATCCCAAAGCACATGGGATGGAAATATGAACATGTTTCTCCCAAAACAGTTTCAGATATCATCGACATTGTAGAGAAAATGAGTGGCTCTGGCATAAATTAGAGTGCATTTATGTCCCAGTACCATCATGCAGATATTAAAGATCCGTCCTGGATATAATTTCAAGTCTGTCTTACCATAAATCCAGAGTCTGGCCACTGGGGACAGAACCTAAAACATCTTTATGTTCAAATAACAACTTCCCGCTCCAGTTACTAACATTGTGCAAATATTTGCCTTGTACTAACAGTAACTAATAATTTCATAAGCAATCATCTTCTGATGGGGAGGGTGCAGCATTCTGACTTTGTATTTCACTTTAAGTGGGTTCCGAAAACCTGGTTATGGAAAACCTGTAAAATCATAGAATTTTAATGTCACATTTTCCAGACCTGGAAAAGTCATGGAATTAGTAAAAATTGTTGAAATGTTTTGAAAAGTCATGAAAGTTTGATGTGTATAATAAAATTATGACATTATCTAAGGATGATTTATCTTCTGTAGCTTTCAATTAACATGTGTGTTGTTTTGTTTACCATCACATACATTTCTTCATTTCTTCATTTGTGTCCGTCAGCTGAAATTATGTTTAAAGAGTATGAATGAGGCATACTCATTCATACTGCCATGTCTGGAAAAAATATATTTTTTTCCCCAGACATAGCAGTTACGCTCTAACATATACTGGATAGTGACAAACAACTGAAAGTGCTACACAGTAAGACTCTTGACATGAAAACTGTATTTTATGGATTTTACAAAATTGATGTTTGTACCTCAGCTGCTCATTCACAAACAGCCTTGGTCTGGTGTTAGCCTTAGTTGAATTTCTTTGCTTTTCCCTGAAGCCGTTGTGTTGCTAATCTTGAGTCACAATAAATCTGTTCTTCTGTTTGATCTGTGGGTGGATGGAATCTCCTGTGGTTATGTATTTCATTAAGGGATATCAATGACATTGTTGTTGAATCCTCTGTCCTGTGCTCCTATGTAGCCTGCTGAAAATGATCCCATTTACTCAGGGCCCTCACTCTATCACACTCCCAAATTACTGGCAGCATTTTCCAATTTAATTGTTCATTTCCATTTATTTATTTAGTCGCGTATGAAGTACAAAAGTGACAATACAAGACGGGGACACGTATGTGTGTTAGCAGGTATCTCTACAAGAGCCCACTGGCTGTTCCTGGGGATATGATACTCTACAACATCTTATCCAACCCCACCATTTCTTCCTCATGTATTAATAAAGAGCTGATGATGGATTCTGTGCACCAACACCATTGCAGCTTTAGAGAATAGTGAGGTTGAGGCCATTTAACCTTGTGTTTAGATATTCTGGTATATTGTATGGCATATATACATTCTTATTAATTTGTATTTATAAGAGCCTATCCAGGTCAGCGGCTTAAATACCTGGTTTCATGTAACTTAAAACCTCTGGTAGAAATCATCACTATGCTCAAAGGGAATCAGTGTTCTCCATGAAAGAGGAAAAAGTAGCTTTGCTAATTCATCACGGATCCTGCTGCAAAACCAATTCTACTGCAAAGAGAGCTGTTCTTTCTTTATTGCAAGATAATAATGAGCTTGTGGCAGATTGAACAAGACGCTGTGTGTGCTGTTAAGATTTAAATCTGTTGTTCCAGTGAACATGCTGATTTGATAATGGCTGAGTGGACAAGTTTGACTTTGTTCTCATGGGAGTTTAATATTTGATTTTATGCACAGTTTTACTTCCCTCTCTTTTAATAAATGTCGAGTTCTGTTTGACTTCTGCTGCTGTTTTTTTTTAACTAAATGGGACTACCCCTGTGAGAGAGAGGTTAAGGACAGACTATGTGTAGTCAATGGTAATAGGTCTTGTTGCACTCCAACAGTGTTGCAGAATGAAGTAGCTATTTTCATCTGTTAAATATTTGTGATCATTTGGTGTATTCGCTGATCAGCTGGTTCACATATTCCAGGCCTGAACAAATGAGGTTGTGCTGTTAAATCCAAGGTCAGAGCACAGTGGGCTGCCTCAACGGTACCAGCTGAGGAAACCACGTCTCTGCTGTTTAAGCCCCTCATCTCTGCTTGAAACACTCCAATTAATTTCTGGCCAATTTCACCTCATATTAACATTGAAACTACTGAGAACATTAGTAAATCCAGCAAAGCAACATATTAAAGCTCCCCTATAAATGGCAGACACTTCATCCATGACTGTTGGACCTGTCAGAACATTCTCGTGAGTCTTTATTTTATTGTATTTACAGTTTTATGACACCCTGTAGCCCTCACAAAGTGGCAATCAGGGCTAAAACGCACTGGACGTTTTGTTTCTCTCCAGGGATGACATCTGCAGAGCCATTAAACTTTCACCTAACGCATATGAAAAAATAGAGGGTACTGTGCAGGGAACTAGCACAAACAAGACAAGGAGTAGCCCTTGGTATAATGTTTATGCTAGCATTTTGTAAGCATGTTCGTGTTCCTCAGTGAATCTCATTTCCTATATATAATGAATGCAGTGGCATTTCATTTTTCTGCCCCTCCTCCTTTGTTTTCTGTTCTTTTCCTCCTTCAAATAGGATCGAGTGAAACAGGCACTAAACTGGAGGGTTTTATGAAAAATAAATGGACTTCCATCAACATCAAACATTGTGCATTGCGGTACCAGTGAGGGGTGATGAGTGAGCAGAATGAAGAGGGGAAAGGGAGCAACATAAGGTAGAAAAACGGGGTCAGCTCCAGTTTACGTAACGCCCCTCTTCACAGTAAGCCTGAGTGCATGCAGTAGCAGAGGGTTGGGCTTCCACTCATCTGCGGTGGCTACACATGCAAAAAACACTGCACCCCCAAAGGGTCTGTCCTAAAAGGAGGGAAGCACACATCAGGAGGAACAGCAGTCACAATGTTGTTAGTTAATCTCCTGTCCCATCTGTTGATGGTCCCAGGCATAGAGCCGGACCTTTTTGGAGCAAGCTGTCCAGCCTAAAGGCAGGTAGATGAAGTCCAAATGTGCATTATGGTGAAAAAGTATCCCCCCCGTTCCCAACCATGTTTAATGCAGTGGTTCTTAAAAACACACAACAACAACGCTACATGGACGACTCACTTCAGCTCTGAATAACTCATGTTCACTCAGGCTGTCACACTGCTCATATTGTCATTACGTCCCCTCCACTTCACACAACCCCTGTGCACATTGAAAGGGGCTGAGTGGATCACTTCCTCTGTCAAAATGAGGGAGTGGTTTTTCTAGCTGGCTTGACCAAAACTGGCTCTTTTTTTTCTTTTAAGTGAGTGATGGAAAAAAGAAACACAATAAGCCAGGATTGCATTACATCTGATCCTCTTTTCTGCTTTCCTTATCTCAACTCCTACATTTTATTTTCTGACCAGCATCAGAGTTGTTAAGGGGGGAAGTCTGTGCTGGAGGGTTGGCCACATCCATGTCACTTTGCAGTTTCAAGATTTAGTGGGGTACAAAAGTACGAGAAAAAGTTAGTAAATGCTTGGATCAGGCTCATTTTTTATCAGCAAAACAAAATAATTGAAAATGAAGACATAAGTTGTGTTCCATTATGCACTCTTGGGCTTGCAACAGTAAAGGGATTTTTCTGCAGTCTTTAGCGGAGTTCTAGTTGATGAATGCTCAAACATGCTTCAATATAACTGATCATGTCTGTACCTTGCTTTAACGGTATATTGTTGTTCAAGGGGAGTGTATACACTTTTGTCCCGTAGATTATGATCCATGTAAGTATGCGGGCCCTTTGGGCAAAAAACAAACAACTCTAGCTTTGTGTACAACTTTTTTGACTATTACATAACAGCCCAAGAAAGGCCACTATGATGAAAGTAGCTTGTTTATGTTTCTATCTTTAGCTGCAGATTTCTTTAAACACAAGCCAGTATTTAACCATGAAAGCATACATAATTGGAAGCACACAAGGCACAAATTGAATGATTTCTCATCTGGATATCTGTTTTCAGAGCTTTGTGGATTGTACCAACAGCTGAAGGTCCAAACTGTCTGATGATCCAGTGACAAATGCAATGCAAGAAAAATCACCACAATCTTGCAGGTAAGCTTACATTCAGACACATTTCTGTCATTTAATGTTTGACACATTTAAGAGACAATTATGATCCTGTGTTCGTTTCATGTTCTTTTGAAAGTAAGCTTCATTTTTACTTCTGTTCAGTGTCTGAATCATGGGAAATGTCGAGAGCCAGAATGGGGACCATGCCCTCTATGGTCACGAACATGGCTATTTGTCACGTAAGCACATGTCTCGGTCCCTTCGCATCTCCAACAAGCAGTCCAGACGCTCTCGACATGCTTCATCAGGGAAAATAGAGCACAGGAACTCTGAGACGAGTACACGCTCAAGTAGCACCCCCAGTATCCCACAATCCCTGGCTGACAATGGCCTGGAGCCCTTCAATGAGACAAATATCCTCCCAGACTTTGGAAGCCCCATTTGGGTGGACCGTGTGGCCATGAACCTGCGGCCGGTGTCCTTTCACAATGACCTGGCAAACCCCTCTGTGCACATGAATACGATGCGCATAACCCTACCTGGCCCCACTGCAGAGGAGGCGCAGGATGAAGATGTATACACAGGTGAGGTAACATACCTACAGAAAACTCGGGATGGCGCCAAGGAGACTGTTAGCTTCAAGAAGAAGAGGTCTAAGTCTGCAGACATGTGGCGAGATGACAGCCTGGAGTACTCCCTGTCTGACCTCAGCCAAGAGCACCTGACGAGCACAGAGGAGATCGTAGACACAGCCAATGAGAGGGACTTTGCTGACTGCAAAGGACACCTGCAGTCCAGCCCCTCAGACTCCACTGACAGGGCGAATTCCCTGGACGAGCTTTATGGCCAGAAGAACCCTGCCCGCAAGCAACCCCACGGCCGCTATTCCAAGTGGCATGATGCGACCAGGGCTATCAGGGAGGGCGAGGATGATAAGATGCTCTCCCCATCAGAAGAGGATGTGAACACCTATGGTGCATACACCCTCCCTTGCCGGCGTTCCCACTGCCTATCCGAAGGCCTGAGCAGCCACCAAGCTGCCATGTGTGCCAGTATGCAGGGCAGGAGGGCGCAGACGATTCAGGTAAGATGCAGAGCAATTTAACATTGTGCTGATCTTTTAAACCACCTATTTGGCTTAAATAATCTCATTTAAAAAGTGGTACGATTCAAAGAAAACAGAACAAAAGCATTTCCTCTTTGCCTAAAATGTAAATAGTATATTCATGTCCGTTTGGCACTCTTAGTGAAATGTCATGGACCTGAACTGTTGAAGCTGTGTCATGGCTCCTTTCATGTTCCTTGGACAGAGTATGAAAAGCTGTGCAGAATCTTAATGTAGTCTGGTGGCATCACCAATAAGAGAGCTCCCCTCATTCATTTTCCCTCCATTGTGTCTGAGCGTTTCCTCTCCTGCATTCACCTCACAGATAATAAGCTGCTGAAACAGATTAAGTGTAAAAAGAAAGCTAATGTCAGAGGAGCAATGTGTCGTTTCCTGATCAAACTCTTGTTTTTCTTGGGAGAGAAGACTGTTGACGAGAGGGTGTGTGTGTGTGTGTGTGTGTGCAGAGCTTAAAGTCACTCCCTGTTTGAAATGCCTCAGTCTTTTGTCATGTTAATGAGGGGAGGCCTGTGGAAGAGTGTAACAGTAAAACGTGTATGGTGGCCCTGTCACTGCGGGGCACCATCAGCCCTAGAGAATGGAGCTGTGGAGCACATGATTGTGTCATGTGACCAGATGGAGATACCGAGCTCGGTGTAACCCCCTTCATCTCCCAGGAGCCTTTGGCCATGTGGGTAGGAGAGGGCAGACCCTGTGGTGCCACAGGGAGGGCAGGCTGTACTCACACAGCAGACGCTTTGCTGTGAGTAATTAATTTTGAGCAGAACCTCAGGATTAAGCAGCCCACAGACTTTCGTTAGGCCTCAGTACACAATTTTTGCAAAATGTGTAGAAGAGAGGCTCTATCCTGTATGTACATAGACAGCGTAGTTGTCAGTGAGGGTAGGAGTTTTGACTGGCTTCATTCTTAGTGATGCTGAAAACGTGGCTGCCATGCCGTCTCACCTGTCTTATGCTTCTGCCACGACGCAGGATGTCACAGCCGGGGAGGGCAGTGAGTATGAGGACAGTGGCATCGACGGGGTGACGGTGGAGGCTGAGCACCAGTCCCGACGCTACAAGACCATGTCGGCCTCCTTCTCCATGTGCTCAGCAGCCGGCAGGAGCATGTTTGCTGGCAGCGACAGTGGTAGCAGCAGTGGCGGTGGAGCCAGTGAGTGTGTACAAGGCGTGTACGAGAACTTTCGTCAAGAGCTGGAGATGAGCTCCTGCCAGACGGAGAGTTTGGAAGAGGCAGGGTCTGCGCTGAGTGACGAGCAGAGCACTATGAGCTCCGCCTATCAATCTGACCCATTGCTCAGTGTCGCCCAGGGGATGGTGCGCAAAGCTGGCAGGCTTGCTGTTAAGAACTTCCTCGTACATAAAAAGAACAAGAAAGTGGAGTCAGCCACGAGGCGCAAGTGGAAGAGTTACTGGGTTTCGCTGAAAGGTTTGTCATGCCCTCGATGTATCCATGACATTTACATTTTATTCCATAATATCAGTGTTAATACAGTTCTGTCAACACAGTAAGCTTTTGATATTTAGGTTTTTGCTGACATATAGTAGCTTATGAAGAAATACTCAAAGTCTAATCTAACTTCAACTTACACTAGTAGCAGTAGTTAATTCAAGCATGATGCAAACCTCATTATCAAATTTTATGCCACTTGACTGGGCTTCATATCAAATCATTACTCTGATGATCATGATGCTTCCCCTGCTGATAAGTCAGCCAAGCTGCACTTCTTAATGTCGGCCACTGGAGAGCAGAATTAAATCGCTTGAGCAAATCTGGCCTTTTTACAAAATAAAAACAAATTTAAAACATGGGTGTCATTGTTAGTCTTTCAGAGATATTGTGGCCAGCAACTGTCTGAAATGTCATTGATTGGTTTGGTTTTCCAGGTTGCACTCTGTTCTTCTATGAGACTGATGGCCGATCGGTGATTGACAACAACAGTATTCCCAAACATGCCATCTGGGTTGAGAACAGTATTGTCCAGGCTGTACCCGAGCATCCCAAAAAGGACTTCGTGTTCTGTCTCAGCAACTCCCTGGGAGATGCTTTTCTCTTTCAGGTAAAAGAATTCTTAAATGTCATCTGGTCTGTGATTAAATGCAAATTCTCCCATGGGCAAGCATTACCTTGACCTATATGTGATGTTTTATGCCTTTCATGCTCTTTTAAAGTCAGATTTGCTATTATAATTAGCAGTGAATCAACACAGGAAAAGCGAATAAAGAGTCTTTTTTATCTTGAATGTCAGGGAGTCGGTGTGTTGTTTAACCTCTGACCTTTCCCTTTCTGTCCCCACGCAGACCTGCAGCCAGACAGAACTGGAGAACTGGATCACAGCCATCCACTCGGCATGTGCCACCGCTGTCGCCCGCCAGCACCACAGAGAGGATACAGTGCGTCTGCTTCGCGCAGAGATCAAGAAGCTAGAGCAGAAGATAGACATGGATGAGAAGATGAAGAAGATGGGAGACATGCAGCTGTCTGCTGTTACTGACACCAAGAAGAGGAAGACGATCCTGGATCAAGTAGGTTATATTCTTCTTTCTCACTTCGGTTTGTCTCTCACAGAGTCCTCACATGACAGGCAGTTGTGTTGGATTCAAAAAAATATTATCCTGACTAGACAAGTCTGGAAATTAGATTGGTTTCCCTAGGAGGCCAGTTAATACCATGCCAACTTGGAAAAACACTTAATAGGAGTATACTTAAACTTGTTTTTTAAAATTGTATGCAATTTATATTTTGTTGTACTTGTTATTGCAGATTCAGATTTTCTTTTTTCTGTTCCCCATTCAACCTTTATATGAAATAGTTATTCTAACAGAATGATACCTCAAGTACAGGGTAGTAAATACCATTTGCCAAGTACTTTATCTTTGTCCATATAACTTCAAAAACAGAAAAAAGATATAATATAGAAACAAAGTGGACAAGTGCGTCTTCCAAACATGAGAAAACCCATCTGCTGCTAGAATACATTCAGATTAGTTTAGATATTCCTAATGCATCACAATATTAAATTATCTTTCAATTAAGGAGAAAAGTACAGCTTGCATTGCATATTTTCCTCAACAGTGGAACGGGTTTTAGTGGAAACCAACCTATTTACCTATTTGAAACTTTTCTGATCTGATTAGCAACTTAACAAGCTAGGAAGGCCATGGACAAGCTTTGTCCTGATTTAGTGGAGTAGTATAAAAAGTCATGAAGTATTACATCAACACAAAAGCTCCTGTCACCACCCCACAACTTTGAAGAGTCAGAGATCTGCTCAAGGAAGAACTTCATCTTTACCCTAGAAACAAATTACTGTAGCATTCAAGTCAGTATGTTTACATCCATAGTTAAGTTGAGCCACAGTTATAGCTTGAGCCATTTAAATGGACTGCTGTCCTTGTCCCAGTATACAAGCATCGGGGGAGAATGGATTTATTGACAGAAGTACGCCCCACTGCTTACGGTACTACGGTAGGTGGTGATATGCCCTCTTTCAGCTAGTTGCTAATGGACCTTCTTCCAGTTGACCTTTTACATCACAAATCAAACAAGTTGGCACTTTGTAAACAGGTTGTGTGTCAAACTGAAAACACAGCACTGTACATTTTGTATTTACTCTACCCTTTACTTTTTACCTTCATCTTATTTTGTTTTGTTTCCTTCTTCCTCTTTTGTTTTTCCCGGCTTTCTTCTATGAATTTATGCTGTTCGACTTCAAAGTCAAAAGGACTTCAATATGACTTTGATTTCCGTCAGACTAACATGTTAACATGCACTTTAAAAGTACAGTTTTAGTTAGACTAACACAATAATTTCACTTTTTCTAACATCATGTAAATGCGCTTTCACTCCTACTGGTCCACGTTTAAAGTGACATTAAGAACTTTAATTTTCAAAATATATTCGGGTTATATATTTTCTTAATTACATGTATCACATGTAAGTAGGTATTTCAATATCAGTATCCCAGAGTTTTCAGACTCAAGAAACATGAGATGGACAGAGAAGCAGAATGAGGGATGAGGGGATTAAGTAACAGATCTCAAAGGGTATCATCCGCTAGAGGCTGCTGATGCTACACACCTATTGGCCACCAGATTGCTTTTTTTTTAAACATAGTATGTAGTTGGCACCAGTGGATAGCCTGCCTTTTTTTCAATTAATCACAAAGCTCATTTTGTCTTTTAATAGGTCTGTTTACAGAGAAGGGAGATCAAGTGGCCTTTGTTTGGTGAGTTAGGTAGTGCCTAGTTGGAGCGGTTCTGTTCGGCAGTGTCAGGTTTCACATTGTGCAGAGCTGAATGGATATAGGCCTGCTCCTTAGAAAGCTGAAACGCTCCCAGCCTCTATCTGCCAGTGGAATGTGCAGTATTGTGTCTTTCTCGTCTCTGGGCTACTTGGCAGTAATACAGAGCCCTCCGCCATGGCACCGGCCACCCCTTCTAAACACCAGCGCAGGACCGTGACTGGGTGGGGACGGCCCAGTGAATAATCACAATGTCCTGCTCTACTGCCCCAGTAAACATCAAGCCATTAGGGACCGAGAGCGTAGGTTGGCAACACTTGGAGCAAACTGGTAAAAGGGCTTCTGGGTGAGAGAGTAGATGCTCCAACTTGGTCTGAAGTTGACAAACAAGAGCCCTGATGAACAATTAACCGGATGTGTTGTTGTGTCCCTCTAACTCTGCAGATCTTCCTGTGGGAGCAGAACCTGGAGCAGTTTCACATGGATCTATTCCGCTTCAGGTGCTACCTGGCCAGCCTGCAGGGGGGAGAGCTGCCCAACCCCAAAAGGCTCCTGGCTGTTGCCTCCCGCCCCACCAAGCTGGCAATGGGCCGACTGGGTATATTCTCAGTCTCTTCCTTCCATGCACTGGTAAATATCACCTCCTTGTTTCTTCATCTTTATTATAAAAATGCCCCCATTCAGTCTGTTTTTATGAGGAATTGTCATGATATGCTTTTTTTTAACATATTGGGTTTACAGCAGGGCTGTCACACGATGTATTTTTAAAATTGGGATTAATTGCAGAATTTCAATTGCTAACTGCGATTAATCATGTTTTCATTTCCATTATTTTGTCTTACAAAACAGTTATGAAGTCCATATTGACACGGTAAAGCAATTCTTATCAGACTGTCTTCATTGGGAATCAAATGACAGCAAAAAAAAAACTTGCATTGGGTAGAGAATAAAGTGGGCATGTATGGGTACCCATGACTCAATAATGACAGTACCATTATTCTCACTTTTAAAAGTTAGCCTGGCATAGCCTCTTAAAGAAAGAAATGTTGGCCAGCAATTATTGTGATAACAGCAACAACAAAAAAAGATGTGTTATGTATGGACCTTAACTGCATCTTGATTAGACAGCCCTCATTTACAGACATTTCAGTTTATTCACATTTAGCTGGAGAATTCAGAAATGTGACTTAAAATCAGCAAGTTTTTTAAGGAACCAATGTGCAGCTCAAGTATACTTCAGCAGCACGAACTGTAGCTGTTGCAGGGATCAAACCTGTAACCTTTCAGTTGTGGGATGATCTCTCTAAAACTACGTTGCCCATATATTTAGAAGTTGCTTAGATTGTAAGCAGAGCAGAATATCGTATCTCGCTCAAAATACATACCGGGCAATTGATTCCAGAAACTGACGTGCACGGTGCCAAACCACGTTTTTCCAATATGAGTACTATTTTGGAGTCTGGGTCTCACACAGGGTATCTGTTTGTGGGTTTTTGGTTCAGTTTTGGCCTCCCACTGCTGCACTGAGGTTACGTGCTTCATAGCTAAAAGCACTGGTAGTACTGGAAAACGTCTATTTGATTTGTAGAGATGTTTTGCAGATCAGCGAGGTAGCACCAATGCAGTGCTTTCGAGCAGGTGGGTGTTTAAGCTGGCAGATAACAGGCCAGGATGTCTAACAAAAGACACTCCAACAGCTCTCTCCTCTTTTTTTTTTATCTTTGCTACTGTTGCACTCCTATCTAATTTGCTCGACTCTACTTCCATGAATACGTTTATCAGCAATATGTCCAAAAGGGGCTGAAAGAGTTGAGAGAACAAAAACAGACAGAATGAGTGCTAAGGTTAAGTTTAGAGCATGCTTGCTCCTACATGCACAGTGCTTTTTAATGCCTCATTCAGCATATTTTTAAAGACCTTTTACTCTTGTTTCTTCACAGCTGAGTAGCCTAGAAATGCCAGGTTGTGTAAAAATCTGCATGAGCCCATTTCTCATGTGTGAATGTATATTAACTATTCATGCTGAGGTCCATGTAACTCCTTTTCCTCATTTTATTTAACCAGATAAGTCGATAAAAAAAAGACCTAATTCTAAGTGATGGTTGGGTAGAATGCTTCCTCAATTTTCATCTGTTTTTTTTGTAATGTAGAGCCCATGGTTTGAAAATACTTTGACCATTTTGTGCTTTTATGTTCATTTTGTGTTCCTTTTTAAGACTGTTTTTGTTTTTTCATTTACCCCTTAACCTACGTTGGACTCTTGTTGCTGAGAATATGATGTACAAAGCATTAATGCTTGCTACACATTTTTGCAAAATGTGATGTGACATGACGTCGAACAGATTGTTGTCAATGTGTCATTTGGTATGCTTGAACCCTGACTGAGCTGTTATATTTATGCAGGTGGCAGCTCGCACAGAGAACGGAGTGAGACGGCGAACACAGGCCATGTCTCGTTCCTGCAGCAAGCGCAGGAGCAGGTTCTCCTCCCTCTGGGGTCTGGATACTACCTCAAAGAAAAAATCAAAAGCACACCCTAGTATCAACCAGGTCTGTGATATTTATTATTAAATACCTTTTATTTTGAATTTTTAAGGCAATAGATAGAACTGCCATGGCTATGAAAATATTTATTTTGCATTTTGATCAAGCATTTATCCTCCACATCTTTGCCTGAGTTATGACCACCTCCTTTTTTGTGCCAGCAGGTCTTTGCTGATGGCGAAGAGCTGTTGAAAAAGCCTGTAGATGGCTTACATGTGGATTCTGCCAAGGAACACACAGTAAGGAGGAATTATTCTTTGTTTGAGTTGTAGGTCAAACATGACTGGGAACTTAATTGACTAAATCTTTAGCCAACACTGATGTCAATGAAATATTAGCCCTCTATGTAGCCTGAATAAGCTGCAGAGCAGAGACTGCTCATTTTTCTTTTACTTTCTTTCACTTTTCTCCATTCCTTTTAAGCAGATGTTTAGCAGTGTACTATACTACATGTAGATGGGAGTTACTGGTGAGAGTTTACTTTTGGGAATGGCTAAAACTCATTGGTCAAATATTCAGCCATTTTAATTGAACCTAAACTTTGCAGTAAAACATTTTTACAGAGTAAAAATTAATCTGTACTAAAGAAGCAGACTCAATAAGCCTTTTAAATGTCTCTGTTCAAAGAAAAGTGAGGATGGCACTGTGAAAAGCCTTCCACGGCCCAGCACAGAAAGTGACATCTGGGCCCCCGACCACCTCACCCCCTCTTGGGTGTGTTTGCCAAATGACCAGCCGGTGTTAACCATCATCCAGCCAGGGGAGTCGGTACTTTGTGCTCTGGAAACCATTTGCAAGGTAACAGTGGCCATTCCCAAATGACCTGAGCTGACCAGCAGTTAACATTTCACTTCAGTGATGTTTACATAAAAAAAATGTAAAGACTTGGAAACTTATGAAATGAAAGCTACTGTTTGGCCTCTCATAACATCATTTAATGAGACAAATAGCGGTGTTGCAGGGTCAGAAAGATAAAGGATAAAGTCAGGGAAGACTCAAATCTTATTGTATCTCATTGTAACAAAATATGTTGCTAGGTAAAAGCAGAATAGCTTTGTTAATCTTTATTTCTCGTCATTTAAAAAAAGAATCACTGATAAGCTGCTGTCAAATTTATGGTATCAAATAACCAATCCTTTTTCTGTCCTCTTTTCCTCATCTCACAGGCTCACCAGCTCGATCCTACTAAGCATTACTTGAGACTCAAATTCCTTATAGAAAACCAAGTGCAATTCTACATTCCCAAACCAGAGGAGGATGTGTGCGATTTGGTATGTAACTACCTGCTTAAACATGACCTTATACCACCTTCTCCATTTGAAAAGATTACAAAGATAAAAAAAAATGTTTGAGGAAACTCTTGTGATTGCATGGAGAAAACATGGAGAATATAAGACCATAATAGCATTCTTTGTTGTGAATTATTAATGGGTTTTGAATTTTTATCTTTTCGATTTGTTCTGTTTTCTCCTAAGAAATGCTTGCCTTTGAGAACTGTGCACTAAAACATAAATCTATTCATAGAGAACTTTGATAAACAATATCTGTAGTGTCTTTTGCATTTCCATCATGTAATCATGACATGTCATGGACCACCCTGCATAATGACTCCACAAGAGCAGCTTTGTCTACAAATAGACAAAATTAAAGCTCTCTTTCCATGCTGCCAATAACCCACCCACCAAAATGTGGACAAGTTAAGACGTTGTTTCATGATTTCTATAATAACTTTTTTTGTTCTTCACAGCTTTACAAAGAAATTGAGCTCTGCTCCAAAATTACAAAAGTAATCCAGTTTGACAGAGATGAATCCTGCATGATTGGTTATGGTAAGAACCATTTAAATTATCCTGCGCAGTTTCCTTACATTTACAT
Source organism: Plectropomus leopardus (assembly GCF_026936395.1). NCBI lineage: Eukaryota > Metazoa > Chordata > Actinopteri > Perciformes > Serranidae > Plectropomus > Plectropomus leopardus. Next base: position 28,639,678 of record NC_142181.1, read on the forward strand.
TTTATAATATGATTTTTTTTTCAGTTAAGATGCTGTAATGATCTCAGTGTCAACAAATTTATGTAGTGCTGTTGTTTTCAGCATAATAATGGCTTTTCTTTGACCTATACACGACCTGCGTTTTTTTCAGACCATTCCCATTTGTGCTGCACAAATCCCTCTGATGTGTTTTATATAAGAGTCCCCCTTCTTACTCTCCCTCTCTCTCCTCTTTTCACCTCTCCTTTCCTCCTCCAGGTTTCTCCATTTCAGTGGTGGAGGAGGATGGCATACAGCAGCTCTACATCACTGATGTGAAGGCGGGTGGATTAGCCTTCGCCAAAGGTTCATTACCCTTTATTTCCATCAAATAGATTCCCTCCAAAGACGCTCAATACGTGTCCATGATCTGATAAGTTACAGCTAGAGAAAAAAAGAAAAAGAAACTGAGGTCGCTGTTTTTATACATTCTTTTACATATGTTTTCAAAGCATTTTTTTCTCACATCAAGGTCAATAGACATTTTTACTGCATCTCTTTAGAAATGCATTAGGCATGTTTTTGAATAGGCAGGGAGGGTTTCAGAGAGCACAGCAGTTCTCAAGAGCCGTTGATTACTATAATAATAACCACACTGCCTCTCACTGGCCTTTGTGAAGGATGTTGCTGTACAACACCTCACTGCAGCTGCTTTGTATTGGTACCCCTGCTAGGAAGTAAGCGTGAGGGGCTGAGTAATGTGAAAATGACTTGGTGGGGTTGGTCAGAGTGCAGGTAGAACACATGCAGTGATGCTGTGCTGCAGAAAATGAGATACCTGCGCTGTCTCAGCAGCTAACACTTTAAAGGGCATAGAGAAGTGGGTCATGCTAATGCTTGTGGGTCTGAGAGGAAAAGAAAAGACAATGAATCTGAAACTAATGGTCTCCAAAGTTGTGTTTTTACTTTGTTTCTTACAATAATTTAATCTCATCATCTTTATTAGGAGATAATAGCCTGTTAATCAGTAGTGAAAACAAGATATATTATTGATTGATTAACACATGAGGGGCAGTAAATTAAATCAAAGCTGATGGTGTTCACACTTTGCAGGTCTAAATGCAGGGGATGAAATACTTCAGCTGAATGGAAAAGACTCTCACAGTCTCAACTTCTCCGACATGAAGGCAGCTTTCTCTCAAGCCTCGCTGGCTTTGACGGTCAACACCCTGCCTTCTGTGGAGCGCCGTCAGCTTTGCTACCTGCCGCCACGCCGCTCAGATGCAGAGGAAGATCTCTACACAGACATCTTCTCCCAGAGTCAAGGTGAGAAGCTCCATCAAATAAAGCCTGAAAAAAAATCCAGGCCGCTTTAATTTTTTTTTTTCCATATTCATTTAAAGCTGCACTTGGCAACTTGGCACATTTACAGGTCCAATTAGTGGACAATACTAAAGAGTTTGACTTCAAATCTTTGACTTCCAGAAATTATGCACAGCGTATTAAAGCCATCAGTTGCTCACAGCATGGCCGTGTTTATAAACCCAGCTGGCCTGTAATCACTTAATACCAGTGGATAGCAAATGTACCAGAGGGCAAAAGGATGCAGTTCTCAAGCTCAGATTTGTTTTGCTTGTATGCAGAAAAGATTTATCGCTTGTGTCCTCAGTGACACCAGTTTCCTTTATGCAAATACAGTGAATATACAGGGTCTTAATTAGGGAGGACAGGAGGCTCTCAGCAGTGTGTTGTAGCTTAATTTTGTGGATTATTGTGATAAGGTCGTCAGGTTTTACATGAAGGTCTGTCAGAGCCATTTCAAGCTAGTCTTTCTAATTTCCCATTTTTTGGAGGGTCACTTGAATGTAACACCTGACCTGGCATCTCAGGTGTTTGAAATGGGTAGAGCAGGAAGGAAGCTACAGTCTTCAAATGCTGGATATTTGGTCAAAATCTCACTTTTATTGTTCGATAAATCCATTTTTGCCCCATTGATTTGAACTTTGTTTTTATAAAAGCCTGTTTATTTTGGGTGAACATTTGTTTGGATTTTTTTGTTTTTTTATATGAACGCGACAATCTTTCAAGTCAGTTAAGTGTCACACAGCAACTCTCCTAACATCTTGCAAATTAATCAACACAACAATAACCATGGATCATCAAACAAAAATGGTAAGTACAACCTAATACAATGATTTGGTCATATCCCATGGCATCTGTGCGCGGCTATTTCAAACTTATTTAGAAGCTGCAGTATGAACTTATTTTTAATAAAAAAGTACACAGCAAGGACAATGTTACTAAAGCATTTTACAGTGCTTTTAAAAGTGGAATCATCTAATTTGGAGAAAAAAGGATCCTTACAGCTTTTCATGAGGCTCATACATGACTGTTATGTTTGTTGCAGAGGAGATCCTGGACGATGGGGTGGGACTGTTGCTTGAGAGCTCAGGAGACAGCCTGGACGACGACTCTGAGATGTACAGTGATTTTGAGTGCAGAAAAGTAAGAGCACAGTTTTATTATTCATTTGTGGAGTCTGATTGAATATCACTCCAGAAAACCTCCGAAAGCATATCCTTCAAATGTTTCCATGCCTACATTATCCCAAAGTTAATCCCATGTTTCTCAACACAAATCTGCATCTGGTTTTTCTTTTCCTTTTATGACACAACTGTTTTAATTGCGCTTACTAGCCACTGACAACAAAAATCAAAAGAGACCTAAATATTAATATATGCCATCATTGCTAAATGAAATGCATTTATGCATCAGTGACTTGAGGCAAAGTGAAGTGTTTGCTTAGAATGTAACAGCCAAGTGATAGATGGGTCTTTGATTAAGCTTGCATTCCAATTGCATTTTAACTCTAAATGGACTTGCAGACACTGATTACAAAAGAAATCATAGAGCAAGATTGGTAACAACAAGCAATTGCAACCCCAGTTCAAAAAAAGTGGGAACAAAAACAAAATGCAGTGGTTAGATTTGCAAATACAACTGAATACAGCACAAAGATAGGCATTAAAGATATTTAATGTTTAAATGATAAAACTTTGCTTTGATGCCTGCATCACATTTCAAAAAGTTGGGATAGTGGCACGTTCACCACTGTGTGATATCACCCTTTCTTTTAAAAAAACTTAAACGCATTTGAGAACTGAGCACATTATTTGTTGAAGTTTTGAAAGTGTAATTCTTTGCCACTCCCTCTTCAGTTGCTCAACAGGCTGTCAACTGTCCATCGACATACAGTATTGTTAGCTTCATAATACCCTCACATTTTCAGTCAGGTCTGCACTGGAGGCAGGCTGCTCTGGTACCTGCACTCTTTTACTATGAAGCCATGCTGTTGTAACACCTGCAGACTGTTGTTCAGCATTGTTATTATGGGATAAGCAGGGACATCCCTGAAAAAGACATCATCTGCATGGTAGCATATGTTGCTCCAAAACCTTTACCTTTGAGCTGGGGCTCAGAGACAGCTTTTCTGGATGTTGTTGATATATGGCTTTAGCTTTGCATGGTGAAGTTTTAACTTACATTTGTAGATGCTCTGTCAAACTGTGTTTACTCAAAGTGTTCCTTAGCCCACCTAGTAATATCCTTGTATCGTAGTAGTTTCCTTGTCATGAAGTACTGCATAATGAGTCAAAGGTCACAGGCATTCAATCTTAGTTTGAAGCCTTGCCCCTTATGTGCAGAGATTCCTCTGGATTCTGTGATTTTTTTGATGATATTATGGATTGTAGATGAAAAGAGATGAGATTGTAGATGATTGTAGGTGAAATCCCTAAATTTATTGCAATAGTGCTTTGAGAAATGTTGTTAAACTGTTGGACTGTTTTTCTCACACAGTTTTTCACAAAGTGGTGAACCTTGCCCCCTCCTTGCCTGTTAACAGCTGAGCCTTTTGAGGATGCCCCTTTCATTATACTATCACCTGTTAACAATTGACCTGCTGACTTGTAAAAAAAAAAGAAGTATGCAACTAGCTGACTCCTAAGGACAACTGGGCTCCAGAAAGAACGATTAGTTCATCTCTTATCGAAACACTTGACATCATTTCTCATTGTATCAACTTTAATTAGGAGCTAAACTGGGAGAACACCAAGGGTCGCTATGATATCCTTATCTCAGTGTCAGCCCACTTGCCCTTTTGACTTGTCTTATTACTGCTCTTTTATCTGTTCTCTCTTCAGTCCCATCATGTAACCTCGCTTTGTTATTGAGCAGCAATTAATCAAATATTTTACCAATTCTAGTGAACAGCCTGTGAAAAAACTAGTAAGAATAATTTAATGGATATAAATGAAACAAGGATATGGATTTTGGATATGAGCAAAAGATAGGGAAAAACATCTGTAGATTTCTGCATTCTATCATAGTAGTGATTTGTCCTGTTAATTTGCTCCTTTGTTTTTCTTTGAATGCTGACTGCCCTTCCTCTCTCTTTGATGCTAGTTCCTTTGTCTTTGTGTAGTGTTGAAAGTATTTGATGAATCAGAGCAAGGCAAATCAGAGTAAGATGCTGCACTCTGAAAAACTTCAAAGTTCAGAGATGAGTTAGGATTTAAGGCTTTGTATCTGAAATGTCTTAATGATGTCTGGCATTGCACCACAAGCTCACTAATAATAAAACAAAATCATACAAATTGGCGAACTGATCTGCTTTTTGGCTTGGCAAGTGAGCCCCTTATGTGAAACATGATGGCCATTTGGTCCTTTAAAACTTCTTTTTGCAACAAATGTTTTTAGATTATAGTCAGTGAAAATTTGCAGTAACTCTGACAAGGGAGTAAAGTTAAAAATAGTCTACAGTAGCTTTAAAGTGAATGCTTTGAGAGATTGATTACTTTCATTTTGTTTTGTGCTTTGGATCTGACACAAACCTCTTTGTTATTGCACTAAAGGGCAACACTCTTTTTATTTATTTTACCAGAAAGTCCTATCAAGATCTTTTTGTTTTACACGAGAGACCTGTGAAAGATATATTAAAAAAGCTATTTGCAATATAGTGTCCATTCCTCTGTTTATGACCCCTTTACTTGTTGTGGGGTGCATTTAAATGGTCATATTTGTTAGTGCTAGACATTCATAGCAAGGACTTGGTTATACTCTACCACTGTCACTTTCTGGGCAAAGTGCCCTTTGTTGGTGTGTGTTTGAGAGCCATTCTTGTAAATAATGCAATAACTGAGAAAAAGGAAACACCAGAAAGTTTTCTCAATGATAACATAAGTACTGAAAACTACTCAGAGATGGAGGATTTCTAAATATGTGATAATATCTGTTGATGTATTTGCCTTGCTTCTCTCCTTTACCGATCTGAGCAAGGACTTGTCTCTGGGCTTGTGATGCTCCTTCCCCATTTGATTTATTACTTAATACATTTTGGCACGGTGCAAAATTTACCACTCTTCATTTTCTTCCCTGTAAAACCTCCCACACCGGTTGTTCCTGTATTCACCTTCCTCTGCAGCCTGCTCCCTTACAGCTCCCCTCTCCTCATCACTCTCCCCCTGTTCCTGAAATCCTGCATTTATATTCTACTGCGGTGTAGCTCACCCAGCCAATCCTGCTCTACCACAGCCTTACGGAGGAGACTCTTTCCCTCCTGCTCCCCTGCTTTCTCCCCGGTCTGGAGGATTATCAAGACTCATTTACAATGCTGCTGGAGTTGGACAGATCTTCACACTTACACTGTGTGCCTGAGTTTAGAGAAGAGAGAGAGGGAGAGAAAACACCAGAGCAGGATATCAGTGACAGAACTACAGCAGACTCTGAGGGTGAAAAGAAGGAGAGTTGGAAGGCTGTAAGCGCTAGTGGGCGGAGAGGAGGAGGCTAAGCAGCTTCACTCATCCCTCATCACAAGCACCACAGCACCTTCTCTTTTTTTTTTTACAACAAGAGGAAAGACAGAAAGGCTGAGACATGTGTTGGAGAGGCGCAGTATATACTTGACTTTTTCCAAAGCCTGGAGTCTCTTTCTCTCTGGCACTTAAAACGACGGTCCACCTGCACTTGGCTATGTCTGTCCTAAAGTGGAGCAAACACAGCAAGCGCTCCTCAGACTCCATCTATGACATGCTTCATCTGGTGAGATTCCTGCTTTGTTTACCTTTTCCTTAACTCGCTACCTCTTGCTACTGCTGTGATAGATGGCAAGCTGCTGTTGTCTTATTCCAGTGAGAGTAAAACACCTTTTCCTTTACAGCATTTGTTTCTCACCTCCTCTTGGCTGCTTGAGACAGATGAGAGGAAGCTGTGAGTCACTGTTTTGTCGCAGAATTGCCCCGTAATCACTGAAATACTCCACAGGATGCCAAAATGAAATGCTGTATGTAGGAGCTTAGACTCTACAGGTCTGACCACAGATGACTTGGATTCTGCTTGACATCCTACCCTGACTGTTTTTGTTGCTGTTGCAGAGTTTCTCTCTTTGGCACCCCGAGCTGTGATCTTAGGCTCAGTTTCATAGGGCAGACGTGCAATCTTCTCTACGCCATCATCTGTGCTTTCATGCTTTGAAACTGCTTTTAATCTATATTTCATTTGCAAGGGGACAGGCTGGTCCCTGGCATCTCACAGTTTTGCCCATGACAGCCTCTCTTATCTACATATTGTTCTTTTCATGTGATATTGGAGGCTTTGATCCCCCTCCATCCTCTGTTCTTTCTTCTTACTCTGCCATGTCATGACTTTCCATACACCCAAGGCTGTCATGGTGTTAATTATTTTGTGAATGGGATTGTGAAGACAATGACTGGGCTGTGGCTGTGTTATTAGGCTCAGTAAAACTGGTTGGGCTCAGTTGACTTAATTGGGTAAGAAAGAATCAGGTTTATTTACAGATTCTTTTCTTGGCATTGCATTTATTTTAAAGGTTGCACATTTGAATCTGTCCTGCTGTTGAGTGTGTTTGTTCATCAAACTCATTGTTGTCATACTGCACTTGGACTAACATGTGGCCGTATCATGATGTGTATCATCACATCAGAAAGTGCTGCAGGAATGAATGCAGACATGTACTGAGAAAGAAAACATATGTCTTGTGATGAAGTATGTTTTAAAGGATGCTTATGAAGCAAATCTCAATTGTGTTTTGACAGGATTTCTCATGCAGATTTTTTGTGTAAAAATATATTTTGCACACTGTCAGCAGTAAATTCATTGATAATGGGGTGTTTCAAGGTTAATAGACCTTTCTCAGGGAACTGGATTTTTTAGAACCACTTACTACATCCAAATGGTTTTGTAAATAACGGAACTTAGTTGCATGCACATGCTGTGTTTAATCTAACATTTTTCTACTCAGCCAAAACATCATCAGCAGATATTTTACTACAGATGTAGTTAAAATAGCACCAGTGCAATGGTGTAAATTGCTTGACATGACATTACGTTTCCAGACATGACAGCACTTCCTAGTTCATCTGTTGATCTGGGAGTTGCCTGATTATTTTGGGAACATTGTCACCGGGGACAAACTGCTGTCGTGCATCACATATGGATGTGTCTGTCTGATTAGATAACAACACTGATTATCATCGTCATTTGCAAAACTGCATGAGAAGCTGCGTGACTGTCACAGGATAACACAATGTTCTTCCTTTGTTCTGCATATACTTCGCTTTTGTATTTTTTTATCATAGTTTAGTGAATGGCTGTTTTTTTTTTACCTTGCATCAAGTTGTTGTAAGTCTGAAAAAACATTTTGTATTTCACTTAAATGAGCAATGCAGTTTCATATATACACTTGTTTTTACGCACAGTGATGACTAATTGAAAACACAAAGTTGTTTTGATGCCCTCTGATGTGTTAACCGATGATAGACTAGAAGCTTGGATCTTAATTAAGATTGTTTTAAGCTGAGAATGATAACTTTCTATCTTCTGCAGGTGTTCAAGGCTATATATTTTTTATTTCCCAGAGGAGCTTGTAGTTGTGACAGGATAAATGGCTTCTGTCTGACCTATAAAAAAATCCTTATATTACCAACCAGAGACCTCTCAGCTCTCCGCTATGCACTCAGTCTCAATACCATCAAGTGGGTTCTCTTATGTGGCCATAAATGTTTACTCCTCGCAACTTTCTCAATTTGTCTTTATCTGTCATATCTGTTAAAATAAAACATCTTTTATATATTAGATTCTGTCCCCATGAAATTGAATAAGGTTTTGATGGATATGAATAATTTTCTTTGTGTTTTCTGTTTGTATCGATCTCAAAAGCCAAAATACCCTTGTGTTGTTTTGACCGTCGAGACTGTAGCCTGTTGCGAACAAAGTAACCGTATTAGTTAGGCAATGTGGGCTGTTACTAAGTGGGGTCTATTTTTGTCCAAAATGATAGTCTAATTCACATCAGGGCTGGTCTCCAAGGCAACCCATACTGTATGTGGACAGACGCTGTTGTGTGTGTATTTTTTGATTCCATGAAAGAGATGAATCATTACACCACTGATCCTTCAGTAGGAAGAAAACACAAGGGAAAAGAGGGCTATGAGAGAAAGAGAGGGAGGCAGAGAGTCATTGTTATGACAGACTGAAAATAGACCAAATTAGTGCAAATGATTTTTTTTTTTTTTAAGCGCTGCCTCTCTGCCTCTTCCTAGGCTCACTTTCTGCACAGTCATGAACCTGTGCACATCAGTAGGTGGAAAGAAACACTGTATGTTAATATTTGAGGTGCTGCCTCTGTACTGATTGATAGATATTTGGATAAATATTTTTCTCCTCCACTTTTCTGTCCTTGAATTTTTTTTGTAGAGTACGGAGCAGGTCGCTGCTTTCTGCCGCAGTCTCCATGACATGAATACCTCGGAGTGTGTGTCCTCTTCGCCCAGTCCAGACTCGCCCTTCCCACCTCCTGCAACTCTTCGACAGCTCTCCGATGCCGACAAGCTTCGCAAAGTCATCTGTGAACTTGTGGAGACGGAACGCACCTATGTCAAAGTAAGTATCACTTGTCTTACTCGTAAGGGGCAGATCGTCTTTGTGGGTGTTTATGTGTGGCCCTCCTGTCCATCGATCCATGTTTCTTGTCAGCCTCAGGTTGTGTTAGACACACACATTACCTATTCCACATGACCAATCCATATTTATCTGTGTGTCCCAGGAGATATGAGGGGGACACAGCTGTGCCCTTGCCTGGATATTGCCTAATCTTTTTTCTGCCTGTTATAAATGTGGCTTGGTAAAATAACTGGGTTAGAGGGAGTGTATAATAGGATAATGTCTAGGCTATCTAAAACATTATACTTCACTACAGTGGGCAGATAATACACTAATTGCAGAAATATCTTTATGCATGATATAGTGTGTATTGTATAACCTTCAAAGGGGATAGTTAGATTTTTTGTGGACTTGGGCTATTTCTTCTAATTACAGAGTTAAACAGACATGTGCATATACTGTGTGTGCATGTGTGCAGTTTGCAGTAATGGGACCTTGTAGTTCAACTGGGAATGAAGTAGAGGTGTTGACAAAATAACAGAAAAAGACTAAATGAAGAGTGACTCACGCTATTTTGGATGAAATACTATACTATGACTATTTATAGTATAACATACTATTCTATGACCTTTTTATGCTATTTTTGAGGACATTTTACATTGTTTATGCTATTTTGGATGACATACAGTACTATACTATGACTTTTTTTCACTATTTACTATACTATGACTATTTTTTGTGAAAGTTTTATGCTGTTTGGGACAACATACTATTCTTTTACTTTCTATACAGTTTTGGGTGACATACTATACTATGCTGTTCTTTCATGATTTTGGATGACATATTATACTATGACGTTTTACCATAATTTTGGACCACATACTGTACTATGATGTTTTTTCATGATTTGGGAGACATACTATACTATGAAGTTTTTTCCTGATTTTGGACCACATACTATACTGAGGTATTTTCATGATTTTGGACCACATGCTATACTGTGATGTTTTTTTCAGGATTTTGGGCCATATACTACTATGATGGTTATGTGATGATGATGGACGACACATTATTCTTTGATGGTTTTTTTTAATGATTTTGGACCAAATATTATACCATGACGGCTTTGTGATGATTTTGTACGACATACTATAATATGACACTTTTTTCATGATTTTGGCCAACATACTATAATATGACATTTTTTTGGGGATTTTGGAAGACATACTACACTATGACCTTCTTTTTTTTCATCATTTTGTACAACATTCTATACTATGATGTTTCTTCATGATTTTGGACCACATACTATGCTGTGACAGTTTTGTGATGATTTTGGAAAACATAACCATACATTGACGATTTCTCATGATTTTAGATCATATGATTTTGCACAACATACCATGATATTTTTTCATGTATTTGGACTACATACTATACTGTGATGGTTCTTCGTGATTTTGAATGACATACTATAATATGGCCTTTTTTTAATGATTTTGGACAACATACTATACTATGATGTTTCTTCGTGATTTTGGACGACATACTATACCATGGCATTTTTCATGATTTTCACTATCACAGTGTTGCGATTATTATGGAAGACATACTATACTATAACTTTTTAATGATTTTCAACGACATACTATACTATGACTTTTTAATGATTTTCAACGACATACTATACTATGATGTTTTGCCATGATTTTGGACCACATACTGTACTATGATGTTTTTTTTCATGATTTTGGACCACATGCTATAGTATGATGTTTTTTCATGATTTTGGACCACTTACTATACCAAAATGTGTTTTCATGATTTTGGACAACATACTATACTGCGACATTTTTCACGCTTTTGGACCACATACTGTACTATGCCCTTCTTTCATGATTTTTGAAAAGATACTATGGTTTGACCTTTTTTCGCAATTTTGGACAACATACCATACCGTGCCGTTTCTTTTTTCACAATTTTGGATGATATACTATACTATAATGTTTTTTCATCATTTTGGGAATGCCATACTAAAGTATGGCGAAAAATGTCAAAATATGACATGTCCCAAGAACAACTGAAAACTGCATAAAATAGTGTGCCGAGACACGCCATAGCATAGAATGTTTCAAAAACGGCCCAAAACAACATAATATAGCATGTCGAAAAAACAACTGAGAAAGCCATATAGCCGCATAGCGAAAAATGTCAAAATATGATATGTGCCAAAACCAGCTGATAACTGCATAAAATAGTGTGCCGAGACACGCCATAGCATAGAATGTTGCAAAATTGGTCCAAAACACCATAATATAGCATGTCGAAAAAACAACTGAAAAAGCCTTACTATATTATGGCAAAAAATGTATATATGACATGTCCCAAAAACAGCTGACAACTGCATAAAATAGTGTGCTGAGACCCTTTGTAGCATAGAAGTTTGCAAATACTGCCCCAAAACAACATAATATAGCATGGCAAAAAATGTCAAAACATGACGTCCAAAAAACAGCTGAAAACCACATTAAACCACATGAAATAGTGTGCAGAGACATGCCATAGCATAGGATGTTGCAAGAATGGCCAAAAACACCATAAAATAGCATGTTGAAACAATGACCAAAAATGCCATACTATAATATGGCAAAAACTTCAAAAAATGACATGTCCAAAAAACTGCCGAAAACCACATTAAACCACATGAAATAGTGTGCAGAGACATGCCATAGCATAGGATGTTGCAAGAATGGCCAAAAACACCATAAAATAGCATGTTGAAACAATGACCAAAAATGCCATACTATAATATGGCAAAAACTTCAAAAAATGACATGTCCAAAAAACTGCCGAAAACCACATTAAACCACATAAAAGAGCATGCACAAAAATGACATAGCTTAGGATGTTGCAAAAATGGCCAAAAACAACATAAAATAGGATGTTGAAAAAAACACTAAAATTTCATGCTGTAGTATGGCAAAAATGTCAAAAAATGATGTGTCCAAAAAACTGCTGAAAACCACATTAAACCACATAAAATGGCATGTAGATACATGTCATAGCATAGAATGTTGCAAAAATGGCAAAAACACCATAAAACAGCATGTTGATGAAATGACCAAAAAAGCCATACTACAGTATGGCAAAAACATCAAAAAATGACATTTCCAAAAAACTGTTGAAAACCACATTAAACCACATGAAATGGCATGCAGAGACATGTCATAGCATAAGATGTTGCAAAAACTGCCCCAAACACCATAAAATAGCATGTTGAAAAAATGACTAAAAATGCCATACTATAGTATGGCAAAAATATCAAAAAATGATGTGTCCAAAAAACTGCTGAAAACCACATTAAACCACATAAAATGTCATGTAGATACATGCCATAGCATGGGATGTTGCAAAAATGGGCAAAAACACCTTAAAACAGCATGTTGATAAAATGACCAAAAAATGCCATACTATAGTATGGCAAAAATGTCAAAAAATGACATGTCTAAAAAACTGCCGAAAACCACATTAAACAACATTAAATAGCATGCAGAGACGTGCCATAGCATAGGATGTTGCAAAAATGGGCAAAAACACCATAAAATAGCATGTTGATAAAATGACCAAAAAATGCCATACTATAGTATGGCAAAAATGTCAAAAAATGACATGTCCAAAAAAACTGCTGACAACTGCATAAAATAGTGTGCTGAGACCCTTTGTAGCATAGACGTTTGCAAATACTGCCCCAAAACAACATAATATAGCATGGCAAAAAATGTCAAAACATGATATGTCCAAAAAACTGCTGGAACCCACATTAAACCACATGAAATGTCATGTAGATACATGCCATAGCATAGAATGTTGCAAAAATGGCCAAAAATACCATAAACCCAGCATATTGATAAAATGACCAAAAATGCCATGCAATAGTATGGCAAAAACGTCAAAAATGACATGTCCAAAAAACTGCTGAAAACCACATTAAACCACATGAAATGGCATGCAGAGACATGCCATAGCTTAGGATGTTGCAAAAACTGCCCCAAACACCATAAAATAGCATGTTGAAAAAATGACTAAAAATGCCATACTATAGTATGGCAAAAATATCAAAAAATGGTGTGTCCAAAAAAACTGCTGAAAACCAGATTAAACCACATGAAATGACATGCAGATACATGCCATAGCATAGGATGTTACAAAAATAGCCAAAAACACCATAAAACTGCATATTGATAAAATGACCATGAAATGCCATACTATAGTATGGCAAAAATGTCAAAAAATGACATGTCCAAACAACTGCTGAAAACCGCATTAAGCCACATGAAATGGGATGCAGAGACATGTCAACTACCCCAAACACCATAAAATAGCATGTTGAAAAAATGACTAAAAATGCCATACTATAGTATGGCAAAAATGTCAAAAAATGACATGTCTAAAAAACTGCTGAAAACCACATTAAATCACATGAAATGGCATGCAGATACATGCCATAGCATAGGATGTTGCAAAAATGGCCAAAAACACCATAAAACAGCATGTTGTTAAAATGACCAAAAATGCCATACTATAGAATGGCAAAAACGTCAAAAATGACATGTCTAAAAAACTGCTGAAAACCACATTAAACCACGTAAAATGTAATGTAGATACATGCCATAGCATAGGATGTTGCAAAATGGCCAAAAACACCATAAAATAGCATGTTGAAAAAAATGACTAAAAATGCCATACTATAGTATGGCAAAAATGTCAAAAAATGACATGTCTAAAAAACTGCTGAAAACCACATTAAACAACATAAAATAGTATGCAGAGACATGCCATAGCTTAGGATGTTGCAAAAACTGTCCCAAACACCATAAAATAGCATGTTGAAAAAATGACAAAAAATGCCATACTATAGTATGGCAAAAATGTCAAAAAATGACATGTCTAAAAAACTGCTGAAAACCACATTAAATCACATAAAATGTCACGTAGATACATGCCATAGCTTAGGATGTTGCAAAAATGGCCAAAAACACCATAAAACAGCATGTTGTTAAAATGACCAAAAATGCCATACTGTAGTATGGCAAAAACGTCAAAAAATGACATGTCTAAAAAACTGCTGAAAACCACATTAAACCACATAAAATGTCATGTAGATACATGCCATTGCATAGGATGTTGCAAAAATAGCCAAAACACCATAAAATAGCATGTTGTTAAAATGACCAAAAATGCCATACTATAGAATACAAAAACGTCAAAAAATGACATGTCCAAAAAAACTGCCGAAAACCACATTAAACAACATAAAATAGTATGCAGAGACATGCCATAGCATAGGATGTTGCAAAAACTGCCCCAAACACCATAAAATAGCATGTTGAAAAAATGACTAAAAATGCCATACTATAGTATGGCAAAAATGTCAAAAAATGACATGTCTAAAAAACTGCTGAAAACCACATTAAGCCACACAAAATGTCATGTAGATACATGTCATTGCATAGGATGTTGCAAAAACTGCCAAAAACACCATAAAATAGCATGTTGAAAAAATGACTAAAATTTCATACTGTACTATGGCAAAAATGGCAAAAAATGACATGTCCAAAAAACTGCCGAAAAACACATTAAACAACATAAAATAACATGCAGAGACATGCTGTAGCTTAGGATGTTGCAAAACTGGCCAGAAACACCATAAAATAGCATGTTGAAAAAATGACTAAAAATGCCATACTATAGTATGGCAAAAATGTCAAAAAATGACATGTCTAAAAAACTGCTGAAAATCACATTAAACAACATAAAATAGTATGCAGAGACATGCCATTGCATAGGATGTTGCAAAAATAGCCAAAACACCATAAAATAGCATGTTGAAAAAATGACTAAAATTTCATACTGTAGTATGGCAAAAATATCAAAAAATGATGTGTGCAAAAAACTGCTGAAAACCACATTAAATCACATAAAATGTCATGTAGATACATGCCATAGCATAGGATGTTGCAAAACTGGCCAGAAACACCATAAAATAGCATGTTGAAAAAATGACAAAAAATGCCATACTATAGTATGGCAAAAATGTCAAAAAATGACATGTCTAAAAAACTGCCGAAAACCACATTAAACAACATAAAATAGCATGCAGAGACATGCCATAGCTTAGGATGTTGCGAAACTGGCCAGAAACACCATAAAATAGCATGTTGAAAAAATGACTAAAAAACCCATACTATAGTATGGCAAAAATGTCAAAAAATGATGTGTCCAAAAAACTGCTGAAAACCACATTAAACCACATAAAATGGCATGTAGATACATGTCATAGCATAGAATGTTGCAAAAATGGCAAAAACACCATAAAACAGCATGTTGATGAAATGACCAAAAAAGCCATACTACAGTATGGCAAAAACATCAAAAAATGACATTTCCAAAAAACTGTTGAAAACCACATTAAACCACATGAAATGGCATGCAGAGACATGTCATAGCATAAGATGTTGCAAAAACTGCCCCAAACACCATAAAATAGCATGTTGAAAAAATGACTAAAAATGCCATACTATAGTATGGCAAAAATATCAAAAAATGATGTGTCCAAAAAACTGCTGAAAACCACATTAAACCACATAAAATGTCATGTAGATACATGCCATAGCATGGGATGTTGCAAAAATGGGCAAAAACACCTTAAAACAGCATGTTGATAAAATGACCAAAAAATGCCATACTATAGTATGGCAAAAATGTCAAAAAATGACATGTCTAAAAAACTGCCGAAAACCACATTAAACAACATTAAATAGCATGCAGAGACGTGCCATAGCATAGGATGTTGCAAAAATGGGCAAAAACACCATAAAATAGCATGTTGATAAAATGACCAAAAAATGCCATACTATAGTATGGCAAAAATGTCAAAAAATGACATGTCCAAAAAAACTGCTGACAACTGCATAAAATAGTGTGCTGAGACCCTTTGTAGCATAGACGTTTGCAAATACTGCCCCAAAACAACATAATATAGCATGGCAAAAAATGTCAAAACATGATATGTCCAAAAACCTGCAGAAAACCACATTATATTACATACAATAGCAAGCAGAGACATGCCATAGCATAGGATGTTGCAAGAATGGCAAAAAACACCATAAAATAGCATGTTCATAAAATGACCAAAAAATGCCATACTATAGTATGGCAAAAATGTCAAAAAATGACATGTCCAAAAAACTGCTGGAACCCACATTAAACCACATGAAATGTCATGTAGATACATGCCATAGCATAGAATGTTGCAAAAATGGCCAAAAATACCATAAACCCAGCATATTGATAAAATGACCAAAAATGCCATGCAATAGTATGGCAAAAACGTCAAAAATGACATGTCCAAAAAACTGCTGAAAACCACATTAAACCACATGAAATGGCATGCAGAGACATGCCATAGCTTAGGATGTTGCAAAAACTGCCCCAAACACCATAAAATAGCATGTTGAAAAAATGACTAAAAATGCCATACTATAGTATGGCAAAAATATCAAAAAATGGTGTGTCCAAAAAAACTGCTGAAAACCAGATTAAACCACATGAAATGACATGCAGATACATGCCATAGCATAGGATGTTACAAAAATAGCCAAAAACACCATAAAACTGCATATTGATAAAATGACCATGAAATGCCATACTATAGTATGGCAAAAATGTCAAAAAATGACATGTCCAAACAACTGCTGAAAACCGCATTAAGCCACATGAAATGGGATGCAGAGACATGTCAACTACCCCAAACACCATAAAATAGCATGTTGAAAAAATGACTAAAAATGCCATACTATAGTATGGCAAAAACGTCAAAAAATGACATGTCTAAAAAACTGCTGAAAACCACATTAAACAACATAAAATAGCATGCAGATACATGCCATAGCATAGGATGTTGCAAAACAGGCCAGAAACACCATAAAATAGCATGTTGAAAAAATGACTAAAAATGCCATACTATAGTATGGCAAAAATGTCAAAAAATGACATGTCTAAAAAACTGCTGAAAACCACATTAAATCACATGAAATGGCATGCAGATACATGCCATAGCATAGGATGTTGCAAAAATGGCCAAAAACACCATAAAACAGCATGTTGTTAAAATGACCAAAAATGCCATACTATAGAATGGCAAAAACGTCAAAAATGACATGTCTAAAAAACTGCTGAAAACCACATTAAACAACATAAAATAGCATGCAGAGACATGCCATAGCATAGGATGTTGCAAAATGGCCAAAAACACCATAAAATAGCATGTTGAAAAAAATGACTAAAAATGCCATACTATAGTATGGCAAAAATGTCAAAAAATTATGTGTCCAAAAAACTGCTGAAAACCACATTAAACAACATAAAATAGCATGCAGAGACATGCCATAGCATAGGATGTTGCAAAACTGGCCAGAAACACCATAAAATAGCATGTTGAAAAAAATGACTAAAAATGCCATACTATAGTATGGCAAAAATGTCAAAAAATGACATGTCTAAAAAACTGCTGAAAACCACATTAAACAACATAAAATAGTATGCAGAGACATGCCATAGCTTAGGATGTTGCAAAAACTGTCCCAAACACCATAAAATAGCATGTTGAAAAAATGACAAAAAATGCCATACTATAGTATGGCAAAAATGTCAAAAAATGACATGTCTAAAAAACTGCTGAAAACCACATTAAATCACATAAAATGTCACGTAGATACATGCCATAGCTTAGGATGTTGCAAAAATGGCCAAAAACACCATAAAACAGCATGTTGTTAAAATGACCAAAAATGCCATACTATAGTATGGCAAAAACGTCAAAAAAATATGTGTCCAAAAAACTGCTGAAAACCACATTAAACAACAGAAAATAGCATGCAGAGACATGCCATAGCATAGGATGTTGCAAAAATGGCCAAAAACACCATAAAACAGCATGTTGTTAAAATGACCAAAAATGCCATACTGTAGTATGGCAAAAACGTCAAAAAATGACATGTCTAAAAAACTGCTGAAAACCACATTAAACCACATAAAATGTCATGTAGATACATGCCATTGCATAGGATGTTGCAAAAATAGCCAAAACACCATAAAATAGCATGTTGTTAAAATGACCAAAAATGCCATACTATAGAATACAAAAACGTCAAAAAATGACATGTCCAAAAAAACTGCCGAAAACCACATTAAACAACATAAAATAGTATGCAGAGACATGCCATAGCATAGGATGTTGCAAAAACTGCCCCAAACACCATAAAATAGCATGTTGAAAAAATGACTAAAAATGCCATACTATAGTATGGCAAAAATGTCAAAAAATGACATGTCCAAAAAACTGCTGAAAACCACATTAAGCCACACAAAATGTCATGTAGATACATGTCATTGCATAGGATGTTGCAAAAATGGCCAAAAACACCATAAAATAGCATGTTGATAAAATGACTAAAATTTCATACTGTACTATGGCAAAAATGTCAAAAAATGACATGTCCAAAAAACTGCCGAAAAACACATTAAACAACATAAAATAACATGCAGAGACATGCTGTAGCTTAGGATGTTGCAAAACTGGCCAGAAACACCATAAAATAGCATGTTGAAAAAATGACTAAAAATGCCATACTATAGTATGGCAAAAATGTCAAAAAATGACATGTCTAAAAAACTGCTGAAAATCACATTAAACAACATAAAATAGTATGCAGAGACATGCCATTGCATAGGATGTTGCAAAAATAGCCAAAACACCATAAAATAGCATGTTGAAAAAATGACTAAAATTTCATACTGTAGTATGGCAAAAATATCAAAAAATGATGTGTGCAAAAAACTGCTGAAAACCACATTAAATCACATAAAATGTCATGTAGATACATGCCATAGCATAGGATGTTGCAAAACTGGCCAGAAACACCATAAAATAGCATGTTGAAAAAATGACAAAAAATGCCATACTATAGTATGGCAAAAATGTCAAAAAATGACATGTCTAAAAAACTGCCGAAAACCACATTAAACAACATAAAATAGCATGCAGAGACATGCCATAGCTTAGGATGTTGCGAAACTGGCCAGAAACACCATAAAATAGCATGTTGAAAAAATGACTAAAAAACCCATACTATAGTATGGCAAAAACGTCAAAAAATGACATGTCCAAAAAACTGCTTAAAACCACATTAAACAACATAAAATAGTATGCAGAGACATGCCATAGCTTAGGATGTTGCAAAAACTGTCCCAAACACCATAAAATAGCATGTTGAAAAAAATGACCAAAAATGCCATACTATAGTATGGCAAAAATGTCAAAAAATGACATGTCTAAAAAACTGCTGAAAATCACATTAAACAACATAAAATAGCATGCAGAGACATGCCATAGCTTAGGGTGTTGCAAAACTGGCCAGAAACACCATAAAATAGCATGTTGAAAAAATGACTAAAAATGCCATACTATAGTATGGCAAAAATGACATGTCTAAAAAACTGCTGAAAACCACATTAAACAACATAAAATAGTATGCAGAGACATGCCATAGCTTAGGATGTTGCAAAAACTGTCCCAAACACCATAAAATAGCATGTTGAAAAAAATGACCAAAAATGCCATACTATAGTATGGCAAAAATGTCAAAAAATGACATGTCCAAAAAACTGCTGAAAACCACATTAAACAACATAAAATAACATGCAGAGACATGCTATAGCTTAGGATGTTGCAAAAACTGCCCCAAACACCATAAAATAGCATGTTGAAAAAATGACTAAAAATGCCATACTATAGTATGGCAAAAATGTCAAAAAATTATGAATCCAAAAAACTGCTGAAAACCACATTAAACAACATAAAATAGCATGCAGAGACATGCCATAGCATAGGATGTTGCAAAACTGGCCAGAAACACCATAAAATAGCATGTTGAAAAAATGACTAAAAATGCCATACTATAGTATGGCAAAAATGTCAAAAAATTATGTGTCCAAAAAACTGCTGAAAACCACATTAAACAACAGAAAATAGCATGCAGAGACATGCCATAGCATAGGATGTTGCAAAACTGGCCAGAAACACCATAAAATCGCATGTTGAAAAAATGACTAAAAATGCCATACTATAGTATGGCAAAAATGTCAAAAAATGACATGTCTAAAAAACTGCCGAAAACCACATTAAACAACATAAAATAGTATGCAGAGACATGCCATAGATTAAGATGTTGCAAAAACTGCTCCAAACACCATAAAATAGCATGTTGAAAAAATGACTAAAAATGTCATACTATAGTATGGCAAAAATGTCAAAAAATGACATGTCTAAAAAACTGCTGAAAACCACATTAAGCCACACAAAATGTCATGTAGATACATGTCATTGCATAGGATGTTGCAAAAATGGCCAAAAACACCATAAAATAGCATGTTGAAAAAATGACTAAAATTTCATACTGTAGTATGGCAAAAATGTCAAAAAATGATGTGTGCAAAAAACTGCTGAAAGCCACATTAAATCACATAAAATGTCATGTAGATACATGCCATAGCATAGGATGTTGCAAAACTGGCCAGAAACACCGTGAAATAGCATGTTGATAAAATGACTAAAAATTCCATACTATAGTATGGCAAAAATGTCAAAAAATGACATATCCAAAAACTGCCGAAAAACACATTAAACAACATAAAATAACATGCAGAGACATGCTGTAGCTTAGGATGTTGCAAAAAATGCCCCAAACACCATAAAATAGCATGTTGATAAAATGACCAAAAATGCCATACTATAGTATGGCAAAAATGTCAAAAAGTGACATGTCTAAAAAACTGCTGAAAACCACATTAAACAACATAAAATAGCATGCAGAGACATGCCATAGCATAGGATGTTGCAAAACTGGCCAGAAACACCATAAAATAGCATGTTGAAAAATGACTAAAAATGCCATACTATAGTATGGCAAAATGTCAAAAATTGTGTCCAAAAAACGACTGAAAACCACATTAAACAACATAAAATGGCATGCAGATACATGCCATAGCATAGGATGTTGCAAAATGGCCAAAAACACCATAAAATAGCATGTTGAAAAAATGACTAAAAATGCCATACTATAGTATGGCAAAAATGTCAAAAAATGACATGTCTAAAAAACTGCCGAAAACCACATTAAACAACATAAAATAGTATGCAGAGACATGCCATAGATTAAGATGTTGCAAAACTGCCCCAAACACCATAAAATAGCATGTTGAAAAATGACTAAAAATGCCATACTATAGTATGGCAAAAATGTCAAAAATGACATGTCCAAAAACTGCCGAAAAACACATTAAACAACATAAAATAACATGCAGAGACATGCTGTAGCTTAGGATGTTGCAAAAAATGCCCCAAACACCATAAAATAGCATGTTGAAAAAATGACTAAAAATGCCATACTATAGTATGGCAAAAATGTCAAAAAATTATGTGTGCAAAAAACTGCTGAAAACCACATTAAATCACATAAAATGTCATGTAGATACATGCCATAGCATAGGATGTTGCAAAACTGGCCAGAAACACCGTGAAATAGCATGTTGATAAAATGACTAAAATTCCATACTATAGTATGGCAAAATGTCAAAAATGACATATCCAAAAAACTGCCGAAAAACACATTAAACAACATAAAATAACATGCAGAGACATGCTGTAGCTTAGGATGTTGCAAAAAATGCCCCAAACACCATAAAATAGCATGTTGATAAAATGACCAAAAATGCCATACTATAGTATGGCAAAAATGTCAAAAAGTGACATGTCTAAAAAACTGCTGAAAACCACATTAAACAACATAAAATAGCATGCAGAGACATGCCATAGCATAGGATGTTGCAAAACTGGCCAGAAACACCATAAAATAGCATGTTGAAAAAATGACTAAAAATGCCATACTATAGTATGGCAAAAATGTCAAAAAATGACATATCCAAAAAACTGCCGAAAAACACATTAAACAACATAAAATAACATGCAGAGACATGCCATAGCTTAGGATGTTGCAAAAAATGCCCCAAACACCATAAAATAGCATGTTGAAAAAATGACCAAAAATGCCATACTATAGTATGGCAAAAATGTCAAAAAATGACATGTCTAAAAAACTGCTGAAAACCACATTAAACAACATAAAATAGTATGCAGAGACATGCCATAGATTAAGATGTTGCAAAAACTGCCCCAAACACCATAAAATAGCATGTTGAAAAAATGACTAAAAATGCCATACTATAGTATGGCAAAAATGTCAAAAAATGACATGTCTAAAAAACTGCTGAAAACCACATTAAGCCACACAAAATGTCATGTAGATACATGTCATTGCATAGGATGTTGCAAAAATGGCCAAAAAACACCATAAAATAGCATGTTGAAAAAATGACTAAAATTTCATACTGTAGTATGGCAAAAATGTCAAAAAATGATGTGTGCAAAAAACTGCTGAAAACCACATTAAACAACATAAAATAGTATGCAGAGACATGCCATAGCTTAGGATGTTGCAAAAACTGTCCCAAACACCATAAAATAGCATGTTGAAAAAATGACTAAAATTTCATACTGTAGTATGGCAAAAATGTCAAAAAATGACATATCCAAAAAACTGCCGAAAAACACATTAAACAACATAAAATAACATGCAGAGACATGCTGTAGCTTAGGATGTTGCAAAAAATGCCCCAAACACCATAAAATAGCATGTTGATAAAATGACTAAAAATGCCATACTATAGTATGGCAAAAATGTCAAAAAGTGACATGTCTAAAAAACTGCTGAAAACCACATTAAACAACATAAAATAGCATGCAGAGACATGCCATAGCATAGGATATTGCAAAACTGGCCAGAAACACCATGAAATAGCATGTTGATAAAATGACTAAAAATGCCATACTATAGTATGGCAAAAATGTCAAAAAATGACATGTCTAAAAAACTGCTGAAAACCACATTAAACAACATAAAATAGTATGCAGAGACATGCCATAGCTTAGGATGTTGCAAAAACTGGCCAGAAACACCATGAAATAGCATGTTGATAAAATGACTAAAAATGCCATACTATAGTATGGCAAAAATGTCAAAAAAATTATGAATCCAAAAAACTGCTGAAAACCACATTAAACAACATAAAATAGCATGCAGAGACATGCCATAGCATAGGATGTTGCAAAACTGGCCAGAAACACCATAAAATAGCATGTTGAAAAAATGACTAAAAATGCCATACTATAGTATGGCAAAAATGTCAAAAAATTGTGTCCAAAAAACTGCTGAAAACCACATTAAACAACATAAAATAGCATGCAGAGACATTCCATAGCATAGGATGTTGCAAAAATGGCCCAAAACACCATAAAATAGCATGTTGAAAAAATGACTAAAAATGCCATACTATAGTATGGCAAAAATGTCAAAAAATGACATGTCTAAAAAACTGCTGAAAACCACATTAAGCCACACAAAATGTCATGTAGATACATGTCATTGCATAGGATGTTGCAAAAATGGCCAAAAAACACCATAAAATAGCATGTTGAAAAAATGACTAAAATTTCATACTGTAGTATGGCAAAAATGTCAAAAAATGATGTGTGCAAAAAACTGCTGAAAACCACATTAAACAACATAAAATAGTATGCAGAGACATGCCATAGCTTAGGATGTTGCAAAAACTGTCCCAAACACCATAAAATAGCATGTTGAAAAAATGACTAAAATTTCATACTGTAGTATGGCAAAAATGTCAAAAAATGACATATCCAAAAAACTGCCGAAAAACACATTAAACAACATAAAATAACATGCAGAGACATGCTGTAGCTTAGGATGTTGCAAAAAATGCCCCAAACACCATAAAATAGCATGTTGATAAATGATTAAAATGCCATACTATAGTATGGCAAAAATGTCAAAAAGTGACATGTCTAAAAAACTGCTGAAAACCACATTAAACAACATAAAATAGCATGCAGAGACATGCCATAGCATAGGATATTGCAAAACTGGCCAGAAACACCATGAAATAGCATGTTGATAAATGATTAAAATGCCATACTATAGTATGGCAAAAATGTCAAAAAATGACATGTCTAAAAAACTGCTGAAAACCACATTAAACAACATAAAATAGTATGCAGAGACATGCCATAGCTTAGGATGTTGCAAAAACTGGCCAGAAACACCATGAAATAGCATGTTGATAAAATGACTAAAAATGCCATACTATAGTATGGCAAAAATGTCAAAAAATTATGAATCCAAAAAACTGCTGAAAACCACATTAAACAACATAAAATAGCATGCAGAGACATGCCATAGCATAGGATGTTGCAAAACTGGCCAGAAACACCATAAAATAGCATGTTGAAAAAATGACTAAAAATGCCATACTATAGTATGGCAAAAATGTCAAAAAATTATATGTGCAAAAAACTGCTGAAAGCCACATTAAATCACATAAAATGTCATGTAGATACATGCCATAGCATAGGATGTTGCAAAACTGGCCAGAAACACCGTGAAATAGCATGTTGATAAAATGACTAAAAATTCCATACTATAGTATGGCAAAAATGTCAAAAAATGACATATCCAAAAAACTGCCGAAAAACACATTAAACAACATAAAATAACATGCAGAGACATGCTGTAGCTTAGGATGTTGCAAAAAATGCCCCAAACACCATAAAATAGCATGTTGATAAAATGACCAAAAATGCCATACTATAGTATGGCAAAAATGTCAAAAAGTGACATGTCTAAAAAACTGCTGAAAACCACATTAAACAACATAAAATAGCATGCAGAGACATGCCATAGCATAGGATGTTGCAAAACTGGCCAGAAACACCATAAAATAGCATGTTGAAAAAATGACTAAAAATGCCATACTATAGTATGGCAAAAATGTCAAAAAATTATGTGTCCAAAAAACTGCTGAAAACCACATTAAACAACAGAAAATAGCATGCAGAGACATGCCATAGCATAGGATGTTGCAAAAATGGCCCAAAACACCATAAAATAGCATGTTGATAAAATGACCAAAAATGCCATACTATAGTATGGCAAAAATGTCAAAAAATGACATGTCTAAAAAACTGCCGAAAACCACATTAAACAACATAAAATAGTATGCAGAGACATGCCATAGATTAAGATGTTGCAAAAACTGCCCCAAACACCATAAAATAGCATGTTGAAAAAATGACTAAAAATGCCATACTATAGTATGGCAAAAATGTCAAAAAATGACATGTCCAAAAAACTGCCGAAAAACACATTAAACAACATAACATAACATGCAGAGACATGCTGTAGCTTAGGATGTTGCAAAAACTGCCCCAAACACCATAAAATAGCATGTTGATAAAATGACCAAAAATGCCATACTATAGTATGGCAAAAATGTCAAAAAATGACATATCCAAAAAACTGCCGAAAACCACATTAAACAACATAAAATAGTATGCAGAGACATGCCATAGCTTAGGATGTTGCAAAAACTGTCCCAAACACCATAAAATAGCATGTTGAAAAAATGACTAAAATTTCATACTGTAGTATGGCAAAAATGTCAAAAAATGACATATCCAAAAAACTGCCGAAAAACACATTAAACAACATAAAATAACATGCAGAGACATGCTGTAGCTTAGGATGTTGCAAAAAATGCCCCAAACACCATAAAATAGCATGTTGATAAAATGACCAAAAATGCCATACTATAGTATGGCAAAAATGTCAAAAAGTGACATGTCTAAAAAACTGCTGAAAACCACATTAAACAACATAAAATAGCATGCAGAGACATGCCATAGCATAGGATATTGCAAAACTGGCCAGAAACACCATGAAATAGCATGTTGATAAAATGACTAAAAATGCCATACTATAGTATGGCAAAAATGTCAAAAAATGACATGTCTAAAAAACTGCTGAAAACCACATTAAACAACATAAAATAGTATGCAGAGACATGCCATAGCTTAGGATGTTGCAAAAACTGGCCAGAAACACCATGAAATAGCATGTTGATAAAATGACTAAAAATGCCATACTATAGTATGGCAAAAATGTCAAAAAATGACATGTCCAAAAAACTGCCGAAAAACACATTAAACAACATAAAATAACATGCAGAGACATGCTGTAGCTTAGGATGTTGCAAAAAATGCCCCAAACACCATAAAATAGCATGTTGAAAAAATGACTAAAAATGCCATACTATAGTATGGCAAAAATGTCAAAAAATTATGAATCCAAAAAACTGCTGAAAACCACATTAAACAACATAAAATAGCATGCAGAGACATGCCATAGCATAGGATGTTGCAAAACTGGCCAGAAACACCATAAAATAGCATGTTGAAAAAATGACTAAAAATGCCATACTATAGTATGGCAAAAATGTCAAAAAATTATGTGTGCAAAAAACTGCTGAAAGCCACATTAAATCACATAAAATGTCATGTAGATACATGCCATAGCATAGGATGTTGCAAAACTGGCCAGAAACACCGTGAAATAGCATGTTGATAAAATGACTAAAAATTCCATACTATAGTATGGCAAAAATGTCAAAAAATGACATATCCAAAAAACTGCCGAAAAACACATTAAACAACATAAAATAACATGCAGAGACATGCTGTAGCTTAGGATGTTGCAAAAAATGCCCCAAACACCATAAAATAGCATGTTGATAAAATGACCAAAAATGCCATACTATCGTATGGCAAAAATGTCAAAAAGTGACATGTCTAAAAAACTGCTGAAAACCACATTAAACAACATAAAATAGCATGCAGAGACATGCCATAGCTTAGGATGTTGCAAAACTGGCCAGAAACACCATAAAATAGCATGTTGAAAAAATGACTAAAAATGCCATACTATAGTATGGCAAAAATGTCAAAAAATTGTGTCCAAAAAACTGCTGAAAACCACATTAAACAACATAAAATAGCATGCAGAGACATTCCATAGCATAGGATGTTGCAAAAATGGCCCAAAACACCATAAAATAGCATGTTGAAAAAATGACTAAAAATGCCATACTATAGTATGGCAAAAATGTCAAAAAATGACATGTCTAAAAAACTGCCGAAAACCACATTAAACAACATAAAATAGTATGCAGAGACATGCCATAGATTAAGATGTTGCAAAAACTGCCCCAAACACCATAAAATAGCATGTTGAAAAAATGACTAAAAATGCCATACTATAGTATGGCAAAAATGTCAAAAAATGACATGTCCAAAAAACTGCCGAAAAACACATTAAACAACATAAAATAACATGCAGAGACATGCTGTAGCTTAGGATGTTGCAAAAACTGCCCCAAACACCATAAAATAGCATGTTAATAAAATGACCAAAAATGCCATACTATAGTATGGCAAAAATGTCAAAAAGTGACATGTCTAAAAAACTGCTGAAAACCACATTAAACAACAGAAAATAGCATGCAGAGACATGCCATAGCATAGGATATTGCAAAACTGGCCAGAAACACCATAAAATAGCATGTTGAAAAAATGACTAAAAATGCCATACTATAGTATGGCAAAAATGACATGTCTAAAAAACTGCTGAAAACCACATTAAACAACATAAAATAGTATGCAGAGACATGCCATAGCTTAGGATGTTGCAAAAACTGTCCCAAACACCATAAAATAGCATGTTGAAAAAAATGACCAAAAATGCCATACTATAGTATGGCAAAAATGTCAAAAAATGACATGTCCAAAAAACTGCTGAAAACCACATTAAACAACATAAAATAACATGCAGAGACATGCTATAGCTTAGGATGTTGCAAAAACTGCCCCAAACACCATAAAATAGCATGTTGAAAAAATGACCAAAAATGCCATACTATAGTATGGCAAAAATGTCAAAAAATTATGAATCCAAAAAACTGCTGAAAACCACATTAAACAACATAAAATAGCATGCAGAGACATGCCATAGCATAGGATGTTGCAAAACTGGCCAGAAACACCATAAAATAGCATGTTGAAAAAATGACTAAAAATGCCATACTATAGTATGGCAAAAATGTCAAAAAATGACATGTCTAAAAAACTGCCGAAAACCACATTAAACAACATAAAATAGTATGCAGAGACATGCCAAAGATTAAGATGTTGCAAAAACTGCTCCAAACACCATAAAATAGCATGTTGAAAAAATGACTAAAAATGTCATACTATAGTATGGCAAAAATGTCAAAAAATGACATGTCTAAAAACTGCTGAAAACCACATTAAGCCACACAAAATGTCATGTAGATACATGTCATTGCATAGGATGTTGCAAAATGGCCAAAACACCATAAAATAGCATGTTGAAAAAATGACTAAAATTTCATACTGTAGTATGGCAAAATGTCAAAAATGATGTGTGCAAAAACTGCTGAAAGCCACATTAAATCACATAAAATGTCATGTAGATACATGCCATAGCATAGGATGTTGCAAAACTGGCCAGAAACACCGTGAAATAGCATGTTGATAAAATGACTAAAAATTCCATACTATAGTATGGCAAAAATGTCAAAAAATGACATATCCAAAAAACTGCCGAAAAACACATTAAACAACATAAAATAACATGCAGAGACATGCTGTAGCTTAGGATGTTGCAAAAACTGCCCCAAACACCATAAAATAGCATGTTGATAAAATGACCAAAAATGCCATACTATAGTATGGCAAAAATGTCAAAAAATTGCATGTCTAAAAAACTGCTGAAAACCACATTAAACAACATAAAATAGCATGCAGAGACATGCCATAGCTTAGGATGTTGCAAAACTGGCCAGAAACACCATAAAATAGCATGTTGATAAAATGACCAAAAATGCCATACTATAGTATGGCAAAAATGTCAAAAAATTATGTGTCCAAAAAACTGCCGAAAACCACATTAAACAACATAAAATAACATGCAGAGACATTCCATAGCATAGGATGTTGCAAAATGGCCCAAAACACCATAAAATAGCATGTTGATAAAATGACTAAAAATGCCATACTATAGTATGGCAAAAATGTCAAAAAATGACATGTCTAAAAAACTGCCGAAAACCACATTAAACAACATAAAATAGTATGCAGAGACATGCCATAGATTAAGATGTTGCAAAAACTGCCCCAAACACCATAAAATAGCATGTTGAAAAAATGACTAAAAATGCCATACTATAGTATGGCAAAAATGTCAAAAAATGACATGTCCAAAAAACTGCCGAAAAACACATTAAACAACATAACATAACATGCAGAGACATGCTGTAGCTTAGGATGTTGCAAAAACTGCCCCAAACACCATAAAATAGCATGTTGATAAAATGACCAAAAATGCCATACTATAGTATGGCAAAAATGTCAAAAAATGACATATCCAAAAAACTGCCGAAAACCACATTAAACAACATAAAATAGTATGCAGAGACATGCCAAAGATTAAGATGTTGCAAAAACTGCTCCAAACACCATAAAATAGCATGTTGAAAAAATGACTAAAAAACCCATACTATAGTATGGCAAAAACGTCAAAAAATGACATGTCTAAAAAACTGCTGAAAACCACATTAAACCACATAAAATGTCACGTAGATACATGCCATAGCATAGGATGTTGCAAAATGGCCAAAAACACCATAAAATAGCATGTTGAAAAAATGACTAAAATTTCATACTGTAGTATGGCAAAAATGTCAAAAAATGATGTGTGCAAAAAACTGCTGAAAGCCACATTAAATCACATAAAATGTCATGTAGATACATGCCATAGCATAGGATGTTGCAAAACTGGCCAGAAACACCGTGAAATAGCATGTTGATAAAATGACTAAAAATTCCATACTATAGTATGGCAAAAATGTCAAAAAATGACATATCCAAAAAACTGCCGAAAAACACATTAAACAACATAAAATAACATGCAGAGACATGCTGTAGCTTAGGATGTTGCAAAAAATGCCCCAAACACCATAAAATAGCATGTTGATAAAATGACCAAAAATGCCATACTATAGTATGGCAAAAGTGTCAAAAAGTGACATGTCTAAAAAACTGCTGAAAACCACATTAAACAACATAAAATAGCATGCAGAGACATGCCATAGCTTAGGATGTTGCAAAACTGGCCAGAAACACCATAAAATAGCATGTTGAAAAAATGACTAAAAATGCCATACTATAGTATGGCAAAAATGTCAAAAAATTATGTGTCCAAAAAACTGCTGAAAACCACATTAAACAACATAAAATAGCATGCAGAGACATTCCATAGCATAGGATGTTGCAAAAATGGCCCAAAACACCATAAAATAGCATGTTGAAAAAATGACTAAAAATGCCATACTATAGTATGGCAAAAATGTCAAAAAATGACATGTCTAAAAAACTGCCGAAAACCACATTAAACAACATAAAATAGTATGCAGAGACATGCCATAGATTAAGATGTTGCAAAAACTGCCCCAAACACCATAAAATAGCATGTTGAAAAAATGACTAAAAATGCCATACTATAGTATGGCAAAAATGTCAAAAAATGACATGTCCAAAAAACTGCCGAAAAACACATTAAACAACATAACATAACATGCAGAGACATGCTGTAGCTTAGGATGTTGCAAAAACTGCCCCAAACACCATAAAATAGCATGTTGATAAAATGACCAAAAATGCCATACTATAGTATGGCAAAAATGTCAAAAAATGACATATCCAAAAAACTGCCGAAAACCACATTAAACAACATAAAATAGTATGCAGAGACATGCCATAGCTTAGGATGTTGCAAAAACTGTCCCAAACACCATAAAATAGCATGTTGAAAAAATGACTAAAATTTCATACTGTAGTATGGCAAAAATGTCAAAAAATGACATATCCAAAAAACTGCCGAAAAACACATTAAACAACATAAAATAACATGCAGAGACATGCTGTAGCTTAGGATGTTGCAAAAAATGCCCCAAACACCATAAAATAGCATGTTGATAAAATGACCAAAAATGCCATACTATAGTATGGCAAAAATGTCAAAAAGTGACATGTCTAAAAAACTGCTGAAAACCACATTAAACAACATAAAATAGCATGCAGAGACATGCCATAGCACAGGATATTGCAAAACTGGCCAGAAACACCATAAAATAGCATGTTGAAAAAATGACTAAAAATGCCATACTATAGTATGGCAAAAATGTCAAAAAATGACATGTCTAAAAAACTGCTGAAAACCACATTAAACAACATAAAATAGTATGCAGAGACATGCCATAGCTTAGGATGTTGCAAAAACTGGCCAGAAACACCATGAAATAGCACGTTGATAAAATGACTAAAAATGCCATACTATAGTATGGCAAAAATGTCAAAAAATGACATGTCCAAAAAACTGCCGAAAAACACATTAAACAACATAAAATAACATGCAGAGACATGCTGTAGCTTAGGATGTTGCAAAAAATGCCCCAAACACCATAAAATAGCATGTTGAAAAAATGACTAAAAATGCCATACTATAGTATGGCAAAAATGTCAAAAAATTATGAATCCAAAAAACTGCTGAAAACCACATTAAATCACATAAAATGTCATGTAGATACATGCCATAGCATAGGATGTTGCAAAACTGGCCAGAAACACCGTGAAATAGCATGTTGATAAAATGACTAAAAATTCCATACTATAGTATGGCAAAAATGTCAAAAAATGACATGTCCAAAAAACTGCCGAAAAACACATTAAACAACATAAAATAACATGCAGAGACATGCTGTAGCTTAGGATGTTGCAAAAAATGCCCCAAACACCATAAAATAGCATGTTGAAAAAATGACTAAAAATGCCATACTATAGTATGGCAAAAATGTCAAAAAATTATGTGCAAAAAACTGCTGAAAACCACATTAAATCACATAAAATGTCATGTAGATACATGCCATAGCATAGGATGTTGCAAAACTGGCCAGAAACACCGTGAAATAGCATGTTGATAAAATGACTAAAAATTCCATACTATAGTATGGCAAAAATGTCAAAAAATGACATATCCAAAAAACTGCCGAAAAACACATTAAACAACATAAAATAACATGCAGAGACATGCTGTAGCTTAGGATGTTGCAAAAAATGCCCCAAACACCATAAAATAGCATGTTGATAAAATGACCAAAAATGCCATACTATAGTATGGCAAAAATGTCAAAAAGTGACATGTCTAAAAAACTGCTGAAAACCACATTAAACAACATAAAATAGCATGCAGAGACATGCCATAGCATAGGATGTTGCAAAACTGGCCAGAAACACCATAAAATAGCATGTTGAAAAAATGACTAAAAATGCCATACTATAGTATGGCAAAAATGACATGTCTAAAAAACTGCTGAAAACCACATTAAACAACATAAAATAGTATGCAGAGACATGCCATAGCTTAGGATGTTGCAAAAACTGTCCCAAACACCATAAAATAGCATGTTGAAAAAAATGACCAAAAATGCCATACTATAGTATGGCAAAAATGTCAAAAAATGACATGTCCAAAAAACTGCTGAAAACCACATTAAACAACATAAAATAACATGCAGAGACATGCTATAGCTTAGGATGTTGCAAAAACTGCCCCAAACACCATAAAATAGCATGTTGAAAAAATGACTAAAAATGCCATACTATAGTATGGCAAAAATGTCAAAAAATTATGAATCCAAAAAACTGCTGAAAACCACATTAAACAACATAAAATAGCATGCAGAGACATGCCATAGCATAGGATGTTGCAAAACTGGCCAGAAACACCATAAAATAGCATGTTGAAAAAATGACTAAAAATGCCATACTATAGTATGGCAAAAATGTCAAAAAATGACATGTCTAAAAAACTGCCGAAAACCACATTAAACAACATAAAATAGTATGCAGAGACATGCCAAAGATTAAGATGTTGCAAAAACTGCTCCAAACACCATAAAATAGCATGTTGAAAAAATGACTAAAAATGTCATACTATAGTATGGCAAAAATGTCAAAAAATGACATGTCTAAAAAACTGCTGAAAACCACATTAAGCCACACAAAATGTCATGTAGATACATGTCATTGCATAGGATGTTGCAAAAATGGCCAAAAACACCATAAAATAGCATGTTGAAAAAATGACTAAAATTTCATACTGTAGTATGGCAAAAATGTCAAAAAATGATGTGTGCAAAAAACTGCTGAAAGCCACATTAAATCACATAAAATGTCATGTAGATACATGCCATAGCATAGGATGTTGCAAAACTGGCCAGAAACACCGTGAAATAGCATGTTGATAAAATGACTAAAAATTCCATACTATAGTATGGCAAAAATGTCAAAAAATGACATATCCAAAAAACTGCCGAAAAACACATTAAACAACATAAAATAACATGCAGAGACATGCTGTAGCTTAGGATGTTGCAAAAAATGCCCCAAACACCATAAAATAGCATGTTGATAAAATGACCAAAAATGTCAAAAAGTGACATGTCTAAAAAACTGCTGAAAACCACATTAAACAACATAAAATAGCATGCAGAGACATGCCATAGCTTAGGATGTTGCAAAACTGGCCAGAAACACCATAAAATAGCATGTTGAAAAAATGACTAAAAATGCCATACTATAGTATGGCAAAAATGTCAAAAAATTGTGTCCAAAAAACTGCTGAAAACCACATTAAACAACATAAAATAGCATGCAGAGACATTCCATAGCATAGGATGTTGCAAAAATGGCCCAAAACACCATAAAATAGCATGTTGAAAAAATGACTAAAAATGCCATACTATAGTATGGCAAAAATGTCAAAAAATGACATGTCTAAAAAACTGCCGAAAACCACATTAAACAACATAAAATAGTATGCAGAGACATGCCATAGATTAAGATGTTGCAAAAACTGCCCCAAACACCATAAAATAGCATGTTGAAAAAATGACTAAAAATGCCATACTATAGTATGGCAAAAATGTCAAAAAATGACATGTCCAAAAAACTGCCGAAAAACACATTAAACAACATAACATAACATGCAGAGACATGCCATAGCTTAGGATGTTGCAAAAACTGTCCCAAACACCATAAAATAGCATGTTGATAAAATGACCAAAAATGCCATACTATAGTATGGCAAAAATGTCAAAAAATGACATATCCAAAAAACTGCCGAAAACCACATTAAACAACATAAAATAGTATGCAGAGACATGCCAAAGATTAAGATGTTGCAAAAACTGCTCCAAACACCATAAAATAGCATGTTGAAAAAATGACTAAAAATGTCATACTATAGTATGGCAAAAATGTCAAAAAATGACATGTCTAAAAAACTGCTGAAAACCACATTAAGCCACACAAAATGTCATGTAGATACATGTCATTGCATAGGATGTTGCAAAAATGGCCAAAAACACCATAAAATAGCATGTTGAAAAAATGACTAAAATTTCATACTGTAGTATGGCAAAAATGTCAAAAAATGATGTGTGCAAAAAACTGCTGAAAGCCACATTAAATCACATAAAATGTCATGTAGATACATGCCATAGCATAGGATGTTGCAAAACTGGCCAGAAACACCGTGAAATAGCATGTTGATAAAATGACTAAAATTCCATACTATAGTATGGCAAAATGTCAAAAATGACATATCCAAAAACTGCCGAAAAACACATTAAACAACATAAAATAACATGCAGAGACATGCTGTAGCTTAGGATGTTGCAAAAAATGCCCCAAACACCATAAAATAGCATGTTGATAAAATGATTAAAAATGCCATACTATAGTATGGCAAAAGTGTCAAAAAGTGACATGTCTAAAAACTGCTGAAAACCACATTAAACAACATAAAATAGCATGCAGAGACATGCCATAGCATAGGATGTTGCAAAACTGGCCAGAAACACCATAAAATAGCATGTTGAAAAATGATTAAAATGCCATACTATAGTATGGCAAAATGTCAAAAATGACATGTCCAAAAACTGCTGAAAACCTACATTAAACAACATAAAATAGCATGCAGAGACATGCCATAGCTTAGGATGTTGCAAAAAATACTGCCCCCAAACACCATAAAAATAGCATGTTGATAAAAATGATTAAAAAAAATGCCATACTATAGTATGGCAAAATATCAAAAAATGACGTATCTAAAAACTGCTAAAACCACATTAAACAACATAAAAATAGTATTGCAGAGACATACTAGATTAAAGATGTTGCAAAAACTGCCCCAAAAACACCACTTAAAATAGCATATTTGAAAAAATGACTAAAATGCCATATATAGTATGGCAAAATGTCAAAAATGACATGTCCAAAAAACTGCCGAAAAACACATTAAAACAACATAACATAACATGCAGAGACATGCCATAAGCTTAAGGATGTTTACCAAAACTGACTAGAAACACCATAAAATAGCATGTTAGAAAAACGACTAAAAATGCCATACTGTAGTATGGCAAAAATATCAAAAATGACATATCCAAAAAACTGTAAAACACATTAAACAACATAAAATAACATGCAAGAGACATACTGTAGCTTAGGATGTTGCAAAAAATGCCCACAAACACCATAAAATAGCATGTTGATAAAAATGACTAAAATGCCATACTATAGTATGGCAAAATATCAAAAAGTGACACCATCTAAAACTGCAAAACCACATTAAATCCACATAAAATAGCATGCAGAGACAACCTATAGCATAGGATATTTATAAAACTGGCCAGAAAAACACCATAAAATAGCATGTTGAAAAAAAATGATTAAAATGCCATACTATAGTATGTGAAAAATATCAAAAATGACATGTCTAAAAAACTACGTCAGAAACACACATTAAACAACATAAAATAACATGCAGAGACATGCTGGCAAAAGCTTAGGATGTTGCAAAAAATGCCCCAAACACCATAAAATAGCATATGTTGAAAAATGACTAAAAATTTCATACTGTAGTATGTAAAATATCAGTAAAAAAATGATGTGCAAAAAAAACTGCTGAAAAACCACATTAAATCACATAAAATATCATGTAGATACATTACCCATAGCATAGGATGTTGCAAAACTGGCCAGAAACACCATAAAATAACATGTTGAAAAAATGACTAAAAAATGCCATACTATAGTATGGCAAAAATGTCAAAAATGACATGTCTAACGTCAAAAACTGTCAAAAACCACATTAAACAACATAAAATAGCATGCAGAGACATAGTTAGCTTAGAGATGTTGCAGTAAACTGGCCAGAAACACCATAAAATAGCATGTTGAAAAATGACTAAAAAAACCCATACTATAGTATGGCAATAAAAGCGTCAAAATGACATGTCTAAAAAACTGCTGAAAAACTCCACATTAAACCACATAAAATGTGCAGTAGATACATGCCATAGCATAGGATGCTGCAAAATGGCCAAAACACCATAAAATAGCATGTTGAAAAACACACTAAAAATGCCATGCTATAGTATGGCAAAAACATCAAAAATGATGTGTCCAAAAACTGCTGAAAACCACATTAAACAACATAAAATAGCGAAATGAGAGAGACATACCATAGCTTAAGATGTTACAAAACAGCCAGAAACACCATAAAAACAGCATGTTGAAAAAATGACTAAAAATACATACTATGGTATAGCAAAATATCAACAAAATGACATGTCCAAAAAACTGCTTAAACCACATTAAACAACATAAAATAGTATGCAGAGACATGCCATAGCTTAGGATGTTGCAAAAAACTGTGTTCCCAAACACCATAAAATAGCATGTTGAAAAAATGATAAAAATGCCATACTATACAAGTATGGCAAAAAATGTCAAAAATGACATATCTAAAAACTGCTGAAAATCACATTAAACAACATAAAATAGCATGCAGAGACATGCTACCATAAAGCTTAAGGATGTTACAAAACTGGCCAGAAAACACCATAAAATAGCATGTTGAAAAAATGATAAATGCCATACTGTAGTATGGCAAAAATGTCAAAAATGACATATCAAAAAAACTGTCAAAAAACACATTAAACAACATAAAATAACGGCAGAGACATGCACCTGTAGCTTAGGATGTTGCAAAAAATGCCCCAGAAACACCATAAAATAGCAACAAATGTTGATAAAATGATTCAAAAATGCCATACTATAGTATGGGCAAAATATCAAAAAAGTGACATGTCCAAAAACTGCTGAAAACCACATTAAACAACATAAAATAGCATGCAGAGACATGCCATAGCATAGGATATTGCAAAACTGGCCAGAAACACCATAAAATAGCATGTTGAAAAATGACTAAAAAATGCCATACTATAGTATGGCAAAATATCAAAAAATGGTTACGCCATGTCAAAAACTGTCAAAAACACATTAAACAACATAAAATAACATGCAGAGACATGTACCATAGGTAGCTTAAAGATGTTGCAAAAATGCCCCAAACACCATAAAATAGCATGTTGAAAAAATGACTAAAAATGTCATACTGTAGTATGGTAAAATATCAAAAAATGACATGTGCAAAAAACTACTAAAAACCACATTAAATCACATAAAATGTCATGAATCCATGCCATAGCATGAGATATTTGCAAAACTGGCCACAAAAACACCATAAAATAACGCATATTGAAAAAATGACTAAAATGCCATACTATAGTATAGCAAAAATGTCAAAAAAATGACATGTCTAAAACTGCTGAAAAACCACATTAAACAATACATAAAATAGTCATGCAGAGACATGCCATAGCTTAGGATGTTATAAGTGTAAACTATTGGCCAGAAACACCATAAAATAGCATGTTGATAAAATGACTAAAAACCCATGCTATAATAGTATGGCAAAAACGTCAAAAAATGACATGTCTAAAAAAACTGCCGAAAAACATTAAACAACATATAAAATGTCAGAGATACATGCTGTAGCATAGGATGTTGCAAAATGGCCAAAAACACCATAAAATAGCATGTTGAAAAAATGACCATTAAAAATGCCATACTATAGTATGGCAAAAATATCAAAAATGATGTTGTCAAAAAACTGCTGAAAACCACATTAAACAACATAAAATAGCATGAAGAGACATGCCATAGCTTAGATGTTGCAAAAATGGCCAAGAAACACCATAAAATAGCATGTTGAAAAAATGATTCAAAATGCCATACTATAGTATGGCAAAATATCAAAATGACATGTCCAAAAAAAACTGCTTAAAATACCATTAAACAACATAAAATAGTATGCAGAGACATACCATAGCTTAAGTATATTTGCAAAACTATCCCAAACACCATAAAATAGCATGTTGAAAAATGATTCAAAATGCCATACTATAGTATATGGCAAAATGTCAAAAATGACATGTCTAAAAACTGCTGAAAATCACATTAAACAACATAAAATAAGCATGCAGAGACATGCCATAGCTTAAGGATGTTGCAAAAACTGGCCAGAAACACCATAAAATAGCATGATTGAAAAATGACTAAAAAAATGCCATACTATAGTATAGCAAAAATATCAAAAACATATCAAAAAACTGCTAAAAACCATTAAACAACATAAAAATAGTATGCAGAGACATGCCATAGCTTAGGATGTTGCAAAAACTGTCCCCTAAACACCATAAAATAGCATGTTGAAAAAAATGACAAAAATGCCATACTATAGTATGGCAAAAATATCAAAAATGACATGTCCAAAAAACTGCTGAAAAACATTAAACAACATAAAATAACATGCAGAGACATGCTGTAGCTTAGGATGTTGCAAAAACTGCCCCAAACACCATAAAATAGCATGTTGAAAAATGATTAAAATGCCATACTATAGTATGGGCAAAATGTCAAAAATGACATATCCAAAAAACTGCTGAAAACCACATTAAACAACATAAAATAGTATGCAGAGACATGCCATAGATTAAGATGTTGCAAAACTGCTCCAAACACCATAAAATAGCATGTTGAAAAATGACTAAAAATGTCATACTATAGTATGGCAAAATGTCAAAAATGACATGTCTAAAAACTGCTGAAAACCACATTAAGCCACACAAAATGTCATGTAGATACATGTCATTGCATAGGATGTTGCAAAAATGGCCAAAAACACCATAAAATAGCATGTTGAAAAAATGACTAAAATTTCATACTGTAGTATGGCAAAATGTCAAAAATGATGTGTGCAAAAACTGCTGAAAGCCACATTAAATCACATAAAATGTCATGTAGATACATGCCATAGCATAGGATGTTGCAAAACTGGCCAGAAACACCGTGAAATAGCATGTTGATAAATGACTAAAAATTCCATACTATAGTATGGCAAAATGTCAAAAATGACATATCCAAAAACTGCCGAAAACACATTAAACAACATAAAATAACATGCAGAGACATGCTGTAGCTTAGGATGTTGCAAAAATGCCCCAAACACCATAAAATAGCATGTTGATAAATGATTAAAATGCCATACTATAGTATGGCAAAAAGTGTCAAAAAGTGACATGTCTAAAAACTGCTGAAAACCACATTAAACAACATAAAATAGCATGCAGAGACATGCCATAGCTTAGGATGTTGCAAAACTGGCCAGAAACACCATAAAATAGCATGTTGAAAAATGACTAAAATGCCATACTATAGTATGGCAAAATGTCAAAAAATTATGTGTCCAAAAAACTGCTGAAAACCACATTAAACAACAGAAAATAGCATGCAGAGACATGCCATAGCATAGGATGTTCCAAAAATGGCCCAAAACACCATAAAATAGCATGTTGAAAAAATGACTAAAAATGCCATACTATAGTATGGCAAAAATGTCAAAAAATGACATGTCTAAAAAACTGCCGAAAACCACATTAAACAACATAAAATAGTATGCAGAGACATGCCATAGATTAAGATGTTGCAAAACTGCCCCAAACACCATAAAATAGCATGTTGAAAAATGACTAAAAATGCCATACTATAGTATGGCAAAAATGTCAAAAAATGACATATCCAAAAAACTGCCGAAAAACACATTAAACAACATAACATAACATGCAGAGACATGCTGTAGCTTAGGATGTTGCAAAAACTGCCCCAAACACCATAAAATAGCATGTTGATAAAATGACCAAAAATGCCATACTATAGTATGGCAAAAATGTCAAAAAATGACATATCCAAAAACTGCCGAAAACCACATTAAACAACATAAAATAGTATGCAGAGACATGCCATAGCTTAGGATGTTGCAAAACTGTCCCAAACACCATAAAATAGCATGTTGAAAATGACTAAAATTTCATACTGTAGTATGGCAAAATGTCAAAAATGACATATCCAAAAACTGCCGAAAAACACATTAAACAACATAAAATAACATGCAGAGACATGCTGTAGCTTAGGATGTTGCAAAAACTGCCCCAAACACCATAAAATAGCATGTTGATAAAATGACTAAAAATGCCATACTATAGTATGGCAAAAATGTCAAAAAATGACATGTCTAAAAAACTGCTGAAAACCACATTAAACAACATAAAATAGCATGCAGAGACATGCCATAGCACAGGATATTGCAAAACTGGCCAGAAACACCATAAAATAGCATGTTGAAAAAATGACTAAAAATGCCATACTATAGTATGGCAAAAATGTCAAAAAATGACATGTCTAAAAAACTGCTGAAAACCACATTAAACAACATAAAATAGTATGCAGAGACATGCCATAGCTTAGGATGTTGCAAAAACTGGCCAGAAACACCATGAAATAGCACGTTGATAAAATGACTAAAAATGCCATACTATAGTATGGCAAAAATGTCAAAAATGACATGTCCAAAAACTGCCGAAAAACACATTAAACAACATAAAATAACATGCAGAGACATGCTGTAGCTTAGGATGTTGCAAAAATGCCCCAAACACCATAAAATAGCATGTTGAAAAATGATAAAAATGCCATACTATAGTATGGCAAAATGTCAAAAATTATGAATCCAAAAACTGCTGAAAACCACATTAAATCACATAAAATGTCATGTAGATACATGCCATAGCATAGGATGTTGCAAAACTGGCCAGAAACACCATGAAATAGCATGTTGATAAAATGACTAAAAATTCCATACTATAGTATGGCAAAAATGTCAAAAAATGACATATCCAAAAAACTGCCGAAAAACACATTAAACAACATAAAATAACATGCAGAGACATGCTGTAGCTTAGGATGTTGCAAAAAATGCCCCAAACACCATAAAATAGCATGTTGAAAAAATGACTAAAAATGCCATACTATAGTATGGCAAAAATGTCAAAAAATTATGTGTGCAAAAAACTGCTGAAAACCACATTAAATCACATAAAATGTCATGTAGATACATGCCATAGCATAGGATGTTGCAAAACTGGCCAGAAACACCATGAAATAGCATGTTGATAAAATGACTAAAAATTCCATACTATAGTATGGCAAAAATGTCAAAAAATGACATATCCAAAAACTGCCGAAAAACACATTAAACAACATAAAATAACATGCAGAGACATGCTGTAGCTTAGGATGTTGCAAAAAATGCCCCAAACACCATAAAATAGCATGTTGATAAAATGACCAAAAATGCCATACTATAGTATGGCAAAAATGTCAAAAAGTGACATGTCTAAAAAACTGCTGAAAACCACATTAAACAACATAAAATAGCATGCAGAGACATGCCATAGCATAGGATGTTGCAAAACTGGCCAGAAACACCATAAAATAGCATGTTGAAAAATGATTAAAATGCCATACTATAGTATGGCAAAAATGACATGTCTAAAAAACTGCTGAAAACCACATTAAACAACATAAATAGTATGCAGAGACATGCCATAGCTTAGGATGTTGCAAAACTGTCCCAAACACCATAAAATAGCATGTTGAAAAATGACTAAAATGCCATACTATAGTATGGCAAAATGTCAAAAAATGACATGTCCAAAAACTGCTGAAAACCACATTAAACAACATAAAATAACATGCAGAGACATGCTATAGCTTAGGATGTTGCAAAACTGCCCCAAACACCATAAAATAGCATGTTGAAAAATGATTAAAATGCCATACTATAGTATGGCAAAATGTCAAAAATTATGAATCCAAAAACTGCTGAAAACCACATTAAACAACAGAAAATAGCATGCAGAGACATGCCATAGCATAGGATGTTGCAAAACTGGCCAGAAACACCATAAAATAGCATGTTGAAAAAATGACTAAAAATGCCATACTATAGTATGGCAAAAATGTCAAAAAATGACATGTCCAAAAAACTGCCGAAACCACATTAAACAACATAAAATAGTATGCAGAGACATGCCAAAGATTAAGATGTTGCAAAAACTGCTCAAACACCATAAAATAGCATGTTGAAAAATGACTAAAATGTCATACTATAGTATGGCAAAATGTCAAAAATGACATGTCTAAAAAACTGCTGAAAACCACATTAAGACACAAAATGTCATGTAGATACATGTCATTGCATAGGATGTTGCAAAATGGCCAAAAACACCATAAAATAGCATGTTGAAAAATGACTAAAATTTCATACTGTAGTATGGCAAAATGTCAAAAATGATGTGTGCAAAAACTGCTGAAAGCCACATTAAATCACATAAAATGTCATGTAGATACATGCCATAGCATAGGATGTTGCAAAACTGGCCAGAAACACCGTGAAATAGCATGTTGATAAATGACTAAAATTCCATACTGTAGTATGGCAAAAATGTCAAAAAATGACATATCCAAAAAACTGCCGAAAAACACATTAAACAACATAAAATAACATGCAGAGACATGCTGTAGCTTAGGATGTTGCAAAAAATGCCCCAAACACCATAAAATAGCATGTTGATAAAATGACCAAAAATGCCATACTATAGTATGGCAAAAGTGTCAAAAAGTGACATGTCTAAAAAACTGCTGAAAACCACATTAAACAACATAAAATAGCATGCAGAGACATGCCATAGCATAGGATGTTGCAAAACTGGCCAGAAACACCATAAAATAGCATGTTGAAAAAATGACTAAAAATGCCATACTATAGTATGGCAAAAATGTCAAAAAATTGTGTCCAAAAACTGCTGAAAACCACATTAAACAACAACATAAAATAGCATGCAGAGACATTCCATAGCATAGGATGTTGCAAAATGGCCCAAAACACCATAAAATAGCATGTTGAAAAATGATTAAAATGCCATACTATAGAATGGCAAAAATGTCAAAAAATGACATGTCTAAAAAACTGCCGAAAACCACATTAAACAACATAAAATAGTATGCAGAGACATGCCATAGATTAAGATGTTGCAAAAACTGCCCCAAACACCATAAAATAGCATGTTGAAAAAATGACTAAAAATGCCATACTATAGTATGGCAAAATATCAAAATGACATGTCCAAAAACTGCCGAAAACCACATTAAACAACATAAAATAACATGC
This sequence comes from Plectropomus leopardus, assembly GCF_026936395.1. Lineage (NCBI taxonomy): Eukaryota > Metazoa > Chordata > Actinopteri > Perciformes > Serranidae > Plectropomus > Plectropomus leopardus. The sequence continues at coordinate 28,683,297 of NC_142181.1, forward strand.
AGAGACATGCTGTAGCTTAGGATGTTGCAAAAACTGCCCCAAACACCATAAAATAGCATGTTGATAAAATGACCAAAAATGCCATACTATAGTATGGCAAAAATGTCAAAAAATGACATATCCAAAAAACTGCCGAAAACCACATTAAACAACATAAAATAGTATGCAGAGACATGCCATAGATTAAGATGTTGCAAAAACTGCTCCAAACACCATAAAATAGCATGTTGAAAAAATGACTAAAAATGTCATACTATAGTATGGCAAAAATGTCAAAAAATGACATGTCTAAAAACTGCTGAAAACCACATTAAACACAAATGTCATGTAGATACATGTCATTGCATAGGATGTTGCAAAATGGCCAAAAACACCATAAAATAGCATGTTGAAAAAATGACTAAAATTTCATACTGTAGTATGGCAAAAATGTCAAAAAATGATGTGTGCAAAAAACTGCTGAAAGCCACATTAAATCACATAAAATGTCATGTAGATACATGCCATAGCATAGGATGTTGCAAAACTGGCCAGAAACACCGTGAAATAGCATGTTGATAAAATGACTAAAAATTCCATACTATAGTATGGCAAAAATGTCAAAAAATGACATATCCAAAAAACTGCCGAAAAACACATTAAACAACATAAAATAACATGCAGAGACATGCTGTAGCTTAGGATGTTGCAAAAAATGCCCCAAACACCATAAAATAGCATGTTGATAAAATGATTAAAATGCCATACTATAGTATGGCAAAAGTGTCAAAAAGTGACATGTCTAAAAACTGCTGAAAACCACATTAAACAACAGAAAATAGCATGCAGAGACATGCCATAGCATAGGATGTTGCAAAAATGGCCCAAAACACCATAAAATAGCATGTTGAAAAAATGACTAAAAATGCCATACTATAGTATGGCAAAATGTCAAAAATTATGTGTCCAAAAACTGCTGAAAACCACATTAAACAACATAAAATAGCATGCAGAGACATTCCATAGCATAGGATGTTGCAAAATGGCCCAAAACACCATAAAATAGCATGTTGAAAAATGATTAAAATGCCATACTATAGTATGGCAAAAATGTCAAAAAATGACATGTCTAAAAAACTGCCGAAAACCACATTAAACAACATAAAATAGTATGCAGAGACATGCCATAGATTAAGATGTTGCAAAAACTGCCCCAAACACCATAAAATAGCATGTTGAAAAAATGACTAAAAATGCCATACTATAGTATGGCAAAAATGTCAAAAAATGACATGTCCAAAAAACTGCCGAAAAACACATTAAACAACATAACATAACATGCAGAGACATGCTGTAGCTTAGGATGTTGCAAAAACTGCCCCAAACACCATAAAATAGCATGTTGATAAAATGACCAAAAATGCCATACTATAGTATGGCAAAAATGTCAAAAAATGACATATCCAAAAACTGCCGAAAACCACATTAAACAACATAAAATAGTATGCAGAGACATGCCATAGCTTAGGATGTTGCAAAACTGTCCCAAACACCATAAAATAGCATGTTGAAAAATGACTAAAATTTCATACTGTAGTATGGCAAAAATGTCAAAAAATGACATATCCAAAAACTGCCGAAAAACACATTAAACAACATAAAATAACATGCAGAGACATGCTGTAGCTTAGGATGTTGCAAAAATGCCCCAAACACCATAAAATAGCATGTTGATAAAATGACAAAAAATGCCATACTATAGTATGGCAAAAATGTCAAAAAGTGACATGTCTAAAAAACTGCTGAAAACCACATTAAACAACATAAAATAGCATGCAGAGACATGCCATAGCATAGGATATTGCAAAACTGGCCAGAAACACCATAAAATAGCATGTTGAAAAAATGACTAAAAATGCCATACTATAGTATGGCAAAAATGTCAAAAAATGACATGTCTAAAAAACTGCTGAAAACCACATTAAACAACATAAAATAGTATGCAGAGACATGCCATAGCTTAGGATGTTGCAAAAACTGGCCAGAAACACCATGAAATAGCATGTTGATAAAATGACTAAAAATGCCATACTATAGTATGGCAAAATGTCAAAAAATGACATGTCCAAAAACTGCCGAAAAACACATTAAACAACATAAAATAACATGCAGAGACATGCTGTAGCTTAGGATGTTGCAAAAAATGCCCCAAACACCATAAAATAGCATGTTGAAAAATGATTAAAAATGCCATACTATAGTATGGCAAAATGTCAAAAATTATGAATCCAAAAACTGCTGAAAACCACATTAAACAACATAAAATAGCATGCAGAGACATGCCATAGCATAGGATGTTGCAAAACTGGCCAGAAACACCATAAAATAGCATGTTGATAAATGACTAAAATGCCATACTATAGTATGGCAAAATGTCAAAAAATGACATGTCCAAAAACTGCTGAAAACACATTAAACAACATAAAATAACATGCAGAGACATGCCATAGCATAGGATGTTCCAAAAATGGCCCAAAACACCATAAAATAGCATGTTGAAAAAATGACTAAAAATGCCATACTATAGTATGGCAAAAATGTCAAAAAATTATGTGTGCAAAAAACTGCTGAAAACCACATTAAATCACATAAAATGTCATGTAGATACATGCCATAGCATAGGATGTTGCAAAACTGGCCAGAAACACCGTGAAATAGCATGTTGATAAAATGACTAAAAATTCCATACTATAGTATGGCAAACATGTCAAAAATGACATATCCAAAAACTGCCGAAAAACACATTAAACAACATAAAATAACATGCAGAGACATGCTGTAGCTTAGGATGTTGCAAAAAATGCCCCAAACACCATAAAATAGCATGTTGATAAAATGACCAAAAATGCCATACTATAGTATGGCAAAAATGTCAAAAAGTGACATGTCTAAAAAACTGCTGAAAACCACATTAAACAACATAAAATAGCATGCAGAGACATGCCATAGCATAGGATGTTGCAAAACTGGCCAGAAACACCATAAAATAGCATGTTGAAAAAATGACTAAAAATGCCATACTATAGTATGGCAAAAATGTCAAAAAATGACATATCCAAAAAACTGCCGAAAAACACATTAAACAACATAAAATAACATGCAGAGACATGCCATAGCTTAGGATGTTGCAAAAAATGCCCCAAACACCATAAAATAGCATGTTGAAAAAATGACCAAAAATGCCATACTATAGTATGGCAAAAATGTCAAAAAATGACATGTCTAAAAAACTGCTGAAAACCACATTAAACAACATAAAATAGCATGCAGAGACATGCCATAGCATAGGATGTTGCAAAACTGGCCAGAAACACCATAAAATAGCATGAGGAAAAATGATTAAAATGCCATACTATAGTATGGCAAAATGTCAAAAAATGACATATCCAAAAACTGCCGAAAAACACATTAAACAACATAAAATAACATGCAGAGACATGCCATAGCTTAGGATGTTGCAAAAAATGCCCCAAACACCATAAAATAGCATGTTGAAAAAATGACTAAAATTTCATACTGTAGTATGGCAAAAATGTCAAAAAATGATGTGTGCAAAAAACTGCTGAAAGCCACATTAAATCACATAAAATGTCATGTAGATACATGCCATAGCATAGGATGTTGCAAAACTGGCCAGAAACACCGTGAAATAGCATGTTGATAAAATGACTAAAAATTCCATACTATAGTATGGCAAAAATGTCAAAAAATGACATATCCAAAAAACTGCCGAAAAACACATTAAACAACATAAAATAACATGCAGAGACATGCTGTAGCTTAGGATGTTGCAAAAAATGCCCCAAACACCATAAAATAGCATGTTGATAAAATGACCAAAAATGCCATACTATAGTATGGCAAAAGTGTCAAAAAGTGACATGTCTAAAAAACTGCTGAAAACCACATTAAACAACATAAAATAGCATGCAGAGACATGCCATAGCTTAGGATGTTGCAAAACTGGCCAGAAACACCATAAAATAGCATGTTGAAAAAATGACTAAAAATGCCATACTATAGTATGGCAAAAATGTCAAAAAATTATGTGTCCAAAAAACTGCTGAAAACCACATTAAACAACATAAAATAGCATGCAGAGACATTCCATAGCATAGGATGTTGCAAAAATGGCCCAAAACACCATAAAATAGCATGTTGAAAAAATGACTAAAAATGCCATACTATAGTATGGCAAAAATGTCAAAAAATGACATGTCTAAAAAACTGCCGAAAACCACATTAAACAACATAAAATAGTATGCAGAGACATGCCATAGATTAAGATGTTGCAAAAACTGCCCCAAACACCATAAAATAGCATGTTGAAAAATGATTAAAATGCCATACTATAGTATGGCAAAATGTCAAAAAATGACATGTCCAAAAAACTGCCGAAAAACACATTAAACAACATAACATAACATGCAGAGACATGCTGTAGCTTAGGATGTTGCAAAAACTGCCCCAAACACCATAAAATAGCATGTTGATAAATGACTAAAAATGCCATACTATAGTATGGCAAAATGTCAAAAAATGACATATCCAAAAACTGCCGAAAACCACATTAAACAACATAAAATAGTATGCAGAGACATGCCATAGCTTAGGATGTTGCAAAAACTGTCCCAAACACCATAAAATAGCATGTTGAAAAAATGACTAAAATTTCATACTGTAGTATGGCAAAAATGTCAAAAAATGACATATCCAAAAACTGCTGAAAACACATTAAACAACATAAAATAACATGCAGAGACATGCTGTAGCTTAGGATGTTGCAAAAATGCCCCAAACACCATAAAATAGCATGTTGAAAAATGATTAAAATGCCATACTATAGTATGGCAAAAATGTCAAAAAGTGACATGTCTAAAAAACTGCTGAAAACCACATTAAACAACATAAAATAGCATGCAGAGACATGCCATAGCATAGGATATTGCAAAACTGGCCAGAAACACCATAAAATAGCATGTTGAAAAAATGACTAAAAATGCCATACTATAGTATGGCAAAATGTCAAAAATGACATGTCTAAAAAACTGCTGAAAACCACATTAAACAACATAAAATAGTATGCAGAGACATGCCATAGCTTAGGATGTTGCAAAACTGGCCAGAAACCCCATGAAATAGCATGTTGATAAAATGACTAAAAATGCCATACTATAGTATGGCAAAAATGTCAAAAAATGACATGTCCAAAAAACTGCCGAAAAACACATTAAACAACATAAAATAACATGCAGAGACATGCTGTAGCTTAGGATGTTGCAAAAAATGCCCCAAACACCATAAAATAGCATGTTGAAAAAATGACTAAAAATGCCATACTATAGTATGGCAAAAATGTCAAAAAATTATGAATCCAAAAAACTGCTGAAAACCACATTAAATCACATAAAATGTCATGTAGATACATGCCATAGCATAGGATGTTGCAAAACTGGCCAGAAACACCGTGAAATAGCATGTTGATAAAATGACTAAAAATGCCATACTATAGTATGGCAAAAATGTCAAAAAATGACATGTCCAAAAAACTGCCGAAAAACACATTAAACAACATAAAATAACATGCAGAGACATGCTGTAGCTTAGGATGTTGCAAAATGCCCCAAAACACCATAAAATAGCATGTTGAAAAATGACTAAAAATGCCATACTATAGTATGGCAAAATGTCAAAAATTATGTGTGCAAAAACTGCTGAAAACCACATTAAATCACATAAAATGTCATGTAGATACATGCCATAGCATAGGATGTTGCAAAACTGGCCAGAAACACCGTGAAATAGCATGTTGATAAAATGACTAAAAATTCCATACTATAGTATGGCAAAAATGTCAAAAAATGACATATCCAAAAAACTGCCGAAAAACACATTAAACAACATAAAATAACATGCAGAGACATGCTGTAGCTTAGGATGTTGCAAAAAATGCCCCAAACACCATAAAATAGCATGTTGATAAAATGACCAAAAATGCCATACTATAGTATGGCAAAAATGTCAAAAAGTGACATGTCTAAAAAACTGCTGAAAACCACATTAAACAACATAAAATAGCATGCAGAGACATGCCATAGCATAGGATGTTGCAAAACTGGCCAGAAACACCATAAAATAGCATGTTGAAAAAATGACTAAAAATGCCATACTATAGTATGGCAAAAATGTCAAAAAATGACATATCCAAAAAACTGCCGAAAAACACATTAAACAACATAAAATAACATGCAGAGACATGCCATAGCTTAGGATGTTGCAAAAAATGCCCCAAACACCATAAAATAGCATGTTGAAAAAATGACCAAAAATGCCATACTATAGTATGGCAAAAATGTCAAAAAATGACATGTCTAAAAAACTGCTGAAAACCACATTAAACAACATAAAATAGCATGCAGAGACATGCCATAGCATAGGATGTTGCAAAACTGGCCAGAAACACCATAAAATAGCATGTTGAAAAAATGACTAAAAATGCCATACTATAGTATGGCAAAAATGTCAAAAAATGACATATCCAAAAAACTGCCGAAAAACACATTAAACAACATAAAATAACATGCAGAGACATGCCATAGCTTAGGATGTTGCAAAAAATGCCCCAAACACCATAAAATAGCATGTTGAAAAAATGACTAAAATGCCATACTATAGTATGGCAAAAATGTCAAAAAATGACATGTCTAAAAAACTGCTGAAAACCACATTAAACAACATAAAATAGTATGCAGAGACATGCCATAGATTAAGATGTTGCAAAAACTGCCCCAAACACCATAAAATAGCATGTTGAAAAAATGACTAAAAATGCCATACTATAGTATGGCAAAAATGTCAAAAAATGACATGTCTAAAAAACTGCTGAAAACCACATTAAGCCACACAAAATGTCATGTAGATACATGTCATTGCATAGGATGTTGCAAAAATGGCCAAAAAACACCATAAAATAGCATGTTGAAAAAATGACTAAAATTTCATACTGTAGTATGGCAAAAATGTCAAAAAATGATGTGTGCAAAAAACTGCTGAAAACCACATTAAACAACATAAAATAGTATGCAGAGACATGCCATAGCTTAGGATGTTGCAAAAACTGTCCCAAACACCATAAAATAGCATGTTGAAAAAATGACTAAAATTTCATACTGTAGTATGGCAAAAATGTCAAAAAATGACATATCCAAAAAACTGCCGAAAAACACATTAAACAACATAAAATAACATGCAGAGACATGCTGTAGCTTAGGATGTTGCAAAAAATGCCCCAAACACCATAAAATAGCATGTTGATAAAATGACTAAAAATGCCATACTATAGTATGGCAAAAATGTCAAAAAATGACATGTCTAAAAAACTGCTGAAAACCACATTAAACAACATAAAATAGCATGCAGAGACATGCCATAGCATAGGATATTGCAAAACTGGCCAGAAACACCATGAAATAGCATGTTGATAAAATGACTAAAAATGCCATACTATAGTATGGCAAAAATGTCAAAAAATGACATGTCTAAAAAACTGCTGAAAACCACATTAAACAACATAAAATAGTATGCAGAGACATGCCATAGCTTAGGATGTTGCAAAAACTGGCCAGAAACACCATGAAATAGCATGTTGATAAATGATTAAAATGCCATACTATAGTATGGCAAAAATGTCAAAAAATGACATGTCCAAAAAACTGCCGAAAAACACATTAAACAACATAAAATAACATGCAGAGACATGCTGTAGCTTAGGATGTTGCAAAAAATGCCCCAAACACCATAAAATAGCATGTTGAAAAAATGACTAAAAATGCCATACTATAGTATGGCAAAAATGTCAAAAAATTATGAATCCAAAAAACTGCTGAAAACCACATTAAACAACATAAAATAGCATGCAGAGACATGCCATAGCATAGGATGTTGCAAAACTGGCCAGAAACACCATAAAATAGCATGTTGAAAAAATGACTAAAATGCCATACTATAGTATGGCAAAAATGTCAAAAAATTACATGTCTAAAAAACTGCTGAAAACCACATTAAGCCACACAAAATGTCATGTAGATACATGTCATTGCATAGGATGTTGCAAAAATGGCCCAAAACACCATAAAATAGCATGTTGAAAAAATGACTAAAATGTCATACTGTAGTATGGCAAAAATGTCAAAAAATGACACATCCAAAAAACTGCCGAAAAACACATTAAACAACATAAAATAACATGCAGAGACATGCTGTAGCTTAGGATGTTGCAAAAAATGCCCCAAACACCATAAAATAGCATGTTGATAAAATGACCAAAAATGCCATACTATAGTATGGCAAAAATGTCAAAAAATGACATGTCTAAAAAACTGCTGAGAACCACATTAAACAACATAAAATAGCATGCAGAGACATGCCATAGCATAGGATATTGCAAAACTGGCCAGAAACACCATAAAATAGCATGTTGAAAAAATGACTAAAATTTCATACTGTAGTATGGCAAAAATGTCAAAAAATGACATGTCTAAAAAACTGCTGAAAACCACATTAAACAACAGAAAATAGTATGCAGAGACATGCCATAGCTTAGGATATTGCAAAAACTGCCCCAAACACCATAAAATAGCATGTTGATAAAATGACCAAAAATGCCATACTATAGTATGGCAAAAATGTCAAAAAATGACATATCCAAAAAACTGCCGAAAACCACATTAAACAACATAAAATAGTATGCAGAGACATGCTATAGCTTAGGATGTTGCAAAACTGGCCAGAAACACCATAAAATAGCATGTTGAAAAAATGACTAAAAATGCCATACTATAGTATGGCAAAAATGTCAAAAAATGACATGTCTAAAAAACTGCTGAAAACCACATTAAACAACATAAAATAGCATGCAGATACATGCCATAGCATAGGATGTTGCAAAACTGGCCAGAAACACCATGAAATAGCATGTTGATAAAATGACTAAAAATGCCATACTATAGTATGGCAAAAATGTCAAAAAATGACATGTCTAAAAAACTGCTGAAAACCACATTAAACAACATAAAATAGTATGCAGAGACATGCCATAGCTTAGGATGTTGCAAAACTGGCCAGAAACACCATGAAATAGCATGTTGATAAATGATTAAAAATGCCATACTATAGTATGGCAAAAATGTCAAAAAATGACATGTCCAAAAAACTGCCGAAAACCACATTAAACAACATAAAATAACATGCAGAGACATGCTATAGCTTAGGATGTTGCAAAAAATGCCCCAAACACCATAAAATAGCATGTTGAAAAAATGACTAAAAATGCCATACTATAGTATGGCAAAAATGTCAAAAAATTATGAATCCAAAAAACTGCTGAAAACCACATTAAACAACATAAAATAGCATGCAGAGACATGCCATAGCATAGGATGTTGCAAAACTGGCCAGAAACACCATAAAATAGCATGTTGAAAAAATGACTAAAAATGCCATACTATAGTATGGCAAAATGTCAAAAAATTACATGTCTAAAAACTGCTGAAAACCACATTAAGCCACACAAAATGTCATGTAGATACATGTCATTGCATAGGATGTTGCAAAAATGGCCCAAAACACCATAAAATAGCATGTTGAAAAAATGACTAAAATGTCATACTGTAGTATGGCAAAAATGACAAAAATGACATATCCAAAAAACTGCTGAAAAACACATTAAACAACATAAAATAACATGCAGAGACATGCTGTAGCTTAGGATGTTGCAAAAATGCCCCAAACACCATAAAATAGCATGTTGATAAATGATTAAAAATGCCATACTATAGTATGGCAAAATGTCAAAAATGACATGTCTAAAAACTGCTGAGAACCACATTAAACAACATAAAATAGCATGCAGAGACATGCCATAGCATAGGATGTTGCAAAACTGGCCAGAAACACCATAAAATAGCATGTTGAAAAAATGACTAAAAATGCCATACTATAGTATGGCAAAAATGACATGTCTAAAAAACTGCTGAAAACCACATTAAACAACAGAAAATAGTATGCAGAGACATGCCATAGCTTAGGATATTGCAAAAACTGCCCCAAACACCATAAAATAGCATGTTGATAAAATGACCAAAAATGCCATACTATAGTATGGCAAAAATGTCAAAAAATGACATATCCAAAAAACTGCCGAAAACCACATTAAACAACATAAAATAGTATGCAGAGACATGCTATAGCTTAGGATGTTGCAAAACTGGCCAGAAACACCATAAAATAGCATGTTGAAAAAATGACTAAAAATGCCATACTATAGTATGGCAAAAATGTCAAAAAATGACATGTCTAAAAAACTGCTGAAAACCACATTAAACAACATAAAATAGTATGCAGAGACATGCCATAGCTTAGGATGTTGCAAAAACTGTCCCAAACACCATAAAATAGCATGTTGAAAAAAATGACCAAAAATGCCATACTATAGTATGGCAAAAATGTCAAAAAATGACATGTCCAAAAAACTGCCGAAAACCACATTAAACAACATAAAATAACATGCAGAGACATGCTATAGCTTAGGATGTTGCAAAAAATGCCCCAAACACCATAAAATAGCATGTTGAAAAAATGACTAAAAATGCCATACTATAGTATGGCAAAAATGTCAAAAAATTATGAATCCAAAAAACTGCTGAAAACCACATTAAACAGCATAAAATAGCATGCAGAGACATGCCCATAGCATAGGATGTTGCAAAACTGGCCAGAAACACCATAAAATAGCATGTTGAAAAAATGACTAAAAATGCCATACTATAGTATGGCAAAAATGTCAAAAAATTATGTGTCCAAAAAACTGCTGAAAACCACATTAAACAACATAAAATAGCATGCAGAGACATGCCATAGCATAGGATGTTGCAAAACTGGCCAGAAACACCATAAAATAGCATGTTGAAAAAATGACTAAAAATGCCATACTATAGTATGGCAAAAATGTCAAAAAATTATGTGTCCAAAAAACTGCTGAAAACCACATTAAACAACAGAAAATAGCATGCAGAGACATGCCATAGCATAGGATGTTGCAAAACTGGCCAGAAACACCATAAAATAGCATGTTGAAAAAATGACTAAAAATGCCATACTATAGTATGGCAAAAATGTCAAAAAATGACATGTCTAAAAAACTGCCGAAAACCACATTAAACAACATAAAATAGTATGCAGAGACATGCCATAGATTAAGATGTTGCAAAAACTGCCCCAAACACCATAAAATAGCATGTTGAAAAAATGACTAAAAATGCCATACTATAGTATGGCAAAAATGTCAAAAAATGACATGTCTAAAAAACTGCTGAAAACCACATTAAGCCACACAAAATGTCATGTAGATACATGTCATTGCATAGGATGTTGCAAAAATGGCCAAAAAACACCATAAAATAGCATGTTGAAAAAATGACTAAAATTTCATACTGTAGTATGGCAAAAATGTCAAAAAATGATGTGTGCAAAAAACTGCTGAAAACCACATTAAATCACATAAAATGTCATGTAGATACATGCCATAGCATAGGATGTTGCAAAACTGGCCAGAAACACCATGAAATAGCATGTTGATAAAATGACTAAAAATTCCATACTATAGTATGGCAAAAATGTCAAAAAATGACATGTCCAAAAAACTGCCGAAAACCACATTAAACAACATAAAATAGTATGCAGAGACATGCCATAGATTAAGATGTTGCAAAAACTGCCCCAAACACCATAAAATAGCATGTTGATAAATGACTAAAAATGCCATACTATAGTATGGCAAAATGTCAAAAAATGACATGTCTAAAAAACTGCTGAAAACCACATTAAGCCACACAAAATGTCATGTAGATACATGTCATTGCATAGGATGTTGCAAAAATGGCCAAAAAACACCATAAAATAGCATGTTGAAAAAATGACTAAAATTTCATACTGTAGTATGGCAAAAATGTCAAAAAATGATGTGTGCAAAAAACTGCTGAAAACCACATTAAATCACATAAAATGTCATGTAGATACATGCCATAGCATAGGATGTTGCAAAACTGGCCAGAAACACCATGAAATAGCATGTTGATAAAATGACTAAAAATTCCATACTATAGTATGGCAAAAATGTCAAAAAATGACATGTCCAAAAAACTGCCGAAAACCACATTAAACAACATAAAATAGTATGCAGAGACATGCCATAGATTAAGATGTTGCAAAAACTGCCCCAAACACCATAAAATAGCATGTTGAAAAATGATTAAAATGCCATACTATAGTATGGCAAAATGTCAAAAATGACATGTCTAAAAACTGCTGAAAACCACATTAAACCACATACAATGTCATGTAGATACATGCCATTCAATAGGATGTTGCAAAAATGGCCAAAAACACCATAAAATAGCATGTTGAAAAAATGACTAAAATTTCATACTGTAGTATGGCAAAAATATCAAAAAATGATGTGTGCAAAAAACTGCTGAAAACCACATTAAATCACATAAAATGTCATGTAGATACATGCCATAGCATAGGATGTTGCAAAACTGGCCAGAAACACCATGAAATAGCATGTTGATAAAATGACTAAAAATTCCATACTATAGTATGGCAAAAATGTCAAAAAATGACATGTCCAAAAAACTGCCGAAAAACACATTAAACAACATAAAATAACATGCAGAGACATGCTATAGCTTAGGATGTTGCAAAAATGCCCCAAACACCATAAAATAGCATGTTGATAAAATGACTAAAAATGCCATACTATAGTATGGCAAAAATGTCAAAAAATGACATGTCTAAAAAACTGCTGAAAACCACATTAAGCCACACAAAATGTCATGTAGATACATGTCATTGCATAGGATGTTGCAAAAATGGCCAAAAACACCATAAAATAGCATGTTGATAAAATGACTAAAAATTCCATACTATAGTATGGCAAAAATGTCAAAAAATGACATGTCCAAAAAACTGCCGAAAAACACATTAAACAACATAAAATAACATGCAGAGACATGCCATAGCATAGGATATTGCAAAACTGGCCAGAAACACCATAAAATAGCATGTTGAAAAAATGACTAAAAATGCCATACTATAGTATGGCAAAAATGTCAAAAAATGACATGTCTAAAAAACTGCTGAAAACCACATTAAACAACATAAAATAGTATGCAGAGACATGCCATAGCTTAGGATGTTGCAAAAAATGCCCCAAACACCATAAAATAGCATGTTGATAAAATGACCAAAAATGCCATACTATAGTATGGTAAAAATGTCAAAAAATGACATGTCCAAAAAACTGCCGAAAACCACATTAAACAACATAAAATAGCATGAAGAGACATGCCATAGCTTAGGATGTTGCAAAACTGGCCAGAAACACCATAAAATAGTATGTTGAAAAAATGACTAAAAATGCCATACTATAGTATGGCAAAAATGTCAAAAAATGACATGTCTAAAAAACTGCCGAAAACCACATTAAACAACATAAAATAGTATGCAGAGACATGCCATAGCTTAGGATGTTGCAAAAACTGCCCCAAACACCATAAAATAGCATGTTGAAAAAATGACTAAAAATGCCATACTATAGTATGGCAAAAATGTCAAAAAATTGCATGTCTAAAAAACTGCTGAAAACCACATTAAACCACATACAATGTCATGTAGATACATGCCATTCAATAGGATGTTGCAAAAATGGCCAAAAACACCATAAAATAGCATGTTGAAAAAATGACTAAAATTTCATACTGTAGTATGGCAAAAATGTCAAAAAATGATGTGTGCAAAAAACTGCTGAAAACCACATTAAATCACATAAAATGTCATGTAGATACATGCCATAGCATAGGATGTTGCAAAACTGGCCAGAAACACCATGAAATAGCATGTTGATAAAATGACTAAAAATGCCATACTATAGTATGGCAAAAATGTCAAAAAATGACATGTCCAAAAAACTGCCGAAAACCACATTAAACAACATAAAATAGTATGCAGAGACATGCCATAGTTTAAGATGTTGCAAAAACTGCCCCAAACACCATAAAATAGCATGTTGAAAAAATGACTAAAATGCCATACTATAGTATGGCAAAAATGTCAAAAAATTACATGTCTAAAAAACTGCTGAAAACCACATTAAACCACATACAATGTCATGTAGATACATGCCATTGCATAGGATGTTGCAAAAATGGCCAAAAACACCATAAAATAGCATGTTGAAAAAATGACTAAAATTTCATACTGTACTATGGCAAAAATGTCAAAAAATGACATGTCTAAAAAACTGCTGAAAACCACATTAACCCACGTCAAATGTCATGTAGATACATGCCATAGCATAGGATGTTGCAAAAATGGCCAGAAACACCATAAAAAAGCACGCTGAAAAAATGACTAAAAATGCCATACTATAGTATGGCAAAAATGTCAAAAAATGACATGTCTAAAAAACTGCTGAAAACCACATTAAACAACAGAAAATAGTATGCAGAGACATGCCATAGCATAGGATGTTGCAAAACTGGCCAGAAACACCATAAAATAGCATGTTGAAAAAATGACTAAAAATGCCATACTATAGTATGGCAAAAATGTCAAAAAATGACATATCCAAAAAACTGCCGAAAACCACATTAAACAACATAAAATAGTATGCAGAGACATGCTATAGCATAGGATGTTGCAAAAATGGCTAAAAACACCATGAAATAGCATGTTGAAAAAGATACCAAAAAACACTTAAAATGACATAATATTGGTTATCAAATTACGTGATCATATAGAGTTGAAAAAAATGCCAATAACATGTCAATAGCATGTCGAAAAAATGGTTTAAAACCACATAGTATAGCATGTCGAAAAGAGTCAAATTTTGACATGCTGTGGACGTCTTGTGGAAACACATCAAAGTATGCTAAATCGAAGACAAAAAAAAACCTGCAAAAAAACTTCACAATATAATGTCCAAAAATGGCTGAAAACAGCATAGTACATAGTAGGTCGAAAAATTTCAAATTTTGACATGTCGAAAAAATTCCCAAAAACCACATAATATAGCTTGTCGAAGTACGTCATAGTGTACTAAGTTGAAAAAAAATGCCAATGACATCATAATTTAGCATGTCGCAAAATTGGCTCAAAACTATATGGTATAGTATGTCAAAAACATGAAATTTAGACATGTCAAAAAAACCTAAAAATGACATAATATAGCTTGACGAAGTATGTCATAGTACATTAAGTAAAAAAAAAAAATGCCAGTAACATCATAATTTAGCATGTCGAAAAAATGGTGCAAAATGACATAGTATGTCAAAGTTTCAAATTTTGACATGTCGAAAATATACCCAAAAACGACATAATATACATAGCTTGTCGAAATATGTCATAGTATACTGAGTCGGAAAAAATGCCAATAACATAATTTAGCATGTCAAAAAATGGTGCAAAACCACATAGTAAAGTATGTCGAAAAATGTCAAATT
Organism: Plectropomus leopardus; assembly: GCF_026936395.1. NCBI lineage: Eukaryota > Metazoa > Chordata > Actinopteri > Perciformes > Serranidae > Plectropomus > Plectropomus leopardus. The sequence goes on from NC_142181.1 coordinate 28,698,896, forward strand.
ATGACGTTGAAAACATACCCAAAAACAACATAATATAGTTTGTCGAAGTATGTCACAGTGTATAAGCCAAAAAAATTCCAATAACATCATAATTTAGCATGTTGCAAAACTGGCTCAAAACTACATGGTATAGTAAGACGAGAAACATGAAATTTAGACATGTCAAAAAAACACCCAAAAGTGACATAATATAGCTTGTTAAATTACTTCTTAGTACATTAAGTCGAAAAAATGTCAATACCATCATAAATTTGCATGTCGAACAAACATCTAAAAAGGACAAAGGTTGTCGAGACACATCTTAGTGTACTATGATGAAAGAAATCCTCAAAACATCATAATATAGCATGTCGGAAAAACATCAATCAGAATCAGAATCTGGTTTTATTGCCAAGTACATTTACATATACAAGGAATATGACTAGGTGCTTTTGTGCAAAACAATTAACATAAAGGAAGAATGAAAATATTGAACTACATAGTATAAAACATAAGATAAAGAATAAAAGATATCGAGGCAATTTAAAAATATAAAATGACGAAAATAGAATAAAAGAACACAAAATGTATATACAAAAGGTACAATAGAGGGATTGTATAGTTGTGTAGAAGTTGGAGTTACAGTGCAAATATATCAGTCTAAATAAATAAATTAACCTACAGTGTGCAGTATAAACAGAGAAAGTGCATTCCAGTGTGCGTTAATGTAACACATAAAAACTTATATAGCCGAACATTAATATGATGTTTTCAGACGCTGGGGCTGGGTGAGAGTCTGTGTCGTGGGGGGAGGGGGTTATGTTAGTGACAGCAGTGGGGAAGAAACTGTTCTTGAGCCGTGAGGTTTTGGTTCTGATGGACTACGGCCGTTTGCCAGAGGGGAGGGTCTCGAAAAGTCTGTGTCCAGGATGAGAGGGATCGGCCACAATGTGGGGATGATACGCTGCAGACTGTTCTTGTTCCTCGCCGTGGCTGCATCGTAACAGACTGTGATGGAGGAGATGAGGATGGACTCGATGATGGTGGCATAGAAGTTCACCATCATTGTCTTTGGCAGGTTAAATTTTTCTTGAGCTACCACAGGAAGTACAGCCTCTGCTGTGATTTCTTCATGAGGGAGCTGATGTTCAGCTCCCACTCGAGGTCCTGGGTGATGATGGTTCCCAGGAAGCAGAAAGACTCCACAGTGGAAACTGGGACCGGATGTCAAATTTTGACATCTTGGAAAAACACCTAAAACAACAAGTCATAGTGTACTAAATCGAAAAAAAAAAACAAACAAAAAAAAACAGCGAAAAATGTCATAATATAGCATGTCGAATAACGTCAAATTTTGACATGTCGAACAGACACCTAAAAACGACATAATATAGCTTATCGAAGTACATCATCGTATACTAAGCCGAAAAACATGCCAATGACATCACAATTTTGCATGTCGAAAAAACATCTAGAAACGTCAAAGATGGTCGAGAAACGTCTTAGTATACTGTGCCGAAAGAAATCCAAAAAACATCATAATATAGCATGTTGAAAAAATGGCTCAAAACGACACAGTATAGTATGTCAAAAAACATCAATCAGAATCAGAATCTGGTTTTTCTGCCAAGTACATTTACATATACAAGGAATTTGACTAGGTGTTTTGGTGCAAAACAGTTCACATAAAGGAAGAATAAAAATATTGAATTACATAGTATAAGACATAAGATAAAAATATCAAGGCAATTCAAAAATATAAAACGACAAAAATAGAATATAAAGAACAAAAAATGTATGTACAAAAGATCCAACGGAGAGATTGTAAACAGTTACAGTGCAAATGTCTGTCTAAATAAAAACATTAACCTAGCGTTAACCTACCAGCGTAGGTTACCTAACATTGAGGATCCTATTGAGGGGAGGGTCTCAAAAAGTCCATGTCCAGGGTGAGAGGGTTCGGCCACAATTTTACCTGCACGCCTCAGGGCCCTGGAGGTGTACAGGTCATGGAGAGATGGCAGGTGGCAGCCAATCACCCTCTCTACCAGACTGTGATGGAGGAGATGAAGATGGACTTGATGATGGCGGCATAGAAGTGCACTGTCATTGTCTTTGGCAGGTTGAATTTCTTCAGATGCTGCAGTTAGTACATCCTCTGCTGTGCTCTCTTGATGAGGGAGCTGATGTTCAACTCCCACTTGAAGTCACTTGAAGTGATGATGGTCCCCAGATAGGCGTTAAGTCTCCACAGTGGAAAATGGGGAGTCACAGAGGGTGATGGGGGCGGGGGCGGGGATGACAGCGATCCTTGGTCAGTGAACTTGAGGAGTTTGACGGACTAGTGACTTGAGGTGCAGCTGTTCATGTGCAGGGAGAAGAGGAGAGGAGAAAGAACGCAGCCTTGAGGGGAGCCGGTGCTGATGGTTTTGCTGTCAGAAATGCTTTCCCAGGTTCACCTGCTGCAACCTGTAAGACAGGAAGTCTGTAATCCACCTGCAAGTGAAGACATACTATGTTGTAATTTTTTTTAATGATTTTTGAAGACACACAATGCTATGACATTTTGCCATGATTTTGGATCACATACTGTACTATGACGTTTTTTTTTCATGATTTTGGATGACATACTATACTATGACGATTTGTGTTGATTTCGGATGACACTATAGTACGACACTTTTTTAAAGATTGTGAAAGACATACATTTTTACACGACATTTTTTTTTCATGATTTTGGACAACATGCTATACTGTGATATTTCTTCGGGATTTTGGATGACATACTATAGTATGACAGTTTTGTGATGATTTTGGAAGAAAAACTACACTATAATGTTTTTTCATGATTCTGGACAACATACTATACAATGTAATTTTTTCGGGATTTTGGACGACATACTGTACTATAAATTTTTTTCATGATTTTGGACCACATACTGTTCTATGACATTTTTTCATGATCTTGGATGGCATACTGTACTATGACTATTGTGTGCTATTTTGGATGAACTACTAGACTGAGTTTTTTTTTATGGCACTCTGAATGAAATAGTATACTTTGCCCTTTTATGCTATTTTGGACAGCATACTACAGCATGACTTTCTCGCAATTTTGAAAGACATAGTATGACTTTTTCATGCAATTTTGGATGACATACTACACTATGACTTTTTTATGCTTTTTTGGACGACATATGACCTCTTTATGCTATTTTGGACGACATACTATACTATGAGTTTTTTTATTCTATTTTCAATTACATACTATACTGTGACTACAGTGTGCTGTTTTGGCTATACTATGAGTTTTTTCATGCCACTTTGAATGACTTAGTATACTTTGCCTTTTTATGCTACTTTGGACAACATTCTACAGTATGACTTTTCATGCCATTTTGGACGATATACTATAAAGAAGCCTGAATTGTATATGTTTTGAGACATCTAGACTAAGTTTAAGACAGTTACAAATATAAATATTACAGTGCAGTTTTTTTCTTAGGGTAGCCATCTTAGAGAGGTTAAATGATCTGTCCTGTTCATTTTTGGCTGAGCTTCTAAATGATCTCATAGGTCTCCTACAGTTTATTAGTGACAGCCATTTACTGTATTTAATTGATTTCCATAGCTCCTCTGACATTGATCTTGGAGGCACTTTCAGACTATCACAGCAACTTAATCACTGTTTTGTTGTGAGGATTTTTTTGACTTATGTGAAGCTTTGTCAAACATAATTCACTCTTGTCTTGCAGGATCTCAACTGTCTCATCGGAAGATATTTAACCCCACTGCAGAAAGAGACCTTCCTCACACAGGATGAGGTATGTCTAATGTTCCTTGTGAGCCTTTGAAGTATGGTTGGCTTTTCAAATGCCAACTCTGTTTAAATGTTCCAAGAACAGTGGGTTGCATAATCATGTGAAGGGTAGCTGTGTGAGAGGACAAGAGTGGTAAATGATGACAGAGGGGGAGGTTTGCTGTGTCAAGAGATGTTTTACATGCACTTGCATTTATGAAATGTATTGGGTTGTTTAATGTTTTCAGCATTTCCATGCTCTAATTGTAGCAAGAACTAATATTGGATAAATGAGATGAAGATATTGAGAAATATTACAGAACACACCCTGTAACATGAGAAGGATTTGTTTTTACTTTGCTCAAATGCTCTTTTCCTCCAGCTGGATGTACTGTTTGGGAACTTGCCTGAAATGGTGGAGTTCCAGGTTGAGTTTCTCAAGACCCTTGAAGATGGGACAAGACTGGTTCCAGACCTAGAGAAATTGGAAAGAGTTGATCAATTTAAGGTATATTCTTTGAGTAACATATACCAAAAATATCATCATAAAGCATTTAAAAAGCCCATGAAGTCTTTTATAACTACTGGTTTGGTAACTTCTCTTTCCTTTTTCACAGAAAATCCTCTTCTCTCTGGGAGGCTCTTTCCTGTACTATGCAGACCGTTTTAAAATCTACAGTGCTTTCTGTGCCAGTCACACCAAAGTCCCTAAGGTCCTCGTAAAGGGTGAGTAAATGTGCTCTTGGGATGAAATTCCTTCTTGGCTCAAAGGAGAGGATGTATTTATCCATCAACCATCTGCCATATCCTGCTAGGCTCAATAAATCTGCTCTGCAGAGTTGTCAGGCAGTCAGTTGTCCATTTGACCTCTGCATACTTTCAAGCTGGTAGCTCCCCGGGCTAAAAAGCCCTGCAACATTGTGTGGTATATAGTGAGCAGTGTTTAACAGTGTGTCCTTTAGCTAGCACACCCACTCCCCATTACACTTATGTGGCCAGCTTTGTTGGCTTTATTTACATTCAATGAGTCAACTAGTTATTGGCCATACTGACTTCGATGTACATTATTTGGATGAGGCTGTTTTAAGGCAGTTAACAGAATATTCCTGCCCACTCGTGTTTGCCTGCTTTTAGAAAAATGATTTGTCTACCAAAAGCCATCCCCTTCAGGACTTTGCAGGCTGTTTTTTGGGTTGTTGCAGCCTGAAATGCTTGATTTCATGGCAGCTTTTCTGAAAATGTTTAATGCATGTTTTGATGTTTTAGGTCAGGGGTCAGCAACACATACAGTCAAACTAGCCTATCAATATTATTAATGGGTCTATATGAGCATTCATTAATATGTTTAACCACTATTTATTATTTTTGTTCCATTAACTTTGCAGTGTTGGTGGTAAAAATTAAAAGATCTATCCATGCACTATTATTATTATGTATATGCACTATTAACGTCTCCATTTTCCTCTGAGACTTCTCCTATCTTGGATTTGGAATCCATTGACAGTCAAGGTTTTTTGATTCAAGACCGCCCACCACTTTTGAAATTTGGCAAAATTTAGCAGAAAAGGCACCAAGGCCACAGAAATATGATGCAATTTCTTAGTTAATGAAATGCATTTTCATATTCTGTGTACAGGCTACAAATTTTTGCAGTTGAAAAATTGAATGAAAATCTTTAAAAAATAATTGTCATTCATTTCCATATAAATTTTAGTCAGAGACACAGGAGCCACTGGAGAGGGGTTAAAGAGCCGCATGTGGCTCTAGAGCCACACATTGCCTACCCCTGTTCCAGGTGTTTGTGAGAGAGAAAGGCTGAGCAAGACTGTACATGTCTCAAATAGTCACAGTTGTAGTGATTTGACAAAATTGAAGGGCATGCAGAATTTGAAGGGATTGGCTGAATTTGCGTTTAATGTTGTGAACACAACATCCTGGAGGGACTTGAAAAGCATGGAACAGGTCAGTTCTTTTGACTTGGATAAAGGTAATTTCTAATGCAAGTCAAAATACTAAGACTAACTGGGTCTGAGTTTGCACAAGATCAACATGTTAATGCCACAGTAACTTGTGTAATACCTGCCAGCTATGGCAAACAACTGAATTCATTTTCATTAAACACTAAAGACTAAAATTATCTGTATGCAAAAATCCATTTTGGAAAGGATCAAAAAAATGGATGACATGTCTTGAGGTGTTGCAAAAGCATTCTTTATTTGTCGTTCTAGCCAAAACCGATCAGGATTTCAAGGCCTTCCTTGATGAGCGTAACCCCAAGCAGCAGCACTCTTCCACCCTGGAGTCGTACCTGATCAAACCCATCCAGAGGGTGCTGAAGTATCCCCTCCTGCTGAAGGAGCTCTACTCGCTCACAGACCCAGACAGTGAGGAGCATTACCACCTAGATGGTAAGACCTGAACAGGAGATTAAATAATTTTGACAGGGGAGAACGTGGGTTAACACATAATGTCACAACAACACAACACATATTTTGTGCTTCTCTGCAGTTGCAATGAAAGCCATGAACAAAGTTGCCAGCCACATCAATGAGATGCAGAAGATCCATGAGGAGTTTGGAGCAGTGTTCGATCTGCTCATCACTGAGCAGAGTGGTGAAAAGAAAGAGGTAGATTGGTTTTCAGTGGCTTGGCTCTGTTCTGTCATCTTAAGAATATGTGTGGAGTGATTGTTGATGTTTTGTTGCTTTTGCCAGGTGGCTGATCTCTCCATGGGTGACTTGCTGCTACACACCAGTGTGACATGGATCAACCCCCCTGCATCCTTAGGAAAATGGAAGAAAGAGCCCCAGATGGCTATATTTGGTATGTCAGGGATGAGTTTTCTCCTTGATTATGTAATGAGTAGGTCAAAGTCATCTGAACCTTTGACTAATAACTGGTGTTTTTTCCCATTTATTTTAGTATTCAAAACGGCAGTGGTCTTTGTATGCAAAGATGGATCCAAACAGAAAAAGAAAATGGTACGTTTCACACAATCAGTAAGCCATCAGTAACACCAAAGCCCATTTAAAATATAACCTACTCTGTAACGCATTGTAAATTCACTGCCCATGTGCCACTTTCAGAATCAGCACAGCGGGTCATTTGGAAAACAGCCTTGAAGCTGATTAGAATTAGATGCAGCTCACTTCATATGAAACATTTTTTTCTGTGAATGATTGCAGGGTGGATCCCATCGAGTCACTGTATCTTCAGAAGAAAAAGACCCCTTCCGATATCGTCACATGATCCCAACTGACGCCCTTCAAGTCAGATCCTTGGCCAATGCAGGTAGATGACTTAAAGAAAAATGTACAATACTGACTTGAAATATATATTATTCTAAGTTCAGAAATTAATAAGAAAATATCACCAGATTGCTCTGTACAAATGATCACACATGTATGTTGATTACTTCCTCAGATGGAGAGGGCTCAGCTGTGTGTGAGATTGTCCACACAAAGTCGGAGTCAGAGGGACGGCCAGAGAGGACATTCCAGCTGTGCTGTAGGTGAGGATCTCTTCTAATGGCGGCTCAATTCCTCAAGAGATTGAACCTTGTGTGCCACTGATACAGTCCTGTCTCCTGCTATCTACTGAGTGGCAAACTGATAATGTGCCCTTCTATCTCCCTCAGCTCTCCAGAGAATAGAAAAGACTTTCTGAAGACAGTCCATTCCATCTTGAGGGAAAAGCACCGTCGGCAGCTCCTAAAGACAGAGAGTTTACCCCTCAACCAGCAGTATGTGCCCTTTGGAGGAAAGCGTCTCTGTGCCCTGAAGGGAGCCCGTCCCGCTATAAATAGAGCAGGTAAATGCCATCCTGTGGCTGCATTCTCCTTACAGTTCCCAGTGCCCCAGTTTTGAGACAGAGGTATGGTGAGGGAGAATAAGGCAGAGGTAGGGAGGGTAAGGGTAAAGGAGAATGAGGCTGAATGAGGGTGAATCAAACAAGGGGAAGGTGAGGGGGAGTGAGGACAAAGGAGGAAGGGGTGGAGTGGGGGTACAGGGGAGGTAGAGCTATAGTAGGCTGAGGGGGGGGGGTCAGCCCTTGGTAGAGGTAAGTAAAAGGGAGAGAGGGAAGGTCAGCTATAGTAAGAGGGAGGTAGAGGTAGAATGAGGGTGGACAGACAGAGGTAGAGGGCAGGAAGTAAGGTTGGGACAGAGGTGCAGGGATGGGTGGAGCGAGGGAGAATGAGGTAGAGTGAAACAAAGAGCGAGGGAAGGTGAAGTACAGGCCGTTGAGGCAGAGCTCAATTCAGCATTTTGGACTGTCTCTGGAATGAATGGAAGAATGTGTAGTGGGGGAAATCTATGATATAATTAAAACAATAGATACAAATAAATGTGCTGTGAAAATTGGCAGCATGGAAACAGATTCCCTCCCCTGAAAGCAAAGGGGTTAAACAAGGGTGCAGTCTCAGACCTGGGCCCTGACAATGATTCTGGTCAAGAGTAATATCATGGTCTTGCAGAGACGACCCAGGTGTCAGGGAAACCCCAACAGGTTCCTACAGGGCTCCAGTAACACAGGACACACAACGCTACGCATATTCGGGACTAAAATGACCTCAAAAGAAAATTCCAATCTGGCTGTTAATATACTCAGTGCCAAGGAAAGAAGAGCTTTTTATGCTGTAAAAATGTCCAAACATACAGTGGAGAAAATAAGTATTCAAGACATCAACATTTTTTTCATTAAACTTATGTCCAATGCAGCTATTTGCATGAAATTTAGACCAGACTTCACTTTATATCCATAAAATTATGCAGATAAAAAAAATCATGAGGCTCCACCACAAAATATTAAATAGAATTCAGTTAGCGTGTGTCATTCTACTTAAAATCTTTTTTAATAGCAAAGTCTGGTCTTAATATCATTCAAATAGCTGAATTGGAAATAAGTTAAGTGAAAAAAAATGTTGACAAGTTAAATATTTATTACTCCCACTGTAGAATCTGACTCAAAATAATCAAATCTATAATCAATCCAACTTAACTATATGGTAGTAAAGTGTGGAATCAAGACTTGATCGAAGCTCTACACAATGAGATTTGCAACAGTATACTCAGAGTCAACAAGCACACCCCTGACAATGGACTGGGCTACACTAGGCCAGCTTCCCTATTTAATTAGGATACAAAAAAAGAGAAATCAAATCTACAATCAACTAAAAAAAAAAGTGATGCAAACTCCTACCATTATGAAGCTTCTTTGCCAAAAGGACAACATAGAGAAGTCGGACCAGCCAGTTGGTCCTGAGGCTTACCTCATCTAACAGCACAACACCTCAGAACAGCCCAGCAAAATTATAGATAAAGAAAAAGAAAACTAGATCAACTGTTGGACTTCTATCACAAAAACTCAAAACAAACTTAAAGCATTTCATCTCCAATCAGATAGCACATGATGACAAACCATCTGCCACTTGTGACAGATCAGAAACTGAGAAAGAGATAAACTATGTATAGACTCAGTCATCACAGCCTGGCCATAGAGACTAGCTGACACAGGTATACCTGACTGCCAAAGGAGACATGCTTTGTCAGATTCGTCCACAAAGGGAGGTGGAGACAGAGAAACATTTGCTGTTACAATGTAGCACATTTTAAGACTTAAGAACCAAGTTCTCATAAAAATTAAATTTAAACAATAAGATTTTGATACACCCTATTACAAGAGGAGAAAACAGTCTTAATGCCATAGGAGCAGAAAATTATGCCAATGCATGTACGAGCCTAGGAGACAACCAACGCATCAACAAATAACAGCAACAGTTCATCTCCTCACAGGTCAATTACTACTACTAATGTTTTGTTACAGCATTGCAAAGCCATTCCCTAAAGTGTTAAATACTAGAAAATACTAAATTAAGCTTTTGATGTCCTGTTTTTCTGCAGTGTCTGCACCAACTAGGACACTTGGCAGGAGGAAGTTGGTCCGCAACCGTTTCACTATAGACACCGACATCGTTTTTGATGGCGAGGCTGAACAGGACCTCGCTTCACCACAGGAACCCGACACAAATCGGCTGCAGCAGGACGACAAACCAGATCAGCTGCAACAGTCTGAGTTAGGAGGTGACACAGATCGCTGGGTGGAAGAACAGTTTGATCTTGAAGAATATGAGGACCAGGAAGAAGTTAAGGAGACAGACATCCTTAGTGATGAGGATGACGAGTTCTGCCAGACACCAAGAGCTTCATCCGACCTGGAGGCCCCTATCATGGCTTTGTCCTTGGAAAGTGAAGAAACTGAGGAAACCAAGAGCCTTAAGTCCCCAAAGGCCAGTGGGACACCTGATGATGTAAAGTTGCCTGACACAGAGAAGCAGAACGCAGTGATCGACAACAACAAGGAGGATCAAAAGCAAACAGAGAATGATGAGATTTGGGTTAGAAGGCAGCAGTCAGATTTGTCCCTAGACTGTGGCACATAAAAGCTAAGGAGGTCAGGCAGACTGCCTTAATAAATGGGCTCCAGAAAGATCAGACATCAGTCTTCACAAACAATGCATGGGCATTGACGTATATCACACAGCTAGTAAAAGATATATCCTTCCTAACCTTACTTTTGCTGAATGCTTATTGTACAGGTAAGACCATCAGTGAAGCAATACAGGAATCCAGAATGGGGGAGCTTTATCCCAAATCAAATGCTGTTACATAGAAGTCAAGTGTAAGCTTTGAGAGATGAACTAATGGTACAATCATGGAATCTAATCAGTTGCTTTGATTGGCATGGTTTGCACATTTAGGCAGCATTCTATAGTCCTGCCTGCTGTTGCCAAATTTGGGTATTGTGAGAACATTATTTGTTTTGTCTTTGTGACTCAGATATTATCATAGTTAAGGGCTGTATATTATTTGTCCTTAAATAGAATAATTGCAAAGGACAGTCTTGTCTTGCATAGTTTACTGTACTTGTACATTTTCACATGAATATACACTGACATGTTTTTGGAACATATTTCTTGGATATGTAAAACATATGATTTGATCTCTTGTTCCACAGACTTAAAGCTATCTTTATATCCTGGAAAATATTTTGTTTGTTTTCTCGTTACATTTAATAGTGGAATTATGTAACAAACCCTATGTCACAGAGGCTATGGTTTTTTAAATTTAGTTTTAACTTAACATAATCCTGTTTGACTTGAATTTGCTGTTTCATATTTTTGTTCTACTGTGAAAACAATTTCTTGTATTTTTCCTTTTTGCTCTTCAGTATTGCCATTTAAACAATATTTGATGTTACATTTCATTCTTAACACTTAACGTGCACACTCTGTTGTAGAGAATTGCACATTGGTTGTTTTAAAATGTCCTTTGTGTTCAAAAGATTGTTCACTGGTTATGGATCACAAAGCAATGTTTTTTTTTTATTTATTCATATGTAAATTAATTTTGTTAGCCAAAATAGGTCATCTTTTTTTTCACAAAGAAAGTCCAAATTTGCTCAAGCAATCAAGGGGAAGACTTGCAGTATGTCTGAACAGTGAAAGAAGTCATACTTGTAAACAACTCATTGTGCTACTAAGACTGCATTTTTATTACTGTGTGTATATAGAAAAATGTATTGATATCATAATAAATACAGTTGTTTCATACTTATAATTCAAAGTACCTCTCTGTAGTGATTCACCGATTCCTGTGGTTTTACTCAACAGTCTAACTCATTCCCTGCAGCTCTGCAGATATCATTCCTGCACAACATTTTTGTGATGTGAAGAAAAACACATAAAAGCACAATGTGCTCAGACATGCCCCAGAACGGCAGAACTAAGCAGCTAATCGATGCTCCCCTACCTCAGAGCAACCCAAAAAGACAGACTGAAATTCCAGAATAAAAGGGGGAAACTAAAAACTGAACCTTTAGAAGACGATAAGAGGCACTTTGGGTGTTTGCAAGCCACAACCAATGAGGTGTTGGTGAATGATGGTGAGGGAGCTAAAACCCTTATTATCAGAAAAAGGATAAAGCAATGTCTGTAGTCAGTGTGCTGTTTTTACTTCAGACTAATCCTCTGAAAAATGCTAACAGACTGAAAAGTATAATTATCTTGAGAATTGTGAGAGTCATGAATATGCAGATTAAACAAAATAAATTGGATGGAATAAGAAAATGAGAAGCAGACATTTTTTTCTATCCCTGGTCTAATCAATAAACTGATTAAGAAGTACTCTTGTGGCACAACCATAAATTCTTTACATGGATAGACAAAATAACACTATACAATACAATAGAAAACCAAGCCAAGCCCATGGAGCTGCATTCCATTCCTCTCATCACATCTGAGTACTTTTTTTTTTTTTTTTGTGCAAAGCAACTAATTTATCTTGTTAAGTGTGCTCCAGTGAGTGTGTGCAAGGGTCTGCTTATGATTTACTCTTTTATCATGGCTCTATATCTTTGTCTGGCAAATGTCATCATGAGTTTTGAGATGAAATTCAGCTTAAAATGTCACAAACTGCAAAAGCACGGTGACAAAGGGAACGGTATCCAAAAATCATGAAGCCAATCTTAAAAAAACTGAATCTGCAAAGATGAACAGTGGTCACAAGTAGACCCTCACCAGCACTGACTGAGAGACACTCAACAGAAACTAGGCAATTTGCTCCACAACCCTACAAAAATCAACTTAAATCCAGATCCTTGACAATTTCAACAAAACTTTGACACTAAGAGCTTCACCAAATTGGTATTTACTGGAGGGCTATTGTGCAGTAAAGTGCTTTTTTTCTATTGTCCATACCCTTCAGTTGTTTGAAGGTACTGGACAATTGAGCAGTAGATGGAGAAGGGGGACACCACATTACCACAAGGGGTACAGATAGGGCTCAGCACCAATTTTAAACAAAAAACTCTGTTATACATTTTCACTATTAATCACAGGTATGTATGAAAAGGACAGAGAAAATAATAACAAAACATCTCATCACTTGTATTCTTCTAATTAAAAGACTGTTTTAGGCAAGTGCAAAGGATGAGACAGTATGAATGATGCTTGTTTTCTTAAAGACTCATACAGAAGTAATCCCTCATCACTTATTACCCACTAGAACCATGGCGGCACAATTATCTGCAGAGACTCTGTCCTCTGGCTGTATTTTCTTATTTGCCCCTTACTTTCTGTGCTTGGAACATTTGTGGGCATGTTACCCCAACAGCACTAGGGTTAGGTCAGGGCTTAATAAAAAAAAAAAAACAGTTGCCAGACAGTAAGCAGCAGACACTGGAAAGGCACAGAGCCGAAAAACACAAATATAGTGAGGTGAAACACCAAACACAAGTGAATCTGGGTTGGCTTTTACTTCCTCCTCCACCGGCGAGCATGTTTACAATCAGGAACCAACAATCCTGCAACATCTAGCTTTGGACATGGAATAGGCACCACTGGACATGCAACAGACACTATGAGCTATGGCTCCCACAGACCTATCCCCTCTTTTTTTGTCTCTGAGCTCCTTGGACATCCTGTCACCCAAGCTCATCCTCCTTAACCAGCCCCCTCACTCCTGTCAATCACCACCCCCACCACAAAAGCTCTGGTGCTCCTTCAGATAAAAGAAAAAGATAACTACTGACATAATTGTGCTGTAGATCTGCAGCAATGGGATTTGCAGAAGTGTTGAACCACATTGTGCTGAGATGGGACAGGCATGCTTTGCTAATGCCCTTGCTTTAAAGGCACAGACTCATACCTTAGCCTAAGATAATATGGCAAAAGCTTGATTAATGGGATTTGGTTTTTCTGTTTTTCTGAAAAAATAATTTCTGCATTCTAGACCTAAAAATGAACTCTTTATTAAAAGCGGCAATTTATTTTAAAGTAGTTGCAAAATGATATCAATCAAGTTGTGGCCCAGGAATGTGCAGTCACATTTACATACAGCAGGTGGCACACACAGTCTGCTGTAGGTTTGCATGATTTCCTGTGCCACTGCACAAACTTAACACCTTACTATTCACTAACTTCCATTTGTATCATATTTCATATCAAATCCATCTCACATCAAAATCCCAAACTCTTACACCAGCAGCTTAGAGGTTACACATCTACAAGAAATACTTCACAGCATGTTTAATATACCTGAGTTCACTGCCACGGGTTTCTCAGCGTGAGTGTATGTTTACATTCAAAGCAGCTGAGGATGTGATAGTATCACTCAGCGAGCCTGTTCAACAGGCTCTTCAGTTTCTGTTCCTGCTGAGTGACCTCTCTACAACATTCTCTCTCTCCATGTATGCCTGAACCAACTGAAGTTTTAATAAAGGAGTGGCTCGTGTTAAGAACTGTAAAACCCCTGTTCCTCCTTATCTCCAATCAAACCATCTACCTGGTCATGTTTAAAGAATGTTTTGTATTTTTAAGTGAAAATGGTCATTCTAATGGCAGCATAACAAGCGCCTTTGCACTTTTTGTTTCAAAGTTACAACATAAATCCATCAAAAGGAAAAAAAAGCCTCAACAGATCAACTTACTAATGATAGGGTTTTTTAATCATCTCTTTCTAATGATAATGGTCAAGGAAGGATTTTTTTTTTTACATGAAAGAGGAACATTGTATTAATTCTCCATCATTAAAAAAGTGAGTTAATGAGCCTCACAACAAAGACATAAACATGAGGCTACATTTCAAATTAATCCTGACTTCAGTGCAACACACGCTGACCCCGTGCCATTGGGTTGTTTTGGATGATACCCATGGCACACACACAAAAATATTAGAGAAGAAGCAGTCAAGATAGCAAAGCCAGTATATGAAGATTTGGAAAGACAATGTGATTAAATTAATGCTTTTCTGGAGAGCTGACATTTGTTGACATTGGGAAACAGGACCATGCCTTATCCTCATGAGCTGACACTCAAAAAGATACCACCAATGCGTGGGCTTGTGTGTTAAAGCCCTTACAAACCAAATTGATATCAAAGAACTAATAACAATGAAAGCAGACTTTTGCTTTGCCCTTTCTTCCCCTGTGTCTTGGCCAAAAAGTTGCACTTGACAAAGGCAAAGACTACAGTCAACGGCCAACTAAAATGTATGTTCTGCGCCTGCATGAAAGGAAAATAACTCTCCATAGCATTAAGTGACGGTAGCCTGTATTTATTATAAAAAAAAAGGACAAAATACAGACAAGACTGATTTAAGATAGTCATCAGCCAGTTTGCATATAAACAACATGATGCAATGTTGAAAAATGTGCTAGCAAACAATAACACAAACACTTATGAACCATTTCTGCTAAAGAGTTGAATGGCTAAAAACATAATCTTACTAATCTTACTTCCACGTTCATTTCTCTTTTCATGCACTTAGCTGAACTGCCAATAAGAGTGATATCACTCACCAACAGGGCACCGCCATCTACAACACAATCCAACATTCTAAAACTTGGCTGGCAGATGCTCACCAACGGACTGACATTGACCAAAAGCTGATCACCGGCTTGGTATGTCAGGGCCCTAAGATTGGGTATAGTAGGCAATATAATACAGTAAAGGCAGGTTAACAAAAGTCAGCTTTACATGAAATAAATAAAGACATACAGTTTTCAGCTTTTGCATTTTATACAACTAGGTTTAAAGGGGTTTTGCAAGCCCAAGACATATAACCCACAGAAGATCATGTAAAATTTAAAACCTAAAAAATTTTAAAACTAAACTGGTAAGGTTTCCGCATGGCAATATAGCAACCCTTTTCAGGTGTGCTAGTCATGCATGACGAACAATGATGACAAATGCCTGACATCTGTTTGATTTTCAGAGAAAACAAATGATAGATAAACAAATGCTGAGTAGTTTGTTCCTGAAACACTGGTAGGATTAGAGGTCAAGTCAATGAAAACCAGTGGGATGACATTGCAGGCTAGCGATATTATCGTAGATTTACGGCTGTGCACAACAGATTGGTTGAGCAGTCTTTTCATAAGACGACAGACGAGAGACAGGACTGCACCTCCCTCTGAGCCATGAGAGCAAAGTTGGAGGTCTTGGCCTTGGTTCTGGGCTTCATTGGCCTGTTTGGGACCATAGCTGTCACCGCCCTGCCCATGTGGAGGGTCTCTGCCTTCATTGGAGCCAATCTCATTGTCATGGAGGAACTCTGGGAGGGCTTGTGGATGAACTGCTACAGACAGGCCGACATCAACATGCAGTGCAAGGTGTATGACTCACTGCTAATTCTTCCACCAGAGCTGCAGGCAGCCAGGGGGCTCATGTGTGTGTCCATAGTCCTCGTTGTCATCTCTCTGTCCGTCACAGGATGTGGGACCAAGAAGAGCAACTGTTGTGGCGACAATAGAAGGAGCAAGAACATCACCCTGGCTGTGGCGGGTAGTTTGTATCTGCTTTCCTTTTTGACCACACTCATCCCTGTCAGCTGGGTGGGTCATACTGTCATCCGCAACTTCTACAACCCAACAGTGCTAGATTCTCAGAAACGGGAGCTAGGGGAAGCCCTCTTCATTGGCTGGGCCACTTCTGGTATTCTTCTCATCACTGGGATCATCCTTCTGTTCAGCTACAGCAAACGTAGATCAAAGGAGGAAGAGCCCTACACTGATGCATATCTTATGTCAGCGAGGGATGTGCAGAAAGAGGACAGCGTGTACCTGGGGAGGACGCCATCCAGCACTCATAAGCATCAAGAATATGTGTAAAGAGCTGAACTGTGATGCCTGATATATGCAACTTCAACTTTACATGTTTCTAACATTTGAAAGATGTTGCCTGAGGAAGGTCACAAGATGACGACAGGAGTGTGCAAATTAAGTTTAACTGTAATTTTTTACAATACCTATGTTTACATTTTAATCACTATGCCTGTTAAAATTATTAAGTTAATTTATGTTCTCTGGTACAATGTATTAAAGTTCTAGAAGTGTTCTCTGTTACAATGTTTATATTGACGAAATCCCTCACAATTATGTAATGGGTTGGTTTAACAATACTTTTTTTGGCAATTATATACTGTCATGCCATTTTTACTGTCCATTTATATGACTGAGTTTCTCAACTGTCATTTTAACCGTTTAGTTGATCAATAAAGGCTTAATTCTGTGTTTGCCTGTGTGACTATATTTTCCAGTGGTGGAATATAGCTGAGTGCATTTACTCGAGCATTGCACTTAAGTACAAATTTGAGGTACTTATAGTATACTTTAGTATTTTATTCTCATGCATTTTCTAGTTTACTACATTTCAGAGGGAAATATTGCACTTTTTACTCCACTACTTTACTTTACTTACTTTTGCACATAAACAATTTGAGAATATACAACAGTAGCTGGCACAGTTAGCAGACTGATAAAAAGTAATATTAATTGGAAACTATTTTGATAATCGTTGAAGCCAAGTTAAAGGGTTGCAGCTTCTCAAATATAAGAAGTTGCAGCTATTCCTTTTAATTATTTTGATTTATTAAATTGATTTAATTTTTTCTGAATTGAGTACTTTTAGTTTTCATACTTAATACATTTTCTAATTTACTTACATACTTTGACTTAATATTTTGAATGCAGGATTATTATTAGAAGCCATATTTAACAGTGTGGTATTAGTACTTCTAATTAAATAAAGGAGCAGAATACTTCCTCCACCACTGTATTTTTCTAGTGTATAATCTCAATATGTCAACCAGCCTTCCCACAAAAACATGAAATGTAAACTTTAAAGCAACAGCAGCTAACACTCCAGATGCCCATCAGTTCAACTGCTCCATTTTTTTTTGTTTTCACTAAAGCTAAATGCCGCTGAATGTTAAAAACTGCACAGGTTATCTACAAACACAGTGTTAATATGTGTAAGAGAACAGGAAGACTTCAGTGTGTCAGTGACAGGTGAGAACTGCTGGCAAATGGACAATACTGTGTTACAATGAAACCAATCCTTCTCAAGTTTCTGTGCTCAACACCTTTTTAATCAGCTAAGCTTACATTTAAAGGAGTAGACATTCTGACATCAGTGATCATACTATTAGCTTTCAGTCTGAGAGAGACAACAGATTCTCCACCAACAGATGTAAATTTACCCAAATACAAGACAAACACAATATAATATATTATATATATTTTTTTCTTGTTTCACATAATATTGTGTATACAAAACTAGTTGTTTTAATGTCATGTCAATTGTTTTCAGAGATAAGAAAGGCCACACATTTATTTGGTCAATTTTAGCTCCAAGTTTTTACTAGTAATAGAAGGGAGACAGTTTGCATTCTTCATCTTTAGAGTGCATTTTTAGCAGTCTTGTGTGCTGTTTAAAAATACATTTAAAGAAATAAATGAATTATGAGTAGTACTGGAACTGTGCGAAAATACCTCATGGTTTAACATTAAAGGAGAGGAAACACACTTTGATTAACTGGCTTTCTACAATGATTGAATTTGTTTTTTTTAAGTGTTCTTAATCACAAGATCAAACGGTCACTAGTTAGTAGTGTCTGTTGTTTTTGTATTCAAACAAAGCTGCACCATTTGGTACGTCCCCATTGAATGAGCTGTGAGGAAGCTCAACCGGAATGGCTGCATTGCATCGTTAGTATTTTTTGTGGGTGTATAAGTGCCTTAACTTGCTCTTCTGCTCAGATTTGTTTCCTGGGCTGGCAGAGCACAGCCAAAAGTCTATCTTCTGCTCTCTGTCTGAAAGCCGCAATGGCCTCTTACACTGCTTACAGTGGCTACAGCAAGCCACCTCAATCGTACGTGGGCTCTTACTACGATGAGAAGCAGCCTAAGACATATGCAGAGTATGAAGACTCTGTATATGAGGAAAAAAAGAGAATTGAGAAAAAGGACCGTCGCAATGCCATCTGTTGTGAGGTAGTAGCTCTCGTCATCGGTTTCATTGGACTAATCGGAGTGGCAGCTGTGACAGGCCTGCCGATGTGGAAGGTAACAGCCTTCATCGAAGAGAACATCATTGTCATGGAGACCCGCTGGGAGGGTTTGTGGATGAACTGCTACAGACAAGCCAACATCAGGATGCAGTGTAAGGTGTACGATTCCCTGCTGTTTCTGCCCCCGGACCTCCAGGCTGCTAGGGGTCTGATGTGCAGCTCCGTTGCCCTGACCACCTTTGCCCTCATCGTTGCAGCAGTGGGTATGAAGTGTACCAAAGTGGTGGACCATCGGGCTCGCACCAAGCATATTGTTCTTGTGGCTGGAGGCTGTCTGTTCCTCATGGGCTGTGTCACTACCCTAATCCCTGTGTCCTGGACTGGCCATGTCATCATCAGGGATTTCTATAACCCCCTGCTAATTGATGCCCAGCGCAGGGAGCTTGGGGAGGCCCTTTACATCGGCTGGGTGACCTCAGCTTTGCTTTTCACCGCCGGAGTGATCCTTCTGTGCCGTCACGCTCCTCGCACCCAGGACCCAGATGAGAGGATTATATACAACCCCAATGGAAATATCTACCAACCTGCCTACACATACCAGCCGTACACGTACCAGCCAGCGTACTCCTACCAGCCTCCCTACTCAGTACCCCCGCCAGGATCTGTTGCATACACACCAAGTCAATACTAATGAGGATACCAAACACAAAGACAATATTGGACTCTTTTTTTTTTACTTGACAAGATTTGGCACATTTAAATGAGTTTGTATTGACTAATATGATCAAAGGCTGTCTCTGGAAATGGCCAAATCTTTCATTACTTTCTCAAAGAGGGGCAAGTGTAGTGCAGAAATTGAAATTCATTGAATGTGAACTGAATGTGATTAATCATGATAAACTGTGCTGAAATACTATTTTCTTTCTTTATTTTGATGTGCTTGCTTTACACTAAATTATACCAAAATATATTTATCTGTAATTATACAATGGTTGGTGATAACAATGCCTGAACAGCCTCTGCTGACATGCTCTTTGAGAACAAATTATGCACTAGGCCTTTTTCAGATAATATACCTCCAGATGATTTGTGTTCATTGCTGAGTTTTTATAGTAAATGTACATACTTTTTCTAAATGCTGGCCTTAAATATTAGGTCAATTGTGGTTTTCAATAAAGGGGTAAAGTTGAGTAAAAAAAGAGTATGTTATTATTATTTTTGGTGCCTAATTAAGAACGGTGAAATTGATTAAGTAGTACAGCTAAACTATTGCTTACTCATCAGTGTTTCATTTCCTGCCAAAAACTCTTGAGTTTGCGTAGAATTCAAAATGGCCAACTGAAACTGCTCTACTTCAGGGGTGTGTTTACAGAAAGTTGTTGCTGTCTCCATTGTTGTCAGTGGAAAAGTGCCTAAACTGGTAAAACCAGATTGCTCACACAGGTCCACCCACAATGCAAACCTGCCAAGAGATTTAATGTCAACCAAGCCAGAGTCACAACTGCCAGCATTTTCACAAACACAGAGAGACACAAGAGATCCAGACAAGAAATCCAATACTGACAATGACACATGGGTACACAAGTATTAACCCCTCCTATGACACAGACACACAGTGCAAACAATGGGCCTAATTCACCCACTGTTCTTCATAAGAAATCTCTTCTTAAAACCCACTTACACAGTTCTCATAAAGAATCTGACATTCACCAGTGTTTTCTTATTTGGTATTTGTTCTTAATTAAGTGTCTTTTTAGTGTCCACGCACACCCAAGAGCACCCAAAGCTAAAACCATTTCTTTACACTTCCTACACCACGCAGTAATGACTGAAAATTCATTGTAAAAGTTCATTTTAAATCATTTTATTTTTTTTTATAATGTACTTTTTATTGGCATTTAGCATGACACACCATCTCTTACATTGGTTTCAAAAGCTTTGTACAACCTTTGTATGTGTCTAAAATGCCACATTTTGAGAAATTATAACAAAAATATAAAAGGAACAGTAAGAAATGTACAACACGTAGGGAGTGATCTGTTCTTTACCATGTCACTATATGTGTGTAAAAACAAAGTCTGGCCTGTGGGGTGTGACATAGTTAACCCATCTTTCCCAGTGTGACATGAATAATTCCAAATTATAATTGACATGCGCTGTGATCTTCTCCATTTTGTAAATGTCCATTGTAATGTCCTTCCATGTATTCAAGGTTTTTAATAACAGGGCAATCCCATAGGACATGATAATGATCTGCATTTAGGTTTCCACATTTTCTCCAGCAGGCTGGTGAGTTACTGTCATAGTGGGATTTCTGGGATGGCGTAATGAAGAACCTTATCAGACATTTCCAACTGAACTCCCTCCAGGTTTGCGAACTGGTACATTTCCATTGATACCTCCATATTGTTGTCCATTCTTCATCAGATATGAGTACTCCTCCTTCCTTCTCCCATTTTGATTTAACGTACATAGTTGAGTGATCTTTAAGGTTCAACAGCCCTTTATACAAACATCCACCACCAATATTTGAATTGTATGCTTTTTTGAACAAGCCTATCAAGCTTACATTTGGTTCTGTTACAGGTTTCACCTTTCTAGTAACATAATGCCGAATCTGCAGGTACCGATAGAAATCTTGTTTTTCTAATAAAAATTTGTCTTTAAGTGTTTCAAAACTAAACAGTGTCCCATCTTCCATTATATTGAATAGAACAGTTATTCCTTTAGAAATCCAATCTTTAAATCTGTTATCTAATTTATCTGGAGTAAAATCTGTGTCATATGCACACCATTTAAGAACTGTAATGTCATCCCCTAATTTATATTCTCTTATCAGAGTTTTCCATATTTTAAGTGTTAATTTTACCCATGGATTTTCGATATTAATGTAGCCCTGTAGGTTGCTGTCAGCTATGATTGCCTGTAAAGGAGTAGAGGATATTTTCTCCTCAATATTTTTCCATTGGGCATCATATAATGGGTTACACCAATATATCATATATCTCAGTTGTGCTGCCCAATAATATTCTTTAAACAAGGGTAGACCCCATCCTCCCTTTTCTTTTGCTAGTTGTAAGGTTTTGAGGCGAATTCTAGGTCTTTTACCTTGCCATATGTACCTTGATAATATTCTGTCCAATTCATTAAATTGTTTTTGGCTCATTTCTATGGGTAAGGTCTGGAATAAATATAATATTCTTGGAAGTACGTTCATCTTGACAGATTCAATTCTGAAGCTGAGACTTAAGAAAGTGATAAGGTTCCATCTTGTTATATCCTCCTTGATTCTTTTATGTACAGGTGAATAGTTATGCTCTAATAGCTCTGGAATATCTTTTGATAGTATAATGCCCAGATATTTGAGACACCTTGTTTGCCATATCAAAGGGTATCTACTTCTTACCTCATCTGGTGGACTGTAATTGTATGAAAGCAATTGTGTTTTATTCACGTTTATCTTATATCCTGATAATTGCCCATATTTTCCAAATGACTGCATTAATTTAGGTAGAGAATTTGTTGGTTGTCCTAGGTAAATTAGAACATCATCTGCCTAGCAGGCCAATTTATGTTCTGCCCCATGAATTGTGATACCCTTTATTTCTTCATTTTGTCTTATGTATTGTGCTAATGGCTCCAAATATAATGCAACAAGTAATGGTGACCATGCGCAGCCCTGTCTCGAACCCCTTTCCAGAGTAAAACTATTTGATAGGTACCCATTAACTTTTATTTTAGCAGTGGGCTTATTATACAGTGCCTGTATAGTTTTAATAATTGTATCATGTAGACCAAATCTATGAAGAACTCGGTAGAGAAAATTCCAATTCACAGAGTCAAATGCCTTTTCCGCATCAACACTTATCACTACTGCTTTAATCTCATTTTTTTGAAATTTTAAATCATTTTAAATAATCTTTTTATCCTTGCCCCACTTTTCTGCCCCTTTGCCCTTTTGCTATTAGTAATGGCCATTTAAAAAAGATGAAATCATGTGGAAATTAATTTTACCTTTTGTGTATTTTCTCTTTACTCCTTTCTTGTAAGTCTGTATCCCTTAATATGTTTTATATCGTATTGCTCTGCAAAGAACTTGGAATTGCCCTGTTGTATAAAATGTGCTATACAAATAAAGCTGCCTTGCCCTGCCACTCTTATGCACATTTTGTGTGGACAAGTTAGTGAAAAAAAGAGTTATTATTAGGCAGCCTCTAGCTCACTTGCTAGAGTGTGAGCCCCATATGCCGAGGCCTTCTGAAGCGGCCCAGGTTCGAGTCCAGACTGTGGCCCTTTGCTGCGTGTCAATCCCCTCTCTCTCCCACATTTCCTGTCATTCTACAGCTGTCCTATCAATAAAGGGAAAAATCCCCCATAAAATAAAAAAATAATAATAATAAAATTGTATAATATTATGGGACTTAAATTGCTTTTTTAATTTTTTACAATATAAAATATTATTAAATAAATATTTTGCTTATTTTACAAGTATTATGGTCTTACACAATAAATTCATGATTACACCAACACTTGGATTGACATCACTTAATTGGAACCATGACATTTAATAATTAATGAAAAATAATTAGTGACAGTTGTGCTTCTATGATGCATAAAATGTATGGTTTTGCGAGTTGATTTGATTAACATGTATTTTTAGAATCTCATGCATATTTTTTGTTATGTAATCCACACTTGACACCACTGAATTTGACAGCTTGTTTGGCAATTACTTTCTGAAGAAGTACCTACACTTCATAACTATTTAAGTTTTTTTTGCTTGTAGTCCAGTGTTGCACTCTCTTCAGACTTTTGATTAAGCAGTCTTGACTTAATTTTCTCAACTTTTCCTCTTCGTCTTCTTCACTCTCTGTATGTGCACATGGCCCTGTAGTTTCATGTACTTTTATTGGGATTTGCGGGGCATTTACCTATGGTAATTATAAACTGGTATGCTAATTAGGATAAACTGGCAAATGCTTTCAACTTATGAGAACAATGGGATTGATGAATTTTAAAAATATGGGTTCAAACAATACTGAGATTTAAAAACACGTCATGAATCTGATGAAGATTTTTCTTAGGATCTTTCTTTAGAACAAATTCAATCAAATTTACAGTATCTTAAGTGTCACTCCAGCTGTTATTTTTAGTAATATGTCCTGTAACATGAGGGACCTCACGGCAGTGGATGATTGTGAGTTTGAACAGGAAAAAAAGATTATATTAAGTCCCAGAGCTTATTGATGTCTCTGATATGAAGTTCTAACTGGTAATACATTAGCAAAGTCTTTTTTTTTACTTTAAACTTTAAACTTTACTTTAAAACTTTAAAACTTTAAAAACTTTAAAAAACCCCTTTGTTAATGAACACCCTGTTATTCAAAGCTTCCTTGTAAGATGTGATCTGAGAATGTAAATCGAGACTTCTGAATAAACAAAGCGGCAGGTTACAGCAGCTACTGGGGAAGGTGTACAAAGAAAAAAAAGGCCTGGGGGATTCTGTTACCTGGAAACCAGTTGCAAGTCCCAACCCTCCCATTCTTGTGTCCTGTCCACAGGGAGGAGGCAGTACAGGTGAACATCAGCCTGCTCCTCCTCCTCCACTGGGATGCAAAGCCACTCCATAGAGGGAATCTACGGCTTCCTACCAGTCACACTGTGTCCGCATGTTATTATACACATAAGTTGGACAGGATGGCGAACTCAGCACTGGAGATAGTGGGTCTGCTATTGACCCTGATTGGGCTGATTGGGGCAGCAGCAAGCACTGGGATGCCGATGTGGCGAGTGACAGCCTTCATCGGGGAGAACATCATTGTGTTTGAAACCCGCTACGAGGGTCTGTGGATGAATTGTTTTCGGCAGGCTGACATCAGAATGCAGTGTAAGGTATACGACTCCCTCCTGGCCCTGTCCCCTGATCTGCAGGCAGCACGTGGGCTCATGTGCTGTGCTCTGGCACTGGGTGGTCTAGGTCTGCTGATCAGTTTGGTGGGACTGCAGTGCACATCCTGCATCGAAAACAACGATCGAGCTAAGCGTCTGGTCCTCATCATTGCAGGGAGCATGATCATAATGGCTTGCATCGCTGTCCTTATCCCGGTGTCCTGGACGGGTCATGTCATCATCAGGGACTTCTACAACCCCTTGCTGATTGACGCCCAGCGAAGGGAGCTCGGAGAGGCTTTGTACATCGGCTGGGTGGCCTCCGCATTTTTGTTCGCTGGAGGATGCATGTTTATTTGTTGCAACCTGCAGTCCGACGACAAAGGTTCAGAGAGGTATGTGTACTCAAGACCGTCCGACTACATGACCTATCCTCCACAGCAACTACAGCCTCAACAGCTGGTGCTACTTCCCCAACCACAACCCCAGCTTCAGCCAGTGCTGTCAAGACACCCATCAACCGTCTATAGCTACCCGTCTAGACACCCTTCTGTACGCAGCGGGGTGGCTTATCTCTGAACACCAACACTCACTGAGGTAATGATGACCTTAGTTATGGTTACTATACCCAAGGGGATTTCTTTTTAAATATGGCTTTGCTTGGCAGAGCAATCTATGAGACATTTCAGATAACAAAAGACACATTTCAGGTAAAAACAAGAGTATATTTCAATACATACATGTACTGTGAATGCAAATGGTTTGGGATCTATAGAGATGACTATTTAAAATCACTTTTTAAACATTATTTCAGTAGTACTTAAGGTCATGTTGAAGAGAATTAGTTACAGAATCTTGACATTAGCCCATAACATAATTATTTCCCTGACGTGGTAAGCCAATGTATAACTTCCATTACCTTTATGTGTGTTGCATAATGAAATTTTATATCAACAGCCTTATTTTTTGTATATTAGGTGACTAATTTTGTATTTTTATGCTGTATATAGCAATTAATGGAACCTTTAACTGCTGAGCAATGTTACAGACATATATGTGTATTTATGTTTACTGTTATTTGCTATTTTCTTGTTGTCAGCAAATGTCAGCAAATGTATATCCCCCACACCATCAACAAAGCATGCATACATACAAAATGTTTGAAAATTACACATCTGCACACAAATAACACCACCAATGAACCTTTTATAAACAGTCCTCATAATTTTTTGCTCAGTTTTAACCAGTATTTGCCACAGGATCAGGTGGTAACAGGTACTGAATAACCCTTAGGACCAGGGTGTAAAATTAATTTATTTGCCCACTGTCCAAATGGCTGGTGAATGATCTAAATTTACCAGCCAATCAATAGATTACCATTGTAAATTTTAACTGGTGAGTGAAGGAAATATACCAACCTCTTTCATATTTTACCAGCATTTGGTCAATGGATGATGCTAATTTTGTAACCTGCTTAGGACAGTAAATGCTTTATTGGTGACCGATTGTGTGAGAATAACACAAATCATTTTAACTAAACAATTTAACTAAAACTAAAAAACAAACTCAAGTCTCTTTTAAGTTTGGTATGACGTCCTGGAACTGATGGAACTGAAGAAATGGCTGAGTAAACATGAGATGCAAATTTAAGACTGCTTGTTAAAGGCGTGGACAGCTTTGTGTTTGTGAAGAAGCCAAACAGAGACGACCTGGCAGCACGCTCATGTGATCAGAATTTGCATGTCACTTTGAATGAAGAGACTGAGAGCTTTAGACCAAAAGTTGTCGAGATCAATTCAAAGTATATCCCAGCTCTATGTGTTCGAATTTTAAGAACATTTCAGTTTCTGTTCAGTGAAACATTTTAGCTCCTGAAGTATTAGGTCTGCTCATTTCATCTTCAGTGAGTTTTAAAAGCAAGTACACTTTCAATTCCTAATAAACTGGATGTTATGAACAGGAAGAGTACATTTCATTGATGATTCATGCTGAAAATATTTGGTGATGTAATGACAAGGTTATCTTTCTTATTGTTGCTAAAGGTTATATTTCAGTGAACAACCTGTTTGTCTATGTATTTTCCACAGCACTGAAGTTAAATAAAGATGAAATATTTTTACTTTTAATTTACAAATCTACATTTGTGTTAGTCAACAATCAATGACTGAGTTTGGACTGCATAATATGAGCTCCCTCTCTGTTTTGCCACCCTGAAAGTCATCTCTGCTCCCCTGTGGACAACAGAAGTACTGCAGGAGCTTATGTGCTACATTGTATATTTGTTTGCTTGTGAATTTTCATCACATTAAAAAGATAGGGAATAAAAACACAGCAAGTCATTAAAAACTTTTTGAAGTTGTGAGCAGTTTCTTGTATATCCTGTTGTAGGTGTTTTCTGCTAGAGAGCTGATGGCACAGATATACCACTATAACCAGAGGGACCATAAACACAAAATAAGCAAATGTCCTCTTTACCCCCATTGCCCTGAGCCAACCAGGTGACAGCAAAGCATCATTCCCATAACAAAACACCTCTTACAGCTTACAAACTGCATCAGATGGAAAGATCCTTGCTGCCTGGGACGCGTCTCTGACTTTGAGCTGTTGTAAAACATTAGAATTTGTTGGCGACGTGAGATAACTAATTTGGACATAGCTGAACTCTTGAACACTACACAATGGTTCAAGGTGTTTCTGAGATAGCTGCAATGTGCGTTGGTCTCATCGGGCTGATAGGGGCAGCAGCTACTACAGGGATGCCCATGTGGAAGGTGACAGCTTTCATTGGGGAGAACATCATTGTGATGGAAACCCGCTGGGAGGGCTTGTGGATGAACTGCTACAGACAGGCCAACATCAGGATGCAGTGTAAGGTGTACGACTCCTTGCTATTTTTGCCCCCAGAGTTACAGGCAGCCAGGGGTCTGATGTGCTGTTCTCTGGCTTTGTCAGGGGTGGGGCTCTTTCTGGCTCTGGCAGGGATGCGGTGTACATCCTGTATTCAAGATAATGATCGAGCTAAGACCATCATCCTGATGGTTGCAGGTGGTATGCAGTTCATGGCCTGTATCTGTGTCTTTATTCCTGTGTCATGGACAGGTCATGTCATCATCAGAGATTTTTACAATCCTTTGCTAATTGATGCCCAGAGGAGGGAGCTGGGAGAGGCTCTCTATGTAGGTTGGGTGACTGGCGCCTTCCTTTTTGCCTCAGCCCTCTTGTTTGTCTGCCGCCGTGTACCCTCGGACAAAGGCTCATTCGACATGTATCGACAAGCCAACTTGCTTAGTTACAAGCAAGCACCCAACAAGCCAACTCTAAGGAATTATCATCCCATCCCCAGTCTTTCATCCCTCCGATCTACTGTATACTATCCTTCTCTTCAGAACAACGGCTCTGTCCGACAACAACAACTTGCGACGCCACTGCAAAACATCCCTCAAGTAATGACAAATGATGGAACGCCGATCAACCAACCTCTTGTCTATAACTCGGGTCTTCCTGAAAACGCATCATTGTTATATCAAGGTAGCATGGCTCACCAGTCCTCCATGCAGAGTTCTAACCGCGTGGGAAGCTTGTATACACCCGGCAACTTGCTGTATATTAGCCAAAACACCACGCCACATTCACTGACATATATCGGCAATCCTACTGCGTCCTACCAATCCAGTTTTCATCCGCTTCCACACACACCTGTCTTCATTGGATATAAATCATCAAGAATCCAACCAGATTCTCACAGTGGCAGCAGTGGTGGTGTATATATATAAATATGAGTGTATTTTTGTAGCTGGTTAAACTTTATGGACACAAAGCACTATGCTTCAATAGTGTATCAAAAGCTAATTCAAACTTCTATCATCAGGTAAAATGAAGGTAAATAATGTTTCTATTAATGTATTTGGGATTATCCTGATGCCCAGACTAAATAGCGTGTTCATGTTTTTTTTTCTGCTATTAATACAAGTTTTATAATTTGTGTTATATTTGTGTGAAAATAACAACATATGAGTTGTTTGATCAGGCTGAAATTAGCTGCTGTTGTTGTTAGTGTAAATAAAGGCGACATTGTGCTGTTTTCATGAAGTCCTGGTACAGGCCTACTTTCCCCAAAACAGAGAGACTTGTGACAAATTATCTGTTTGGAACATCATAGCCTTTATGCATATGTGTAGCCATCTGTTCATATTATTTTTACTTTCTTTTTGTAGTTATAATTGAACACGATTTGTTTTTAATATCTTTTACTTTTAAGATGTCTTTGTAACAACTCAAATAGACTTTATCTGTTAAAGTTTGTATTAATAATAATTTTTAAACGGGTCAGTGACAAGTGCTTAGTAATTGGCAGTGCAGTTCACTAAGTTCACTAAGCAACTTTGGCTTTGTGTGGAAATTTTATGTTTCCCTGAGGGGCAGCAATTCTCCAAAGCTAAGCAGTTCTGATAGACTCAGAGTTTGTATTAGCCATTTGATTGACTGGCAACCTGTTAAGAATGTTTCCAAACATATTGCCCATTTTTGCTGCTAGGATCAGCTAATTGTGTTGCAGTACTGGAATAAACATGTAAAATAAATTTAATTTCAGAAATTAAACATGTAACTGTAGTCATACATTTACTTGTAGTAGTGGTAAAGGTGTTGTTTTAAGCCTGTTCTTGGTGTGACAATGGTGATGAATTCAAGATTTAGCTAGCAGACACACAGATTAAAGCTACTGAACTACTTAAATATATAAATCTGCTCTGGATTGATGGTGCAAATACTTCATGTGCTGTGACTGCTTGATAAAAGCATCATATGCTGGAAGTTATACTGACCCTGGGGTGGTCTGAGCCAATCCTTGACATTGTCATTTTTCACCACTAGATGACACCAGAGAATGTGATGAGCGTCCTACACCCTGGGCAGACAGTGCAATGCTTCCAACTCACAATGCAGGTGTGAGAGCAATAACGCCTCTGTATTTAATCAGCTGAAGCTTTAACAGGAACAACTTCATATTAAGAGAATTTACTGAAAATATTTAAACAGGCTGTATAGACATTGTATCCTGCAATCTAACTAAAATTTGTTTTCTGATATCAAAACAAGATGGTCATACTCTGTGTTTTACTTGATAGAGTTTAACTGTTTTTTTTCTTTCTGACTTCAAGTTGTTCAGTTGCATCTGTCAAATAAAACATTTTTTCTCCAGAAACTGCCAATTAAGGACATTAACAATATAAAGTGAGAAATTCTTTGCAACTATCAGTCTCTAATTTTGCCATTTTTTGTAGAATTAAATATTAAATTACACTAATACAAAAATACCCCATCAAACAACCCTGATGCCTCTGCCTTGCTTGGGGAGCAGTGGTTTAGAGCATCGTCACCATTTGCTGATTGGTGCTACTAAGCAACCGTGAGAACTTTTTTTAACTTATGCATCCAGAACCTCTCAAGTGAATTAAGGTAATGTGAACACATTTTATTTTACTATGAGCCTGTGTCAGATAAACAGTTTGAGGTAGTTAATCTTAAAGGGAGCACCACAGACCAGTTTGAAGATTAGATTTGCATTTCCATCAGGACTGGAGCAAAGATTTAATCATTCCTCGGTGTACCAAAGCAAAGACGTTGTCGAGGTCGAATGTTGCCAGATTTGAAGTTAATCTTCAGGACGTATCCATGTTTGCGGATTAGCGGCTTGGCTGTGCCCTCAATTGAGCGCCTGCACGGGAGGGATGCTCAGCTGTGTCAAGTCAGCCAAAGACAACGAGAGTGAGACCAGAAGAAAGGAGGGCGCGATTTCATAATAAAAGCATTTAAATAATGGGTAAATTAGGAATCAAAAAATGCAGAGGACAATGATCTAAACATTTAAATAGATTATTTACATGACTAAATCCTTGGAGATTGGGGTAATGGAATCATAAGCAAAACATGTCTACTTGAATATGGAAATTAGGTGCATGCAGGAAAAAGTGTGTATACTGTGTGTAATATATGTATATGTATAATAATGTGTATAATATAAAGACTGATTATTTAATTATATAAAAATAAAAGGCAGCGCAGTGTAAAAAGACTAGTTATGGGTCCAATTTCTATCATTACAAATGAGAAATGTGTGACAATATCAACTGGGAAATCATCTATAAGCACTAAAATACCCATACAACTACAGAATGATGGTCTGCAGTTTGTTTGAAATTCAAATTTAATTGTTGAAGTAGATGCAGCTTTTTCCTTTTTAAACATGCTTTTGACTTTCTCTATTGTTGCCACACGGTTGCCAATTCATCTTTTATTTTGAAAATGATAATCAGAAGCACCAACTTCTACTTATGCAAGCTTGACAGGAGGAGCCCAGCGCACAGTCCTCCTCCTCAGTTGCAACCCACAATTCAAGTGCTCACCAGAAAAAAATATGATAAGAGGGATGTCTGGGCAGTGAATATGGGAAGCAAAACCTTACTGGCGCATAAAGGATTTTAGAATGGGAAAATTGGAGTTCTTTTGATCAGTGACAGCTGCAGGTGGAGTGTGTGTTTTTGTTGGGGTTTTTTTCTCATCACAATGTGTGAGGCATGGATGTGGGTCGGATGCCTTTTTATTTTCGTTACGGATACAAGGACTGGCAAGTTATCAGCATGAATTACCGAGGGCAGAAAAACTGATATCAATGTTAAATTCGACTCTGGAAAGAGGACCATGGCGAAAGGGAAGGGACTGTTATTTTCACTGCTGTACTTTATAGCAGAGTTTTGGCTCACTTCGCAGCAAGTCCTGAGAATTGGTAAGTGGTCAAATTTTTCATCAGATTTTTAAATGCCAGTCCTTTTTGTTAATGTGCAGACTGCCACTGTACATCAGCTTTTTAAATATTCAATCATATGATTTCAAGACCAGGTTTGAAGCTCATTTCTCTTTGTAATTAGTAACCTACTCTGCCTTGACTTGTATATGTGAAAAAAGTTTCCAATTTTGACATCATTATAATGTATCACATTTTTAATATCCCACAATGCCTATCCAGCATGTAGCATTGCTTTTTTTCTAGATTACCAGATAAACATTATATTTAATTAAAGACAGCCAGGATAACATATGCAGGGATCATACATGTAGATGTCATGCAATGATATCCATACATAGCTATTGTTCACCTTAGTTGCTGTAGGTAAGTTAATGGGGACGGGATAACTTTTAACCCTTAACACTATTAACTAAAACTTAAAATAGGGACTACCAGTGTGTTCATTTGTGATTTTCTTTGACTGTTGCTGTATCACTATACTACTATTGTTACTAGATCTTGCAATCATATTGTCAGTACCCTGTAATAACCCTAGGCGACATACAGCTGTGTGCCTATGCTATTCAGCAGTGTTTTTATATTGACTGTCACTAGAAAAAATGCTTCTGTCCTGCTGTGACTTTCCATGTTGTTGTGATGTCTGTTCTTTAAGTTTCATTGTACGATTTTTTCTTTTGTCATAAGGGAGGTACACTGAGGACAGGGTGCTGGCTTGGCCACATAAAACAGCTCTATTGATTTTCATCAAATTCATGTTAATCCACTTTGGTTTGCTAATGCCAGAGTCTCTGTCTCAGTTCCTCCACGTTGACAGCGCAGGTCAGAGGCAGATGAGTGATTAAGTTGGCCTACTACAGCATCTAAAAGCATGTACTGCTGGCATGATGATGCCTTTGGCACTGAGGAATGTGAAATGGATACAGAGCTAAAGAATATACAGCAGCCAGTCTCAGTGAAATTCATGCCTCTCTCCTAACCAACAAACTCAAAAGTTATTTCGACTTTGTGCATATTCATGCTGATGGGCAATGACATCTGTGAATATGGATCTGAGTCCAAAGTTGTCTGTTAAGCCTTTGAGAGTTGACAAGGACTCTGCTTTCACATGTAATTAGATAAGCAGAGCTCTTGCTCCAACTATCTTCCTTTGATTTCTGATGTAACTTTGTAACAATGAGCCTGTGTTTGCTGGCAAATTAATGGTCTCTGCTCCTCTCCTCTCCATTGGTTATACACTATTCCTCTCATGGTTTAGAGGATTGCATCACAAAAATGACATTTTTAATTTAGGCCTCAGGACAATGCCCAAGGCGACTCTGTGTTTTTCTAAATTTCCTCTACTTCTAAAGACTTCAATATTCTTGTGCCGTTGCATAACTGTGGAGGCTAACAGGCCGGTGCCACCTTCCCGCTCTAACAGTCCCGATCTGTGCTCAATATTGTTTATCTCTCTAAATCATCTATCACTCTGCAAGGCCACCTAATCTTTGTCATTCTCTTCATGACCCGCACACATCATAATCTCTCCCATATGGTGTGTGGCTTGGTTCAATTAACATTTCTCTGTCTTGGCAAGTGCTGGCATCAGATTGTGACTGGCTTTCACTCTTTTCACTGGGGTTGGTAATAATGGTAAATCTTCTCCCTCAAGCCCTTAAACAACTAACACTAATCTTCTTTATGCAGAAAGTCTCTTACCCAAATATGGTACTTAGGCAGCAACCAAATCTCATCATTGGGGAGAGCATAGAAGCAGCAGCTTGTGGCTTGGCTTCCACTCTATTTTGCTGTTTGTTAAATTCCCGTTTCCTCTTGCCTGCATGCTTTATTTATTGGTTATATCTGATTTGTTTATTTATGACTTGACCCATTTGATGTGAAAGGTGTGATGAGCTACTGTCGGCCAGTGAAACATCCTTTGATGCATCTCCCTAGTCTTATATCCAGCAGTTCTATAAATTAGAGGGTTTTAATACATAGCTATAATCGTGATTTTAATTCTTTCAATCTAAATGTTTTGGTGTTGGGTCATAAGCAGCGATCCTATAAACAGAGAAACCTCAGTGCTCCACATCAAACGAAGATAGTAGACTGGTTAGGACCTCCTCATTCATTCACAGTCTGGCACCAGCCCAGGTTGGAGTGGTGCTGGTGGTGTTGTTGAGGTGGGGGTGCAGGGTCTCACTGGGAACTGGCCCAGAGAGGGGAGAGAGCAAAACACTACGTCATTGTGTTCCTCTGCCTTAAAAGACTCCCCTTCATGTGATAATTGCACAAAATCACAGATTAGAATCCGGATCTAAAGATCAGTTCCTTAATGTTAACCTCTTACTTTGGGTTTCTGGATTTAAAAAGGTCCACCCAGCTGCCTTAACCTGAACCCTGTTATTTTTCACGCTCAGTGCACTGAAGGAAGGAACAGAAGTCTATAAAAAGCAAAGCCTAAGGGTTTATCAGCATTTGCCTGCAGCATGAGCAGAATCTTTTGTTTTTGTGACCTCCTAGCATGCATCACCCCACAGCATTGTCTGGCCTATTAAAGATGAGATGGAAGCTCAGTGATCCTGAAAATTATATTGGAAAGTAATTAATGGTAGCTATAGCAAGAATTTTCATTCCACCTTTCTTTATAAATTGCATTAATCATAAAGCCCTGATAAAAAAAAAATGGTGGACTCTGTACCATTCAAATTACAAGGGGAAGCTTTTAAGTGCAATAGAAGCTGAGCTTTATTATATTGAGGCATTTAATGAATTTATTTTTTAAGACTGCATATGGATGATTGCATTCTTCTTCTACAGTGAACAATAAAGTGTCTCGCATGACACGCTTGTTTAGAAATTTCTGCTCCTATAGTTTTACCTGCACCTCGAGCTCAAACTTGTAATCAATGAAATATAAATTATCCCAGACAGCTCTTACTTTCTTGGCTATTTATTCTTTTGCTTGCTAATAGTCTATTAAGTGAGTGCATTGATCCATGTGGCATCTGCAAACATAAAGTATGAGGTGCTTGTTACCAATTTTTATCTGGATCAGTATTGAAGACAAATCCCATTTACAGTGCTGGTTTGTCCTCCTCCATGAAATGTAGAAGTGTAGAATATAAGGATGCACTGAGCCATGATCCCATGACCCATTTTTGGAGTTACACAGCGCTGCTAAAAAGCTTGTGTCCAAGGCAGGTTTGTTTACAGCCCACAGCATCAAGTCGCAAAAGCCACACAGGACTGATCTTAATTTGAATCTTAATTACTATTCAATTTTACAAATTATTGATCATTTCAAAGATGCAATGTGATATCTACATTTTTGTATGAACTCTATCTTAAAGTGAAGGTATGTACATAATTTCTACTTTTTATTTCAAATTTAACCTGACAAGTCATTAAGAACAAATTGTCATCTAAAACAAAGTGCTACAGGGACGATGTTTAATTGTAGGCCAGCATGGATGTTAACATCACCCTGGTTCCCTCGACAAACAGCAAATAAGATTTTTCCAGATTTTCCAAACAGGATTCTCAGGTACGGTGAAGGCTTTCCACTAAGCAAATTTGAAATATTGTATTGAGTTGCTATGAGAGTTGGTTGATTTCTAGGTATCATTAAGTCCTATTCACACAGGACTAGTATTACCTGGGGACCTCATGTGATGTAGAAATTAGTCCCCCACGTCCGTGTTTTCGCATTCACACAGGATAAGCAAAGTCCATATTTTACTGACATTCATTCACTGTCAATTTTAACTCCACTCTATATAACACAGAAACACTACTCAGCACTACAAGCAGTGATATACAGTATTCCCTTCATTTTTTATTTTAAATGTGGGCTAAACAAAGGGAACTGATTCAGCCACACTTTGTGGCATGTTAGCCATGTCCTCATCTTTCTAGATTTTGCTCCTCTGATTATTTTGAGCTTGCTCTCTTGGAGAATCGGTCTTCATGTTGTGTTGTGAAGTGAGCCTCCTGCACACAAAATGCAGTCAAAACCTTAATTTGTAATTGCCAGCAAAGCCTTTGTCATTCTCAAATGGGAAAGAGGCAGAAACGAGATGCAAAGAAAACAGGACACCTTAGTACGACCCCTTTGTTTGGCCAAATAGTTAATTTGCAGTGAAATTTTCACTTGACAAATTACAGCCACGGCAGATTCACATTAAAATCACAGATGACTGCCGTATTAATACAAATTACCAGAGATCCCCAGCTAATACTGGGGTTGTTCAAATAGGGCTTAAGACGATTGTTGATTTGAAATTGCTCACCTTTAAAAAGTGAAGGAAATCTTAAAAAGTCGACTCACTCTCATTGGACTACAAATATTAAAGCCTGGGGTAGAGACAAATTGAATTATTTTCCTGGTGATATGCACATAATGTTTATGGGGTCTTTTAATTGAAAATGCATGTAGAGATCACACTGATGATTTCCTGCCTCAGTTTTCAACCACTTGAAGATATTAGCTAATTTGAAACCAATTTTCCAGAAATGAAGTGGAGAATGGTTGTTGCTTCACTCCAGATGTCTGGATGGTTGATGGTGGTCGTGGGCATGATAATAACTGAGCGATTGTAGCTCAGCTTTAGTACCATGTTGCACAATAACCAAGCCAACATTTCCTGATACAGTGTTTAACCATCTCAGGTGAATTTATAATGTTTATCCAAAGACATTTTTAACAAAGAGCTCAGCTTCTTTACACTATAAATATTTCCTAGTAGTGTTTTGTGATTTGGACCAGCATTGATTGCTGGGACCAGTGCTCTTCATGCTGAGCTACAGACAAACTGCCATCACACTTAATCCCCAGGGTTTCCCTCTGGAAATCAACTCATTATACTTTAAACAGAAATTTAAAATCTTATCTCAGGTGGAAATGAGAGGAGAGATAAACGTGTTTTCTTTCATTGGGGATGTGCCTTTCCAGCAAACTTCAGAGGGGAAATAAGTGAACAGTGCAGTAAAATGTATATGTTTTTCTTTTAATGACAATAAAAGTTGTCTGCGCAAATAGTTTATATAGCTCATTTCAAAAACAATTTTCAGCTAAACACACGTCTGTTCTTACGTAGTGGCCTACCCAAACATAAGCGGATGCTTACACTGTCTGACAGCTAATAGTAGGTCTGTTTTTATTTCTGAATTCATCTTACAGATCTTTTGTATTAAAGCTCTCACTAAAGCTACAATCACTTAATCATTTAATAGTTTATTGCCCGAGGAGGCGGTAAATAGACTGGGTTGTAATTGTAACGGTTCATGTATTAGCACTGCACAGTCACAGTATGGGGGTCATGATTCGGTGCAGGCAGATGCAGGCAGAATACACGGTACGTAGATTGGTTCCACATTATGTG
Source organism: Plectropomus leopardus (assembly GCF_026936395.1). Taxonomy (NCBI): domain Eukaryota; kingdom Metazoa; phylum Chordata; class Actinopteri; order Perciformes; family Serranidae; genus Plectropomus; species Plectropomus leopardus. The sequence goes on from NC_142181.1 coordinate 28,735,580, forward strand.
CATCAAAGTTCACAAGCACAAGTTCTACTTATACGCTGTTAGCAAAACAGCACAAAGTTAGAACAACAAGCAGATTGGAGTGCGAAGTCAGTCACGCTATTATTAGCGCAAATGAAATGCCAGAGCTGACCACCTGCCTTCAGGTCGGCTACAACAGCAACAGAGAGTTTTTTACAGATGGTGTGTCGGCTTTGCTTAACCGCTGTAAATTAGTGGATGCGAATGGAAACATATCCGAATGCTGACGCACATTCAACAGCATCACCCTGATGTGCATGTCACTGGGATGTTATGATAAATGTTTAGGTGTATTAAATGTTTAAATAGCCAAGGTGGAACAAAGTGGAAAAACTCTGATGCATTTTACTTTAATGTTTCTATTCATTCTGCATTTTCAATTTTATAAGCACATAAGAGATGCTTTTCAGTTTTATAGCCGCAGTGACCTGTTGTCGGGAAAGCATTTGTACAGTATAATACAGAGGTATTTAAAATTGTTCCTAATTTTTCAAATTAAAATAGTTTGCCAAAGTTGCCAGTGAGCAAATGCTACATCAGTACCCAGCAAGAGGATTTTATCTGTCTCTGACACTCACATTACTGTTAAAAACAATTGGAAAAAAACATATCTTTATGCATTTGGGTTTTTCCGCTGTACTGAACTCACACTGAACTGTGACTTTTGTGTGCTGTTACACCCCTGGTAATGGCATATCAATATATTATTAAAAGCTACTGACAAATGCTGAATTTATAAGCCAGCCTTATTTCATTTTAGAGCATCTCACATTTAGCTTCTTTTCATTTTCTCATCGTTTGTTCATTTCAATTATATTCCATTAAATACACTTTGCAGATGCATACAGTGGAAATTTTGGCCTGCATTTTGAGCTCTTGCAATGTAATGGACGCATTTTTTTTATGAGAGTAATTAGAGGTCAGCTACAAAAATGCAAATCAGAAAATTAAAATAGTAGTAGCTGTTTTTGCCCTTTGCACAAACTGCACCATCTTCTTTCACAGCCTTGTTTAAGTATGAGGAAAACAAAATCGCTGATTGAAAATGATACCCTGATGCTGCCACTTGGATTATTTTTTGTTAAATCTTTAATAGGGCCAGTACCATTTGCTGCAGCCTCTGCACTTGAAGCAAATTAACATCAAGACTGTCTAATCAATACTCTGTTTATTTCCCCTTTTATAATGAAAACCCCTCGAAACACATCAAAGATGCTTTGATGGACTACATTTTCTTGGCAAATTTGGGAGAAGGTTATTGTATTTTGGATCAAAAATTTCATATTCCAGTGGAAAGAATTAAGGACTTTAACAGGTCCTAGCAGCTGCTCACTGAGGCTTGGTAACCATAATTAGGATTGGCACTTTCAAGCATGCTTTTAGTGACCACGGAGTCCAGACAAGGCTCTCTCAGTTTGGGGTTTGAGGCTATGCTACACCAAAGAAAAAGGTCATTCACAATCAAGGTCTCAAGGGGAGCTTTTTAAAGGCCCTTTCTCCTTCCAAATCAATCACAATTTCACAGGCAATTCTTCAAACACTGTTAGAGAGTGCAATGACCTATTGCCATCTGCAGCCTCAGTGTTGAAGTGAGGTCATTTGCAAATTATTGTGGCACTGAAATGACACCTTCATGTTTTGTGTTCATAGTTAATGTAACTATTGATTGACAATTTTGAAAATGGCAGCACGTTTAAACTACCTTCCTTTAGTCATTGATTTCAAGTTTGCCAGACACATACGAAACAGTAAATTTCACATTTGGTTTAGGATAGGTTTATTTTACTGACTTTTCCAAACTGTAGAGCACTGATCTTGTTTCTGTCTGCACTCATGAATGCCAATGTGGTGAGAACAAATATTTAACCCTGACTGCATAATTTCAGAAATCCTATCACTCAAGGCCCAGATGTTTTAAAAGATTTACATTTGAAAGGCTTGGGTCAAATCAGCGTGCAGGGGCATTTTCAGCAGGGATAAGGACGCTGAATCTCACATGAGCCCCCCCCCCCATTTGCAGGTGGTGACAATCCAGCATTTTTCCGGTCTTAATCCTAATGGTTTTTATGTAACTGAAATGTAAATCACTGTATGTGGCACTCGTGTCTGGCTGGAGTAATATGTATTCATACTGTCGGCCGTGGCATGCTAGACCCATCATCTTTCTGGAGCAGCGCGGTGGATTAAGAGTAAGGACGGTTTTCAGAATGATCTCTCTGAAACAACCCCCTCCCTATGGCCCTGGCACACACAGCCTGCTAAAAAAGAACTGTTCTGTTTAAAAGAGAAATGTATATTGAAATCAATTTTTTCACAGTCGTGGTCTCAGCTCATTTTAAAAGAATTAGTCAGTGTGTATCACCTCCTCCTATGTAGTGGAAAATGTGAAAGCATCGTCAGACTGCACCTACTGGAGTTTCATAAAAAGAGGCGGAAAAGGCAGATAAAGGCAGACAATTGCAGTGTTACATGCTGATTTAAAATATGTGTATATTTTGTTTGTCCTTCCTAAGTCAATAAATGTTGATACTTTTAAGATTACTTTTAGGTGTCTTTTGATTTTGGTAGTCATTATTATTATTATTTTCTGAATATCTGAAATGATTAGTTGAATAGTCTTTTAACTCTCTTGAGTCACTTGACTGAAATGGTTATATCTTTTGAAAAATAATTATATTCGCATTTTGAAATGTTAATGAAACAAGAAATCTGGAGACATTTTTTACAGTATTTGTAAATACAAATAATTGTATTTGCTGAAACTGTCCCTACATTCACACAGCACTGAATGAGACAAAAAATCTGTGAAAACATATCATACTCCTCTGCCATACTCTAATGCCTTGTAGCACTTCAAATGGTCTTAGCGCATGTAAACAAAAACAACCAATCAGAGTCAAGGATTCTCTAATGCAGTTGTCAATCATGTCAATGACCTTTCATGAACTGCTGTCAAACTGTCAAACTAGGCAGCGCTGATCAAATATGACTCACAATTCTGTTACTAAACTGCTAACTTTTCCCTCAAATGTTGACAGAAACATATGTTGGTGTACGGTTAGTTTTAAAATGGGAATATTTATCCAGCCGGTGGGCAGTGCTTAGGAAACTGTGTCCAACATGGTGGCTGGGTCCACTACAAAATGTTTCTGAAAACATACAGTATGTGATAAGAAATTGGCAATACAGTAACAGAATATTGATTGATATTTGTGGGCGCTGCTTAGTTTGAGAGTTTGACCACAGTTCAGGAGCAGTGACTGACATGATTGACAGCTGCATTAGAGACTCTTCTGCTCTGGCTGTTTCAGTGTGCCATGGTGGATTCTTGCAAATACCATTAGAAGTAGTAGAAAGAGAAGGATGGAGATTACTTTTTACAGACAGTCTCACATAGATCTTCCACACAGTTTGAGCAATTTACAGTTTACAACTGTAACTTTAAATACAATACACGCAAGAGTATTAGATGTCCAAAATGACATGATAAACTTAGTTTTGCTCTGAAAAACGGCCCGTTATGCTACTGTCAGGTGCAAGTTGGTACTTAAAACAATTATTATAGAGACAGACATGACAAGAACATCCTTTTGCATGACTCACGATTATGTTTTAGTAAATGAAAAAATGTTTAGTCCTACAATATGTAACGTGCAGTTTATATATGGTAAGAGTGGATGATGTTAATCCACTGCAGCATCATTTAGTCTCTCCTCTTACACTGTAATATGAAGGGACGTTGAAGCAGCTTCTCTACAACACAGTCACACCTCAGAGGTTAGTTTTGCATTTTCATTGTGGTTCTTATGGGTCTTGAAGCTGCTGTGATTTTTATATACTGTGGTTTACAACTGAAGCAATGTTAGATTACAGCTCAACCACCAAATGTTCACTAAAAAATAGGATTCTTTAGTCATATTAAGTAGGGGTGGGAATCACCAGAGGCCACATGATATGATAGCATCACGATACGAGTCTCGATACACTATTATTCCTATTTTAAACATTTTGCAATATGGTGAGTATTGCAGTAAAGTATATTGCGATTTACTAAGTGTAAATTATGTCCCCTAAGGAAAAAAATTTTAACGCATCTAATCAGATAAGGTAATAAAGATAAAGTTTCTCACTTCAGTCATTTTTATTGCAGCAAAATACACCTAGTGGATTGAAAAAAGCAATTCATTTTATTATTCTAGTAGACTTTCAAAAGTTTAATTTTTTATTTTCAATATTAATATAAAATCAATAAATAATCAATATTTGGCTTCTGTGTATACGTATCCCAAATCTAGTGGAAAAAAAGTATTTCATAGGACTTTAGGGTCTACGGTGGTAGTCTGGGAAAAATGAGACCTCCACATCTTCTATTAAAGAACTTCAAAGTTTCAAGAAAACAGAGCAAAGAAGTCCAGAACAAACACAGGAGCTTATTCACTAAAAAGAAACATGTAGAGAGGATGGGTATTCGGAGAGTAGAGTGTTACGGTTTTAATGGAAGACAGTCTTTCACTGCAGCTGTGTTTTGGCAGCCTGAGCAGAAACACTTAACCTCCTCACAGTAAATTACATTATGGCACACATTTAAGTATGATTTCATCGAAGGTGACCGTTGTCTCGAACAGTGAATTGAAAAAGATTGGAAATACGACTATGTGAGATAAATGAGTGCAGCGGTTCATCCGTTGACTGAATTACTGTTTTAAACAGATGGTATAGGATGCTTTTAAGTTTTTGCCATGATAATATATTACAGGATATATTAAGTCACTAAATATATTAACTATAAGGTCAGTCTAGTGAACTAAAGGTGAGGCATGTCTTCCCTACCAAATAATCCTGTATGCCACTGTGTCAGCTTTCACAATGTAGGCCATGTAAATAGGGTGAAGTCATTAAAGGTCAAGCTTCTCTGTGAATGAGATTAAATTCTGTCACCCCAACCAGGTCCCTTAGCAGCATTATGTGGGAGAATTACACAGAAAATTTCGGCCACATTATGCAACAGTTAGAATTCAGTCATAGTGACCTTCGAAATGCTGTAAAGGAGGTGATTAACGATGCTGAGTGCAGTCATTAAATCAATAACTTTAGGCTAATACTTCGGTGTGATCTGTCTAATACTTTCTTCTCTTCCTACAGGCGGCATCTTTGAGACGCTCGAGAATGAGCCCATTAGTGTCGAAGAACTGGCCTTTAAATTTGCTGTAACCAATATAAACAGGAACCGGACCTTAATGCCAAACACCACATTGACCTATGACATCCAGAGAATAAACCTATTTGACAGTTTTGAGGCCTCGAGAAGAGGTAAGGATGCTCTCGTTCACTTCTGAAAGCTTTCTGTTGAATAATCAATAAAAAAAGAATGTTTATGACGCAACTGTCTCTCCTGTTGGTCATTTATTTTCTATCTCCACTTTCTGTTTCATTACTTCAGCCTGCGACCAGTTGGCTTTGGGTGTTGGGGCAGTATTTGGCCCTTCTCACAGCTCATCTGTCAGCGCAGTCCAGTCTATCTGTAACGCCCTGGAAGTTCCTCACATCCAGACTCGCTGGAAACACCCCTCAGTAGACAACAAAGACAGCTTCTACATCAATCTCTACCCAGAATACACCTCCATAAGCCGAGCCGTGTTGGACATAGTGCAGTACTACAAGTGGAAGACGGTCACTGTTGTCTACGAGGATGCAACTGGTGAGTCAAACCAGTAAAGCATTAAACACATCAGCAGCTGAATATGTCAGCTGAGTAAAACATGCAAAACTCACAAACTTTAGTTTCCAATTAACCCTTAGGGCCCACTTTAATGTTACACACACTTGTTTTGCGCAGCACACGAAATTCACTTTTCGAAAATCAAGCTTTAAAAAATATATTACACTAATTATTATTATTTTCTTCTTTCACTGAGTTAATGTTTTAACCAACATCAGTCCTAATCATAAATATCAAATATTCGTTAATTTTCAGAATTTTAACCCTTTAAATGCCAGGGTTTTGTCACAATGTCACTATGATTTTATATATATATACCATGCTAGGAAGATTTGTTTTTAATTATCACAGCCTGGGATATGCTAATGATTAGCAGTAACATTGACTGTGACAGTGCACCTAGTGGAAATAGCAAGTATTTTCTCCAGATGCCAAATATGGTAAAAATGACATCATCAGGTGGAAAATAGTAAAAATAATCAATTCCAAGTCAAAAGCCCAGAATGACACCCAGATATAATACAGTGCCTGCTTTTAAACTTTGATGGCTATGGGATCAAAAAATGCAGTTTGAATGGGTTTCAATGGTGCATTTTTCGCACTTAACAGTATTAATATAACGATTTTGTTTACACAGTGTATTTTAGACTTATTGGAGGAGCTGAGCTAGAAATTCGAAGATTTAAACAAAAATACACAATCTTCCCAAAATGTATGCAATGTGCATAAACACAGCCAAGATGATCATAACGTGAAGCATGAAAAGCATCTAAAATGTGCCAAACAGTCCCCAATGATTAAATCATATATATTTACAAAAGTGATGTCAGCGTTTTTACAAAAATGTGGTAACTGTTTCAGCATGTGTGACTACTGTACATGTTTGTATAGAGCTGTTTATGTGATTCAGTTTAAAATTAAAGGTCCAGTGTTGGGGTGGGCAATATATGGCGGTAAAATAATCTCACAATATTTCAGTATTTTTGCGATAACGATATTCTTGATGATATGTCAAAATACTGAAAAATATATCATTAATTTCAAGAAGATAGAACTGCAACAAAATAAGTGTTATAGTTATGTGTGTCACAACAAATGTAACAGTTTGCCTTCAAATATACAGTAAAAACTACATAATAATTAATAATTATTTAAAAAATATTATTTATAATTATTATTCTAAATTATTGTTTTATTATAACTGATATGACATGGCACAATCCTAGTCAAGTGTGTAAGATTTAAAGAGTGTGTAAGATTTAAGGAAATACAGTGGGTACAGAAAGTATTCAGACATTTTTCACTCTTTGTTATATTGCAGCCATTTGCTAAAATCATTTAAGTTCATTTTTTTCCTCATTAATGTACACACAGCACTCCATATTGACAGAAAAACACAGAATTGTTGACATTTTTGCAGATTTATTAAAAAAGAAACGCTGAAATATCACATGGTCATAAGTATTCAGAGCCTTTGCTGTGACACTCTTATATTTAACTCAGGTGCTGTCCGTTTCCTCTGATCATCCTTGAGATGGTTCTACACCTTGATTGGAGTCCAGCTGTGTTTTATTATACCGACTGGACTTGATTAGGAAAGCCACACACCTGTCTATATAAGACCTTACAGCTCACAGTGCATGTCAGAGTAAATGAGAATCGTGAGGTCAAAGGACCTGCCTGAAGAGCTCAGAGACAGAAGTGTGGCGAGGCACAGATCTGGCCAAGGTTACAAAAAAATTTCTGCTGCATTTAAGGTTCCTAAGAGCACAATGGCCTCCATAATCCTTAAATGGAAGACGTTTGGGCCAAACTGAGCAATCGGGGGAGAAGAGCCTTGGTGAGAGAGGTAAAGAAGAACCCAAAGATCACGGTGGCTGAGCTCCAGAGATGCAGTCGGGAGATGGGAGAAAGTTGTACAAAGTCAACCATCACTGCAGCCATCCACCAGTCGAGGCTTTATGGCAGAGTGGCCCGACTGAAGCCTCTCCTCTGTGCAAGACACATGAAAGCCCGCATGGAGTTTGCTAAAAAACACCTGAAGGACTCCAAGATGGTGAGAAATAAGATTCTCTGGTCTGATGAGACCAAGGTAGAACTTTTTGGCCTTAATTCCTTAATTATGTGAGGAGAACACCAGGCACTGCTCATCACCTGTCCAACACAGTCCCAACAGTGAAGCATGGTGGTGGCAGCATCGTGCTGTGGGGGTGTTTTTCAGCTGCAGCGACAGGACGACTGGTTGCAATCGAAGGAAAGATGAATGCGGCGAAGTACAGGGATATCCTGGACGAAAACCTTCTCCAGAGTGCTCAGGACCTCAGACTGGGCCGAAGGTTCACCTTCCAACAAGACAATGATCCTAAGCACACAGCTAAAATAACGAAGGAGTGGCTTCACAACAACTCTGACTGTTCTTGAATGGCCCAGCCAGAGCCCTGGCTTAAACCCAACTGAGCATCTCTGGAGAGACCTGAAAATGGCTGTCCACCAACGTTCACCATCCAACCTGACAGAACTGGAGAGGATCTGCAAGGAGGAATGGCAGAGGATCCCCAAATCCAGGTGTGAAAAACTTGTTGCATCATTCCCAAAAAGACTCATGGCTGTATTAGCTCAAAAGTGTGCTTCTAAATACTGAGCAAAGGGTCTGAATTCTTATGACCATGTGATATTTCAGTTTTTCTTTTTTAATAAATCTTCAAAAATGTCAACAATTCTGTGTTTTTCTGTCAATATGGGGTGCTGTGTGTACATTAATGAGGAAAAAAATGAACTTAAATGATTTTAGCAAATGGCTGCAATATAACAGTGAAAAATTTAAGGGGGTCTGAATACTTTCTGTACCCACTGTATATATGCAGAAATATTTCTTTAGTGTTTAATCAGCTACAAATAAGACTTGTTGTTTTTGTTACCTTTAGAATAAGCCGTTAATGTCTACAAAAGGTGCGGGTCCTCGTTCACCATGTTGCACCGTCAAGTTTCTTTTGTGGACAAACAAACCAAACACCGACTCCAGACAGAGACATGTGCATTTTTGCATCAGCCACCACAGTTAGCAGCCACTCCGCAACGTGCCACACAGCATGGAAAAATGCTGATTTTTAACACGAAACTGCTTTATTGACTGATTTTACTACTTTAAATCACCTGGTCTGTCTGTGTTGGCGAGGAAGAGACCTCTGCAGATAATTTGGCTACCAGTAAACACCTCCTGAACATCAGGAAGAATATTCTATTCTATTCTATTCTAGGATCTTAAGTTATCATAGAGAAAAGGTCAGCACACATTAACAGGTGCTGAGCTAGAAGCAATGTCCAAGAAACACTGATTTGTATTGTGAAACTGCTTTCTTCAGTATTTTTACCAGTTAAAATCGTCTGTTTTGGAGAAGAAAAGATGTCTGCGGATAATCCGAACAGAGAGTTCATGCTTGGCACACAGAAAAGTTTCAGCTGGTAGCAATCTGCAATCCTCACAGCTAGATGCTACTAAAAATTACGCACTGCTCCTTTAAGCTCAGTGATAAGAAGCCATGTGCAATGTTTGCAGCATTGAAGCCCATCATAAATTACAGTGGTCACTGTACAAAGTCAGTAATTTACTGTGCCATCATGCCAAAGGTTTACAATTTATCTTTTTATTTAAAAGTTAAATCACAACTCTCCACTTTATCTGTATCACTGCAAAGACTGACAATAGATCTCCACCCTTTAGGCCTGTGACTCTTTACCTCCAAACCATGCTGTACAGGACAGTGGGAGAATTGACATTCCTGAGTTTAAAGTTTTAAGAAGAAAAAAAGAATAATGCCATAGTGAATGAAATAATGACCAAAAAAAAGTCATCCAACAACAACCATCCACTTGCTCATTCACCAAGCCTACAATACATTGTTGAAAAGGCTTCCTGGATCCTGTATGTAAATGTGCACACATCAGCTGTTCTGTGAACCAACCCCAACAAACTATACAGTTTTTCATCAGGTTTGTCCCATTGAGATCAAAAGTCTCTTTCACAAGGGGAACCTAGCCAAGTATTAGAGTTTCACAAAGTACTAATCAACAGATTTACAGAGTTTCCAACTAACACACTATGGTTTACACCACAGATTTACTTCACAAAATGATGAAATGAAAGGTTTACTAGCAACTGTGTGTAGACATAAAACATCACAATGTGTCAAATGATTCTGCAGTCACAGCACATTAGGTCTTAAGTCAAACAACGTGAAAATCATCCCATAATATCAAACTCCTGTACAACAGATCACCTGTTTATCAATGAATGCAGCTGCCTACAATATTCACAACAACTACTGCACTCACACAATCTAAGCGCATTAAGCAGACTGTCACAGCAAACTTTACATCAAACACTGAGCACCAAAGACACTAGAAAAGTAACATGACTGTGTTAACTGCAGTTTGTTAACAGACTGTCGGTGGTTCATAGAAAATATGTTAACAATCATCTCAAAGTACAACAAGGCCCAAACTGCAGCACACTGAAGAGCGGTGATAAAGCAGCTGTCTTACCTTTGCAGAGCTTCTTCTTTGACTTCGTGTTTGCATGCTCACATATCAGATCCTCAGACTCCACAGCAGCAGTTTTGGTGTGTTGATGGTCAAAGTGTTCACACGGTCTCATCCGGTTACAAGCTGTGATCATAAACTGGCGGTAAAGTCCGGGTACAGCAGCGATGTTCTCCGGTGCTCCATGAGGAGGTTCTGCAGCAAATTACTGGGGGGAAAAGAAAGAAAAAGAAAAATACGTCAGGAAACTGTAATCCTGCTATGCAAACTCCCGCCATGCTGTTTGAATAGCGCGGCGGCTGGCGTGTGTATCACTGGCGTCGTTTCCTGTTGGTGTCCGCTAACTTTGGCGAGCACTCAGCTAACGTCGTTACCGAAGATGTCCAGTGTTTCATATGCGAGAGATACTCAGCCAGAGACAAAATAAACCTTTCAGAGCAGAAATGCCTCTTAGCAGTAGGTATCGACGTGTCTCTTCAGCACACCAAATTACGTGCCAAACACAAACCATGGATCTATTATAAATCACAAGGACACACACACCTAGTTCGACCACATCCGGTATAGTGTATAAGCGTAATCGGAGTTTTATTTTGAAAGCCGGAAATTAATGTACTGATTAAACAAATAAATAAATAAACGTTACGTAACGTTACGTTCACTAGTCAGAATATTCATTTTGTGTATAAGTGGCAAGTAATAACCACAATTTACAAATAATAATGCAGTGCAAATCATTACTTCAGTAAGTGCAATGTAATCGCACAAAACCAGAAAGAGAAAAAAATAAAATAGGTTAAATAAAATAAAGTAGACACATGTATAAACACACACACAGCTTTACCTAATTAATTATAAAGATGTAAGATTTTAATAAATTGATGCTTTTGGTTAGTTTTTTTATTACATATTTTTATGTTCAATATTGTTTTGAGATATGTGTGATTTTTGAAAGTGGTAAATGAGGACAATTTCTTTTTAAATAAAATTTAGCTAAAATACTGAGTAAATTAATTGTATACTTAATCTTACATCAGTGTGGTGTTTGACTGTTTTCAATTCTAAAAAATAAAGTTTAAAAAAATTATATACCCTTCATTCTTGGAGAGATTTTGATTTTTTTATTTTTTTTTTACATATGATTTATTTATGAGATTTTCAAGAAATTTTCATACAAAACTACAAAAACACAATGTGTAAGGCCATACATGTCCATAAGAGATAAAATTGGTGGAAAATTAGACAAATAATACAGCAAAGCAAGGTTGTTTGTAGAGACAGTGATAGAAAAAATGCATGGGGACAAGCAGTATAGTCGTAAAAGGTAATCATAAATAATAACTACAAGGACAACAACAGCAACAGGAAATAAGAAAACAAAAACAAACAAAAGGGGGAGGGAAAAAAAAGGGCAGATATTGATGAGTGCATGCGTAATCACAAATACAAAATGACCTACTCCATGTAGATGTACCACTAGGACTGGAAAAGCAGGGTTAGCAGGCCAGAGGGTTCAAGATGGTGGTACAGTGACGGGGGGCACACCACCGATGAGGACAATATTCAACTGAATGGACCTGACATGTTCTAGGAAGGGGAGCCAGATTTTAGAAAATTTAGCGTTGGAACCTCGAAGACAGTGTTTTATTTTCTCCAATTTCATGAAAAAAAGGGCATCTTTTATCCAGTGAGAATGGGAGGGGGGATGGGGGCTCTTCCAATGCATCAGAATTACACGCCTTGCTAGTAATGTCAAAAAGGCAACAAGTTCAGAAAAGTAGAATGGCAGAGATTTTGATTTTTAAAAATTTTGTTAAGTGAAATGTTTTTGCTAAAATGTCTGGAGATCCAACTGAAAATCAGCCAAAAAGGTAGTCACATGTATACATTGAAAAAAAGAAAGTGTTTTAATCTTTCCGACATAATGTCACAGAAAATTTAACCGGGTATTATATGTGTATAATTTTCAAAAGCATCTCTTTGAATTTGTTGGGCAGCACATATGAAGAGTAAATACAGTTTTCCATGTCTCACCATCAAGAGTCTGATCTGTCTGTAAGTGAGAAATTAAGGTAATTATCATGTCCAAAATGATGAAGCTTGACAAATTAAATGTGTTGTAATTTCCACTCTGTGACCACTGTAGGGCAATGATAAATCGTCTTATTTTTTTTATTGCAGTAATATATATAATATGAAGTCAAATCTGTTTTAATCTCCAGATGACAATTTAGCATTGTGTGGCACAAGAGACCTGAGGTGGGAGCATAACATAGTTTATATAACAAATATCTTTATAAAGAGCACATCAATTAAGGAATTATTCAGGGGCACAAAATACAATAAATAACATAGAATAAGTCAAACCCTTAAGCAGTTCAGGAAATTCTCTTAAACATTTTATATATTTAGACATATCGATTGAACGTACTGTTGCATTTTAGATTTTGAGGATTTAAAACATTCTGTAATATTAAAAAAATACCATTGTGGATTGTAAAGTGGCGCCCTCCTGTGGTCACAGTGAAGAACTGCAACATGTAATTCGTCAAGCTAGCGTCATTATGACAAAAATGTTTCTGCTAGCATGAAAACACCTACAGTAAATGTTCTTTAAATATTCTCTCGTATTGAAGGTTAGAGAATAAAACTTTGCATGGAGCCAAAATTCAGTTTATAAAATGTGATACTGTGCCAGTTGAATTCTCATTTTGAGCTGTTAAACTAGCCCGGTGGAGACAGAACCGTAAGTGTGGTGTTGGCGCCCTCCTGTGGTCACAGCGAGGAACTGCAACATGGAATTCATTAAGCTAGCGTCATTAAGACAAAACCGTTTCTGTTAGCACTTCCGTTGAGTGCTAGAAAATAAAGTCCTTGAGTATAGTTAGGCAGTGGTGTTGGTGATTGCAATGTGGGATTCGTTAAGATCGTCGTGAAATAAAATATGTGGAGCACACCACTTGTTAGACCTTAAGCAAGATGAAATGATCATTCTGCTATCATTTTTGACAATCATCTCATATTAATTGTTTTCCTATTTAACCAAGTGCATAGCATTAATTTACTATGTTACGTTAAATTTACCAGGGCACCGACCTGGCTTACGGCAAACATCTTCTTAAAGATGATTTATGTTTCCTTTCGACTCATAAACACATTCTGTATATTAATCATAATTTGGTAATAATTTTACCTAAAAGTAGAGTGAATCATCATGATGTTTACCGGCTCCGATCATCTCCCTTTAAAGGACACAGACACAGTTTCTAACTGCTGATTTATTGAATTGGTCGTCTACTGAGTGAAAAATGAGGCCGAATTTAGTAGCACACCTGTTGTATCAGTAATATGAGTAATAGTAAAATAAGTAACTTTAAGAATGGATTTTTAAATGATTGATGATATTGACAGAAAGTGGCCTTTATTTTAGATTTTGAGAATTTCAAACATTCTGCAATAAATAAAATTTACCATTGTGGATTATGGAGAGTAGGCGCCCTCCTGTGGTCACAGTGAGGAAATGCAACACGGAATTCGTTAAGCTAGCGTCATTAAGACAAAACCGTTTCTGCTAGCACTTCCGTTAAATGCTTTCAAAATAAAATCGAACAAACTGACGCAATCAGACACAAAAATAATCTTTAAATATTCTCCAGTTTTGACAATTACATATTAAAACTTTATGTTCTTCGTTGGAATAAAAAAAAAAATTAAATGTAGTACTGTGCCAGTTAGGTTCTTCTTTTGAGCTGATAAACTAGCCCGGTGGAGATTATAACTGCCACAAATGTATTTAGGAATGAATCTTAGCGCCCCCTTGTGGTCAGAGCATGGATCTATTAGTGTCAGAGTGCGGAACTGCAACCAGACTGCAACATGGAATTCGTTCTGATAAGCACTTTCATTATATCCTACAAAATAAAGTCCCTGAGTGTATTTAGGAAATTGTGTTGGCGACTGCGATTCAGAATTCATTAAACTAGCATCGGAAACTAAAATCTGTGGAGCACACCATTTGTTAGACCTCAAACTGGATAAAGTGATTTTTTAAAAGTATTTTTGACAGCTATCTCTACAATATTCATTTATAACTAGCATGTGGTAAACATCTTGGCAGCAAACCTCAATTTTATCAGAATGTAATAGTAAAATGAATAACTTTAAGCATTCGTTTTTATATGATTCATGATATTGACTGAAAGTGGCCTTTATTTTGGATTTTGTGGATTTCAAACATTCTGTAATATAAAATTTAACATTATGGATTATGGAGTGACGCCCTCCTGTGGTCACGGTGAGGACCTGCATAAGAGCAAGACCTCTGGTTAACACTTTCAAAATATAGTGAACTACAGATATTATTACAATTAAGAGCCTCTCAGGTTTCGGGTCTGGATTCTTTTTTTATTTTGATTACACGTTTTATAAAAGTTATGTTTGTGGATGTGTATGATTGCCTTGTTGCATTCCCATTGCGATATCAAAGTAGTTCAGATAGCTTCTAAAGTTTGCTAAAACTTCCAATGAAGACTTTCAAAATACAGGAACAAAACTGAAGCAACCAAACCAATAACCAATCAAAAGTAAATTGACTTTAAGTGGAATAATTATGATTTTATTTAATTCTCGTGGTTTGTGTTAGAAACTTAGACTTTCTTTCCCTTACAATGGCCATTATAGTTATTTGCTGCTATAAATTGGTTGTCAGAGGAACAATGGACAGGGGAAAGTGGGTGAGCTTGCTAACAACTTTTATAAGCTATTGATGGTTTACACTTAGTTGAGTTTTTGTGAGATTTATTTCTTATCATGTTCTCTGATAAATTGTTGCAAATTGCCATACACGATACATTTTGCACCTTTACATAAATTATGACAAAGCAATTATACTACTGATTTAATTCAATACCTAAAACTCCCATGAGACTCTCAATGTTTGCTAAAAGCTAAACCCCATGGCTTATGTTTGCAAAATAACCTATATTGTATTTTCTAGAAATGTATTTCATCCTGCAGAATTTACATGAACTATAATTAAATGGATTTCCTTCTTTAATTTATTTTATTTTATCTGACAGATTGGATGTTGGGTGAATTGTGAGACAGTCACTTTTCTTAATAAATACCACAAATATATTAATAAATACAGTTTATGCTTTGAGTACATTGTCCCAGTTACTGCACCATACATATTTTTTATTTTAAATATTTCAATAGCATAATCTCCCTTTAAACCTGAGGAGATCAAAGAAAAAAAGGCAATGACCAACTTGGCAAGAAATGTCCCACAAATGTCAACAAATTAGTAAAACATTACAAGAAAATCATCTACAATTAGTTTTAAAAATAGGAAGGTTTATTAGAGAGTTATTTAATAATAGGGAAAAATGTCCAGAAAACTATATTTATTTTCAGGCAATTTTCTAGTAACTTTTAACTATTTTTTGGGCTATTACCAACAGAGGATGTGTTTGTTGTGAATATGTGATTGTTGAGTCTAATAATGGTCTGCTTTTATTGTAATTTAAGGGCTGATTCGTTTGCAAGAGTTGATCAAAGCTCCATCAAGATACAGCATCAAAATCAAGATCCGCCAGCTGCCAACAGGAAGTAAAGATGCCCGTCCTCTGTTGAAAGAGATGAAGAAGGGGAAGGAGTTCTACGTCATCTTTGACTGCTCCTACCAAACGTCAGCGGATGTTCTTAAACAGGTGAATAACGAACACCTATCAGAGTGTAGTCCACATTGGGCAGAGGACATTGTCCTCAAGGTTTAATTCATAGCTCAACACCCAGAATGCAATCTTTTATCAGCAACACAATTTGAATTTATCAGTGGAGAGTAGTCTTGTGTTATTTTGATGTTTCTCTGCATTGCTTTTGATTTAATATTCACTATGAGCAAGATTAGTCTAATTCTATCCCCCTCAGAAATCCCATGATCATTTCCACATCTAAACTGAGCCTATTTTTGAGCCAGACATTCTAATTTAGAACCAAAAGCTGCATGGAAGATCAATTGGAAACACTGCGCTAACATGAGCAAATTGTGACAAACACTCACTCAGATACTTGTCAATGCAAACCATGCAATCAATAGGCTACAATTCAGAAAATGGGTGGAATGTGTAATTTGCAAGAATCGCTTTGTATACCTAGATGTGGTTGGATGGGGAAAGAAAATTTAATGCTGGCTTGAGGGAAATGTGAACGTATAGTCGGGGGAGGAAACTGTGAACCACTCCATCTCTCATCCTGTTTAGATCTTGTCCATGGGGATGATGACTGAATATTACCACTTCTTTTTCACCACACTGGTAAGAAAACTTCTCTAAATTTCTGCATCTCAAGAACGCATGAAGGTTGTTTTATTCAACGTCTGACTCCTTAGTTTCCTTGTGAAACTGGATTGAAAAAGCCGATGGATATGAACGTTGGTAATTACACCGTTCCATTGTCTTAATTAAGTGTCCTTTTATCCTGCACAAACTTAGATGTGTGTCTTCACCTAGAGATTCTGTTATGCAAAGATTATGCAGATGAACTAAAACATCTGTGGTTTGTTTTATAATAAGATTGTCGGATGTTTTCAGTGCCCTTGGCATAATTCCATGGTATTATACTGTATATTGTTCCCATGTTTTAATCAAGTGTGCCTTTACCCTTGCCAAGTAACCTAGATCTACTTTGGGGTATTTTTAAGCACAATGACATTCAATCTGCATTGATGATGCTGTACCTGTGCAGGACCTGTTCTCCCTCGACCTGGAGCCGTATCGCTACAGTGGGGTCAACATGACAGGCTTCAGACTGCTCAACATAGACAGCCCTCAGGTGGCCTCGGTGGTGGAGAGGTGGGCGATGGAGCGACTGCAGGCTCCCTCCAAAGCTGAGACTGGAATGATGGAGGGAATGATGACAGTGAGTGACATTACTTTCCTCCTTTCAGTCCTCTTGTGAAAGGTCTAGCATTGTATAGAGGTTGTGTGCCTCAGCGGGGACACCCATGTTGACAGTGTCCTCTCTGATGGCGTTGTGATTGTTTATGTACTTTCTTCACTAGCGTTTAAATCTCTGAAACCTGAGAAAAGTGGCTTGATTTCTTTCAAAAACATGGTTAAAAAAAAGGCCAGCAAACTAAAAAAAAGAAAAGTAAAAGATGACAAGGAAATGTTGTGAAAATCAGCTGGAAAGGGTTATTAGACATGATCAAAACACAGGGGGAAATTGTAAGGAATACTATATTTATAATTCTCATATTTATATATAATTAAAAATTATTTTATAGAAAAAACATATTTTTTAGCACCTTTTTAGGTTCTTTTCTTGTATTTTTTTAAATACCTTTGCTCATGTATTAAAGGGTTAATTAAACTAAACGTTAAATGGAAAATATATGGACAGTCTGAGTTTGCTGAAGCCAATCAAATTGTCATTAGCCGATTTGATTTCCATACTTTGCTTCTCTGTTGATTGGACTTTGTATGTACAGTATATCAGGAAAATTTGATTAATCACTTGATCTTCCCAGTAATGTTATTTTCTAATTGCTGGCTTTGCCTGTCAAATGTAAGCTGCACAAGACTTTATCAAAGTATTAATCTGAACCCCTTGTCGCCCACACTTGAGTCAGAATACAGCAATCTCTACCATGTTGCTTTCTGATTGTGTGTACAGTCAGAAAGGTAAATTGCTCAGCAGACTGTGCTTACTGTGGCTGGTTGCCTCCTTGATTGCCTTCCGTGTAGTTCGTAAAAGTATTGCTGCAATTTTTGGGGGGATGCTTTGTAGAAACCACACGGTGCCATGCATGTGCATCAACAGTCCTGATGTGATAAGTGCATGACGTGATCCCCGCTGATGGATGCTGACGGCCGCATTTCCCTTTCAGACTGAAGCAGCTCTGATGTACGACGCCGTCTACATGGTGGCTGCTGCCTCGCAACGCGCCTCCCAGATCACTGTCAGCTCCCTTCAGTGCCACCGACACAAACCCTGGCGCTTTGGATCACGCTTCATGAACATGCTCAAAGACGTGAGTTTGGTTTATGAATATGTGTGACACCAGCCCCTCGTCCTCCATCCATCCATCCGTCTCACAGCCTGCTGCCTCCGTTTCATTTCCTTGGGTGCAGGAGTAGAAACAATAGAGTTAGGAGATCAGATGTGATGAACGAGGAACGTGTGTGAGGGGATCATATTTAAAATAATTTTTCTCAGGAGATAGGGATTGACATGCTGCACGTTGGAGGCTTCTGGTTTGTCAGATGGCAACTGTCGAGAGCTGTCCATTGAGCGCAGCAGCTTTTTGTATGGATCTTTAATGCAAACAGGATAAGATAATAAAGATTCCTCAAAACTTAATACTCCATTTAAAATATATTTGTTAAAAAATTATCTCTGGATCCTCATTCATTAAGTTTGAAGGATGCACTAGAAGCGTATCTTATATCTAAGGTAATTAAAAATGAAAAAAAAAATTATTACATTCTGCATGGTCTATCGATCTGACAGCAGACTAAAGGAGAACACAATGAGCACAAAAGCACATTTAAATGCAAACACTGGAATTTTGAAAAACAGAAAATATCTCAGTTTAATTGTTGAAGTGGACTTTCTCCGCTCTGCTAAGATATTTTAATTTGATTTTAATAGGCTCGCTCGTTATGTTGCACTCTCTAATTAGATGTTTCTTTGACAAATGAGCTTTTCAACTGCGGGTGCGGACAGAATATTGAAGGACACAGGCGATGCCAGAGGAGCTCAGCGAGCAGAGTGTGAATAAATGAACTTTTCAGCTCTATAGTCTCAGCTGATGTGGTCTGTAATTAGACTTGTGATCAGTGCTTTTGCATAAACACTCTGAAGTTAAGAATATGAGGTTCTTGTCCATTGGTGGTTAACATCTTATTGCTCTGTGTTCTGTCCTCTTAGCAAACATGACGCTCTATATTTTCGCAAGGGTTGTTTTTTATTACATTGCATTAATTTAAAAGGACAAGACTGGTGTTTTCTTTCCATGTTTTGGTCTATTTACTACAAATCATTAGTACTTCACACTACCAGCCAATATTTTCAAAAGCTTACCATATAGTTTTCCTGTTAGCCATCAGTGTTAAAGCTCAGCAAAAGCACAGCAGAGGCAGTCAGGAGGGGAACTGGAAAAAATGAACAGTTTCAACACTGAGGAGGCTGATAGGAGAATGAGGAGCAGGCGTCGCAGGGGACGATTAGGGGCACGTTCAATATCAAAATGTTGTGCAACGTTTTGATATGGTTTCCGTGAATGGCTGGTTTCTTTGAAACGGTCTAAAATGGTGCGCAACAGGCTTTGAGGTACTTTCTCTCCTTTGGTGGGCGTGTCAGAGGTGTTAGCCATTTAGTAGCTACATGCATAAATTATGAACTTGCAGAAACCATGACATTTTGGGTCCATTCATTCAATTACTATGCCAAAATCAACTTGTTTTACTTACGAGACTCATATTTGAGTGAAATAAGATAAAAGTTGTGCTTGTGCAATGTAGTTCATTGTTAAATGGCCATCTTTGTTGTTTGTGTTCCTGAGAGTTTTGTCAGGAGGGATCATTGTTATCATATTGTCAAAAAGTGGAGGGATTTCCAGTGATTCTATCAAAACCTAATTTTGCAATTGTTTTTAAAAACATTTGGTTGACAAGTGTGACAGTGGCTGCCTCGATGGTGGAAAATACAGTCAAAAACTCTATGTTACGCTTTGGAAAAATGCTCAGTATACAGAATTTAAGTTAAATTGTAAAAACATGCGAAATACTGATTTGTTCCTTTAAGATTTTATTTTAAAACTTTGTTATCTGAAGTGCCCCTGAGCAAGAAAGTGGCTGCAGGGGTGCTGCTTTGTGGCTCACCCTGCACTCTGCTCTCATGGGGGAGGGAAGGAAAAAAGACAATTCCCCCGCCAGGAATCTGCATTACATATTTCATGCCAAAAGTTATGTTTGCAGAGAAAGTTCATGAAGACCTCACAGCTCAAGAAAATTAGGTTCAGCTTTGTGCACTTGGACCGTTTTCCTAAATGTACCAATGAGCATGCAGAACACGTTTGTTTGTGAGGGTGGTGTGTAGAGGCCTGAGGGACGAAGTGGAAAAAGCAAATGAGTTTTTCCCACAATGGTGCTGGTGGTGCGTCCAGTATATTCATGGATAATCAGGGAGGTTTTGAGTGGTGCATTGAAACTCATCCTTTTTATCATCTGGATTCTCCAATCCGACAAGATCCATGTCATCTCTGCATGTACAGTAATGACACCAACACATGGTCAAGACAGAGACACTTTTGATTGGTGCGGATTTAAAAAGAGACTTAATGACATGAATAAATCTGGACTTAGGGGTCAAGTAGGTCTCACAGATGTGTGCAATAAGACCGTGTGAAGCGGTCTAATTAAAGAGCAACTCCACCAAATGATACTCTGTAACCTTCTATAGATGTGAGAGATCTTTACATTAGAAACACACTTAATGAAGTGGATAATGTTCCTCGTGATGCCCTCAAGTTCAATCTTGAATTTCTGCCATGTACTACCCTCAGTAATATGCATTACTCTTTGTTTACAACCATCGTGAATATTATTTTTTTATTTAAATAATAATGTAAAGCTTGTGAAGCAGTTCAGAACTTAAGAATGATGAAATCTGATTCATTTCACTCTTGGTGCTCTTTTGTTTATTGCTTATTGTGCATACAAAAGGCTCAGGATACATTTGTTTTGGTTCCAGTAGATTAAATCGAATTATTTTCAGTTACAAGTTGACTGATGTAACTTTCTGTTTAATGGCTGAAAGAGCAAGATGATGAAACATAAAGGCTCAGGGCTGTTCTGCATCTGTTAATACACCTGTAATTGATTTCTAACAAAAAGCCTCCAGACTGAGCAATATAGTAGGAATATACTGCATACATATTGAAATTGGATTATTTCGTAGAATCTAATGCGCGGTGTGGCATGACACAAAATTAGTCTCAGAGATTATTAGATTCTATTATAATCAATTATTGCAGCAAGCGTCAGACGCAGTAAAACCTTCCGCTCTTACCTCCAAAGTCATATTTTCATTCAGAGTCTCGGTATGATTTGTGGTGATTTGAAGCTTTTGCCAGTACCGTGTGCTCAGTGGCATTTGGTTTTTGTGTGTCCCCAATAATTTGTAATTCTGAGAGCACACATACACACACACACACCCACACCCACACCCACACACACACACACACACAGTGAGAGCTGCACAGTGTTAGCTTCAACACATGTCCTTTAAAGATAAACAAGCCACACTGCTCTTCTCCCACATACTGACTTTATTTCCCAAAAGTATTTGGATATTATTATCGGCTTCTGCTCATTGGAAAAACCTAACAGCTATGTCCATTTTCAAAAATAATAATTTATCGCTTTTAAGCTTACTCACAATAATCCACAGGGCTTGTTGTAATCAGTTTCTCTGAGAACTACTTTATTCTAAAGAACACCAACAAACTGTCTTATGTTTGTGCAAAAAGAAGGAACTGCTCACAACAAGTTGTATAGGTTATTAATCATATCTATTCAATTTTTCAGTGATCATATGTAAATATGGGAGCAGCAGGTTATTTTAGTTTTAATCAGTGTGCGATAAGATTATTTCTCATGTAGATGTAATGCAACAGTCTCCCATAGGAATGTGGCTGTGGTGTAAGTCTTGGATCTACCTTCGCCACGTTTCTAAAAGGTTTGATATATGAAGACTTTGTGTTGTAGTGTGAATAGCCATTTTAATTTTATCTATAGTGCTCTTTGATTCGCAGACAGAAAAATAATTTAAATCATGAAATGTCATGGGCTGAACTTTGGCAAATTTACAGGAGGTGTATTGATTTGTAGATTTGCCATCCTCCCCTGAAGAAACGAGCTTCTCAGCTTTCTCCGTCAGTGCAAAATTGAGATTCATCTCATTTCTCTAAGCCCTCTGTAACAGAGATTTAACCTGACTGTTATTCAGCTGAGCTCACTTCATTATCAACTGCATTCAAATATCTTTGAGCTCTGCTGCCCACCCGCTGCTCTCTTACTCAGACAGAGGCCATGCTTGCCTGCTCCATTTACATCACTGTCCACCACGTTACACACTCAGAGATACTTAATATTTCCATTGAGGATCCAGCCAATGCAGAAATATCCATTAAGATGCACTTTGCCTTTGTCAACGTTCTTTGCGTAATGAAGCACTCATCAATTATTAATTTTTAAGAATTGCTTTCATTTTTCCAAGCTCCTGCTTGAGTTTGCATTTATGTATATGACACTGAGAACTGAGGGATTCATTGGTTTTGTTTTCTGTGCTCTCTTTGCCACAGGCACAATGGAACGGCTTGACGGGACAAATAATTATAAACAAGACGGACGGCCTGCGGAAAGAATTTGATTTGGATGTCATCAGCCTGAAGGAAGATGGCTTGGAGAAGGTGAACTATATGACCCACGTCTATACTATCGGTGCAGGCCGTTATTGTACGCATTCATAGCAGAGCTGAATGAGCAGGAAAAAATTGGAAAAACAAGGCCACTGCTATTCACTGAAACCTTTCTTTTCCTATAATTGCAGAGAGATGAGTTGTCTGTAAAAATATACTGCATCTTGAAATTTGGTGCACTAATTATACCTGAGAAAAAAAGCTTTTTGAACTGCCTTGACACATAGCTCTTGCAAATAGTTGTAGCTGCATTTTAAGGTCAAAAGTTTGTTCCTTTAATATCACTGACAATGCTATGCTGAATTTTTGCAGGTTATTAATAGGCTTCTTCACAACAAAGACATTAAACTTAAGTGACCACAGTTGAAAGTAAAGATTGAAATTATAATTAAGTAAGAGTTGTTACCAGAGGAGTTTTTATTTTCCACATTTGTTTTCAAGCTAAAATTCATCATTCATTATTGTTTTTTTTTTTCTTTAAGTTCAGGGTTCTGTGATTAAAATGCTTTCTCTTTATTATTTCTGCAAGACAATCGCGGGCAACAACCGCCTGAATAAAGTGTGGAAAAAGGTCTGTACTCTAACTGCCCTGGCAGACTGCAGGACTATTGACACTGTTCTTTAATTTGCTCTTCCTGCTGCCCTCTGTGACGTCTCCCCTTTTTCTAAAAAAAAAAAAAGTTTTAGGTACTGGTGGGAAGAAATGTTTCTTTCTGCACTGGACATGGCTTTTCAAGTTTAATTAAATAATGTGTTTCCTTTTCCCTCACTCTCTCATCTCTGTTTGTTCTTCCTCTGTAGTTTTTCTGCTTCCTAGTACTTGTCTCTTTTCCCTTATTTGCACTCCTGTGTGTGACTATGTGAAGGTGACTCGGGCAACTATGGATCTTTGATGTACAGTCAGTGTGGTCATCTGGATATTTTATTCTTTACAGATTGGCGTGTGGAACTCCCAAACAGGTCTTAATTTAACAGAAAACAACAAGGACTCATCCACAAATGTGACCGATTCAATGGCCAACAGGACCCTTATTGTCACAACTATTCTGGTATGAAATAAAGTAATTATCAGGCAACATTTGATCAGAAATGTCATGATAAAACAAATTAAGTCAATTATACGCTTCGTTCCAGGAAAATCCTTATGTCATGTATAAGAAATCTGACAAGCCACTGTATGGAAATGATCGCTTTGAGGGTTACTGCCTAGACCTGCTCAAAGAGCTCTCCAACATTTTGGGCTTCTCCTATGAGGTAAAGCTGGTGTCCGATGGCAAATACGGAGCTCAGAATGACAAGGGGGAGTGGAATGGCATGGTGCGAGAACTCATTGACCATGTAAGTACCAATAAATGTGAAAGAGTATCTGAGTGATCAGCAGCATCACCTGTCTTTGACTGCGATTCTGCTTGATGTTTTTGCTCTGTACCAGGTGGCTGACCTTGCTGTGGCCCCTCTCACTATCACGTATGTGAGGGAAAAGGTCATAGATTTCTCCAAGCCCTTCATGACACTGGGGATCAGCATCCTCTACCACAAACCCAACGGCACGAATCCAGGAGTGTTCTCCTTCCTTAACCCACTTTCCCCTGATATCTGGATGTATGTGCTGCTGGCATGCCTCGGGGTCAGCTGCGTTCTGTTTGTTATTGCCAGGTAAAAGCATTAAGCAAATTAAAATAAATGGGACCAAAGGATTAGTGTGTGCATAAAAATCCTTATCTTTAACCAGCTAGAATGAGATTTATTTGTTCAATATGGTGGGTTGCAGTGTAAGCAACATTGTTTAGCTGTATTTTATTTACAGTATTAATTGCGACTTTTTAATTCTTCATCTTCAGGTTCACTCCCTATGAGTGGTACAACCCTCACCCCTGCAACCCAGACTCAGATGTGGTTGAAAACAACTTCACTCTAATAAACAGTGTTTGGTTTGGAGTTGGAGCACTTATGCAGCAAGGTACACTTACTGAAATTATAATTGTATAACATGCAGTTTTCATACCTGGTAGAAGTTCCACTTTGATAGAGCAAATTCAACCATTACCTTCATACATGGAGAAGTGTTTGTGGTATGCCTGGGGAAAAAAACAACAGTTGGTGTCATGGCTATTTTTTGTAGAATACTGATGTACTTGTTTGTAGAATTCATAAAGTACCTTGTGTTGTTAATGCTTAGGATCTGAACTGATGCCCAAGGCCCTCTCAACAAGGATAGTCGGTGGAATATGGTGGTTCTTTACGTTGATCATCATCTCGTCATACACTGCCAACTTGGCTGCCTTCCTCACTGTGGAGAGAATGGACTCACCAATCGACTCTGCAGATGACTTGGCCAAGCAAACCAAAATAGAGTATGGTGCTGTAAGAGATGGCTCCACCATGACCTTTTTTAAGGTAATCTTCTTTTCATTGTACAGTAAATAGGAAAGTAACTGCACAACAATGAGGGGAGGAATGTATTAAAAAACACCACTCTTGATTTTAATAAGCCTGACAAGTTTTAACCTAGAGCCATCAGTCTTCAGTCATTACAGTAACATGACGTGCTGTCTGATGGGCTGGGTTGGGGGAAAAAGAGTAGGGTTAAAGGTTAGTATCTTGGAAGCTTCCTCATACACGCACATTAATAAAAGCCTGTGGCTAATTTTTCCACAAAGATTTCAACGATTTATTGTTTTGTCTGTAGAGCAGCAATGACTTTATCTGAATGTACAGAGAAAATTGAATGAACTTGGGCAGATTTGTGCACACTTGTCACATCTCATCTCCTGCCATGCAACAGGATTATTGCCCCTGTCAGCGTCTCCAAATACTGTTTCATTTGAAATATTAGAAACAAGTATCAAGCACTGACTGTGCATCAACATGATTTGTTGTGTGTTGTTGTTTGCTGTGTTTACCACTGAGATGCATTGTTTTAAACAACAATAAATCCCAATTCTGATTCAACAGAAATCTAAGATCTCAACATACGAGAAAATGTGGGCATTCATGAGCAGTAGGAAAAACACAGCTTTGGTGAAAAACAACCGGGAGGGCATTCAGAGGGTTCTCACCACAGACTACGCTCTTCTGATGGAGTCGACCAGCATCGAGTACATAAGCCAGCGCAACTGCAACCTCACACAGATTGGCGGCTTGATAGATTCAAAGGGCTATGGAGTGGGAACCCCAATTGGTAAGAGAGATAACAACATAGTAACAGTGATAACCAATAAATGCTCCTTATCTGTCTACAGACAACAATAATTATGATGCAGGTAATGGCATCAATATGGTTTTTATCCTGTTGTAGGCTCCCCTTACAGAGACAAGGTCACCATCGCCATCTTGCAGCTTCAGGAGGAAGGGAAGCTGCACATGATGAAGGAGAAATGGTGGAGAGGGAATGGCTGCCCAGAGGAGGACAGCAAAGAGGCCAGTGCTCTGGGTGTGGAGAACATAGGGGGTATCTTTATTGTGCTGGCAGCTGGACTAGTTCTCTCAGTTTTTGTAGCAATTGGAGAGTTTATTTACAAATCCAGAAAAAACTTGGACATTGAGGAGGTGAGTGTTGGTCAGTGTGAATGGCACAACAAGTATTAATTAACACACTAGGGGGGGGCTCAATCCAAGACTGTTATGAACCCTACTACACATTTGCGTTGTCATTGGTGTCTTCAGAGGACTACGGTAATCACTGGGCCAACAAAAATTTGAAGTCTGAATGTGTTGAACTGCATTGTTACAATCAAAACAGAAATACTTTTTAACACAGAGTTTAGTATTTTCAGTAGTTTTGACGTAGAGCACACGAACATTTTAGTCTTAATCGGAGGAATACATTTGAAACCCCTTTTTATGACGACAGATGGTTTTTGACTTCTGACATCATGAAACTTGACCATCTTGGCCTTGCTGTTTTTTCGCAAAAAACTGTAAACACTGTAACATTTTTGTGTGGAAAAAATGTAATTGTCATGACATGAACTTGTGAGTAAGTGATGGTAAGTTTTATCTTTTGAGGCATGCTTGCCGTATTATTTTCAACAACTGCAGTAGGTTTGAAGGTAATCTGTTATAAAATGTTTGCAATTTTCATATTTATAGAGCACAGAAACTTTGACATAACAGCACTGCTTCTTACCACTTTTGTATGTAATCATGTATTTCAAAAAAATGGATTTACTCTATGACGGTTGTTTCCACTTTGTTTATGAATGAGTGTTCCCATAAGATTTTATTCAAGTTGCTTGACACTCAGGCCATCAGTTGCTTACGCTCAATAATTTTTTGTTTGTTTATTTTGCTTTTGTATCATATGAAGTTCATAAACATGCATGTATATGTTTTGTCATGTTGGAATTGTTTCAGAATGACTAAAGTTGTGTGAGAACATTACATCCTTAAACCTTTTATTTTTGGTTGTTTGGTTTTGCTCCCTTTCTCTGCATGAATAGCCTTTTTCTTTACTGGATGGAGACATTATCAGTTGTGATAATCATAATAACATCTCCAAGATTTCATCCACAAACCCTTTAGATTACATGAAGATGTGACTTCTTGTAAAACTAATTTGATTTTCAAACTGTGGCTCTCCCATTCTGAATTCTTGATTGTTTTCATACTTTTTAATTCTCTTCACATCACTTGTTGACCATTTCTGAATAGGGGTTATGAGTTAACGGGTTTGCTTGATAATGTTGTTGGCCTGCACTATAGAAAACCTGCTTTATTACACATACTATTTTACATGCTTACATACTACTCTGTATTTTATTAAGGTCTTATTTTTGGCATACATAGATGTTGCTTGTAAGCACTTCACCAATTAGTTTTCCCACATTCATTCACTATTGGTGTATAGCAGCACATCTAATCACGAGTTACCAAAAAATCTACTTAAGCAATCCTAGAGCAGATAAGAGATAAAGAATTGTGTTAAAGTGGGTTGTCACTTAAGTCATTACATAATTGGCTCAGCAGTAGCTTCTTGCATCTCTGAATCACCTTTCTCTTTGGCTGCTTTCAGCTCTTATCAGACCCATGTTCCTTTCTCTCAGGCTTAAAGGCTTGTAAATAACGTCCTCATTTTTCTAGTGGATTACAAACACATATTAAACACTCCTGGTTAAAAGGTGTACAGGCCTAGTCACACAGATTAGGAAATACTGCACATGTAATGAAATCCTTCTTCCCCCAAATATGACAGGTAATGCTGAGTGTTGCTTGTTTTGTCTGCATAATAGGATTTGCTTCATATTCAGGATGATCTGACAGAATTTTTTAAATAATAATGCCTGTGAGTAAGGATAGTTGATTGGGATTTATAACCGACAATTATGATTGATGGGTATTATGATTATTACATAGATGATTTTTTTGAGTTGTACAAAAAGCATTGCTTCAGAAATTGATCCTAATTTGTGCATGTAAACCAAAATATTCAATGGGAATGCAGTGTTAGTGTTTCATTCATTGTCAACAAAACATCATCAGCATTCACACAAGGACATTGCAGTTTTGATGATCTTAATTTATATCACTGGAGAACAGATTTTAGTGCAAAGCATCAGGGTTTAACTGTTCCTGGACACATTTCCATTGTAAGAATTAAATTCAAACTGTTTAATGGAGTGTGGAAGCCCACCAACAAAAGAATGGGATCCAAGGCATTTGGACAACAAATCAGGACTCTTCTGGTACACCAGTGTGCAACTATAGCAAAAATCATATGAGAGATTACAGAAGTTTACACTGCTCTGCTCTGAATGGCAAACTCTAAATTTATCTAGTGACTGAGCTGTCTCGCTGAAATATGCCACCTGGTCAAAATCAAACGATCAACTGAAACACTTCTGTGAAGATGAAGATGTTTTTAAGGTCAATGGATTGCCTAATATCGACCTGAACACTTCAGTGTTTGTTTTTTCTCCAGATACACTTTGTTTCCACCATTTTATTCAATCTCTGACCAGCTGATCAGCAGATTTCAGTGCTGTGCAGAGGACACAGGTATGTTTTTTAAGTCTCACACAATAAAGAGAAACCCAAGGCAGGATTACACAGTATGTTCCTGTGCTATACAAAACACATCTTAAGAAGTAAAGTAACAGCCTGCACCTTTCAAGATTATTCATTTTTTTATTAATTTGATATTAATGTTGTCTTATTCACTGATATAAAATTATTAATAAAGATGACTCACACATTCCTGTTTAAAATATTTTAAACTGTTCAACAGAGCAGTACTGTCAACCACCAGCATAGATGCTTCAAGTGAGTTACACAAGTAAATCAATATTCTTTGCAGGTGTCCACTATTTAGCTGATGGTATTACACTCAAGTGAATCAGCAACTGAACATGTAACATGATCTGTTAATTCTGGTTGAAAGGTATTCTTGCTCTCCATCTGTCAATTATAATACAGACAAATACTGGACATTACTTGCATTGCATTGCACCTTAACACCAGCACACATCAAATGCATGAATAACCTACAGTATGTTGCTTTGTTCTGAGGACGATGGCTTCCCTTAAACTTTGGGGTTATTTTCTGCACTGCTAAGCTGAAAAAATGACTCAGTGCTCAATCTAGCTCTCAAAACAGCAAAGTTAATTAAAAACCAATGTACTTGGCAGAATTGCAGGCATTACTTTTGCTTTCCCAGTTGGCTCTCAACATCAATAAATTCCAACAATTTCCGCATGAGTGGTTAAATAGTCACACTCTGATACAGTTTGACTTCTCTGACAGATCTTGCCCTCAGGGGCACTTTTTCTTGAGCTTCTAATGTTACAAATGCATCACAGTGAGGATTGTTGAGACAAGAAAACAAGTGTGAATGTAATCTGTCACTGTACAACCAGCTGTTTGTTAATCTAACGGTTGCAAACCACAGTGCTAGTTGCCGGGGTTGGCATGTCTCCTGGTTTCTCTCATTTCTCTGGAAGATTACAGTATTATGGTCCTCATTTATATAATCCTGTCAATGTTATACGGCCCCCTTCTCTGTGCTACCCCCAAAATGAAGTTCATAGTGACTTCAGCATGTAATCATTTAGGATACAGTAGCTCAACAGCTTATAAGATTTATGTTGTGGTGCAAGAAGGTCATGGACCTTATGCTTGAATTGATTATACAAGTATTGTGTCTTTCTTGAGGATTTTAACCCCTTCTAGAGAAACTGGACAACTATATGGATGTCCACTACTTAGTGCTCCACTCAGGAGACCGCTCTTTCTATTTACATAGAATAAGGTGCATTCTTGCAGTAAAAATGGGGAATCTGAAAGCCAATTGACATATCACTCGATAATCTGGTGTTAACTGAGGTGAAGACCAATACTAACATAACACTTTTGGTTTACTATTATTTTGAGGTTCCTATTATTGGGTTATGTTGATTATGTATTTGTCTCAATAAAAGTGAATATAAAAGTTACTTTAGCAACCACAATCTGTAATGTGCAATTGTTGCTGGTTGTTTAACTAGATATTGGTGACAAGTACATCTGTGTTATCCTGCAGGAAGCGTCCAGTGAACTGCATGAGTGCCACACTGAGTAGAGTTTCTCAGTTTTATTGGCATATATATTCTCTGCTTTTGCAATTTTGCAAGCAAGCTAACTTCCAGATGTTTTAATTTCTAATCCTTGTTTTCCCCCTTGCCTCCTGTCTTCTAATCCTTGCCACTAAATAGTGTGGAGTCTGTCTGTCAGAGGATAATGACCAGGGTCAATGTAAAAAGTAGGTAAAAGAGACATGCATAACCCTTTTATAAAATAAAATCATATATTGTGTGACAATACAAAACAAGACAAAAAAATAATAAAAGGACTGGTAAATGTATTGACAGTAATCTGAGCCAATTCATACTGACAATGTTTCATGGGGATTTAAAGAAATAATTTCAATGACAGAAAAAAATCTGAGAGGGGAGAGGTGGAAAGAAATGACAAAGTGACAGATCTTCATCTAGATTTTTGGTTTAAAAAAAAGGAAATATAGGCTGTGACACAGAGGATATATCAAGACAGATACAGAGTTCGGGGCATTAATCTCACGTTGTAATGACAGTTTAAGGTTTTGGTATTCTGATGAATTCCAGGATTGGGCTTAAACTACTTTCATTTTGTTTGCTGGTCTTTAATCTTCCAACCCTGCGTTCTTAATCAGAACTCAGAGCAGGTTTTTAATCTCGCATGAATGAGGCCACGGATTATGGGCCTCTGACCTTGCCATGCCGCACAGCTGCTTCCTCCTCAAATCAAGTTTCCCTTCCTGTGTAGCTTGCAAAAGAGGATAATCTTACTTTTTGTGCTACAATGCTCCAAAATCCAAACTGTGCATAAAAGACACAAACAGAAGAACCCTAATTTTTGAGAGGGGAAACAAAAATGGGTCCAGTTCATAATGCTTTGGCATTTGAAGATGGTGCCAGTTTTGACAAACATCAGCTTGAGGATTTTCTACAGATGTGTGTCATGATATTTGATCTCTGTGGCATTATCATCATCTAATCCTTTTCACTTTTAGATGCAACACCAATTGTCGAATTTAGAGTTGCAGCTTTGTTTTTCAGTGTGTGTGTGTGTGTGTGTGTGTTTGTGTGTCAGCTGACTTCTCAAAGATAGGTACAAACTATATTAGTTGCTTCAGGGTTGCCCATGTAATTACCACTTTAACCTTGAAGATTGTGTTCTGAGGAAAAGACAACGAGATTGCTTTTTCCTCTATTGTCCCCAAGTGCTACAGCAGCTATTTTGAAGGACACAAATCAACAAGGCCAGCACTGTCCAAAATTCAGACAAGTAGGAGATTTCATACCAGAGGAAAAAAACATCAACAAAATAGCTTCTTAAATTTTAAAAGGGTCTTTGTAAAATAGCTGTTGCATTTCATACTGGTTTGTTTGACCAAACCAGAAGGAAGCTCCTCTCTGCTCTGAAATCGAAGAGAGCACTCAGTTTCATTTCAGACATAAATGTTAGTTTTTTACAAAAATAAGCAGCATAACAGTGAGGTAAGGAATGTGGCTTAAAATCTGCAAGTAAGAATCACATACAATCAAACTGTATCTTTGAGCATCTTTGCTTTTTTTTTAATAATTATCTTGGTGTATCTTAGGCTTTGACCTGAGATGACCTACACACGCACAGTTTGCTTAAGAACTGGGCTGCTGCGATGTAAGAGAGAGGAATGATGTAAGAAACACGTTAAAAAGATTGACTTTATTATTTTAACAGATGAGGATGATACCGATTGTTTCACAACAGCTGAAATTGGTCTTTGAAAAGTTAACTATGCAGTTAAATATGTGACACGTACCTAAAGCAGTACTTTAATCAAATGGGAGCATCAGAACCTCTTGTTTCTTGAATATCATTTCTTATGCTACACTTAATCATAAATGAAGGCAACCTGCCAGTTAAACTCATACCAACTATTGGTACTAAAAGCAGCTGTCTGCATGTGGACCTGCACATGTGGACCTGCACATGTGGACCTGCACATGTGGACCTGCACATGTGGACCTGCACATGTGGACCTGCACATGTGGACCTGCACATGTGGACCTGCACATGTGGACGTGTGTGCCATTTAAATGCAAATGAAGAATATCTTCTGCAGTTTGGACACTTGTGCCAAAAGCAGACAATAAAAATTACAACTGAAGTTCACATGTTTTAGCTTCTTTTTCTTATTTTTTTTCTGCAGGTCACGCAGGTTTGTGTAGATGACAAACCCAGTAATTTGTGGTTTAATAAATACAAAGAAAAGTTGTCAGCTGGACCACGACATGTCTGATTTCAGTAGTTTGGGAGGGCCTCTTCTTGCATTTACAGCATATTGAGTCTTACAACTCAGCTTGGACTGCAGAGTTATATATGATGGCTCTCATATACACCTTACTTTTTTCAGTTTCCTGTCTGCAGTCTCTGAATATCTCCACTCTTTACACAGCATTAGTCACTTACAAGCCTCTGCATTTCATTTCAGTCTTAATTCAGTCCCGTCAAAAGTCCTTATGAATGTCTGAAGATCAAATAAATGTATAGGCAACTGTTCAGTTTCAACTGGTAGATACTATTGGTGGCAGTAACATCATTTTTCTATCCAGAGGAAACAAATTTAGTTTTATCATAATCCATGTTCATCATACCTCAGCCCCATGTAAAATAAGCACAACTTTTAGGCAACAAAGTCATTTTTTCCATTGTAACGCAATTAGCTCTAAACCAGCTTCATGCCCAAATTTCTTTGTGAATATCAATTTCATTTTGTTGATTATGTTACTCCAGCCAATGTTGACTGAACAGTCTGATATAAACAATAATGCATGGTGTTTCAGGTTAGTTTTTTTAAATGGAGTTTGAGGCTCAAAGTTAACAAAAATTTTGCAACCTCAAGCCTTCAGATAGCATAAAGATCTCTCAAGGAAGGCGTAATTTCTTGCAGATAGCTGACAGAGGGAAAATTCATATTACAGTGCTCAAGTCAGTCCATTAAGGGCAAGCATAGCTGGTGAGGTAACTTGAGTTGTGCTTCCATCTGTTGGCCAAATTGTGGTACTGTGCATCAGTTGTGTGTGTGTGTGTGGGGGGGTAAACAAAAACCACTGAATGGTAACAAAATGCTGTTTATTTAAATCAGTAATGCAAGAAAGCATTTAATAAAAAATACTCCACATGAAGACAGACCTTAATGTAAGAGAATGCCATCAGTATGGGCTCTGGGTTAATGTGCAACAGTGCTTGAGAGAAGAATACAAAGATTGCCTTTATCTTTCTGTATTAACACTATACTACTGCATAAGGCACGTTTTAAATCAAATACCATAGTTTCTTATGTTCCTCTGTAACACTTTCAGACACACACTGGAACTCTTCCTCGAATATCAGGGAAGCTGACAGTTATTTATTCAAACTGTAGACTGGCTTTCAAATAATACTATTGAGATTTAATGTTAGCTGTTACAATTCTTTGTAATCTACTGTAAAAAGTTCTGTTAGTGCTGTGCATATTTAATTAAAGAATAACAAAGACTGTGTTAGGAATATAATGACAGACTAATTAGTCTAAAATAAAAGAAACATCTTATTTTCATAACTATGCGTATGTCTGCGTGGGGTTGGGTGTGCAGCGAGAATTATTTTAGCCATCCAAACAGTCAGGTAATGCATTTCCCTGAGAAAAACAAACCTAATATTAAGAAACATCCTCCTTATTAAGAAATAGAAACATTTGAGAATTGCTGGAAAATTGTCCGCACTTTCAAAATGATGAATACTGTATTTTGTGTTTCCTACAGTATAATGCATATTAGAAATACAGTGAAGAAAATTTGACATTTCTTTATGTCATTTTAAGATACCTACTGTATATCAGTCAGTGAAATACACAGGAATGCACATCCATCCCAAAAGGGATTACAGTATATACTCAGAGTCTGATGCATGCTCTGTGGTCCTGCAAGATTAGAAATGATAATTGAGATTGACTCCAATTATAAACTGTTGTTCATGTCCAGACAGACATTGAGAAGAGAAGTGGGAATGGGGCTGCTCTGTGGAGAACCTGCCTCCTCTGCCTGTATGCCAGCCTCTGGTGCAGCAATTAGATCTGAGCCTGCCGGTGGCTTGCTTGAGCCACACTCTGAAGAACAACTTACCATTTCAATAGTGATATGGGACTCGTCATCTTTACCCAAAAGGCTAGTCGAGGAGATAGGGGAGTCAGGTGTAGAGACCTTGGCAAGAAGCTGCAAGTGGTCCTGATCAGAGCCAGACTCAATGCTAGCACTCTTACATAACTCACACAGACTCTGCCGTGTCTCCTCCAGGTTTTGTTCCAGTTCAGTTCGCTCCTGCATCAGCCGCTCCTTCTGACTTTTCTGTGGAGAGAAAGACAGAAAAATTCACCTCCTGGAGCCTTCGTTAGTGCATATGCCTTTTATGTAAAAAAACAAAACAAAACTTGCAACTTAATGCTGTGAAATTAAAGTGTCACTTAATAGAATTTAGCAAATATCTGGTCAGACATCACTGATTTTTTATGTTGTCTGGTCCACTCTGTTCAGTATGTAAACCATAATCTGTCATTTACATTTCTACAGCTGCTTCACAATTTACACACAAATAACATCCATGACAGAGCACTGCATTCACTCGCTATCATAAATTGTTTTTTTCTCTTGCTCCTCACAGAGTTCAATCTAATGTAGTTTCTTGGTGCACATTTTGGTCTGATATTCTCGAAAAACCCTGCTGCTTAGCTGTGCAGCAAAGGCTACTGTGTTGATCTTTCCCATCTTTGTACATTTCCAAACACTTAACAGCAGAGGACTGTGGTAAATGCAAAAACACAATTTAGCTAAAAAATGCTAAAAAGCTTTCTCTTTATTCCCAACACAAAACATAAACCAATAATATTGTTATTCTGATTGTGGTACATTACTTTTCAGTGCATAGATTCTCTTGGATATTCACTCCAACTGTCTTCGATAATGAGCTCTTTTGCAAAAATAACATTTTTTTGTTATGGCATATGGACAAGAGGTGAAAGGAAGGGTGGAAGCTGTGCCAGAAACTTCTGAGGGGCATCATAAGTAATTCCATTAACATTGCTGCAGTTCACACTGTTCTCCACTAGAGGCCAATAGAGGTCACAAGGACTTTAAAATCAACCATATACTTTTTGACAAAATGTTTAGATACATACATTTAGATATTACAGGACATGTTTGAGGAAACTTACTAATTTTTTGATTTCACATTCCAGCTGCTGTATGCTATCTAGTTTCCTCTTTCGGCAACGCTGTGCAGCCACACGGTTTTTGCTTCGTCGACGGACATCATGGACAAACTCCAGCTGGTCTTGAGTCAGGTTATGGTGTCTCAGAAGCTGCTGGAAGGCACTCCGGCTCAACAATGAGATCTGCTCCACTGGGAACGGGAGCTGAATCTGTAGAGCACAGGGTTTCGGGGTTACATTTATTTTACAGCATATGTTCAACTATCAACAAACATCAGCTGTGTATCAAAATGACCTCTGCTGCTCTTTTGTTGTTGGCCTCAGTATCTCCATCTGTATCCAGGTCTGAGTCGTCCCCAGAGTTGAGGGAGGACGACATGTAAGGGCTCTTCTCTGACTGGGAAAGACTGTCAGTGCGTGGGGCTGGGTCATCACTGGTCCCAAAGTCCCTGAGGAAGGGACAGTCTCCGACACTGGAGCTCAGGTCCAGCTGCTTAAGCCAATGAAAGTCTGATGCTTTTGCCAGACTGTTTTGGTCCATGGGTTCCAAGGGGAGCGGTTGAGCCTGAGATGGACATAGGTCAGACCAAAAACCTTTTGCCAGATGTTCAGCCACCTCCCTCTCCACGCTGCTCCTTTCCCCAATTCCCTCTTCGTGGCTTAGAGCAGTTAGTGCAGGGTCTGAGAGACCACCTTCCATTTTCTCTTCAAGGCCAACTTCACTCTGCTCTAATAACTCACTGCAATCTTCTGTCCCTGATGTGTTGAGTGGACATGAATCGGGGTTACAGTCGGTTTCAGCACCAAGCGTCTCAACAGTCTGCTTGACATCACTTCCTGCTGGCTCAAGGAGTTCTGGTGGATTCACATCCCCTGGGGTTGTGAGCTCACAGGGTAAGCCACAGTCTGCCAAACTCAACTCACTTTGATTACACACATCTCCTATCTCTAAAATATCTCTTTCGCAGAACTGAGAGGGATGATCTGCTTTGTCAGAGTCTGGGCATGGCAACGACAACATGGGGCATACACCATTTGCTGTTAACTCCAGAGATAAGGGGGCCATTTGTGGCCCGCAATTCTCCAAACAGAAGTGTTCTTCCCCGCTGCTTGTCTGACCCTGTGCGTGCTGAGGACACTGTGATGGGAAATCTGTTTGTTCATCACCTCTTGAAGGCACTGAGCTGTGTGACTCAAATGATTTCGGCTTGCTGCTCTCTATACTTGGGCCAAAACTGGCACTGGGATCCCGGCTCCTACAACAGGTTCTATGCCTGACATCCTGTGAGGTTCTTTTGCCTTCAGAAAACTTTGGGATGAGGAAATCAAAGCATGCTGACTCCAGGTTATGAAATCCTAAAAACTCTGCACTGCTGTGAATGGCATGAATGTTTTCTTTGGTGAAGGGTAGCTTTGATGTGTAGGCAAATTGAAGTAAAGGTTCAAACCCCTCAACGGTCACCTGTGGGGAAAGGAAAATAAAACTCTATAAACCATAAATTACAATATCATCAAACAAGAAAGACAACCAGCTAATGAAGGAACACAAGATATCCAGATCTGAAGGTATCTCTTTGAAACATATCCTGAAATGTATACTTTGAACTATAGAATAGTATATGCTAAAATATAAAGCTCAGTGGGTACTAACACAATCTATGTTATGCTTAGTGTAAGCATAACATAGATGAGCTCCCTTCTTTCAGGATGCCCAACGTGCATTATTAAAAATGGTGCTGATTATGGACTTCAGTTTAAATTTATTTGCAAAATGATAATTGTGCTCAAAAGTAAAAAACTTATTTCCTTCGCTAAAATATCTGATCACTTATAACTTTGAAATAACACATCTGAATTCAGCAGTGGAACATAGTGGCAAGAACTGTAAATAACAAAAATGTATGCACAGTTCAAGTAAATTGCAGCAGGACACCAACCTCATCAGGTAAGGTGATGATGGGATTCTGTCTGGTGATATTAGTAACCCTGCTGTTAAAGTAATCGCTGCAGGAAGCCAAGACAGAGCAGTGGGCCCGAAAACTCCTGTTTTCCACCACCACAGTCACATCACACAGGACGTCCTGCTGCCTCTGGTCATTCAGACATTGGAGGACATGGGCACTGTGCACTGCAGACTGAAAGGTGAACACTGACATGCGAGGAGCTTGGAGCGACATGGTTCTTACAAGCTCACCCTGTGTGACAGAGGGGGCAAGGGAGTTAATAAGGCATCATGATCACAATAATACACAATTTGTCAATGTAAACCACGGTGTTTAGCTGCAGTGTTTTGTCAATGATCGATCAGCCTGTTAATAGTAAATTAATCTGCAACAAATTTTATAACTGATTAACTGATATGATAATCCATCGAGAAATTGATAATAAAAGAATACTCTAATACTTTATTGCAGCCATAATGGGTCCTGTCTTAAGCGAAAGGTTGCACAAGCGTATACTGCCACCAAACACATTTTCGTCAGTTTAGAGGAACATGTCAACAGCAATATGAAAAGGGTTTTTGGCATTACTGTAATTGTTCATAACATACAGAAAGGTAAGGGATAGTTTCAAAATTACAAGATTATTAGAATGTAGGCTACTTGTTTTACTGTCTAATACTACTTTGCCACAGTTGCATAACAAATATTACTGTTATGGGCAGCAGAAAAGATCACAGGGCAGTCAAATAACCTTACTAACCTTAACTTTACTGAACCTTATCATTCAAGGAAATTACATGCTCCAGTCTGACATATATCCCTGAAGAACAAACGGGATATATGTAGCTTAATGCAATAACTTGTTAGCATTGTACTGACTATGATGAAGAATGAGCTAGACAATGTGCTAGCTAACACTTTTATGAACCTTAGGTTACTGCAGCATGGATAAATTTCAGAACTCGGTAACTTGAGCAGAAAAATGCTGACTCATGCTTAGCCAAGTTACCCTACTGAGCCTGGTGGAGATACGTAACAAAAAGTATCCAAACTTATGGCAAGAACGTTATGATAATATCGACTGGCAGCGTTTTTTAGTAAGATACTACTATAACAGTCGAAAATAATATCCAAACGGAAAGGCTTGATACTAGGCCAGACCGCTAGCTATGACTACTTCGCCGAGCGAATACATCTTCCTGTTTCGGGCAAAAAACGGAAACAATCTCAAATAGTAATTCTCAATATTCATACAAAAAGGCCAAATATTCACCTGCCATGTCAGTTTGATAACACTGCCATTGGTATATTTTGGGAGATGTCTCTGGCCATCCGGAGCCAGACTGTCCTCTTGTCATGTGACAATTTGGACCAGGAAAACCTGTTAGCATTTACTGCGCATGCGCAGTGCAAGGCCAATACATTCACGAAATAAACACACAACACAGGAAAACATCTTTCTCATTTTTAAGCATTTCATTACATGATATTGATAAAAAATAGACATATAAATATGTTTTACAAATCATTTTCACCCATCTATCATTCATCTCCTGAAATTAATTTTTGCAACATATCCAAATACCACTATCTTTTCCATGTCCATCTTGACTTTCCTTGCACACTGCGATATTCCCAAGAGTGTGAGAGACAAATGGTTGGTCCTTGATACTTCAAACATTGTGAAACCACTGCCATCAAAATGTCAACACTGTCAAATGTCCACTCTGCATAATCAATATCATTTCATCACAGCACAGTTTGAGTCACTGACAAAACTCATTGGTCAATTGTTTGAGATCCCTTATACTGAGGAGCTGAAGCAGGAGCAGGTTTGTTTGTTTGAATTTCCTGAGAGATGAGGCACAGTTTGATCAGAGAACTCTTTCATAGAAGAGGAGGTAGGCCTGGCAACTCTGGACTTTACTGTCGCTCACAGGCTGAACGCTTGTGTCACTGATATGGAACCATGATCCTCTGGGTGGCTCTGCATTTCCTGAGGGGAAGTGATGAGTTAGTGGAGATCAGTGTTTTAAGAAGTATTCAAAAGCTTTGCTTAAGTACAAACACGACCCCGTGAAATAAGAACTCTGTAACAAGAAAATGCCCTGTGTTGAAAATGGTACTTAAGTAAAAGTGTAATCAGGAGAATGTGCTCCAATATAGAAAAATCTTTAAATAAAACACACATCCAAAAAACTCAAATTTTGGGGAAAAAGACACTCCAAAAGTCAGAATTTCTTAAAAAAAAGAAGAAAAAGAAAATATCCCCAAAAAATCCCCAAATTATTTTAAAAAAATGAAACAACACAAACTAAAAAAATAAACAAAAAATAAAAATAGATAGAACAAAGAACACCCCAACAGTCAAAAATTATCTAAAAAAAAAGAAAAAAAAAGAAAAAAAAAAGGTGGGGAGGTGGGGTTAAAAGATCCATTAAAGGCCACCCAGTCAGTAGCTCACCTGGTAGAGAGGGCGCTATGTCTTTGTTGCAGCGGCCTTGGGTTTGAGTCCGATCTCTGCCCTTTGCTGCATGTCTCCCCCCCCCCCTTTAACTCTAATAATCTGTCCTACCAAGTAAAGATGAAAAGCCTAAAAAGTCATCTAAAAAAAAAAATCTATCAAAATTGAAAACACCCCCCAAAACTCAAAAACATTTTTTTAAAAATAGAAAATGGCCAAATATTAATCAAAATAGTTAGCAAATAGTTTTCTGTGAATCGACTCATTGATCAATCGACTAACTGTTGCAGCTGTACTTGTATAAACTCTTTGGTCATTTAATTTATAACAAAACATCATATTTAATAAACTCTTGTAATTTTTTTTTATTTAAAGATCCTAATTTGTTAAGTAACTAAAACTGTAAGATAAAATGTAATTAAGTAAAAAGTACATCATTCCCTCCTAGTGGGATAGAAGTGAAAAGTAGTATGATAAAAAAAATACTTAAGTTAAAGTACCTCAAAGTGATACTTAAGTACAAACCTTGAGAAAGTGTAATTAGTTACATTCCACCAGTCTGGTGGAATATAATATTTCTCTTTAATCTTTTCTTTTCTTAAAAAACTATAATATATATAAAGTATTTGTCTTCTTTGTGCATTGAGCACTGCGATTGGCTGTCAAACACTATGATGCCACCACTATAATAAGAAATTATGCTCTCTGTCGCAGCTACACATAAATAAAACCGACACGGTAAAAACGGAATCAAATTAAATCAAATCCTAAAATCTGATTTTTGCAGTCATAAAACATTACGAATAGTTATATCGGCTGTCATGCCCTAGCTCACTTACCTTCAGCTGCAAGTCCGTTGGATGAGGGTTTAGGGCACTCAGGTCGTGCTTTCACATATGCTGTGTAATGACCTGACCTCATTGTTCCGCTGTGCTCTACAATACCATACAAACTGTATAAAATTTGAGTATCTCCCTCTGCCAAGTTCTGTTCAGAAACAACATTTTGTTAGTGCTCGAACTATAATAGAACAATAATACCTTTATACGTTGGTCTATAGTATTGATATTCAATAAAAGTTATTAATCACAATATTTACCTTGCATTTAACTGCACAAAAGGGAGCTAGATCCAGCATCAGGGGGAATTGGACATGTCTGTTCACCTTACAAATACTGTATCCATTCTAAAGGAAAACAACAAAAGAGATCTCAATAAAATTACACAAAAGGAAGTATTTCAATGCAGGACAAAAATGATCAAAACAAAACGTGTCGTTCTCTTTAAATAGCTGGCTCACGGCTGTGTGAATAAACAGCTTGGCTGACTGATCAAAAGGTATAAAAATGCTAAAATGTTCTTCAACTGTCTTACCTGTTGAAATCTCTTCAAATGAAGGGTCAGCACTGGTGGGAGAGAGGAGATCAGCATTTGCTTCAAAGCATCAGTGTAGATATTCTTCTTGGATCCTAAACATAGCACAAATAAAGACAGTGAACTTTATTGATCCCCAAATTGAAATGTGAGTTGCTTAGAGAAAAGCAGCAGCAAAACATTAGAAAAAAAGACTAAATATACACTATTTAATTGGCTTCTTGCCTTGTTAAAATTGCTGTATTTGTGAGAAAAAAAGTCACTAATATATCAGGGACATTTCTCATACCTCCAGCTTTGTCTTTGTTAGGCTGCCGTTTAGTGCAGGTGACACAAAGAAGGCTGTTGTTCTGCGTGAGGGTTTCCACCTCTGTGAACTGAAAAAGGCATGACTGGACCGAACACTCCTGTTTCTCAGGGGCTGTCCTGGTAGCCAGTGTGTGGAAGGCCAGCTCTGGGTCTTGACTTACTACAGTGTACTCTTTAGCCTCCAGTGGCTCATCTCCATTCTCCATGCTTTGTTCTGCAGCGTCAGAGTCCTCTATAAAGGCATCATCCAGGGTTACTTTCTCCATTGCACTCACTAGCTGTGTGTCCTCTTCTTCTTCCTGATCCATGTCACATACTTTGTCATCGACTGAGACACTGTCCCTTGAGGACTGCTCCTCTGATAGGATGGTAAAACGGTTGCTGACTGATGACATAGCTGATGAGTCGCAGTCAATCACTAAATCCTCGTTGTCTTCGTTTTCCTTCTGATCCTGGACGGGGTCAAGGTTCTCTCGGTGCTGTTCAGACACACTGATTTGTGCAGGATTTCCTTCACTTTGTGAGACTTCTTCACTTGTTTCATTGGCAGCCTTTTCCCTGTTCTTTTCATCTGTGGTAGGATCAATCTCTTCACTCTCTGTGCGGCTCGGAGACGGGAGGCTGTCCAAAGTGACTCTGCTCTCAATCTTCTGCTGCCTCTTTTGTTGCTGTAAGCAGAGATAAGGAAACAGTACAACTATTTTATTTATTCAGCACAATGATTCAGCACTTAGCCATCAAAAAGATGAATTGAGGCAAAAGAAAAACTGCATCTTGTGTATACATTCAGTGAGGTACCTTTGCCTGCTTCTTTGCCTGCTTTTTGGCTTTCTTCTGCTGGTACTTGCTGCCGGACCCGGTGGGGATGTCATCATTCCCATTTGTCGAGGCAGGACTGTTTCTGCCATCCTGGTTTGAATCACTGGTCTTCTGAACTACTTTTTTCGCGTTCTTCTTTCTGTATGCCTGCAAAGCGTAGTAACAAGACAGTACATGCCTGTAACGCTAATAAAACAAGAAATAAAAGTTGTTCAACATGTTGTCAGAAACACTCAGAAGGGCTTTACCTCATCAGAAACAGGAAGGGAAAGATCCAAAAACATCTCTGTGACCACAGACACCTGTGAGTGCAAAGTAGTGGTTATTTAGCTTGAATACAACAGAACACTGACAGTTGATATTATTTTTTTCCACAATTCGTACCGTTTTACACTGCTGACACATTATTGTGCTTGTCATCTCCCCACCAAAAACTTGGTCGACAAAGTTTTTAGGTAAACCATTTTTCTCGTACTCTGAAATCAGAACATCATTGTCAGACTGCTATATTTAACTATTAGGTCTACCAAGATTGCACACTATATGATATAGAATACAACAATATGACATTGATGACAAGATGTTGGATTTACTGCCAGTTTATTTACCTTTCACTATTTTTCTCAGCTGCTCTGCATCTATGCCTTTTCTGGATTCTTTCAATGCCTCCATGATCCCTGAAGTTACTCTCTGTAGAAACAAACACAGTCTTAAAATGTAAATGACCATAATAACCTTTTCATCAATCATATGGAGGGGCTCTTAGAGATAAAAGTTGTACAACATTTTCACAGAATCTAATAAATGTCAGCCTCTTAACACTGTGATTGCACTCTCTTATAAAATCCTTTGCTCTATGAAAATTAACCAACCTATCAGAGTACCTTTCAGGGAGAGAAAAATCCCTTAGGTTATTAAATGAGACCAGAGGATGCTATTTAGCCACAATTCTTTGCATTTAACACATAACATGTCCTCGATTTGTGACTTAATTTAGAATCTGAATGACTTGGTGCCAGTGAGCCAAAAATAAGAGTGCACAGAGAATACATCATTTACAGCAGTACTTTTCTACGGTCAATACACTGTACAGCCAAGTAACCCATAGCCAATTGGACAGCTACAGAACCTATTTTAAGCATAAATCTTTCACCAATGTGATAAATAAAGAGATTTGTTTAATACTGAACACATACTTTGATCTCCTCAGCTCGCATCCCATCCAGGAGGTAGCGCAGAAGCTCCTGGCTATCTTGCTGCTGAAATCCCTTGAACCTGGCAGCCCTGCAGAAAGGATACGAGAAAAAGAACAACACTTAATGTAATGATGCTATTAACTATATTTAAAGCACATCTCAAGGCTGCTTTCCACCTTAACTTGTAGGGGCACTCACTTTTTACAAACTTGTGAGAACAGCTCCCGCGGTGTTACCACACCCTTCTTGGATTCCTGGATCTCATTCAGTAGTTGACACATTGCCAAGGTCAGGGATCCCGGCTGGTCTAGCTGCATAACGATAGGCTCCTGCAACCATAATAAAATCAAGTTTTTAAGAAATCAATAGTTTAAATGATAAATCATGATAAATCTATCATCTTAACAATTAAAAAGCAATATTTAAATAATAATGGCAACACACCAGATCCAAGGAGGCATCAGGTTTAATGTTAAGATTCATTTTCTCTTCGGTCACTTTGTTGAGAGTCTGTCTTAAGAGCTGTGTTTGAGAAAGATTCTGGAAAAGACAATGACAGCAATCAATAATAACTCTAGACTTCACAACTTCTCTCATTTTTACTTGCGACTGTTATCCTATTAGGCATCTTACCTGAATGACTGCATTAAAGAAACACGTGTTTCCCAGGTTGCTCAGCCCCTTTACTGAAACACCACCCTTCTCTTCAGATGTGCCAGACTTTTGTGATTTCCCAATATTCTCT
This sequence comes from Plectropomus leopardus, assembly GCF_026936395.1. NCBI lineage: Eukaryota > Metazoa > Chordata > Actinopteri > Perciformes > Serranidae > Plectropomus > Plectropomus leopardus. The sequence continues at coordinate 28,779,936 of NC_142181.1, forward strand.
TTTTTGGAATTTTTCTTTTGGTGGTCCTTGTTTTCTTTGTCTTCACCTTCTTCTGCTGCTGCTTTTACAGTCACTGTCTTCTGTTCAACTTCCAACGAGATGTCTTCCTCCTTCACTTCTTAATAACCAAACACAACATAGTGCACATAGTCATAGAAACATTAATTCCAATAATACAATTTAACCCCTAACACAGTCATGTGGGACCTACTTTTCTGTGTTGTCTTTACGGGATCTGCAGAGGTCTGCTTTTTTAGGTTGGTCACCAGCTGAGCCAGATGTCCTGTTCTAGAGTACTGGACTTCATCATCACATATGTAACACCTGCAAGTTTGGCAACACATGAAAAAAAGCACTTAGGTACATCTGATTTCAAACAACCTATTACACAAGATTTAAGATTCAAAACTTTGCCACAGTGCAGCTCTTAAAAACAGACAAAAAAACTTTTACAAACATTTACTAGACAGCAGAAACAGTTGACAGGAATATACATTCATACAAAATGCCAAACTGACAGATTCAAATAAAATAACAAGTAAAATTCCCCAAAGAGCATGTGCTGCTACATGCATTTCGTTTTAAAGTGCTTGTTGTTTTGTGCTGTAAGCTGCCTATTTTTTAAGCGCTCTTTTTTTTTTTTTATTGCTGCATGTACCTGAGGGTCAGAGTTCAAGTAGCGAATGGCCTCAGGATATGTGATTTTCCTGAGGCAAGATTTTCTGCAACTGAGACTCTGGATTCTCCTTCCTGGGGTGAAGGGTTTGAAGAGGTGACTAGCAGGATGAAAGGGATCGGCGATCGCCTTCTGCGCCTTGCGACTGATGCGTGTGGCATATAAGGAGAAGACAGAGGGAACGTCACAGCTTTAGATGCTGTGTATACAACTCTTTCCAACCGTCCCCTCTCATGGGCGGCTGTGTTGCCTTATCACATGGAAACTGAGAAGGCCAGGACAACCTCCAGTGGCTCTTTAGAGGTGAAGCATCGCCTTTGCAGTCACACCAAACATAATTTGATAATTGTGAGGCTGGTGTAGAAGCCATGAATTAATACAGCAAGCAGAGAATTTTGTAAGATTTATAATATTTGGGATGGTTTTATTTTGCTACAGTTGCATGTTTTTTTTAGTGTTTTGGGATATTATTTATTAGTTTCATGATGATGGTTATTGGAAGAGTTGGGGTCACATGGATATGGGTGGTGACATTCATAATCTATATGAGTATCTGCCTTTTACCTGTGTCAAGTTATTGGAGAGACAGTGAATGAGTCGCCGTATTTATTGTCGACTGCACTTTCTTTCGATCACTGTGATTCCTTTGATCAGGGCCTGGAAGTTTGTGCATATTACAATAAGTTGATTCCTTTTCATCAATACATTTAAGGAACATATTTTTTGGATCTCAGTGAATCTTTTTTGTTGGTATGTCACAAAATTGACCAGGCTTAGCCTCAGCCTCTCAGCGACTTTTTTAGTTTGTTTCCTGCAGCTGGTGTTGGCCTCCCACTTGAGTATGTGGCATATAATAGTTCTCACTCACCACACACTCCAGTTGTCCAAACTGATCACCAGGCAATGTGGATCCGACCGGGGAGTCTCGTAATGTTTGATGGCATGCCGGCTCTCTGAGTTTCGTCCACACCCCTGGTAAGAAAATTGCAGCTAGTGATTTAGCAAAAAGTGACTAAACACCGTCGAAATCTTTAATTTATTCATTATTTATTTTTCCATTTATCTTACCTTGATTATTTATTACTATGTATTTTATCTATTGCCACTGCACAGCACTTGACTTAATGACACATTTACTGTGTCATATTTAAACTGTTTCAGTTTCTGGTTCAGTGTTGTAGGCTTATCATGGGTTTTCACTTGAGCTGGAGAATTTCTGTATGCATTTCAGATGTTGTCCTTTATGTGTGTTTTATATTTTGATGCCTGCTGTACATAAAACTTCCTTCAGGATAATAAAGTTAAAGTTGAGTTGATAAATGTGTTTAATAAACTCACTCTGTGGCCACATTTCAAGCACATCCATATTGGTTCTGTTTCTTTTTCCTCCCTGGGGTCCTCTGGCACAGTCGTGCTGATATTTTCTTTATTTTCTTCATGCTTACAATCCTGGCAACTTGTCCAATCTGAACTCCCAGAGAGTTTCTTTAGAAGAGTTTGGTCTGAGCCCTTCTTGATATGCCTGCAGGATGGACCTATGAATATAGAAACGCATACACACAATGTCGGAAAGTCACCCTAGGCCAGCAATACTCATCTTACAGTCCGCAGGCCAAATCTGGCCCCAGATAGGGTGCCTGGTTTCCCCCTAACCATTTTCTAATTCACAATAAATATAAAGTGATTCACACTGGGAACTGTTTTTAATACTTATATTATGTTGTAAGGTGTCCAGAGCGCATAAAACAGAATCAAAATAGAGCTTTTTTTTTTTTTTTAAAGTGTATGTGGAGGATCCTCCACAGCCCCCAGCAGAGGTCCTGGCTTAGCCCCTAATGTCCCAAAATCATAGAACTGCTCTGAAATCCTAGAAACGTCCTAAAATCCTAGATACGTTTAAAATCCTGGAAATGTCCTAAAGTTCTAAAAAAAAAATAATAATAATTAAAAACAACACGTCTTAAAATCCTGAAAATGTCCTAAAATCCTAGAAACATGTATGGAGCTGCTTCGACTGGCCCCTGTTACTTTGCAAAAGTGTCCCCCAGAGGAAAGCAAAATGAGCATCACTGCTCTAGGCCTTATACAGGTTGTCATTTAAGATGATATTTCTTTACCTGTCAGGTCAATTTCATCGTCCTCTCTGGAGCTCCTTTCCTTCCCCCGTTTCTTTCCCATTCTCACCTGAATTTCATTAAAGATGAATGGAAATCAGACACAAAGCAGCCAACTAAAGTAACGCTAGGTTCGGCTAACAGCTACATTATATTATAATGCTGCTCAACACAATTTAGTGGCAGTGCATTCAGTGCCAGAAGCACACAAGTAATGTTGCGTTCAATGAACATCCAGTAAACTTACTGTCACTAACGGAGCCCAAAGCCTTCGCAATTTTCGGTTTCGTTTACTTCGAGTGGATTAATTATCCCATCCGTACACAGTTAACGTGGTTTATTGATTACAGCCGTAGAATATAAGCCTCTGGGATATGAAAAAGACTCTACAAAGTTTAAATTTCGCGAAAAATCACTCCGCTGATTTGGCAGAAAAATCCCAGCTGACACATGCAGACAACAGAGGAACAAATCGCGACGGTGCCACTGTTTTAGCTGCACGTACGCGTGTTTCCTGTGTGCGTCGTTTGAAACAGTCCGACTTGAAACAACTCTGCGATACAGCGTTATCAGTGGGACCACTGAAGTTGTTCGGGTGTTTTACTAGCCTGCTCGAGCAGCCTCCTCTATATATAGCTTATATAAATACATTTTATTAATGTTAGACGCTTGACGAGACTTAAAACGACTGTATCTTTTAATGTGCAGACACAAAGTCGCGGGGATTGTTTATGTATAACAGTACTAAAAAACGAAGCTACAGTTTGCCTTTATCAGTATGTCTTACTTGGAATGGGCAGAGTCTCAGCTTGCGGAGATAGAGCTGCTGACCAGCATGTTTCCCACCCAGGAGGAGCTGGAGATCACAGACCAGCTGGCACTGGCGGAGCTCAGGGGCTATGTGGAGGGCTCAGCTTCAGCAGACAGCCCCCCTCCCTCCAGACCTCACTTTCTCATCAAACAGAAGCTGGACACTGTAAGCATGGAGAGGGTAACTTCATAACCCACTGTCATTGTTTGTCATTAATTAAAATGTTCCATAAAACTAAACATATTTGTGTTTTGTCCTCTCAGACACATGTTTTTCTCTCTTGTGCCTACCCATCCGAATATCCCAGTGTGTTTCCAGAGATAACAGTCCGGTAAGTCACTATTTGATCATGCTTTTGATGTGTGGTAAAAGCAATGAACTCTTTGCATGTACAAAACAGGAACATAAATAATAATTTGCTTATTTTATTATAATTGAAAATGAAATATGCACAGCATTGATTATATGGAAAAATAAACTGTCAAAACAGCAACACAATATGTTAATAAAATTTAATGTTAGGGAGTTTAGTAGATATTGTTGAGACCCTAGAGTGTATAGTGAATACAGCATGGATACTCAGCTTGCTTATGGGCAAGTTTTGCAAAATGACAAGCATTTGACCAACCTGTTTTTACTCAGAGTTTGCCAAGAGGCAAATCTTGCAACACAAGCCCCACACGGTTCAGGTGTTTAAAGGATTTGAGGGTCTCTGTGAGGGGATCTGGGGATGAACAAGCTCTATTTTGATGCTTCTGTATTCCCCCGTGGCACCTTATTTGTGTTTAAAATGCAAAAAAGGAGTGTCAATCAATTTATTTTCATTGCAATTTAGAAAATGTTCACCAAGCGAACAGGCAACCTATCAAAGGCCAGATTTGGCCAACATGCCTTAACTGGAGTATCACTGCTGTATAGCCTATGCCCAATGAAAGTATGTACAATCTATGGTAGTTTCATTCATCTGTGTTTGAATGTTTTTTTCCTAAAAAGTTTTCCATTTAAAAGGTCATTTGTGAATTGGAGCTAATTATGAAATGTCAAATCAGCTCCTGTAATTTGACATCAAGCAGACATTAATAACTCAAGCACACACATTTCACCTTTGCAATTCAGGCTTTGCAGGTTTGCAGAATGAAAGCTTATTCCAATAGGATGGCAAAGAGCCACACAAATGAGCCAAGGACAGCAGCGTAATTAATGTGATCCAATGTGCAAATTAAATGATGGGAAATTACATAGAGAGCAGCAGACTAATGACACAGAGGAAAAGAGGTTATGTGACTGTGGCAGAAAGTAAGAGGGTATTTCCTACTGTTATGGCTTTGTTCGAAGTTGAGAAATCTATATGGGTGAACAAAGATAGCATATAGCACTAGCTATATGTGATTGCATAATGGAGTTGTTGATCATAACATTCATTAATTAATTTTTCAAATTTAAAAACTCTGTAAAAGCTGCTAAAAGGGGTAGGATGACAGGAATTGACCTCTGCTGATGAATTGTGGAAACTGCAGCTTGTGTGGAAAGATACGTGTATGTTTTGGTTTATCCTCCTAGGCACTTTATTTAGGTAGCCAGTGTCTGACACAAATCATAAAATCTAATTTTCATTATTAAGATGAGTTAACTTAAACTAGATATCTTGTATAGAGATCTAGTAGAGAAGAGGTTATGTATATTTTTCTGTATATCAGAATGCAAACTTCTGCAGTAGCAGTAAAGAAAAACACCTTTTAAGTTGTTTTCTGAAAATATTGCATTGGGAGTAGTCGTTCATATTGATTAGTAAGCGTCCTTAACCTCCTGATGATCAGTTATTTGGCGCTATGTTGTAGTGTAAATTTTTGCCTCTTCAGGCTTTCCATTCGAATCTTTTGCTCCCAGGAATGAAAACTTCCAGCTCCAAGTGTCCTTGAATATTCTGTGAGTCCTTCATACAGCATGTTGTATTTGTGCCATAGGTGTGCCAGTCTCAGCAGGGCCCAGCAGACACAGCTCCACACAGATCTCAATGCATACCTCATGGAGAACTGCCTGGGGGAAGTTTGTGTGCTCTCTGCTGTGGACTGGGTGAAAGACAACCTGCAACTCTTCATTAATAAGAGCTTGTCAGCAGCAGCGACTCCAAAGAGAGAGTCCTCCTCTTCTCGGCCACAGGAAATGTTCAGCCGAATGTGGATTTATAGTCACCACATTTACAACAAAACAAAAAGGAAGAACATCTTGGAGTGGTCCAAGGAGCTGGGCCTGTCAGGATTTAGCATGCCGGGAAAGCCTGGTATTGTGTGCGTGGAAGGTCCTCATTCTGCCTGCGAGGACTTCTGGTCCAGGTATCTTGAGTGTTGTTATTTTTAGCAGCTGATTCCACAGTCAGAAGCCTGCTGAGGTCCCAGGTTTATTATTTTTCCCAACTTTTTCCCATTTCACAGAGTGAAGGTTCTGACATGGAAGAAGATCATGATTCGACATAGAGAGGATATTCCCCTTGATCGTCTGGGCGAGGACGGCAGAACTGTTCAAAGTATAGACTCCCTGCGCAAATTCACAGGCTTTGAAGAGGCAATGTTTGACCCCCATGGGAACAGAGGTAATCACATGGACCTTGGGCAGCTCTACCAGTTCTTAAATGAGAAAGGCTGTTGTGACGTCTTTCAGATGTATTTTGGAATTGAAGGGAGGTAATGGTCAGGCCTAGAGAATCAATATACACTGGTATTTGACTGGTGCTTGAATTGAAGTAATTTCTTCTGGAAATATGTGTTAACTTAAAATTGAAATAAATTCACTACTGTTTTAGGGTTTCTTTGTGTCACATACATGCACACAAATGGGTTGTGAGCATGTGGTCACATGTGCCTGAAAAACTGAATTAACTGAATAACCATTTCACTGATGTTGCACAGTCATGACGCCTGGGACTTCATCAGCATAAAAGGCAGAAAGAAACATTTCTGCAATTCTGAGAAACTCAAACCTCTTTTTAGCTAATAGGCATGTTTTTCAAAAAAGAACCATTAAAAAGATGTTTATCTGAGTTTTCTCGAGGACCTCAGTTATATTTGCAATTTTAATACTCCTGCAAGGATCACACCTTGCCCTAGGTGTTTCTTTCATCAAATGGCACCACTGTGTATTCCTGCCAGGCTATTATAGGATTTTCAGGTCTGATACCACATTAATAATTGGACAACATAGTCAACAATCTGCTAGATATCTGTTTATGAAATCTGTTGATTTTCCCTCGTATGAATTATAGATAACATAACCGTGGAAAGTGTCTGTCCAATTTTCTTTGAATGATTGGTTCTTAGATAAATTGTGCATAATTGTGGATTACACTGGTAATTAAAACGTGTGGGTATTAAGCATGAATCTTGTTTTTATCTCCTCAAGACAGAGATGGCAATTTAAAAAACATTTATATAGATTTTTATGTGGACTTTGATTCTCCAGGGTTCAGTGGAAGGTTATCATATCATATACATATATATATATATATATATATATATATATATATATATATATATATATATATATATATATATATATATATGATACTAGTACTACTTAATGAATATTTTACGGGTGATTTTATAGGCATAGAGCTATCCTTACAGGAAGCGCTCATATACTATATTTTTAAAAGTCTATTATCAGTTCCAACCATTGTTATCACATACACATTATATACTAATGCTGTCGGAAATATGACTGAAGAATATCTCCCCAATGGAGTTTGAACCCTGACAGAGTCAGTGCAGACTTGGTTAACAATTAACTGATGAAACTATTGAAAAACAGCCTAGAGTACATTTTAAGTCCTGTCTTTTTGAAGGACAGTGGAGATTAACTCGAGATGACCTGGTGAACTCCAGCTCAGCAGAAATTTAAAATGATGACAGGGAGGCACAACAAGGATGTTCAACTTTAGGACAAGACAGTTGCAGGCATTGGACTGAATGTACTTGCAAAATTTGCTCAGGCTGCAATGCCCAGCAGATGGCAGCATTATATAGTCCAAGTTGGAAAATGTGGCATCCTTAGATGGTACCTGTGATTTCTGGATGATAACTTGTTTAAAACTGCATACAATACACAACCTGGGTAAAAAAAAAAATTTAAAAAAAATTCTGCAATTGCTTAAAATTAAGCAAAGGCACAGTAATGCTTTGGTTAAAAGTAACTTCGGTTGATAGTTGAATCAAGAATTAATATTTTATAATTAAAAAATATTTAGCCTTTAAGTGGTAACTGATGAACAGACACCAGATCCAGAGATAGACACAAGCTCATCCTGATTAAGTCCCAGGCCTCTTTTGTCCTGGGAGATGTTGGTCAGCTGGTGGTCTCTGGTTCTGCACCAAGATTTTTTATCAAGAGGAGCTCAATTCCCAAGTGCGTCCACAACTCCAGCTTGTCTCCCAGGGCTTGATAGTTTCAATCTAGATGAGCAACCTCTTCCACCCCCTCATCCCACATTTCTGGGTCTAAAATCCCTGTCAGTTAGCATTTCTACAGTAAGGTCTCTAAGCTGAATCAGTCAGTTGGTGCTTTTATCATAACTGTACTGTATGACTATGACTAAACTTCTCTCTGAATAACCAGGATTGATGCAGTTTATAGAAGAAGTATGAAGGATTTATTGGCATCTATTGGTGAGAATTGCAGGTTGAAACCAGCAGATGCCTATGTGCCAAGCGTGAACTCTGGGTTAGGATTCCCTCAGTGTTCATTGTTCAGGAGGTTTTTACCGAGGCCAAATTATCCACAGAGGTCTCCTCCTCACCTAAACAAACAGGCCAGGTGATTAAAACTGGTTAAAACACTGAATAAAACATTGTCATTTAGAAAATCAGTGTTTCTTTGACACTGTTCAGCTGACAGGCTGCCAGCCCAACACCTGCTAGTGTGTGCTCTCCTTTTTTTCTGACAACTTAAGATCCAGATGTTCAGGGAGGTTTTAAGTAAAAGCTGATATATCTACAGTGGTGTCTTTATTTCCAGAACAAACAGACTCTGTTATTTAAAAACGGTAGAAAATGAGAATGGTCCTATCTAGAGCCAGTGTTTGGTTTGTCTTTTCTGGGCTACTGTAGAAACATGGATGTGCAAACATGGTTGGCTCCTCAGACGAGGACCTGCCCCTATGTAGATATAGAATGGTTCATTCTAAGGTAAGGGCATTTTAACATTTCTTATTTTCAGATGATTATAGACTAAAGAAAAAATACCTCAATTTCTTCCAATATATTCATTTAAATCCTACACACTAGACCTTTAAACTGGCTTAATTTTCTCTTATCTTTAAGCAGGTAAATAACACATTCGACACAGTGTAGGTATCTGGCCCTTAGCTGTGGACACATTCATCGCTGTGGTATGGTTGTGAAAACACAATACCTAGTCAACATTTTAAGGACTTCTTTAAATATTAAAAGATTAAACAATTAAGCACCAACGACATCAGATAATTTGATCAATATTATATGCATAAATGGATTTAAAATGTATTAATCAAGCTATATTTCTGCCCTAATATTGGTGAACACCTTTAGCCCAATTTGTGTTGAGTTTGGATTAGCACAACGCCGGCTAATATGCCATCAAATGAGCGAACATGAATCACAAAGAATACCTCTTTTCTACATTTAAATACAACCTGCCACGATTAAATGTGCCAATTTACATAATTTCACAATGGATTTGATTAAGCAATGACCAATGAAGTGTGATTTGCCAGCTTTTGTGAAGAAATCAGATGTAGAGCCTCTTTAAATAAAGACAGAACTATTTTTACTCCACACTGTTAATTTGTTTCATTCCACGCACAGATGAATTTCAGGATGCCTCATTGTTTTTTTCTTTCATTTCTTTCTGCCATAAATATACAACAGTAGAGGTATATAACAGCAGAGTAAACATCCTAAAGATTTACTTGAAAATGCCAAAGTGCTCATTTAAAGAAAACGTGTTGAGTAACATTTGAGTTATGGCTCATTAAAAAACACTGTAGTGCTGTTTTGCTTACTGTTGCACATTGTGAATGTCCTTCACTCCTTGGATATGTGAAAGGATGAAAAGCACCTGTAATGTTCCAGGATACGATCCTGCCATTGCACTAAATACATGACGAATCTGTGCCTTGAGGTACGACTATGAATCACTTTGTGGAAAATGGCAATGTACCTTAGTCATAGCCACCTAATTTCTACATCACAGCATCTACCTTCCAGATGTAACCATGTTGTCTCTAGTAGTTTTAACTTCATAGTCTCAGATACTGATCTTAGGCAATGAAACAGTGTTATTGACCTGTACTGCAGCTCCAGCCGTAGTGCAAATCATTAACACTACATCTGGTCAATACATGATGACGCTGTAACTGACCTGCAGCTTCTGTATTCTCCATACCTACTGACAGACAAACAGGGCATTCTATAAGACAGATTTTATACAGATGTATGAAATAAAACATTAACCTTTAGGGAAAGAGAGCAAGACCCTGTTTCACACAGCAAATGCCATATGAATGTGACTATTTTAGTTTGTATTGTTCTGGTTTTGGCAGATCAGGGAGGATGGGTAGCTTATTACATTCACTATGCAATTTACTGTGAGAAACCCTGAATGGGCTGAAAGTTCTAGAGTGTATGCCCAATGCAGATACAATTCATAATACAATAATTACACTGTCAAAGTTGAAAGGCACTTTAACCTGAATCATTATTGCCTTTCGTTTCTGAAGTACAGAATGAACTCACAGACTGCACAGTATGACCAGTAGCTACATACTGTACAATAACATATGTAACAGTAATAGTTCTATAGAAGTATACAAAAACCACTTAAAGAAATACTTCACCCACAGAATGACCATTTGAAAGTCAATCAGTCATGCCGTGCTACCTAGAATTCATGAAGAAAATATTGTTCTTGCATGCTTTCACGAAAAATGGCAGGTTATTGATTGATTGGGGACCACATATAACAACATCAAACATTTATCAAAAAATCAGTTTACAAACTAACACAACTCATGCAGTATAATCTGAGTCTCATTTATCTGGCACAAGCTTCATGTTTTGTTCTACAACACAGAATTTGTAAGTAAACTTATGAGTTTACTGACATATTTATGTGTCTTAAAAAAGATTGTTGCTAACAACTGGCCTAATGGGCCCACAGAACATTATCACACTTAGCAGTGCCAAACATGGCTTTACAGACTTGTTGTGGCTGCAACAGCAAGTCATGCGACTGTAGTGTAGTTTGTTTATAGCTGTTAGGTTTTCACTTTTGACTATTTTCCGTAATAATTCGAAATCCAGTGATAAAATCCCATTGACAAGGCTATCAGGCTAACACTAACTTAGAAGTCGGCCTACCAAAAAAAAAAAAAATTGTCTTCCCTGCAGCACTTTATTGGAACTGGGCTTGAAGAAACTATATATAAGCTTCAGTTCGGTTTTAAATACCAACTAAAAATGCATGTCTTTAGGAAGCATACAGTGGGATAACTGAGACTTGGATTATACTGCTCGAGTTGTGTGAGAGTTGGTCTACAGATGTTTTGATATAGTTTTGTTGTTGTTAGCTCAGGTCCCACAATAATTCAATAAGTCGATATGTTTGCTGTTTTCTGTAGAAGCATGAAAGAAAAAAGTTTTCTTCAGGATTTCAAGGTAACATGGCATGACTAATTGATTTACAAATGGTATTTTGTGGTGAAGTATTCCTTTAATATATTATGAATATTCTGCCTAAACGGACACTATGAGTTTGAGCTACATGTGGGACATGTCAATGAGATGGCTCAGCAGATCAAGGTTCTGCTATGAGTACCTGGAAATATCTGGGGTGCTTTTCCGTTTCCTCTGATCAAGGGTCTCTGCGACACTAAAATCATTATCACAAAACTACAGGGACAAGGTGGTACAGGTGGTGAAGGTTGGGGCAGTGGTGGTGTTCATTTCCTTCCACTTTCCTGCCTCACAGCGTTTCATTGTTCTGTGACATATTAATATTTTTACATTGAATGAAAGCGGGGAATGGGACCGTACCTAAATGGTTGAGACTGTTGGTGAGGCCATTGCAGACTTTTATCTCTCCCGTTGAATTACTGGGGTGACATTGCAGAGTTGAATCATGAAAGGACTGAAAAAAACAAAAAAAAAAAACATCAGCCTCTGAATCACTCAACTGAGACTTTTACCACTGACAACATTTCTGGAATCTCATGAAACTCATCATCCATATTGAATTTCCACAGATGTATTCACACCCCATGTTTGATGCAATGAGCTATCGATCAAAACCCAAACCTGTAGCCTTCATTTAATGAGCCAGCCTATACAGTATAATAAGCAAATATAATGCACATTTCCCTCCTCCTATGCGCATGATGCATAGTTATTTTTTTATGATCAAAGGAAGCTATCGATTTTCGAGATTCCATTTGCATTTAATGGGATAGACTTAAAAACAGTTTCCATGGTGCTTTAAACCTTTTCTTACATTGTTGGTCTGTTGTTTTCCCTATTTGAACCTTCACCATGTTGGTACACTTTAATTTCAGTTACCTTATTTAGCATTTATAAGCAGCATAAAATGTTATATAAATGGTTTATAACACACTATTTTGTCGAAAGCAGATATAAGTGTAGTACCTGTGGACGCTCAAAAGTGAAAGGCTGCTTTCAGATAATGAGTGTCTACATATAGCACAATGCAGTGTTAACAATATTCATAGGAGAAGTTAGAATTGCTGACAATTTATGCACATAAACAAAAACAGAACATGTCTTTATATCTGCTTACTTGATAATTGTGTGTATCCTGCTTATACTAAATAGCAGTACTAAAAGTAGGGGGGTGCCAGTGTTTTGTCTTTTCTCTATAGGAATACCTTTGACGATGCATAGTAAATAGGATCTGTCTTTGATGCAGAATATATAATAGCCTGGAAAATGACTGCAGAAATCCTATCTCTTGTTCTTGAAGCCCATTTTGGCAACTCTTTGTGAAAATCATTTTTACATTAAACTTCATTCACACATGATTTACTGGTATTTTTCTTTTTTTTCATCATTTCAGACAATAACCCAATTCTGTAGGTCTATTGAACTGGTGATGCATATAATTGAATTAGTTTTGAACGTCATGGTGAGGTATTTCAACACAGGGATTTCATCATGTCTCTATAGCCGGCACTCTTTCACAGAGCCAAGCTAATATAAATAGTATTGTTTTGCATTACTTGAAGCTGCAAATACTGAACAGAAGGTTTTGAAAATCCAAAACTTAGGCTTAGAAATCTTCACAGTCCCGAAAAAGATGTACACCACAGTGGATTCATCCCACATTGTTCGGTAGCTAACATGCTTATTAATATTTATTCTTCTTTGAACTTGTTGGAAATAAGAGAAACAATCCAAAGTTCAAACTGTACAGACTCCTGGATAAGCACTAATCATACTGTCTGTCTTAGATGTGCTGTACTCCTCCACAAGTTATTTTGGAGCATTATTTGTGCTGTGATATAATACATGTGGTGATATGAGCAGTCAATTATTTTTGTAATAAGATACAAACTCCTATCTCAGCCAATAATTTGAACAGTTTGTTACTTTGTTGTTGTTATTTGTAATGCCATTTACACATGAATATAATAGTTGACTGTAATGAATCAATGCAGTGGATTTAGTGTATGTCAAACATATTAATTAATATCCATCGGTTGAAGTTCAGCATTGATTTTTTTTGTAAATCTCTCACAATGTCACAAGAGCTCCACAACACAATTCCTTTTCACAGCATATCAGTCAGTTAATTCGCTGTGTGTTGCATTACCATTTTCAATTCAGCCAAAGTAAACTTGATAATCAAAGCAATTAAAAACACAATCAGTTGTGTTTCCAAGTGCTGTGTGGAAACTTGGCCTGGCAGCTCTTTGGGATTCTGGACCTTCTCCCCTGATGACCCCTCAAGGTGAACTCTTGTATGGCTGTCTGTCCCATGAATACTAAATATAGCTGAATTAAACATTTTCTCTCTTCTCACTACTATTTAATCAGTTGTCTTACTGAGCTGTCTGTCTGGAGTAATCCCTGAGGCTCACCACCACCACACTGACTGGCATCATAAAGACGACTGGCACGCTGCTCTGGAAGTATTCAAGTCTCAGCAATCCCACTGGTCCTTCCTCTCTTTTTGTATGTTCTCTTTAACAGCTACAACCATATTAATCAAGGGAAGTTTTTTATTCTATGCTTGCAATTGGCTATGTCACCCTTTGACCAGTGCTCAAGTATGATTTGTCTTTGCATGGATGTATAATAATAATAATAATAATAACAATAATAATAATAATAATAATAATTTGAATTTGAAAAATTTGATTTCGGCCTTGGCTCTGTTGCATGCCATCCCCTCTCTCTCTCCCCCTTTCACGCTTAAAACTGTCCTGTCAGTAAATGCAAAAAGCCCGAAAAAACAATAAAATAGCACAATTCACGTGTAAAATGCAACATTAAGTGTTGAAAAGAAAGAACATAAAACATCCAAGTACTTGTATGTGTATTCAGATAAGAGCAGAGGTTTATTTTCTATGTGATTATTTCCCTTTCTTCAAACAATTTCCTGTGAACCATGCTAAGGTGTTTTCATATTTTGAGATGAAACGTGTAAAAATAACTGTTGGGGTCATTCGGCCTACTATCTATCCTGATGAATCCATTATATGAAAAAATCTGAAAGAAAATTTCTGGCTTTAACGCCCAATTTTTAGCTCTCTCTAATTCATTTACAACTTACAGAGCACTGGTTGTGATTACCTCGTACACAATAGTGTAAACAACATGGTTAATGATGTTCTTGTGGAACTTTGTTTGACTTAAAAAAAAAGAATGTTTGTTATAAATATAAATAATAAAGTCATACAATTTTAAATCAATAAACACAAGCCACACTTGAAAGAGAATTAATTTTTACATGTAGGATATGTGCGTGGTTGCTGATGCAACAGATACAGTGTGACCAAATACTGCAATGCACTAAGCTAAAGCATATGGTGTGCTATTGATGCTTTTTTTTTTTTTTTTTTTTTTAAACCAGGGGCAATTAAACCCAGTGTCGTCCTATGCCATGACTGTAAGTACTGGGAAAAAATCAGAGGAGGGAGAGGGGGACCTGGATGATAATGAGGCTGATGCCAAAGCCTGATGTCCACCCACCAGACAGCTGGCGTCCTGCAGGCACAGCAGTTTGTCAGAACCTTTTCAATACACTGTTTACACACTATTATTCTGTTTGCACTGGAGGGTGAAAATGAAATTCCTATAATAGAATGCACAGGAGAGAGAATATTATGTTCATTAAATATGTAGTTGTAATTATTTTATTTCTTTAACTCGTTATATCCTTTTAACTGTTGTCCAGTCCATAAAACAAATGACTAGCTTTCCTCACAACTAAGCATGTTAGGACACCATCCAGTAGTTTGCTTTTAATATAGAGACAAATTCATGTAAACCTCACAATCATCTTCAATCAGAAGCGCTTTAATAATAAATGCACTTCTGACTACAGTAATAAAGCAACCATTATAACCACACAGGTCAGGACAGTGTTATGAACTTGAGTTTTCAGAAACACATCCTTTGACAGAACACAAACAACAAAAGCAATAGCCACTAGCACATCTTTTTCACATTAAACATCACATTTCCTGTGTGAACATATATCATTTCCTGTGCTTCCATTAGATTTGCACATTAGTTGGAAATGGCAGACCCTACCAGGATTAATGGAAGCTCGCAGAATTTTAATAGATGGAACAGCTAGAAAAACACCAGCGGTAAAATGCATTGAAAATTATCTTATGATAGTCTCTAAGGTTAAACACTTTAATATAAGTGCATCGCTATCTTTTCACTCTAAGAAAAATGAATCTCTGTTATCAAACTTATGGTAAGATTTCCTATAGCTGTCATTTTATTGGAGGAACATCAGTCTCCCACTTGCTAATATTCCAACTTTAATTAAGTCTCTGGTGAGTTCCTTGGAAGAATCTCAAGTGCTCAAATCCAAACAGATGGCACTCTATTTATTGCATACCTTATGCCACAGGTACTAGCTCACCCCACCCCTCCAACAGACAACCCAAGATAAGGCTTCCCTTTATGTAATCTCCTGGGCTTGCATGATCCAAAATTCTGCCAAACAATACAGAAAAGTTTGTTTTAATTAGATCTAAAAATACAATATAGAATAAATCAAATGGCAGACAGACAATCCCAGGGCAGGCTATTTAAAGATGCACCACAGAGAAAGTGAGTCAGTGTGGATGAATGAGTTTAAAATACAGTGGGTAGCCCTGTTTCAGTAATCAATCCATGGGCCTGCATGTGGCCTGATTCGAACAGTGGAGCCGCTGCCTCACAAAGTGGAAGCCCTCATGCAGCAAACAAGGGAATTGTATCTGACTGTACACATTCATCTCGACTAATGGCATGGTGATGCATCCAGGGGGATACACAAGCTCATGTTCTTTGTTCCAGATCATTTGACTCCTTCTAACTTCCACTCGGCCCTGTCACAAGTGGAAGTGTGAGTGATCAGTTTAATCTCATCAAATATGATTAGGCAAAACACATCTCAAGATAATATCCTGCAGCCCTCTGATTCAGCATGCAATACAGATGATGTGTGAATGTTGCAGCTGTAAGTCAACAGGTTGCTCTACTGTTTCTCACCTTTATTAGTTTTACATGGATGTAAAGAATTGAAATGTGCTGTTTGAACATATGTAAAAGTAAGAAAACATTTAGCTAATTTAGCTGCATGTACTGACAAATCCACACTGTTCAAAGGAATGTACCTGCAATTGGCATCGTAATTAGATTTATTCTGCAATATCTCCTTTTCAAAGGTAGCACCAGTGTTGTAAACATACCATTATTATTCTACCCAAATCTCCATTAGAATGAGCTGTCAATCAAACACAAAACCATTTACACAAACAATGCAACCTTGGGCTTCTGAGGGCAACGATAGCAGACTCCCAACACAAAGTTCTGAAAATGAAAAGGAGGATATTGAAAATGTGAATTTCATCTTCCACTGTCTGCTCTTCGCACCTCATCTTTGGGTGCAGAGCAATGATTACAAGTAAACTCTTCCTAAATATTTGTCCCGCCTGGCAGGCAATATGAAAGATGACACAATATTAATAAAATAAAAAGAACCTAGTTGGATAGAATTTGTTTCCAGTTGGGAATGTTGTGATTACTGTTATCTGTAAATATAGTATGGACTTAAGCTTTGGTTGGATCATTGGGTTACAGTGTCACTAATACCTATGAAATCTGTAATTAAAAACATGATCCAGAGGACAAACATTTCTTTATCACTTCTGTTTAGCCTACTGCATTTGCCTTGCAATCCCACTCCATCTTTGAAATCCTTTTATCCTTTAACTTCCCCAACAAATCGCCTAGTGAATTACACAAGGCAATTTACATGCTTGGATAGTGAAAACAAGTGGAATTACTGTTATTTCTGCATAAAATGTTGTGCTGTTAATCCAAAAGAAGGACCACTATTTGTGTCAGGGTTGGAGGGCTTTTCATGCAAAGTCTTGCTACGGCTCCTCCAGTTGTCACTAATCTACAGTAGAACTGTGGGATGAAACAGAAAAAAAACAAACTGTGTTGATAACAGTCTGGTCCAAGTTACTGTAAAATAACTTTTCTACCAAAGTTTTGATGTTGAGACTAGAAAAAACACAAATAGTCATGATGTACCACATCCAGTCTGCTATTTAATTATACAGGAACTCAAATACAACTGAAAAGATTAGTGGCTCAAGAATTAATGTTCAACATTGCTAAATCAGAATTGTGCTGTAGACCTCATATGTTTTAAGTGTTATAATTTTTTTTTTTTTTTTTAAGATATCAATTCGTCCCTGAAGGATTTTGTTAGAGACTTCTGTTCTGCTATGATAAGAGCTTATTGTGAGCTGGAGGACTGATATGGACCCTGCCTACAGGGTACAGTGGGGATCAGTTTCTTCAGTTTAGTAAGACTTACAAGGCCTCCTCAGAGGTCATGCTGTGATTGTTACATTGCCCAGGGTAAGGTTCTCACATTTCAAGGGTAAAGAGAAAATCCATTTTCCAACTCACTATTTACGATTGCACATGAACATTTCCCCCCGCTCCATATCCAATTACTAAATTATGATGGATTTTTAACATTATTTTCTGCCAGGCATTATTCAAGACAGTCTATCTCAATTTACATAGCTTAACGAAGCACTGAGCTTTTAATAACGCGAAGGAGTGTGATAGTGGGAGCTGATGTTTATTTGAACTGGCTGGGCTTTTGGTGGTAATGATTATGAAGTGAGCATTGGGAACCGTCTCTGCGAGAGGAGAGGGGGAGCGAAGCATTGTGTGAAGCAGGCAGATGGCTGGCCGGACAGTGTGTTGATAATGGCAACATTAGTCTGCTGGGAAGCAACATTATGCTCAAGGTCAATGGGAGCTGAAGAATGGAGGATCATAATGACACGGGCCCCATGTCCTGGAACGAGATCTCCCTTTAAGGATGTCGAGATATTTAATATGAGCTCGGTAATCTGCACAAGGCTATTATATCCATCCTCAACTTTCAAAAAGTTAATCTGTGTCACTGAAGCAGTAATAATGGACCATAAAAGGTGCTTTCTTTTTTTTTTTAATTTAAATTGGGAGGGTTTTCTGTAGGTGTCGTATTAAATTACATGTGTACTATTAGATTGATACTAAATTTGAGATATTACAATCAATATTTAGTCAAATGTGTAGTTTTTATAATTCCCTCCCCAGACCATTATATTTCATGTTCATCCAATGCACATCTGCACATTATGTTCATGGAATAATATTCATTAGCAAGCCACTATTTGATTTTGTTTGGACTGCATGTTTATGCAGACTAATCCTCATATAAAGCACATATTTATGCAGGAGCAATCCTTATTTACAGTGATTAATAAGACATGAATGCTGGTGATACCTGTTCCAATCTATCAGGAATCCATATACCTCTTACATATTTCATTACAAAGACAACATCTGCATATATTTGAAATCCAAAATCCACTCTATTTTACTAGCTCACTCTTTTTTTTTTTAACATATTTTATTTTTCTCATCGATTTGGTGCATTTGTCTTTTTTTCCCTCTTCAATGCTATTTGCTTTTTCAATGATCTAATTTCCCCATTGGGATCAATACGGTTTCATCTTAAGTGTTATCATTTCACTTTCAATTAAAGCAATCAGCTGCATCCTAACATCCTTGACCATAATGTCAAATCACAAAGTGGTTTGCCGCCAGTTTTCCTCTCCCAGCCTGCTTCCTCTCAATCTCTCTCTCTCACTCTCTGTCCCTCTCTGTCTCTCTCTCTGTCTCTCTCTCTCTCTCTCTCTCTCTCTCTCGTTTGTTAAAACAAATGCAACAGCATCCTGCTGCGTTGACATCTGCGGATAGCTTCACAAAGCCACTTCAAGCATATCGAACTCGGCTCCAGTGAGACGGGGAGGAATTTGGGGAGACTCAAGTCTTCTTTTTGTCACCCTGTATTAATGCACAAATCATGAGCGGAGCTGAGAGCCCCAGGCAATCTTCCTGAGGAGCGTTATGTTTTTTTAATCCTTCAACACTTTGCATATATTATTAATACTAAAGGCTAAGTAATGCTCAACAGTTGCATGGAATAACAATTACAGTGCTTTGGTCATAGTGCTGTCCATCAACATATGCTCCCTTTTATATGACTGTATGCAGAATGATATTGTGACTGCGGATAATAGCCCTGTAATTCAAGAGCAGATAACATTACTCTTGAGTGCATTTCAAAGTACAAACCTCGTCACAACAAAATGGCAGTTTTCAAGTTGTTCATATTTTAATCCGCACTTTGTCTCTCGTCTTTCTTTTGTCTTTTTTTTTTTGTTTTACAGTGGCATAGTTGAAAAATGAATATTCAATACTGAGAAAAAAGCAAACCTCACACATCCCCCATAAAAAGCAAATTAATTACAGCGATTAAAACTTTGTACAAAATGAGTTATTTATAGCATCATACTGAACTAACAAAATAACATGTATGAGCATTGGCAATGTGGGTCAATGTCTTTGATACAGTGACTATATACAGTGAGGGCATGTCTGATTCACCAATGCCTCAACATGTCATTAGTACTGTTTGCAGCAAACTCAAAGGCCATAACGGTGATCCTTGTATTGTTTTTTTTATGATAAGTTACAGAATTAAAAAATGGAAAAGTTAATGTCAGACAACTACTTTAGTAATAACAGCAATAATATCAATCAATATAGTATTATATAATGAATGTCAATCAATCATAATAATAAATACATATATTTTGACCAGATTTTTTTTCTTTTACATTTTAAGCAAATAATTAGAATCCCTGTTTGGAAAAAATCCTCAAAAATGCAAAAAGAATCTCATCAAAGTAATGGGAACTGATAAAACCTGAAATTAAAAGCTATAACCATTCTTTTATCTTTTACTAAAATTGAATACTTACACATTATTTACATGCCGCCTGGCAAAACAACCTCTTGTTAGGTAAATGGAAAAAAATGAAAACTCGTGGAATACTTTAAATACTGTATATGCTAATATACAAACTGTAATATGTCAGGGACCCAAAGATTCAACAATATTGTTCACCAATATTCACGTTAGCAAAGTATTTTACAGCAATATCCACACATTGAGCATAGTTGTTCAATAAAATTTAAAATAAATAATGAACCCCCATAAGGTTCCACTCATTCAGTTTTGAACTTACATCAAATCAGCAACCAAAATTAAAGTTCCTCATCCATGACGATAACGGCAAGTGTACTGAAATCTTCTTCACGTGTCTGACACCATCTCTCCATCTAGACTCATATTGAATCCTGAGACAAGAAACAGTTGATGTGTTTTCCCTCCATATTAGTCCTCAGACTTTGTGCTTTAATTTTCTAACTTGTTCTCTGTTGGTACAAATCAACAGCATGACTGAAAACTGAGAATAAATCAATGCAGAAATATACAGATGGTGCTGAGAGGGAGGTGATTTGATCTAGAAACAATCACATAGATTGTGCTTCTATGTTTTGTTTTGTCAAAGTGTCTGGTCAGTTTTATGATATCTTGAGTGTATACAGTATGGCTGTGGTGGGGGGTATGCTCCAGGCAACATCTAAAATACTGTTTAATCCTGTTTAATGTTTGATAAATAGATGTTTAAACATATTCTGCTCTTGAAGCAAAACATTTTGAAAAGCTAAGACTTGACTTGAAGCACATTTCTTGTTGATTCTGACTTTTAAAAAATCTGCAAAAAGTTGTATAACAGGAAAAGTAAGAGAGAGAAGAGAAAAAAAGCAAGCTATGAAAGGAATGCAGAGAAATATACAGCATTTAGGCACCGTAAAACTGAAATGGAAATAATCCAATAATACATTGGTTACAAAAGGAGAAGGCTATATCGTCAGCGGATGCTCTGAAAACAAGCATATCCAAGCATGAGCTTTCTGGAAAAGACAAAAAAATAATAAGTAAAGTAAAACAGACCATGTGGTGACGCTGAGACAGCTTAAAATTGCACGTCTGCTGTCAAAAGTTGTTATGAAACGAAGGAAAAGAGTAACTGAATTCTAAATGAAGTACTCTTTCTTTTCCTCTGCATGCACATGGTTTCCTTCAGCATTGATGATGGCTGTGTCTGCATCGGGGGCATCCTCTGCACCTTTGGCCTCGTGTGTTAGATATGTCCCTGGAGACATACAGAGTCATACAGCAAGTTATCCACTGGCTGAAAAGCACTAGACATATACTTTTACTCCAAACAAAAAAATTGTGATTCAAGGTAGCTCAAGTGACCTCTTTTACCTTTATGTCTGGCCAGATATCGTCCAAGAACTATTATCAGACACAAGGTGATGAAGACCACCACTGCAACAACACCGCCGATTAAAGCATGGTCAGGTCCATGTTGTCCTAAAGCATTAGGATCTGAAACAAGACAAAGACAGAGAGAGATAGAAGTGGAGAGACAAAATTAACAACTGCAGGATGTTTTGCTGTTGTCTTATGCGGGCATAGATGTTTATCAAAAAGCAATAAAAATATACTCCTGCAAGTATCCTGAACAAAATTCAAATGTAGCTTTAACATGTTAGCGCTAACAAACAAAGCATAACAGTCCCAAATGAACTCCTGTCATATCTAGAGCAACCTGACATTGCTGCTTTGAAGTGCTTGAATTGAGGTATAAAAGAACTAATCAAAGGAAGTACCACCAATCTCTGCACAATTCATAAATGTGGCATTAGCAACAGCAACATGCTGCAAGAAAACTGAAGTGATGTTTTAGTTTTTTTGCCAGGGCCTCTACACATGCTCTTTTGTGTGCCCCATGCTCGCTGCCCCATTCTGCTGCTGAGGATCAGATGTTTTTTTTTGTTGTTTTTTTTAAATAAGTGTTATTTAACATGAGGCATCCTCCAGGCAGTAAGCGAGCTGAAGGTTTCCTCGGCAGGAGTATGCCTTTGTGTCTCTCCTGTAATAAACTGTAAGTGGCTGTGTCTTTACTGTGCACCTCATGTGCTCTCATTATCTCAAGCTGATGAATGGCTATGGCTTGTGCTCAGTTTTGCAAAGTGACCCTGGGAAATGACGGCGGGGATGTTCCTACAAACCTCATTATACTCCTCTGTTAAGTGAATGCAACCCTCCTTTTCAGCAAACCGGTGTGGTACGTTAAAAATAAAAAGAGATGACACTGTGAAACATGCAGATTATTTGAGTCACATGCAGAATAGAACCACCATGATTGTTGTGTCAGGGACTCACAAGCAGGCACTTCAGATTTTGAAGCAATAACTGATTTGGTACAACAGTTGAATTAACTCAATTTTGGTTGCATGTCGATGGATATAATGATCTGTACGGGTGATTCCACTGTCAACAAGGGGCATAAGCAATTTTCATATCACACTCGGCTGGTGAACACTGCTCACAGGAACAAGAGAGAGCTGAACTGCTCTTGCTGCACTGCAGCTGAGGGTGTCATCTCAACACAACAGTTTGATACTTATGCCTCTGTCTTAAATTGTGACAGTATAAGTAGTTATGCTTCTCCAATCAGATTTGTGAGCTTTAATTCAAATGTAAATACACTGATCATCTTTGTGTCAATACTGGAAATAAACTGCAGGGGGGCAACATTTAAAATCAATATGATTGCAAAAATTAAAACAACTTTCTTAAGATGACACTTAAAAAGCTAGACAAAGAAAAGGAAAACTACAGACATTACAGCAGCACACAGAAACATCAATGATTCTGTTTGCCATGTTTTGTATCATCTAGTTTTTAGTAACCTCAAAATGTGAACTGTTTTTATCCTGCTTCCATCTGGTCTGGCATAGACACAGCCCCAAGAGTTTTACACCTTATACAAAGTAAAGCATACAGTATATCTCACTAATAAATACCACATCAAAATTAACTGCTGCAACCACATGCTATTCACATAGATTTAATCACAAACTTTCCAAGATAAATATGGTAAGCAGAAATATTATTGCCTGATCTGTGAAGGATAGAGTTCCCACAAACAATTTTGGACTTTCTCCTCCATTTCTGCATAATTGCATGATCTGAAATCGAATGTTTACACACTGGCAGAGATACAATTTCCAGCCAAGCTCCACGCAGATAGAGCCATCTATTTCATTGTGCAAAGACAAACTAAACCAAAAACATATTGTGTGATAACTTATGCAGCCTGTGACATGGCTGGAGAGAAAGCGGCTGGCGTCAGCAGAGTGAGCATCCATGCATGGTGATGGTTTGGCTCATGCTGTATGGAGGCCTTGATGTGTTCTGACCCAGATCCAGATCCAGCATCACACACTGTAAATCTGGCTTGCAATGATCATCTAGTGGGATATTTACCTGTTGTGGGCCCTGGAAAGTCTTTGGCTGTTACCATGGTTGCAGACAGTGACAGCAGTAAGGGAAGACGAGGGGAACAACACCGTGATAAAACAGGTGACCACAAAGTTTGTTGGAAAACATGAGAAATTAGCATGGTCTGTTTTTGTTTTTCTGAGGTTTTACTTTGACAGCTTGCAGAAGTGACTGAAAGCATTGCTAGCTGTCAAAGCCAAATGGATCCATAATTGGAGTTACTTGAAATGGTCACTGGGAGAGCAGCCAAAGATAGATCGACAAGAACAAAATGAAGAACAAAGGTGTTCATATACTGAAGATTTTAATGTGTAATTTGCTATGTGCATTTTTTATTGTAACTTTGTGTTAATACTTTGAAAATGAAATTCCATTCATCATCTTTGTATAACACCATATCCGAACTGGATGCAACATGAGTGAGAATAGGGGAGTAAATCTTTTTGAATGCATTGTTTTCTAGTGTAATTTGGCATGCTGTTTTGAGCCCTTTCTCTTTTTTATTCTTGTTAAAGTGCCATCATGTACGTAAACAGCTGATTCACAAGTCTGAAATGGAGTGTTACCTATACCATTCCTCCTCATTACACTACAAAAACCTAAGTAAGGTGGCTTCTGGCTGGAGGGAGATTGCCAGGGAGCTGACGGTTTCTGTAAAGGATTGTTGAGTGGGATACATATGGAAGTCCTCTGCAAAGTGGCAATATGTGACAACTTTGGATGAGAATGTGTTACGAACACTCAGTTGAGCTTGCTAACTAGCTTGCTTGTTTTACAAAGTGGTGGTATGATATAGTATGGGATCTACAACGATTATACCTGCAATAGTATTGTTGTAAATATGAATAACATGGAGAAGGCAGCTATTTTCTCTAGTGTGCAAAAATTGACAATTGATATCAAGGTCCCTTCATGAATTGTTTGCTGTCAACAGTTGTAACAGTTGGTGAAGAGTAGCTAGCAATTTCAGTATCATAATATCACCTGTTAAAGTTGAACGAAGTGAATAATTTGGCAAACCCTAATGTTGTGCCCCAGAAATAGTACTTGCTTATATGATGTAACAGTTCCCTATTTAACAGAGTGGACAGAACTCACTTAATGTAATGCAATGTGTAATGCGCTTATTGTTAAGACACAGTGTTAGGGTGGAAGCAGAGATCTTAGAAAACACATCTCAAAAACCTGGTCAGTTTTATCTAAAACTATCTGCATGTCTACAATGCAAAATGTTAACCCCCCCCCTCCTTTTTTTAACTTAACCTGCACTGACCCTTTAATACTGAGAGCAATCGTGCTACTTTTTTGCTATATTTTTCTATTTTTTCGAGTCCATGGCCCCTTCTGCTGAAGCATGACTTTTCTATGATAGAGAAGCACTTATCAACATTGGGAAAAGTTGTGTAGGGTTTGGACTGAATTATGCAGATCACAAACGGATCCCCACCAACGGCATATGCCGAGCGGCCAGTCAGACCAGAGGGGGGGAAATGAAACTGAAAGTGCTGGACATAGAGAGGGAGGAGAGCTGATATCAGGGCGAGGCTGACCCAACATAGATTGCGAGCTGGTCCTCTACCAAGCCCTCTTTTGGCTAACATCCAGTCGCAGGAGAATAATGTGGATGAGATGCGATTGAGGCTCACTTAGCAACAGGAAATCAGAGACTGCTCTGCGCATATCTTTACAGAGACATGGTTGACCCCTTACATCCGGGATCACGCCATTGCAGTGGATGGGCAGACCTTGTTCAGAGCTGACAGGACACAAGACGGATGGAATGTTCATAGAAGCTGGTGACTTTGATCAATTCATCCTTCAGCTCCAAAGATGTAGCAGGATCAAGGACAAATTAAGTCTACCTTCTACCTCCATTTACCAGTAGTATTTAACAACTAATACTGGGCAGTCTATGACGGAGGAAGGATAGACAGAAGTATAAAAATACAGCCAAATGGCAAAGTTTCCCTTTGGTATTAATAAAGGCCAAGTCCTTCCAGTTTAAATGTATCCTGTGTATTAAATATATATATATATATATATTATGCTATGCACGCACATTCCTGCTGCTAGTTTCAATCTGTTCCGCTGATCGACAGTTAGGCTCACAAAGAGTAAGACTGTACGCTCATAAACATGGATGTAAAGAATACATAACTTCTAAAGAAACAAAAAACATTGCAAGTATTTTATAAGGAAGGAAATACATTCATCATGTTTGCTAGACCTCAGGGATACACATAATGTGGTTTGGTGAGAAACACTGGATAATAATATAACTTGTTTATTTAGAGGAAAGCTTCACAGGACACCTTTAAGGTTTGTGATTATTAAAATGAAGCACAACCCATATCTAAGTAACCTTTGTGTTTCTCCATTACAACACCAGAGCTATTTCTACTGCTCAGAAAATTAGCGTGTTTTACCTGCCAAGTGCTTTTTGTGGTTCAATATGGAAAAAAAGTTGTACACAAACACTACAACACTAATTCCATCAGGAAAGATTACTGAAGTAAACACATGGAGCATGTGATTTTAGTAAACAATATGCAAACATAATTGCATGTGTTCTTATTGTTTGGTTGTAATGGTAGAAATCATTCAGCCTAAGAAAAAAAAGTATAAACACTCTTGTTTCCTATTTTCTGCTTCTGCAAAGATGTAAATCTGTGCAATCGTTTGCAAACAGCGACTACTTGATGTGGTACCTCACTTCTACACTGTCTGCATATCGTCAGTTACCAATAATAAAAACTAATCAGAAAGAGTAATAAATATGCTGGTGAGGTAGCAGAGCTGATGATGAAAAATAAAGCAGAAAGAAAAGAGAGAAAATAGACATAGTGTTGAATTCATCCAGTAAAACTGCTATTTTCTAGCTCAAAGCCTGGTCGTTAGCTCATCAATCATCAACTGTGTGTTCAGTGTCATGTTTGTGAATGGATGGAGCATTGAGGCGGGCCATGGAGGGGTTGCAAGCGTACCTGTGAACGCAGCTGTGACTGCCTATGCCTGATGTGAGAATGTCGGAATTAGCAGACTGGAAGAATAGGGGCTAGGGAGGGAGGCAGGAGAGCTGAAGATGGAGGCACGAAGGTGATGACGTCTGCTAAATGAAAACAGGAACAACGGGGAGCAAAAACAAACCTCTCCATGGGGAACAGACCCAACATGAGAAACTTATACGAAAAACAAACAGCACAAATCAATTACTGCACGTCGCTGGTGCAGTGGGTTAATTCTGGTCTATCACCTCAGTGAATACAGGCAAAATAATGAAAAAAATGCACATGTTAAAATACAGTTGCACAAATGACTCCAGCTCTGAATGAGTCAGTTCCTTTTTCAATGTCTTAAAGAAAAGAATGAGTCATATAAGGACTCACTATTCTTATATCAATTAAAATTTTAAGCAGTAGATGACTGGTTAGCAAAAGGAGCCATACAAAAAGATTGTAAAACTCATCATGTGTCATGCTCTTAGGGGTAAAAATGTTTAATGAATGAGTGAAATGTGGGAGCAAGCAGATGAGAAGCGGGACGGCAGCCTTACAATCTCATGCAGTCATTTTTCAACTGTATCTAACTAAACTACCATCTGTAACAATCTCTCTAACATCTCACTTGCAGTAATTATCATATACAGTGTTTCCTTGCTTTATTTAATACAGTACAGTAAGGAGCATAATTGCAGATGGTGATAAATTGCGGCAGAGCGGTGATATTTATTGCTTCTCAGCTCTCCTGTCATTAGCAAATTAGGCTTAGAGGCTGAGATGATCCGAAGAGACCCAGTAAGTATTCAGCTAGACACAATGTAGCTCTGAAGAATGACTGTCATCCTCAGTGGAAATGAGTCCGTCTTGCACATCCTGTACCTGCTCGACTCAATATTTCATCCCTCCCACTAACCAGGACCTTTGTATTTAGTGTGAGAGGGCTGCTGAGAGTCATACATTCAGCTATGCCCTCTGTTAATCCGACAAAAAGTGAGAAACAACTCCCGGGCACATACATGTATAACTCTAACAGCAGGTTAATTTAAACAATTTGAACGTTTTTCTTTAACTTGAGCTAATAAAAAACTTGTTCTAAATGTGAAATGTGAGAATTGAAACTTTGGTCCAGTGCATGGCTCTCAGATATGACAGGACGATATGGACTAGACTGACATCACTGCCTACCCTCAATGAGCATGCTGAAAGAAGAGACTGAGCTAACAAAAAGCTGAAAGGACGAATGTGTCATCCTTCTTTTCTTTAATTTTTTCCCCCAACGAAGGGCTTTCTTTCCCCAAAAGCTTCTGCCTTTAAAATTGAACAAAGAAGCTGCTGTGTATCTACTAACTGCCTGTGAGCTTGAATAAGTTCAGCGTCTGAGCTGTGATAAGTCGCTCCCAAACAAACTGTGGGACTCTTTAATTGGCAAAAATGGAAACAAATAAATCCATGTTGAATTTTAATATTCTGTCCTTGTTTTTGTATTTTTACTAGGCTGTATTTGATAAACGTTATAAACATGTGCTGCAGAGGCCTTAATGATCCGTTTCCTGCACCATGCTGTCTTTATTCTCTCAGCCGCTCCACTGTCTCGGGATTAACTTATCTCTCCTCCAGGCAGTACTCGGAAGCTAAATTCTGCATGCTTAACACTTTTTCCCTGTTTCCTCATAGGAAGAGTCCAAAAGCTAAACCTGTGTTACGATATGTACAGTACAGTGAGGTAAACTGGGTTATCCTGCACAGTGCCAAGGAAAGATTTGGAAGGGAAATCTTGAGGAAATGGTCTGCAAACTGGTGACCTGCACGACTACAGATTACTTTGTTGTACTATCAGTGCTGGTGCTAAAATGCCTTAATTTTATATATTTGAACTACAAAATGACACATATTTACTAACAATTGGAAATGATTTACTATCCTTATTAAGGTTTGTTTGTCAGCAGGATGATGGAAAAACTTCTGAGCCGATTTACATAAAACTTGGTGGACGGGTGAAGCATGGGCAAAGAAAGAAGCCATTTAATTTTGGAGAGAATCTAAATAATGGGGTGGATAAATAAATTATTTTTCACTTTCGTTAACATTGCAAGAAAGGGCATTCGGCCTTGGCGGAGGTGTTTGCGCTTTGCATGCCCTTCTAGTTTTTCACATTTAGGGTCAGTTGTTAGAAGCCACATTGTGACATATTTTATTCAACCTTACATCACCACCTGAAAGGAAATGCAATGCAGTGGTGTGCATCTATCATGCTGCTAAATTTTAGAGATTTAAATTTGTCTCTCTGTTCCAGGCAGCCATTGGTTTCCATTCTTGTCTATGCAGTGCATTAAAATCAATTAGCTGACTGTTGCTTGAATGGTGAAATCTATCACAGTGAGCATTAAGTCTGTGTTCATTGAGGTCAGATTTCCATTCTTGTTGTGAATTCATGCAATGGAAGTGTGTCAAATCAACCTGCACTTATAATGCATGATCACACAACCATAACATAGTACTACCATAATTTTTTCATACTGGTAAAAATGAACGGGAACCAATGACTGTCTTGAATTGAAAGAAAAATACAACCTAAAGATAAAAAACCTCTCATCATGCTTTCAAAAATGGCCAGCCAAAATGCTTAGTGCACATGATTTGCAGATAAGGATCTAAACCTTGCAAACACACTGTGAGAGTCTTTTAAGTTTTTGAAATCTAATTTAATGAAGTTGACCTTAACTGAATTTTTTTGGCCAAAATAATGATAAACATATTTAAGGGATATGTTTAATTTTTCCACCCAGAGTCTACGTACAAATTAATCACCAATGTATGTTGAAGAACTGAGGTCAAATGTTTCTGGCCACACTCTACTAACTTGGTACAGAAAATATTCCTGAAACATGTGTCCAATGATCTGCATATTATCTAATAGAAACATTGTAATTCCTGGAGATGCTGAACTTTGTGGTTCTATTATTATTGCTTTGTTATAATGCTTTTTGATTTAGAGGCATTCTAGTTATGACATGCACCAGCTGAATATCGAACGGTTAAGTTGCCACACTGACAAGCCCTCTGCCAGCTTTATATCTTTATAATAAACACCAAACCATATTTGAGTTAAAACACAGTGTGCTGCAAAGCCTTGAGCATGATGCAACGGCAAAACTGATCATCCATAACAAGACTAACCATGACTATACCCACCATATACAAACAGTATATATTCAGCACTGCCGGTCCCCAGGTGGTTGCTGGCCTCGCAGCGGTATGTGCCATTGTCTGTTTTATTTAGTGTGGTGATGGTTAGTTCCCTGCCCTCCACAATCATACGCTCGATGTCTGGCAGCTCTCCTCCATCTTTAGACCACAGCACTGGTTCCGGTCTGGGGAAGAAAATACAAACAATACTTTCTTTTCCTCTTGCTGCTGAAGAAATAATGCATAAAGCTGAGGAATATAAAAAAAGGACAATCTGTAATAAAGAGGAATCACATGTCAAGTTCTGTCTATTTCCATGCTAGTGCCATGAACTGAAGTCTTAAGGAAATGCCAACTTACATGGGGTTGCCTATGGACTCACACTCCAGTTTGAAGTATTGCCCTTCCTGTGGGATCATCAATGAATTTTTGATCTCCAGATGAGGAGCATCTGCAAAGAAGGGACAAAAAAATCAGTGCTATGAGAGAACTGTGTTTTAGAGGCTTTAACTCTATCACTGACAAAGTACCACAGTAGTTAGTTCTTTACCCATTGGGCAGCTCTTAGCTCTCGCCCATATCCCTGTTCTGCTTTGGTACTAATCCCTTACCTGCAAACTAATCCTACACTAATCCTGAGCAAATGCAAAGCTAAACCTGCAGACATAAATGTAATCTCAATCCTTGTATTTCTTCTCAATGCTAATCTTACACCTAATCCAGTTTTGCCAGGTGTCTATGACTGCACTCACAGTGGACCTCCAGGACCTCAGTTGTCATGTAGGGGTTTGACAGAGACACATGCTCCACACTGCAGGTGTAGGCGACGTTATCGTCCCGTCTGTCCACTTGGAACTGGAGGCTACTTTTCACTGTGAATGATTTTCCTGTGGCATTCACCTCCTTAGTGCCTGCAGAGAGTCAGAAATGAACAAGCGTGCAAAGTTGTGGATTGCTAATATTATTGAGGAACAGTTCTGGCTTTTGTGCAAGCCCCTCATGCAAAAAAATATTTTTGAATAGAAACAGAGAAAAACAGAAGTCAGCTTACACACTAACTAAAAATGTGAGAAACATCAATTTTTTTCCAAGATGTTTTTCTGTCAAAAACAGCTTCAGTGTTGTTGTTGTTGTTGTTGTTGTTGTTTTTCTCTGCATCTCCAGCGAATCCCGGCCTTTGAAAGTCAAGTCAAAGTAGAGTGAATAGTGAGGGGAGAGCAGTGTGAGCATTGACTCGGTTGGTTGAGTGTGTTTGCTCCACCAGGACCATCTCTCAAACTTCCCAGTCAACACAAACAGGCACACACACACTCCCCTGGCAGTGCGGAGTGGATTTCCATAGTTGTAGTCACACCTTTCCTTTCTCTCCTCTCCTTTGTCTTAGTTTCAGGCCCAAACATCCACCCTTTACACAACTTCAGATCTTGATTTGTGTTTGTTTTGTCCCTGCCCTGTGATGTCGTCTTCATTTAGAGATGCCTCTTAACTTATAATTGGAAGTGTTTCTTTGTACTTTGCTGCTGCTCTGCTGTCAACGCTTTGTGCGTTAGTGTCACTTTTCTCTTGGGGGAGCTGCACAAGGCTACTGCACCTGAACAAGGCGAAAAGGACAAAGGCATTTCTTGACGACAGCCTCAGAAAGACTTTTGCACTTGAGCTGCTCACCCCATTAGATCCTGCCACACCACATCCTCCCCCCTGCCCCTCTTCCTCTCCCTGGACTTGCTGTCATCCAGTGCAAACCCGAGTCAATCAGTACAAATGTGTGTACTCTCTCTTCCCTTTCACTTGCAAATACACATGCAGCACAGAAATTGTTCAACCCCTTGGTCTATTTAATACTAAAGGCTCCTTGCAATGAAACCCAGATCACCCATATCATCATCACTTTGGACTGCTCCATCCCATTTGTTCCACTCTACAGATTCTCTTTGATTTAGTCATATGTAAAGAGATACAGTTTTTTACTCTGACTTTAACAGTGGAAACACCATAACCATAACTACTATTACAGCTACTATAACTGCTACTTTGTGTATTTTTCCTGTTGCTATTGACATGGGCAGATTCAATCATAATGTTCCTGTACATACCACAATTATCTTTGTGATATATTTTTCAGAAAATGACTTGACTGAATCCTGAAATATTCTGATGGGCAGATAAATATAAATATATATATATATATATATATTCCCTCAGTCCCTCACTCATGCCTCTGTTGCTGCTCCCTATATGGGAGGATGACCTGGGTGACCTAAGGGTAAAATGGAATTCAAATCCGTAATGCATTGTGGGGCTAATCTGTTTAAGGCTTAAAAACTAATAGCAGGATTTTGAAATCAATTCTGAATTTCATGGTAGCTACTGCGGGTTTGGAGTCTAACCACCATTTGGAGTCTAGAAAGAGCTGAGATGGTCACCTCCACATACTGAGAATTACAATAATCCAGCTGAGAGGTGATAAAACAATGGATAACTGTTTCCAGGTCCTGATAAGATATAATTATTGCAAGTTACACTCACATGTACTAATTTGCAATTTATGAAATTTTGTTGTAGACATGACAGTTTGAACATCTAATTATGTAAGTTTTGTGCTTTTTTTTTGAGAGGATGCACTTCATACTGGATCAGATTTACATTAATTACTGATGTCTTTTGTATGCATAACACAAAATAAAAAAAGCTGTCACACTTTACTACAAGAGGAGGAAGAAGAAACAAACAGAAAAAACTCCACAACTTTTTATGTCCAACCTCACTTGCCTCCAGGACATTGCTTTTTTTTATCGATTAATGCATCAAATCATCGCAAATTAGACTCAGTTTAAAACCTTACTTCAAACATCACATATCATTTGAATAAACAGGAAAGTCAGAGGCCTTGCATTATACCCTGAAGTACAGAGGGAGGATAGTAAGTATATCTGTAGCGTCAAACACAAATCTCTCCAGCTTTTCCTCTTATTCATCAGGTCGCCTGCAGCATCAGAGCTGCCATAGAAGAGGCTGTCAGTCTGTTTCAAGGCGGCTGCTAGCATCGCCAGAGAGCATGCAGAGACAGCTTTCGGAAGAATGTGAATGTGCCCAGGTGTACATGCTTTGAACCAGAACCCCAAGAGGCAAGCAGATCTACATCCAAGTAACTGGGAGCTCCTGTAATCACCGCCTCTGCATCTGTTTTAACAAGGAGGAACCTCAGTGGCAGGATTTGATTTTTTTTTTCAAACATGGAGGCCTATTAGAGTTTATTAACAGTAACAATAGGGTTGGACGGGTATGGTGTGGAAGATTTAAATTTTGGCTTCCCTTCAGTTTAATTATTGTTTTTGTTCATTGGGTCAAGCTGTCCTCAGCCTTGAAAAAATAAATCCATAACAATTTAAACCTTTGTTAATTTCATGAAGGCATCAGAGGCATCCTCAAACAGCACATTTAATTTTTCATTTGCAAGTATTTCAGATTGTGTTTCTTTTAACATCAGAACTTCCTGTTTGGTGCACTTTGCAACCTACAGCTTGATGACCATTACTTACATGCTAAATTGTTTTGAGAAATGTTATCTTTTTCTTTAATTCTGTGACCTAATTTCTGTTTTTGCCTCATTTAGCAGTTGTTAGAGTCTTTTATTTTGCACTGGAACTTGTTCATCCTTAATGAACAGTCTTGCACATTTAGTAATTTAATGTTTGCTAGCTGAAGAGTAAATAGGCCTAAAAAATGCTAACAACTGCTAAAATTTGGTTGGACAGTTGTGTGAGCTGGCAAATTTTTCTAAAGATTTGA
Source organism: Plectropomus leopardus (assembly GCF_026936395.1). Lineage (NCBI taxonomy): Eukaryota > Metazoa > Chordata > Actinopteri > Perciformes > Serranidae > Plectropomus > Plectropomus leopardus. Next base: position 28,813,560 of record NC_142181.1, read on the forward strand.
ATCACTGTGGTCTTGGGGAGTACAATGCTTAAATATGTTCATAAATTAACACTCATTGGCATTAATTATCTGTGATACACTATTGTCGGATTACATGTTTGTAACACATTTTTACCTTTGATTATACAGTTGTAGGAGCTGTTTAGAATGGCTTCATGTTTACATCCCTCAATCCTTTACGTCTTGAATAAATATTAAAGTATTTACGGCGAGAAAAAAAGGCCAAGGGAGAAACTGTTATAATTCACAGTTTTTAATGAAAATTAAATGAAAAGCTGATAAATATAGTTATGTCCTGAAATAAAAAAAACTATTTATATTTTTTATTTTTGATTAGCTGTAAACATTGTGGTTTAGAGCTATCATGTTTTATCATACTGTAATATTTTAAGGTACAATAGGACAAGAGACCAGCACAGGCTTGCATGTATCCATACTATTGTACTATACTCCCAGCCAGAACACAAATGGACTGAGCAGCCTAGCCAGGGTTCACTGTTTCAAACAAACAAATGGTCTCTAATTGTTGTTGTCATTTTAGATCTCAGATAACATTATTACAAATGCCTGAAAGGTGGCATCACCAGACAATTAAATCAGAGCAGAAATGTGCACTGAGCATCTTTTTTTTTTTTTTTTTTAAACAATGGCACAGTTGAAAACACGTTTTTATGTTACATTTGGCCACCATGTAAAGATCTACAACTCCTCCATAACCCTATGTAGCTTCCTTCATAGTTTCTAGGCCCTTAAACTTCATTGGTGTCTAAATGTTTTTCAACTAAGATCTGAAGGGGTAAACAGATACAGAGGAAAAGCGAGTGTGCATTGTCTAAAAATAGATCAAAACCACCATGTAAGGCAATAAATGTGAGAAAACACTTTGAGGTTCTACAACATATGCTGGTACAATCCTGTAATGTGACTCATTTGTAAAATTCTCACATATTCCCCAGAATATTCCTCCCTGTACCTTAAAACTTAGAGAGTAGGTAAACAAAAGAGCTGTAGAAAACATAATGAGCCAGAGATTTTTAGAGTTCAACAGATGTTAAATTCATATTTGAAAAAAAATGTCACAATTAAACCATGCATACATATGTGCAGCAACACATTTATAGATCATTACTGGTGAAGCTATTGAGTACAACATCATTCTTGCTCACATGTCAGTTGGCACTTGATCTAATTTTAGATTATCGCGATGATGAGGATGAGAATATCAAACCTGAAGCAGTGAAGTAAAAGATATGGTAACTTTCTCAGAAATAAAGGACAAACAAATAAGTAAATACACCACAAAAGTAAAGTTGGACTGAAAATGATCCAGTCAACAAATTCTGAAAAATCATCCTGCATCTCATGTACATGAAAGCACACACATACACTTGCACCTATGGAAGAAAAAATAGGGGCATCATTCTAAATTTCGGGCTGCTCATGATGTAATGTTGGAATTTTATTAATCAATACATTAATCAAAACTATGTGAATCATAAACTTTAGATTACTGTTAGAACCATTTCTAAATTATGGCATAAAGTGGTTTACCTGATGCTTAACAAGTAGAGAGTTTGTAATTAGAACATAGATCTTACACTTACTACTAAATAAGACATTTTTAACAAAATAATACATTCCATATACATGTGTAGAGCTTGTTATATTTAGTAGGAATAGAGTTGCTTGCAATGATTGCTGACAGTGACACAAAGACTTTAAATGAAGATGATATGATGGAATTATTTGCATATTGAAGTACTTATACAGACCTGGGTCTTCGCTATGATGTGTCATGTGAAACAGTGTGATCATCCATAGATTAGAAAAGCATGTAGTGCAAATAGGAATCTGCTGGACCAATTGGATTCTTTGCTTGTAAACATGTCTTCATGCGGTTTTTAACTGATTGGAGAAAATTGCTGTTTACGTGTTGGTGTGATGTGAGCAACCAGCAAAGAGCGGGGAACAAAAGATGTTTGATGTGTAACTTAAAGGTCCAGTGAGTAGGATTTAGGGGGATATATTGGCAAAAATATTTAATATTTATAACTATGTTTTCATCAGTGTATAATCACCTAAAACTACGAATTGTCATGTTTTTGATACCTTATGAGCTGTTTATTTCTACATATGGAGGGGGTCCTCTTCCTGAGGGGTCACGGTGTTGTTTCTACAGTAGCCATTCACATTTACACGTTGGCCACTGTAGTTTCCCTACATGCTTAGCATGCAAGTGAAATTTCAGATGCTAGATGCCACTAAATCCTACAAACTAGACCTCTAACAGTGTAATATTGTTGAAAATAAAAAAAATCAAAGTTTTTGATATGACATATTTGCTCTTTTTAGTCAGAAAATAACAGGATGGTAGCAAAAATCAAAATGAAGGAGCACAACAGCTGAAAAATAAAAATAAAAATAACATTAGACATAATTAATAATGATATATTTATTTAGATGCCTCAGTATTGCGCCTGACTGCATAAAAAAATGAGACACCATGTTGGAGCGGTTGTGTATTTGAATGTGCCTTTGTGTCACTGTGAAAGGAATATATAGGCCACTTTATGTATGCAAAGAGACTGACAGTGGGTGGATTTTTTCCTCAATAGATATAATTTGAAGCCTAGCTGTCATTTAGCGACACAAGTAATTTGTATGGCTCTATACTCTGCAAACAAATTATTTGACACTAGATGACAGTTGCATTTTGAGGTTTGTAATGCTGTGTGCCTCTAATATAAATTGTTGAAAAACAAATCATCAGAGCATGAAATAAATATGACATGTTTTTGCTATTACACCTGCTGTCATCTTGGAGCTTTGTAGACTGGTCCCCCAGTGGGGATAGATTTGACTGACAGCAGACACTGGAGGCAATGATCTACCACAGAAGAACCAATGGTAAAACATGCTGCTCCCAGCACATACTCACGAAAGAAAGCTTTAAAGCAGCACCTACAAAAGAGTTGGATCCGGAGCACTGATTGACATTCCTTCTCTTTGACACTTTGACATGGAAATGAAGTTTTTAAGTCAAGCCCTCCAGTCCCTGCTTTGTTCTTCATCTCTCTATGACTAGGAGATGCATCACACTAGGTCTGTTTGCCCAAGCGGCTTAATAAAACCCACCGCGCAGGTAAAACTAATAAAAGCACATTTGTATACAAGACACCTGTATGGGGCAGACTTGGGGCACTAAGTTTTTTAGAGATATGCAATTCAAACAATACACATAATGCCATATCATACATCAATTTATAAATGTAGGGAGTCATTCTTCCTTTTTAATTTTCTTTCATGTACTCCTGTGATGCCAAGTGGCCTGGGAATGGAATGAAGGTATTACATTTTTATTTTCAGCCACAAAAGACAGGAGTAAAATTGTGGCACCCTTAAAATCTGTTAAATTACATTTTGACATTTGCTTTATGTGCATATGTCAATATATGCTAAGAATACTCAGTTTGGAGCTTCAAAGACTTGTTTTAAAGTATAGCTCAAGAAATAAAGTAAAAAAAAGAGAGATCATCTCAGAGCCTCTTGAGATGGACAGCAAGTCTGGTTTTGAAGCCAGCTCTCCACTGGCCTTTCAGGAATCTACGTGCATGTCATTTCAACAAGAAAACTTCATATCCCAGCCCTTCTCCCATCAATCATCATGCCATGTTGGGCAGACACAGACAGAACCACCAAGAAAAAGCTCTCTGGTGCAAATCCTCAATAAAGAGCAACTGTCACACGGAGTCTCTGCAGCTGCTCCATTACATTAAAGAGCCCCTCACAGCTTACCTCTGCCATCAATTTGAGAAAAACATTCCACTCTGATTTTTTAATGTTTTTGTCTTTTTTTTGTGCATTTTTAAAGCAAAAAATAAGATGTGATTAAATATATAAAAATACAAAGTGCAGAGATTCAGACAGCTTGAAAGGAGGTATACAAGAAAGTGAAAGCTTATACGGCTCACTGTGTGAAACCACAGAAAACTTCTGCTGGTTTAGTGTGATCAGCACACATAACACTGCACCATCTGCTGCCTAATGCATTGTCTCTGTCGTTTTTTTTTTTTTGTCTGGGTGAAGCTAGTTATGTGGCCTTTCTGAGTTTGCATTCTTGTGCATTCTTATATCCTCTTTTACTCGTTTGACTAATCTCAGTGCTGCTGTTTGAAAAAAAAGCACCTTAGAGCCACCTCTGGAATGATTGCCCTGCACGATCAACTCATCACAGAGCTAAGGGAAGTTGAACAGAGAAATTCCAAATGTCTGATCAGTTAACACCCGTGTCTTTTCAGTTGAACACAAAACATAACACACACAGCCAGTATCAAACCGTACGCAAGCAATTCTTCTTTTCTCAGACAGTTTTGGAAAGATAGGAGAAGAGAGTAGATTTTGAGTCAATGTTGGCGGGAGTACATATGACATGGGGGGCTTGGGAGTGTTCTGCCATGAGGTTTTGAGTGTCACACAGTTAATTGTCTACATTCTGGTTACTTTTTTGCACCAATCTGTGCTTTTGACTTTTCTAAAAATAAAAGTATTTGGCTACCTTCATGTTTTTATTGGGGGGACAAAAGCACATTCTAATTATTGAAAGGGATGTGACCACTGAGTTGCTCCTTAAATCCACACCCATTCATAGCCTTGCACAAAAACAGGATTCTTCATCATGGCACACTTGAGTCTACAGATGATTGGCAGAAAATGAGTCAACAAAATTCAGTCATTTTATGAGGCAAAAATGTATTTTCTGGTTTTAGCTTCTAAAATGTGAGGATTTGCAGCCTCTCTGTGCTATATAACAGGGAACTGAAAGCAACAATGTCTGAAGTTGACATTTTCATTTTTGATAATCACATTATATTGCATGATTTATTTCTGTTTCTATTTATCAACCAGCTGAGTATATCATTACTTTAGTGCCTTGAACAGTGCAAACAGAATGCTGTGCTGAGCTTGTTGTTGATGTACACCTAACTTTATAATTAGAATCAATACAAGGCAATCCTATACGTCTTCACCTTGGTCAGGTAGTGAAATGTGGACGGCTCAGCCACAGGCGTCCAGCAACATTTGGGCAGCTTCCAATGACAGCAGCAATGCTGGCTGTGAGCCAGGCGAATCATGGCACTGCTAAACCCCGGCCAGTGGAACAATGCATGAATATGAGCACAAAGGAATGTAGCAGCTGAATGACTAGACAGTAATGATGTCTCCAAGAGGGTGCAAGTGGTAACAGAGGATACAATGCTCTGTGAAATCCAAACCGCATGCCTACCTTGGACCTCCATATCATTGCGGAACCACCGGATATTGGCTGCTGGTTTGCTGCCCGGTGTGGTGCATGTCAGGGTGATTACGTCCCCCTCCATGGCAGGCTTGGTAAATCCTGTGATCTCTGGCCGTCCTGGCACTCCTGTGATGCATGGAAATACTATTATAACTACCATACTGAATGCATGTATATGAGGCTGTATTCTCCTGGCAATGAAAAATAATAGAAGAATAACTGACTTTCAGATATTCATGGCCTCTTATTTTTTATTTAATTAAATGATAAAAATGGAATTGTGACTTAAGATGTTTGATTTTTAAGGCAATTATAAACAAATATGTAGTGGTAAAACCACAGTGAAAAATCAACATCAAGAGAGCAAAAAAAAAAGAAGATGATGAATTGGAAATTAAATTATTCAATTAAGTTATACATAAAACACCCCAAATCACTCCTTTAACATAACAGAGGCAAATGTCTTCCTACGTAGCTGTGAGAAGCCTGATGAAGGTCATTATGGAAACTAAATCCAAATAACCGTACTCTAAGTGTTGACAGTGTGTGGGAGTAAACTTTTATTTTTTGTCTATTTCTGTATATCCTTCAAAACACCTGTCTGTCCTACACAGGTGTCAAAAGATTCTCAAAGTGTTCTATAGTAGTTGGCCTTCCTGGCAGAAAATTAGTGATGGGAACACTACTAGCTTGCAAGCAAAACTGTCATTCCTTCTTCTAGGACACAATGTTATGCAGAGACGTTATTTTTCTATAAAGTAACAAGTGTATGAATTAGATAAAGAACACAGACGTTGATTCAAAATGTGCACATATTCATGCTATCAGAAAGTGAAAAATTAGCCAGAAGTAAAACAACAAGTAAAAAAATGGACATGCTCACCCAGAACAGTGAGAAAGGCCTTGGTGGTCTTGACAGGCATGGTGAAGAGCGAGCAGGTGTACTGACCCTCGTCTGACAGGCTGACGTCACTGATTCTGATAGTGAGCTCCTGCGACGAGGCTCGCACCAGCTCAATTCTGTGGTCCCTCAGAGCTGAATAAGAAAGGGGAGCACAAATAACCACAGAGCGCACAGACAGAAAACACAGTCAACAAATGGGCAGATTCATGCTGAATTCAGTGATGGCAATTCACCTGTAGAGGCACCATGACCCCAGAACAAGGCCACATGTTTTCAGTAATTTCAAATAATTGTCAAATGCTGCAAACGCACACACACTGTGGCCAATGCTTCGAAACATTTTGTTACTAATTTTGGTTATCCAATTAATGATTTTAAGCAAATTGCAAAACTAAGAAATTAAAGATGTAATGACTGAACACACTTCATTGTAATAAACCTCAATTTGATTACATATTTTCATGCATTTGCTGGGTGTTGATTTTATTAAAACATTCTTGTTGATATTCTGATATTGATTCCAACCAATAAGCCCAGCTCTAACGCAAACAAAGGTCCAGTGTGAAGGAATTAGGGGCATCTATTGGAAGAAATTGTAATAATCATTACTATATTTTCAATAGTTTATAATCACTTTCACCGATTATATCTACATTTGGATTGGATCCCTTCCTATGTAGTGTAGTTCTACAATTGCCCAGGATGGACTAATCAAACACTGACTCAAGTGTCATTTGAATTTCCATGTTGGCAATAATAGCTCTCCTATAAGTTTGGCACATGGGAGAAGTCTCAGTTCTGCTACCTCATCCTTAGATGCCACTAAATACCATAGACATTTAAGGGGAAAAAAACAACGTTGCAAATTGTAATTAAGAAAAATAGCTGCTACAGCCACACACAAATTAACCACTACTACTAATATGATTCATCACACAATAATCATCACAATGGGTATGCTCAAAACACAGCTTGAAAAACACCTTTCAGTTTTTTCTTAAAACACTTTCACCACTGCTCATTCAGATGTGACTACATCCTCAGAAACCTGGGAAAAAAACACGCAGCTGAGCTGAAAAAGGTCATCTTGCACCTGTCATCTCTTATACAATTTCAAATTGAGAATCACCTGCTCCTACATGCGACCAACCACAGAGGGCAGGAAGGAAAGTGCTCTTCATTGAATAAATTACACATTCTTAATCCTCACTCCCTTTAGGCCTGGCCAGCTCTCTCCCCAAACACTTTTTCATCTGAAGTAATTTGAACTCTATTGGATTGTACTACATGGAGCAAATCTGGCAAAATGCAGCAGAGGTAGGTGTTGATTAGGATTTTATCAATGTGGCCAATGTAAAATTGCATCAGATAAAAAAGAGACATCTCTGTGAAAATCATTAATCACCTCCTCCGTTTCCATTTATTTGATTTGAGTGACGAACACACACAGCAGTCATGTGACACACGTTAAATTAGATTTGCTGAAATGATTATCAGATTTACACAGACATAGGTCATTATCAACAATGCTGTTCTTCAGCTTCAATTACACCATATCGTTTGATGATAATTATCTTATAATCACACACATAATAAAAAGAAAAAAAATAAAGATTGGCGATAGAGATATTAATGGCCCTAAGAAGTTTCCTATTAGAGACTCTTTGTTATCGAAGAATAAAGAGTAAATAAAAACAATCTTCAAGCCAGAATTAAAATTTAACAACAAGCTGTGCCATCAGAGAGCCAGCTTATTATGTGCTACAGGGCTTAATACAAACATTTGATAGTCTTACTGTAGCAAACCGCATCCTGAAACAAAGCTGCCTGATGTTCTTTGTAGTTAAGCATCTTCACTACAGAGCTTGAAAATGCCCAGAGGCTCTGGCAGAAAACAGCAAACCCTTTGGTGAATGGATGCATTGGAGAGGTGATGGGGTCTAAACAAACACCGTACAGGAACTCAAAAGATATGGAAGTACAGGCTGTGAAGATCAAAGCCTTGGACAAGATGACATACTGTACTTCCCCTGCATATCCCTCTATCTCTGCATCGCACAGAGAAAAGATGCGGAGAGGAAGACCGATTTTTCTTCTTAACCCCCCGTTTCTCAAAGCTCAAACACCTTTGAGATGCTGATAAATGTTCTGGCTGTTTCCTGAGAGGGATTTTTTAAGGGAAACAGACATCTTTTGGTTAAAGTGATATTCCACCCAAAATCCGTGGGTGTAAAAAGTACAATATAAAAATAAATAAAAAATAATAAATAAATAAAAATGCTTGCATTTCTTTCTTTCCATCTCTATCGTCAGTCTGATCTATACAAAATGCTACTGGAGCTTCTGTGTCACAGAATTACCTCCCTCAAAGCTCCATAGTAGCATATTTAACCATATTTCATCAAAATTATGACTGTTTGGAACTAACTGAGCCAGCACATTTTCAATCCAAGAGCGCAGCGTTATCACATCCCTCGGCATGTGATATCTACGCTAAAGACAGCCTTCAGTGTCTTTATGAGACACAATGGCCCATCAGCTAACACCAATGTAAACTCATCCATGGCAACAGTTGACACAGAGAACAGCTGATGTAGTATATAGAGTGAGAAAGTCCATCAGGCAGTGGGGGTGGTGGATGGCTCAGACAAACTGGACCTTTGTCCAGAAGACCACAGTTCATGTCCATTGTGAAACCAAAAGTGAATGTTGTTTTAATGTGATGTTGGACAAATTACGTATATTCATCGTGCAGTGACGTGAAGTGTCATGATTTACTCAAGTCGTGTTGGGTTCTTTTTGTAACTCAAACATTTTTTTGTTAATCATAACAAAGTGTATTTCTATCCTAAACCAACATTAACCAGGTGTTTGTGTGAATGTGTTTCAGCTCTGTGGGATAAGAATGTGTTGATTGAGCATATGGCTAGACAACAGAGAAGTGGGTTATGCTTCAGGAGTGATTCTAGAAATTTCTTTGAACTTTAATTTCCTTTGCTGAAACTTTTAAACCTAAACTGTGACCAAATAAAGTACAGACCACTAATTATTTCAGGTGACATTTAAAGAAAACAAGCAGGCTGACTGAAACAGAACTAAATCTAAATGTCAGCAGTAGCTAAAATACTGACTCACATAGTTTAAAGCCAGGCAGTGGCTGAGAAACACCTTACAGTTAAACAAAAGATGGACTTGACTGATGCATTTTTGTTAGACAGCCACTGGCACGACACAGCACGTGAATCAATGACATATTGATAGAATGAGATGTACAAAGGTTTGAATAACCCAAAGACAAGTGTTATCTATTACTCAAACAGCATATGGCCAGGAAACCATACTACGAGCATCCAATCCAGGCTAGAGGCCCAGATTGTGAGCAGATCCGTCACAATCAGACCCAAATGCCAGCGGCTGACAAAGCTTTTTTCCAGGTGCTTTAGGAAATCAATGTGATGAAAAGGTTCATTTCCCCGAAACCCTAGATAGCTCCGGCGTTGTTCATTCTGCTTAGGAGAAAGCATAAATCGGCACCCTGACCTTGTGTATGCTACAGCCTTGCAGCATGGCAGCTTAATGCGCAGTACATCTCCTGTGATGGAGGCCTTACCAAGGCTGTCTCAAATCAGTAAAACTGACACCGCGGTTCCCCCTCAGGGCAAGGGATACTGTTGCTATGGCCCTTTGATGCAAAGTAATGTTTGCCTTGTTACCCTGACAGTCCTTTGCACCATCGACCATGTCAGTGGAAGACCAATTTGAAGTCTCCCAAGAGAAGTGTAGTTTGTCAAATTCAGTTTTAACAACAATTCTGTTGAAAGTTATCTTGATGCCCAAGAAACTATTTTAACATGATAAAACAGATGTTACATTTGCTTATTACTATATGGTGCACAGTTATAATGTGTAAGAGAAGAGCTTTCAGTCTGGTTGGTAGCTACATTAGCTCTGTCTTCAGATAAAACTGGAGGCAGAGGAACTGCAAGGGCACTTTATACATGGTATTCACTTCTGCACTCCACTGAGCAACAGACAGATGTTACCCAGTGTTTCTAATCCAAAATGATGAAGTATCTACTGACAGTCCAGATAGAAAAGGACATTTTGCATATATCCATTAGTCTTGGAAACAAGCTGATGGCTCTCAGGTTCAGCCAAAATATGTTGCATCCGCAATGCCGAGTGTCCCCATTTGGCCATTTTTGCATGGCCTGTAACCACTTTGAGCCAGTCCTGGAATGTGAAAGCACTAGCTGTCCTTCAGCGAGAACACAGGGTCCTGGCGCACCCCCCCGCTCTCCAGCCAGGGGCTCCACTCTTTGCAATTAGAGTGTGTTTGCTGCTGGCTGTGCTCACTCAGTGACTGTGTGGGCGATTCTGGATGTGTTCCAGGGCTAGTGGTGCAGGCAGGGGGCTCTTTCCCACCACACATGTGGCTGCAATTAAGAGAAGGAAAGGGCCTTGTTCCAGAGGGCCATTGTTACTGCCTGCGCTCTCAGAGATCCCACAGAGCAGATGCTACTCAAATTGGACTCATTTTCAGCGCATGAAGGAGGGAAGGAAAGCAGGAGGAATTCTCCCAGCAGCTAAGCTACGTCCCTTCTTCAAGTGGTGAATAATGAGACCGAATATATTTTTGTCTGTCCATTTTTCAGCCCACTGACATAAGCTTGATTGTACACTGTGGGAATTTTTCTGCCTTTGAGTTGCTTTTTTCAAATGACTTTTCTAAATTTAATTTTCATTACAGCAAGTGCCAATGGGGTTACATAATTCTGTTGATTTTCAAAGCAGTGTTACCCATTTCAGGGTTTGTAAAGACATATTACAGTACAACACATAACAATAACTTATCACCTGGTAAAGGATCTCAACATTTTTCATGTGGGTCTCAAACTTCTACAGTAATTTTAAAACAAAATATTTGTCATTATTCTAAAGAGCTAATATACATTATACATGAGAGTGCAGTGTGGCAGAGAGATTAGTATAGCACATACAAGAGCAACTCTTCACATTAGTGATAATAGCCAACTGTATAGTGCTATAACGGTAGATTCACTTTTCAGTGAAGTTGGAGGTAACCAAGTACACTTAAAAGCCCATTAGTCTCTGAAGAAAGACATTAGCGGTGGCCATGAGACCCCATCTACATTTTGTTGCCAGTAAAAAAAACATTGAAAAGTAAACAAAACATTTGTGAGAACAAACTTGTGACACACTGAGCATAGCTTCAATGTGAGATACCTTTCTCAAATGTGGTAAAGGATGATCTGGCAAATAATTTGTTTCTTTTTCTTGGATGTATTTGTGTTTGTTATCTGCTGTTTTTGACTTGTCCCCCTCTTTACATTTTCCTCTTGCTTTCCTGATGTTTATAAAACGACAAAAAAATCAAATGCCCAATAAAAACAAGATAACATCAATAAAACTACAATAATGAAAATAATGAAATCATAATACAAAAAACAGAGGAAGAATAAAACAACAGTAATAACATTATTATTATTATCATTATTATCACCATCATCATCATTATTAGTAGTAGTAGTATTATTGTAGTTATGTCAGTTTTAAGCTGGATATATTTGCAGAAAGATATCTGACACCAAGCTCAGGTAAAAGTCCACTCCACTCGCTTCTGACAGAGCTACCACCAAATACTGTGTGTTTACGAGAATGGACGTTAAAATGTGCTTTCATTGGTGCTCACTCCAGTAATTGCATCCTTGGTAATTATCCTTCATTCTCTCAAGCTAATGAATGTTTTAATGCTCACATTAGAGCATTCATTTAGCACATAACAGCATTTTGATTACTACAAGCCAATTAAGATCAATTTTGCTTTGTGACCTTTATGATCCAAGCTGAATGCCCCAATTAAATGTCATGAATGATGAACCATAAACTTGTGAGAGATTGAATTGAGATGAGGAAAAGTGCTGTACAAATTGCCACAGCATGTATGGATATGCTGAATGAGTCTCCATATCTCTCCTACAAATACATACTGTAGTTCAAATGAGCAACTTGTTATCTGCCTTTGACATGCAACCTGCAGTAGCTTCCCATTAATTGCATTATTCATATTCACCATATCTGACAAAAGATTCTGCTTCCATCCTGCATGCCTCCAGGAATGTCATTACCATTCTCTACAGCATCGCTACTTAAGTTTTATCCTTTCCCCACAGAAGCCAAAAGTGAAGTAAATCATAATGAAGACAGCAAAGGACAGCTCTGCTCTCATTTTTCCTGCTCAGTAATAATAATTCATAACCCCGGCAACATATAAAAGGGATAATTTTACAAAAGACATATGGTCCAAATCGATTTCTTCATCGTGGCAGCTCACCACAGAGCAACTTCCTTCAACAGTCCCCGCTAATTGGTCTAATGTAAGAATGATGTGTTGGACTGGCTATTAAGGGGATCTATCTCTGTTGTCTCAGGTCTGTGGCAGTAGAGTGTATCTGCATACTGGTCTTTGCCATAGTGTAGCCTGAAGCCTCTGAGGTGGCAACAATCAACCAAGACTCAGATATACATAATGGATGAGGAGCGGCGTGCCAAGGAGCCAGCTGGCATGATATAAGAGGAGGGCTGTGTTCAGCTGTAGACAAATGTGCAGAGACAGTCCAACCCATATGGATCAGCTTTGGGAATCCAGCAAGGTTAACACTCTCTTGGAGCTCCATGAGCTTTGACTGAGCCTCTTATGGGAGAAGATGAGATAGAGGTCCTTCTTATCGTTAACACTCTCACCAAAGATACATTAAGCTATTGAGCTGTCACCTGCACACTACCCCCCCACCTACAACCACAGCCTTCTCCAAATTCACACGTCTGTGACAGAAAGTGACATTGCTGTGTGGACAAATTGTAGAACACAATTTCTAGGATGCACTGCTGGGATTACCTACCTACCCAGGGGACTCCCGATGGGTTTATAAAGCTAATAGCACACCATTGTGATCCTTCTGTTAATTTAATTGCAACATACAACATAAGAAGGTTAATTGGAGTAGTCTGGTATATAATGAAGACCGACCTTGCCAGGAAAATGAAAGCATCAGTTGTTTGTTCAAATGCTTTGTTTTATATTTTTTGAGCTAAAGCACAGCGAAGACAATGTATTTTGACATTGTTTCATTTACATAAGACACCCCTTACCAATGTTTTCTTATTAACTATGACCAATATATTTTCCTAACTGTACCAAGGTAGTCTGAGGGTTTCCTGCAGCTTAAGGAAAGGAATATTTAAGGCTTTTTAATACTTTTTTTTAAAAATGCCACGAATACAATAAACATTTGTGGCATTTTTAAAAAAAAGTAAAAAAGTGAAAAAGTTAGATTATCTACATCAGATGTTGAAAAAACGAGTTGTTCACATGGAAGACAATAAACAAATTACAGTATTATAATTTGGTTTAACAACAGAAGTAGGAAATATCTGGCATTTCTTGCTGGGTTTCGTGGTGATGTTACCAATTTATTTTGAGATTTGACAACGCAACGTTAGAAAAATAAGAGATTCATAAAATTGTACTTCCTGTGTTTGAGGATTTTTCAGACTTTTGAAAGATTAATTCAAGTCAATTTAACACCAATTAAGGCCTTGTTTTTAGATTCATGAAAACAATGCTTTTTAAGACTTTTTAAGGACCCACAGGAACCAGTTAAAGTTAGAGTTAAAGGAGCCTAAAGATAATCAAACATTTACCATGGAGGGAGCAGATCATAAAATGTAGTTTTGGAAGGCACTGACAATGCATGACTGGCACTTGTATAAGAATAATGAAAGATGCTTGCTTTTCTTACTGTTACAGTAAGAGTAGACTTTAGGTATTCTGGAAAGACACAGAAACCTCTTTTCTCCTTGAATGTACTCTTTGGGGCTTTTTACATATTCTCATTTGTCAGACCTGAATTAAAATGGAACAAATTATAGTCAGGGCAAAGATCAGATTTTGTCTCACTTCATCCAGCAGCTGTCAGACCCAATTGATATAATATGGAACTTCAGCTTCTTAACAGATGTTTCTCTTTACTCCACTGAAGCTGCTCAAAAGGATTTAAAAGGTCATTTTAATACCCCTTTTCCTGCCTCACTATTTTATATCAAGCTCCAAACACAGCCAGACAAATGCCCTTATCTTTAATACCGAGCTTGAGGGAAAGGCGAGAGTAGAATTAAAAAAAAAAAAAACATCTCACAGAGCGTTTTGTCTAATTTAAGACAGAACAGCAAATGTATTTTTGTCATCATTACTTGTATGTGTTGAGCATTCGGAATCAAACATAAAAGCTGTAAGAGCTGAATTTCCTCTGGATTACAAATGCACAATGACAAACTACCTTTGTGAAGAGAGAGTGGGGGAAACTTGTATGTGCATCAAACGGTAACATATGGCCAGGCTGTCATGGACACCCAAGGGGATTGTAGTAAGCAGAGAGGTGGACAACGGAGACAACAGGCAGAAAACAAGCAGGGAAAATGAAAGATTTATCTAAACAGCAGGTAAAAAAGATACCAAAATCCAAACACTGACAACAAGAAAATGCAACATAACTGCATTAATCTAATCTGCTCACTGACAGCAGTCCATGAGCAGCTGTTCATCAGAGGGAGAGAACAGCCTGCTTCAAGCTCAGCCAGTCTGCAGTTAGTTGTTGGACTGAAAGGTAGCATAAGGTTGAATCTAACATTTTTCATTGGCTCCTACAAGAAGGCACAACAAACGGGAGAAGAAGGACAGTTGCAGCCCTCTGCCAAGCAATTAACTGGTGATTTGGCACAGTAGAGATTTCTTCCCAGGTGTCCCACCCTCTTCCTCGCATGAAGCCCGTGTTGTTCCACGCCTCCCATTTCTCCTGATGGCCTCACAGGCATCGTATTAGTTGTGCCAATAAAGCTTTTCATTTGGCTGTTTAAAAGGAGATGGAGAGGAAGTGTTCACATACTTAGCCCTGGCAACCTCTGCTGAGTGGACTACATTCATTTTGTCATCCGTATTGCTCAGGAAAAGGATTATGTCATGCAATATAAATGGCTGCACAAGAGGGGCAAAATGGCTCATACATACTGCGCTTTCCAAGCTCCCCTTACATACTTGCAACATCATTTAAAAGTGGATGCAAATTTTGGCTTTGTATTTTAGGGAAATTATTAATTTGAATGATCTATCATGCGTTACATTGCCCCAGATTACAAAGACTTAAAAGTTATAGTTTTTTTTTCTGATAGAATTTGATGATTATCAAAACTGGTTCTGCAAAATCAAATATTAAAATGCCGCCTTCACAAGAGAATACAGAAAAATAACAATTAAAAAAAGGATGGTTTTGGTTCAATGACTTCTGCTTGAATTCAAATCCTTTGGGCGCATTAACACCATTCACACAAGAGTATCTCTTAAGATTTAGTTAACTTTCGTTTAATTGTATTTGGAAGTAATTTCATCTAATAAAACACCTTAGACCTCATTACTAAATCCAATCACTTGCAAGGGAGAAAGTATTTCTTCAAACCAGACTGTGACTCTCATTCTGTTGGTTCACTCTGGCGTCTCTCTCTCCCCTATAAATTGTTATTCAAAGGGAAAGTTAATCTTCAATCACTGAACCAATGATATTGTATTAACAGCTACAGCATAAATGAAATGGGTAATATGCTGTGAGAAACACTGAAAGATGAACACCCCCAACCCTTACAAGACCAGTCCACTGTTATACTCCTTTTCACCCCAATTCCAATTTATCAACTCCAGACTTTTGTCACCTTTAAATTGGATTTGGCTGGTGAGAGCACATTATAATTCATTCTGGCTCAGGCCTTGTTTCACAAGGTTGCAACAGTGTGCTTCCTTTTCAGTGACATCCAAACAGCTATACAAATGTAGGGCAGCTAAAATGCTAATTAAGCCCAATCATCTCACAATCCACAGGCATTACTGTGTTGTAAACAACACCGTCAGTGTTGCGTGATTACAAAAGTTCAATTCAAAAATAGTCTATTTCTGTTTAGTTGGTGCCCTGGGACATCAGTGGAGACAAATTCATTAAAAGTCTGCTTTGACATTACATGTAATACATTTCCCTCTTATCCTGTCTTTTCCTGTATTCAGTCAAATTGTGTACTTGCAGGCAGCCAGGAACATTTTTGTACATTCCAAATTTGAAAAATTAATGAAGAAGACTCCTGTAGTGAAGTAATCTGTCTAAGAAATCTGTATCATATCTCATCATTTTATCATTAGGGCCATTATCCGCTAATATATATTACTCACCTTTCTTGTCCCCAAAGAACAGGGTCTGTTGTGCAGGGTTTGACCACTGGAGGGAAGTGTTATCATTGAAATCCACACGACAGGTCATGTTGGCTGTGCCCCCCTCCACCACCGTCACATTCTGAGTTATGGGGAACTGACCTTGGCTACCTGTGGGATTATGAGACAGAGGTGGAGGTCATGGTCGTGACATGAAAAGATAGCAGTTTTGGACTGGGTGTTAGTGTCTTTTCATTGAATCACATTAATGTGCCATTCAGACTTGACACCTTTCAAAGTTAATGTTCTGTCATCATATCGCCCAGTTACATTAATGTCTTCATTACATCACAGTAAACCAAGGATAGCTTAATGCAAGCCTGGCTGACATGGACTCTAGCCTTCAACAGCTGTTGTTGCTAGAAAAGTGTTTTTTTTTTGGTGTTTTTTTAGGGTGGAGACAATGATAGGATTTACTTTCCCAGAGCGCCTTCCTTGCTGCCTTATTGCAGGGCCCTAATTGGTAGCATGGCCTAATTAGAGGTAGTCATGTTCTGGTGTAGAGTCTAGAACTGCAGCTGGGTGGTAAATTGACACATAATCCTAGACACTGTGGGCCTTCGATCCAAGCGACTGCCTTGCCCTGAAACAGCCGCTTGTCACAGTGTGCAGAAGACATCCAAATGAGGCCTAATCACCCAGCCTTGCTGGATTTTACCTTCTTATTCCACATTTGTACTTGTCGTCTCAACAAAGTCCCCTAATTACATTGCAGAAGCATTTCTATCCTGCCTGTGTTTTTTTGAACTCTGCCAAGCTTCAGAAACAGATGTCTAAAACCAATACTCTTTTGTGGGGAATTGTTAGAAGACATAGTGTAGGCTAATATGAGCCTGACCAGACCAGCCCCTTTAAGGGTGACAACAGAAAACAACAACTGTGTTAGAGCTCTTGAGTTCATACTTGAAGCTGAATGTGCTGCATTTGCCTGGGAGCATTTGGCTGTCCGCAAGTTAATCTGTGCATGTTTCCTCTTGATTTCACAGGTCTGCTTTGTTTTCCTCTTTTAACGTGCCTGAGTATGAAGGTGACATTGTCTCTGCCTCTCCCAGGTACAGTTCACCGCAGGGACATTTCAACTAAGGGAGCAGCTGTCTGCCTCATTAGTCCAGCTCAAATGGGGGGGCAGTGGAGGCTGGGACAGCCAAAGGTCTGTGGACCTTCCTTGACCTCGACTGTCCTGATGGAGACCATTGTCAGCTAGAGGTGAAGGTAAGGCTGACTATAAATAGTAATGAGAAAATGATTCCAATAGTGCACATTATTTATCTGCTCATTACTCTCAATCAGATGAAACCATATCAAGAAACACGTCACCATTTCATCATTACAATGATTCAAATATAGTTGGCTGGATGTCAGTTGGTAGTCCAGCAAAATCAGCTATGCATGTCATATTAAAAAGGGAAATGGATGCAGATGCATTTTGTGTGGGGTACCATGTGGAGGTGTTGTTGTCAGTTCCTGCATAACTTTCAACTTTTTTTGTCATATCATCTACCCCACCATCTCTCCAGTATCTTTGCTACATGTCTCCAGTGTATACTGCTCACTATTCACAGAAATTTTATGAAAAAAAAGTCTAATCCATACAGTAATGAATATAATTCTCAATCCCTCAAGTTCAGGTTCTGGTATGCAAGGCTGTTTAAGCACAAAAATCTGTTACTGAAATTCATTTTAATGATGCCTGCTGGGCCAATAAAAGATGTTCACGACACAGCCGTGTCGTGAGTGTCGTTTTAAAAGAAGTGCCTGTGCAGGATAGTGTGCACTGCAGCTTTCTGGGCTTCACCTAATACATTCATGAAATTCCACTGTCTTGACATTCTGTAGCAGTTTAGAGTGTGGCAAATGCTGTCCTTTCTGTGGAAACATAATCCCCAGCGCCAACTACAGACTGTATTTTTTATTTTATTTTTTTTGAGATGGTGATTGGAGAGCGACTGGCCTTACTTCAACAGTACAGCACCAAACAATATTCTAGAAAGTCACTGAACCACAAACTGCTGCAAGGACGCTACACTGTGCTGTGGGCCCACCACTCTGACCTTGCTTTAAAGAGGCATATGTTCAGATGTGTGTAGCAGAGAGGGATATTCCATAACATATCACATTTATTTTATGTAGCTTACAGCACATTTTGCACAAAAAGATGTGGTAGCACTTTACAATACAACAATGTAATAAGATGATGATGGGAAATGCCATGATAATTCTATAGGTAAAAAAAAGAATAATATATGTTAACAATACTATTCACAAAGTGATACTATTAATATTGGCAATACTTGGGTTTTACTTCTGTAATATGGGTAAAAAGTAAAAGAACATGAGGATAATAATCACAAAGGACCCCTCATGATAATGTGGCCATGACGGGTTAAAGGCCTTACACACCCAAATTGAGTGATTTTACTCAATTTGGGTGATTTCCTCCAAAAACTATGTGGTTGTGTGCAGACCGTCTGACTGACGTCTGTCTCGACCTCCACAGGCATTTTTCACTGAAGACATTTTGAGATGTCTCAGTAGCAAAAGCACAGGTGAAAAATAATAAATTAAAGATGGTAGAATTTATAGTTGCTTCAGTTTCAGGGTCCAGGTAGTGTGCATGCTGGCTCACTGTCACACTGTTATGGCCCACTGAAACACTTTAACAATTTGTTAATAAATACAACCCCTTTATTACCTTGATGTAACTAAGCTGTAATATAAGTGACTAAGTTGCTAAGATGCAATAACATGTGCTTCACAAATGAACGACAAATAATTTAAAAAGAGACAATATCCAAACAGATATCTGAAAACAGATTTAACTAGCATCATTAGAGTGTCAATTTCTGCCAAGCGTTTGCTGACTGCGGCCACTGGAGACAATTCGTGTAATTTCAGCAGATGCACTGCAGCATGTTTCAGAAGCGAATAAAAATACAAGCCTTATATATTTTGAGGGAGCCATGGAGTATTGCACAGAGCAGATCAATTTCTCCTTCCAACAGAAACTTTATTTAAAATATAGATGAAATATAAATGAGGATGAATGTATTTTTTTCACCACTAAAATACTAGAACACCAGCCAGAAATCTTTGATCCATGTACTAATAACTTGACTTTGAACAGTATGACCTTGTTTGTAGGCTACAACACAACACAATAGGAAATAACAATAAACACAACTCTAATAGACAAAAAGAAAACATTTCACTGCATAGCCTGTTTATTTACTTATAGTAGAAGCACAAATATCAGGGAAAAGAACAAATCAGCAAAATCTACAAATACGAAGTCGAGAAGGCAAAATGCTACACTTCTGAAATGCTCCAAAAGTGGTATGACTCTGTGCGGCAGACAAAAGAAAACCAGGTTGCAGCAGTGCTCTGTGAAATTGTCCTTTTTGGCTTCCTTAGTCAAAATGGCAGAAAAGCTAACAAAAATGGGCACTAATTTGTCTCATATTCTGCCTAACTTCAGTGGATCATAACATATTGGGTATAGAATTAACTTGCAAATGCTTCAGCTCAAAATAAGACCAAACTTTTCCATGATTGTCAGTTCTTGAGCCACAATGAAGGCCAAAATGTGGCCTGCAACAGACAGCAATGTATGTTGTTTTTAGCTAAGTCGATTTCCAGAAAACTTGCAGCTCCTGCTAGGGTAAGCAGTCAATGATGGCATAAATCAGTAAAAAAGCAAAGGAAAAAAAAAGTTTTTTTAAAAAATTCTGAATCTGCACAACGATGAGAGGTCCTTCGGCATACATGTGTACACAAAATATGAGGCTGATTGGTCCAGTAGATTGCCAGATTAGCTGCAGACTGACAAATATGCACACTCACTCATGCACACACATTATCAAACACATGAACCCTCAAGGATTAAACCTGGCAAAGAAAAACTGCTGCTCCATGTGGGATTTGAACATATGATTTCTGCCTGCACCAAAATTTCACTTGGATTGCCTCATTTATCTACAAAACAAAAATTATGACATCAGAATAAAACAGATCATCATATGGTGGTTTTGACAGCAAATAACCAATAAGTACTGTAGATATGGAAAGATACAATAAAAGTTTCAGGGTAAAAGTGTAGATTATGTTGAGCCCTGGCTGTGTTTTCCTATAAAAAAACCAAGCCGGTGAAAGGGAACAAACACTTCTGAGAGGAGTAATGGAGGTATGAAGGTTGTCTGCTCCACTGATGATCCAAGACGACTCAGTGAAGTGCAGTGATGAAATGAGGAATAAACCTGCACTTTTACAATATGCCTTCAGGGAGGATAGACCATCTCTTAAACACAAAGCATATCAGTTCTACAGGCTGAGGGACTTCAGTACTGGGCATCGCTGTATCCTTTTTCAAGTGCTTACATGTATTATACTGAATAAGAGGGAACTACTTATTTTCAGTCAAGGCCAGCTGCAGTTTGACAGTGTGCACATACTTACAGTAGACAGTGTGCAACCTGCCTGCCATGACAGCAAATAGGTGAGGTGAGGATTGAGTAACCCGAGATATCTTGATGAAAGGAGCTGGCGCCTTCTGAAACATGAATACCATTAGCGTTTGCTTTTTTTTCATCCTGGCAACTCTCCTCCTTTAACCCATGAATATTATGAAGTGCTATGGTAAAAGAAAAAATCAACATATGAAAAGTCACATCAGTGTTTTTCTCTCCCCTTTTCTCTTTCCAATCCAGCCTCCCTACAGCTTTTTAGAAAGGGAGGTTAAGATTAAAACCATGAAATAATGAACTCTGAACTGAAAGTGAACATACTTTAACATTCAAATTTAACATAATCAATTAAAAATCCAAGCTTTTTATTGTTTTTTTTTTGTGTGAATGTGCTTTTAATCAAAACATTTCCAACATCAGCCTGCTTATGGGCCTAAACCTTAAAGCTATAATTGGTCCCTTGGCAGTGCTTTCCCCCTTCACAATGTTTTTTTATGACGGTCACATGGATCTGAGTGCTGCTGTTTTTTTTTGTGCTAAAGCAAAGAGCCCACTCCAGTGAAAGCTGAAACTGGCAATATCACCCTGAGCTGGGAGATTATGGTCCACATGCAGGTGGGCCACCAGCACACTGATCATCAGTCACAATGTCAGCATACACAAGATTAGTCAAGTTGTTTGTTGTGCTTCACACAGTCAGATTGCTGCTGACACATCTCTCCACTGTGACATTAACTTTCATAAAGAATCAAGTGACACTGCCTCATGAATCAAATATTTACCTGCACCGTTGAAATTAGGTAGAAATGTAAATAAGGGATTGCATCTTCGGTACAGACACAAATATTTGATGATTAGATTTTAAAGGAGAGCCACAAAAACAGATGTCTGCTAAAACACAGACCAAAATGTACAAGTTCTGCTCTTCTATACATTTTAGTGTGGGATGAGGTCTGTGCAGCAGGTGGAGAGTACAAATATGAATACAGATGTTCAGAATGGCTGGCTGTTGGGTGTGCATTAATGATAAACTATTTCATTTCATCTCAACCCGCCTCTCTTCATGCTGTTATCAGAATGCAGCTCAGACCTTAGCTTGATGGAATCTGAGTCTGACAATATTAGAAGCCAAGAATATGATACTTAGGTTATTGATTTTGAGAGTCTTGTGGGCTGGGGGGGTATCTAGAAAATGTGAAAAGGGAGATAAAAATCTTTATGACTGTACTTAAAGGGAGGATTCTGAGAGTTAGATGATGAATGCAAATTGAGTGCTTTATGATTATAGATGATCTGGAAATCTTTTGCTCTGTTTTGATATGATTCTCAGCCTGCATTGGAAACCAGATCTAAAAACCAGATCGTGTACAACAACCGTGTTGCATGTATAATTTCACTGACTCGCTTAATGACCACTGATACAAGGCATGAGGTGAAAAACACGAGGAACATCTCTGTTGAGGAGAACAGAGAGTTAGTGGAGGAAGAATGAGCCATACCACCCCAAAAGCCTTTCTCAGTTTCAGCTGACTGCACCAAATAATGGAAAGCAGTGCCTTGATGAATGGCTGGAGAGCAGTCAAGCACACCACTGCAGAATAAACTGTAAACTGCAGGCAGGATAAAAAGAAAACAAATAACTCAGAAAATAGTTGAAGAAATAGCCGATGCCTCCTTTCATTATGGAATAATAACAATTATTAATTTTCATATGAAATTAATTCCAGGCAGTTTATCAAACCACAAGTTCACCTTTGTGCCTGATTTTACAAGGGCTTCTTTGCAAATAGAGATGATGGAGGTGCAGAGCTCCCTCCTGCATGCTAATGAGTCATGGAAACTTTAAACAGTGCCTACTAATGATAATATTCTATACAGTAACATGTCTCTACATGTTAGCAGAGACATGATTTCTTGGTATTGCTGGTACTGCAATACAAAGACTGCCTGTACTTTTAGGTCTGCATTAATCCTGTCAGTGATTACATGATAGATTAAATTAAGGATGAAACAGTTACTTGTTTAAAGATAAACTGCGGTAAGATTTCCCCATAGTTAGGATTACAATTTCAAATTTGAATGAATATCAAACTTTTTGGATGCTCAAATGCAGTCACAGCATGCAACATGTTTATTTTGCTATTTCCTTTCTAACAGAGTGGGTGTGCAGCTGGTAAACCCAGTGATACTACTGGTCCCCTGTCCTTATCTATAGTGACAAAAACACAGGCTATCTTTAATGCTAATGCATATTTTATGGGGTTTTATGTGTTGACATCGGGTATCATTGTTATCATTTTACTCTAATGTTTATGCAAACAAAAAACGAATACTTCTAATTTATTTGTAGTTTCCAATATAAAACTTATTGAAATCATTTCAGTGTGTGAATCACTATTTCTTTGACATTTTCACAATACTGATAACCATACCATGATAACATTTTGGTCACTATAATCGTGAAACAAAATTTTCACAGTTTCATCTCTAATTGTTTAACAGATATGCACACAAATATTTGTCTCCTAAAATCAGGACTAAATTGTTGGCATCACAGTTTAGACAATACCCATGAAAATCACTCCAAACTAATTATTTCAAGTATGCTACAAAAATGAAATGAGTATATGAAAATGGCTGAAAGTCGTACATTCTTGTTTCATGAAAATACTTGTAAAGCATGTTGGGCTGCATTTCTTGTATGCAAGGTGCTATACAAATAAGGTGTATTCTTATTCTTGTTATTATTATAACTTGCGACACATTTCAAGGTTTTTCTTTACCAAGTTCTCTGAAAATTTAATCTCCATAATTTACTTTGTATCTCAGACAGCCAGTATGTCAATTATGCAATTATTTTTGTGTAATCCATCCTGTAAATGACTCCTAAATCTTCACAAATCAACAAAAGAAACACCTATTTTTAAAGCACAAATTAAATGCTGTGAAGCTAAACACCAAAAGTTTAGAAAAGGAAATCAAATATCTTGCATTAATACTCATGAGGTAGACAATATACTCTTGAGATCATTGTAATTAATCACTGCAATCGCTGTGACTTGACAAAATTGTAATTAATTGGCTAACTCTAAACTGCGTGGCCTATTTGCCAGCATGTTGAGAGAAAAGGAAGTTGAACATCCGCAGTGTATAAATATTCCATTTAATTAAAACTTGAGGCCTCTTGTGGTGTGCATTCCTTGGTGGTGAGACAAAGAAATAATGGAGCTTGCCGTCTCCCATGTGAGACAAATACAGACAGCTCTCGGTTCTAACTCAGTGTGAAGTTTTGTAAAAGCATGGCTTACATTTTGCTCTTGACATCCTGTTGGATTCCCAGTGTTATTCCACTTTTACTTGTGTTGAATAACTTAACCTCACTTAGCTCAGTTATTTTCTCCACAAGAATGAATAGACACTTTAACATATGACTTATCATATTGTTCACCTTAGCAAAATGTACACCTGCTAAATCCTCAAGAGGTCACATAAGTTACATTCTTTGTTGTAAATAACTCCAGAACTAATGGTTGTGTCCCATATTTTACAATCCAGCATCCTCTGAAGAAACCCAACCTTGATTCAACCTTCCATACTAACCAAACACATGGTTCTCTTTATTGTCTCAGATTTTATTGAAAATCATTTCAAAAAAGAGATATTCTCCTAAGGTTTTTGCTCTTCATAAACATATATTTGATAAATTTCAATAAGATTTTCTCCAGCGCTGAAAACATTCTGCTCAAATTTATGAATGATTTTATATGAGAGCAGAACACATGAACACATGAAAAGTCAGGCTTCTCTGGGAATATGCAAAAGAGTTGTGAAACAAAAATGTTTGAGTGTCTGTTGGTGACATGGATTCCTACACCTCTTAAGTTTCATGTGGTACACCAAGGCTTAATTCTGGGACGAGATTTATTGTCATTACATTATTTGTCATACCAGCCCTGTCCCCTGGAAATTCTGTTTATATACAACTAATTTGATGCAGCAAACCCCTTTTTACGGGGGAAACATAATACTTAGCAAATAACCTTTTCTAGAACATAATGAGGAAATGTTGCTAATAAACGTATCTGGCATGTTGCAAAAATGTTAAAAACTAAACAAATTGGGGAAATGTTAACTGAAAACTAGAGAAGACTTCATTTGTTTTTTTGCCATAATAGGCAATCCCACAATGCAGTATCTACTCGTAGTGACTACAGTATTATTATTGTTACTGCATTATTTATTAACATTTAACCCCAAATCGTGATCTTTCCCTAACCTTAAATAAAGTGCTTTTGTTGCCAAAACCTAAAACAGGAGTCTGAACACAAACCTAAAGTTCTGGCATTTTATATGGCCACCAACCTCCCCAATCACCTCCTTCCACAGTCTATGAGGTACATAAATGCTTTGTTTTGTTACCTGAAAGAAACATAATCCAGCAGCACTAACGCTGCCACAACATAATTAAGAGAGCAGTTAGGTAATGTACAAATGTAATTTCTCGGAGACAGGGCTGGTCGTACAGATGTTTCTTTATTGTACTACATTAGTGATAAGTAGCTACTCTATGTCAGTAAAACCAAGTTGGCTGTTTTACACACACTGTTCAGCTGGTGTCCTAGCCTACACATCACAGCAAATTGTGCAGTTAAATTCTGACAAGGCTGAATTTTATTCCATTTCAACTGAATGCTTCTCAAAACACATTATGACCTTCAAGGCAAGTTGGGTGGCATTCCTAAGTTTGGTCCAGTGAGCAAAGGAATGCTGCCAAAATGAAATTGCTCCATTTATGCATATTGTTGAGTTACACATTTCTATATTTGTCCAATAACTGTCTTGCCTTATATGGAGGGTCTAAGGATAGAGAATATCATATGCTGTAGAGATCATAAACCCTGAAGAAACACTCGAGCTTAGGGTTAATGAAATTGACCACATGTCTTTATCTGTTTTAGCAAACAACCAGACAATCAGTCTAACATCCAGCCAGGCTTCTGGCCAAGCACAGGAGCCATATTACGCCCACTTTGGAAACCATTCATTTTTCTGAACTGATGTCAAGATAGTATTGATAACTTTTATGGTTTGTCAAGGCCTTGCTCTCAGCTGTGTCTCTGACCTTTTGGCCTCTCGTGAGTCAGAGTGCAGCTTTAACACCACAGGCAGGGCTCTTGGCTGTTGCTAAGTCTAGGCTCAAGATGAAAGATGGCCGGATTTTACTGTCTCGACACCTAGGCTGTGAAATGTCCTGCCAGACAAGCTCAGACTGCTAATTCAGCATCATCCTTTAAAATCACAGCTAAAATTGAATCTGAACAAAAAGGCTTTGTCAAATTCTGATGTTTTTTATTGCTTGTTTGGCAGGTCCCTTTTAACCTCTGTTAAGAGCAATAGTGGTAATTTCATAATCAGCAGAAGTATTTGGGGTATTTGTTAATAGCTTTCCCAGGGGTAATGCTAGAACAGAAAGACTGTTACAGAAAGTATGACACGTGGTTAAAGCAAGAATGTGATGTAGTGTAGGTCTACAATGGCCACTCTGACAATTGCAGAGATGTCAAGGGAAATATTTGCTGATTAATTCATTAATTCAGGTTTTCTTTGGTAATTCTGGCTTAGTTATTCTTCTTCTTATTATTATTATCCAGTAGGGTTATTGAAGAGGGACATGAAAGCGAGCAGAGGTAATTGTGAAAATTTAACATGAGAGAAATTCAAATCTGTGAAGCCAGTGTCTAGATGGCTTCCAATATATGTTCAGTTGTCAACTTCCAACCACCATACCAGCACACTGCAGGATGTTTTAAACTTTTATATCCTCACACTGCTGCAAACAACAGTATTCTGAAGTTTTAAAGAAATCCAGGTGAATCCGTTTCAATCAAACTGCCCCGTGATAAAAAAAACACTATTTTGGCAACTTGGGAGCTGTAAAAGTGGAAAGGCGCTGGGTTTAACTGACAAACACCGGCGTAAGGGGATGACACTACACATAATTCACAAAACATTTCTTTCTGTTGGAAGAAAATCTAACTTTACAGTTCTTTAGTTCAACTTCAAATTGAGGCAAGTTTGAATCTGACAAAAGATAACTTATTGGAGGCTTCTCATTTTTCACCACACAATCCAGCGGGGCTGCAAAATTAATCGAAATATGACCGAAATCACAATTTAGCCAAATGCAATACCTAATGCACAGGAGCTCCAAGTTTTTGATAAATGTGGCACTGTGGTTCAAAAGGGATGCCAGGGTATACAAATCATATTTCAGACATAAGCTAAATGGACCTGCAGTTGTATATCACCTTTCTAGTCATGCTTTTACACTACATGTCAAATTCCCCCATTCACACAGGTGGCTAAGGCTACTATACAAATCACCTGCTACTCAGCTTAACTGATAGAGAGCAATCTGGGGTTCAGTATCTAGCCCAAAGACTTCAACATGCGAACTGGAGGAGCTGGGGATCAAAGCGCTGATCTTCCGATCAGTCGACAATCCGCCCTACCTCCTGAGCCACTGAAACAGCAACTCATATTGCAAAATCTGTAAAAATAATTGCAATGTCATGTTTTTGCATACCATGCGGCCTCTACAACTTAGGATGCATTATTTTATAGTAGCTTTATTTATGTAAAGAAAGCCCACTTCATAATACTGTGTATCATCATGCTTATGGTTCAGCAGGTTTTTAAAAAAAACCCAACATATTTTTACTTTAACAGTGCCACAGCATTGGTTTCAGTTTTCCCCTTGCCTGGGTACAGACCTTGGAATCACTCCACTGGGCTGACTGATGGAAACGGAGTGTAACGAGTTGACTATTCTGTGTGATATCAGGCAAGTTTTCGCCCGGACCAAAGAGCTGATGTTTCTTTTAGCCAAAATGCTTCTCAACAGTACAAGCTGTGCAGCTCTGAAATTACGTATGTTTAAAATACTGCATGTTTGTGTAAATAAAATCTTTATTTATTATTTTCATATGAAAGTAGAAAATACTGCTGTCTTGGCACCTTCAAAAAAGCCTTTGAACAGTATGTACTGCATGTAAATGTATGTTACTTACTGAGGCTGTTTAGTAAAAACAGCTCTTGCACTTTTTCTTCTTATGGATGTATTCCTGTATTTTTGTATTATATTGTCTGAAATAAATAAAACCAAAACTTCCAAGAACTCTGTTGCAGTTATACATCACTAGCTAAAAATGAGGTTAAGATATATCACTTGATATGAACTTGATAGGTCAAGAACGTGTGTACTTTGCTCTGTAGCACTCTTTTGTTCCTTTGAACTTCACAATTACTCACTGACATGAAATGAAAAAATGAACAAATCTACAGCAGATCCCCTGAGCCCTACACTTTGATTCAGCATCATTAATAGGGCACTGTCAGACGTGTGTTACCACTGAGCCAGACTGGATTCAATGCTGATAGTCTCAGTTTGTTCCTGCAGTATTTTAAGGACTGTTAATGTGACTGTCAGCTTTTGTTTGTATCAAAAATGACTTACCGTGAGTTGTGTGAATCCTCTCTAACAGAAATGCACAAACATAAAGAAAAACCTGGATGATTCATAGGAGGTGAGGATAATCTGTACATGTTAAAGATAACTAGTAAAGGTTTAATCAAAAATGGATTAAAACTGGGTATCTCTCAACCTTTAAAAGAGCAGTGTAAAGGTTTTAGTGGCATCGAGCAGTAGGGTTGCAGCGATATACTGGTTTCTCTCTGTCGCAGCTTCACATATCAATAAAACTGACATGTTAAACCCTATCTAGCAGGCAGGATTGCAGAATGCTACCAGCTGAAACTTCGCCAATGTGCCAAGAGTAAACTCCCTGTTAGAATTCCTTCAATGTTCATTGTTCAAGAGGTTTTTAGCGGGAGCAAGATTATCCACAAAGGTCTCTTCCTGTCCAAAGCAAAAGGACCTGTTTGCTGTTTGGCTCGACACAAACACCACTAGCCGAGCATCTGCAAATTTGCACCTTTTTTCTCTGATTACTTTAGATCCACACCTTCAAGAAGTTTTTACCATAAGCAGAGTTATCTGCAAAGGTTCTCACTCTCCAGAACGGACCGTGTGAATTAAACAGTAAAGACACTAAATAAAGTAGTTTCACGTTTAAAATTGGTGTTGTATCAACCATGTTTAGCTTGTCAAAGTGGGGCCACTAACTCGTGAAAATGCGTAGAAACATACCAGTGCCATATGGTAATTTCTGTGCAAAAGCACCTGTTTATGTAGATATAACCTGCTCAATATATGGTTATGAAAACACGATTATTCTTATCCTACACAGTGAACCTTTAACTTGATGCAGAAGCTCAGTCAGACCTATAATCAGGCCTGAGTGTGTCTGTCTCAGGCTGTCCAGATAATGGCTGCCTGTCTCATGATTCCCCACAGTTGTATTGATATTATTGCTTTGTATACCATTTATGTGGTCTTCCTGCCAAAACTAACAACACTTCTCTCTCAAACTGAGTGAATTGGAATAGATTAATGCTCACCCTTCTTTGGAGGAATACTGAAAATGAATACACAGAACTGAGTACTAATTAAACCAGTTCACACAGTAGTTCAACAAATCTACAAAACGAGGCTGTCTCTACTCTTCTAATCCACTAAAATATTTCAAGTTTGTAGTTAAAGAATTCTTAGTGTCTAATTCTTGTCTTACTTTATATGTAAATAACTATATGTGTATATTTGACAAAATTTTAAAACAAGAACAGCTTCTATTAATGGCAGCTCTGCTTGCTTGTCTTCTGGTTAGAAACAGATTGCAAAGCTGAATTTTTCAGAACATTAATATTCCATACTGTACTAATTACTTATGATAGAAAACATAAAGCTTGTGTGACTAGGGCAAGTGAGTAAATTATGTGAAAAATATCTCAACTAAAACATTCCTGAATAGGCACATTAATGGAGAGAATATATACAGACATGATTCAAACAGCGTGATGAATCTGACCACAGCATTATTTAAGTTATATCTGAATGTAATATTCTTGCTGGCACATTCATTAACTACTTTAAACTGTAAATGCTGATAAAGGAAACACTTTGAAACTGAATGGTTAGGAAAGTAGATAAGAGAGGCGGCTTTCTTTCATCAATTGGCCCCTGACGTAACCCAATCACATCTAATCGTTTTCACCTCGAGTGACCTTTTCATAACAGGGAAAACATGGGCAGAAACATATTTAATGTAATTTATTTCTATAATGACTGAAAGGTCATATCTGTCACCAAAACAATCATTTACCCTGACACCACATTTTAAGCCCTATTGGTTCAACACCAACAGAAGCGCTCCTTATGTTTATGGCAAACCTGCTGAAGTGAGGCACTCAATAAGCTGTGCCATTTTAAAAGCTATCATCCAAGTTGATTGGAGAGATTTAAGCAACTATTTAAGGGCAGCAGCTAATTAGCACTAAATCTAGATCTGATCCATTAACTGAAGCTAATCTTTAAATTACCTGTCCAAAGTGATCCACGTTCGAAAACTGTACAACTACTGGTTCGAACTTAGTCAGCTTTAGATAATGTCACAATTTAAAATGAACGGAGAACATTTGAAATCTTACCATACAGGTCTTCCAATATGTAATTCATTTAGTCATAGAAAATCCTTATGTAATTATGGTTAAAGCAAAGGCCGTGATTACTTTTGTCCAGATTAGTAATGTACTCCATGTCACTCTCTTTTGCACCCCATTTGCATTAGGCAATAAAGTACAAATGCAATGGGCCTGGAGGAGACAATATATGTGCAAGAACAAAATGTCTGATATAGATGCAATTCAGCTGCAGTTTCCATCTCAACTGCTGTTTTCATTCCAGGTGCAAATAGCTCCTGCAAAATCTAATATGAATCTCTTTTGCTTTAAATGTGTTTGTGTGGAATCTTATCAAGACACATTCGACCATATGCATCCTTTATCTGCACTGTGATTATTTTGGTTTTCCACAATGCTTCCATCAGCTGTAGACAAGAACGGTTCACAGCAGATCAGACAGGCACCATGCACATGTTGCGATGACCCCCCCACACGACAACTGTCTATTAGCTCTGCATTGTATTCATAGTCTGCACTGATAGTGTGATCTTAAATGATGTAGTCAGTTGATTGAGCTGTTACAGAGCCTGATGACGCCTGTTGGAGAGGAAATAACCAAGATGGAGTGAGCTGTCTGTCAGCTTTACCCTCCATCAAAAAGGACATTTGGCGCCTGTTACTGAGTAGCACCTGAGCAAAAGCGAACCTCCCTTGACTCAGAGGTGGTACTGAGCGCCATCCTCCCCTGTGATTTGCCACAGTGGGGAATGGAGGGGGAAGGTAGGGGGTGGACAATCCACAGAACTGGCAATAAATATCCCAGCTGGGGGAAACTCTTAGCAGTGTTTTTTCTCTGCTGTGCAGGAAGAGGAAAGTGGCAATACATCAGCTTCAGAAAGTAGGTCAGAAATACTGTACTTTCTCCAGGTGAAACAGGAAATTGCACTTTCAGCTGGTGTTACTTACACAACCGTTTGTGATGTGCATCAAATGAGCTTTGGGATTATGTTTTTTTGTAAAATCCTGGTGCTTGTATGCATTCTGATGAGTACAAATGGCAACAACGTGACAACAACAACAAATACACCTAATGGTTATCAACTCAACTCTAGGGGACTGTTAACAGACAGATTAATTCTTTAATTAATGAGATTCATGTGGAAAACAAGCTTGATTGTGATTTATGTAGCATCTTTTTTAATTTAACCCTTTTGAAACCTTGGCTGGCTTACTGGCAACAACAACAACAAAAATGGCCCAAAATAAGTAAGAAATTAGTAAAAGGTCACAAGAAAATGATCAGACAATAAGCTTAAAAAGATACATATAATTATCCATATCATTTTTTAGTCAACAGTTTGCGGGACATTTCTTGCCAAATAACTCATTATTTTTTTATGGTGTTTTGAAAGAAATAAAACCATTTTTTTCAGGTTTCAGAGGTTTAAATTGATTATCTGAATACACAAGAGAGCACAAGAAAACTTATGTCAATATAGGTGTTCAAAGGTGAAGTATGGATTTTCTAAAAAAAAGTGAGCCATGAAATGTCAATGAATAAGACTAGTTACCACATGCTTTTCAAATATTACTAACAGAGGCTGTACTGTGATATAAATGCATTCATGTTCCCTTTTTTTTTTTTTATAAATTCCATTGAATGATGTGATCAGTCATGTTGCTCTTTAGATGTTCCATTAATCCTCAACAAATTTAAAATCCTTGGCCTGTCCTCTTTAAATGTAATGTAACCTCTATCATTAATGATGTTAAATTCACAATCAACCAGCCTGACTTTGCCCTTCATAATGGTTATGTAACAAAAAAACAGCCTCTATAATTTAAGCTTCTTGTTTACAAAAAGCAGAGTTGCTGCATTTTTCTCCCATCTGCAAAAAACCCCCAAAACAAAAAACAAAAAACAAACAACAAAATAAAAAACAAACAAAAAAAAGTTCCAAAATAGCCTACTACTTCTAGCTGAAAAACTTGCATTTTGGTTGGCTATGGAATGTTCTCTTCATGAAGCAGTTTACTTTAAATAGTGTGTATACACATACACAAATGGTTGTCCTTTTCTCTGCACTCGTCAAAGCATTGCTTCAGTCCTCAAAGAGCAAATAAATCTAATCGTAAGGTCTCACTAAATAAATCCAGGGCATGATTTCCATTATAATGAAAACTGCCAGGATGATCTTTCTTCCTGGCTTTTGGCTTTTTTTTAACAGTCACTCCACAAATGAACAATTATTCAAGACTGATAGGTGTGGTTCTAATTTATTATCTTCTTTGTTATTAATAAATGTTAATAACTGTAATTAGAGTGCTGAAAGTTCGGTTGAAAAAAAGGCTGCTCAATGTTGAATGATATTACAGAGGTGCGGATGCTGAATGTGTATCTTCTGTTAATTAAAAACTAACCCCTTAATTACCTCTGTAATTAGAAAACACTGCATTTTCAGAAAGTGGGGTAAGGGGGACAACCTCATTCATCAGCGTCATTCATGAACACAGGTTTGGTTGAAATATGTCCAAACAACAACAAAAACCACAACAACAACAACAACAACAACAACAACAACAACAACAACAACAATAACTATAACAAAAAAATAACTGAGGAATAAAGGAAACAAAACAAACCGAACAAACAAACAGAAACACTGGCCTACCTAATACATAGCATATGATAGAAGGGTATGGAAGGAAGCTAAATTTAATTTCACTGTACAACACGGGAAAGACAGCATTAAGCTCCCCAAATTTCAAACTTAACAACCAATGCAAAAACAACTAGTCTTTCTTTTTTTTAACAGAATCCTAAAGAAGCAGTGGCATCAGTAACCATACAGGCAGGGTCAATGAGGTGAGGAATGGTGTTAGGATGCTACAACAGTATTAGTCAACAAGAACATATAACAGAAAACTAATATCCAATATTAAAGGAAGAGATATGGTCTGTAAAAATATTCTGTAGCAGTTTTTTTTCTCCTTCAAAAGGTAGAAGTAATTTGTAGGTGGGCAACAAGAAGGGAAAAAAACACAGTAGGGGCTGAATTTCTCCACTCAGTACATAATGAATCTGAAATGAAGTGAAGTGAAAACCGACATCACCAAATATCAGGACAAAGCATTAAGTACTGAAGGGCAGCAATAAAACAAAAAGTACGAGAAGCAGGCTTGTGACCAGAAGGTCTCCCGTTTGAGTGCACAGTATGTCTGGGAAAATCTGGGTTGGGAAAGCAAATGAGAAACACTCTCCTCCCTCATCTACCGCTGAGGTGTCCTTGAACTCGGAACAACCCCCCAGCTGCTCCAGTGGAGCTGCACAGTGGCCAAATAGAGGCAAAGCATGACTGGGTGAGGCGGGCAGCTCCCTGGTGTGAACATGTGAATCTATACATATGTGAAGCAGGTTGTAACTGAGAAAGAGCAAGCATGTTCAGCAAATCTCTCCTGGAGAAATAAAGGTTAAAAAATGCCCAGAAAGCTTTGCAGGAGGCAGCGTTCATTAATGCTTCCCAGGCTCTTGGGGGAGATAAAAGGGCGATCCAAACACTGTTTATTGGGAACCGTGTGCAACATAAATCATGTAGCAAGAAAATGGAGGCAATAACTCACCTTTCGCTTTGCTTTTTGTCCCAGCCACTGATAGCATGAGGGGATAAAGCAAGGAAACAGCAGGTTAGATAGGTAGTGCAGTACGAAGGAGTAACATTGATAGCATGATGATTATTTGCTCTACTCATGGTGACAGGAAGTATAAGATTAAATGGTGTGAATGTGGAGATGGAAAGTAGTATAGTTAGTATTCATTTATACTATACCATGTCCTGACATGTTAAATAGTAGAATTTAACATCAGTACAACGTCACAAAAAAACAGCTGGTGTCAGACTATGTCAACACTATTAAATTTAGAGGGAGTCAGAAATTAATAACTTCCACATAAGGAGAAACATGGATAAGAATATAATAATACAAGTTTAGTCATATTAATTCTTTATCATTTACAAAGCAGGTATCCGTAGCTGGTAGACCACATAATATGATTATACAGTTATTTATACACAACTGCAAAAGACTTTCACAATTTTTCTCTGACATGAATCAAATGGCATGCCTTACTGTATGTGATAAAAAAAGATGCAATAACTGACCAAAACTAAAGTATTTAAACAAATACATAGGAAGTAGAAAACTGAAGCAGGTTAACCCGAGGTAACCTCTGGATACCTGAGCCCATGACACACTGAACTATAGTCCAGACTACAGGTAAAATGTCTCTTAAGGGACTGAGAATGATGTGGAGTTTCCGATCAACTGCATGTCAACACAAACAAACAATACTTGGAGCTAAGGACATTTCTGTTCTGAGGTGTAGGGCTGTACCCGACTCAGAGTAATAATAATAATAATATTTAACTATTCTTCCATACAGTTCGGGAGTTTGAATGAGGTTCTGCGGTTGAGTCAGAATGACAAGTACATTCATGTAATATAGAAAACAAGCCAAGTTAGCCCTCCGAGCTAATAAGTGTTACCATTTTGCAACTTTTTTTTGCCAAAACTAGATATAAAAAAGGCCAGAGACTCAATCAAATTAAGCTGCTATGAGCTATATATCTACCACTTTTAAGCAGAAGGCAGTGGTAATAATATCTCAGATCCTGACCAGGCAAAGTCTCTCTTCTACCAGGCAGCTACCTCCATCTCACTTACAGTAACTCTGGGTCTTGGTCCGAAGCTATCTGTCCCATAAAAGCAACGAGCTCTCACCCTACAATTAGGGGACCGAAATGTCCACCAGAAGTAGGCAGAACTGCACACTGACTGACAAAAACAAAATAAACATAAACACACTTCTCGACTTGAAGACTCGTAGTCGAGTAAGGAGTCTCCGACTGATGTCTCAAATCTCAGACTTTCAGGGTCAGCCATACCGATGTACTAGAATTTACACAATTTTACAGATTAAATTACAGTGGACAAAATTAGTATGCAGTTTGGTTTCATGTGGTTTCATCTTTTCTCTTATGGGCTAATTTGTGTGACTGTGCCTGGGAAGATTTCTACTCAATAACTTTCAACTTTCACCTTCTGTGCAAATTACATGCTACTCAGGGTAACATGGCAGATTGGTAAATAATTTTCTTTCATCATCACTTGAGAGACAGGTGCTTTGTTTGTCTCCAGCGTTTTTTTTTTTTTTTGGTTACATAAAGAAAGGTGCCTTACCGACTCTCAGGTAGAGACAGTTAGGTGTAACGAGGACAGAACATTGTTACCAAAGGCTTCAGACTTAGAAGAGATTAACAACAGATTTGCTGGTTTGAAAAGCACAGAATGCTAATCAGAAGTAGAATGGTATGCCCAACATAAGAGAAGGCACCACACACCATGGAAAAGGACCAGTTCCAGGCACATAACCACCCCCAAAACCTAAAATAATATTCTATCTGTTGTCTTGTGGTGGTGAAAACACTGTAACAGAATTAAAGCAAGGACTTTTTGAAAAACCTTGTCAAAAAGCTTAAGTACACTGATTTTTTTGGCTTCTGTTCACAAGAGGAAAAAGCTTAACTGTTAACATGGATCAAAAATTATAATATAGCCTTTTCATGGAAAAAAAATTGATAAGTTAAACACCATAACAAAATTCAGCAAATAAATTCAGATTTTCCCAGGTCACAAGATGGGAGGACAATGACTATTGTGTTTCTATAATTGTATATACAAAAATATAAGTGATGAAAACACTGAGGACTTCACAAGAAGCTTCATGAGGAATCCAAGTTATCCATATCAGACAACATTTTCTCCAGGTGTTTCACATTCACAGCACAGATCAGGAAAAAAGAAAAAAGAAAAAAGGAAATCGTAGAACTCACTACTGGTCATCTTGCCTGTTTAAGTCTATCTGTGAGGTAGGAGGTTATATTAGTTCATAGCTCACATCTAATTTTTCAGGGAGTGTTGATGAGATTTTGCTTGCAGGATCTTTAGTTAAGGTAGTTTGTATATTAAAGATTTTTGTGTTTCTATGCATCCATAAGTTGAAGCACTTTTTAATTTTCTTCTTCTTCTAATAATAATAATAATAATAATAATAATAATAATAATAATAATAATAATAATAATAATAATAATATGTATGTTTTATTTCTTTAGATTTGTATATCTCTTCTTCTTCCTAATGCTAATAAAAAACTTAAAACAATGTGGAAAATCTGTTATTTATTTGCTAAATTCTTTCATCCGGTCAAAACAATACACATTCATAGAAGTGGCCTATCATTTATGTTGCTATTTTTCCCTGCATTTCTTTTTTTTACCCTGAATGAAGCTCCTGACAGAGCTGCAAGTGAAGCGGGACTGGAGGTTTCCCTCAAAAAGCCTTGACCAAATCTGCTCTGACTGGGGGTCACACAATGTGCTGTTTCTTGTGGACGCAGAGGTTGACTGACAAGAGCACTTCTCAGCTCCTCAAGAAATAAGCTCCTCTTGTAGTATTTACCTCTCTTCCACCTCTGCTCTAAAATGCGTTGTGTGCTGACACATCCTGTCTATTATGGGAAGTGTCTATAGCTAACAGACTGCCTTTCACTTCCAGCTGGTGGTGCCAGTGACATTGTTCATGCTACGCACACCCTATTTGTTTCTGTTATTGTCAAGGGTAATTTTTGGCTTTTTACCATCTTTCTGCTGCTCAAACTTGCATCTATATCCAACATGCTAATCAATGCTGGATTCACGTGTTTCCACACTGCTGATATTTGTAACTGTGAGGCATCCATCATAACAATAATGACACGTTTGCAGAGACAGCTACTTGAAACGCGAGGCTGTGTGCATGTGGTCTCGTGTTGGCAACTTCAGTATTGCATAAACTGAGGCTCAAATATTGTCCTTCAATCAGCCTTTTATCTCAGTAACCAGCCTCTACAAGGTCAGTTTTTCACATTGTACATCTTCCTTCTATTTCTTTTGACAACCAGGCCAAACATCCAAATATACAGAGATCATATTGCTCATTACAATACCCATAGCTGAGGGTAGAATGAAGCGGTGTGGAAAAAAGCACTATTTCTGATTCAAAAATAGGTCAGTGTTAATCTGTAGTCTCCAGAAAGGACAAAATATTTATCTTTAAAATGGGTCATTTCTTGGTGATCCTTGAGCAAGCTCTTATCTGATGAGGAAACTGGGAAGACTCTACAAGTAACGTATGCCATTCTATTATCTAATGGAAAATTCATTGTTTTTGACACTCATTAATCTTTCTGTATGCTCCCGAGCCTGTGCTTCTTCCTATTTTCTCCTTACATGGAAGTTATTAATCTCTGACTCCCTCTAAATTTAATAGTGTTGACAAAGTCAGACACCATGATAAGATTCTCCTTGCTTTGAACTGGAAATGTTTGCAAGCACATGGCAAGCATATCAATACATCCTATCTGAAAAGTATAACGCTTTGACATTCCTAAGAGGCCTTACACTGAAAATCAATAGCAGGGCACATAACAACACACTCCTCTGTAAGAATGTCAATGTATTTAACACATTTATCGCATGCTTAAATGCATGAGAGCATTTAATAAATTCAACACTATGCAGAAATACTGCGAACAAATACAGCACCTGTTTT
The DNA here is from genome assembly GCF_026936395.1 of Plectropomus leopardus. NCBI lineage: Eukaryota > Metazoa > Chordata > Actinopteri > Perciformes > Serranidae > Plectropomus > Plectropomus leopardus. Next base: position 28,851,777 of record NC_142181.1, read on the forward strand.
CATTCTTACTATTACTTGACCCAAATACAATAAGTTACAGCCTCTCTAAAAAGAAAATTTAAGGAAAAAAAGGTTTTTAGATTCTTTAACAGTGTAGTGATCCTTGTCAACTCTCACATTTTCTTAGAATTGTGTTCTAAGAAAATGTGGCTTTGGAGCTGCTCCAATGGAAACAAATGGGGTATTTGTTTGCACCTGTAATTTGTTAGTAACCTCTCATGGTCCAAAATATCTTCTTAATTGTATTGACTGGCTCTCAGAAAGCAATATCATTAACCTGAGAGGACTTTGTATTGCAAAAATCATCTTTGGATACACAATTGCTTTAAACAAAGCATTTCCCATCATCCCGTCTTATCTACAGGAAGAAAGTGCGTCAGTTATACTAGCTTGAACAGGCAACATGTGGAGCACAGTCGCTAATAAACACTCTGCAATAGTGTTCATCACTTAAAACTTGATACAGATTTTTGTAACTAGTGAACAATTGGTCTTAAATACTACATAAATCTTCATTACATGTTTCATAACAAAATACAAAGGAGGATGCAACAGTCTGTTCCTGCATAATCACTATAAACAGATTCAAATGTGTGTAGAATTTGTTTATAGTGAGCCAAAATTTTGGTAATTTCGGAAATGCTTGGTTTCCTATAGGGATGCACAACATGACTGCCAACATGATTACCAGTGCTGATATATGCACATTAATTGCATAGAACATCAAGTCTGTCCTTAGGAATTAACATATTACGCCTTCTCTTATCGTTATGGCCCACTGGTAGCAGATGCAGACATAAAACACATCAAAATGTACAAATTCACTGTGCAAAACAATAAAACCATTTTAACCTAGGTTAACATGTAAAACATGCCATATTCATTTTTATGTTACAAATTTTCAACAAAATTGTAAACATTTCTCTCACTTTAACAGGCTTTGATGATACTCTCCCTGAAAAAATCCTAACAAGATAAAAACTGAGGCAAATTTGACCAATTTCAACTAATTACAGTCCCATAATTAAAGCCTTTTGTCAGCCTGTCAGATTGGCAAAAAAAGTTAATTTCAGGCTGATGCCTATATTTTATTCTAAGTTCCTTTGTAGTTTGAGTGGTATGGACCAATCGTGTTGGAAAAGCTGGTAAACTGTGTGGAGAGGTGGAACGCACTGGCCGAATGCAATCTTAAAGCCCATCTGCTATTTTATGACAACAACAAAGCTTCATATTAGTTTTTTAAAAATGCATCTGTATTTATATGCACATATCTGCTTATATAGATTAGCTGAAATGACTGGCGCACAGAGGAAGAATCTTGGCTCAGATATCCGCTGGTTACAATGGATCCACTTGAAATACTGGCCCTCACCAATGCTGCTGTTAGGCCGAAAGCTGCTGTATTTTGTGACTGGTCACTGTAGGTTATGACTGCACAATTCTAGTATTATGATGGGTCTATTTTAGTTGGTTTTCATTGCAGCAATAATCCTGTGCCAACCAATTTTTCATGCCCACCTCTAAAGATTAAAATACTACAAAATATGTACAGGATTGTAGTTTGATAAGATTAATTTGCTTACTGGAAAATAGTACATCATTACTGATGAGTTAACATAATATACTTGGATAAACTAGTTTTCTTACTGCCTCATTATTGAGATGCAAAAATGTTGCTAAAAATGATGGTTCAGAAAATAACTCTTTACATTACACCAAAGCTTGCTTTCAAGATAAAATTAGTCTAAGAAACTACAAAGTACTAACCAGACTCTACCAAACAAACAAGAGAAAACGATATACATATGACCAATTATCACACACCATGCCTCAAATAATCTCACTTAAAAACCAACGAATGACAACAATTGAAAACATTACACAACCCAGTACAAAAAGAACAAAGCATAGGGAACAATAGCTTACCAAAGCTTTACCTAACAAGCTCAGTGCAGACAAGGAGAACATGTTGAGACAAAATGGGAGAAACCATTTGCAGGCTAAACAGGGATCCCACGCGAGACGGATGAGTGCAATATGTGCCGGAACAAAACAATGAAATGGATAATAGCATGTCAATGACAATGAGATAAGAAAGCAATAAGAAAAAGAGAAACACAACCAGGCAGAAAGATGGGACTTTGGCCAGTTTGGCCACCAGAGGCATTCATTTTGGGAAAGTCAGTGAGCCTACTTGTTAGCTGTGTTTGCATTGTGAGAAGCTCAAAGTGCGACAGAATGAACTCCATTCATTTATCTGTCAAACTTGATTTTTTAAATTTTTTTAAAGTGGGGATGCAGGGCTGCAACAAAGCAATAGTTGCTGGTCCCTGTGGTGATTAGTTTAACCAACCACTGAGAGGTTTGTCCTCTAACACAGTGAGCGCTGGCCTCTGTCCCTCAGCTGGCCATCACAGGGGTCACTGCTCTCCCTCTGCCAGTGTCACACAACAAACTCTCCTGGGACAACGCGTCTGTAAGTAACCCTTTGACAGGGAAGCACTTCATCATATTCAGCTCACATACACACACACATACAAGTGGAACCACGAGGCACTTTAAATAGCTGCTCTAGGCAGCTGTGCATGTTGGTGACCCTTTAAGGTGTAGTTTTTAACATTTAGAAAAAACTTTTTTCAGTTTTGCTCAAACTGTCACATTCACACAGCACTAAATCAGACAGATATTCTGTGATAAAAACCCAACTATTCCTCTGCCTCCCATATTGCCTCAAATGGCTCCACTGCATGGGCATGAAAGCAACCAGTCAGAGCCAAGGACTCTCTAACCCAGCTGTCAATCATGTCAGTCATTGCTCATGAACTCTGGTCAAACTGTCAAACTAGGCAGTGCTGATCAAACATGTCAACTATTTCCAACATGGCAGCCCAGTCAGAAACTTTCTCATTGAACATCTAAACAGTACACTAATATATGTTTCTGAAAATGTTTCAGGTGAGAAACATGTAATGCAGAAACAGAATCTTGATTCATATTTGATATGTGCAGCCTAGTTTAAACATAGTTTAGCGATTGACATGATTGACAGCTGCGTTAGAGACTCCTCCTTGATGGTTGTTTTCAGTGTGCCACTGTTGTTTCTAGCAAGCGCCATTAGAAGCAGTAGGAAGAAGGACATATTATTTTCACAGACTGTCTGTCTCATGTACTACAGAATATAGTGATGGTTTCAAATATGACACAAAGTTATTTTCATGAAAGGTATGATGTTTTTGTAATTTTTAAAATATCACAATTTCTAAACATTTTATAAAACCTTGTTTTGATTTAAACAATCAATGTCTTATCAAAAGAATTAATTAACTTTATTCTGATTGACTAATTAATTAACTTATTATAACAATTAACCAAGATTTTGCATGTTCATAATACACAATAGAAATTTATTTGAGCCAATAAGAAGCTGTACTGTCTCACTTAGAGCAATTTAAGTGTTGCAGATCCAGTTTATGATATAGACTTTGAAGAGAATTACAGTATTTTTATAGATGAAAATCTACTGCAGCTCCTAATAAAAAAAAAAAAAAGCTTTTATGTGTGGGAGGATTCACTGTATCTCTCATCCAATCACAATAGATCAACACAAAGCTGTGAGTGGTAACAGAAGTAGCGCCTTTGGATGTGCAATCTATTGAACATGAGGTGACACAGCTGGTAAAGTTCAACAGCTGTAATATCCTCTCACCCATGTCCAGAGTTCTGTGAATAATTTAGTGTTTCAGTGGATTATTAATGAGGTTGAGCTGTAAGAAATGGTCAGTGCCTCCAGCTTTTCACAGCGATAATACTGAATGAATAACCCGATTAAAAGAGCCAACTCCTCCACAAACAGCAGTGACTCTTTCAGAGCAACACAAGCATGCTCTCCTTTCTCTTGGCAGCATACGTGGCTGTAGAAGCTTGCATCCCTGCCGCTGGTCCAATGAAAACACCACAATTTAAACAGACTTCTACAGCACTGCAAAGGTAGCATTACAGGCACACATATTGTACCTCCCGACAACACCCCAAACCAATTCCTTCTTCAATTTTCTCATCTTGTCTCTACAGTGTTTCCATCTGAGCACTTCATGCAACAAAAGCCTGCGAGTGTCCCTCCAGTTAGAGCAACACAAACATGGGAAGGCAAGCCAGAGTAATTGAGAAAACCTGTTTTCACACGGCTGTGTCATGTTGACGCCACTGTGTGATGAATAAGGCCTATTCATCATTTCATGTCACACCGGTATTTGTAAAAAATAAAAGCAAAATGCAATCTTTGTACACTTAACAGAGGACGTGAGTAAAATCGGAACTAATTTGTGTCAAATACATTTTGGGTACACGGTACAATTTTTCGATGATACATTTAGGTGTATGCTTGTGAAACTGAACTTGCATATTTGGTCTGTTCAATCCATTTTGCATCTACCTACAGTTGCACAACAATCTGACAATAATCAGGTTCATATAAGCCAAGAGGCACATTTTAAACAATAACAATCCCCCATGAAAAATACAAAGATAAGGAGTAATTTCCAAAGAGGTCACAACCCCAAAAATAGATTAAAATATGGTTTTTGAGAAGTAATAACATATTCTCAAATATCTGGGGCGCATTTCTTGTCCTTTCTTACCTGTATTGCCAGAGACATACTTACCGTATGACAATGGTTTACCAAACGAGCATTAGACCCATTCATGCAAGACAGCTATCGCAGGTTTATCTTTTTTGCTGGATTCCCAAGCATTGTTTTGAAGTAGTAGCTTGTATGCAGCCATTAATCACACTGACAAGAACAGGAGTATAGCTTTCAGACTGAAGACGGATTGATGCTGAGATGAGGCTCGTGCCTTTGCCATGATGTGGTGGACGGTGATGCTTATTAGTTTGCTTTTCTTTTTGTTTTATTCTACTCTGCCCATAGCAGTCTTGAACTTTACCATGGCACTTAAAAGGTTGTGCCTGAGGCAAAAACAAAGATTTGATTTAAGATTTACCATTTAAATAGCTCATTCGACAAAAGATTGCCTTTTTTGACAGAGGATGTAATAAGATATTTTAGATACGGCAAAATTAAAGATTCAGACTTTCAATTTAACATGAAAATATAAAAGCTTACCTCTGTCTGCTAGTCGCCTGCACACAGATGTGTAGCATAAAATCTTTTAACAGAATGTGTCCTAGTATGTTAGACAATAAAACCCTTGTTTCTATGGTAGTCATGATAAGGGAAACACACCACAACAAAGACAACTACTGTGCCTGCAGTTTCTCTATCACCTGTAAGTTGGTTTGTGGTGTGCATGCCACAGGGTGCATGACACCATGCCATGAGGGTACGCCTCAGTCTAGCTGAGCTGTAGTTGATATAAACTGAGATGTTTCAAAGTGATTTTGGAGCGTCCATCTCTACTCCCCACTCTACTAGAAATCAAATTTCCTTGTGTTACAGAAAATTGCTTGACATTATGAGGCTGCACCAGAAGCCCTGTGCATGCAGATGAGGGTCCCCGCTTAAGGCAATCCAGGACTCAAGCCTCCTAAGTCTTTATCTGCCAACCCCCAGGATAATGGCACACACACCACTCCTCTCCTCTGGCTGTGGTCTAGCATGTTGGCGTCACTGCCAGACTTCATATAGCACACGAGGGAAATGCATTATTCCAAACCCCAATTTTTTAATCAATGTGGAACAATTATGTTGGAAACAAGGTTACATGAAAAATACCTACATATCATTCTGACATTTTCATGTTTCATTTAATAAAACAACAATATTCCAATCATTTCTGAGATGAGAATTTGTAATATTTTTCCTCTACAATAATCACCCAATTTATACCTTGACTAAACCACTGCATAGTTGGGATGCAAAGGATTGTGTAAGTTAATGCCGTCTGAGTTGGACCCTAAGATGGCATTATGCAGGGTGATTTACGGTATTTTCTGGAAGTGGAAGACTTTAATATTGCAGAATTTACACTACATGAGCATATTTAGGTGGTATCAGGAATTAGCTCCACAGGAGACATTTATATTCAAAATGTAACCTAATATTTATGAAAGCAAGCTTATGAGATCTGTGATGAAAAGCTGAACGCAGCGACACCTGCAAAAAGAAAAACCTATACTTTGTGCCGTTCAGAGGAATTAGAGACTATGAAAGTGTTTACAGTTGTCTTGTGTGAGTGGAAGTCAGTTTGGGGTACTTTTGCAGGTGTTAACATGAAGTTAAAACCCTGCATGGGACCCAGCAGTTAGTTTAGGCCTAGTTCCAAGTTTTGAGATATTTTGCCCTGTAATGTGCTGTCATGGAAAATGTTTAAACGTAAAACACTCTGCCCTTGTTTTCAGCTGAGAGGATTTTAAGTTGTGAAACATTTATAATGCTTCAAATACATGTCACATCTATTGAATGAAGTGTTTCTTGCCAATTAAAAAAGAGTTTTGATGCTATTTATAGAAATCATGGGTGAAGTTGAATGCATAATTGCAAGACAGTTGGGTCAAGCATCACTTTGATTTGTCACTGGTCAGTCATGTCATGTTTGCGTTCATGTCTCCTGCCGCTGAGGTAGGAAAACATATAGAAACATAGTATAAAGAGTAGGTGACATCCTCAAGGTCAATATTGTACACGCCAGAAAACTGGGAGACAGGCTGTCATTTGTGACAAACCCCTCAACTACATGTAATTCATACAAATGTTCTGTGGCTGAGCTGTGGACTGTGCTATGTCATAATGTAACCACATGTGAGGTGTACTTGCACACACACTCACTTCATCACCCTCCTGGCATATCAGTCCCTTATCTTTCAAAACACACTCACGGTTGTGTTCCATGTCCCAGTGATGGAATTCTAAAGAAGGTCAACCTCTGGAGAGTACTTTCGGCCGCAAAGATAATCCACTTTGATGAATTTGTTCACATTCTCAAAGTGTCATCCTTAAAGCCTTTTGGAGGTATCGACTTCCACCTTGATATGAAATAGATGCTTCGTAAATCACTTCTGCTCAGAAACACCGTTGTGCTTGTGACACATCAGCCTGAATTGAAAACTTGCTGAGAATGACAATATGATGTGTTTGTGATGTTGCAGCTATGGGCACTTAACACTTTCAGTAATTCAAGAACAGCATTCTGCAGACAAAATAGTGATTTTTTTTTTGTTTTAAATTATATTCTCCTTTTAGTGCTTTTCTTGTAGGCTTATTTTAGATCAATCTCCTGAAGAGGAGGAGTTTGAGATCAGAGGGAGGGGAAGTGATTTCATAGACTGTATACACATAATGGGGAGGGAGCATAAGTGTGGGTGACCTCCTCTGATGCCTAAATGACTATTTCATGGAGGAAAAGCTCATTATCACCACCTAAACATCCCACCTTCTACATGACAGCACAAGTGAATCAACTGTTGTCCAACTGTATCAACTGTGAGATCCCAGGTTAGTTTTCATGTAATTGTGTCCCATGGAACACAGCAAACTACCACTTAGAGTTTTGCTAATGGAGAAGTATACTCCCTAACTAATTTAAACCATCATTAGAATTTCATTCATTAGACTTCCCAAGGAGAAAACTGTCAAGAACGGTCAGTGCTGGGTTTGTGCGGAAATGAATTTTGCCTGTAAGGCACATTATCACCGAGACTCCCCATACTCAGGGTCACAGTGCTCTTGTTTAAATACAAAGCTAGCTTTGCCATAGTACTCCTAGCTGATGTAGATGCAAACTACTGCTTCTAAGTTACTGATGTTGGGGTGCCTGTGGCAAGGGGAGCGTTTCTGGTACACTCTGTGAATCTGCCTTTGGACAGGGACTCCAGCAGGGCTACCTGGAAATTTTACCACCCACCCTTGTTCTTGTAGCTTAAGAGTTGGAGCCCATTCATCAGTGATGAGTCTTCCTCTTGAGGGTTAACTGCTGAGGCCCTGCTCAAAACACCAGCTCACAAGACCCCACTGCATTTTAAAATGCTTGCTATCCAAGGCTGAGTGACTCTACTTTGGGGATTTTGGTATGTTAATACGGTACTTTTCAGAGTGCTTGCCCCTCACTCCAAAGTTACATTTCTGCATGATGGCCACGTTCCATAGGTAGGAGGATAGCCCGAGAACCTTCTGGAAATAAGTTAAGCAAGGCAGGTGGTGACCTGTCCAGTGCCAACAGCACCACTAGGCAGATGCTCCAGGCGAGAGTAAAATGGACCAGGAGCAGTGTCTTGGCAAAGGGGAATAAAAAACCCTGCAATGGCTGCAGTAACTTTCTACCCAACGGCACTTCGGACAAGGCACCACTGTAACAGAGCAATTCAAAATTCTTATTATTATCACATTTTCTCTATGTGTTTTATTTCATAGGAATGACAATAAAACTACAGCCGAAGAAAAATATTTATCAGGTTACATTAATCTCTTATCTCTTTCATATCCCTAATCTCTACTCTGAGCTCTCCGCTCTCCAGGTCCTAAAGAATGAGTGTGTACAAAGCCAGGAACCAAACAAGCTGTTGTGAGATAATAGATCACAAACATTTCTCAGCTGCATTACCTTAAAGATAATATACAATCATTAGCTATCCTAAATCGTACAACTAAAATTTACAATGAAAATTAATGTTTTGTGAACGCCAAACTTCAGGTATTTCAAATATAAAAACATTGAAGAATTATACAGACATTAAGACCACCAACACACACAGGTAAAAATGCCACGCATTATACTAAAATGACTGAATCTGCTTGTTTTGTCACCAGGAGTTGTGTAAGGAGTGACATGACAAGAATCTATTTTGTTCAACTACATAGGCCAAATCACAAAGGCGTATGGCCAAAACTAGATCTGATGACAACCAGAGATTGTGGGATGTTTTTCAGTATCTTTATTTTATTTGATAGAAAAGGACTTAATGTAGGTTGTTAGCGAGGTCACTGAAAGCAACGAGTCTTTGAAAATCCTGTTAAAATCTTCTTTATATTATCAAACCATCCTCTCATTTAAAGTGTCAGCAAGACACTTGCTGCTGTATCTCCATAAACAGATATCGGCATACATATGCAGAATCTTTAGGCAAAGGGGCAAGAGTTTGGTATTGGAAGTGTACTGGTGTCTGTTTGTAGTCCAACTACAATTGACCAATCACTCTTGAGCGGAAAAAGAAGGGGGTAGAATGTTCTGGCCAAAATGCAATCTTGGAACCTATGGGCTACCATTCGACCTCTATTTAGCTTCATTTTTCTGCATTCATATTCAGATATCTGGGGAGACTAGCCAACATGTTGCTGGACTTGTCTCAAGTTGTTAATCAAACTGTAAGTGATGCCGGCACACGGAAAAGGAAGTCTTAGCTCAGATATAGCTGGCTATGCTGGAACCCCTGGAATTTTGGCCGTTGCCCCCAGAGGCTATATCATCTTCAGACGATCGCCGATTAGTTCTAAGATTGCTGTATGTGACAGGCAAGCCAAAGACAGAGCAAACCAAGTATCTGAGGATTTAAGTGAACTCTATCAGAAGAAACACACAGATATTAAAGGGACTTTTATTTTTCTTAAAACACCGGTTAGACAAAATTATTTTACGAAAAACCTCAGTCACCATTAAGAGAAAACAGTTTGGCAAACAGTCCATCTCCATAATTTTCCTCATCTTGTGCCTGTTTGGAGTCCCTTGACGCAGCCTTCAAAAGATGCTACTGGAGGGAATTAAGAGGCTGGCTGGATCCATGGGTACCTGGTCTCACAAGCTGCAGCTAATCCAGTGGACAGCCAGAGGAATGTGGGCAGGAGAAGCAGCAACAGGGTCCATGATAGTGATGGATGTCTGTCCATAGAGCAACACAACATGATGAAAGTTATTTAAAGTATAATGTATTTAGCCCTAAATCAAAGATATTGCTCTTGATGACATTTTTTTAAGCAAGACTGCATTATTTTAAAAATTTACTTATTTACTTGCATTATAGCTGGTTAAACAGCTGTCTAGATTCACTTGGTTTACAGTTACTGTGTAACACCTACAGCTGAGAAAACTGGAATACAACTGGTGGTGAAATTCCTCTGACTGGTTTTGAAATCCTTGCTACCTTCTTGTTAGCTGGACTAGCAAAAGGTTCTAGTTAGTAATTCTTAATAGGCTAACTTCATGCATCTGCAAAATTTGCATGTCAACTCACCTGGGAAGCTCTTCTTTGCTGTTGAGTCTTTGACATGTAAATGGTTATCAGCTTTTCCTCTATAAAAAGTCAAAATGTGCTTGGCGTCAGTTTTTGGCAGCTCTGCTATACTGATGCCCCCTCATTATGGAGATTATATGGAGATCAAACTCCTCCTATCAATACCTGAGTTCTTACTGAAAGAAAAACTGCCAAAAAAACCCACAAACAAACAATCAAAAACAGAGACGAATGTCACTGAAAAAAATATTAAATGCTTTTTAGTTAGAAAATACACTGACAATGCAAAAAAATGAATCAATAGAATACCATTTTAAGTTCATGCTCAAAAACCTAGCGACTATTCCAAATTCATGTTTTCTATGGCTGTGTCTTTGCTTTTAATACAAATTTTTGTTATAAAAGCCTTTCAAATCTCCCTTTTTTGGTTTTGATGAATATTTTATATTTCAATGCCAGTGTTCCATTGTTTAATGACAGTTTATTTTCAATGCCAAATATTAGTACTTCACATTTACAACATAGTGACAAAGATATTTGGTGTTACACAGTGGACAAACGTATATTCTCCTTTGTGTTATTTTTAACAGTGGAATCCTTAGCATTTGTGTGTTGATACTTCTCACAAGGAGGGGAGGGATCTACACACAATTATGTAAAAGAAATTTGATCTACACACAATGTGTAAAAGAAACTCACAGCAAATTGATTGAGAACACTTTCTAATACCTAAAGAATATCCACAATTGGACTTTAGGTTCAAAGTTGCCACCTGTAGTATACATATCAATTCCAATTTTAATCCATCACTATTTTCAAATTCATTTAAAAACCATGTTTCTTCTTGTTGTAAAGATGGCGATACTCAACGCCACCACAACAAATTAACCTGGTGAAACTAAGACCTTCATCCTTTTCATTGCTTTACAGCAGTAGGCTAAGTAATGCAAATAACAGCTACTGTGGCCCCAGTCTAAAGGTCATTAGTCATGCTTATGGTGCATCCATCTATTTTGATATTATTATATAACTGAATATTACTGCACAATATTTCCATAAGCTATTTGTGAGGTTGTCAACATAGTGAGTACAAACACCTCCCACTGGACTAGTAAAGGTACCGCATGGGTCAGAGAGTTTGAGTTGCACGATCAAGGAAAGATGCAAAATTGTTCATAATTTAGACATGACATAAGAAACACAAACAATCCAATTGCTCATCGTATATAGTGGACTGCACTGTAGTTTTAAAGTAAGAACACTAAAGCCCTATTTACACAGGCCTGTGCCTGGGGACCTCTAGTAATTTAATTCCAGAGGTCATCTGTGATCTTAATCCCACAAATCCACGTCTGTTATTTGTCAATTAAAAATTCCATCACAAATTCCCTATCATATTTTGCCAAATATAGAGATCATGTGATAATTTTAGTCCCATGCAAACTGCCATTTGGGGTCATATTTGTTTGTTTTTTATCCATCCTTTTTCTGCCTCATTTCTAGTCAAGAGTTGTAGACATGACAATTATAAATTAAAATTTTGACAGCATTTTGGGTGCAAATTCAGGAGGTTTCTCTTGCTACACGGCATGGAAAAAACAAAGACAAGGCAGAAAAAGGAAGCTCAAATCCATCAGAAAAGTGTTGGACTGGATACGTCCATTAATCTTAGAAGAGCATCCAGTTCATCGGAAAATGACATTAAAGGGGTCTGATCCCATCTGCTTATTGTTTTTGAGGCTGTCACATCCTTCGTGGGTACAGTAGTCCAGCTTTGACATGTTACCCAAGGGAAAATGTCAGTGAATTCAAATAAAACACATTTTACTTATTTTGTTTATCCTGTGTAAATGCACTGCATGAAACACAGAAAATCACATGAGGTCCTCTGGTAATGCTGGTCTGAATAGGGCATAAGGCAGTAGCTATAGCCGTTTCATGCTCTCCTGTTTTTGTGGCAGTTTGCCTGATATTTTGTTGTCCGCCTGAAGTGTAATTTTGAGTTCATGTCTGAATATTTCCTGCTGAGTGCTGTTTGGGATATGTAATCATTCACTGATAAAAGTGAATCAGCATGACCAAGCAGGGCTTTTATTTTTTTGGCTCATGGTAGGACTCAGTCACCGCTCAGTGCCAGCTGCTCTCTCTGTGCACTGAAAAAGCATTAATATGATTTCGGCATTCTGCAGCCTTCTCTTGTCTTTAATGGGAGTGTAAAATCAATTTTAGCCAGTTAGTGAAAAAATCTTTCATTAATATGGTCCGAGGTTGATTTTTTTCCTTCTTGTCCTTTCTTTCTTCTTTCTCTATCACTGTTATCTTTCTTGCCCTATTTTCTTCACATGGCTACAAATGAGCAGGTTGTAAAGGATTCATTATTATTATTTGGAGATGAGAAAAGCAATTTAATCATAAAATACAAAATAATGTCCAGTATTTACCCCACACAGTAATGATATAGTTAAGGGAATACAATTTTCAGTATTTGAAGCAGTTGTAGAGCTAAGTTAGCAAAAAGATATTTGTGTAAGAAATAGAAGGTTTTCGCTTTTTATTTTTCCCTTCAGTGTCAATACCAATGTGACTGTTCCTTTAGGAGACTGACTGAGAAATCAGCTTCAGAACCAACACTTATTGTTATGACACAAGCTGGCACATTATCCAGCAGTATGATCAATACGTGAGTGGGTTGATGACATAATGTCACTGTTTTGATAACATACTGAGTAAATGCTTCCCCCCCGTCTTTTCAGAGTAATCAAGTAACCTCCACTCTGGCACAGGCCGGTCAAGTCAGGAGCCATCCAGGCCGTGTTGAAATAAGCTCATGGATGAGAGGAAAGGCGAGGGGAGGAAACAATGACCACTGCGACCAGAGACACGCCCTGCTGTGGATGAGACGATGTGTCCGCTGGAAATGAGCCAGAGGATGAACTGAGTGACGTCCCCAGACTGGTTTTGAGGCAGGGTATGTGGGAATTCACTTTCCTTTGACACCAGGCGCACCAAGGGCTCTGGCAGCACAGCAACCACTTGGCTGAGAGTGGGAAATCCAAGGAAACTGCTCGCCTCGCAAACATCCCTGTCGACGGGGTAATTCCCACTAGCTCACTTCCCACTGCCACTATTTATTTTTAATCCCTAAAAGACTCTCGTTCCATCTAAAACAATACATAATATCTAAGCAAAGCCACAAAAGAGAGAAAACACAGCCTCATGTTTAGCTTTAGCTGCCCTATTATGTTTATTGCTGGATTTAGTGCAATAAAGGACACAGTCTGAGTGAGACAGAGATAGGCAGAGTGATAAAGAAGAGCATGGCACAAAAACAAGATAGCTCAAGGAAGAGATTGTCTGGGTTCAACCAAGGCAGCATTTATCCACATTCATCCCTATGGATACGGTGGATTGTTCATGACACTTTCACAGTGTAATTGTCAAAGAAGATTTTTCAAAGTGACAAAAGCAGAACGCAGAGCATGTATGCATGGACACAAAGATGTATTCACTATGATGTGCAAAATCTCCCGCCGTGACCTACACACATCACTCTGCGCCTTCCTAGGTAGTAGTTTTATTTTATATTTACTTAGTTTTGTGGGTTTTTTATTGGACACAGTCATTACAGTATTATATTCCAGATTTATACATATTTAAAGGGCTGGTTCACCCAAATTCCAAAAGGACATGTTTTTTACTACTCATAATACATAATGGTATCTAAAGGTGCAGATTATTTGCTATAATCAGCTGAAGTTTTGAAACATTTGCAGATTTCTGCCTCCTTACAAACTTATTGGAAGTTAATGGAGTTTTGTTTCTCATGCTTAAAGCAATGTATATTCTAAGAAATTCATAGTAATGCATCTTCTATGGTACAATGTCTCTTTAATTTGGATAATCCCCTGCATTTATCATAAAAAAGTGTTGACAAGTTGTTTCGTGGATTATCCAAAATAGCACAGTCTAGGGATGGGCATTTTAGGTCTTTTTGATATTAGAGTATCTTCTAACATAAGAATAGGGTCTAAAATAAACACTCAAGTGAAAATGAGGGTTGGGGTTAACCTTTCTTTCTACTGTAGACACAGCTATGATATGCATATTTGACAATAAATAGTTTGCATTGCACATTTATTCAATTTGTTTTGTCAAAATACTCCCAAACATCACTCTTATGCCTGGTTGCCACTCGGACTGACAGTAATGTTAGATCGAGTTATGTCTGACTAAAATTGGAAACTTTTTCAATAGAACAGGATGACTTTACATTTATATTTGTAATAGATCTGTTATTATTATTATCATTATTATTATTATTATTATTATTCTTGTTGCTGTTGTTGTTATTGTTGTTGTTGTTGTTATTACATGTTTTATTTTAGAAATCAAAAAATAAAACACACAAACAAATACTAGAGTCCAAATCGAGAACTCATGCCCATCCCTAAAACAATCACTGAGAAACTGATTCTGGGAGGAGGTTTTTCTGTTAAATTTCCATTATGAGAATAAAAAAAAAAGAATGGTTTTGTAAAACACATATGTAATACATGTATTTTTTTCAAAACAGTAAGCACCATAAATAAAAATACCTTCACCTGCATTGTACTGTTGTGGCTGTAATATGAGTGAACTGATCCTCTAGGAAGAAAAATGGGTTTGAGAAACCTGTGCTGTTAACTGTTTTTAAGGCGTTCTCATCTTTGGCTTCACTGAGTTTCACTGCCTATGAAGCATCTTCCTCTGAGCACTGCCACATATTCTAATCAGTGATTACACAGGCTGAATGGGCTCTTTAAAAATAGTTTCCCTGTAGATTAGTATGGAGAGGTACAGAGCTAGTACAGTAAAGGTAGAAGGAAGTTATATGCTCTTTGAGAGAAGTAAAAAAAACCACTGTGCTTCTCAAGATATTCTTTATAAGAGGAAAAACTGTCAATGCAAATATAATTCAACCACAAGACACAAGATGGCCCATTAAAATAAATGCTTTAACAGGTGACTTAAAATGGCTTCAAGGTACCACAAACCCTGCGATCACACTTCGGAGAAGACATTTTCTCATCTGTGACAAAACTTGAGTGTGCTGCAATTTAATGGATCAGAGTTCTGTGCATGGCAACAGATGGGGGTCTAGCTGGCATACCCCTCATTATTGAGCCTCCAAGCCCTCCTCTCTCGCGTTGCCACCTGTCCAGCAGGTCTAATGTTATTCTCGCACCTGGGCAGGCCATCACAAGCTATCATCAAAGTTGTGCTCTGAGGGCATCCAGTCTTTCTGCAACATGTCACAGCAAATAGAAAGAGAAATGACACACATTCACCTTGAGACTGCACCATCCACAGATTACACTTACTGAACGGCCTTTGAAAGAAGTTGTAAAGCCTTTCACATGAGGATATAGTTTTGAATGACCAGTGACTGCAGAAAGTAACTGAAATTTCCCTTGGCTAACCACAAGAGCACATCCACATTTATTCTGGTGATTAACAGAGTATGTGTTTATTCAAACCACGTTCTCACATTCTAACCTAAACTTCCTCTTATCTCCCAGCAGGAGAAAAACCGTTCCAATCATGGGAAGGAGCAGCTGACAATGATTCAAATGGGCTAGAACAATGCTCTCAGAAGCAGCTGAGAGATCCATATGTATGAAGATAACCGTGGCATCAAACAGCTGAGTCCACTTGTTTACTTGTCTCTGAACAGGAGACGCATAAGGAGCTAGCCATGTCTGCCATGCCTTCATGATTATTCCTGTATTTTGCGTAATGAACAGTCTTGGACACGATTCTCAAACTAAGCAGCTCTTTCTCTTTTTAAATTTTATTTCCTGTTTTTTTTTTTGGTTTTTTTTGTCCTTGAAGTTGCATCTTCCTAATGCATCACTCCTAGTGTTGTGTTATTACTGTAATAAAGGTACATTCAACATGTTCTTGCTTTTCATAATATGCCACCCCACGATAAGAAAAGATTTACTGAATCCTTATGAAAGGGATGTCAGCATTCTACTTATTAGACTTTTTGGAGGCTGCACAAGTGGCAGTCAACTCTGTTCATCCATCATGTGTAATCTGTGGTTTTTGCCTAGATTGCCACAGATATCTTCTGCAAAGAACAAACACCTCATCTGTCATCAGGGCTGTGTTGCACCATTTCAGTCTGTCCACCCCAGATGATGCCAAGTGTGTGAGAGGAGACATAAGTTGTTAGGCTGATAGCTTTGCAAACATCTTTTGCAATGTGTTGAAGCGTCAGTTCTTGCTTATGGACACGGGGTATGTGTTTCTTCATTGCTTTCATTAACAGAGCTTCTCTTCAGCATAAGGTCTAAGAGTTGATTAAAGGAATGTTTGCTTAGAGGCAGGAAGAACAAAGGTTTCACAGCGCTGCACAGGGAGCACAGTATCTGCACAGCTGCCATTAAAAACTGTAATATCGGTTTAGCCTCCCGGACCCCAGCCATCAATAAGAAGGTCTTCATGACTGACAAAGGCAAACAGGCAAACAGCAAACAGCTCACAGGCACAATCCCACCTGATAAGGCTCATAACCTCATTCACTCTTCACTGGAGGAGTTAATCGAGTCAGGCTGACATCATGAACTGAGATAATGCCAATAAATACCGTTTTCTCACACCATGTTCGATAATTATAGCTCTCTAATCCACCAATTGCCAGAGTCTAAAGGTGAAGACACTGCTTTAAGATAAGCCTCGCTATGTTCATTATTGCAATCACATGGAAAGTGTTACTTTTTCTGTGCTAAAGAATTTGATCCATTGTGTATTAAAAGCGACCTTGTGCTCTAGGAGCTTTTCATGTCACCACCAGTTCTTATTCCCCATGCAGCGACACTGAAGAGAAAGTGGAATTAGTTTTTTTGTTCAGCCCAAGCAGCTCATACTAATGGGTCTTGCAGGGACTGTTGTTTGTACTGGACTATTTCGCCTTTGTTCAATTATGTATTCATGGCTTTACTCTTTACTCCAGAGGAAATAGGAAATACATAACTATTGACTGCTGTTGCCAGGGCATGCTTCTCACATTCTCAATACAACGACTTCAACATGTTCTGATCTCAGCCCCCTGTCCAAACAAGTGTCTCTTTCACTCAATTCTCAGCCTCCTGCGCAATGTGTAATTTTGCACTGTCATAACTGATATCTATGACAGTCTTGCTGATAGTTCCTTCATAGACTAACAATCATCAGATTTGCTCATGTCCCCATGTTGACAGAAAAACAAGAGCTTCAATTTTATCAGCATTGTCAGTTCAGCAGTCATCCCAGTCAAGCCACACTGAATGCCCTTGACTACAAAACACTCTCCGGTGCAGGCTATTATTCACACAATTGTTTACTATATGCCACAAAGAAAAAGCGTGCTGTGGCGTGTACTCTACTTTTATTAACCCACCTTCCAAGAAACTTCTCCGCAATTAAAACCAAATCCCCTTCGACTAATGTGTCTTGATTGCTATGTGTCTCAAGTGATGGATGCACGGTGTGGGAAAAGTCTGTTCACACACCGTTGCTGAGGTATCATTTCAGCCCCTGGAGAGAGGGCAGAGTCAGGGTGGGGTGTGGGCTAAGTGATGTCCCTGGCTGAGCCCTCCATCACACTCTTCACAAGACGGAAAAAGAGAATACTCTCCCTCCGTTAAGGTTGATTGTCCACAGTTGGCTGTCGGCACATATTAACCTTGTGAGCTTTGAAATGTTAAGTTCTATTTATGTCCAGTGTAGTATATTATGTATTTACATCAAAAATGGGAAATCAAGTATGTGGGATAATTATAATAGTTTTACATTATCAGGGCTATAAAAGTAAGGTCTGTAATCGAAATTGAAAATTATATTATATTTATGTTTGTAAATGAATGAGAAAATGAATCTAATTGGAGACAAACAGTTTTGTTATAAAAGACGGAAATCTGCTAAACAAACAATAGCCAATGCATACACTTTTCATTTAAAACCTACATTTTGTAAATAAAACAAAACCATTTTTAACATGAAAATAAATTACTGGAATAAAACATCGAGGCTAACTTGCCTTTAATAACAGGAAAAAATGGCAGTTGTAATTTCTTGTAATATATTCTATATTATTTATTTTTCTTCTCTACACAATGTTTAATAAGCAGTGTCATTTAATGCCCCTGAATTAGAGATTATAAAACACACTTTTGAATGAATCTAAAGACCAGTACGTAGAATGTAGTGTCATTTGTTTTAAGCTGGTAAAAACACTGAATAACACAGCCAGTGTTTGATTTGTCCATTAAAGGCTACTGTAGAAACATGCCAGTGCAACATAATGATCTCTATGTACGAGGATCTGCTTCCTATGTAGATTAAGTGGCTCATTCTAAGGTAACGAAAACACAGCATTTCTTTTTTTCAGTTGATTATACACTAAAGAAAATATACTTTTCATCTTACTCCATTTCTGCCTATCCCCCTAAATCCTACACAGTGAAACATTAAGGGAAATAAAATTGATAGTCATCTTTTAAACAATGTCCTTAAAAAAGTTTTCTTTCATGTAAATGCCAATAAATCAACAGAAACACTGTTGCAAAACCAGTTTGCATCAGTTTATTTTATCAAGAGAAGGAATGGAAATGCCTTTGAGATATTTAGAGATTTGCCTCCTCTTGCCTTCCAAAGGCATGATATAATGAACTAAAGAACCAACAAAATAAAAACTAGATAAGTGTTCATTGCTATGTACTCTATGCCAAAGATTCCTGATTATTTGCACTTTAAGAGTTGACTAAGAGCTGCCTTTATCTTTGACCACAAAAGGGGGTCAAACAGAAGCTCGTCTCTGCCGGTTTTCAAATATCACAAATGCCAATTTTTTTTTTTTACTGAATTCCAACAGAGCACCACAAAAACAAAATCACAGTTCAAGTCTTCTATATTTTTATTATACAGTTTACCTGCTGATCCTGCCTCAATTACATAAGCCAAACTCCCGCTGATTGAGATTCTTGTCATCTGTATCAAATAATAAATACCAATCCTTGATTATGGGTTCATTCATGATAGCCTGTTATGTTCCTAATGCATGCAGTCTGCGTGGATTCACATCCTCAGCAGAGCAATAACTGTCAGGTTTCAGCATTCCAAACATGTGCCAACCACATGCACACTGCAGCTGGAAATCCAGGAGAGTAAGAGCAGTTACTAAACGCCCCGCATCAAAGGAATTCCCAAATTTCTCCTTTCTCATACATTATTGATGATGCCTGATAAAGAAAGATTTTGTTAATATTTTATTTTATTTGAGTGGTAAAATTTGAATCCATAGTAAAAATTCACTTGATTTTACATGTGCGGCTTCAGATTCTCAACAGCAATCAAATTATAAAAAGAATGATTGGATATAATTACTACAATCAGACCACAAAAACTGGGTAACTTCAACTCAGTAGGTTTAACTAAATCATACAGTTTATGTTGACTGCCAAAATGGTTTGGTATTAATTGAATTTCAATAACGCAATTCAAAGTTTGCTATGTTTTTTTGCAAAACATCATGAAGATGATTCTTGTCAATCAGGGCCAAGTGTGAACAATTAATATTATGGGAATTTTAAAGTGAGTTGAGATTACAGAGCAACAGCATTTGAATTCTGTGCAGCTGCAATGGAAGTTAGCATTAATACTCCCCTGCACATTTTAACTCCATCCTATACATTGCAACTTGTTTGAGTGCTGAATCATCTAGACTGTGAGTCAGCTAAAACTTACATAAACATTTCTTATTTAAAGATGTCAATGAGAAATAGCTAACATATTTTGTTGGTACAGAGTGAATAGTTTTCACAGGTTGTAATTTGTGTATGTAATGTTGAACAAGGATTATCTCCTTCAACACTAGCTGCTCTGTAGCAAATGTGCTGTTAAATCAAAGAAATGATCTAAGAGAGGGCGTGTGGGGATAACTCTCTGTAGGTTGAACTCTAACAGCTATCCCCTTCACATTACACAGTCAATCGATGTGTTAAAATGAAATGATTAAAGGGGCTTTAACTAACCTAGCCACCCACAAAAAAAGAAAGTGTAACATAAACTGTAAGAAATGATACTCATCCAATCTGGTCATAAATCTGTTTGGAAAATGATTTTTTTTTTTTTTTTTTTTGCTGATGAACAAGTGGTCTGCAATGACTGTAATCACACATACTGAGATAGCGACTTTGTTCTTGTTCTTAAACACTGATTTGAAGGTTTTATTTGGAGCTTACGGCAGGCTTATACAGTACAGTAACATTTGCCAAATGGTTAACATATCTGGTATTTCCTCTGGGACTCCTCCTATGTGACTATGCTTCTTCTTTGCATTACATCTGAATACAAACACTCAGATAATATTCAGACAACGTCTCCACCAAAAGTAGTTTCTCTTTTTGGGTAATGTGGTATGTCCGGATTATTGCTTTAAGTGGAGCTGAATCATCGTGGCAAGATGGGCCGGTCATAGATGATTTCCCTGATGAAGTTAAGCGTGACTTACAAGGCCTCCGTTTATACCAGCCTATAATACCAACAGCTATCGTATCTGGGCCACATTACTGACACATCTGTTGTGAGATGAAGACCCCATAACAGAACCGCGAGGAGAGATTGCTCTGGTTTTACAGGGCAGTTGATATTGGACTGCAGATTGCAGCTCAAACAACATTTTACACATGAACTACAGTAAAAGTGAAGGCTGGAACAGCATCAAACCTTCAAATGAGGGCCACGAGTGAGAGAATGATTTGTTGACACGGGTGACAGAACATCAGTTTATCTGGCCACATGCGGTCACAGTTAGGGTGCAACGAATCAATGTGAAGATGAGACTGACTTTGTCCCAATATTTTTCTGCCTGTATCCCTGTTGTCTTACAGTTAATTCATGATTCTGTGTTCAGGGTTTAGATGACAGACTTTGAAAATATAACATTAACCAAGGACAGCAAGCCTAAGGTATTTCATATTGAACATCTATATTTTCAGCCTTTGGGGAATAATATTTAACTTTGATATTCCTTGGGTACATTTACACCTGTCATTGATGTGATGCGAATAATGTCCAATTAGGTCAGACAAAAATAGCAGAGCAAATAAATCATGTTCTGTGCTCCTGAGAAAGGAATGCACTTCACAGACTGTCAGGTGTGCAAATGAAATTACACCTCCCATGGGGAATGTGGACCATGTACTTCATTATTCCTCTTTTGGAGAGAAAGAAAGTGCACTCATCGCACTTTTCTTACCCATACACCTACAGTACCATTATTTCTGACACCAGCAGCTTGGTCTGACAGAACTACTATAGTATAAGCATCTAGGCTAGGAACCACGGCGAAAAAGAGAACTAATGAGTGTCTCACTTATGCTGTAGGTAGGCTACTGGACTGGGGAAACACCAGATCAGTTGTGTGTGTCAGTGTGTGTAAGGAGGGTCAAGTCATGTTAAAAGCCAAGTCTAAGACCTATTTATCAAGGATACACCAGCCATATTCATGTATTTATGTTTGTTGAACTTTTCTATTTACACCTTAAAGATGTAAGTTTGGGGTAAAACTACAGTATCCATTGAGCAAACTGATGTTCTTTCATGAATAGTAACAAATCATTCTGTTTCTACAAGCGTTCTGTTCATTCAATTTCATCGGCACACAAGAAGGAGCCAGATTGAACAGGTTTAACATCTCTGAAAAGAACCAATGACTCATGACAGAAGGACGGTATCCAATTTTGGCAAGGAAGCACAGGAGGAAGACAGAGGCACAGAAATCGCTGGAGTTCCAGTAGACTGTATCATCGGCTCAGCATGAACGTTCTCTTTCACTGAAACTGCCGAGCCTTGGCTTCCCAGGACTCACAGCGGTGACTCACTACAACAACTCCTCCAACTCTTTGGCCAAACATACCACTCAGACAACTTAGACTGTGGGGCCATATTATGGCACGAAACACGCAGACCTCCTTATGTGTTTAGCTGACAGTATTTTCTATAGGGATCTGTAAGTGTAGCAACTCCATGAACAGTTACTTCAATTAACACAACTACTACATCCACAAGTAGAGGAAGAAGTATTGAGATTGTATGACTCAGTGTTGTCGTATGTGGTTGCCAACCTTAAAGTTAGAGAGCTCCAGTGGGAAGCATGATAAATCTGATGGGGTTGCAACATTAAAAAAACAAACAATAAAAAAAAAACCCCTTGAAGCCTCTAAAACCATTCAAATTAAACAATAAATGGGAAGGGCACACAATTCTTTGGTTAAAATGCTTTGAGATATTATTCACCTTTGTCGATTGGCTGCAAGTAGACATTGCTTAAGGACGCCAAGCCAAAAACTTTAGATACATGTAACTGATGTGAAAGTTGAAATACCACAATGTAAAAATAGTCACGTTCTGCTTACAAAATTACTTAAGAACTTTTATTAACTGTCGAAATCAAAAATACTGATGTGGAATAAACTCTCTCAACTTGTTATATTATTAGATAACTTTATTATTAGCTGATTATTACAAATGGAATAATTTGAAGCAGCATTTTAATCTTTTAATCAGTGAAGATGAGGCAGATTTCAACTGCTTTTACAGTATATTTGTATCTACAGGCTGAGGGCTCAATGTTAGATATGTATAGTGGACTATGGATGTAATGACAGAACTGAACACAGAGTTGGGTGTAGGACCCTGTTTATTCCTATACGAGCTGCTTAGTGGTGCATGCTACTTCTGGTAGGCCCTTGCTTACTAGAATGAGGATAAAAATATTTAATTGTGTGTCTCATCTAGGCTTTTGAAATGTTATTAGACAAAATGCAACTCAACTCCTGATAGTAAAACAGTCATTTTATGGGGGTTCCAATGCTCAAAAAAAGTATGTACCGATCTACAGATGTCTCTTTCGGTATGAGAAAAGTCTTTTTGGGCTACAGCGCATTACATTACAGTGTAATTTCATTATTTGGCCACTACAAAAATTGGTTTTAAAGCCCAGCGCATTTCCTGGGGTCCTTAAACAGACATGTACAGCAACTTCTGTCAGTACTCTGCCTTCATTTTATCTGTATTTGTGCTCGTTTCTAAGAGCCTGGACGACACTATGCAGCACCATAAGAAATCATTGAGGTGAGACAGCCATAGGAAATAACGAAGACATTTTAAAAATGGAGGAACTGATGAATCAGTAAATTAATGAGAATAATTCTTCATCCACATGTCATGATGTATTTAATGCCCTCGAAGAGCACCCCTATCTACAACACTGCCTCTGGTAAAAGGTAAATCATTAGGATATCCTCCACCATGTCTGTTGTTGTCATAAATGTTTGACTCTGCCCTCTAGTGGATGTACTTATGTCAACGTAAAGGATGCATGGCAATGAAAGTTATTTTTCAAGTAAACTGATCTATTTCTGTGCATAAAGGAGGTGTACAAGAGCTCTTAATCTGCAACAACTAGTAATTTCATCTATCAAATAAAATTGATGGAAGAAAAAAGTGGGTTTTTTTCACAAATATAGCAGAGATGGTGGCAAAGTACAGTATCTTAAAACTGTACCTATGCACAGCACTTGAATAAATGTCCCTCCCACCACTGTCTACCACTACATAAGTTACTACTTCTAATAATGTCACTTGCAACGACAACCCTACACAACAAAGCAGACAAAGAGACAAACAAGACCTGTTACAAGAAGGAGGAGCACACATTCATAAAAAACTAAAACAATAAGGTTTTCTGAAGTGGCTTGATAGGATTTGACAAGCCTGATCGCTACAGCATGTCGTCCCAAAGTTTGATAGAATTTTTCTAATCCCCATTTACACACAAATCAGTGTATGGATTGACTGGAAAAAAAAATACCACATAGCTCTAACAATTCTACAACAGGCTTGTACGTTGTGAGCATATGAAAAACCACAGATTGTACAGTTAATGAACCTTGTGCAGACAGATCAATGTGCATCAGGTCGGCTATGGCGTGTGACCTTACTTCAACACCTCCTTATAGTCAAATCCTCCGGCTGCGTCAAGGATATCCATACAGTCTCAC
This sequence comes from Plectropomus leopardus, assembly GCF_026936395.1. Taxonomy (NCBI): domain Eukaryota; kingdom Metazoa; phylum Chordata; class Actinopteri; order Perciformes; family Serranidae; genus Plectropomus; species Plectropomus leopardus. Next base: position 28,876,044 of record NC_142181.1, read on the forward strand.
TCACACAGCCACACACCCACTATGCGCCTTTCTATTGTATGAGGGTAGGAAGCCACACTCTTAAATTAACTGGTCTACTGAAGCAGTCAGGGATAAGCTGACACTCTTAAGAATTATCATCATTATACTGCTCGGTCAAAAATGGGTATCAGATTATCAGTGATGAGAGTGAATACTAACAAATCTCCCTGCAGCCAAGTAGCTTGAGGAAAGCGGGGTGGCAGCTGTTGCCCTATAAATCTGATCATGTTTCTGCTCCCGGAGGGGCCCAGGAGACTTCCAGAAAGAGCAACCAGAACTGCCCAATATATTGGCATCGAATATCAGTGCTCAGCTGCACCAAATTCACAGCTTTCCTTCCTTCTTCTCTTTGACCTTAGATTTAGCCATCATTCTCAATGCCAAATGCCTCTATTAAATGATTATGCAGGGGATGAGATACCTATAAATGGTAGCACCCTTGGGCTTTTTTAAAGTGTAGAATTTTTTATTAGGGTTATAATGACTAGTGGTCTGATGAAAAAGGACAACAGCGATACAAAAACTAAAAAGGCAGCCAGCTCTGGTAACTTCACCAATGTCATTGGTATTAAAATGTACACAATATCTTACAACATTTTTTCTGGTCTCATAAGTGCTTAGCTGAAGAGAGAAGCACCTCTTACACTAACCTCTGTATAATCCCTCACAAAGAGCTCAGACGGTCCTCTGGAGCTCTCAGTGATGCCGCCATCAAAACCATTTTCTCTCCGTCTCTAATGCTATAGGCAGGGTGTTTGTCCCCAGCTACGGAAGATAGACTGTACATACTACCTGCAAACGACCTAAATATATTGAGCATAGAGCATGCTGTCATTACCGTGGGGAGAAAAAAAAAAGACTTGAAATGTGCTGTGATGCATTTGGGCTTTCATCACAATCCTGCAAACACACAATTTGATATCAAAGAAACGGAAAGAGCCTGCGCACTTAAAAAGACATCAGTAAAACAACAGTCTGCACTGTGAGATGCTAAAGGCTATTAAAGAAAGCCACACATTTCCACTCATGTTGAATTATGTACAATATATCACTGACAGACTGACCATAAAAGAAAAATAGCTCTTGTGTCTGTGTAGCGCATCCTCAGGGTAAACTCTATATCACATCAGAACCACAGGCCTTTCTGTAATAATGTCCACTGCCCAGTGGTGGTCTGTGGTGCCATGGGGTCTGCACATTGTGATCTGTGGCTCTATGACAAAGTGCTAACAGCCAAGGGCATTATTTCATGCTGTTCCACAGGCCCATAGCCTGACTCATCTTTTCTGATACATATCTAGCCCTAGGGATGATGTTCAGTTTAATTATGGATACATGGGACATCAGTCAAAGTTAATGTTGTTCTTGTTTTACACAGTCATCCATACAAGCTGCCTCTGCCACGCCATGATCATCCCTGAGAGATTTGAAAGGAGCGTCACAGAATCTCAGGGCCCGGAAGTGAGCAAAGAAGCCAGGTGAATCTTTGAATAATTGATATGGTCTAATTTTCCAACCAGAGCGTGTCTCCAGCTGCTGTCATCTAATCATCATTTCAGGGAGAAGGCATCAGAGCTTTGTTGCAGCATCACTGAATATCAGCGGGATTTTCCTCCGCCAATACTTGGAAAAGCTCTCTGTTGGGGCAGGGATCTCAAAGTGGTTCTTATATGGGAGCCGAGACAAGTACTGCGCTCAGCCCTCCTCTCCTGACAGTGGCCTCCGGCAACACTCATCCCTCCCCTGCTAGAGCTGCAGGCAATATGGCCATTACCTTCAGCCCTGTGGAGCTTTACTTCCCTGGGCAGCCACACACTCAGAGATGCTGATGCTCCTTATGAAGGCTCTTCCTTATGGCAAGAATATTAAAAATGTGCCTGGTGGTGCCCACTTGGGAAGATGTCCATCTTTATTGTGTGGGGATGTACTCTTAGAGCTAATGCACAGGTAACTCTCTCTCTGAATTGACAGGAATAGTCTCCCTGTGCAAAGATGACGTAATGTCATTATAAAATGCTGAATTAGACTGTTTCAATTGTTTAACATAGCCGCATCTAAAAAGTATGTATTTAATTTATCCCTTCCTTTGTTTCAATGGAATATGCAGACAGCTTATCATGGAGGCTCCCATTCCTTTGTGAAATAACAAGCAGTGTAGATTAATTGCAACAGTTCCAGCAACAGAACAGAAGCGATTTCTCCAAAAATATGCTGCTAATGACTGGGTGTCACCCTCCCTCTCTGTGTCTGTATGTATGCGTGCCAGATTGTAACCAGCCAGTCTGATGTGATAAAAGAATAGGGAGATGCACAGATGGCTAAGGTCATTACTTGATTGATTTGCATTGTGATTGTTCTTAAAAATGGACCATTACACTGAATTTGTCGACAATGAGGAACTACAATAAACGCCCCGCCATTGTATGTCTCCACCAGCCAGTCAACTTGCAGTCCAGCCTCTCCTCTTGTCTCTCTCTTTGTGTATGTTGTCTTTGTCTCTGTCACCCTCTGTGTGTTTATTCTGTTTCACTACCTGTGTGAATAAGCTTTGTTCGTGGGAGTCTTTGTAGTGTGTCCTCTTCAAGGTCTAAGAGGCAGAGTGGAGGTTGTGTGGTTACACCTGGGGTTGCTCATCGTCCTCCAGGATCCATTCTTAATATATATTTACAATCTATCTGTAATTTTGTCATTGTGATTAAAAAAATGATGTTGGTCTAATCTGTACATGCCACATATATTGCACATCTGGCCGTCCTCCTCTGTTGCTCCTCCTGAGGTTTCTTCCAATTTGCCTATAAATAGCAGTTGTCCCTTATGATTCAAGGGTCTAAGTATAAAGGATATGGTTTTCTGTACAGATCAGAGGCCACTTGAGGCAAATGTTTGCTTTGTGATATAGGGACATATTAATAAAACTTTTTGATTTGACATTGTTAAGCTTTGTTGTTCTTGTTCTGCTGCATGTCCGTTAGTGTGTAAGTTCACTGAGAGAAACAAAGGGCAGATACAACTCGTAGTCATACAATCTGTAAGTGTACGCATGCTTGGCTAAAGCTTATTTAGACAGAACAGAGGTGTAGCCATGATAGTAGGCAATTCTTTAAATATGGATGTTGCTACAAACAAGACAAATTCTAAAATGTGGACACTTCACACACATTTTAAACCCAGCAGCACAGAGGATCTATACAATCACCACAGTTTCAATGGGCACCCAAGATTAGTGTCAACAATACAGTATCCAACCCAATATGAAAAATGGTCACAATCTCCGTTCCTCAGTTATGACACTGAAAAAATTGTCAGAAAAGTGTTTTTGCAGAACATTATGATGTCACAGTGAAGATGGCCTTTGACCTTTTGGATATAAAATGTCATTACTACATCATTTTATCCGAATAGATAAATTTGGTACGACTGTGTCATAATTAATGTATGACCAAAAACTGGTTTTGTGAGGTCAAAGTAACCCTGAACTTTGACCTTTGAACACCAAATCCTAATCAGTTCATCCCTGAGTCCAAACGGACATTTGTGCCATATGTGATGGAATTTCCTACAGGCGTTCCTGAGATATTACATTCACAAGAATGGGGCAGACATGAGGTCACAGTGATCTTGACCTTTGACAACAAAGTCTGAGCTGTTTATCATTGAGTCAAAGTTGATACATGTGCCAGATTTGAAGTTTTTCCCTCAACGCACACCTAGGATATCGTGTTGAGAAGAATGGGATGCATGAGGGGACAGACAACCTGAAAACATAGAGCTTCTGGCCACAGCGATCACCAGCGTGGAGGCTTAAACAAAAAAAGCTTTCTCCAAAAAGAGTTAATGACTACCTTTTTATCTCTGTGCTGACATAGTCCCCAATTACCTCCACGATTTCCAAACGGATGATGAAGACTGTCAGGAGCGAAAATGCAAAGTAACTCCAACATCGAGACCAACACATGCTCTCCACTGCTGGAGCCAGAGACTCTTGGCTCTGAGTGAGAGCTTCCTAGCCAGCTCTTCTTGGCACCGCTGGCTTTCTGTCCTGGGCATACTGATTCTCATATCAGGGTTCATTTACATAATCCTGCCTGCGATTGGTCTCAGTTTAATGAAGGGTGGTAATGCATTTCTATAACAATGTTTCACCCCTCAACATGCCAACGTAAACAGAACAGTGTGATGACATCTGGTGAAGCACTCGCTGACTCTGTAATCATAAAAAAGAAAAGCCAGTCGTCGCTCAGTGGTGTCAGGGCTCTGACATTTTCAGACAAAAGAGAATGTCAAAACTTTTTTTCTGGATGCGTGCTGCTGGCTTCCAGTGTGGCAAACTGTGACAAGTGAGCAGATCCAACCTACAGTGTTAGCCATCAACAAAAATTCCCTCTCTTCTGTATCTATGCTGCAACTATCATCCAACAGTGCTGCCACTGGCACTGCAGCCTAGTCTCCAACCCTCTTAAATATTGTAGATTAGTTCAAAAATAAATGTTGTTTTTTTTTTTTCTTTCAAAGTACTGCTGAATGTGCCAGCTCATTATATGCTAGTTCTTGAACAGGGAACACAATTTTAATTTCCCAAGTCATACCTGTCAGAGGGGGAGCAACAATGCAGCAATAAAGAGAAATTTATAGTAAATAATTTCCGTTTTTATAATCTAGAAGAATGTAGTTGCTTTAGACTTTGTATTTTTAGATAAGCAGCAGGTTGTAAATATCTGCTCCTACAGGCTTCATGTGCACACAGTTGCCCTCTTCTCCACCTGACATATGCAAATGAGAGTAGATGAAGAAAAAAAACAAATGCCACGTGCAAGCTTTTATGCTAACAGTACTACTGAGTAAAAAAGGCCAGGGCCAGGTTTGAGTGCAATCCACATGTTCACATACTACACTGTTGTAAGTACTGCATAATGTGTGCATAACAAGTGTATGGTCGAGCAAGGGAAAGAAAGAGAGAGAGATGTTGCATACACTCAGAGTAGGAAGGTGTTGGTGATCAGAGCAAAGTTGGTAGAAAGTTTACAACATAGAGTTTGAGTTTGTTAATGAATAGTAGCTGCAGCTCATCAAGACCAAGATAAGCTCCTTGTTTTCCAACTGCTGGGTAAAGTGAAGGGTTGTTAGCTCCAGTGTGAGCATCCATGGTCTGGAAGCTGAAGCAGGAACAGTTAACATATTTAGGCCAAGGGCTTGAGTTGTCTGAATACTTTAGAGTGGTTGAGCCATGTGTGTACTTAAAATTAATGTGGATTCTAACAATATTGTTAGTAAAAAGAGTTCAGCATGAGTCAGATTTATTTGTACCAAATTGATAAGGAAGAGGAAAAAAAGAAGATAAAAAAAACTTGCAAAGAAAATCATATACCAAATAGCAATCACAATACCTAAAAAAAAACAACTAAAAAAACTAAAAAATGAAAAAGATTTTTATGATTTACCCTATCCCCAAAACAAACTGTCTATTAAAAAAAACTATATTCACCTATGATTTGGGGCTATGAATTCTCCAGTAATAAGTTAAAGATGTAGGCAGAGAACATTTTACATATACTAAATTAAAAGCATTATCAACAATTAAACCAAGCGTAGGAACACTAAAACAACTAAAAAAAAGTCTGCCTGAACTCCTAAACAGATGGCTCCGTATGTCTACTCTGTGAACACCTGACAGGAATTTCAGCTCACACCTCCAACCTCCCAACAGAGGGTTTCTTCTCAACGATGCAGCCCTGGTGGGGAGATTAAGTAGGCTGCCACAGGAGTGCACAATGCTTCATTAGGCCTAGCAAGGAGGGATGTCTGGGCCCGCAGCAATCTGGGACCCAGTGAAATGTCGAAGGACCTCTAATGTAATCCTGAATGCTACTCATTACTGCCCACTGTATTGACTATATTAAAGAGAGCCCGAATGATTATTCAAAGGATCAAATCAATTCTTCACATAATGCCTTCACTCAAGATCTAATCACGGCGTGCTTAATGTATTTAATGGTGCCAAGGCCAGTAGTGCATAAAACCATGCATGTGAAGGTGGTGATGTTAATGACTTAAGTAACTTGTGATTCCTGAGAAAATCCTTTAACCGGTGCTACTGTGCTGAGACAGTTGAGTCCAATCAAGAAACTTTTCAGTGTTAATTACAGCAGTTAGTTTTGTCAGTCAAGTCACAGGTCTGCTACTGCCAGCTTTTCTGTTGGACTGACAAGAGTAAGTGAGGAGTCAAGATGATAATAGTATATATATATATATATATATATATATATATATATATATATATATATATATATATATATATATATATATATATATCCCAGCCTTTATGATAATAAGGTGAAGCATTCTGACATCCCTCATATATAACATTAATTACCACTGCTGTTATTTATGGAGGAGAAATTTCTGCAGTAAATTTGACAACTCTAGGTGATGTGCCCATTGTCTATTCTCCCAGTTAACCTTTCACTAATTATATTATTTTTACATTTTAATTAACTTTTTTTTTAACTAGGCGAGTCATTAACAACAAATTCTTATTGACAATGGCAGCCTAGCAAATGGCAAAGGAAATACTGACTGTTATAATGAACAACTATGCGCACCATGTAGGCTGAGTGTTTTGCAGTGACATGAGTTCGAATCTGACCTGCAGCCCTTTGCTGGATATCATCTTCTCTCTCTCTCTCTCTCTATCTCTCACCCCACACTCCTTTCACTCTCTAGCTGTCATAAAGGCACTAAAAAGCCTTTAAAAATATTGTTAAAAAATGTGTTAAATGCTGAAAAAACCTACACTGACACCCATATAAAATCAGTAGGTACATTGAGGTTTTCTCTAAACTTTCATGCTCACTGCATCCTAACTTTTGTAGCGAGAGAAAAAAATGTTGCAGTAAAACTTTGGTACTTGATTATGGTGATGTCATGTAAATCCATGCAGCAGCAACAGCAGTGGTGCAGTTCTACCACACTGTGTGTTGTTTTAGAAGCTTGACATCTCTTGAGAATTGGGGAAATCCCTTAATTTTTTATGCGTCTTACAAAAGGTACAATGTCAAGTGGGAACTGAAATTCAGATTTGCCACTACAGTTTTTTATCCACACTTCAAAAAATACAGCCTACATGATTGCTATTGTTGAGGCCAGATGTTTCTTAGAATTATTATATATTTCCCTGCTATAGACTTATGTAAAATGCCCAAACCAGTCATTTAAAGAAGTGTCATGTTGCACTGTGATACAGCCAAAATCCTTAAATGTTGTGACGCAGTTGTTTAGTTATATCCCCCAGCAGTACTGTAACTACCCCTGGTGACCTGCTACACTTGCACCCTAGGGTCATTTTCTAAAATGTTATTATTATTATTATTATTATTATTATTATTATTAGTAGTAGTAGTAGTAGTAGTAGTAGTATTTATTTATTTATTTTCAACTTAATTTACAAAGTCTGGTTCATTTTTTTATTTGTCTGCATGTTTTTTTTTAAATATTGCTTTTTTGTTTGTAAATATTGTTTTTTTTGTCAGTGCTAAAAAGTGAACAGTGTAAGTGCCTCATGTTTTTTTTTTAATTTAAATTAAAGAAAATATCTATATAAAGTATTAGAAATCTGTTACAATATGTTAATATTTTTAATAATTATGTTAAATTATTAGCATGACAATTTGTCTTTTTTTCATATTTTTGTTTTTATTCAATATGGAGTGAATTTGACTTTCTAGAAATTAAAGGCATGTCCTTTGTGTGGTTCTTAGTTTGAATCCATAAAACAAGATCACTAAGATTGGTAACATTGGGAGATCACAGTGTTTTCTTGTTTCCAAAGGGTGTCTCACACTGAAATGCAATGCTGGGGGAACAATCTCTTGGCATCTTTGGATGAACCAGTGGCCTGAGCTTTGAATCTGTTCAGGCTTTATCAGCACTCTGTCAGTCATTTTCAAACAGGATAGAGCAAAGCAGATTAGCCTGGCTCTGCACCGGCGACACTGTTGACTCATTTGACTCACAGATGAATGCAAAATTATCTCTAATTTGTTCAGAACGAGTAAAGAGAGGAAACATTGTCCGGCACGAGGCTGGATGGAAGGTGTCACTCCAGGATCGCTCAGCTTTTCACCTCTGCTTGTACGACATGAAGGTCATAGCACACAAGGCTCGATGTGGGCCAGCTCTCGGCAGTGAGGCAGGTTGGAGGGGCAGAGCTCCATCTCCAGGAGGACAACAGAGTGCCACTGTCACGGGGAGTATATACCCTCTCTGCCACCGAGAGCGGTCAAGTGGAAGGGGCCAGCCCTTGAGCAGGCACGCTTGTGTGAGAGTGTGTATGTGTGTGTGAGCATGTATGCAGAGGGAGCAATCTGGAGTGTGCTGGAGGCGATGGCCTCTTTGACGTGATAGATTCCCTTTGCAGCCTGCAAAGCCAGGAGGGAGCCAGTCAACATCCTGCCACATGCCCCGCTGTTTATCTTCCAAAATCTGGTGGCGGGTTGCATCCTCTGGGCCTGCCCCAGCCGCTCTCTCCCCTCACCGTAATCACCATAACTTATGGTGACATAAATGACCATGCGTGTTCTAATGTTTTTGCTAGATTGAAAGACTAGTGCACTAAAACTGATCCCGCCCCCCATGGATTTCCTGCTATTGAGCTGAGAACACAGTAACCTGCAAGTGGCATTTATATGGGTATGCAAATGTTCCCTGTGCTTTAACAGATTCAAGCTGAATCAGGTTTCCCTGGAAAAACAAGGTAGATAGCTCAGAGCTCTGAGATCATAGCCTCTTGCTGAAGAGAAAGAGAGCTGGGAGGGGAAAAAATTCAATTCCAAATCTGCGGCTTCAAAAGTGGATGGAAGCTGAATGCAAATAAAGTTCTGTTTCTCTGTGTTGTGATTTATCACTGTGCCGAGCAGGAGTGCCGGGGCAGGCGGTGTATTGAACGGAATGACTCTCCTCACATATTGGAAAAGCAACTCAACAACAAAGCACAGGAAAAATGGAGCCAGACAGATGGATGACCTTCAGTCCTCCTTGGTGGGAATAGGCAGAAGAATTTGTTTAGAGAGCTAATCATTCACTCTGGTTAAATAATTGTCTGGAGAGCCCATCTATACTTAAAAAAAAAAAAAAAAATCATTGGCATGAGGCACTTTTGTGAAGTCAAATAAAACGATGTGGGAATGAAAGTAATGAATGATGGACCATGAAAAAAAGAAACAAATTATGCAAAAAATATGGGTTTATGCCATTTTTTAAACTACGTCTGTAGCGTACAGACTGACAACACTTTTATCTTTCATGAGAAATTGTTTTCGAATAAAAGTCGCATAACAAACTCTGTATCAGTCTGAGAATGAGAATACAAATGCCTCTCTTATCGAGAGCCACATTACGGATGCACTATAACAAAATATTAACGCAGCATTTGACATTTCTCTGTGGCACAGTGACATTGCAGCATTCCACAGCATATCATGCACTGTTAAACAAGCCTGCTGGGGACAGCAACTGTGTACTCAGAATCCTATTTCAGCTAAACTGCCAAATTTCAGCTGAAAGCCCTCTTTGAAGCCCCTGTTGCCTGTTTTCCTCCATCTACAGAATCTAACCAGGGTTTACTAACGTCCGTCGCTGGACAAAATAGTGAAATGCATTGGGAATTTGGGCTTTGCTGTTGTTTATTTAAGCCATTATTTTTGCTGGTTTGTTTGTGAACCACTGGGATGCTGTGCTATTCAGAACATCAAGCAACACTCAGTAAGAAAACATCTACTGTAGAACAAATGGCAGCAGTGTGAATAAAAAGCAAGTCAGCTCCAGGCTTCCTGTTTTACTGTACTCTGATCCTCCAATTTGGTGCTCATTTGGAATTTCCAGTAAACAGGATTGATTGAGTAGGGGCCTTGTGTTTTCCATCTCCCTTCTCTCCATATAATTCTCCGGTGATGAGTCATGTCACCATTGCTCTGCCATGGGTGAGCCTCAATCTCCGTGCCCAATGACTGCACCAGAGAGCAATCCTTCAACACAGCCCTGGTATCAATCTTGCTTGGAAGCAGTTGGCGATGAACCTGGACTGCCTTGAAAAGTTCTCTGGCTGACAGCTTCCATGATCAGCCGTCACAGCTGGCTGTCTGATTCATACCTGAGCACCACATCAAGAGCGAGACAGAGAGAGGTCACCCTTCTGCTCTGCTTCCATGTTGAGTGTTCAATACAGAGAACAACAGCGCTCTCAGTCCCCCTTCAAAATGGGTTATATGCAAAATAAAGAATGGGAAAATCTGCCAAACAAGGGAAAGACTTTGGAGCAAACCCAAGAGAATAATTGGAGCTCTAGTTTTATATTCACCTCGTGTGGCTAAATAACAGAGGCGCTGGCCTGCTGGTCACTGTTTCATTTTCGTTTCTGTTTTAATTCCCAGGATAGCAAGCACTGACTTTGGAAAAACACTAAGGTCAGTCAAGTTAAAATCATTTCATATTTATATATATATAATTACAATAAAGGTCTCATATGCTAAATAAAAGGTCAATTCAGTTAAAGGAGCAGTATTTATTTTTTAGTGGCATCTAGCTGTGAGGATTGAAGATTACAACCAGCTCAAACTTCTCCGATGTGCCAAGCGTGAGCTCCTGGTTATCCTTCAGTGTTCATTGTTCAGGAGATCTTTAGCGGGAGCCAAATTATCTGCAGAGGCCTCCTCTCCAAAACAAACAGACCCAGTGATTAATACCAGTGAAAACACTTAATGAAGTAGTTTCATGTGACACCTGCTTAAGTGCGCTCACATTTTTTTCGCTGATATCTATAGATCTAGATACTCAGGAGGTTTTTACCAGGAGCCAAATTATTCCTAGAGGTCTCCTCCACAACAAAACAAACTAAACCGGTGATTTAAAAGAGAGAAAACACCAAGCAAAGCAGTTTCACATTAATAATCTGGGTTTTTTTCTGATGCTACTTGGGTTGTCTCTGAGGGGCTGATGCAAAACATTGATGGTCCTATCTAGAGCCAGCTTTTGGTTTGTCTGTTCTGGGCTGCTGTAGAAACATGGTGGTGCAACATGGTGGACTTTGTAGATGAGGACCCACTCTGTATATAGATATGAACGACTCATTCTAAGGTAATGAAAACAAAACAATTCTTTTTTCAGGTGATTATAAACTAAATAAAACATGTGTACTTTATCATGTTATATGACTGCCAATATATCTCCTAAATCTGACACACTGGACCCCTAAATCATAAAAAAGCACCACAGCAATACAGATGGAGAATTTTAAGGTTTCACATTTGAAATAATGAGTTCTTATGCTGAACCAATACAAAGTAGGTGTATTCTTTGCAGTACTGCTTAAGTCATTTCAAAATGTCATTTGATCTTGACTGCAATATGTATTGCAAAAAACAATGTCAGATTTTGACATTAGAAATTAGTAAGATAGCTACTGAGAACAGAGATAAAATAGAACCATCTATTGTAGAGGCACTGTATGTCTTCTCTGCATCACTTGTTAGAGGAAATAAACATATCTTATGCTGCAAATACTGCAATAATAATACTGCTTTGCATTTTCCTTTTTGTGGGCTGAAAATTGAGTTTTAAAAGTAAAGAATCTCAGAATGTAGCAAGGTCATTGCTAAGACTTGGTAAGCTACCCCTGCAGATATACAGTGTGAAGGCAATTGTGTGCCATAAGACAGGAAAGATAGTACTTTTGAGTAATAATTTAAAATAAGGGTGGTGGCAGAGCAAAACAATTGACTTGTGTATTTTATTAATCTACGAAGTAATCACAAAAGCTCAAATTCTTGCATCATGAAAATCTCACAGCAATGTTTCTTAAACAGAGCCTCACTATGAGGACGGCGTCACTGAGTTAACATATGCTGCCCTGCATCTCGATAAAAAGATGTGCAGAACCAGGCTGTTCTCACCAGCCGACACGCTGCCATCTCCTTATTTAAATTGAGAGCTCATTGCCCCTAATCCTCACCGACTAATCTGGGTATATGATTGTCATTCACTCTCTTACAGGTATGCTCCATTAGAAAAAAGGCTTAAAAAGGGGAAATCTTCATGATCATGTTAAAACTCCATTAACCCAGTTTTTACCATTTAGTAGAAACAGTGAAAAAAGCGACACTGCTCTGTGAGGTCTTGGAAAATTAATGTAACTGAAAACACGTAGGAACAAGGTGATCTATCAGCTACTTGCAACAAACACCAAGGCACAAATATTTTTTTAATCTGGCAATTACCTTGTTTCGATAATGAACATTTCATTTTATTCACTGCTTTTTGAACCCAATTACAAAACATAATGTGTATGTTCCTATATTACTATAAGGTCATGGCTGCAATGGCTTTGTCAGATGCATAATAACAAATTATTCTTTGGACCAATTCCATTACTTGGACAGAATGTTTGAGGAGCCAACACTTGGCCAGGATATACGTGACCAACAATTACCCTTCCTTTGTGTTGTCATGCTGCAGACTCTTGCCGGCTCATTCCTTGAGGAAAAGAAAAATCAATTGCTTTTGCTCATATTTGAACACTGCACTTACATATGAGCCACAGAGAGAGAGAGAGAGACCTTTATTTTTTCTAATGCTTTGGAGTGCCTGAGGTTAACGTAGACTACAAGCAAAAAAGGTTATTAAATGTCTGCCATAATACTTGTCCTGCCCATAACAGAAAGTTATTTAGTTTCTACGCCCATCCTCCAGGACAGTAAAGAAATAAAGTAAAGAGTAAAGAAATCAAAACCATGACAAGCTTATAAAGCGGCTTCTCGTGTCTTCAAGCTATTATGCATTCTTTTGCCAGCACTGCAGAGGGGAGTTGTGCTCTAATTAAACTCACCTCCAAATATCCTTGCCGACACCTCCAGAATACTCAAAAGCTTTTAAAATGTGGCTGAGATGGGAATTTGTTATGCATGTACGCAGCATTGCTAATAAATCCCTGTTTAGACTTCAGCCAAGATTAGCGTTGCAACCTGCAGAACACATCTCCAGCGTGCCACTGAGTCACAGAGGTCACTATTCAAATTCTTTGACACATGAAAGCCTCCTGTGATTGAACCAGTCCTCAGAGGCGACGCCAGCTGCTGGAGCAGGGCTGTGTGAACTGTTAACTACTGACTGCTGCTGCAAACATCTGCGTGGATGAAAACATTTGCTACAATTCAACGCTATCAAAGCTAAGAAAATAAAGCTCAAACATTGGAGCAGCATTTACTCCAAAAAATGGTGAGAAAACACTGTGGTGCACACAAAACTGCAACACACTTCCTGGATATTCTCTGATGAATTTTAGTTTTGACTGTAAACTGTGAAAAGATAAACCCCCTGACTGTACTTTTGAGAAGCTGGGAAATATTAATCCTTGCAGAAAACATAGTGAAAATAAGAAATTAATAAGGATTGGCTGTGTAATTTTAAAGCTCAATCAACCCATCATTGTTTGTTGCTCCGTGAAGAGGCTTTCTGAGCAGGCAGGACCTTTGAATTGATGTTAAACACTTGAATAAACACACCCTTGTCAGCGAGGAGAGCAGTGTGTTCGTTAACAGCTCCGTCCTCACACAAAGAAAGGAACAAACCTCCTCTGTGATAAAAGCTTATTAGCTACCTGTGAGGATTAAATCTGATCACTCAGGGCTCTCGCAGAAACAGTGAAAAGATGTGTTTCTGTTTGCCTTTTCCACTTTGTAAATCATATGCATTTTGATTCCATTATAAGCTCACATAAAATCTCTGCCTGGCACCAATTTTTATGCCCCGTGAAAAATGACATTGCCATCACCTTTAGAGATATACCTTCAAACATGACTGCTAATCTACTGCGTTTGCTAAGTGCTTGAGGGGAAAGGGTGAGTTATTAAGATTGAAAGTAAAGACATCCTAAACGATTAAACACATAATTAACAGCTACTGCATGAAGGGCATGACTTGTCAAATCTCAAGGGATTCCTGATCGGCCGGCTTAAATCTCCCACAAGTAATTCTTGTGCTCAAAACACAACATCAGCTCAGACACATAAACTAAACCGCTTCGCCTGAAGCAAATGAAAACTTTCTCAGTCTTTCAAAATATGTCTGCTGTTATTCGAGTAATTATGCCATCCAAACATTCCTGGAAACCAATCTGAATTCATCATCCTGCAGTAGCCTTCCAAAATACTTTAAAAACAGCACTACATCTACATCTGGGCTTTATATGACAGCCAAACTAACAAGTAGGCCAAAGCACTGTTCCAGACAGAAATCAATGTCCCACGTTTCCCCCCCAAACCAAAACAAGTTCAACAATTACATCTCTTTGAGGGGAGATAATTATTCACCAATGTGCCAAATGAACAATTTTGTTTGTCCGACAACAAAGTATAAACCACAAGTCTTGCGTGACAATCCAGAAAATCAAGCTGAGCTTTGGCCGCTGCCCCAGAACAAGCATCTGTCAAAACAAATGGATCTTGTTTTCAAAATATATAAATAAACAAATAAACAAGTTATGATCCATGGATGAAATGAAAAAAGGACAAAGAACTGTGGAATCTCAACAGACATAAGCGTGACAATCATAGCAATTTCACTTAGGGGTGAAAATGGAAAAATAACATCAATGGCTTTCGGTGAAAGAAATAATGGCATTATCCCAAACTGCAAGATTACATTATGAAGAAAATAACCTTTAAGCATGCTGACTGTCAAGGAATTCAAAACAATGAAAATGACCTCTAATACTGAATAAAAAAATACATTAAATACTTTCAAATTACAACAATCTGTGTGTCTTTACATGAATCATATTCCTATATGATTCTTTAAAAGAGTCTACTGACACACTGGATAATGGAAATATTTAAATTGAAAGAAATGAAATAGACCCTATAAATGACCCTGACCAATGTCAAAACTGAAACTGTGCTCTGTGAAAGATCAGTCTTAAGGTCACACCTCTACGGCTTGTTTTTTGGCCCGCAATTGAGACATTTCATTTCATACCAACAACAGATCCCATAATCTAACTTGCCAACCGAGGACGCATCAGATGAGGATTTTGGCTAATGGGATTGAAAGGGAAGCCCAGTCAATCACTGCGAGGATGATGCATCACATTCAAAATGCACTTCAGTGCTCTGCACATACGTGGTTCAATCAGATGTGAAAATGAATGATATACAATAAATAATTCACCCCCACCCCCACCCCCCAATGTTATTCAGGGTCACAGAGACGATCCCAGCACACATTGAGCAAAAGGCAGGGAAACACAACGGATGGCTCAACAGTTAATCAGAGGGCTTCAACAGACAATAATTCACACTTACATTTATGTCTAAGGGCAATGGGTGTGACTTGAATGTGCTTTCAGTATATAAGAGAACTACCATGACATGATGTCACCTTGTGAAAAAGGGTAAAACACAATAAACAACAAATTCAATTTACATCCTATTTCTGATTGATGAAACCTAAAATAAAGTACTTGACAAAAAAGCTGACTTAAAAAAAAATACCTACACCACTGGCCTGATCACATAACTAAAACCTGACTAATAGTTCAGTAATTTAATATTTTACTGTTTATTCTCTTCTACTGCACAAGTACTTCGCACCTAAAACAAGAAACATCTCGACTGTTGCATCATTTTTTGGCTTCTGTTCCAGTATTAGAAAGAAACAGAGAGGCAAACCACAAAGGCTGCCACAGGGACACGATAAAACCATCTCACAATAGCCACTTCAAACTGGAAATGACACCTACTCTGTGAGCATCCAGGTTGCCTGCAAGGCCAAATAATGTCTCCTCACAAACGTTTCACAAATGTAGCCACCATTTCCCTAGCTAAACACATTTCATTCATAACTAACAGCAGGCTGCATGAGGTGATGTCAAACAAGGCTGTGGGTGGTTGTTAGGTGAGTGTTAAGATGTGTAATTCCCACAATCCCCCGTGCTCATAAATGGGATAGATAGCCACTGTCAGTCGGCATCACAGCCATTGTGTGCTGCTGGATTATTAGCTGCAAACACACACACACAGACACACACACACACACACACACACACACACACACACACACACACACACACACACACACACACACACTTTCTCTTCCTCAAAGCTTACTTTTTATGTGCAAAATTTACAGAACAGGTGCACACAGCAGCAACTCCAGTGTTATTATTGGACAACTGCAGCTGAATTGCAGCTGACCTCATTTGGATGACACTTGATGGTATATAACTTGCCAGTCTGGAAGAAAAGTTGCATCAGTTCACTTATTTGTCTTTGTTTGAGTGGTTTATTGTTTAATGATGTTTCCTTTAAATTGTTATTTAAAGGCAATGTCTGTCTGAGTATTTCCATTATTTAATACTATATTCTTAAACGTCACTACATCTTGGAGGCAAATATTGTACTTTCAACTTCACTGGATTAATTTGACAACATTATGTACTAATTATTCTGTAGATTTTGATTGCTAATACAACATATAATCAATAATTAAAATATACATTGTGATTATTATTAAACTACACAGCACTATATAGAGTAACTAAAATTAGCTCCACTTTACCAGCTACAATATTTAAGTATTTTTTAATTTAATTTTAAATACATCAGTTATTATGATTAACTGAAATGGGGCATTCTGCATAATGTGTACTTTTACTTTTACACTAAAACTATTTTGTTGCTAATACTACTTTTATGTCAAATTTTAAATGCAGGACTCTCCATCTTCAATTAGGAGTATTCAAACTTTTTTGAATGGGAAGACTTTGGGAACAGCTGTTTTTCGCATTATATGGGTTATTTAGATATAAAAAGCAAATGAAGTATAAATGAGAAAAAAGCAACCATTTCATTTTTCAGTGAAAACATATTCAACTTTCCACCCCTCCTGAAGGCAGCGGCCCTCGCTGCTGACGCTTTTTTGCTTTGGCAATGTCTGCTACCTAGCAGGAAATGTCTGCTGTTAGCTATCCATTGATTTGCTAGTTTACAATGTGTTTATGAAAGACATGGGGCATTGCTATGTGGTGCATGTTTACAAGCTGTATGATAGTTCTGCCATTGTGAGGTGAATGGAAAAAATGCAAAATTAACTTGTTTAATGAACCAATATTGCATGGAGGGCTAAATGTAGTATATTTTGAAAGACATCCCGGGTGCCATTTTAAATTTGTCTGCGGACAACAATTGGTCCCTGGGCTGGTCTTTGGACCTGCCTGACTTCAATAAACATCTGAATACTCCTTACACTGCTGCTTCCTCTCCTGTATTCATTTCACTAGCAAGGACCACACCTCAATAGGAATTCATTTTAACAATTTATTGACGTGAATGTAGATTTGGTATAAACATTGATGTTGAATTATTGGAATGGATGGTTGAGTGCGGTGTGGGGAAGCTTCGGTGGGAATCCGCCATGGCTCCCGGGCATGACAGACCCCCAAAAGCGTGCATTATATGAGAGTGGAAAAAAGCCGATTTGAGATCTCTTAGGTCGGAACGGATGTAACGGTGATAAGCTTGGGAGGACCATCTGCCCATGATCTGAATAAAGTGTTCTGGTATACCCCTGCGGTAAGCCGATGTGGCAGCTCCGATTCTGAAAGAATGTCCGGAGTAATATATGGGAGAGATGCCTGACAATGACAGGACCTGATGGAAGTGTTGGTGGCACCAGAAGCGGGTAACCACCTGGCCGGATTCAGATGCAAACAGAGGGTCATCTTGGGATTTGCTTTGTGACGTCCGTAAATGTAAGTAGTTGGAGAGAATAAGGAAGGGGTTTAGAACTGATTGAATGTTAAAGTAGAAGACGGGAGTGGGTTGGCTAGATTGGTCAGTTTTGGCCTTTTTTAAATAATAAACTATGGTGTCGTTGGAGAAAAAAGAAAGGTCCGAAAGGCAGGCATGCCGACGTGGATCGTATCGAAGGGTCGAAGCAGTGAATTCCGAGCATCTGAGGAAACTGAAGAAGGCGAGAATGAACATGGCCTCTAGTGTTTGGTTGACTTGGGGTATGCTATATCCGGAGCGGATGGTGTGGATGCAGCGTGACAGCAGATCCGTGGTTAATGGGAGTCTACAAGGATTTTTTTGGCTGGTTCTTGGCATGGGAGGCCTCCGAGCAGTGAGGTGATCTGGGGATGACCATAAGCAGGGCCGGGACTACCAGTTAGGAGTTTAGAGATGAATGAAATGCTGGTAAACTTTGATTGTCTGGGTTTTAATTCCCAAGACAGAATGGGCGTGGGTGATGAAGCAGGTTAAGGTGATGAGATCGAAAGAAGGAAAAGTTATGTAATGCATAGTGTGAAAGCTGTGGAAACAATTCCAAGCAGACCAATATGAAGAGAGAGTTGCGGGGGACAGGCTATTGATGATGGTTTTCTGAGATTCCAAGATCATGGGGTATGAAAGCTGGGTTTAGATGTTGAAAGTCAATGCCAAATATGGAGGAACCGGAGTCGGGTGTGCGTCTGCATGAGGGGCCAAGTTTCTGAACTTCTTTATTTATGATATCAACTACTGCGAGATTGTCTGAGTAGATGAGGACAGATTTGCGACTCCATTCATGGCCCGATAACATGGCGGCGACAATGATGGGGTAGATCTCAAAGAGAGCAGATGAAGTGACCTGGCAGTCTCCTTCCAACTCTGGGGGCCATTTGCCTACGAACCATCGTAAAAAAACCCAAAACCGGCAGACGGAGCCACGTCGGGGAAACAGGTTGATGTCCCGAGGATGAGACAGGTGATTGTCGTTAAGGAATGAGATTCCGTTCCAATTGCCAAGGAGATAGAGCCAGAACCAGAGCTTGGCGTGGCGTGGCGCGACGAGAGAGACGGAGGTCATGAGCGACGGGACGGAAGAAGCAACAGACAACAGGTGAGAAAGGAAAGCCCGCCCCTGGGGAACGATGCGGATGCAGGCTTCGAGGTTAAGCAGTAGAGGGCACTGGCAGCCCGGTGCCAGATGCCTCAAGAAGAGAGAACCGGTGCAGTAGCCGAGGTCGTACGGCCGGGGGCGCAGCATCCCGGTGCCAGAAGCCCCAACAAGAGCAAACTGTCGAAGTCACTGTGGATGTACAACTGGGGGCAGCAGCATCCTGGTGCCAGATGCCCCAGCGAGAGCGAAGTGGTGCGGTTGCCAAGAGTGGATGACCAGGGGGATTGGCATCCCACTGCACGACATGGTGCACAGGATGAGGGAAAATTCGGTGGCAACCCAGTCTCCACCAAGGCTGGCTGCTGCGGGTCGTGCGGAGGTACGGTTGGGGGCACTGACAACCCGGTGCCAGATGCCCCAGCGAGAGCGAACTGGTGCAGTGGCTGGGATTGCACAGCCGGGGGCGCCGACAACCCAACTGACCAGGAAGCTGTGGGTGTACGACTGGGGACAATGGCATCCCGGTGCAGGGTGCCCCAGCGAGAGCGAAGTGGTGCCATTGTCGAGCATACGCGGCCGGGGGCACCGACGTCCCGGTGCCAGAAATCCCATCGTGAAACGAATGCTGCAGTTGTTGAGGTTGAGCAGTAGAAGGCACCGGCAGCCCAGTGCCAGATGCCCCAAGGGGATGCAGCTGCTGCGTATGGCCAGGAAGAGCAGGAATTGGCGCTGGCATCCCGGTGCCAGGCAGTCCAACATGAGCGGGCTGCTCAAATTGAGGAGGGAGAACAGTCAAGGGTGCAGGCAACGCGGCGTCGAGAATCCCAAGTGAGGTGAGCTGGTGGGAGTGGGAGGGCGCCACCGACACATCAGACGCCTCAGGCAAACCCAACCTCCGCGGCCGGCGGGACCGAGGTGAAGCGACTGCCGCAGCCCCGACTTGCCCGAGGCAGCACGTCCCCGCTTCCTATTCAGCACAGTCCGCTGGTCTCACAGAAGTGGTAGTAGACGAACTGGCCCTTTAACAGAGATGCTGACGTCATGGCACACGACGGGAGCCGCCGCGATGACGTCACCCGGAACAGCGCCGATGTTGACAGAGCGGCCATGGCACTCAGATGTCAGGATGTCAAAAAGTTCAGCTTTGTTGTTTGTTCTGCGAAATGTTATTCCCCCGTCCCTCAGTGCCCGTTGAATGGTGGCTACCGTCCAGTCGGACATCTTTGAAGGTGGATGGCCATCAGGAACCCTCGCTGGAGCGTGGTGATGCCGCGACCGATGGCAAGCCGCCCAGCCGGCAGAGTCGGGACAATGGCGGGAGGCCGTCGCCATCCTCCGCGGTGATGGAGTGTGAGAACCGCGGCGGCACAGGGCTGCACGGGGGTGACCGCGTCCTCTTCTTTCCGCTGAGGGTGGCGGACAAGGTGATGCAGAGGAATCATCGGCTGAGCTGTACGTCTGGAGGGTGAGCAAAGAGGAGCCGGGTGGAACATGGACCATGGAGGGAACCGAGGGGCCGGCGGCCGGCTGCACTGCCGAGGTCGGCGCCTCCGGCACGGATGCGGCAGAGAAGTTATCGGTGTCGGACCCTGAGGACGCCTGCACGGCCAGATGGAGACAGTGAGGGCGATCATCCCGGCTTTGACCGAACGGTTTGTCATCCGACGGGGACAGAGAGATGGAATCCATAATAGGGAACGGGTGAGTGAGCGAATCGCAGTCGACTGAGGGCGGACAGCTCTGTGGTGTGTCGGTACGCTTTTGTTCAGAATAACAAGAACGAAAGGGGGAGATCGGGTTAGGAGGATATTTAAGCCGGAAGAGGCACGGTTGAGGTGCGGTAGAGGTGTGGTCCTGCTCCTGAAACTCTGCTATATAGCTTCACTTAATAAAACAAGGGCAAAGAATAGTGGTCACCTTGTGGCCTTAGATGCCTACCAGCTAACTGCAGCTGCCCCAGTTTGCATCCAGCCAGAAACCTGTCTTCATGTTGAAACATGTTTCCAGTCTGCCTCCACAATGAACTATTAAATAAATACAATAATGTCCCAAAAATCCTACAAAGCCCCTTGAGTTTCAATTAATTTTCATGCTTTTGAGCATTCATGTTGCATGCAGATTCTGTGTCACCACACAGTCATTCTAATTCAATTATATGCGCAGTATATTTTGAAACATAGTCTCTTCTATATCATTAATCATTATTTGTCATCTATTAAACACTGAAACACTTTACAAATGCAAGGCATTTAATTATATATTTCTTTTTCTAAGACAACTGATAACCAAGCAGAACTAGAGCTGCAACCTGCTCTAGTCCGACATTCATCACCAGACGATTGTGAAGTTACTCTTCGTCAGACTTTGTATTCTACCACCCACCATGTGCCGAGCCCATTACACTGTACTTCCGGAATCAACAGAGCAGCTTGTCAAAACAGACTGAATTTCAGTAAATAAAAGCTAATCAGTTGTATCTCAAAACAAATGATCCATGTTACGTCGCCAGATGAGCAGAACTCTGATGACACCCACGGGGGTTGAGATGCTTTAAGACTTCTTTTCGAAATCACTTAACAAAAAGAATGGAGGTTAACCGAGCAGGTTATCACCTCTTAATCAGTCTCTCTAAATTCCAATTTATGAAAAAACTTGAGAATTAAGGTTTATTTTAGAGCCTTTCATCTTCAACTGTCTTTGAGTTTGTTAAAAGGGTCAACAGTTGAAAACTCAATTAGAATATTCTTCATAACTAAGAACAATCTTATTATGATTTAGAGTATTTGGTTTGACAGTGTGTGTCATTGTGCCTCTTGCAAGTTGTCTGTTTTACTGCTTTCATTTAAAACATTTACTCTTACACTTAATAGAGAACTACAATTAATTTTCTTCATTTGCGACTCACTGTGTGGTGTGTCCTGTATTATGAAGCTAATTAGGTCATTTGCTCCATTGAAGACATTGTTTGGAGATTAAGTTGCTCTGACCCATCTGGCTAATGGCCTGGTAGGGTCTCAACTCCTATTAAAATATCTGCCACAGAGGACAAAGAAATATATTGAATCCTATTATTGTCCTAATCTAATTATTCAACATCAGTGGAGTATCATTTCCCCATAGCCCCTGACAATGCAGCCATAATTGAATAAGGAATCCAAAAGGAGTTTTAAACATACATCAGTTAAATGCTGATAATTTGTACATTTGAGCTTTATTATTATATTCATTTATTTGAATAGTCTCATTTAAGAAATGTTAGTATTTCATGTCATAAAAAAAAACTTTGACCAATATGAATGTTGAATGTTTGAATGAATTTTCAAAGGTTATATAAAGTGAATAGAGTCGCATTACTGAAAAACGGTGATTCAGGCAGTCAGTCATTTTCTCCTTCCACCTCTTCAGCTTAAAAAAGTATTATTGATCCCAACATGAATAAGTAATTAAGAAGATAACAGTTTTAGCACATAGCTAATGGATAGCTTCACAACATCAACTACTGGTCTTAGGCTTATGACTCATATCCATCTGCATAGTCTGAAAAGGGCTGCAGCGATACTCTGGCCAGCTCTAGTGCCCTTGTAACTAAACTATCAGCCACTGGCACCAAATATAAAATGGCACGGACAGATGCAGTCTCTGGCTTGTGTTTTGGCCACGTAAAAACAGATAATAAACCACTTAAAAGAGCAGAGACTTACAGAGTGCACTCATTGCCTTGGATAACTGAATAAAGCGGTGTTCTGGATTTCATATTGGACCTGTCTGCTTTGTCACTGGACAGCCAGCAAACTGTCCAGTAGCAACAGAGACATAAGCACATCATAGGATAATTTAATTACATCGCAGATGCATGCCAAAAACTCATAAAATAATGTAACATCAGTCTGTCATGAAGAGGATATGCCACTTTTATAACTAAGAAATTTAACAAATTAAAAGCACTGCCACATTTCAATGTCATTATATTACTTATTACTCAAGTTTTAATCCCAACGTACTGGAAAACGCAAATGATCATACCTATAATCAGCTGAAGATAATCTTTCTTCAGCTTAATTTAGCGCACAGCTAGACGCACATATGTACAGTAATTACAATCTCTTTATTGCTAAATGAAAATATATATGTTAGTGTGAAGGCCAGTTTTTCCACTTAATTTGACATCAAGGGGATGGTGTGAACCAAGAGGTAATCAAGAAATACCCTTGATTATAAACACACTTTATGAGACATTATGCCACTTAAATCTACAATAATCTCCACCGTGTTATGTCTTAAATAACATAGAAATTACAAGAACATCTTTGTCTAGAGTCCTCATGTAAGCAATACATTGCTCCATTGCTCAAATTTCAGATAACTATGTAAATAATTCAAGCAGAAATAAGTTATTGAAATGTTTAATGCTTCAATTAAAGGTACTTAGCAGTGTTTTGTAGGCTGTAATGTCCATCAGTGTCACACAGCACTGATGGTGTGTTTCATGCTTTCATGAAGATAAGAAAATGGTGCAGCTCAGCTTGTCTGACTGAAGTCATATTTCTTTCAGTTCTGTTGATAAAGATCTACAACTCCACCTCAGCTGCAGAGGAGCTGCCTTACTTAAATTGCATAAGATATTATGCAGAGTTTTCTGAGAGCCCTCCAAGCATGATTTTTGGTGATTTTCAGGTCAAACTGCACACTTAATAGAGACAGAGCTTCAAGCTTCAACACAAATCTAAAGTTTGCTCAGTCTCCCTGATTATAATGGGGTCGTTTATATAAGCCTCCCACAATCAGGTAAGACAGATATCATCTGTTGTCTGCCACCACCATCTAATATCAGTGTTGTACTCTAATCAACAGCAATCATTCCTGCGATTAAATGACTGTAGCTGGTAAAAACAGGATATATGACAAACTTCATCACATAAAAACTGTTGAAGATATTTTTTCTGAGATGAAATGGATATAAAAGTGTCAATATTTATCTAATGACTGTTGACACAAATATTATAGCATTTTGAATGAGGTTATCTAAACTTGAGAGAAGACAAACTGTGTGAACTTACAGCAACTGACAAACCCATAGCTGTTTAAATGATGGGCCAATTGTCATTTTATAATAAATTAGTATGTAATAGCCTTTTTTCTGCAAGCTTTTCATTTTCATGACAACTTGATTATGTATTTACACAAAGATTGAAAGCTGAGTGCTCATGAGGCTCATGGCTACAATCTTGCATTCAGAAAATAAACTTAATTTGCTCTGCAGAGTGCTAAGAAATAGCCTTGAAATGGGACATCAAGGCCTGGATGCCAGCTCTCCCATCTCAATTATAAAGGCTAATATCTTTTCAAGGAAGACAAACATGGCCACAAGCGGTGCTTAAGTCAAGCAACAGGAGGCCTCGCCAAGGGCAATGTGACTGCTGATAAACCCACGAGTCAACAGCAGATTTAATCTCTGTGTCCCACTTGGCACATAATGGGAGAGTTCAGACAGATTTATCTTAGTAAGTCTTTGCACCTACGTTCCCTCTATTTTTTTATCTCATCAAGTGAATGTGGCACTGAAGAAAGTATGACAAGTTTCATTTCCAGTGGGTGGTCATGACAAGCAAGCCCTAGATCCCAACGCAACAAACAAACTTAATTAGAAAGAAGGAAAGCGCTGCGGTGTACCTTCTGTTATGCCTGCAGAAACAAAGCTTTAGCAAAAGTATAATCGAATTTAGCCTCGTCATCTTCACCTGCGTCACCCACATCATCATCCAGGCAATCTGATTCCCTAATTATTGATGTGCTCACACCGCGACTGATACAGCCAAGTGGCAAAACTTGAATCACCATTACCAGAATTAAATAAAAGAAACTGAAACAAAAACAAGGTCCAGAAGTACTAATTATTAGTATTCTCCTGCTAATTGCTCTTTTAACAGCATTTTTAATATTAGAATTATCTGTCTTGTTTTTGTAATATTAAGTTCCTAGGTTTGGTTATCCAAAATTCTTGTTGTATTTTCTCTTCTTTTTCCTCTTACAGACAGAAAAAGCTATCTATGAAGACAAGCCCAGCTTGCACCAGTTTGGGCTGATCTGCTCCATCAATTATGGTTTCTCGTTTCCCGGTCAACCAAATACCAGGAAATCGCCTGCGAGGTTGCCTCTGGTTCGGCTTTGTTGACAAATCTTACCAGGTAATAATAGCAAGGACATGTTTTTATGTTGCATACACACAACTGGAATAATAAGTGACAAATTCTATATGTAACTGTTTAATTTAGTTGAAAACATTTGCATGCTGTGCTGCTTTGTATAGAAAGCAATTACAGGCCTAACTAAGTAGTAAGTAATGGATTTTTTTTTCCTTTAAGCATCATGCTTCAGTGAGAATCCCGTGTAACAGCAGAAAATCATGACAGCAGCATGTGCATAATGATATTGACAAAAATGAAGGTGGCAGGCTGACTGAATAATTAAGCAGTGATACACTGAAAGGAAAAACGAATCAATAAAAGCTATGATCTGAAAGTGTTTCCTCTTACACACACATACACGCACAAAATAAAGACTCAGGCTACACAAACAGGAATATTCCTGCTCTCCCTTCTTTCATACCAGAGACCTCATCCTCCTCAGTCTGCCAGCGATCACGCCTGACTCCAGGCTTCTCTGTTTGCTAAACTATGCAGTCCTGAGGTGTACACTCAGTGGGCTGGGCAAGCTGTAGGAAACACAAGCTGATAATATCTAATCCTCTGTGTGAAGGACATATTTGTCTCCCCACCCCGTTATCCAACATGTTTAATAAGCCCACAGTAGCCGGCTGAAATTTGACTCCAGCACACCCATTTGCAGGCTTTAGGAAAACATGCATCTCCTATTTGACATTTAAACCTATGATACATCATGTTAGACATAATGTACAGTAAGAGGATTGACATGTTTGTGTCAGTACTACATAAGCTTGTCAAATAATACAAATAAGAGCTATTAATGTTAATGTGATTTTTGCAGTACATAACTCTAAAGACTCATCTAGATTTGACCCCATGTTGTATTGAGCCAAACCCCCCCCCACCTTCAAGGTCAAATACAATTCTTTATGTCATTGTGCCTGAGTCTGAAAGTCGATCTCTATATCCTGGTGAGCCAGATAAGACTTCATAAGTTCATCACAGCGTGAGCCATATAGATGAGAAGGAGGCCAGATATCTCTCACTGGTCCGCTGTCTTGATATCACAACATCATCACAAGGATGGCAGGAAGAACTCTAGAGCTCTACAATATACTGGTGCCAGAGGGAAATTTTGGGTGATCTGGCTAAAGTGTTCACAAGATGGTGATGATTAAAGGTATGTTGTTCAGATTAAGCAGATTTTTTGCCAGAGCACTTGTTATGTTGTGATTTTTCTGTTCCCATTTCAGTGGTTGTGCAGAAGCGCTTATGCAAGTGAGCTGACACCCACTTTGCAGAAAGCCACATTTGAATCTTTGCATATGCACAGTTCTTGGTGAGACACATCTGGCTGCCATCTCCTGTAAAACAATTTTTCCCTGGGGAATTGCCACCTTGCAATACTTGCATTATGCTAAACAGTCAAACCAATCAGGCCGATGCATGTACTGTATGCAAGTACCAGCTGTTGTAACAGAGATCACTCTTCATTTTCATATTCAGGGCTTTGTTTACCTGCCCAGGGCAATGGCACTCATACTCAGCTTTCTATTTAATGCAGAAATCTTACCAAAATATCATTCAAGAATTTTTTGACTTCATGTACAATAACTTGGTCCTATTAAATTAATTTATGCTATTAACTGATCTACTCTAAAATAATTCAGCTTTATGAAGCTGTAACATTGCTGCTGTGAGATTTCCATCCAAATCAACTGAATGAACAACAAAAGCACTTTAGCAGATTTACCCGAGAAGACAGAGTGAAGTTAAGGGTTTTCAATGGGCCAGCTTCTGAGATTTGACCTGAACAGGGAAAGCAGACCGGTCTTGCTCTCATTTTAACACACGACAGCTTCTTCTGCAAGATTTCTTATTGTTCTGATTGTAAACCATTGTGGCAGCATTACTGCCAGGACAGGTCACCAAGAAAGCTTTCCCCTTACCGTGTCCGAACCCCTCCGAAATTTAGCTGCATGCACTGAATAATAAGGGGAGAAATGTATTTTGCTAACTTTCATGCATTCTTGTCGCTGTCTGTGGTGTGTAATTATAAATGTTAAAGCTGGCAGTGCACTGTAAATGCCTACCTAGTTAACAGGCCTTTACATACTGATAACACAAGCACTGTACCTCAATTTGTCCAAGAACAAGTGTGTGAGGAAAAATGTACGCACAAACAAAGCCTGAAGTTGTATAATGAAGCAGTTTGATAAGCATTTATTTATTTTATGTGTGTGAGACAGTTTTCCTGTCTAAAATATGCTTTTATATCAATCCTCCAGGAGCGATGGGGCTTTTGTCTTTTGTTTTAATTCACAGCACTGCCAGGATTTCTGTTTGTATTTTCATAGCATTGCTCTCTGAATAGTTCAATATGCATCACAGGCCTTTGGCCATAGAGCCGTGGCAGAGCAGAACCTTCACTATGCTCCAGACAACTGTAGTGAAATGATATTAAGCTAACACGCCAGGCTTGTTATCAAGCTAACTGCCACTTGATAGAAAATAGCTACTTCTAAGACCGTAGCTTACTACAAACTGCTGTAATTTAGAGTCCTTGTATGCCAAGGGGTTTAGTGGTGTAAATGTGTGAATCAACATACTATTATCTATCTTTTTCCATGTTTTCTAAAGTAAACTGCTCTTAAATTGTTTTCACTTCCACTTGTTATTAGAGGATATGGAGTGAAAAACATCACCCAGCAGGAGTGTAGAGGGTGGCCCACTGACGCAGACTTTGCCAGCAGTCAGCTTCTCTCACTCTTGGGCCCAAACAAATAAATAAGGAAACAATGTCTGTTTAGCTTAAACAATTTTAAGGTGATAGCCAGCTCGCAGTATGATATGACATGACACCTGAGTAATGCTGACAGAACAGATTCTAAATAAGGTGCAGAACACAAGGTGCTCAACCATAAGGTGAGCAACATACAGTACCTGCTCCAGGCAGGTGGAGGAGGGAAAATATTGACAAGCAAGCACCACTGGAGTGTGTCGAAGCAAACTGAGCAGCTCATAATATAATAACAATTATCGCTGCTGCCTTGGCTTCATCAAGCAGCACAGGAAAAGAAATGTTTTTAGATTGTTTCTGATTGTCACTTGAAACTTGAAGTACTTCACATTTAGCAGCTCAGCCCCCCCCCCACACACACACACACACACACACACACACACACACACACACACACACACTCCAGTCAAGACGGTGAATACAGCCCGTCTTATCCGATTTGCTTGAAAGGAGTCCAACCAAAGTGACAAAAATGGGGGTTGCAGCACACAAATGGAGCGCCTTCAAACAAGGGCCTGAAACATTAGGGGCTACATGAAAAAAAAAATGCTGTATTGCTTCTAAATTGTGTCATTATAATCTGAAAATACCACTGCAGTAATGTATTAATCAACAGAAAACTAGTCAACATCCCTGATAAATTCAAATCATTTATGAAGAAAAAATGCAAACAATCCAAAATGTTTTGGATTGTTGGCTTAAAAAAAGGAAAACAAAGTGGATTATAAATATATATGCTTCTGAATCCTCGGGTGGGAGTCACCAGAGACCCCACGATAAGATTAACACGATACTTAAGTCACAATACAATATTATTGCTGTTGTTAAACAAGTACTGTGATACCATAAAACAAGATATATTGCCATTTTTGACCTTTTTCAACTGGAAATGACGCCCTTCAAAGGAAATTTTTGTCAACTTTGAAATCTCACTTTAATCTTTGTTTTCTTTTTTCTTTGCAGCGAAATATATCTAACTGACTGAAAAAGCAATTGATTTTATTATTCCAGCACGCTACAAAAAGAAGAATTTGTATTTGAGATACTGTTTATGTAAAAAATAAATTGGTATCAGTGTATTGATACAATATTGCCAACCAAAATATTGCAATACTATGCTGTATCATTTCTGTCCACCCCTAATGAATACTGCAAACCTGAAAGTTGGGCTGTTTTAAATCCTTGGTTGAAAGACAGATTAACTCTGAAAAAAGGCCAGCCAATAACAGTATGGATTTCGGCTATCTTCCCTTGCAGCACGATATTTAAAAAAAATGGATTAGACTGAAAGGGCACATGTCAAAAATATATACACTGCATTAAAAAGGATTTTTTTTTCAACTTTTGGTTTCAAAGATTACAAAAAAAATGATATAAAGCTCTGACCTTGATCACTCATATTTCCCTGTTAATGTGTGAAAACCTACAGATCCTGAAAATACACAGTGGCATAATAAAATCTTCTCCAGTGCCAGCTATCTTGACAACTTCATGTGAATTCTACTATCAATATCACAATGTGAGAGGAGGCAGAGCAGCTATCAAACCATCACTCTGGGGTGAAGTGGTAATATCATGTAGTGTCTTCACTGTGACTTTATTAACATAATACGTACAGTATCAGTGTTTAATGGTGTCCCTACAGGCAGAAGTGGGGGGTTTTCAAGGCTGTACCTCTTTCGTGTAAAATTTCACTAAATGCACTATTAACTTTGGCCTTTCGTGCTGCATTTAATAAAATATTAGCTACTTCACCCCCTGTTAGACTATCAATATCAGCAGCAGAGTCATTGCAGTCTGTTTCTGCAATGCCATATACATTACAACCTTCCTTATAACCCTTCAGTTTGGTGTTTCAGATCTTATATTGCTTCACCTTAAAACAAATTGGGGTGATGTTTCTTAAAAGACCAGTATTGCACTTTTGTTGTTTTCTGATTCCTCTACCTGCAATTCAGCAGAGTCTTTGTGAGAAGTACTGCTCCCATGCTCTTTCCAGGCCATGGGCTGTACAGTAATCAATGTTGATGAATGAGTAGGAAGGCTCTCTTTATTCCAGCCCTCGCTGAATAGAAAGTTTCCATTATCTCTCACAATGTATTCACTCTATCAAAGTGACAGGGTTGAGGCAAGCCACACTCCATTGCCCTCACTGTGCCCATACCTACCTTCATCCGTCTACTCAAAAGAACAGGGAAAGCCGGAAGAGATTGCTAAAATAACACTGCACAAACCTACAAAATCTATAAGACTTTAACTCTTAAGTCTCATCCATCAAAGCTGTAAGGATACAATTACATGCATGCGTTGTGCAAAAATATCCACTGTAACAGGGAATAATTCAAGAGAGGATGGAGGTCGGCTTTTCTCCCTTTGAACCATTTGACAAAAAGTCACTTTAGTACATTTTTAAAGAAAAATGGCGGGGGGGCAACTTACCCACATTTTGTTCAAGCAATACTTCACTTTGCTACAGCAGATTTATTTTTCAGCACACTTTTGTACCTGTTGTGACTCGGCTAGCCATCAACCTCTGACACTATGAAATTTGTATTCACCACTGGCGGTCAAACAGTTTTCAGTGTCTCTGTATCATGTGAACTAAAAGGTTAGTTGTTGCTTTCTACTGTTAAAGTGGAAGGCACTGTATTAAAAACTAACTAAAAGTATATTACAATCCTATGGTGACATCCTACCAAATTACTGGTAATGTGGCTGTGAGGGCTGCTAAAAGCAATACTTGATAACTCTACAACTCTGATTAAGATTTTGCTTTACAAATAAAGATGTTCTGATACCATTTTTTCCTTTTCAATACGGATTATGATTCCTAAACTTACCTATAAACCGATACCAAGTACCGATCCCTTATCACTGTTCTGAAATCAAGTACGATTATTTTCTATTATTTCTAAATCTATTGTCTTTATTCAATTGTTTTTAAACAGCTCAGTTGTACAAACAACCACCTGCTCACTAGAGCTGTAACAAATAATCAGTTAGTAATTAAATATTAGATTAATCAACAACTAATGTGATAATTGATTAATCCGTTTGCATAATTTTTTACGAGAAGAAAATCAACATTCTCTCAATCCAGCTTCTTAAATGTGAATATTTTCTTACTCAATAAAATGAATATATTTGGGTTTTAAACCAAACAAGACATTTGAGGACATCACCTTGGGCTTTAGTAAAAAATTGATTGACATTTCTCACTATTTTCTGACATTTTGTAGACCAAACACATAATATTTTATTTGAGAAATAATCCACAAAAAAGTTGACAATGAAAATTATTGTTAGTTGCAACCCTACTGATCACATATCACGTCCTTCATGTGTATCCAAGAGCATGTTACATTTTGATATTGCTCTGCACGTCTGTTAATCGTTCACAGTCATTTTAATAAAGAGCTGAAGAAGTATGCAGAGGAGCGACGACGGCCATAAAGAGCAGCCAGAATGCGCACTAGGCCCAGCTTCCTGTATCATTATGTTACTCTGCTGCGCTTGCCTTTTTAGAGGCTGAACTCATTATTTTTTCATGTTGTTGATCTTGGGACTTTACGGTCCCCTGAGAATAGGGTCATGCTCTTCTCCATTAGTTCTGTTAAACAGCCTGCACCATCTATTGTTGCAATAATTCGACACAAAACCAAAATCAGGTAGCGCATAGGTTATTGAGATGGAGGATGGTGTTATCGTCATTCTAAAAGAGGAACAGAGCATTTCCTCCACGGAAATATGATAAAATTATCCATTGCCTTTGTCTCCCACATTGATTATTTATTTGTTATTGCATTTCTTCACAGTGCTTGTTCTAAGTGTGGAACATTTGGTGACCTGATGTCTGTTTTGAGAGAATTTCACTACTTGTGATATTATTAAACATGACAGCGCAGGACCCAGTAGCTATAATGATTAATATCACTGGATGAGGATTTAAAAAAACAAGCTGCATAAATGCTGAAGAAAATCAAAATTCAGACACCTTTTTAAGTCAAGCAACAAATCTAATTATATCTGATATCCCACCTTTTCTGTTAAACAGTGTGATCGCACTGGCACTCATCTAAGGTGCTCACTATTAAAACCACTAAATGCCACCTTCCACTGTGCTACTTTAACTGCTTGCACCTTGACTGTGACGACAGTATTATACGTTTGGAAGGTCATTCACTTCAAATATTGGATTCCAGGATGTAAAAACATCAATTAAAACTCTGGTGCATTAGGAGCAAAACCAAAGACTTCTGAAAATAGTCAGCTGTCTGTGAAAACTAATTTCCGAAGGCTGTAATTATTTTCTCCTGGAATCTTCCTGCATTGCTGAAAAGTAAGCCGTTTAGTGTTTCCACACAACCAGATGGTCTTGCTTGCAATACTAAGTAACACTGAGAGTAAACAACATGAAGAAGCTGGGTCTGAATCGACCAATCTATCAAAGAGATCCTTAAGCTTGACAATAAAATTTGGTCTGTATTGCATAAAGCCTTTAAAAGGTGAAGCAACAATGTGCTTTGCAATTAGAATAATGAACACAAAATACAGCAAACTAAAAGAGAAGATGAAGAGCACTTTTCATGCAGCTTAAAATTGCCATCCTGCAGGAGATGGATTTCTAATAAAAGTCTAATAAAAGCTGAAATAAGATGAAGAGGTGCCTTGACATTTTAAATTTTAGTTATTTTTCACAAGGCTTGCCTCACATAATGGGGGAAGGTTTTAACATTTGTCCTTTAGCCACCATAAAGACTGCTTATTAGCATTTTAATTCCTAAATGAACATATTTAAATGCATATCATATCCTGATATCTGTTTGGTAGTCACATCTGACCCATGTGCACAACACAACAAGAGTCACTTCTGTAGCTAACTAATGCGGCTGACTCAAAGGATCCAGTTTACAGTAGCAGGGATAAGCCTCTTCCCTACTTATGGTAACCCTGAATAAAAAAGCTGCACTACTCGCAAAACTGTGGCATCTAAGCACCTTATCTAGATTGTGTTGTCTTTTCTCAAAATATCCCTGTCTAACACCTGAACTGGAATATGAAACAGTGCATGAGCCAATATTCAGAACACTGCATGCATGTAAAAACTACCTAGTTTGCATTTCCTAATATCAAATAGCAATTAGCTCCAATAAAAGCGGACAAGAAGCTTGAAAAGCTCCTTAAACCCGAAATGTGTGCTTAGATCTTATCTACAGAGAGAGACAGATATGATGGGCATGAAAAGAATCTGTATCTGACAGAGACCAGTTCCTCATGAACTGCACTTAGCCATTGCAACGGCTTTCATCACTGATCCTCATGAGGCCAATTTCCATCTGCTTGGAATATTTATGTTACCCAAAACGAACCTGATTGCTTACACACCTCCTCATTGCGCGACAGTTTGCCTATCAGTGTCATCGGCTTACTGGTATGTAAACATTCCTCATTGTGTCCATGATTTTGGGCCCAGGTGGATGGCTGAGCAAAATGACAAACTGTTATTGTGATGCGACAGCTCTTTGGCATTAAGCGTATTAGGCTGCAGGGATCATCACCGCATGCTAATGTTCCTGATGGGAAGGACCAGAGCGCTTCCAAGGTGACTGAAAAGCCTTGTGTGATGTCAGATTAAAATGTAATTTGTTGCAGAAAGCAGAGATGTATCAACAAGCTAATTATTTACTTGTTTGTTTCTCTGAAGGGGTGCTGCTGGGCAGGCCAGGATGCTTTTCAGCTAACTTAACATTGGCAGTTACCCTTCATCAGTAAGTGCCTTTATCATGCTCAGGCAGTCTAAGACATACAAACCTGGTAGGGGAAAGATATGGCTCATAAAATATATATATATATATATATATATAGGCTAAATCATGACACACAATAAATATTTTAATATTTTTAAGTTTCCTCTAAATATAAATACAAATTTCTTGAATTAATTATAGTTCAAATGCTAGCTAGTGTCATATTGGAATCAAATAAAGTTTTGTTAATAACAAAAAGTAATCAAAGCAGAGCCACTGGTGCTTTTATTTAGAAGTACATCTCAACTTGTCTCAGGCTAGAGGTTTTGATTATTCTGCTGTGAACTTGAAGTTTTCTGTCAACAGTTAGATGTTAGCAGTTAGCAGAAAATTAAACTGTTACCACGGTGCCTTTAAACATGAGTAAGCTGGAAACAAACCTACAGCTTTAAAGTTCATATACTCAAAATATTTACAAGTTGCACTGGCGTCAAAAAATTTGACTAAATAGTTGCTATCAGAGCTCGGCAGATACAGAAACATCTGGCTCGTCCTTTCTCACTATTGTTAAACCTATTAAAAGTTAAACATGAAGATTTATTCATTGAGAGCAGGAAATAAACTCACAGCGCTACAGTTCATTTAATAGTATTTGTAAATCGCTCTGGTGCTTCATGTTCACAAAATGCAACTAAATAGTCGCGATCTGGAGCCTCAAAGATAAAAAAACACACATCCATTTTCTCACACTACCTTTTAACTCACTAACTAAAACTTACCACAGCACAGTTAAACATGAAGATTATTCACACACACTTCCCCTGCTCAAACACTATCTCTCAGGTGAAAGGGGTCTGGATGGGGTTGGGAGTGTGTGTGATGTATCATGTTAGCGTGTCTCTTTGTGTGTGTGTGTCTGTAAAAGTGATTTAGTTATTTTATAAATCCCACACGAAACAAGCTGCGATTATATTCGATATATCGCCCACACCTAAAACAATCAGTGCAGTGTTCCTCTGGCTTAGATTTAAATTGTAAAAAGCACCAGCTCTACCTATGTTCTCCCTTAAAATGGCTTCATCTTTGCTACTCAGACAGATATGCTGTAATGCTAAGCTTTAGGGTTAAGAGATATTTCTCCATATTTCTGCAAACTTGTAAATCTTCTCTCATCACAGGCTCCTCCTGCAGGATTTGTCACATTCTGTTCTATCTAATGCACAAGACAAATGCCATCATCCATTAGCTAGACCACAAAATGAATAGAGTATGTGTCAGTAACTGTCAATTACTCTGACTAACACTTGACAGGCTGGAGAATCTTAAAATTATTGTGTTGTTGATGAGCAAGCAAAGCACCTCTGCCTGTGAAAGCCTCTAAAGCCCCCAAAGCTTCAAAAGCCTATGTTAACACAGACAACAATACACCAATATTTGTTTAATTTCACACAGCATTTTCAGTCTTGGCTCACATTGTTACCTGCCACCTGTACTCTGTTTGTGCTGAGATCAGTGGGTCTGCTGCACATACTTGTCTATCCTGATCCCTGTGCAGACTCTTTTGAGAGCTTTTTATATCATATTTGTTTTATTCCGACCAAGCTAGAGATCTCACAGTCAGTTGGTCAGTTTAGATTTTGTTAATCTTCTAACCCAACTACCTTTTCCAGCAGAGCAGGCCAAAACGGAACTAGGGCTTTATCAGAATTTACACTTTTACACTATGTTTGCCAATTTTTGAGATAATTCACTGAATCCTTAAAAACAAAATTACTGTGAAAATCTGACACTTACAAATCTGCTACCTAATCACCTCTCACCAGCAACCCATGAGAAAGCAAAAACAAACACAAAGTATAATGAAGCAGGCTGAGCACAAAACCCAAAATAATTAGCCAATTAAAGGTGTGAAGCAACAAAGAGGAGGCAGCGTGTGCAAAGTCTCAAGGTCAAACACATTTAAATGCAAATTCAAATAACCGATCAGCGAGGAGGACATGTAGTTTAATGACCACATACAAATGAAACCATCTGCCTCTGTATAGCAGAAGTAGCTGAATAGTTTACAGGAATGCACTTACATTGTGCAGTAAATTAGCAAATTGCCTAGATGAGCTTACAGTGCAATTACCAAACATGAAGAAGTGATATTCATGTAAAAGCGACAACATAAGCTAGTTAAATAATTACAAATGCAATTCAGAGTCTGCAAAAGAAGCCTGGGAGGAGAGGAAAACACATACTATTGCTTTACTTACTTCACTGCATCCCACATGTTTGTTGATTGACAGCATGCGCCAACACATAGCTTTTATTGATAAGTGATTTTTTTCAGGCTAGGCACCAAGCAGTAGCTGGCAGGATAAGACAAAGTAGAGGAAAACCACATTTGAAATGCCAGGGGTGCAGAAACGTGGATAACAGAATTGATACAACTAAAACCAAGCCACACAATTTCTTTGTGTCAAACTTGTTACACAGTTTTTGAGAACAGATCTGTCAAATATGTAAGAGACATATTCTGCTGTTGGAAACAAGCAGCTCTGGAGAAACTTACAGTTGTAGTCTGATTGAATTACACCTAAATTTCTATTAATCACATCACAGTCACTGGTTCTGAAAAAAAAGGCTGACGAACCAAATATAATTCTTGAAGCTTGAATATTCATCAGATATAAACAATATTTACCTTCATTGAGAGTTCACTTGATCCTTGATGATGTGTTTTTCGCTTGAGTGTATCACCCATTATTCTCTGCCTTTTCCGTGAAGAACTACTAAATTAATTTCAGTGGACGCAGCCGCCACATACACTCAGACTGTGTGCGCACACAGACACACACACTGTCTGCACTCAAGTGTGAATTCCTCAGATTTAATTAGAAGCTAATTTTGAGTCATTATACAACTGCAAACAATATGGAAATGAGCTCATAGGTTCCTGACAGTTCAGATGACTTTGACCAGAAAGAAGCATGACGAATTGAAAAAGAAAAAAAAAATCTTGTTTATTAGCGTCTAGTTTACTAACCAATTAACTGATAGATGAATGAGGGCATTATAAGTAGAGAGAGGGGGCTTTAATGTGGAAACCTGTATCCAAAGTGCCATCTTCAACACATCTGCAGAATAACAAAGGGTTCTCTTCTGCAGCAGCCGTTTACAATCATTAAGGGGAGATCTTTGGGAGCTTGGCTAACATTATTTGTCTTCGCCCCTGCACTGCGATGCATGTCCCTGATTATTACTGAAGGTGCAATATTTTCTTAGTCTAAGAGAAGTTTGTGGTTATTTTGCAACTTCAGTCTGGTGAAAGACTGCTCCATTTGAAATGGTTGAAACTCCCAATACACACACTGTTTAATATTAAACTGATGTGGAAAAAGTTTGCAAAATAACTCCACACTATAGCTGAACCTCTTTGGCCTAGAAAGCACATCTTACAAAATGTCATATAATCACAAACAGACACCGTCTTTAAAATAGCCCAGCAACTGGACCCACAGTGATGGATGTGTAATATAATCTCTGCTAAAGATAATTTCATTTTGCAAATGCAGCCACTTCCTCCTAAACTTTTTATGACAAAAACATGATTATCAGTCTGTGCCTTACTGTATGCACTGTATACACGTGTGTGTGTATAGAGCAAACACACAAGATGATTCTGTTGTTGTGGTTTATTTGAATCAAGGTATGAAGATGCTTATGTGAGCAGTTTCAGTATCTATGGCATGTGTATCATATGATATTTGGAGCCACATTCTGACATCCTCTTTTATCACTGAAACTATGCTTCTCCCCTCCCATTTCACCCTGATCTATTTGAGTTCTATTTTTTTCTTTATATTAAAGTGAAGAGCACACAGGCCTCGTATGAATGTTTACACAAATTCTAAAAGCCCTCCTGCTCTGGCCTTGTTTATGCGTTTCAAACTGGTTTTCTATTTACTATGTTCAAAGTCAACTTCAACTTTTTTTGCTCTGAACATGGTGCCAGAACAATGGGCCTCTTTCACGAACAGTACGTAGGCACATCTGTGCTTAAACAATGCATACAATGTTTTACCCACAAATCTGGGATTCATAACCACTTACTTACCTGAATTTGTTGGTATTCTGCAAGTAAGAACTGCCTCAGGCCATGTATACACATAAATAATAATAAATAAGGCCCCGCTTTCTTAGAAAATGTAAAAATACACCCTGAAATTAAATGCATCAAGTAGTATTTACAACCTAATTTATTAAAAAAAGGCTGTTAATTTGATTTATTTATTTGAATATGTAAAAAAAAAATACTAAACATTAATTTACTAATACATTGGCGAAATGTATTAAATTACTAAGAAACTGACGCTATATCTTCCTCATCAATTATTGTCATAACGAAAGCATTCAATTGTCCCAGTCCTAGCTTAAAGTGGAGTCCTAAATGAAAATGTCCATATGTACCAGATTTTTTTATTTTTTTTTATTGACGTGGCCTGTAATGATTGTTTTCACCATTTAATTTCCAATGCCATGAAAGTGCACATTTGTAGCTAATGTTAATTGGTAGCCAACTGGTTAATTGGTAGCCTATTAACAGGCTACAGGGTACATTAAATATTTTGATTTACTTCCAAGCAGGTGCTAAGAGGGCTTATTTTGCCTTGCTGGGAGATATTGAAATCTATATCTTCAGGAAAGGGTGCATCTTCAGAGGCCAACATAACATGTTTGAAGATGACAAATGACAAATGGCTTATCAACCATTTTCTCCTGCCAAGTTAAGTTTAGCTGCAGCTATGCAATTCCTTGGAATGGCATCTAAGTCACCAGACACACCACTCTCACCTGCAACCTTCTGAGGTTCAAGTCCTGTTCACCATCAGTTTCCAGACTATAGGGACATTTCAGAGGGAAATAATAGATCACGTTGGGACTTAGTTCCTTTCATGGAGAAATGGAGACGTGGCAGTAGACGTGGCAATGTAGAATGATTCAGATTCACGGACCTATGGATGTTAAGAACAAATTAGTGCAGTGCATGTGTCATGAATACAATGGTAATTTTGTGTGTGCACTCATTTTGTGCGCCAGATGTAATCATTTCAACACATATATACGTGATTAAAGCCCAATGTCTAATAAGGCTTACAATCTTTTTTTTTAATTGAATGCTGTCAGTCATCATCACCATGAAAGTAAACTTATTTTGATTACATTATGATATGTATAATGCACAGGAAGCTGTAGAAAACACACCATTTACATTGAATCAAGATGCTAATGAGACCTAATTGCACAGCAGTGTTATTTTAAGCATAAATATGACTAGAAAGCTCACCTGAGTTTCCAGCAAACACTAACAGTACTTCGTGCATACTTATTCATTGCTTGAGGTGTTATATTAAAGCAAAATAATAATAATTAATAACAATTCTAACATGCCAGCGTGAAATTACAATTGTGGTCATTAAATACCTCCCTTTTAATATTTGATGATATGTGTGATGTTTTGTCTAATATCTCTGATATTTATTTTCAGTGGAAGTGTAATTTAGATGGACTGTCTCTGCACATATTGCATGTGACAATATCCTACTACAACTATGTAAAAATTACACTCAGTACTTCCAGCACACCCCTCACTCTAACTATTATTTTCCAACGAAAAGTGTGGCTGCGCCCTCTTGGGCAGCTTTGTGAGCCATAGTGCAAATTTTCTGCCAGATTGTGTGGCCAAAGTAAAACGACATTTTAGACAACTTTTTTCCACAAACATGCTAGCCTCTGACCAAAACACACATCAAGTGGGATTCTGGCATTGATTGAGCCAACATTAAGGTGACAACAATTTTACTGTAGTAGAATGAGGTAAATTTAAATTCTGTGCATCTCTGAATTTCCAAACGTATATAATAACTCACTGATCCTGATAGGGGATGAAGACACCAGCTTAGATAATTACTAGTGATTCTGAAATTTCTGATGTAGTCCATAAAATTGTATTTAGCTGCTTTGTAAAATTACAGTCCATTTTTCATTCTGCACACTCAAATCACATCTGGCAAACTATTCACTCTTGCACTTTGTCTGAAACCAGCATAACTGCTCTTCCATTGTTTTACACAATAATTTAGATTAGAATATTTCCTCCATATGTTATATTTCATTTCCACATTCCTTTTCAGCTGTAAATGCTTGGAATAAAAAAAAAAACCAGATGTATTCAAAATACATTTTATTGTGATATTTTAAACCCTCTTTTGTAGAGTGAAATGGAGGTTTGAATTATTTTGGTAACTGAGTGATTCATCTTGAGGTCATTTACAATGTAACCCCAATTTATGTCATATCCTTTGTGTGTTTGTCTAAACCAGCAGTAAGAAGCAAAAACAGACAAGAAAGGAAAAACAGGAAAGGACGACAGAAAGGAAAAAAAAATTTGTCCTGATGACTAAAGTAAAAGAATCCTACTTCCAGCAGCCCAAATATGGGCTCAGACATCTGAAAGTATATTGCTATCTTTTGCAAGAAATAACATTTTCACCCCAGATGATTTACTATATATTGACAAAACATATACAAGTCTGAATATATTTTAATTTCAATATATATAAATCATTTTAATTTGAAGAATGTCTTCTATTTGCAATCATTAAAGTATAAACTGCAGGAAGATATTGATAAAGAGAGACTAGACCTATTCTCTTACAGTACCCTGGTCCTGAAAGCCTAATTAACACTTATGAGCTACGTCAGCCCCTGCATGTCTGGAGTTCAGTTTGCTTCAAAGGCGCATAATTGTTGGTGGAAATAATACATCATTACCTGTCTAGTTTGCTCAAAAACTGTCCTTCGCTTGATTATGGAAGGCACTTTGCACAGAAAAGTGCTGAAGGTTGCTTGTGCAAACTCCAGAGCTCACAGCCAATGCTGCATAATGGAGACAAACTCACAGCTGAGCAAAATAAAAGCAGTGATTTGTTCATCTTTGAATCCATCAAGCTTTTAACCTTGCAAGGATAAGTATGTTTACATGAGTGCTGAACTTGTTGAATAAGTACAAAGAGTAGTTAGTAGTTAGTAGTTTCCAAAGTTCTCTGCATTGTTCTGAAACCTTAATGTATAAACCCCACATTCAACTGTCAGGTCTGTTGTATCAGACCAGCAGATCCCAGGTTCCCTACAGCAGCTGCAATGTTCCTAATTGCTGAAAATGTCACATTTTACTGGATAATCATCTTTTATAATAAGAGCCTCTACGCCCAAACTGGCAGAGAATGATTATCTTCCTGAATTTAAGTGATTCTTACAAAGCACTGTGCAGGAGAATGCACACACAACATATTGCTGTAATAACTGAGCGCGGGAGATCAGATTGAATTGATAATCCCTCCTCTTGCCTCCTCTGACACTTCCTTTTATCTGAGTAAGTGCGCTTCTTTGCCGACTTCTCGAGCCACATGAGGATTATTTGCAAATTTTGTTGGTTATCTTGTTTGGCACATTTAACGAGCTGCAGGGCATGCAGAGGTGAGCAAACATAGATACATGGATTATGAACTGTGAATATATTGTACATCCAGGCCTCAAGTGGTTTCTGAATCTGGGAAAGTAAAAATCTTTAAGGGTCATCTTACTCATATTTTTAAAAAAAACAAACAAACAAAACACACACACACACAAAGCATATTTTGTCAGTTATTATTAACAATATCCAACCACGCAGATGGTTTTGGCTTCATGACAGATTTGAGATACCAGTCTGTAAAACTGAAACTTCTGCAGCCACCTCAATAAAGTCTAGGTGAAAGTAATTTTGTTTCTGCTTATCAAAACATTAAAAAATGTGCCTTTCCAAAAACAAAGTACACTCTGAATAATCCAAAGACCTCTCTAAAAAAAGTTTACATAAGGACTGAGAAAGAAAGTCCAGGCAAAACAAGTCTTGGTTTATGTATTATTAAGAGTAACTGGAATACTGTTTCTGAAAGAACATGTTGCAGTTAAATTCTTTCCAATGCTTTGAGCTTCATTCACCTCCACTGTTAGGGTTGTCAAAAACATACCTATTTTAAGACCTCAGGACAATGAGTCGAAGACCAGGACCACTTGAGATCAAATATGTCTGTGTTATTTGGGTGAACTGACCCTGTAAGGCTATATGGAAATACTTGGCACAATGGTGACACCCTGGAAAAAGGGTTAAAATTTGCAAAAGTAGTAGTTACACTTTTGATGACAGAAAATAACCAGCAAACGCAGCAGATTTTAGAACACTAGGAAATACAGAATCATTGCATTGTCATGATTTATATGTTTCCTGACAGGATGAATTGTAGCAACTTTGGTGACCTTGTGATGTTTTTCTAAAACAAATTATATATTTTTTAAGATTATTTTTTGGGGCTTTTATTGCCTTAATGGACAGGACAGTTTAAGGTTGAAAGGGGGAGAGAGAGTGGGGGTGACATGCAGCAAAGGGTCGAGGCCGGAATCAAACCCACGGCCGCTGCAGCAAGGATACAACCTCTGTATATGCTGCGCCGCTCTATTCACTGAGCCAGCAGGCGCCCCTGATCTAAAAATTTTAATTTGACACAATAACACAATTGCAAAACTAATGACACACCACCATCAGCCTTAGCTTAATATGAATGGTGAATGGACTGCATTTGTGTTGCGCTTTTCTGGTCTTAGCGAACACTCAAAGCACTTTACAACACAAGCACCATTCACACACACATTTATACACTGGTGGCCGAGGCTACCACACAAGGTGCCACCTGCTCATTAGATAAATATTC
The DNA here is from genome assembly GCF_026936395.1 of Plectropomus leopardus. Classification (NCBI taxonomy): domain Eukaryota; kingdom Metazoa; phylum Chordata; class Actinopteri; order Perciformes; family Serranidae; genus Plectropomus; species Plectropomus leopardus. The sequence goes on from NC_142181.1 coordinate 28,918,501, forward strand.
AAACACACTCACACTGATGATACAGCCAAGGGGAGCATTTTTTTCAATATTTTGCCTTAGGGACATTTTGACACATAGACTGCAGGGCCCACAGACTGAACCACAGACCTTGTGATTGATAGACAGCCACTCAACCTCCTGAGCCACACTCACTCTCTTTTTAGGATTTCTGTTCATCATAAACACAAAATACAATTTGTGTGAGTGCACCAGAGATCACAACAAGCATTTTTTAAAGGGTCTCAGATAAGCTAAAAGCTTCCTAACATCATGTAAACTACAACATTGCTAGCAATTAAAAGTTAACATTCTGCAATGAAAAAAGTAATCACATACTGCTGCACTAAGCTGCATAATGTATTTTGTCAAACTCAATGAACAGAAAAAAATAGATAAAATACAGTGAATATAAACCTTTAGGTTAAAACTACAGACGCAGCAAACTAATGCAGACTTATGAGCTGAAGGTCACTGGTTCAAATCTATGTATCATTTGGGAAAATCTGCTTAATGATTACCTCAAAGCTGCCCTAAAGCAAGATACGTAACCTTCAGCTGCCCCAGAGAAGCTGCTCAGTGATCAGTAGTATAAGACTAGTTGTATTGGGCAGCTCCCAGTTGTGGCTGTGTTTTGAATTTGAGGTATGGAGCATGAGCATGCGGGGCCAGCAATCCTTGCCAGAATATATTTAGATGAGGAAAAAGCAGCCTACCTGCAGCCACCACATCAGCACAACTGTACCTAAGCTAATAGGCAGTTTAAAGTAGCAACATGGCTGATGTCAGCACATTGAGACTGCAAATGGTCAGACGGATACTCTCTCACTAGTTCAATATAAACACTCTTAAAGTTAGAAGATTCCTTTTCCGACAGTATCTCCACTCAGCTACCCACCGGACTGGATGCTTTTATTATTCTCAAGACATCAACAGTCTAAAGTCACACAGTCTTTAACATTTACTCGTGAACACATTTCTGTTTTACCGCCATCTGTGCTGACTGATCTAAAAAAACAGTGACTCATCGTTAACAGATGAACTCTTTCACATTTGCTGTTCTTAACACTCAGAGTCAGGTAGGTCTTAAAAGGAAAAATCCTCTGGGATACAAGATGTTACATTCTAGATGCAGAAACAGTGATTTGTCTGGGATTATTACAAGATGAACCAACACAGTATATGCACTGTACTGTTTAAAAACTTCACTAAGCAATTCTCAAACCAAATTACAGCTGCAATCAGCAACACTGCAACTAGTCTTCATTTTTCATGAGGAGAAAAAAGTAGTAGTAAAAAAGTAGTTAGAAGTTTGAGCATTTGTTCAGAATTAATTGTTTGACTGTTAAATCTGAAACAATCCATACTCACAGAGGTTTTTAAAAAATGGTTGACAGAGCCATCATCAGGAAATTTAATAATCCTGAAACATTTTTTAATTTTTTTCTTTTTTGAGTGGGAAGAAGATATTTTGTTTTAACAAAGATAACATTCTTAAAAATGATTAATTTATCACACAGTTTGGATCTGAGAGACACAAATAATTTGACACTTTACTTAATAGTGTTAAAATATGTTTTGCCATTTATCTTGTATCACCAGTCAGTGTTTTGCCACAATTAACACATTGCATTTATTTTAACTAGAATGAAGGGTCATTTTGATTAAAATGGTCCAAGCTATAAAAGTGAAACATTTTAATAAGTTTGTCATTTTCTTTTTTGTAAATAAATGAGCCAACTTCATAATGAAAGTTTCTCACTGTAAAAAAGTAATACTAATTTATAATAAATGAAGAGTTTTATTCATTGTACTAACTTTAGACCATTGCTAAGCTGCCACCAGAACACTTATTTGAACACACATCATTTGGCCAGGACAAGGCTGCTTTGCAAGTTTCATCTTTTTTTCTTTCTTTTTTTCATAGAATGACGTGTAGAAAGAAGACTTCTTCAGGCAGTTTTCTAACGCAGTATTGTATCAAAACAAGACAGTCACAGACTACCACTTACACTGTATGTGCAATGATGATTAATCTAATGCCTTAACATCTTTTATAATCATGCATTTTCCTTAGTGTGCTGTATGTTTTCTATTCTGAGCATTGTGAGTCACTGCAGTGACACCAGACACCAAAATCACACCTAAAGTGGGTGTGATTTCCTTAAACTCCTGATGTCTATCACCCCACTTTCCTCGCACATTCACAACTACTGCAGATACACAGAAGTACAACTATTCAATCACCACCTTACATTCACAGCTACAGCTTAGGTGCAAATATTCCTCCAAAGCACTTATTACTCTCTGTTTAGTAGGTCTAGTAGTACATCACTTAAGACCTGCAATAGGAAACTTAGCACTCTGGTAGCCCCAGGTGGCAGCAGGAGATAGTCATTTCAATTTTTGAAAGTTTGAAGGTCTTCATTACCTGCTATCTAACATGACGTCAGTAAACGGCATATTACTGTGACCTAGAATATTTCCTGTTAGTGGCTGGTGGGAGTGGAGATGGTAAAAGAGGAATATTTTAGCTGTATTGTCCAACTTATTCTCAATAGGATTCTCACAACTGCTGCTTGGAGTAGGATTCAATTGGATTTTTTAGTTTATGTCAACAGGTCAAATCTAGAGAATCTAAATTGAGGTGAATGGGATCTTGACTGTGTTACTAGAGACACAGGGCCACCATTTAGCAGTTCTTAGAGCTGTAAACTTCTGGTCTAATGGTTGGTCGATAAGCTCTTGTCTTACCACATTCTCATTGGTCGGACAATATGGTGTTACTTTAATAAGACTGCGTGCCTACCCAAGCCCAATAATCACAGAAGATGGTTCAATCAGTGTCTAATTTATCATAGTGGATATATTTTACCAAGTCTCCAAAAGACACTGCAGTTCAAGTTTGAATTACAAAGCTTCTGAAAGGGATGTGATTGCAGTGGAGTCCTTGTTAGAACAGCAGGATGAAATATTAAGTCTCTATCTCAAACGCAGGTTTACAGAAATATTTAATGTTAGTAACATGACATAGTAGATGACATCCTAAACCCCAGAGTTAACTTCTATAGTGGCCAGTGTATCAGATTTTTCTCATCCATCCATTTCAACGCTTAGTGGTGAGTTGGACTCGTGCACACAGTTCATGTGGAAGAGCGTTAAAGTGCGCAGTAAATTGTCAGATTAGAGATTACATTTATTTTTCACTCAAGGCGTTCCACTTGCGTGAAGTGCTAAGGAGCCCTGTGACAGGAAAACAAAAACGTTTTGGTGCACACAAAATGCTATCCAAAAAGCGCACTCAGAACACCGGGGCAATGTAGTTAATCTAGAGATATCATGCAATTTTTCTTCCCATTAACCAAGCAAGTGGTTGAAGAGTAGGTGGAATTTTCGCCAACCAAGATTTTCTTTGGTTGAGTACAGCCCTAATATTTTAGATGGCTGCAATGGGCATTGCGATAATTATAAAATTTAGATAGAACCATGTACTGTATATGCTTCTAATCTTAACCATGAAAAATCAAACTGCACATAAAAATTTCAACATTTTATAATCTCAGTAAATTAGTTAACCTCTTCCTCTCACACAACACATTCTCTGTTTGTTTTCGTCACCGAAAAGGAAAGTTTAGATGGTTATCTGAGGTGCCCACAATAACATGACAACTGCTATGCACGGGTTCAACTTCATTTCCTGAACAGCAGCGAGATCGAATGTAAGCAATATGGTTCACCGTGAGCTTGTTTTATCTCAGCTTCAGGCTGCCATTCCTCTGCCAGGCGCTTGTAATTGCACAGAGCGTCAGAGGGGATGGGATGTGTCCTCACAGTAGATGTGTATAGACAGATGGACTGAGGATCTGCATTGACCTCCTGATGGTGACGGGCCATGATACCTCACACTATGTTGGCCTGACAACAAAGGAGCCTTCCACAGTGCAATAATCTGACGTTCTGCCCAACAAGCTGTTACTGAGCTGCTCTGATAGCAACAGGCTCAGAGCATGACGAACAGGACTGAAAATTCAATGTACAGATCTCCTGGCACAACAGAAAGTTGATAAAGAATAAGGAAACATGACAAAACACCTGCCTTTGAGGATACCTCTACTAAAGCCTTGGTCATTTTGGGATTGTCTTTCACCTTGTGAGCCAGGCTGTATTAACATGCAAGGTGTGCCAAGGTCTTGGATACGCAACCTTAAAGGTATGGCAGTTAGTCGATGCAAAATACTGAATAATTTATGGGAGGACAAATAAATTCCAGGCAACAACACAACACCGGACTCTGGGGCCGATTGGTTATTAACGTGAAGTTGGTCAGGAAACTTTGGGCTGTTAAAAAGGGCAATGGCTGAATATCTTACTTGAGGAATTAGTATGGGGCTTGCTAGTGCATACAGAGGCCAAATCAATGTGTGGAAGGCAATGCATTTAAGCAGCAGTGGGGAATAAAATACAAATATTATGAATGTCAGGAAGCAATTTGATATTGCTTTCATGATATTTGCCTACAAACTATTATGAGTAATAGTTGCCACATGGACATTAAATCTGACATTTCTCCAGACCCTGTGAACTTTGCATGTGTGCATCATTTAACCTCTTAAATGAATCAGCTGAACACTTGTAATTATTAAAGAGTTATTCTATGATAATTTTTTGAGTGTTTAGTGTTAAAAAGATACCTCTGCTTAGCTGACAGACACACTATATTAACAAAAATTACATTACAGGGAGCATAACAAAGGCAAAGTAAAAGTTATTTGTAAGTCTAAACTGTGCCTGAGAGAAGAATGAAGATGATTTCTATTTCATCATATTTTGTTAAGAAACCTCCTTGCTTTCTACAAAAGCAGTTTATCAGCCACATGATTGTATTCAACACATCATCTCTGTTCAGCCTACAGATGTGCCAGTATCCGCTGTGGCAACAAGTGTGATGGGTCCTCCAGCAATAAGGACACTTATTTTCTTTTCATAATTCAATGGGCCAGAAGTAATCTAATCCAGAAATACTTGTCTACGTAGGCAAATGGCATATTCGAAACACAGCACTGTAGGCTAGAAAAAAAATGTACATGCTATTGACTGCTATCACTCGTCACTCAACTTTTATATTGTTTTTGTTTTTTAAGCATAAATACCATCATGTACAATATACCATTGTAAAATGTCAGAAAGGTGTAACAGTTAAAAAAAAAAAAAAAGCTAGCACCCGAGCCTTGTTGATTGGTGCAAACTTGCTGAGTTTCCCATTTTAAAACAGACATACTGTTTTAATTCACTTAATATTTTAGGTCACTTCCACGTTTTCATTATTGTCAATCAGTACTACTAATAGAACCGAGCATAAACTGCAAAGATTATTCAAATTAAACTCCTTCCTGTGTCTCAAAGAGCAAAACCCCTCCTTTTTCAGGAAGACTTTTAATGTGAAATATTCACAAGAAGTATGACATTTTATTCACAGTAAAAACTAATGGAAATTACTAATAAGGATAAACTTTTTCTGTTGAACAACAAGGACTGGCAGCTAATTAGTGATAATGAAGTCACTGTGCCAGTGTACGGATGAAATTATCAATTGATATAGATAGTGATTATCAGTACTTAATGAGACCAGTAACAGATATTTGGAACCAATATGCATTCACAATGACAATAAAAATATTTCTGTCTAAATTTAGAATGTGGAATAAAACAAACACCAACACAAAAAATTGCTTAAATGTCTTTAGCAAATGTTTAATCAAACTAAAACTTTCAACATCGTATACAGCAAATTCCCAGCAACTTTTTTTTATAAAGTTCAGCAAAAATTTTAATAAAACATGAAGAAATAAAAATAGCTCCCTGAGGTTTTACAAAGTAAAAGTTCTTCCCATACTGACACTTTCCTTGCACATATTGCAGACTGCCTTCCCTGGCTTTGGTTGAGTGTAATATGCGCACTTTTATACTAATTAATTTTATTGTCTATCATTCAAATAAAACTATAGGCCATATAAATATTGGCTCTGATAAGCCCATAATCTGTCGACCCCTAGTAGAAATTAATCATGCTAACTGTTGCTGTATTGTATTGTGTGTTATTATTATTATTATTATTATTTCATGAGGTTTGACCTTAAAGCAACTGTCCAAAGCCACATTAGATACACAGAACTGTGAAAACTTCTATGTGCTTTATAAGAAAGTACAGCTGGTCATCTGATATGATAATGAAATCAAACTCAGAAAGATGTCACCCTCAGTAACAGCTCCTGCATACAGCAGCAACTCGTGTTCATCTTCAAAAACAATTAACAGATTCCTTTAAGGGATTTTCACTTGAGGCATCTCCTTACCATCTGCTACATCACTGCTTTGACATTAATGCCCACTGTGACAACACATATCGAAAGCATTTCACTCATAGCTGTTACAGTTTCACCTAAGGAAATAATGAAAATAAATTTAGCTCACAAATTACTGTAACCTTTGAAAAGTTCCATATTCATAACGCTGTAAAATTAGAAACATGTCTGCTCTACTTTGGTCAGCCGACATCATCCATTCATTCATGCTTTTTACTAATGTGAGATACATTTGAAATAGTTTGTTTTTTCTACTTCAAATGATGGCACTTGTGGTATTTAATGTCTCTTTACTGTAAGTTGCATATTAATACTGCCAATTTCATCCTGTAAGAATCTGCACTACACAGACATACAGAAAATGTATAAATTCAAAAAACTGGTGAAGCAGAAAATGTTCCCTCTGTGATAAGCTCTTTGGAATACGTGAGTGACAGATATCCGCAGCATGGGCCTTCCCTGCAGGCTTCTACACACACAGACACACACACAGACACACACACAGACACACACACACACACGCACACACCAGCACCACATCACTACTCAGACAACTGGAACACAGGACAGCAGTTATCCAATACTCAAGACACTGGCGCGCCACAATTACCTCATGCTACAATGAATGCAATGGTAAAAATGGAAAATAGGTCACACCATGAAATTAGTGCTTTTAAACTAGAAAGTCTGACATAATGGGTTTTGTGTTCTGGTTCCTGATGTGTCAGACCTTCTTGTCATCATCCGGTTTTGTCTGATGAGAACCTGATTCTCAGCCAGTCTTAACAGATGTGGAATGTGTTCAGTGTGGGTTTTTTAGAGGCATAAATTTTGATTTATGTGTGGGATCACATTCCTGAAACAGATGCTTCATGACAAAGAAACAAACATCTAGTTTTATCTTCATGCCATTTAGTTTTAAATATCAGTGTCTCAGATATTGAAAAAAGAAGGGCTTGATCATGCCGATAGGGTTTAAAACTTCTGATTTGATATGACTAGTTTACTTTCTGGATGCATTAATGAAAAGATGATGATCAGAATAAATGACATCAATTAAGCCACTGACATTTTCAACCACTGAGAGGACTATTGTTTAAAAACAACAGAAGCCATTGTCAGAGCAGCCTTGCACTACTTTTTATTTGGCTCTGCTGCTACTGTCTGCCATTACGTTTAGATATGATTTGTAGATTCTTTGGTAACACAATTAAATGGCCACATACTGATAAAGACAGAAATTCCAGTGTTATATTTCTGAACTGAGAATCTGTTATCTTACAGTATGTGTTACTGTGGGCTCATGTGACTGCGCTTTATTAAAAAGTCTAAATCCATGTTTATTTAGTAATTAGGGCTGTCAGCATTGACATGTTAATCGCAATGCAAGTAAGGTCCGGAATTACATGTTAATTATTTTTAATCGCATAAATCGCCAGCTGACATTCCAACCTTTAAAAGGCAGTACCAAGCTGAGTTTTAAAGCTAGAGTGATGATACTGGTATCACCTGAAACTAGAACAATCAAACCAACCACCTCCTGCTAGTTTCTCAGTAAGGGCACGGAATAACACTCCAAAGTTAGGTTTAAATTTTGGCAATGGAAAAATTGCACAGTAATTTCACAGGGGTCCCATGACCTCAGCCCTCAGATATCTAAATGAAAATGGGTTCTGTGGGTATCCAAGAGTCTCCCCTTTACAGACATGCCAAACTTTATGTGTGTCCCATCCAGTTTTTTGCTGTCATTTGATTCCTAATGTCAATATGGACTTCAAAACTGTTCTGTAATGCAAAAATAATGGAATTGAACACGATTGAAAAATGCAATTAATCACTATTAATATAATATATAACTCTTTACTTAATTGCAATTTAAAAAAATAATTGTTTGACATGCCTAATAGAAACACAAAGATGGCAGAGTGTGCTTGGCAAAAAAGCAAATGCAACCAAAGTTAATAAATTAAAGGGGCCCTATGACACTATGACATCATACTGTAGCCAGAGTAGGACAACTGTTGGAAACAGGGTTTTCATATTGATAGAAAACCTTCAGTTTTTGCTCACAGGGGTTTCTTCTACATATGTGCACCTCATTATTTTGAAAGTTTGGCCATGTTTAATATGAACACCCTTCTAGGTCTATATATAACACACAAATACTGAAAAGCTACAAGGTCCTCTTTAAAACAATAATGACTAAATGCATTCAGTCAAAAGACTTGCACAAGCTGAATGTTTTAACTCCAAACTTTGGATGCCTTCAGTAATTGTGGAAGGAAAATGAAGAAATGCCAAGGTCCACAGATGCCACACCGAGCCTAGAGCGCCAACAACCATGGCTGAATGTTGAAATTATTGTGGAAGTGCCTTAAGATGCAGCTCCCTGATGGCTGCTAGATGCTGGCTCTAAATAAAACTGTTTTGAAGTGAATGGGAAAACGTCCAATTTATCTCTAGAAATACAAAGTCAACTGTTTTCTTTTTTTATGTTGTTTTGCAGAAGTTAGGCTCTGAATAGCTAATGCCACCCCCTCTAATGTAGCTCTTTTTTGTTTAGAGGATATTGATGTATAAAGAGTGGTGTCTGCTTGACTGACAGGTGTCTCATACTATTACACTCAGCTGCAACGGTTGTTGGCTTACCTCAATACCCCCCAGGTCTGACCTCCGCTGTCCAAACTTTGTTTTTTCTTTCTGATCAAATGGCATTGAGCTGTGAACTCTATTTGGGCTATTAAAACATACAGAAATTCTGAATGTTTTCTGACTAATTGATTATTTAATGTATATAATTCATAGAAAAACTATAAGAAATAGGAAAAAATGGTCATCACAGTTTATCAAATATTTACTTTTATGGACAAAATCTTTACATTGTGACGTGTACTTTTATAACAGGGTATTGATGTATACTATGATATAAGAAATGTTCTCTGAATTCAATCTTATCTAGTGAAACAACAATAGAGCTGAAATAAACCAGTCCTAGCTCATTGATTTTGCAACATTTTTCCAAGGGCTTACAACATTAATAAAGCAAGACCTCGGTCAAATCACACTAGAATCACAGATGGATCACAGATTTCTATTATCTAACAGTAAGTTTTGCCCAACTATAGCCCAAGGTGACATCTTGTTTGTTTTGACCATCCAAGTCTCAAATCCAAAGATATTCCATTGACAATGACATAAAAGCTAAAAAAGACAGAAAATCTTTACATCTGAGAAGTCAAAACCAGCCAAGGTTTGCCAATTTAATGCCTGAAAACGTCTCTATAGAAACGAATGGATCTTCTTACATATGCCACATGTATTTTTTTTCCTTACAGTCCATGCACTGAGCTTTCATGCGTCATGAAGCAGCATGAACCAGGCACATACAGTGAACCAAACAACCACTACACATAAAAAAACACAGTGCAATTTAAATAAGTGGTGTCCAGATCTCAAAGTGCTCACTCAACTTCCTGGTCAAGTGATTTTTCGAGCAACAGTCACAGACTCATGGGGCTATGCAGACACACAGCTGCCCCACCTCCTCCTGCTCGGCTCTGCAGTAAACATCTCAAGACATCACAATGGCTTGCCGCTTGCTTTACCAAAGAGTGTCTGGAAATCTGTCTGAGAGCTCACTCAGGTATAGCAGAAGGCCCAGCACTGCCTCAATGCAAATCACCGCCGCACATTGGCAGCTCTTTTGTTGTTATCTCCTCTGATACAGTACGTCAAGTTCATTTAGAGATCTCAGAGAAGCCCGGCCAGAAAGCATTTACATTCCAGGATCCTGAAAGTGCCATATTGGCACCGACTACTCACAGCCAAGCTTTGCCTTTGAGTATTAGCCTATGATTCATCGCTTAAAACCGACTCCTGCCCCATTTCATGATCAAATAATTTATTTTTAAAAAGCCAGTGTACATCCATTCTCTCTCCTGTGCTATTCTGCAAGCCTTCAGACAAATTTCTGGGATATCTGTCATCTCCAATACAGCAGGGACAATATAACATTGTTTTAACAGATTAACAGATTGAATTAACAGATTGTAATTGCAAGAATTTGATGAGCATTTACAAAAGGATACCCTCTAGTATATTAATAAGAGGCAGGAAGGAAAACATAAATCACAGCCACTTTTAAAGTCTTCGGCTAAGTTTCACTTTGAACCCGTAACACAAAAGGGTCAATTACAGAGAGATAATCCATAACTAATTTACTTGATTGATGGTCTAATTATGCCTGTTTATGTCATGCTTGATAATTCACTCTTTGATAAGCATAAGCACCCTCTTGAAACTCAGAGCAGTGGCAATAATGAGCAAAAGAACATGGATATTTCTTGGAGCTTTTCTACGACCCTAAATATAGCATACAGCATATGAGCTGGTTTGGCTTTAAGACTGCCTCGCATAAACACATAAACAAATATTTAGTTGTTAGCTGATTCGGATGTGGATGTGATTAGCTAGGGCTGCAGCTATGGATTATTTTCATTATCAATCCATCTGCCTTTTCTTTTTTTTTTTTTTTTGATTATTTGATTAATTGTTTGGTCTATAAAATGTCAGAAAATAGTGAAAAATTTCCTTCCTTTTTCTCCAAGTCCAAAGTAATGTCTTTGAAGGTCTTGTCAGTCCAAATCCCAAAGTTATTCTGTATAAAATAAAAAAAAACAAAAAGAAGCTGGAAATCTCCTGCTTAATTGCTGAAAACAGCATTTTCTGCCACTTTTGCATGAAAAATTACTTACACAGTTAATCAATAATCAAAATAGTAGGCAATTATTTTTCTGACAATCAACTAATCAAACAATGGACTAACCATTGCAGCTTTATTAGCTAATACTGGCCAATAATACAGGCTCTACTCAATCTTAGCTGATAAAACCTTCATTCTGTCCCCTCCCGCTCTCCATTTTCACCTACACTGTGTTTCATGAGAGTCAAACCCATTTCTTTGGTGAATTTCTGTTGCAATAACGGCTCAGCTCTTAATCAGGGGCCTATTTCACGAAAGTTTCAACATGCAAACCTTGATTTGCAACATGAAATCATTTCATCTTGCAAGATTTTGACACTTTTCACAATAAAAAACAAATGTAATACCTGAAACCCATTCATGAGCATACGGGAGCCCCTAGGACTCACAAGATTTCCTGCAATTTGCAAGTGACAATCATCTGTGAAATGTGGCAGGCATCTGCATGTAGGCAGTGCTCGCATATCATCCTCATGAAACAGGATCCAGGTAAACAGTATTTCCTGTGCAACTGCACTGAGATGTCATTCAAATTTATGACTGCCAAGCCCTTTGACAAAAGAACCATAAACACTGCTTATTGACAGCTCCTGGATTACATGTATATGATCAGATGTATTGTGATGAGTGATCACAGAGTAGGTTAAAGGACACCAACAGTTGGCATCTTAAATTAACTTCCAAATAGCACCTGGCCTGACTGAGCAGGCTTACCTATATCATTGTTTTCTAAATGCATTTTTTAATTGTCCACAAAAAAAGGGTGAAGCCAGTATTGTCGAGTTGATTGATTCTAGAGAGAGTTTGGCAAAATGACAGTACATACCTTGTAACAGTGGAAAAGTGCCCACACGTAGAGATTTGGTAATACCCTTTCTATCACAGGAGCTATTTGGTACAAGCTATGTAGTAAATCAGGGCTTGATACTTGCTTGATCTTGTGATTCTCACATGACCTTTCTGATCTTGAAAAACCAGTTGCCTAAAAGGTAACGCAACTTGGGCAGACATGGAAGAAGTCGTAAAAAGGGTAGGGTATTGTTTGGGTTTTTCCCAATGCCAGTGCCAAAGCGATACTTAAAAAATGGTACCAGTGTCTCAAGATACTTTTTTTTCCTAATGAAACACAAAATGATGGTCAATGACTCAAAAGCACATCTTTTTTGTCATTGCAAAAGGCAAATTTGAACTTGAAATTGAATAAAAAATATAACAATACACTTAGATATATACATATAAATTAATACAAAACTCTATTAACAAATTCACATAAAACATTCGCAAAATTAATAAAATCTAACCTGACAACAGCAATTTAACACTAAATAACAGTTACAAAAATAATAATAGCAAAATCCATTTTGAATTGGGATCAGTTATTGTTCCCCTGATTCAGGAGAGCCCCAGCAGCCAGACATCTCTCCATTATCTCTTTAGGAGCAGCTGAGAATGTCACTACAATAAGAATAGCGGGTCCACCTTAACAGTCCATCTCAAGGGAGCCTGGTCAGATTCCAGTAGGAGGCTAACTTTGCTTGCTAACTTCTGGATTAACCTCCTTCATTTTAGTCATCAAACAGCGGGCAAAATATAGGAGCTTGTCTTGGGTTTTTGGGAAGTCGGAGCATTTGTTCACTGACAATAAGCCTCAATTGTACACACACTGCACTGTGATGTTTAACTTCATTCTTCAGTCGCAGCAGTCTCACAGTCACAAGCGCGCACTCAAACTCTCTCTCTCTCTCTCTCTCTCTCTCTCTCTCTCTCAGCCACACACTCACACCAAACATTCTGGCACAAAAATAGAGCATCAAAACTACCAAACCCTCGTTGTAATACAGAAAATTGTAACACTTGAATTTATTGAAAAGGCCAACATTGAGAGAAAAAAAATGTGTTTTTAGTTAACTAGCTTGGATTGTAGTCGCAACCCCTTTGATTATTCTGGCACATACTACATACAGCAGCTATGAGATGATGGATGATGCTAATGTTTAGATTATATCCAAAAAGACCTTTAATCAGTCTGGGATACAATTAAGAAAGCATATAAATTGATCTTCACTGTCTTCAGGGGATAAGCATACTTTTTTTAAGTACCTTGTGAAATAGTATTATTCTCATTATGATTATTATTACTTTGAATCGCCACATGTAGGCCTAACATACATTTTTGATAAAGCTCGAGTGAAAACCACAAGCAACAGGCACCCCACTGTAATCTCTTGTGAATGCAGGCCAATTACGTAACGGCTGAGCACAAACAAGCCTATAAGGCTGCTACTGTGCAGCTTTTCAGATGGAGCAAGTCAGAGCGAAAAGCACTAAAGCAGTCTGATTTTAAGAATAATGAAACAATTGTGGTAAGTTCAGCTTTTATGACCATTTCTAGGAACTGTTTGCCACCATAGGTAACAAAGAGACCGATTTCCTGGCTGCATGTTCACGTATTCTCACTTAACTGGAAGATAGTTCCAAAAACAAGCCAATAAGAAACTAAATTTCCCTCAAGCACCATGTGGGAGGCCAGTGTAAAGGTAAGAAAGGAGTCAGGATCAGGAAGTTATTGAAAACTTCACCACATGCTGTAGTCAACAGCACTTCCAGAAGTTCCGTTTTCAGAGTCAAACACCTACTGTGTGCAGATATGAGCCAGCTTCAGCCAATTTCAGAATTTATCTCTACAAACGTTTCAATTCGTTAATTTGGAAAGCAATTCTGAAGGAAGTATTCTTTGCTAAAGTGACAAAATCATCTTCACAGTGACATATGAACGAAACAAATGTGAAAGTCACTGGAGAGTGAATTACTGTAAATGTATTTTAAAAATGTGGGGCACTTCCAGGTAAATCAGTTTAGCTTTAAAGTTTCTGATGGAGGATGGATGGAAAGAAAGGTGTAACGCAATCACTTGCCAAGAGATTATGAAAATAAATCCTTCCTGCCAGCGTCCTTAAGGATATAGTAAAGGAAATACATGCTTGATTTGATTAGAATGTAACCTGAAGAAGAATTTGAGCACCCCACATTGAAGAAGTCGGCTCCTCTTACAGTGGAAGGTGGTGCTATTCTGGTACAAGTGGAAAAAAGAAGAGGATTTGCTAGCTTTAATGCAAGGCATTAAATACATTTCCCTCAGTTCTGATGTATCACATTGAGAAGGGCTACCTTTCAATATAAAATAAATGTCATTGTATTTTCTTGGTATGGTTCTATAAATAATTATACATGTATATAAAATTTAAAAAAAAGAGCCAATTTTTCCAATAGCAGGGTACAAACGATTGCTGGAAGCTCCTATATGGTGCTACAGTATGTACAAATAATCAGAGGAGATGAAAGCAGCAGATTCTGTAGCTCGTACGGGGGAGGTATTAGATACAAGCAGGGGAAATAAGTGCAAATTAAAGTATAATATAACAAAGGATAAACAAGTCATAAAAAATAGCTTAGGGAATGAACGCGACGCCAAAAACTGATTCATTAGCAGTTTCAAATGTTGGTTGTGCTGTCTCTCTCACACCTAAATTTAGCTACAGTACTTCATCTGCTAAAAGAGAGTTGGGGGAGAGTTGAAATCATTCTCAGAGAACATTAAAATTTGGCATTTTTCAAAAAAAGTCAGCAAAAACATGAAGAAACGCATCACATTTCGTGTACTGCTGACTAAGCATACAAAGGATTTTTTTTTCTGCTCAAAGCACTTGTTTAAACATTCAAAAACTATATCAGGAAAAGACACGCCCATGAGGCATCTGCTAATGCACATTAAGTCTCAGATTAATTAGAGACTCTATTAGTTCATTCAAAAGTAATGATCGCATGTAATTCACACTAAAGAGCAAGAAATACAACATTACACACGATAAAAAATGTGTTGCAATGACAAGTGATGTGTAATCATGCATATTGTGGCCTTCTCCATGCAGGAAATGCAATAAATTCACTGTATGTGCGGCATATTTTCTTAAGACAACATTTTCGAAGACAGGACCTTTAAGTGCTGATTAATATCATGTATAAACTGAGTAATTTTGATAGTAAATGAAAAGGTTGACTGCTCAACTCTAAATTCAGAGAGGCATGTTGTCATTAATCTAGTGTGGTATCATTATGTACAACCCAGCGCCCGGCAGACCCACTGCTGCTACATTTAGCTCAATGTGGTGTATAAATTTAGAGATCATACTGTACTTACAAGAAATTAATTTACATGAATTACACTGACATTAGATATGTGTATGTCAATCTGAAGAGCAGCAAAAAAAATAAAAAATAAAAAAAAAACCATTTGCATTTATAGTTTCATGTCATCTATGGCACTTTTAGACAGCCGCAATCTGCTGATTTTCAAAGTGTAGTATTGAATGTATGCAATGATTAAAAAATATATCAACTGCTGGTATTTTCTCTTATATCCATCACTTTTGTTAATGATGCATGTCAAATGTGAAGGGAAAAAAGTGCTGTTATATTGTTCTCAAACTCCATATTTTGAACAATCTTTGAGGATTTGCTGTAGCTCTGTGCTTTTTGATATTATCTGCATAGTCACCATACAGTATATTCAAACCTTTCAACCATTAGAGGTTCACTTTAAAGTAAATTTCATGTTAATGCAAATTAGCAGTCTAACCAGTCTCTCCTTGCAGCTCTACATTTTCAATTACTGTAATACTGAGAGTTCTGCGTACAAATAATTCAAATCTCAATATGAATTTCATGCAGTGTGTTCATTAAAACACTGATTGGGTCAGTATAACACTAAGGTAAGAAAATCACTGAGTCCAAATAAAGGTACAGTGAATAATTAAATGGAGCTACAGTATGTTGGTTCTAACAAAGACGTGCTTGTGGCTGATCTGTGTTCTTTGGAGAGATCTGTTATCATGCTGAAGTATTAAGCCAATTATTGGAAATGATTCTAAGAGCTGTGCTCTTTGACTTCATGACAGCATATTGCAAGGGCGGTTTCCATGGTTTCTGTTAATTCATAGCAATAATGCATTAACTTATTTTCCTTTTAAAGCAAAGCATTCAAGGGCTATTAATAATTTCCAAGGGCCAAAATATTAATGCCATATAACACACCTCCTGCTCCTTGGAACTATGGGATAAAATTAGCTGCTTTTAATTCAATAACTGTAATATTCTCCCATAAAATGTCACATCAATGCTAGGGCTGGGTAAAAAATCAATTCGTCACTACATTGCAATATGTTTTTTGCCAATTCAATATCAATTCATAAAATCCTGAAATCGATGTATCGTTGTAATGACACACCCCGCTCCCGTGGCAGCAGTGTGAGTGCTGCGGGAGTGTGACTGACGTTGTTCAGAGGCCCGGCTTGATCCCCAAACAACGTCTGTTGTACATTAAAATGGCGACAGTGGTGCGAGGTAGTAGTGTGTTAAAATCAGCGCTGGCAACATTAAAAGCCGTTTGGATACAGAAAGTCGATAGTAGTTACATGGTGTGTGAGCCTCGTGAGTCAGTGTTAAAACACTGCAACAATACGACAAACCTACGTAACCATTTGAGCCGACACCACGCAGATGTTTTGTAACCTGTTGCTGATGCTAAAGCTGTGTATCACACATATATGCAGGTAGACAAATCCTGCGTAAATGTTTATTCGTTTTGTTAAGTTGGGCTCAGGCAAAAATGTGCACTTTTCTGTACTTTCAATTAATTTTAGTTTTAATTTTCATTTAATAAAGAATAATGTAATGGTAAAATAAGTTTTGGTGTCAGTTTGTTCTAAATCAATACAGATAATGCAAGCTTTATTGAACACATATCAGAAGGTATTCTTATGAATTAACTGGGTATTTCTGACATGAACACACATAACTGAATCGATATCAAAGCAACTGGGTCAATATCAAATCGAATCAAAATGGAATTGTGACCCAAAGAATCGAAATTGAATTGAATTGTGAAGTTCTTGACAATACCCAGCCCTAATCATTACCACGCAAATCAAACAGCAGGGAGCTCTGTACTGCAGCATGAGGTCAATGCCATGATGTTGGGTTGCTGTGTTTCCAATTATCCCCTGTACAGTAAGGTAATTAACAAGGACAACAACTCAAAATACTGAAAAGAAATGAATAGATGATTGTGAAAAATCATAAATTTGCTAATAATATATATCGAAACAGTTTGCAAGCCATATGATTTTAATTTCTGGCTTAATTGGTATTATATAAATGTCAGGTCACGTAAGACTTGAGCATGTAGAAAACAGACAAACATGGATTGAAGGGTTGAATATAACAGCCCTGTCTCCTCAAAATTACATTTATATAAAACTAATTTGAAACAGCATATGTTTTAAAGGAAACACGATGATGATGATGATGATGAATGATCAATGATTTATCAGCAAAATGTTTACAAAATGTATTTCATTTATCAGATTATTTTCAGTGACAGCGTATTTCGATTGTTTTCTGCTTGTTGCGACTACAGCATTATTTTTTAAAATACATTTTCTTTGTGTTTTTTAAAAATCATGAACTTTCCCCAACCTTAACCAAAGTGCAGTTGTTGTCTCAACCTAAGACAAGAGTCTAGACACAAACTCGAAGTTTTGGTGGCAATGTCCTTTACTTGGCTAAATGCCAGCCATCCTCCCTAACCACCTCCTCCTCCTATGCGGAACATGAATGCAGTGTTTTGTTGCCTGAAAGAAACACCCAACTTTCAAGAGAACAATCTGCTATACCTCCTGAACCACAGCTGCCCTTTAAAAAATAAGTTAGGTTTTGTTTTTGTTTGTCTGTTTGTTTTGTAATGTTATCGGCAGCTTAAGCTTCTGTCCTAACAATGGCAACAACCTAAAATCAAAATAAAAAATAGAAGGTACTGCACAGAGGAATTTCTTTATGAATTACAAGACTAACAAGGACTGTGAAAAGATTGAAATTAGACACATGTACTCAGTTTATTACATGAGTGTGTGGTAGAGTCTGAATGTTAAACTTCCATTCTGTGATTCACAGCGAGGCATCGGCAACTCATCAGATGTGTATCAACTTTACACAATTGTCTGTGTTAACTCTGGTCTCATAGTGAAGAAATGACAGTGGGTTATAGTTTCAGTGTTACTGCCGAATGTGAAAATCCCACTGGAGCCTGTCAATCTGGGATGAATTTGACAAAGCCTTTGTAGAGCCAAGAATATCTTGAAAACCCATTTCTTATTACTGCTCCTGTGTTGCCATTGGTAAAAGTGTAAGTAATTCAGGATCAGCCCAGTGCAACATTCGAGAATAATATCTTAAAATATCCTGATTGTTTTTCACTGATTGTGTTTGGAAATCAAGAAAAGTAGAGCAACAAGAACGGTTTAAAGTCAGACAAAATTACAAGTATCATCAGTTACACTTGCACTGTGCACATTATTACTTTCTTCATGTGATAAATCCCAGTGATGAAACATACTGGTTTCCATTTTCTTGTTGCCCTTTAGATACATTAAAGATTTTCTGTGAAACAGATCTACAGTCCGTTTTGTGGTCAGTGGGATGTATTGATGAAGAGTGTCACGGCTCAGAACAAATTAGTTATTTTGTCACAATGCAAAAAATGAAACTGCAGTATTGTGTAAAAGCACAGCAAATGTTTGGCAAATTGCCCTGTTTACCCTTTTGTATACATGCCCCCTATTTACCCCCGCCAAGTAGGTTACGTCTTTGGTTCACTTTATTTGCCTGTTAGATAAGAGAAAAACTATAAGCCCAATTTCCATTAAATTTGGTGGAAGGTTGGAGCATGTGTCAAGGACAAACCCATTAAATTTTGGAGCAGATCCAAATCATGGGCCAGATACATTAATTATTTTTCCCTTTTTTTAACATTGCGAGTAGGGCATTTGGCCCTAGCAGAGGTCTGCGATGTTCTAACAGTATTCCATCGTCTCCAGCTTACACTCTGACATACTCATGCACACACACGCACTGCGCAGGAGGCCGGACCTCCTCAAGTTCCAACAATTCCTCTGAGTCTTTGCCAACAACAAAACATTATTCTGAGACTCTGAGTCTTTATCCAACCTCAAAAAGGTTCACTCAGTGTTGTGGGAATACTGTGGGATAGATATTTTGCTAAACGTGAACAAGGATGTGGATCTACAGTGATGCTGCTGACGAGGAAACACAGCTGACCACATGAACCATTGTGACAGATACAGAGTCAGTCACAACCCTATTTACAACTGGTTTATCTTCGTCAAGATATCTCAGCTCTATAAGAAAAAGGGCAGGTTAATGTAAGATGTACACAAATCACATTGCACAGAAATAAGTAGTATCTATACTATAGGAGCACCTAGAATGCACCATGTTAGTCTGCTATCACTGCACCTAGCTTATTTGCATGTTGAGATTAAATCAAAGTGCGGGAAAAATCAAGATAAGCAGAACACTAACCCAGGGGTGAAATGCAAAGACCTGTGATCATATAACCTCATCCAGATAACATATCCAGATGCAGATGTTAATACCACGTATAAATGAGGTCAGAGAGAGTTTAGTTGTGCCACTGTTGCATCCAGTTTGCATTATGTTCAGTTGAGCACAAGGTTACATCAATAATGTAAGCTTGACTACCATCGCTGTGATGGTATTCAGGCTGCTCACAGATGCACAGACTACAACACGCACACAAACAGACACAGGCATGTGCCAATGTAGATATTCACTCATGTAAACATGCACTGTCTCTGTCCATCTCAACTTTTTCAATCAGCCAAGCACCAAATGTGGTGAATAATTAAATGGATAATTGTCAAAATATTTAAGTGAATTTGTAGTCACTGGTATAAAATATAAAATAATAATGTTTGTTTATCTAGTTAGTTTGCTTTGTTGTATCATGGTTGAGATATTTTGAATATTATCACTAGGGCTGGGGCAACGCGTCAACGTAATCAATTACGTGAATATGTTGATTTATGTAACGTGCGTTGACGCGTCGCACCATTTCACACAGCGTGCGTAACGAGAGCATGAGCAGCGCTGGGCGTGTTGATTTTTGTTTCGGCGCTCGTGTATCAAGTTAGATCGTGCACACTGTGCGCCCAAGCAGCGCTTGTCAGGCGCTTCTGAGCTGCGTGTCAGCTGCAGCACATCTACAGAAACGGTGGCTCGCCGTCTTTTTTACGAGTGACGCTCATGTTAGTTGACTCTATACCACTTTATACTGCAGTTTAAAGTCTCTCTGTCACAGAGATAAGGGAATACAAGGATGTTAGTTTTACCTCAACTTGCTTCCCTTTCAAGACAAAAGCTCTCTGTCTCTGTGGACAGAATGCCATCAGCTGCTGATACAATGCATTTTATTTTGAAACATTTACAGGACGGGGTTGTCAGCTGTGCAGGAGCTTGTATAACTTCATCAGTGAGTGGAATATGTGCTTATAAATATGAAAATACAGCACTCATATCAGCAGGCAGCGATATGCTTTAAGGCCCAGTTAAGGCTGGACTATTTTGATGCAGAATGAATGTATTGGTTATAATTATTTATGTTAGAGAAAAATTATAGTGTTATTCAAATTGCACTGATTTTACTGTAAGATGTTTTGTTGGACTGCTAGATTTGAGGTTTGATGCTGTAACAAAGTGTAACTGTTTTGTTAAAAGTGACTTGAATTTTACATTGTTTTACTTATTTTGCTGTTGGATTGCTAAATGTAGATTGCACTACATTCCTTTTACTTGAGTGGAACAAGCTCTTGCATTAATTTTATTTTGTAGAGACTTTATATCAGACTGTAAAACACAGATTACCAGTTAAGACTGGGCTGTTTTTTGTTGTTGAATAATGCCCTGCAGTGTATGACAAGTTTTAAACTGTTATTTTCAGTAAATTCTTTGTTATATTTATTGAGTAATAAAAAATAATAGATCAATTAAAAACATAATCGTTATTAATCGATTAATCGAAAAAATAATCGATAGATTAATCGATAAAAAATTCTCATCATTATCATTGAATTTCTTGTTTATTTGATTATTGCGACTTGATGATGTCATGATTATTTCCTCCTAGACAAATTGTACAAAATGCAAGTAAAAAAAAAAAAAAAGAAAGAAAAAAATCAGTAAAATTAAGTAAAAGTAATTTACCTGGGATCATAAAGAGCTCAGCATCTAGACCTTTTTGAAATGAAGCAAACCTGCAGATTGAAGACTGGTAATCTGGTTGGGTCATATTGGTGCTTCAAGACCAACAGCACAGAATTGGTTGGTGTGTTCCACAAGAAGCAATTGTGTCCAGAGAGCCTACTTCTACATCAAGCTATCTCACACAGTGATTGTTCAATCAGGGCTGAATCTATAGACTCAGAAAAACTCCATTCATTGTGTTTCCCTTTAGCGGGAAGAGGAACTGAATTTTTAATCGTCCCCACACTGTGAAAATCCTTGAAGGTTTTATTGTGATCAATGTGATATTTTAAGGTAACAACATCCGTGGCATCATTTCCAAGACTCACAGACCTATGGGTCATGTGATGTACCACATCAAAATAATTCGACATTAACTGTTACACAATTTGCCCTGAATAAGGCACTTCAACACTTTTTCCACAACCACAGATTTAGTCAGTATATCTGAACATATCGTTTCCTTCAGGTTGAGAACACACTGAAAAATTGCATTACACTTTCAGAGACATCTGCCATTTGGCCATTGTAACTGAACTACAGCCTCCACAAAACACAGTCTTCGTGAACCTGTGAAAATGCCAACCGAGTTTTTTTCCCAGCACAAAAGCCTCCTACAAGTATGCGTCCATTTGAAAAGTGACTGTCGGCAGCTTTCCACCGTGAGTCCATATGGTCCCTGTATTTATGAGGTGATGAGGCCTGCTCCTGGGGTTCAGAGTGGTCATTATCTGGGGGATGCTACAGCTCCAGTAGCTGAGGTCACCTGGTACGCACCGGATGTCCTCACACTCCACCAGTACTGGAGGATACTAAATGTGTAATCATCTCTGAGCCCACAAAAGGCAGGGTCTATCCAGACCGGCCATTATAAGAGCTTATTGTAGGGTCCATCCTGGCTTTATATCCTGCTATTTCAGCAGCACAATCCAAAATAGCACATCTTTTCCTGTGGCATTTTCTAATAGATAGTAGATATAGCTGACTACGGTAAAGACGGGACTCAAAGTTCATACTGAGAGCAAAACCAGTTTCTGCTCTTCTCATTGTCTCACTGTTTCCACTGTTTCCTCTGTTTCCCTTTTCCTGACAACAGTACCTTTGGCATCAATTAGCATTAAAAACATTTATGTTTTTATTCCAGTTGTTGGCAAATACAAGACAAAGCCTGTTGACATAAGTGCAACGACGCAGGCACGTCGTTGTGGGCGGATCTAATGGGCCTGGGTATCCCCACCATTACAACTGGCCCACCTTAAATGACTGACAGGACATATATGTTCTTAACTTCTTTTTTAATTATTCAAATTGACATTTAAATGCACACAAAAAAATGACTAAAATAGGTCCACCTTTCTAAAAAAAAAAAAAAAAAAGTAAAATGACATATTTATTACGCTACTCTCATGTGAGAAGTCTGAGCCAAATACAACAATACAATCTAAACAAATAACAATCCAGCCAATCATCCAGAGAAGATGGTATTTTCTTAAATAGAAAAAAATTCCAAAGTCCTTAATTAATCTGTTTATTGGTCATTAAACAATCAAAAGCAAAAAATAAACATTAAAGATAAAATACTATATTTAATTTTCACACAATTTGAGCAGAACTTGCATGTGTTGCTTCTAATAAACAGAAACTGTAAATAATGAGCTCTTTCTGCATTCAAAATGTTTTAGAAAAAGTGCCACATCAACCACACCCAATAGATGCCCTCCACAACATAAGTCATTTCTGTTTTAAGAAGACTACCAGTTGGAAAGCATCAAAGGAAGGCAAACAGCTCATCCAATATTTAAATCCTGGCACTGTGCCTGTAACAACATGAAATATCACAATGTCACCTCAAAAAGCTAAAATTAAAAAAACTAAGATGGGGTCTGCGATGTCATTACTTCTCACTACCATCTTTGTCAGCTGCTTAAGTCAAGACTTACAAATTTGGGGGAATGGGAGAGGTTAAGGCATGACAACCAAGTTGCAAACACCATAGCAGAATGTGACAGGCAGAGAGACCTTTGAAATTAGGCTTAATGAAGCCTTTTTAATTATTTTCAAAATGCCCCCATTAGAGTAAAGTCAACAGAGATTTGGGTGTGTGTATTTAATTAGTGACACTGTAACATTATGTGAAAAAAACAGACTCTCTAGAAAAAAGTAAGCTTATGTGTGCATACCTTTGTGTGCAGGTCTGACTTTCACCAGCCTATTTCATCCTTTACTCCCCATGTCCACTTAGGTTTCGAACTTTTTGGACCATTTTGATGGTATAAATGCCAAAAAAGTAATTTGCCATATTTTAGAAGTATAATGACCCTGCTAAAACTCCATACACCTGGAGTTGTTTAATTTAAATGGGGTCTCTGACCTCGTAGTCTGAATATCTAAATCAAAGACCTTATGACACACTGATGATAATTGTCTGTTCAACAATTATACAGCAAAACCCCCTAATGATAAAATGTAATTAATACATGTAGTTAAAGGCCAACATGTGTTTAAACATCAGCAGGTATAGTTAGTACTGTATATGAAATTGTCAGAGAATATGCAATTAATTGAATTAAGTGAACTGCACACCACATACACTTTGATTTATAATAGCTGTTGTGGTTAAACTCATCTGCACCCTTTATTCTGGTGCACATAGTAATTCAGTGTATCATTATATATAGTCTGCTACACAGAGTGTTATCATTTCTGTTAGTCAGACCAAATGTTCCCTAAAGACTGTTAAACATGAGTCTGCAACTCACAACACCACTGCGGACACAATTATAGTCAGGCAAATCACAGTTCTGCTGCAGTGAATTTTGGGGGATTAAAAGAAAACCTCCTATAGATGGTGGTATTGTAAACAGACTCAAGTGGAATCTCGCCTTCAGCTCTGTTGAGCCTTTTAGACTCAAAAAGGAGCTCAGCGTCTCAGTTTTCTGTAGGCAACATCTGCTATGGGACTTTTTTTCTTACCTCTAAACATGTTTATGTCATTACCTTTTTCTGTGTTTGCAGACTTTATATTTACTATAATTAGGTATGATTTTTGTTTGTACTTGTAATCCCATCATGTGAAGCATATATGAAGAATAAATTTATAGGTTATACAAACCGTGCCAAAAGTTAGTCCTTGCCCATCACGAAAAGTCATTTCAAAAACTGTTCGCTCCAGCTTCACAAAAATGGGAAAAAATGTGCAAGACATCATGCTGTATGATGGCTGCACATTCATTCTCAGAGCGGTTACTTAACTTGCACACCTGCAGTTGAGAGGCACAGTTCATGGCTGCCAAAATAAACCAAACTGAAATAATAACGCTTCAGGGTTAGAATAAACTGCTCCAAACATCCAAACTCTGTATGAACACACCCTCGGAGTGTCATTCACAAGTCAGCAGGTGCTGAAACACTTTCTATAAAGACAACTCCCAATGCGTAGTAGTTTTTATGAAGAAGAGGTCATCTATTTTTACTAATTGTATAGCTCCCACTGAACACAAATAACTCACTAAAACTTGGATTTATGTTTATTTTCCTTACAAATCTAAAGCTCTCTCCCTTGCATAAATATGCAAAGAAAAAATAAATTTTCCTGCCTAATTTAAGTCACACCAAACCAACTGAATCAGAAATAAATCAATGGAAAGACAGTAAGCTATGTTATCACTCATGTAATGGTTTAACATTTATTTTAAAATTGCATTAACTTCTTTTACGGTTCCCAGCAGGTGAAGGAAATGATGTATGTATGATGTATCTTACATTACAATGATTTCTCTCAGCTTTTTACGGTTTATGTGCCTTCCTGCTTCACACCTTCTCTTCCTCTCCCCTTCTTGCTCTCAGCTTAGCAGCTTTAAGGCTTTTTTTCCAAGAAAAGCATGCTCTCTGGCTCTGAGCACTGGCATCTCTTGCATCGGTATGCAGCTCCCGTTCAGACTGCTGATCCCTCTTTATGAGGACATGAGTTTCAATGCTTTTATCCCCCACCTTCACTTGCAAATATGCCTGCATTCAGTATCTACACTCCAGCTTTAGAGACCCGTGGGAAGCCTTTAAAGAGAAGTCAATAAAAGGGTATAAACATGCATGAGCTTAAGTTTGCGCTTTTTGTGTCTTTATTCCAAAGTTAGCTTTTTGGGGATGGGGATGGAGAACAAAATCATTTTCCACTTGTTGCACTGAAGCAGAAGCTGAATTTTTTTAATATATCTGCTCTATGCATTGCATCAGTAAACACTGAATTTCTTCACTACAAATACATTTTCCTGTAAAATTATTGCTCATTTTTACATTCAGGGCCTGTTACGTATTAATTGCATGTTTAAATCAAATCAACACATTAGCCTTGTGATGACACTTAAAGTTTAACATTTGCAGCAGATCTGGTTAAAAATGCATACCATTTACAGCTGGGTAAAAAAAAAAATGATTCATCAGTGCATTGCAATATGTTTATTGCCAATTCAGTATCAATTCATAAAATCCTGAAATCGATTATTTCCATTGTAATGACGCCCCGCTCACGTTGGGGCAGTGTGAGTGCCGCCGGAGTGTGATTGACGTTCAGAGGCCCCGCTTGACTCCCAAACAACGTCTGTTGTTGATTCATTAAAATGGCAACAGTGGTGCGAGATGGCAGTGTGGTAAAATCAGCGCCGGCAACATTAAAAGCCGTTTGGATACAGAAAGTTGATAGTAGTTACATGGTGTGTGAGCCTCGTGAGTCAGTGTTAAAACACTGCAACAATACGTCAAACCTACATAACCATTTGAGCCGACACCACGCAGATGTTTTGTAACCTATTGCTGACGCTAAAGCTGTGTATCACACATATATGCAGGTAGACAAATCCTGTGTAAATGTTTATTCTTTTTGTTAAGTTGGGCTCAGGCAAAAATGTGCACTTTTCTGTACTTTCAATTAATTTTAGTTTTAATTTTCATTTAAGAATAATGTAATAGAAAAATAAGTTTTGGTGTCAGTTTGTTCTAAATCAATAGAGATAATGCAAGCTTTATTGAACACATATCAGAAGGTATTCTAATGAATTAACTGGGTATTTCTGACATCAACACACATAACTGAATCGATATCGAAGCAACTGGGTCGAATTGTGTCCTAAAGAATCGAAACTTAATTGAATTGTGAGGTTCTTGACAATACCCAGCCGTAATACCATTAGTGAGAATATTTAATTTACAGCATAACTGATCTACACAGTATGTTCAGTATATACATTAATTATAGTGGACATAACGCACAGGGCACATTTATCTGCAACCCTCATCTCGTAAAGCACTGCTCATTTTAAGTCATTATCTATAGGCTCCCCAGCATGATACTGGTGTGTGCATGAAACACAGGTTTTAGTCCATCCATATTCTAAAATATATGTGGTCACCAGAAGAAAACTGTCATCTAGACACAACTGGAAAGAAGCCATGTTTCATGTGTAGGATGCACCTACTATATTGGGTTAAGCTCTAACAACAACAATGATTCTGCAAAATATTACTCATGGATGCAGCATTGAACTTTTCTTAGAAATTGTCATAGTCTGATTCTATAGTGTGACTGTGGAGATGCAGAGATTCGGTTGCATGTTCTACTGCCTTCACACAGCATATGCAGTGGTAATTAGTCTACTGATAACTGCAAGCAAGTTTGCTTAATAAAACTGTCAAATTTAATTGCTGTAAAAAAATAAACAGGTTGGACTGTTGCAATTTTTTCAGGATGCTGTGGGGCAAATAAACAGTTGCTGTGCTTATTCTGCAGTGCTAAAACACTAGGGAGTCAAGAAAAACCAAAAGCACATGGGAAAATGTCACGAAATACTTTGAAATACTGCCAGACTTAAAGACACTTTTAATTAGCCTCCTCTTTGTTAATAGTATGCTCTTTAAGTTGAAATGCTTCCTCAGAGTTCCAACTGGTTTCCTCACAAATCTGGAGACAAAAAAGTCTGAAGTGGACTGGAGACAATAAATCGCCTTTCTACATGAAAGCTTTTGTCCATTATTGTATGACTGCCCCTGTGATAGACAGGTTCACTTGTCTGCATTTGCAAAATGTATGATGGTATAACTCTATAGCTCCTCATGACCCTGAGAGGGATTCAGCAAGCTGAGAATATGAATGGTTTTCTTTTTTCCCAACAAATGAATACAAGCCTCTGTTCTGTTCTCACAAGTCAACAATCTGTTCTTAGCAGGTTTTCCCATTCATTTTTTAAATTTATTTTCAGGGTCTTTAATTTTGTGTTGTGCACACAGCATATCAAATCATATAGCCATAAAATGCAAAACATTACCCTGGAATAAATAACTACATTTGCCATGATTTGCTGCTTACAAGTCTATGAAAATGCATGACTTATTCTAGCAAGCTATCAAATTTCCAAAGATAGTGCAACAGAGTCTCCTTTATCTGAAGCTCAGACGTCCAGCCTGACTGCTCAACTGAAGGGGCTTTATAAGCACAGCAACCCAGTGATGCAAAATCCTATTGACTGTGTGAAACTGATGGAATTTCTGTGTGGAAATAGAAGCATTTAAAACCAGTGGCCAGTGAGGGGGTAAACACATTACAACAGTCATTTACATTTCAAAACAACAAACATTTAGCACGTTAATATGCACCAACTCTGACTATTTATCATTAACTACCATTTCCTAAAGCTTGACCGCAGCTGCTTTCTTACTGAAGACTTCTATTCCTTAATACTGAAGCTTTATACAAACAAAACCACACACAGTAAAGGGTCTGTGGACTGAATACACATTTAAATCGCCATATCTGAATAAAGTGTACACAACTATAAACAAAGGCTCTCCAGCTTATTGTCCTTACTGCAGCTTTGTTTGTGCACTGGCAAAAGAGCTTGACATAACTCAAAAGAGTCACTTCTGGTCCAGCAGCCAGGTGTTTGGTTGCAGTGTGTGGTTGCAGTCAGTCACTCTTTTTGGATGCCTCCCAAACATACATAACAGAAGCAGAAAATGACTTATATTACAGCAACCACATAATGATGCCACCCATATGTCATGGTTAACATTCTGCATTCAACAGCACTCTCACTTGCATTAGCAAATTTCTGTTGTTTATTGTTATTAGCAGAATGAGGACAACTTTTATGAGGATGTCTTCCACCTCTGTGATAATAATCAGAAAATCTCATGAACATACAGCAGAAAAAAAAGGTGACATAACTTGTAGATGACATCCATTCTGAAAAAAATAACTAAAACAGATTACATGGCCGCTGGGTCAGGGAATGGTGTATGCCTGTCATTTCTGAACAAAAAATATTAACTCTGTTCATAGAGACTGCAGCAAGAAGAGAGAAGGGAGATCATCACATCACACAGGCTAAATGAGATTCAGAGGCTCATCCATAGTCGGGCACAAAGCCCACTTCAACAGAGATGAGGGCCAAGAGAGATTGGTAAAGGTCAACACTGCAAACGGGCATAAAATGAAGTATAGGCTTCATTTCGGGCACAATACTGAAATGTAGGGAATGCATAAAACTCTCACAGAACAGACGCCTACCACCTTTCCAACAGCACAGCCGAATCTCATTCATCAAAACTTCAAATGAGAAATGTGCTTTATTCCATTCTCTGCAGATTCTTTTCATATAAGGTTTGAGTCAATTTAGATTTTTCGGTGTGTTTACAGTACATATCCAAGTAGGATGAAATCTCCCTTAAACCCTTTAGTGGTGGATTACAGTAAATTTGCATCATGAAGACAGTGAAAATACTGCATTGTTAAGACATTAACACATTAGCTCAAAGAGGTGCAAATCCCAAGCTTCATTATGATACAATATTACACTGATTGTTTGGATAATACGATATTTGCTATCGCAAGTCTGCCACAATATAATTTCGATTTGATTCAATTCAGGCCCCCACGTTTGATATGACACAATATCAGTAAATATGCTCGTTGTCGTTTTCTTGGTTTCCATAATTATCTGCCCGGCACTAAAGGCCCAGCACCGTTTGCATGTTTGGAAAGGAAGTGCACTTGGACAGAAATGGCTACACAAATGTGCCATGGGAAATTCAAGGCGAATCTTAGAGATGACGATATGTATGTGTTTTTTGCACTTTGCATCAATAATATTAGATGGTTAACCCATGAATAAAGAAAATGACCGAGACTGATGCATCGCTATACTCCTAGTAAACCGAATAAACAGACTAAGTCCTGGACATCTGTTCTTTTTAGTTAAATGCTACATAAAAACACAAAATATAGGCTATGGGGCTCAATACAGCAGTTTTCATGCTTTGGCTCACTCTATTTGCAGTGCTATCTATTAAAGTATATATTTATTTCCTATTTCTTTTACGTTTTTGGAGATTACACTGTGTTGTGTTCTAAGCATGAGCACTTATGGCTGCAATAATTATATTTTGCTTTAAATATTTACTTTGAAAAATCTTGGCATTAGTAGTTTTAATTATCTATTCTGAGATGATTAGAGCTCATTACAGGACGTTAAACAGGTTGTAATTCCACCTATCCATTTTATATTGCTTGGGAAAACAAATTTCTTACCCAAACAATTGTATTATTCAAGTTTCTCACCAAGAAAAATTTTCTTTTTCTTGATGTTGCATTTAAACACATCATGATGACATTTTATTTACTTTTGCCGAATTGAAATTTTACTGAGGCGACCTTGAACACATCACAATGAAACCTTATGCAACCTCATTTATTTAGCTAACTAGCTCTTATCCCGCCAATTTCAAATCAGATTTCAACATTGGATAACCATTTTTAACTGACTGGACTTGCTACAAAGTCTAGGTGGGCTTAACCACTGCTGCTTTGACTGGATAATGCTGAAGACTGTGCCGGCTGTGCCACAGCAGCAGCTGATGGAGTTGAAGAAGTTTTTCTCAACCCAAGGACAGTTGAAGGTACTGCATTTAAGTTTAATTTAACTTTATTGCACAATTGAAGTATGCAAACAAGTGATTGGATTTAAATGATGTGTCTCGACTCGAGATGTAATGTCGCATTATAGGACCCATGGGACTCGATAGCAGTATTGATAGGCTCAAACGTTATTAATTTCCAGGTTTTGACAGAAGTGTAAGCGGGTCCTCAACAGAAGCGGGTTTCAATCCCCATCCCTAAAATCAAGAGGTGACAGTACAATGGTCTCATAAACATGAGCATATATACACCATGAGCCCACTCACAATTAGTAACATTATACATTTCCAGCTATTTTACTCTAATAATCAGCCTCCATTCACAGCTTATTTGGATCAGTGCTGTTGCAAATGATAATATAACATTTTGCTCTAACTGTGAAGTCTGTCTCATGCAAGTCTAAACTTTGAAACATACAGCAGTTCTCCTTATGTTGTTAATGAAATGACAAATGAAATACCTAGCTGTCTCACTCTGCAGCGATTTGATACTAGAAATAGTGACTCAACTGTCCGAGACCATAGGCACACATGTAAATTCAGTTTTATGGTGGATTTTTCCCTTAAAGATGTGTGAACACAGGTGCCTCTTCAGGAGCCTGAGATTGATGTAAGCACTGCTCTAACCACTTTTCAGCATGACCAATTGTGGCATTTAACTTATCATGAGTATCTCGAGACAGGCTTCTTGGCAAGTAGAAAAATCTCTTAACCTCTTTCCCTCAAATACAGGTCAAAATATTCTTTAACAGTGTAATTGCCCTTACAGTCTATCAGCTTCATTGCTAAGCTTATACCCACTCAGAGGGGGCATGGCGTGTAAAAGTGTTTGACAAAGAGCATGGCGAAGGGAGACTGACAGCACGCAGCATAGTTGGGGCAGCAAGCAGCTAATCTTTAAGCCCGTTCCCCACTTGTCTGAGCACATTTGCCTCTGGCTTGAGGCTTATCCCTACAGATGTATATCTGTCAACAGAAAGCAAGCAGGGCAGCAGCAGCTCTTTTGGAGCACATTTGTCCCCTTTACTGGATTATTCATTTGCGGTGGTATATAGCACAGCACCAGAGCCAGAACTTGGCAGCTGGGAGACGCTCTGCAGGGATAAGCTAACTCTCAGCAGAGAGGAACGGGTATCCTTGACTGTAAACCACCTTCCCCTGCCATACCTTGCCTTCAGCTCCACCAGCTTATTCCTGCTGCCTGATTATTCCAACCCACAGGAGATGCGCCCATGCATACATTTCACAGGCTCCCTGTGTCTCACAATATGTGACATTTTGGGGTTCACTTCTGCTTGGGTCCAATATGTATTCATGTCAAGAGATGTTCAATACACCCAGATCCAAGACGAAACAGAACTCCATTTTCACATGAAAGAACTGAGAAGTGATGCACCAACTGCCATCCTATAATACACTCAAAAGGACAAATCGACTGTGCAGGTAGGACACTTATTTCTACTACTTCTACTTCCACTGTCCAAGTGTTGTGCAAGCTACTGCTGGGATCCAGCATTTTAATGGTAGAAACGTCTTCTACTCGCTGCATTCTATAATAGGCTGTGTGTTTTTAGCGCCACACAAATGGCGACTACTCAAGAAAGCTAAAGGAGACACTTTGATGCTCAATTTTCATCCTGATCTTCAAAAATTATGAGAACCAAACACTTTGCTTTTTATAATGAATATGAATAATGAATATTTTACAATATTGTTTGGCTGGTAAAAGCTGATGAGATTTTATGACATAATACTCCTAACCATATGCAAACAGACCAGGGAAAGTGTTTAAATGTATATGCATTCAGTTTTTTGTACTTATCTCTTAGGATTTCCATCCTGACAAATGAAAATGAATACATTTAAATAATGCAAAGAATTGTATGATATGAAATGTATGCATTTAATTTATGATGTGATTGTGCATACATATTTTTGAAGGAGCTTTAGAAATCCCTGTACATCAGTGTTTCAAACATCACCTTCAAGCTAAAAGATGCCGATACATTTTTCTTTCAAAAACAGTGTCTGAAACAGTACGTTGGCCATTTACAGTTGTTTTAATACACTTGATACAACACTAATATTATTTTAGAAAATGTATAAGGTCTTAAAGATCATTCAATTGTTCAGTGTTCTAGCAAATATTACATAGTGAGATATTTTCTAACATTTTTTGATGATTAAGCTCTTTTTACTGTAATGTTTCAACAACAACAATGGGTAACAATTTATCTATTATATTCACATCGTGAGCAAGCATTAATAACATAACATCCTGTTCTATCGTTCATAAAATCTTTAAAAATTCAATCTAACTATTACAGTTCAAAACATGCCGGTTCCGATCGGACCGATTGCTCAGCTTGTGGCATCCTGGCTTACCTTTTTTAAATGTATCTTTTTTTTTTTTTTTTTTAAATGTGCTCATATAACAAAAGTTTTGAGTGCTTCTTCTGCCAATACCAACATGCCAATTGAAGAAAGCACAAAATGCTGTCCGCTTGTTTATTCAGAGTTTATAATATTGAACATGTTGCATTTCCAAATTGCACCAAATTTAACAATGCATGTCTTTGGGTCCCAAGCAATACCCCCCACCCATTCGCCAGATTAAATATTGGCACTGTAAATTTTTGCAAACCATAGACATGTAACATTTTTTATTATGTTGTGGGTACACTGTGGGTAACTGAGGTTATGTTTACACACAAACTTGGTTATGGTGGAGAAACGATAATGTTTGGGCTCAAAATATCACACTTTGGTGGCACATTAATCAGGACAACCTCACGTTAGAAACATTGATATGACACTTATGAAAGATACAGGGGGGCAGGGTATCTGTCGTTGCAGAAGAGTACAATGCAAATGTTTTCTTCTGGTGACTGGGCTGCACCCACCAAGTTTGAAATAGATCGAATGAATGTTTCTTGAGATATGCAAAAGACAGACAGACAAAGATTCCTTGCTTTATAGTTGGATAATCACAGCTGTGGTCTTAACACAGAAATGGATGGGTCTTCTCTTGGGCCAATATTTAGAAGAAATATCACACGTTTTACAAGGCACTTTTGCATTTTTAATGACTTGCCTCAATTCCCTCCTTAATCACAAAAGAAAATTTTCATTTACATTATGAGAGAATTATTCATCCTCAACTTCCTTGTCTCTCTTTGTCTGTAGTTTTGATATCTGTGGTTTTGATATCAGATTAAATGCCATAAAAAAAAATTAACAAGAGAACCACTTTCATTTATCCTCCAGTTTGCCCTCATTACTGCCCCCACATGTTATGGTCAAACACACACCAATACTCGAATGTCACCTGCAGGTTATACTTGCCAAGATGTCTGACAAGATAAAAAATGATGAAAGGCTCCATGCTCAAACAAAAGAAAAGTTCCCTTGGCGGTATGGGAGCTTTTTGGGCTCTGTAAGACGGAAAGTGATGAAACACTCAAATAGAACGAATGTCAGGCCAAACCAGAGGAGCTGTGACCGACAAAGAAAGGCACAGATCATAAACTTACATTTCTGACACAACCAGCCCGCAGGTTTGTAAAGAGACTAAGTCTAGCCGCACCACATGGCTAATTAGCATTACTAGCCTGCCTGCCACCTAACCTGTTAACTGGCTCTGACAAGTCTGTCAGGTGTCAGCGTTTGCTGTCTTTGGTGAAATATGTTATGATGACTCTGGTGCAGTGATACACCAACACCTCTCAGAGTTGCAAAAGTTCCCACTGGTGAACAAACGGGGATAACAGGGCCTCGCACTCAGAGCAGGAGCATGAGGCAGGATACACAATAGAGAGTTCGACAATAGATTTAACTCTACATAAAAATTAATCTATTCTGTCACTACAGCATATTAAACATTTAGGCAATGTTGCACTCCATAGGCTGCAGCTATAGATAAGAGTCCAGCAATGCATTTAAGCAAAATACTAATAGTGTAGTTGTTCTGAGAAGGATGAGCCTGCATGAAATGACTCTCAGCATTATGGAGCCTGAACAGTGCTGCTGAGGCTGAAGTCTTGTCTACAGTATCACTGCAGTGTGTGATGCGGCGCACTGCAATTTAACTGTCTATTAGGCTGTGATCGCACAGGAGATGCATGAACCTTATTACCTTTGCTGAGGAGGTTGTATTTTCAGTCCCATTTGTTAGTTTTTGTCAGTTAGCAAACAAGATATCTCAACTATTGCATACAGATTGTAATGAAATTTGGTGAAAGGTTAAACCATGGCCTGAACCAAATCTCGATTCACATTATCAGTTTATTGAATAGAT
This sequence comes from Plectropomus leopardus, assembly GCF_026936395.1. Classification (NCBI taxonomy): domain Eukaryota; kingdom Metazoa; phylum Chordata; class Actinopteri; order Perciformes; family Serranidae; genus Plectropomus; species Plectropomus leopardus. Next base: position 28,953,059 of record NC_142181.1, read on the forward strand.
TTGTTAACAATGCAGCATTGGGAAATCTTTTAATATTGGCCATGAACTGCTACAAATCCCAAACAACTGCTCTTTGAATAAAACAATCTGACACATGCTCCCAATAATTCCCTACCTTTGTGTACTTTGCAGCAGATCCAAATCCCAATGCAGATTAAAGAACATTTTTGACTATTTTAATGACAAATAAATTTGAAGGATTGTGCAGCCTTGTTAGAGGTGTGTGCTCCGAGTGCTTTTTACACACACTTTTGGGGCACTGGCCTGGGTGCTCCTGGTTCATGTGTCTAAACTTAAGCCACATAGCATAAATATTTAAAGTAGCCCTTGAAGTGGGCACTATCTCAGTAGAGCTTTTGGACAAGATGATAAAACTCTATGCCCTGTTCTCTCTGGCAGGATGTCATGAACCCAAATCTGTTGCAAAATGGGCTAGCTTTCTGCTGTCCATTTTTATTCTCAACACTGTTGTGTTAGCTATAGTTCTAAACCAACAAGATCCTATGCTAGTCCTTAAATCTTTTGAGCACGTCATTTTGCCGTATTCATGGATGGGCTCTAGAGCAGAAGGGAAGCATAATTTTTTAACATAGCCCTTTGATGCAGCCAAATGCTGTAGCAGTGATATAATGTGACAGTGTATAATGTCTGCTAAAAGGCATAAAAAGGGTGAGGTGATTAGTTGAGCACAGCCATAAACAATGATGTCCATTGGAATAAGAGCAGATCACCTTCAGCATGCAAAAAAGTCCAAATTGGACTTTTGGTATTTCTACTCGAAGACAAAATTTGCATCTGACATTTAAATATAAATATTTTGTAATGTTTTATTCATTATTCTAGATTCCTAAACTTGGGTAGAAATAAAGCTGACATAGACCATCTAAGCAGGCCAGTGATTCTCCATATCCCCTGTTAACTACAACTCACATGCAATTTATTACTTACAACTTTTTTACAAAAAATCCCATCAGTTTTAAATGGTTTAATTCATTTTAGTACAGCTTTAAAATCATCAAGCAGAAAGTTTAAAGTTGCTCAAAAAAAAGCAGTCTGGGACACTGACTATTGTCTACTGTTTCTTTGTTCTTCTTCTTTGGTAATGATCTGCAAAGATGGACCTTTTTGGAAAATTCTTTGCTCTGCACAAGGTCTGATTCCAAATAACAACTAGTAATTTAAGACGCGACCAGTTTCACATCCTCATCCTTTTAACATCAATGAAATTTACTTTTTATGTGCAATGCTTTCTTACAACAAAGCCTATGAATGCAATTCTTATTGGAGGCCAATTCTCATATCCCACAAAACAGAGTATCCTGAATGCACAATCAAAAGGTTTCAAAAGAAAGTTTTGAGTATCTCCAATTTAAATGGTCATATAATGTGCTTTCCAAAGAATCCATAAGATAAGCACATTGTTCCATCTACACAGTTTGTATTTAATGGACTATGAAACATGCAAAATCATGCATGATCATTTAAACCTAACCAGAATCCACTCCACAGAGGAGCATGGTGCCAAGTGAATAGTTGGCTTTGTTATCAGGCCACAGCTGGATTTACACCACATGATGGCAACTCAAGTTGGACATCTCTCATTGAGATGAAACACGTGTGGGGTTGGAACCTGCTGAAGGGGAAGACAGCTAGACGTGCCAAAAGCAACATACATCAAGGCAAAAAATAAATTAATTAATAACATACACACACATACACACACACATACACACACATACATATATATAGTATATATAATTTTGTAATTTCAAGGAGATATTTAACTAGAAAGACAGTCTCATAAAGATTTAACGACATTAGAGTGCCTAGCCTGCCTTGACTTAAAGTGAGCCCCAGCTCAATGCCTAATGATCTGACTTGGACTAAAAATATTTGACAAGTGGCAAGAGTTGGCATTCCTGACAAAATCTGAGCCTGAAGCAGGACTTATCTGAGAGATGATGTTTGATGTGATGATGCAATGTGGAAATTGCATGAGCAGTCCTATAAGGACTCTGACTATAGGCTTCTTACTAAATCATTAAAATGATCAGCGTTAATGGATGAACACTATGACCATAGGTCACTCTCACTACCATTATCTCCTATCTACAGGTTATTGAATTATCAGTGCCAAAACATTCATCCTCCTGATGTCATGTCGGACAAAATCTTGTTAAATTGGGGTCAGCGGGGTTTTCTTTTCTCTGTCTCTTTTGCCTTGATTTGGGAGTTCCTGACATGAAACCTTTTGACACCCCCACCCACTCTGCTGTAAGCGTTATGTATCTACGCACTGGTCGCCTACAGGGCGGTGGCTGCGCAAGCATGTCCAAGAGCGGGACAGTCTATGGGGAGTTGAGGGAGTTGTCATGAGGAGACACTGATGCCTGGCTGCAGAGAACCATCGCACAGACAGCCATACCTGCGTCTGATCCCAGTAGCCCAACTTTGAACGAGCGACTACGGCCAGTCAGTAACGCATACCGACAGTCCGCACGCGCGCGCGCGCACACACACACACACACACACACACACACACGCAGCCTACACTTAAACACAGTGCGCAAACTGACCGCGCTAGAGACAAAAGCTCAACTCAAATATAGCCATCGAAGACTTCTTGTCACATCTGCAAACTCACTGATTTACAGTCATGCGTGAAACGGCCCCAAAGAGACCTGACTGCACGTGTGAAAAATGATCCACTCAATGACACCGGTCTCACAACAAGAAAGACGCACGCTACCAGCTGCTGTAACCTTTCGTGCATCCTTGTGTCAGCTCCAGGGGACACAAGCATACAAACAGGATGCGACTGCAGGCGATTCATCTGCAGCCTGGTGTTTCATCTGCCGCTTATTAGCCACCAAAGGAAGGGCAACATCCAAGTTGCCTCTGATACAAAAACTTGTGCAGCCGCATTCTGTTTTTCATTGCACCGCACAATTCAACTTCCAGGCATTCCAGCACAGTCGGCTCTGACAGCAGACAACGACAGCCGTCCTCCGGACAAAACTGCTGCGCAAACACACAATTTTAAGGGAAAATTTCTTTCTACTGAGCACTTGGACTCACGTGTGACATGAACACATATAATCTTTACACTTAACGCAGCCACCACCTCCCCGCACACCACGCCCGTCTACAGCAACATCCAGCGCTCACCTTTAAAGACGCTTGCACAGAGGCTGTAAAGGATGAAGATCAAGTGCTGCTTGACAATCATATTCTTCTCTTTTCCTTCACAATTTTACGTCGACACTCCACTCGCGTTTGTCTCTGTCTTTCTTCTCTCTCTTTCTGTCTCTTCTCCTTGGAATGGACTTATCCAGGTAAACGGCGCCGCTTCGGATTGACCGGAGTTACATTGATGAACTCTGCCTTTTCCAGAGAAGTCCCTGTGTATTTTTTCGCAGATCCGGGGGCAGTGATGATTACTGTAGCCTAGTCTGGCAGGACGGCAGAGATGCTCGTCGGCAAAGTGCAGCTCCTGCCTCCCTTTATTGCCTTTCTCTTTAACTCGCTGCAGAGAGCAAGAGTCCCGCCCACGCTTTTTGACTAATGAAGACGCTTCACCAATGAAGAACACCTAGAAATAGTTCTGATCTCCGGTAAACTGTCAAAACAATTACACCATGTCACCTAACGGTTACTTTCTTGCAGCAATTTCGAGGGGGGACATCAGAAATCATCTGATCGGCTTTAAAGAGATCATTTAGCAAATGTCAGAGCAGAACAATAAACCTCTGCAGGAATATGGTGATAGTTTAGGCCCATCATAAAAAAAAGAAAATCATAAAATATAATAAGGTCATAAGGGGCAAATGTGGCCCACTAGCACCTTTCTAGGGCTCTGAAAGGAAATCATAATGATGATGCTCTCGACTCCATGTTTTGACAGTGTGAGTCTTAACTGTGAGAGTGCAAAACTCCATGCCAGAGATTTAACGTATTAAAATATGCCCACAGCTAGCAGAGTTAATTTAACACTTTTAGACAGTTTTGAACAGCTGCCCCAGAGCCATAATAGCTTTATGAGCAGACAAACAAGCCTGCAGTCAACGCTAGACAACTCAAAATAAGTGTCACTGCAAAATTAACACTTATTATCACTTGGAAAATTTTACAATGCACAATTAGTGTCTTTCTTGGAGATACAATAAAAAGGACAGCAAAGAAAGGCCTGCCTGTGTTGTATGAAAAGGCAGTTGCTTTCCAAGAGGATGTGGCCTGGTGTCTGGGTGTGTGTCAGGAATCAGTGCACATGGCATAGGGGAGGTTAATGGGCTCCTGGACATCCCTCTTCCTTCAAAGGCTCCTATGAGTGGTGCACAGAAATGAGTGTGACCATCCCTAAAGACAGAGGTGGGAGGAAAGCAGCAGCTCCAGCCGGGGATCGTTTTCTAAGCTCATCGCAAGGATTTTACACATGGTTTAACATGCTGCCGGTCGAATTTGGTTCAATTTTGCACAGTGGCCTTCCACGCCACTCCCACTTCAAATCAAATTGCTGACCTGGCCATACCACCTGAGAAAAAGCTGTGGTGCTAAAAATATATTCCAGGCTTTTAAATCATCGGCTTTTCTCTCAGAGGGGATAAATGTAAATGACATGTGAAGCTTAGCCATTCATTATCTAAACAAGCAATCAGTTGGATCACTAATTTTTATTGCCAACCAAGAAATTAATGCAGCATTTTTCAGCAAGTTCAATTCCAATACAGCTTTTAATCAGAATGGGTCGAATGGGGACCTTTTACTAAGACGCACGCTCATTCGCTTTGGTATGCTGATGCTGCGTTTTAGCCTTTTAACTTGGAACCATGCACATCTCTAATCCTCGGGGAACCATTGTTGCCTTTCTGAACTGTAAACCTTGAAGGACTGAGCACTCTTGTGTGACATACATTCTCAATACAACTCACTTACAATTCAGAGCAGAACTATACAAAGCCAATTACCATGAGGATGGTGGTAAAGAATCAATCCCATGTGTCCTGAAGGTCAATTCCTCATCATTTCATTAGATCTTTGAGAGTAGAATTCTACTCATGCGCCATTTAAATGGCGAGAATTTATTGACCATGTGGGTTCAGCAGAAATGCTTGGGGTGCTGACACAGATCTGGAATGCAGAGGAGCATGTTCTCCTTTACATTCATCTCTGAGACACTGTATGCTACTCTGTGTTCTGTATCATTTAAAATTCCCCAACTGTGTGCACTGCCAGATTCTACAAGGTCACTGGCGTCACTGCACTTCTGATCCTTAAATTTAATTGATAACACTAAGTTTCCGCTGAAAATTCAAATATGAGACGCTACGTTTGTAAAGTCTACAAGGGAGAAACAAAACAAAGGCAAAAGACAATAGTTTAGGCTAAGCTGAATGACATTAATATGCATTAACCTGTCACTGATAGCATTTAATCCTCCTTGCCGATTGAAAAACAACTCATCCAGACACACTCGGTGCACAATCCATTTCAGGATGGGCTTGAATGACAGCAGTCGTGAAGGCTGAATGCTTTATGTAAATGGTGGGTGATGAAGTGCTGCACACAGGATCAGGACATGGTCTGTGTCAATCTTTTTTTCATTTAAGCAATAAATACTATACCACACACTACAGAGTCAGGATTTACCTTTTTTGAATAACGTTTCCTTAAAATTACCATTTTAATCTTTCAACACCTAAACCTGGACATTAATAACAACTACAAATTTGACTCCCACTTTGAAGCAATAACATTGGTACAGTATGTGCTTCTCCTGCATACAACAATTTTTAAAAAATCTAAATTTTAAAGTTAATGTGTAGGATATTGCTTGTTTTTTAGACTTTTTTAACTATCTTAAACACTCTATTAAGCTTACATAAAACTTCACAACAATAATGTAAAGGGTACTGTATGACACTTAGCCTAGGCACTGCAAATATTGCATGTTGTAAATAAGACTGGTTATTTTCTTCTATTTGGATTGTGAAATGTACTATAGCTTTATTGATATGTCAATTAGCCAAATACTAGCTTATAGCTGACAAATTGGTATCGATAGTGCTGGGCGATGTGATGAAAATCAAATATCACAATATTTATGATCAATTACCTCAATTTGATATTGTGACACTCTTGTGGGGTTGACCATAAGTGCTTTCACTGGATATTTACAGCTGCAAGAAATTATATCACTTAACTGCGATGCAACCTTTAAAACCAGGACAAGACAACACATGCGACATTATGATATCAACAAGGATATCTTGTCTTATATAATGATACATAGTATTGATATTTTTTACAGTGCTATATCATTACAAATGTTGCCCGATAAGTAGAACAAATCTGAAGTACAGATGTTTCATTAGTTTCAAGATATCTGAAGTAATTAAGTGTTGCTCATCCTTACACTGTTTTGTTTTTCTCCTTTTTTTTCTGAAAAAATGTCCTGCTCAATTCATCTTGGCCACATTAAATACATGTAAGGGTTTTATAGCAAATCTTTCTTTGTTTCTGTTAGAATACAAACAACTGATGTGTTTTTCTGACTTTTTTACCCTCAAATGTGTATATTGGTGTAGGCCATAACATTTCAGTACTTGTTGAGCTCTAACATTTACTCTTCATAACTTTTCCTTGTCAGCTGAAGAACAGGGCAAGCAAAGCTTTAGACACTTCAGTTGGACAGTGCTACTGTTACAAATTCCAATTAGAAATTTGGCTTCAATAAGACAACACAAAAACAAAGAGGTGTACCAATTATACACAGAAAGTTCCTAACAGGTTTAAACTTACAACACTCTGCACTGGCTCAGTTAAACCCAACAAAGGTCACTGTAAATCCCCCTGCTTTGAACAAGATGTATAAAACTCTAAAACTCTACCATAGTAGAGCCATGCACATAATTGACAATGCCGTGTTAGAAATTTTGTTTCTAGTATGTGTTGTTATGATTCAGAAATATAATTTAAAAAAGCGCTGAGATGAAAATGTTCAGTTTTCATACTAATGAGCTCCCAAAACACTCTTCATTAATTAATTCATAAGATTCAATTAAAAGTATCACTCACAAAAGCATTGCGGTTTGATTGTTACCTTGAGGGAGCATTACAGTTATATTTTACGCATTAGGAATACAAAGACTGTCGCTGTGAAAGCCTAGCCAACCTCCCATCCTTTTGTAACAACCAACTAAATACATATGCAAATGTTGTCGCTGAGATGACATCTTTTAATCCTACTTTTCATCAGACACATTATCAAGCACATCAGTCTCCCTCTGTTGAAAGTTGACTAGTTGTTTTATTTTGAAAAGTTTCTGGCACATTTATTTCTGGGATGTATTATTGCAGGATTTTTTTATGATTAATTTATTGCAACATTACAGAACACATATGCATAATATTCTACCTAAGAATATACAATAGTGTCAATGTAGTATGTCATTTTTGGAAGAAATGTCCCTTTAACTTGCCATTCACTCCATACAGTCTTGACCATGTAAAAGAAGAAGCAAATAGCTGCATGTTCAGGAAAGACAGAATATCTTAATTAGCACTAAGCTACTTTATCACAATGAGATAAGCACTAATATTTCTGTCCACACTCAAATCACTGTCATTATTCTGCATCATGGCTCTGTGTAATGATGTGCAGCATGCGTTGCAATATGCTGTTGAAGAGACTGGCAGACAAAGACAAAGAGGAGCATTTAGAGTTAATGCTATTTCTCTGAATAATAGTGTAAATATCATAGCTTTCCTGTGTCTTTTATATCACTGCCAATTACTATGAAAAACATATTTTAATGCCATTTTTGTGTCAAATAACACAATTATTTGTTTCACCATGTGCAAAACCTTTACAGTAATACTACTGTTCATGGATGTATGGTGTCTTTCCACTGAACGGAGGGTTTAAAAACATATTTAAATGGTAGTATGACACACTGTGTACTACTCTCCATGTTAGCCTGTTTTAATCCAGTGTGTCTGACATGAATGTTTTATTGTGTCAGAGCTCCACTGGGAAATAACACCTGCTCTCTAAAGCTTTGTACAGCTTGAACTTTAACAACATGTTATAATGAGAGCTTTATGTGCCTTTCTCATCCCTGTAAGAATATTTGCTATCAATGGCTGGTGGGAATACTATTCCATCTGTTTATTGCCTTATTGATGGGACACTGGGAACTGCTACATTTGATAATGGATTTTCTGTACCAAAGAATATGCAAGTCAGCACTCTGTGGATGTCAATATATGCAGCAAAAATTACTAATCTCTCAAACATGTTGTCTAGAGATGTACGAATATCATATTATTTTAGCATCAAATAGACACAGAGTGCTATGCCATGATTGTTGTATGCAGGTCCTGATGACTGTTTCCCATTAAAAGTGCAACCATATGTTTGTCTAATCTTATCAGCTATCTAAAGTCGAAAATGCATCATTTATATCAGCCATATGCTGCCAACAAGCTGACGCGTCAGTCAGCTGTAAGAGTGACAATCAAATCAAAAGTGATTCAGCTTTGTGTGGTAATGTCACAGACAGAGATGAAGGGAAACCAAAGCCTCTTTAGTTACACTGAACCTTAAACAGTCATTACACAAAGAGGCTTAATATTGGCTACGTTAGATGTTAATGAACACCACATGCACATTTTTCTGTAATGATATGAATTCCCCTGAGTAAATTTAAATTTTGAAAAAGTTTTTCTAGTTAACCTTTCTGTTAGGGATGTGCACATTTAGTCAACTACTAAATGTGCTTCCCTCACTAGTTGGCACCAAAAATACTAACAATACAAAAAGAATTTCAGGCAGTATTTAATGTTAAATCGTAAATTGTGCTAAATTTGGACTGTTTTACTTTGAAGCCCTGCAAAGTCCTACATTGTCAATAACTCGGTCTTGCAAATATTTCAAAATAAAATGCCTTGTGTCATCAACTGATGGGATTATGTCATTAGAGATGTTGTCAGAGGGCTTTTACTTTGAAACTGAAACAGGAAAGGTCCAGAAAAACAGACATATTTGTTTTTCTCATGTCTGTGAAATTGGAAGTGCAGTAAAAGGTGGTATGATGTCAATATAATTATCAAAACACAATTGTCACTGGTAAATATAGCAACTGATTATTTTTTCTTATAAGCTATGTGACAGAATCACAAATTAACATACAGAGCACAGAAGTCAAAAATGAGTCTAGGAGCTGCTGTGTTGATTGCATGAGACTGCAGTGTTGCTGCGGCTGTTCTGGTTTTTACTTTGAGCAGTAAAACCCAGAATGGCAACTTAGTAAATTGAAACAGGCGCCAGGACAACCAGGTTCTCCCTTCAAACAATTAACCCATGGTGTACTCGGCTGCTCCAGATTATTGAAAATATAACCAAACACTACAAGGCAAAACCTCAAACAGTATTTTAATATATAATAAAAGTTGAGATTTTCTTAGGGCATAATAGTGTTTAAATTTTTGCACAATAATCCCTAGAAGCCCTATTATCAAACATTGCCCTCGGTTTTTGAAGTAATCTGACATATATTACAGCTCCGGCTGTGAGAGTGTTTGCGCTCGAGTAAAATATTTCAGCACCATTTAATGCAGAAGTGCTTACAAGGATACCCAGCACAGTACCACAGTGCACCGCTGTATTACTCACATCACAGAACTACTGGGCAGAACCTTAGTATGGCTCATTAATCGCAAATGAAATGTTAAATAAACATTGTGACACAACAGACCCCCCCACACACACACACATACACACACACACACACACACACACACACACACACACACACACACTACCACCACCTTATTTTTCTACTCAAACTACTATTGAAAGATGAGTCATCTTTGTGCCTGGAGAGTTGCATGGTAATTACTGTATTGTTACTGCACAGTACCAGAAGCATGGAGCTGTAATAATTCAATCAATACTGGCCTTTTGTCTTAACTTTACAAACCAAGCATCTCTTTAAGGGCATACACCGTCCCCATGGGACTAGTACGGAGGCATATTCAAGCAGACGCTCCTCTCTCCACCTCTCCATCCTTGCTGATACAAACAAAACCTAGTGCCCTGGTTATGCAGAGTGAAGTGCTTTGTGTTAGGGCTCACGTCCACGATAGCCCACAGCAGCTGGTGTTCTCACAGACCACTGCATGGAAAATGGGCTGATTTCAGGATTTAGCTGCCCGTGGTGGATTTCTCACTCGGTGCTTATTGAGGCCAGAATCACTTTGATATGGACTTGCAGAAGATTAACAGCAAGATTTTAAGTCCCTGGTCTCAGTTTTGTTACGTGTTGGAGCTGTTATTGTCATTATGCTGCTCTGACAAAAGATGCTGCATTAGCATACAGCTATTTAATATTTGCCTTTGAACTGAAGATACAAGCTCCGCCGTTATGATGTCTGGAAGAAGATTATATGCAGCTTCAAACATCAAGGTCATTGTATAACATTCATCAAAGTAAAGACAGACAATATGTCACAGCTATAACATAAACCTTAATGATATTGTTGTAACATCTGTCAAATATATTGATGTATGACATCCAAACATATGAAACCTAAACAGCTCCATCAATCAAAAAGAAAAGAAAAAAGTACCACATCTGGTATCTATCAGCTTTTATTTATTCTACAGTAAATGAGAAACGATGAGTAACAAGTTTGAGAAGCATTGCACAACTTCTTAGCAGTCAGACACGGCAAGCGTTACAAAAAGTTTTGATACTTGGATCCCTGTGTTATACACAGAATTATGATGCAAGTGTCTCATAGCTCATCAGCACTCTCGGCACCTCCTTTGCTTATCTTTGCATAACTACACATCCTGGTCATGTTTCCTTTCTCCTCCTGACCATCTGTTCCCTGCTGCCAATCTTCTGAGCGTGCCAGCTTCTGCCTCTACATCCTCTCCCTACTGAGTCAATCTTAGTATTGATATCATATTCTCCCCCTCTGTTTCTGTCATCCCTCTCCCTCTCAAACACAAGTGTGAAGTGTAATAGAGCTGCACAGAAGAAGTGTTGATAAGTATGGCACATTGGCATACGCGGTTTGTGACTAGTGTACACATCTTGAACTTTTTAAGAGATTGGCATCTGGCTGTATTGGAACAATGACAACTAATATTCTTTTGCATAAGGATTAAACATTGTTCAGACTACAATTATAATTTATTAGCATTTAATGTAAAAACAGAAACACATCAAATTATTTCCTGTTACTTTAATGAGTAAAGCTGTTATAATATTGTTAGTTGGGATTTAATAAGAAGTCAGACAGTTTTGCAAACTTCTGTTGTTTTTGTTGTGTGGGATGGTTAAAAAGTATCAGAGAAAGATTCAAGTAACTGTTAACTGTCAATAGTTTGATGTGCAAATAATGATAGAATTATTGAGCTAAACGGCAAAATAATGACACCAAACTATCTAAATAACCCAATTGGAAGAAAGAAATTTGGTATTTTACGATTCTGCAAACCACAAATACTTTACATTTGCACGTTATTATGTAGCAGATACTTAGAAACTTTATTCAACAACGCTGTGGTTGACATGAGGTTAGGTTCAGGCTCAAAAACCACTTGGTTGTGAAAAAGATCATGTTTTATCTTAAAATATCCAGTTTTAAGGACACAGTTCTGGAAGGGAAAAGCACTCTCTAAATCTCAACTACTTTTGTCGTTTGTTGGTTTTGAGTAGTGGTCTGCAGCTTGGCAGGTGTCTCGCCCAGGCATCACATCATCCACCATCCCCTCCACCTCCAAATGACAAAGTCAGCCTTTATACTACATCAATTTAGAAATGTACAATGCCAACATGTCCTTCTAGTAACTGAGCTGACCTAAAAAAAATTGACGATGGCTAAATTTACTATGTTTACATTGTTAAAGAGTACAGCAGTAGCTGATTATCCCTAATTATGGCAGTACTAATGAAATCAATACCACAACAATTGGTAGTTTTATATAGTAGTGTGTAAATCACAATGTGGCAACTGAGGGTTTGCAAAATTGCATATAAAACAATAAACTGTGTTCAATTGGTATGCATAACTTTAAACCCCACACACTTCATTCAGGCTTTCACTTCAATTAGCGTGAAATGACTCATTTAGACAACAGAATTCAACATGATAATATATCATCAAGATACAACTTCATGAAAAAGTAGGGGTGGAATTCACCAAAAGCCCTGCAACATGATATTTTGCGATATGCTGAGTATTGTTATACCCTATTGTGATATTTTGCCATTTATTACCTTTTATTTAACCAAAAAAGGCCAAAAAGAGAAATTTTGTCAACATTAGTTTTATCTAACATGATAAAGTTTTCAGTCTTTTCATCTCACTTCAATAATTTTATTGCTGTAAAATGTAGCTAGTGGACTTTAAAGGCAATAAATTTTATTATTCTACTTTGCTACCAAAGGGGTTAATTTGTATTTGCAATATTGATAATTTATGACATAATAATTTGTGTATCGATTTTTCAACCCTCCCCTGCTAAAAAGCAGATGAAAATTAATTCTAAACATCATAAAGCTCCATTTACCATGAATTCAACACGCTTTAACTGAGAATGTCTGTTGTCACGGGAGAGAAAAAAAAATCAGTAAACCAATAGCGGTATTCTGTCTATAGACAGAAAAATCAATCTGCAACAAAGTATAAAAAGGTTCAGCCAACAGCTTCATTTTTAAAGGGTGCTAGCTTGTACTACAGATCAGTCTATTGAAATGATGGTGCCAGAACTTTAAGTGCCTCTTTCTGTCAAGTTTTTTGTTAAAAATTTTTTTACCTGTAAACAGGTTTCTCATAATTGGACTACGAACCATTATCAAGTTCTAATGTGTGTCAGTGCAACATCATGTCGACGGTTGAGAACAGATTTCTCTCTCCGCAGGCAACATATTCATCTCATGTGTGCCAAAGAAGATTGCATGTTGTCTAATTTAAAACACGTTATTTTCTCCCTTAGCACATTACTGTACCTGTTCCTTGACAAGCCTCCACACTCACCACTTCCTCCTGCAGCCGGTGGCTGGCATCCACTCCTGAGTATTAAGAGCGCTACTGCTTGCCTCAGGCTTTTAAAAGAATGACTAACACACTCTTTGCAAACCACACTGAAAGACTGCTGTAAAACATCTCAACCTAAACAGAGTGATGAATGTGGGTGCAGGAATGCACTGTGGTCAACATTTGACAAGAGAGGCCTGCTTGCTCTGTAACATTCACATAAGTAGTGTTTGCAAATATTATTATGGTGTTTGGGAAAAGGCTTTCTCTTAGTTTGCTAAACACAAGCACCAGACATATGGAAGTTACCACCAAGTGAAATTGAAAAAATTACTTTCATAAGTTTTGTTTTGGATAAAAAGTGGGATTCCATCAGTGCATTATGCATAACTAATACATAATTCATACATAGATGAAATTTTCATCAAGGAAACATGATGACTGAGGTACACGCAATTACAAGCTTTGCTCACATCAAAGTAAAATAAACTGATATAAATAAGTGATGGTACGTAAGGAAACATGCATTCAGGCTAAGTTGTATAATGATGTTTTTGGTCAAGCAAACTACCCCACTGACAAATTAATACAGTGTAGGAGAGCCTGCTGATGGTTGGAGTTTTACACTTATCCAAAATTTGAAAGTGCACTCATGTTTTAGCTGGGTCAAACTTTAAGATGCCTCTCCCAAACAGCTTGTCAGACCACAGGGTCATTAGAGTGTGTTGCTGTGCTGTGTTTGCTAACTACGGCTCTGTTTGCAGACCTGACAGGTGTCACGCCAGACCCATTAAGATGCATTTGCACCTCTCACCTAAAGAGAGTATTTCGATATGTCCGCTTTGGTCAAAACAAAGCTGCCAAGGCAGCAATGCCAGATCCCAGAGGACAGGGTGGCGTTCTGCCTGGCAAAAACCTCACTGAGAATTAACAAGTGAAATAAATGACCTGAACTTCAAATCTTTTAAATTTGAACTTCATCTCTATTATTTCCTCTGTCGAGACATTAACCTTTATCATGATTCGGTACCAAATATATTACATCTACTTAAAAGCGGAATATTTACTGCACTACATGATTACACATTTACATGCTAATCAACACGTTTTTTTCTCAGCACCTCTCAGTGCTCCATTTACAAATTCACTTTTTTGCCCTCACAAAGACATCTGGTTTAGAGGTGAATTAGCCTTTTTAGCTAATGGCTAATTCACCTCCAGAGTCTATTAGTAGGGTGCACTACCTGCTGTTTCTCAAACTGTGCTGCTAATTTTAGATGACTCTCTGGTCGGTGTACATGTAAAACAAGGTGAACCACAAAAACAAAAGCATACTTACCATAAAGCCTCCCTTTCAGTGCTATAGAAAGGCAAAGGAGGGATTCTTAATGTCACATAATGTTGATCAAAACAGATTTTCCAATTTGTAATCTTCGTACAGTGAAATGTTTCACATTATAGCGCCAGAAAACACAACTAGCCTTGCAGATAATAATAATTTCCCCTGGGTATTACCTCTCACTAACAGAGCAAGAAAAAAAATTTTTGATTAGTTCTCCTGTGATTTGTGTGGCGCTCTGATATATCTCATTTACTCAATAAATATTCCACAACCATTCCCATAAAACTTTTGATTTCAGCAGTTTCATTTGACACATTTCATGCACCCTTTTTGCCGGAAGATTTTGATTGATTTGTCCAAATGAAATGTCAACATGTCGTGGATCAAACCAATTTCCCGATGTTCCTATTGTTGCCTGGAAAATTGGGAAGGAATTCACCTGACAAAAAGATTGTATTTTCATGCAGGGGTGAGGCAATACATCAAAATGCAGTGATTCTTTTGCCAGACAGAAAGCAAACACTGATGTTGCTCTCACCGTGCGCAGCATTTCATTTCGCCAAGGAATTTGTCAATTATCTCGATACACTCTCTCTGTCTGTGCATGCAGGGTTAGATTCATGGTCTCAACTATTATGAGCCAGAAATCTGTTGTTTTCTGTGAGGTACATAGCAATGAGCCATTCCAACTGTGCTTAAGTTTTTTCAGATTTAGCCCTAGGAAATGAAATGCACCCCGTATCGCTTTGAATACATCTCATTTGAAATGATGAATACTTCAGGTCCTATAAACTATAATAAATCTAATAGTCTCATGCAGCACTGTAGCGAGGAGGGAGAGCTGGTTACAGCAGCTAAATCTGCTGCTCTTCCCCCAATCAATTAGATCTGTGAAATCCATTTCTCTTTGCATGTTTGCTCTTGTTTGCAATAATTACAACCTCCACCCCAAACAGGCATGATAAACACCCCCTGATTTAGAAGTGTTTGTTCAGATCGGAGGGACCTGCTGCTTGTCTTGCTGTTTATAAACCGTGGAAATCTACAGGGATTACACAGGCTCATCACCATCTGTGGCATTACTCCAAAACAGGTCTGCACAGAGAAGAGCCCCATCAGGGCACCGAGAGGAGGCAAAGTCAGACTGACATATAATGGGCTGCTCTCACCACGTCTGCAGAACAATGCCATCGCCATTAATTGGGCTGTTAGCAGAGACTCACACACACACTGTCTCTATAAATGTCTATATATAGATGTACTTGAGGGATTTCGACTGATTTTAACTCAGTTGTATATTTGTAAATGCCTATTATGTTTAATTTTATAATTATTTTAAGTAAAACTACACATTTTACCCCTTATCACATACCATAAAGTTTCTGATTTCCCTGTTCCACTATTTAGAAAAAACAAACAGTGCTGTCAAGGCTGATTGCATGCTGTTCTACTTACAATATTTTCCTAAATAAGAAATTTGATTTATTCTTTTGCACTCAGATGTTCTATTGTTAGAAAGGACTAAACAAAACCCTATTCAGTAGTTTATCGAAACCAATTGTTCTGTTGGAACAACTATGACCCGCGGGAATTTCACAAACAAGCAAAACGCACAACAACAAAACTTCAGGATATTTCCTGCACAATGCTTCATATCAGATGGGTACCACTGTGTGGTGATTTGTAAGAGACACTTTTTGAAGTCGGCAAAATAATTTGATTGTACTTTGATTGACGGATGTCACAAATCAGACTCCAAATGATTGACAAATACTGTCAACGCAACTGGCAGAGACGATTTCGGTGACATATGGAAAACATTGACAATAATAGAACATTTTGCAACAATGGTGCTCAACTCAGGTATTAAACTTAGACATCAGGTTATCAAAATAACTTTCAACCTTTGAATAAGCTTTATTAACTGGTTTACAGATAGGCTGTGTGCATTCATATGCATACAACCTTTATATGGTATGAAAATGTATCATTAAAAGCACTTTTGATGGTCTTCTGGTTTGGTTAACATACTGTATGCAGCAAGAACCTCATTCAAGTAGTCCTCATAGTTATAAAGAAAATTGCATGAGAAATAAAATCCCCTCAGAATGTCTTGTAATTGTTACAAAAGCAGTTACAAACACATTTTCTTATCAAGAGCCCTGAGACAAACTACATAGATACTCACTGAATTACATACACAAAATGATAATATTTATGCAGAGCATAATAATCCACATGAATAATTTATCATCTCACAAGTATTCTCACAGTTCCCTATATATCTAAAATAAGTCACCATGTTTAACAATTATTCGCACTATACATACAGACCCCAACAAAAAAATTTATCTATCTTTTGTTTGGTGTGGTTTTCTTCCAGATCGCTGTTTGTTTGTTTGTTTTTAGTTGATTTGGTTTGTCTATGAATCTGTCAGCAGCACAGCACTTTTCACCTCTGTAGTCAATTTCACTATATAGTAAGAAGATACTGTATGCAGATGCAGAAAGGCTGCCTTTGACCGATGGCGCATTTAATACATAATGTTCTTTTACATCGAAATGTTCCAGTGACCCTGCCTGCATCAAACCTGCATTAGTCAGTTTGTATAAATGAAAAAACAACAAAGCTTCCCTTTCCAAAAGAGCTATGACCCAACTAACCAATAAACATTGTCCAGGTAATTTTCAGAATAATTTTTAACAAGTGAATATGGGTATGCTACAGTGTAGGCTTACCTACAAACCCTTAAAGGACACCAATTAGATTCCTTTTATTTATTAAGGTAAAGACAATGACACGTCCCTCAGACACCTATCCATTAAACCTATCTATTAAAACTGAAGTTTGGTTTTACAGAAATCAGCATAACAGTAGGTCATGTCTTGGTGGAATTCACATGATCTTTATGTTTTCTTGTGAATCTCTGCTCCAGTTTTCTTCCACAGTCAAAAGACACGCAAGGAGTCTGTTTGACTGATGATCTGTCAAGGGAGTTTTCCTCTTCTTTTTTTTTTTGCACAATGCATGCTGGGATAGGATCTTCCAACAACCCTGCAAGGGTTGACTAGGTATGGTTGGACAAATAATATTTTTGTTGTAAAACAAAAAAACTGCAGTTATCTTCTCATGTTAGTGCACTTTAGGGATGGAACTATCGATTATTTTAATTATCAGCAAGTCTCATTATTTTCATGATTAATCAATTAATCGTACAGTCCATTAAATGTCCAGAAATACTGTGAAAAATGCACCAGAGCCCAAAGTTACATCTTCAATTTGCTTCCTCTGTCCAACCAATATTCCAAAACCCAAAGAGTCTTCATTTACTGTATTATGTGACAAAGAAAATCAGCAAATTTTCACATTTAACCAGCATATGGTTGACACTGTTGCAAGCCAGACAACTGTTGCAGCTCTATTGTCAGTGTTTAAACATAGTGAAAAAAAATAGAGATAACAGTCGCAAATGTGTGAGTAGCTAATTTCCAAACACACCTTTTGTTTTGCCATTTTATTTCTTATTTGTACAGGAACTGTGTGATATAGTCTGTTTTGGGTGACAGTTTTCCAGTGTTCATCCTTTTGCTTCATTTCACATTTATTACTGAATCGGAAACTCTTTGCACCTGGTCAAGTCTTAATGCTTCTTTTTTCTGTAAAAAGCCAACGGGAGTAGAACAGATATGATGATGATATTTTTTGACCTCTGTTCTCAGTATTGTTTAACCAGAGAAAACTTGAGAATCTGAATACTAAGCAACTGTGTGTGGTACTGCACCTCACCCCTAAAACTATGCACCTACCCACTATCACATATTTTATCTTTAGCTGTACTGTACCTGTGTGAATATATTCTCAGAAGTCTTTATGGCTTTTCCCAGTACTATCACTACTGAGGCAAATAAAAACCACAATGAGGACATGCATACTTGTCTCCAGTTATTATGTTCTCATATGCAATGTGGTTTCTCTTCTCAAAAAATAAAAAGTCAAAAATGAGAAGTCTTTTTACTGCTGTCTGTGGGCACTTGGGCATTAAATCCCCCCTCCTGTGACCTCATCAACCATTTGAAGTTTTTCAAAAAGACCTTGCTTCACTGGTTCAAAGGGCAAAGTGGGAATGACAACTAATTCACCTTCTGCAAACCAGAACTATAGACTTGTGAAGATAATCATGTATCACTCTTTGTAATGGTCCTCTTTCAAAGCAAACGAGCAAATTTGAATGGTCTTTAAAGTGTTGAGTGCAAAAGCTAAACTTAAATGAAGGATTATTAAATAGCCTTTTATGGCATAACGAAAGACTGGTCATATTTCAAGAGTCCTGTTGAAAGAAATCGCAACTAGCAAAAACCAGTTGAAAAGACGTTATAAAGACATCATTGCCATTACATCTAAAAGATGTCTAGATTTGGCTGAAAAGTGAAAGGTGAAAAGACGTCCATTTTAGGTTGTTAAAAAAGACATCCCTTGATGACTAAATTTGGTTGAAAAGACGTCTATTTTAGACTGTTGAAAAGATGCTATTATGAATTTACTGAAAATAACATTTTCTTCTATCATGACAGAGTATACACTACAGGACATTATTCCCCAACAAAAAATAGCCCAGTCTCAACTGGTAATCTGTGTTTTACAGTCTGATATAAAGTTAAAATAAAATTAATGCAAGAGCTTGTTCCATTCAAGTAATAGGAATGTAGTGCAATCTACATTTAGCAATCCAACAGCAAAATAAATAAAACAATGTAAAATTCAAGTCACTTTTAGGAGGAGTAACAAAACAGTTAGTCTTTGTCACAGTAACAACCCTCAAATCTAGCAGTCCAACAAAACATCTTACAGTAAAATTGGTGCAATTTGAATATTACACTAAAATTGCACCAATTTGAATGAAACTATAACTTTAATTTAACATAAATAATTATAACAGTACATTCTTTCTGCATCAAAATAGTCCAGCCTTAACTCGGCCTTAAGGCATATCGCTGCCTGCTGATATGAGTGCTGTATTTTCATATTTATAAGCACATATTCCACTCATTTATGAAGTTGTGCAAGCTCCTGCACACCTGACAACCCCGCCATGTAAATGTTTCAAAATAAAATGCATTGTAAGAGCAACTGATGGCATTCTGTCCACAGAGACACAGTCAGACGGCTTTTGTTTTGAAAGGGAAGCAATTAAGTTGAGGTAAAACAGACATCTTTGTATTTCCTCATCTTTGTGACAGAGAGAGACTTTTTAACTACAGTACAAAGTGGTATAGAGTCAATATAATCATCAAAATACCATATTCACTGTCTATTCCTGCTGATAAACGCACGCGTCACGTGTAAAAAAATTGGCAAGCTGACACGCAGCTCAGACGCACCTGACAAGTGCTGCTCAGGCAGGCAATGCGCACGCTCTCATTTGATAACATAGGCGCCGAAACAAAAAACAACGAGCTCGGCGCTGCTCACACTCTCATGATGCGCGCTGTTTCACACAGCGCGCATCATGAGAGTGTGAGCAGCGCCAACGTGTCACAGGCAACGTGTCACAGGCAACGTGTCACAGGCTACGTGAATCGACATATTTACGTAATTGATTACGTTGACACGTTGCCCCAGCCCTAGTTGTTATAATAATCAAGTAATAAAAAAATTATAGTTACATCAAATAAAAAAATAGATAGATTAATCAATTAATCTAAAAAATAATCGATAGATTAATCGATAAAAAAATAATCATTGGGTGCAGCCCTAGCAAAAAGACAACTCCAAAAAGACATCCCTCAACGTCTTAATTTGATAGCAACGTAAACCTACTTTCAACCATGTCAGTGCAATGTCATAAATTCATGATTGCTATAAGGCTAATTTTTTTTACCAACAAAATGAAACAACTGAAGAGGAAGTACTAATACAAGATTTTTTTGATAAAACAAACAAAATGTATCTCTATTCAAAACTATGTACAATTTTTTTTAAAACACCATGTCAGTTGTAAACAAAAAAGGGGGAATATCAACTAAATAAATATAAAGAACAACATTAAATCAAACGAAACAAAACAAAACAAAAAAAACATGAGCATATTCCAATACTACTATATTGGGGTTATAGATATAGACCTCATAGTTAACCAATGTGCCAGTTATTGTATCGAGAGCTCACTAGTTTTTTGTTTGTATGTTTTGCTTTCATTTTTAGCAAATGTTGAATAAAAGATTGTGCATCTTGACCAAAGATTTACTATGTTATACTTTTAAAACCACTCTTAAAGTAGAGTTTAATATAAGGTTGATATATGATTGGCAACTTGGCCATTGATGCAAAAGCCTTGTGCATTTGTTGCCATTTGTTTATATACCATTCCACATTGGGTGGGACATTGGGATTGGGTGACACACACTGCTAAATCTATAAATTGTTTGCTTGACTCTTGTTCACCTTTTTTCACTTTTTTTCCTATCATGTTATGACCCTTTTCTCAAGAGCACCTGCGTTTTTTTCTTGAGTTCCTTATGATAAAGACAGTCCTTGAGCACACAACTACCTTGTTCTCTTAAGTTTGATTTCTGTAGAGCACTTTTTGATCCACTTTAAATACACTCACTTAAACGACCCTCGTCTGGATCTAATAGTGTTCAGAAATACAACTACTTTCTCAACAACTCTACACTCCTTGACTATTTTTTAAAATAATGGTTTTACTACTTTTTTTTAATCAAGTATAGAATCAGGTATAAACATTTTCTTAAACCTCCAATGGCATTTTAAAGTTCTACATAGCACTGAGGTAGGTTTTCTCAATGCAACAAATGACCTTCTTTTAAGAGTGTATGCTGGGGAATGTTCGATCTTAATCCTGTTAGACCTCAGTAAGGCTTATGATACTGTAGATCATGCAATTTTAATTGACTGCCTCAAGCACTGGGTGGGTATCAGAGATACAGGCCTGTGCTGGCTCAGCTACTACATTTCCCATAGAACCATTTCTTTCACTGTCGGCAATTTATCATCCTCCTTGCCAGATATAACTTGTGGGGTCCTGCAGGGTTCAATTTTAGGTCCTATCTTCTTTTTCTTGTATATGTTCCCAATTGGCCATAACATCCGTAAACATAATGTCTTTTTCAGCTAATATAACTGAGGGTTTCTTGATTGTATCCCCCACTTTATCTCACTTCTGGTCTGATTTAAATAAAGGGGAAATGGATTTGAAATGACAGGTACTGAGGAGTGGCTTTTGACAGAAACCTGCATTTTGGATAAATGTGCAAGAGTAGAAAGAGGGTATAGTCATTCATCTTTCTTTTTGACAAAATAAACTGCTTTTAACCTCTACAAAAAAAACCTCATCTGTTATCCATGCTTTTCTCACAGGATTGCAATGTGGCACTAAACAATGACAAATCCTGAAAGCAACTTTTACCCACCATATAAGCCTATGCTTAAATTCATCAACACTAAATCACTTCAAGAAGCAGACTGAGCAAATTATCAACTTAAAATGACTATTCACACCGAAAACTGCATAGACAGAGTCTTTTCATGAACATACAGTTTGAAGTTCAGACAAGCCACGGATGACCATCAGTATGGCTCCAGGCTCAGTGTCAGCAGGAGTAAAACTGAATGTAATCAGAATCAGAATCAGAAATACTTTATTGATCCCAGAGGGGAAATTGCCTTTAGTTACAGATGCTCCCATTCAAAAGTCTTAAAAGAAGTGTAGAATATATCAATAAAATTTAAACATAAGTACTAATACAAAATAAATATATCTAAACACTACACTAAGTATAAATACAAATGTACATTTTGTTGTTGTGTCTACGATGTGATAAATAAAAAAACAGCAGCAGCAATATAAAACACAAAACTGGAGCTCAGCAGTTTAGATGTAATCACGATATGAAGAACAAACGGTAAAGCAGGCTGTTACATAAAACAACTGGGTTCACGTGAAAAAAATGTTTTGCTGAATATGAAGGGTGTGGGCAAAATGTGACTATGACAGCAGTTTCCCATGTAGACAATATTACTATATGAACTGGCTGTTTGCAAAACAGTCATGATAAACTATCGTCTTTAAAGCCAATAAAGAGCTTTAACCACGACCAAAAACCCAACAGCACTCAAGCATCATAAGGCAGGCACCTTACAAAAACCACATAAAGTGTAAGGAAGTTTTCCACAGCTAACACCAGTACCAAAACTGCATTAATTAAACAGAAGCAGCAAACCGCAGAAATAAACAGCCGGCAAAGTGCATGACAGCAAACCACTACCACAACCTACAGTGTGTTAGCCTCATAGTTTACAAATATTGCTACTTAAAAGAGCGAAGACAATACAAACACAAAGGGCACATGTAAACACACATGTAAACACAAGCAGCACTTACCTTGTTGAAGTGACGCTTCTGGCAGCAGAACAAAAAAACTTCAGCTACTGGCTGAAGTTTAGACGACAAACAGCAGCTGGAAGCTCCAGACAGAATCCCAAAAAGCCTCGAAGCAAAGAAACAGGGTCCGACTGTCCGCAGGCGAGCTAGCATGTACAGCGCAACGGAAGCAGCAGCAGTGGTAACAGAAAATGTAGGAAATATCTTCAAAAAGGAGCTCAGGAGCAGCTTTTCAATATACATCCAAGTCATTGCTGGGTAAAACTGTGAAAGTTCAAACCGCCCGCTAAATCGAAATGGTGCGTCGGAAATAATCTAGAGCAAACGGAACAGCCTGTTGCGTGCGTGTGTTGGATGTGTTCAGTGCTGACACTGCCGGCTGGACGCTGTATTGCACCTTTGTGGAACTAAATAGACTCTGGCCTGTCCAGAAGAAAATGCTTTTTGGTGTAAGATACATACATTATAATAATAAGAAGAAGAATAAGAAGAAGAAGAATCGTCGTCATCATCATCATCATCATCATCATCATCATCATCATTATTATTAGTAGTAGTAGTAGTAGTAGTAGTATTATCATTAGTATTATTAGTATTATAATAATAAGAAGAAGAAAAAGAAGAAGAAGAATCGTTATCATCACCATCATCATCATCTTTATTGTTATTATTATTAATATTATTATTATTATTATTATTATTATTATTATTATAAGACATTATATTATTATATTATTTTTATTGCACTTATCAAAACCAACGTTACAAAGTGCTTTTAATATAAAATCACAAAAAACACAAACTGGAAAAATTAGAAAATACAACATAAAAGAAAAATGTAAAAACAACACATGAGAGACACGTTTAAAAAGTAAAAAAATACAACACATTATTAATAGTGACTATATTTTGGACAACAATTATATTTAAGTGGGAAGAGCTCCTTTTTTGGTCTTTTACCATCAACATCTACTATTAAAATATAAAAAAATTATTTGAAATACTAAGTTTTGCTGCTAGAAAAGCCATTACAAGGAAATGGCTTCAGGCAGATGCCCCATCCATTGAGTATTTGTATGATATTATTAATGATATCCTTGTAATGGAAAGAATTGCCTTCTCAATTAGGCTTAAGGAACTAAATCTGATTAAATTTGAAAGAAGTGGAAAATGCATATTTCATATATCTACACACATATATAAAGACAAATCAAAACAACATTTTTTAAATTTCATTTTTAGATTTAGATTTAATGCATATCAGTGCTTTCTTGAAATCCAACAGGTCTATCATAAATAACTCTCTTCAGTATAGAACAACCACAGGCTACATTATTTGCAGTTTTTCCTTCCATTTTAACTCCCTTTTCTCACATGTCCGTTAGATGTCATCTGTATATTATTGCAACTACATTTTCGTGTTAGTAAAAGTAAATAAAATTAATGTTAAGTGTGCTTTTTTTCCAGTATCATCATCACAGAGGCAATTTTAATTGGAATAAAAAAAATCAAATTTTTAGTTTTCTCTTTTGGGTGCAAAACAAATATAAAAAGCACAAATGAGTTCTGTGTTGTTATGTGTAAATATATCAGTTATCGGGAAAATCAGCACATTTGAGCATCCACAGTCCTGATTAAAACTGATTGATACAGATATATATATATATATATATATATATATATATATATATATATATATACATATATATATATATATATATGTAAGTTGACTTTATTGATAGCCTAATTCAAGCTAGGTTAATATTATATTTCACCTGACACTTGTTGCAGAAGGAGAAAATGTTGGTATTAAGGTAGGATGGATATAAAATTTTCTATGTCAGAAATACTTGGCCCAGACTGAATAGGTTATGAAGTGCCTTATATATTAATGGACATGTTCAGTCAAATTATGGGCACTCTACTGAACTCAATTGAATTCAGATCTTCAAGGCATTCATGCATCCAATGTGGCTAATGGAGTGGAGGACATTATGTGCCTCTTGAGTTAATTTTTTTAATGCAAATGTTCACTGGTTCAAATTGATCACTGTTTTGGGCTAAAAGACTTGTAAAAAAAAAAAGGAGTAGAGCCTGAATTTTTTATTTCATGCAGCTGAAACACCATTTCAAAGGCAATATTCAAATAAGATAATCAGAGGGCTGCAAATTCTCATGTACGCAAGCACACCAAGGTTTCTGTAGCTGGTGTCGTCCTTGTAACAAAAGAGAAATAAAAAATATGTCGCTCTTTAACTCTGAATATTCATTTTTTTCCACTAATGTTTCTGAATATTTTAGTATGCCCTTTGTCTTTGCAAATAACAGCACCTGGCTAAAATATAAATGAGGTGTGGATCAACTTTTGTTTCTTGTCCTTACTTAAAGCTATTGTTTGGTTTCATGGCTTGATCTTGAAAGGTTGTGGAGATGCAAACTCACACTGTGAACAAAATGTAAATACAACGCATTCATTCACTGTTTTAAAGCCTCTTTCATCTTTGCAACAAAATGGAAATTGGACACGTCTGATCGAATGCACTTGTGTTTCAGGGTTTAAGGTCGGAGTGTTTGTAAAAATATGCCTTATGTTGATTTTAAGCCTAATCTCAAACAATGTTTTGACAGCAAAACATTCCCTTTTACTGTTTCATGAGATGGACTGATGTTCTAAAACAAACCTCTTTTTATTTGCAAACAATTCCGACAGCATATCACTCTGCAAGTTTTAGACACAGTAGGATTGTCAGGGGACTGAGGCCAAAAAGGGAAATGGTATTCTCATAGTGTGCAAGTCAATAATGGCCACAGCAGGTACTGAATTAGTCATCCGGATATGCATGATATGTAATATTGAAAGGCCACCGCAATTATTTCTCTCTAACCTATTTGACAATCGTCTCCTTGTTTCTGTTAAAGAAGCCCTGACTTCCCCTTGCTGAGACCCAGCTATAAACTGGCCTCTTCACTCTCTTTCTTTGACAGCGTCCCCTGAGCCCTCGCCGCTTGATTTAAACCATTTGGCCTGTTATATTGTGAGGTCAGGTGTTAACAATTCACTTCTTCTAGCGGGGCTGAGTAGTCTGAAATTCACAAATTAGTTTTTGCCGAAAACCCCTGAGTGTGGTGATACAGGCTCTGCTAACCTCCTCGTGTCCTCAACCTACAACAGCAACCATAGGAAATCACTTTGAACCAGATGTTTTAAAAGTTCAGTGTGGAGGATTTAGGAGGATATAGCAGCAGAAATGGAAGAATCATATAAGTTTTCTTTAGTGTATAATCAGCTGAAAAAAAAAATTGTTTAATATATCCTCAAGAGCAGTTTGTATGTTATCCTATGGAGTGGCAGCATATGAATGACGTTACGTCTTTAATATAAAGTTATGTAATTACCATAAAGATACTGTGGTTAGTTTTAGGAAAAGACACATAGTGAGGAAGTATATAAAAATGACTCAAAGTTTGGAACATACCGAACACCAGTCTCCTTGGGAAAGTCTTGATGGAAAATTTTGTGTTTTGCCACCCATCCACTACTCAAACCAGCCTCCTCACAGACCGCTTGCTATGGCTTCCTTATTTGCTCCAATCAGCACGTTAGTCACATGATAGCTCTCTTCCAAAATACGTATACACGAATTACTAGCTTATGATTACATGGGATATGTAAAAATTTGGGCACATTACTTTTTGCAGGAAGTTGTCCTAACAGTTTATGAGAACCGCCTGTTTTGTTACGATAGAATGAGTCATTAAAATCTACATAGGAAGAGGGTCCTCTTCTGTTGCATTGCCATGGTTTTACAGTAGCCCAGAACAGACAACCCAAACACTGTGTCTAGAATGGGCCATATGTGTTTTTTTTGGGGGTCACCCCTCTGTGACAAGAGCATCAGAAAAACACTAATTTGCGATGTGAAACTGCTTTATTCAATGTTTTTTTTACCACTGTAACTCACATTTGGAGAGGAAGAGACCTCTGTGGATAATTCTGCTCCCAGTAAAGACACACTAAACAATGAACACTGAAGGAGTTTTAACCGGGATCATTTTTAGCTGGTTGCACTCAGCAATCATCACTGCTAAAGGCCACTAAATCTTCCTAAATCTTACACATGCTTCATGTTCTGTCTCTCTCTCTCTCTCTCACACACACACACACACACACACACACACACACACACACTGATATTGCTGCTTCCGTCTTCTCTAATGTCTCTCATTAAAGATCTCTCTCCTTGTGTCAGTCTCTGGTCCTCTCTGAGATCCCAGCTCCTCCATCCTTGAAATTGAAGGCTGGAGTGAATCTTATCGCCTCTCATTAGCTTCATTCCTTTCTATCTGGCTCCCTTTATTGCTCAGTGTTAACCTTCTCACTTGGTAGCATTCATGGAGAAGTGGTGTCCTTCTGTCAGAGGAATTATATGACTTGCAATATTTCAGCACACTTA
Source organism: Plectropomus leopardus (assembly GCF_026936395.1). NCBI lineage: Eukaryota > Metazoa > Chordata > Actinopteri > Perciformes > Serranidae > Plectropomus > Plectropomus leopardus. The sequence goes on from NC_142181.1 coordinate 28,980,307, forward strand.
TCCCTCACATAGAATTTGATTCCAAACAGAAAGATGCTGTCTGGATCACGTTGCTATACCTAATTTATTTCTCTCAATTATCATACATTTACATGTTGTGTTACTGGATAGGAGTTTATGAGCAGTTTCATTTATAAAACTCCAGTTTAGTGGGATTAAAGCCAAAAATGTATTGTGACATGCATATTTTTAGGTGTTCATGGACTGTAAACTACAAAACTGTCGGAACCTAATTGTCTGATGAGGAATTAAGTAATATTCAGTTCTATGGACTCTGAAATCAGCAGCAATTTGAGAAAACAGAAATGTATACCAATTATGTTCTTGGATGGATGCAGTTCCAGAACCATTGCCTTATGCTTTTGTTTAGTTTGATTGATGTATTTTGCATTGATGCAAATAAATTGGCCTTTTTTTCCTGCAATTCACAAAGAGAAGAGCTGACTCTACTCCCGTCTGACAGCTAGAGTTGGGAGATGTCTGTTGTTTTGAAAAGCTGCTCCTCTGAAAATATCTTTCCTCAGTAGACTGCTGTGAAGCAGTGTCCACACACATAGTCGCATAAAAACAATTGTTCCCCCTGACCAAAAATACATCATCTTAATCTTAATCAAGTACTGCATGTACAGAATCAGAGCTGCAGTCCTCAGAGACTGTTTGTGTTGGAATCAAATTGGCTGCAAATATGGATTCAAATGAGAGACCGAGGTGTTCACTCCTCATCTGTATTGACATTGAATTGATCTGTCCTCTTTGCCTTGCCAGTTGGCCACTGTGTCAGGAAATATCAGGTGTTAGATGTTACAACAACGAATGGTTCTCCCACTTTTTAAAATTTCTTAAAAATGTCAACAAATATCACGGTATAACTGTTAGTTATCTCATTATTTAATAATTCAGTTTTTCTTTCTTATGTCTATTTTCTCTGCTCATTTAGTTGCCCATTATAGTTTCCTTGCATGACCCTCGGAAACACTGCACACGATTTAGCATTTGATTTCCACATCAAACTGTCAACTTCTCAGTCGCAAAGATATTTTGAAAAGCAGTTTACTTCTATGTAAATAGCGCCATTGTCTGTGCATGATACATGAATGGCGTTTTTCAAAATGAATCAAACATTTCTCTTACTGACTTTTTCAAACAAAAATATGGAACAAAGGGGCACAGCAAGTTTTTCATGTTGGAAGTTCAACATTTTCTCAAATGTCGATTGTAGTGCTCCACCACAGAAAATGTGTAAAATGATGTTCCAGTACTTTAAAAGATTATGTCGCTTCTATTCCCTTTAACCTTGATATTTATCCAGGATTTCTTTTGAGTAAACATACTCATTTTTTGGCATTGTCCTGCTCCACACTGATATGCTGTTATATTGGAGCCACTGCAATTAGGAAAAAGTGATCTAGCTTAAAGCTTTGATTTACTGAGATGCTGCTGCTAAGATGTATGCACCACTTTGTTTTTCATAATTTTAATTGTTTAATAAATGCCTGCAGCATCTGTAGTCCATCTCAGTCTCTTCATATGACACTATTTCTTGTTAAAACATTTAGAGTTACAGTTTTAGTATTCACTGACATCCCTGCTCTATCGCCTACCTTCCAGCAGCTATAATTTTTTGCCTTAGAGGTGTCTTATGGAGATTGAACACTCTTGGAAGTAATTCTCTTAGCTTGGATGCATTATAATCCTTTGATGAATAATTATAGGTATTGAAAGACTAATTGTATTTTTTCATTAAACATGATATCAGTGTAGCATGCTTGTATACTCACATCAATTTAGCTGAATGAGAAGCTTGTTTGTGTCGGCTTCAATTAAAGTTACACTGGCAGTCAAAACTGGCATTTCAATTGTGTTTTGCATCTGTCACAGTCTTTCCACCTAAAATAGGACTCTGCAGTGGGACATATAATTCAGTACCACTGGTGGGATTGGGAGGGTGGGGGTGGGGGGGTCGCTCAAAGCTTCATGATTATCATCAACATCATCTGAAATCTTTTGAATGAATAAATTACAGCCACCCAGGGTTGTCACTGTCTTGGGAAAAGGAAACAAGATTTTGTTAGGGTGAAATTTGGGTGAATATATTCAGAGGAATGGAGGCATGCTTTGCATAGAAATCTGTAATGCTATCACAGGTTGTAATTATTAACATTTGCATAACGTTTTCATTGAAAGAAAATATAAATCTGTAATTTTCAGTTTGATTCTGTGTCTGTATCAAACATAGAGGAGCTACAAGCATACAAGCCATCTTTGACAGAGCATCTTCAGGTGGTAGACAAAATAACATCCAGAAAAAATCAGTAATGCACTGGTTAGCTCAGTATCAACCACAACAATAACCATGAGAGTGCATCTGCAAACTATGATACAACAGTGTGCTTGGATTAGGCCACATACCAAGTAACATTATTTGTCTGCTCCTAATGTGATACAGTCTCTTATATCCCTGTGGTGTCAGTTGTATTTTCTGTGTCACAATATTTTTGTTGTTCCTGTTGCCTGTTAAATAATTTTGCAGAATTTTCCTTCCAGAGCTCTGTTAGCTGACTCGTGCTGCTTTGAAAAATCACATAAAGATCATACTGTCTGACCTCTTTTATAGCTGACAAATGTTGCACTCGACCTCATGTAACCTGTCTTTGAAGCAGTGTTTAGAATTGTGAAAGATCTAGTGTGTAGGAAGATAGTGGCATCTAGCAATGAGGTTGCAACTTAAACTTTGTTGGACGCATCCACCACCCCATCCACCCTCTCTATAGACTTTACAGCTCTTTATTACGTTGTTACTGTCCTTGTTTCTAACTGACACAGTCCATAGGCATATCATATTGCCGCAACAGGTTCTGTTGGCTGACTGGCAGCGTATCATTACCCTAATAAATGTGCTGCAATAAACTGACACCAAACAGAAGAACATCATACAGCTGGCAAAGGGGATATTAGCATTGGTGTCAGACGCTGAAATCATGGAGTATCTGATGACTAGGGAATGAAAATGGACTTTCTGTTCTGGGCTACTGTAGAACAACGTGGTGGTCTCTTTGGATGAGGACATGCTCTGTATGTAAATACAAATAGCTCATTTGAAGGTAACAAAAACACATTTTTTATGTTCAGGTGATTATACACTAAAGAGTGAAGAGTGTTTTCATTATTTTGCATTTTCCTCATATTTCTTTCGTAAGTTATAGCAAGATTGGTGAAAGTTACTTCACTAAAGCTGCTGTCAGTGTGTTCATTAGACTATGCAGTCACTGAGTGTATTTGGATAGGAATAATCAGTGAAGTGTTAATTAGCCCTGTATTGGCTTTGTGCAACATAATTCATTTGATGAAATTAAAAGCTAAAGCATGGTGTGGGGTTTAACTATTTTTTCTTAATGTTTATTATATTCTAGCCCTCAGTCTCTGAAGAGTTTCTAACTTTTCAGGACAGACTTATAAGACTTATGTTTACTTATTGCTGCTGCGAACTGAAACAAGGATATATGAACTGCAGAGGCCATAAGAAAAATGGTTCTGTCTGTGACCTCTGATGGGAAAACAAATATTTGTTTTCTGTAGCAATTTTACATCCGTGTCCACCATTACAGCTGAAAAAATTGTTTACGTGAATCAAACAGATTGGCTCGGTAATATTAATTGCAGTTGTTGCTCATTTTATCGTATTGTTTACAGATAAAAACAATCAACCACTTCCATCAGGTTAACATCCTTCAGATAAAATCTAATATTTTTTGTCTGTTCTTGACATTGGGTGCTGTGTCTTTCCACATGCCCCTGTAAATATTTGTTATTTAGCTGTGAATCACAGACAACATTTATTGGCATAACCTTCTGGGGTGGACAGTTAACACACTTGTTTCATCTAATACCAACAGATGGCTCTTTAGAATGGCACTTCCTTTGTGACCTTTAGCTGGGACAGTTTTATTTTGTGACAAGGACAACACTTTCAAGAGCCGCACTATTTCTTCAGTCAACGTGCATATTTATCAGCCTTTTCCGAGAGGAATTTAATCTAAATTACAGCAAGGTTATCCTTCTGGAGTCAATTAACTTAGTTCTGCTACTTCTCTGAAGTAGTCTGTGGTAAAATGTATTGAGGCCAGAGACAATTAGATCAAGCATTGAATTTTAGAAAGAAGTGCAGATTAAAAGGAATAAAGGAAGTACAGGTGAAGTGGATGCTGAAAACATATTTGCAGTATTACAGAGCAAATTAGCTCACTATCATGCACACTAACACTGTTGTGTGCCCAGGCGGCTCCGCCCAGTTTCGGGACAGCAGGCCTTGACATTAAACAAACTTTGTCCACTTTTAACTTTGCCAAAATCAATGGGATGTTGCTTCATGATGTCTGTCACAGTCAATGTACCATACCAAAGTACTTTACTGAAAAAAAGCAACTTATATCACTAGAGTTTGTTCTGGTTAAAGGGATAGTTCACCCCAAAATAAAAAATGACATACTTTTCCTCTTGAAGTGCTATTTATCAGTCTAGATTATTTTGATGTGAGTTGCGGATTATTGGAGATGCCTACCTTCTCTCCAATACTACAGTGGAACTAGATGGCACTCGGCTTGTGGTGCTCAAAGCACCAAAAAAAATGGAAAAACTCAACAGCAATGTCTCTTTCCAGAAATCATGACCTGATGACTCAAGATAATACACAGACCTTATTGTTTTATGTAGGGACTATTCTATTTCTACCAAACTACACCTGCCAACTGTATCATTGCACAGAAGCGTGCATCTGCTGTTAACTCACCAAGCACCAATATTAAAGCTGAGCCAAGGAGGATGTCATTCATGTTTACATTTTATGCTGTCACATGCACAAGCATCTCATCCATGAGTAGATGCACGCTTCCATCTGTGTGGTGACCACATCAGGACAATTAAGATTGATAAATAGCACTACAGGTAAGAGGAAAAATATGTATTTTTCATTTTGCAGTAAACTGTCCCTTTAAGCTTTATCACCATTGTACATTAAACATATACAGTAAATGTTTCCATACAGCAAAAAATGAATTCATATTCGGGTATCCTATAAAAGGCCTTTACTTTTGAATGTTAGGCTACTTTTGAAGAAGTCATGTTTATTTTTTTTTTTAACTGACAAAGAAAATAATGGGGAAGCACAACATGAACTGCCATGCAGTGGCAGATCTTAGGAAATGTAGGCAGTCCCCAAGGGCACCACCTAGAGGGAGGGTGCAGAAATAGCCTTTTAGTGGCATTAGACAAGGAACCAGGAATCAATCAAAACTTTAGCATCAATCATAGTGACTGTGAGTATTTATTCTAAATTTCACAGAATTGTTACCAATGATTCTCAAGATAGTGTGTGTTGACCATAGTACTGATCAGGGTGAATTATGAGCTGACATGGCCTGCACCTGTCAGGGGATCAGATCATGGGGACCAAGTATGGAGTGTAGAGGACTGGTATCTGGAGAGGTGCCAATTTGCCTTCGGGGCACTACCAAGGTGCCTTTGAGCAAGGCACCAAACCCCCAACAGCTTGGGGCGCCTGTCCATTGGCAGCCTTTCCACTCTAACATCTCTCCATTTATTCATGTAAATGTCCTGTTTGTGCCTGTGTGTGTTTAACATGTAAATGACAACAGAGTGAAAAGATTGAATGTCCCCCCAGGGATAAATAAAGTATGTCCTAACCCTCCTGCCCCTCCTCCTCCTCCTGCTTCTATAGGGACCATGAATGCCTGTGAATATACATATGACAAAGTGACCAGTAGCTGCTGACAGTGGTGGAAAACAACTAAGTAAAAGACTCAAGTACTGTACTTAAATCCAATTTTATGGTACTTAACTTGAGTAATACCATTTTATGCTACTTACCTCTACTTGACTACATTTTAGAGGCAAAATATTACACTTTTTTACTACTCTACATATATTTGACAACTTTAGTTGCAAGTTACTTATCAGATTCAGATAAATAATACAAATTATACTCCTCAAAGGCATTATTAATTATCATTACACATTAAGATAAACTAAGACTTTATTGATCCCTGGGGCAAAGTCTCTGCAATATATAAAGTAACTGAAATGAGCCCTTCATTCAACACATGCAGTATAAGTAATGTGCATGCACCAACAATCAAAGTCCAGTAATGTAATACACTGTTATTCTGAAATAGGGTTGCATCGGTATGATATTTTCATGCTAAATTAACAGTCTCAGGAAATAAATCCTAGTTTCACTGTATCATGGTATGTGGTATTACATGAGTAATATTATAGTTATTATCAGTTATACATTTAGTTCTCTTTGGTTGAACAAATTTGTTATTATAACTGACACTTGACATCATTTTTTAAATGAAAGTATTGTGTAAAAAGGCAGTGGAAGGGGGGAGGAGTTGCACATGTGCAGGAGAGATTCTCTGTTTGATTACATTTTTTCCAACACTGCAGATCAGTAAATGTACACGGTATGACAACCGTCAACTTAAATATTGCAGTGTCCCTTGAAACCGGGTTATCGCTGCAACCCTATTCTAAAATGGGCCATTCTGCATAATAAGTACTTTTACTTTTGGTACTTTAAGTATGTTCTGATGCTAATACCACAGTAGGCTACTTACTTAGGTATACAGGGTGGTTACTTGCAATTGTATTTCTAGTATGTTAATGCTCATTTTACTCAGGTGAAAGCTCTGAGTACTCCTTTAATTGCTGGTTGTTGATACATTTTACACATTAGTTTGAGCTTACACTGTTGCCAAAATAAAGGTCATTGGGTCCCCAAAATCCTTAGTAATCAACCTTTATATTGATGAATAGTTATACAAAATGCACTAGTATCATGATCTGAGCTATTTTTTGAGATATTTCAGCCAAAGTGACAGATAAATAATAATAACAATAATAAACAACTTTACTTATAGAGCACGTTTAAAACAAGAAATGCAGCCCAAAGTGCTTAACAATTAAAAAATGCAACACAAAAAACAAGTTTAGACAATCAAAAGACAGGCGGTGATAAACAACATATATAAGCCAAAGTGAAAAGTAGCCTACAGAGACCAGTAAGAACAGTAAAATTAAGAGAATTAATAGAAAATCATTATTACAAGAATTCCATTCATTTAAAGGCCAGACTAAATAAACAGGCTTTCATTTGTCGTTTACAAATGTTCACAGATAACTCGAATTGTAGTTCAGTATTGAGTTCAGCTATTGAGCCCCAGAGACTAATTACTTGTCGATGTATCTGGTTACCGATATTTTTAGTAGGTGGACCTTTTTTTAACATCCACATAGTCAGTCACACAAACAGCCTGCAAAGCTTCACATCTGCTTACAAATCCGAGTCATCTTCCTCTGACACGCCAGATGCTTCCACTGATGTCATCTTAAAGTCACACTATATCCCAGCCCGGCACGTCTTGAGCTCTGTGCTGTTTTATCTCTGACCCTCTGGAGAACACAGCATGTTGTGTGATGATGGGACGGGCTAAGCACAAAGCAGCCTGATTCGTTGTTACCGAAAGCTGGCATGCCTGTTCTCTGTACATGACACTGTCAGTTCTTCCGGACAGCGGCAGTCGGTGCTCGATTGCTTTCGTCTGGAGAAACCATGGCAGACCTAGAGGATAATGTTACAATTCCTGAGTTCAGCTGCCTTCTCCAAATGGATCCCTACCTCAAAGCGTACGAAAAGGACTTCAAGAGGAGGTAAAACACGACTTAAATGGCGCTTTAGTGCGCAGCTTGTCGCCAAAATCCAGTCCCCGGTGAAGCGAGCAGTAGCCAGCTTCAATCTGGCATCTGTCTTGAAATAAAACTACACGACTAACAGATAAAAAACGATGTTTGCAACACATCAGTCAACCCTGTGTATTGTGGCTTGGCATTTTGAGTGAGCAGAGGTCGCATTGAGCTGCGTTTCCCTGTCACGCACACGCTCTCGTGCTTCTCTCCTCCCTTTCTGTGTGCTGCATAACAAGCGTTTAGAGGATGTTATGTAAAAATAACGAACTGCTGCCATTATATGTTACAAGTTGCTGAAGAAGGCAAGTCGTGTCTCAACTATCGATGTTTGACAGTTCAACAGTACGCATGTGTTTCGCAGTCAGGTGACGTCCACGTCGCGGCGTGAGGTGGTGCTTTGGGCTGAAACGCTGTCTGATCGTCGCCTGTTGTGTTTTCGGCTGCAGCATCACAACAGCTTTCTGCAAGCCTCGGCCCTCATTCTGATGAGTTTTGCTTTTCATTGTGTCTGGTTGTTATCGAGGCATCAGTTATCCTAAATGGGTTAACATTGGATTAAAATCGAAAGTTTCCAACTCAGAGCGCACACCCTGCAGCAGCAGACTGGTTTGGTTTCTGCAGTTTGAAAGGTCCTGCAACACACATAACTTCTCAGACATTAATTGACTTTATGCTGCACTCATATGCTGCATGATTTCCCCCTTCAGCCTCGATTTGGCCTCCATACAAATTAATTATTAGGGTGGAAGTCGTAAGTAGCTGACTTTGTCTGCAAGTGTGTGCCACTAGTGATTGTGCAGTGTGTGTGGCGTGGTGCATTTATTAATATGGGATTACGTCCTGCACATATTTCAATCACATTTTTGTGCAGTTGCCAAAGTAAGGTTGCTGGTGGATGGTATCAAACTACATGTAGAAGTAGACTCCTATATATTATGACCAGGATAGAAAATGTTTCCCATGATGCATCTTCTTAATGGAGTCATGGGCTATTTTTATACCAGTAATGCACAAAGCGAAGCGGGAAGTTCTGATAAGTATTGTAATAGCCTTGTTATTATTGTCAGTTAAAGCCACAGTGGGGCTGGATGAACTGGAATCCATAACCAATGTGATCAAAACATTTGTTGGACTGTAAAGTATCTGTGCATTCATATGCTTTATAGGATTTGTCCTTGACGTTTTGGCAAATTGTCCTGAGTTCTTAAGTGATTTTGAGAGCATTACATAAACAGAGATGTCAGCTTACCAAACAAATTCCCATGGTAATGGAAAACCACAAAAAGTCATGGAATAAGTAAAAAATGATTAAAGGTTTTGGAAAATTCATGGAATTATTAATCCTTTGAAAACTTTGCAAATTGGCTCGATTAGTTTCAGAAATGGGAAGATGTAAATGAGCAATCTATGAAAAGAAACTACCCAAAAATGTGCAATAAATAAGTAAAGAGTACAAAAAAAATTACCTGAAAATTAGCGCACAAAAAAATCAATAAATAGATAAATAAATAATGAAAGTGAAAAACAAAACCAAAAATGAAATTACCTGAAAAGGTCCTTAAAATTCTAATAAGTTTGTAGCATAATTTTAAATGTATAATTATGATAATTATAATTTATGTAGATATTCTTTCTACATTTTTAAAATAATTCTCTTAATCTACTGATTGCTTACAAGAGAAATACCATGAAAATGTATGGGAACCCTGATATTCACATGCCACAATTGCATTTAAATTAATGTACCCAGGAGAGACAAAACATACAAAACCTTTTGATTGAATCAAGTGTGATTAACTGAGGTTCATAAACACCTGTTTTGCTTATTAGTCAAATCAGGGACCCTAAGGCCTGTTTATTCTCCGTAATGTTTATCACCAAAAGAATACAGTGAATATTTAAATGAAATTAAAGTCATATCGAGGTTATTGTGAACATTGAAACAAATTTAAAATACAAATATGCTTAAGTTTGTGTCGCACCTGCCAGAGCCCTGAAAAGACCAGACGCTTGTCCTTCAGTGGTAAATTCATTGACCTTGTGTCTACACTAATCTCCAAAAGTAAATAGACACTCTGTGTAAGTCAATAGACAGTTCAGTCTCATGCTTTTTAGTCATGTTTTTGGTTCTTGTGTCTTTTTAATTGCTGTGAGTTCTGTTTTTAACCTGATAAACAGACTGGACAAAAACGAAGAGGGCCAATTTAGAAAGATAATTGCTTAATGACTGAGTGGCACCAAAATGTTACAGTTAATAATAACACAATGTTGATTTCATAATGATGTCTTTCTTTTGAGAGGACTCTGAGACTTATTTCAGAATTGAAGGCCATATGGTTTAAAATGTCAGTGCCCATCTTGTGTCAAATTAGTCTTACCTGCTGGATTTCTTCTTTAAAAAAGTGTTATGTTTTTTACTTACAAGAGACAGTGATAATGATCTACTGCTCACATCGCTACGGTATCTGCTCACTGTTGAGTCGTCTCTGAAAATAGGCCCTAAAACTCTGCTTAGGGGCCATGTAGTTTAATCCATTTTCATTACAGTGTCAGATCTTGTCTCTAATGTGGCAGGTAAGGGACCACCTGCTTTGTATTTGAAGCGTGTGAGCAGGGCTCTAGTCTTACGGAGAGATGAGCGTGTCAGTTTCATCACAGACACAGCTTGGGATTGTCAGGCTTCACAGAGCCCTAGATGTGTCTCAAACACCTGTCACGCTGATGAAAGTTGTACATAAATTATTTTACATATAGGAGCACCGCTGTGTGAAGGTTAATTCTTGATAAGCCCCTGGTGTCCAAAGGCCTACAGTCCAAACACCACACCATGAAGACAGGCATAGAAATCAAGAGCTTTCTCAGGCTGCGGTGTCACGCTGAGTTCCCTTGCCGAGTTGCACAGTGCTAAGAATTCAGCGGGCTTATCAGAAAGAGACCTATGACCACACAGACTGATTCTTTAGATTTCACCATCATGTCATGGCTCAAGGCTGCCCACATCCTGGGTTTGTTGAACTTTGGTTCACACCAGATACAGCTGGTATGCACAGACGGTTAAAATTATTCCAGTGGATTGTGCTGGCCTCCCATCCTAATGAGTTATTCTGTGGTTGTACTTTCAGATTGAATGTGAAAACAGCCGTTGATGCTGCACGCAGGTTACAGCCCCTGTGAGCAGTGCTCTGTTGACATGCTTCATTATTTACCCTTCCTGTTGCGCAAGTCTGCAGGAAGTGCTGCTAGGATTTTGCAGCTCGTGGCACCATGTATCTCCTAAATTGGACCAAATGAAAGTAGGGTGCATTGGGAATGCTGCTTATTACGGCAAAGAGTTTTTGCAAAGATTTGAGTATGTCATCACAACTCATTTCAAAGTGAAAATACAGCAATACGTCTGAGTCTTCTGCCTGTGATGGTGATGCAACATATTTAAAGCAAAACTGATTATTGGCTTTGAAGTGATGACTGCCGATGCATGTGCTCTGACTGAAAAGTAATGAGTTAAAACACAGGATTTAAAGCTAAGTGGAAAAACAGCAATTTACAGTTTCTTAATAGTTAATAGGTATTATTACAATGACTGGATCACTTTTCACTTTTGACACTACCTGTTGTGTAATGAGTGAATGTTTTATGTATTTTCTTGAAAAGGAGCTGTGTGTAGGATTTAATGCTATCTAGCACTGAGGACTGCAGATTGCAACCAGCTGAAACGTCTCCCATGTGCTGAGCTTGAACTTCCAGTTAGCATTCCTTCAGGTTTCATTGTTCAGGAGGTTTATACCTGGAGCCAAACTATCTGCAGAGATCTCTTTCCCTCCAAAACAAATGGACCAGGTGATTAAAAAACAGCAAAAACTGAATAAAGCACATTCCCGTTACAAATCAGCATTTCTCCGACACACTTTGGCTCATCACAGACTGACTGCTAGCCCAGCACGTGCGAAATCTGTGCTCACCTTTTTTCTCTGATAACTTAAGACCCAGACATTCAGGAGGTTTTTATTAGGACTCAAATTATCTGCAGGGTGCTTTTTCTCTTTGAAACAAACAGACACAGTGATTTTAACGAATAAAAACAGGGAATAAAGCAGTTTAATGTTAAAGACCAGTGTGTTTTCCAAAACTGCTTTGCTTGTCCCAGGGGGGTTCTAACTATGGTGGTCAATGCAAAGACCCAGATGGCTCATCTATAGCCAGTGTTTGGATTGTCTGTTTTGGGCTACTGTAGAAACGTGGTGGTGCCACATGGCGGACTCTATGGACTGTTAACACTTGTGTCTATCATGTGTCTCCAGCTGACCACTCGTGTTTCGATTTCTTTATTGCCTATGTTGATATAAATAGCTCATTCCAAGGTAAAGAAAACATCATTTTTGATTCTTATTTTCAAATTTCAGCCGACTGCACACTGCAGAAAGCATACTAGTATTATATTTCATTTCTGCCAATATACACCCCAAATCCCACACACCGGACCTTTAGGGGCAGCGTGGGCAGCATTTATTTTCCTCTCACCTTGCTTGAGGGTCAACAAAGGTCTGAGGTTAGCAGGAAAGTTTCGCTTTCATCAATCAACCTCTCTGCAAATGTCCAGGTCCTGCTTTAGCCTCATTAATGCACTTAGTCACAGAAGGACAGTAACGGCATTATTTGAAAGTCACCTTGCTGCTGGGCTGTATGGAAGCCCTGTAGGTGAGCTGACATCTGAAAGAAAGAAGTTTTTTCCTACTTGTGTTTGTGCAGGCTGTTGTAGACTGTCCTGACACCTCTGTGCTTCAGCTGTCACCATCAGTCATACACAATGCAACAGACCTTAACACTCACTCTAAATTTAGATGTGCAATTGTCTAACGTGGAGTCTATGAATGGGTTACACAGTTCAGCTGCTCTATAGGGAGAATTTAAAAAGTGGATTGTAATCATGACTGGAGATTTTACACCGTGACTGTAATTTAGTTTATTTAGTTATAGTTAAAGATATGGCATCAAAACAAGGGTCTCATGTAGGTGTAGGTGATGTGTTTGCTATTGTTGGCATCATTTCAACACCTCATACGGCCTGCATTGTTCTGTTTCTAATGCCAGTGCTCAAAAGTTTTAGTTCAGATTATTTTTCTGACAGTATAATAACCAGCTACAGACTCTGAGTCGTCCTGAAAACAGATGACGCCATGTGGTCTTCCTCCTCCCATCCTGTCTGTCAAATACAAGGCTTTTTGTTTGAGCAGTGCACGGTCAGAGTAATACAATGTAACTGCCTACATTTTTCTGATTCATCAATCCAGGTCCATCCAATTAATTAATTGGGCCACCCTGAATAACAGCACTTTCAAAAACCTTAGCATTTGCCTGCAGGTGTTGCAGTATGTATTTCCTTTGCAATATTGACATAATCCTAAAAGTAAAGCAGGACTCACTTTGGTTTGTCTTTCCTTACCACCTAGTCGTTTGCATGTGACAACCAAATGATTTGAAGAATCAGAGTGATTACTCAGTATCAAAAATGCCTTTGTTTAAAGTTTAGCAAGCCCAAAGATTCCTTCCACACGTAATGAAGACTAGATCGACTTAATTAAAAAGGCAAGATGCTCCTTTTTCACAGAGGTTAGAGTGGCATCCAAATGTATTGGCTAAAATTGACTGGACTGTATTTTGTGAACTTGACCTCAGGAACTCTGAAAGTTAAAAGTTTGTTTATACATAAACTTTAACAAATATGAGTTGGACTTTCAGTTACTATTGGTAACACCAACTTTTGTTTATTCGTGCCTAATTTCCAAAGTTTCATAATTTCTCCCCAACATGGTCTCCATTCAGTGAGTGAATGTTACACCTACGATTAACTGTAGAGAAACTTTCGACTTCTATAGCATTGAAACAGTGCAGGAATTATACGTTTTTTTTTTTAATTCATTGAACTGTAATATAAGATTTGGGTCTGGGATCTCTAATCAAGTCAAGATTTTGTGTTTATCCAGTTTTACATGCAGAGGTTCTCAACCAAGCACTTGATTTCTAAAGTGTCAAGGACAGACTCACCCAAAACAATAAAAGTAATACATAAAACATAATAATACATATAAATGGGGCAAAATAGCTGGAGGACAACTCAAAGACAGATCTTCCTGCCACAGGATGTCGGCTATAATAGTACAGTGCTACCGGTCTTCCACTGCTGGGGCCTGGCATGGAATGACCTTTGCTGTCCAACTTTTCTTCTTGGACTTTTAGTCTCCAGATCCTCCAGCCTGGACATCCTGCTGCTCCCTTCTTTTCCCACTCCACTTCTATCTCCTGCTGGGATTGTTTGACCTCGTCTGTGGTGCTGAGGAGGGAGAGCTTTTCTCCGCAGTTTCTGCAGATGATCGATCTTCTGCTGTTCCTCACCGTGCTTCAGAGCTGAAGTCAAGTCTCTCCAGCTGTTTCTCAGCCTCATTTCTCTTATTCCGGAGAGTGTCCCCCAGCTGGTCTGCTATCCTGAGCACCCTCAGAGCCTCAGCTTTCTCATCAATGAGATCTTTACTCAACCACCTTCTTCTCCAGCACCTTCTGAACTCTCGTTTTGATTTTCATGAGAGTTTGCTGACTGATTAGCTTTCTCTTTTGCCTTCTGAGGCTAGTTCTTCTCTCGTGGGAGAGATTTCTCCGCAAGGAAATAATAATCATAATCTGACTTGTGAAAATTTCCACTTAAAAATTGGTATATATCAACATGGTGTACACCAAAAACTGCCATCCTCAACATTTTAAGGAATAACTTGATAGTTTGAGAAGAAGCAGAAATGTATCAGGCACTGTACTGAAGGGATTTGACAGGAAGTTAATGTCTGTCACTTACAATTTAGCTGCAGTAATATCTGTGAGTTTAATAGTTGTGCCACATGATATTTTCTCCAGTATCTTTATAGATAAAGTTGCCCAAAGTAAGAGATAAGAGAGCCATGACTGTAATCTGTGACTCACATCTATAATCTCCTGCTGCTCTATTACCACTGAATAGGGGACAGGACAAAACTCTTTTGTAATTTCTGGCTGCAGGGATTTCTACCTTGGAATGTACTACCTGACAATGAGCAGCAGTGTTTTTAGCAGTGTTTCCTCTACGCTCATTTAGGAGTGGCGCCCGCCACTCCTAAATCCTACCCGCCGCTCCTTCAAATGTCGTTTTTTTTTTTGGTTGGTTTTTTTTTTTAAATTGCAAATACACCACCGCCGCATCACAGCACAGTCCTGCACTGCGTTGGGTGTCGCGAGTGCTGAGGCAGATAACTATCTTGCTCCGTATCTACTCTTTGGGGTAGATACCACCGCCCCCTCCCACCCCCCAACAGAACTAACTGGTGCCGACGTTAATTAGCTACTCGCATCCAGGCATCAGGTCGGAGAGTCACAGGAGTGTCGGCTTGAAAATAGCGTGCAATTTACCGGAGAAAAGGTAGACTTATTAGCTTAAGAAAACTTATAATAGATTTTATTAGTTAAATAAACATTTGCAAAATATTGATGGCCAGCTAAGGTTACGTAGCTTAAGTTAATTGGGCCCGGTGCCAACTCAACTCAGTGTCGCTAACGTGAGTAAACTAATTGATAGCATTAAGCGATATACACGCCATGATGTAACTGCTGACTGCATTTTCAGATGAGCTTGTTCAAATATTTTTCAAAGAAGAGAAAGACACCTGATGAGGATGGCGCTAGTCAGGTATCATTAGCCTTTTTACTGACTCAAATTATGATGGTTAGGTAAAAAATTATGTTCACACTTGTAATCAAATGTGACGTGAGTGTAAATTATCTAACGTTAATGTTTTATGTAATCGTATAAGACAAGTAACAGACAGGGAGGAGCAGTGGAACAAAGTGAAGGAGAGCAGAGTACAGGAGGGGGAGTGCCGAGTGAAGGAGCAGGAGAGCAAAGTGATGGTGCAGGAGAGAGAGATGAGAGTAGAGGAGAAAAACATAAAGGGAAACACAGGCTATCAGGCTGGGACCCTAAATGGGTTGAAAAATGTTTTTAAAAAATGATTGTTTCTATTTGTAGGTGAAGACTGACTTGAGAAACAGGCTGCAGGGGGATCACCTTGCAGCATGTATGCTGCTGAGCATCAACGGGCCACCTCTTGGGGAATTTCCATACAACAGAGCCTTAGAGCTGTTCTACAAAAAACCAAGAAAAATCCATTGTTCTGAGCCTGGGTGCAAACTTTGCCACTGATTACAGCCCCATCAAGAAATTATTATTTATTGTTTTTATTATTTTATTGTTGAATTTTTGTTATTATTTTTTATTTTTACATTCAGCCTTTAAAAAGCGTCATTTGTTTACGCCGCCACGGCTCCCCAGAGAGCCTGCCCCCGCTGCTGAAAAAAATCCTAGAGGAAACACTGTTTAGTGAAACTGAACTGCTACTTTGTTTCATTGAGAAGTGGTGATCAGTCTCTCTTCTTTCAATGTTCTTCTTTTAGTGTTGTATATATCTGCTATAACAACATATTTATACTGTGATACATAATGATATGTTATAGGAGCAGTTGCAGTGATGTTCCCCTCATATCTAAGGAGTGTACTAGCGTGTTTTAGCTCATGGCATTGCTTTCACGCCCCTCAAACTTACTGTTGTGATTCACTCTCGCTGCTCTCATCAGTGTTGTTTGTAGCCACAGCAGGCAGCAAAAAGCTCTGATAAACCCACTGTAGGCTTCCTGCCCAGCTCCAAATGGCAGACAGAAACAGTTAGCGACAAGCTGGTGAACATAGTGGAGCATTTAGCAACTAAAGAGCCAGATATTTCCTTTAGGAGCTGGCGGAGTGCAAAACAGCTAAAAAACGTACACTAACAGCTTCCACTGCCTCCGAGTGGCCAAAAAAAACCCACTAATGCAGGTTCAAGCACTAGTTATAGTATTAGTATTATAGTATAGTAGCATTAATATAGTATGTCATGTACTAATGTACTGTACTAATGTACTTTAATATGCTTTTATCATTGACTGATGTTACATTCAACATGCATCCAACACTCACCATACAGCCGCTCTGTAAGACAGTAAACGGCAAGTTTCCCTGCTCAGTCTAACAGATGAATGAATCTTTCATGTGTTTAACTAGCAATTAGGAAATGAATTTGCAGGCAATTGAAGAGGTGTATTGTGGCAGGAACCATTGATTCTCACATTAAGATTCAAGGTTCTCATACTAACAACTGTAGCACTTAAAGATTTTTTCTATAATCGTAAAGCCCCTATGTGTCAGATTTTTGACTTTAATGATATTGTGGTAATATCAATAAAAGCGCTGAGACTGACAGCTATGAACCCCCAAAACAAACTGCATGGATATATCGATTAAATGATCAACGATCACGTAACATCGATGCAAACTGTAAACATTGATCCAAATCATCCTCTTTCAGGCACGCCCTTATCTTGAAAGTCTTTTTCACTGTCACACAGCGTCCGGCAGATGGTGGCGACGAGTGAGAGAAAGATGATGACTTCCTTATAATACATCCATGGGATGACGCTGTTGACTTGGAATTAAATTATCAGTGTGGGGAATGTTTTGTTTTCGGAGAAACTGCGAGTCAACAGATCGCACACGACATACCTGCCATGCCACCTCACCGACTTCCTGCTAACGTCAGGATAGCTGCTCTGTTTCAGCAATGTTGACTGAATCAATGTGCATGTAAGACTGAAAGTCATCCATGCTGTTCTGTCGGGAGGTGCAGGGACTTAATCCAGTTGTGAGTAAGACAAAGCATAAATACTAGTAAACTGGCTAGGTGATGAGTAGAGGAAAAGTCCACTAGCTAAGCTAATTTCTGCAATGTAAAATGCCATAGGCTTATGCTAAAAACATTAGCATGTTGTATATGTGGGGGAAATGTGACCTTCAAAAGACAGTTGTTTTGTGTATGATCCTTGACAGTTATCATTGAGGTTTATACTTTAGTGAAAAGGTCTTGTTGTTTATCCACGTTTTGAGGATGTTGGGAGAAGTTTGTCTTCAAGTCAGGCAGCCCTGAAGTTTTAAGAAAACAGATCATGGTTTGAATTAAAATAAAAACATTTTTTCCAGAAAGCATTTTCAAACAGAATGAACCAATTTTTAAATATTTTCAATTATGTATATGCTGTTTTTATCTTCTCTGGCCAGAAGCAAAGAAAGGGGTGGCAACTTCTCCTGTAACTGACTGTGTTAAATGAGCAGATAATATCGGCCCATATCGATCGCAGGCCCCTAAATCGAATCGATATCGTGTCTTGGTAGATATTGTAATATTGTCAAATATCGTATTGTTGTTCAAAGTATCAATATAATATCGTATCGAGATAAAACCAGTGATTTACACCCCTACTTGACAGTAGAGTAATTGTAAAGATGGTATCATCCCATAATAATTCTCCACATTTTGGCTTCAAGTCATAACCAAAATAGATGCATACAATAAGATAGTAGCACATTAATATCAAACTGAGACCAATCAATTATTGTACTGCTGTATTAATACATTTGGGGCTCATAGAGAACCTCTTTACACTTAGTATTGATATTCGTTTTGCATGATCAGATCACAGGTGGACAGTGATGAATACAAGTGTAAACCATCACCAAGACAATCTGTAATCTGATCACCTAAATCACTTGTTGAGAGGGCATGAAATGCATTTGACTACTTATCTTGATGCGTCCCCAACAGGGACTTCATCATTAATGTAGGACATGGTGGTTGATTTGGTAGAAGAGTTCTAACACACTACAACTTACCCAGTTTATAAACGAGTTAGATGAAGTGATGCGTGACCGTCTATCATTTTTCCCTATGGAAGGAGATGTGTCGAATTTTTGCTTACAGCGATATGTCCAGCTGTATCGACACAGCTGCTAATGTGACCAGTGAGCAGCTAGAGAGAGTGTGGATAACCGTGTGCAGGGGCCTTTGATAGATCTCAGTGACATAGACAGTAACGAAATCTGAACACAAGTGGTCAGCTGGGGAAACATGATAGAGTTGTGAACAGCGATGTGTCTTGGCTGTTTACTTATGTTCATATTATTTGAACACTTGTTAATACCAGGTGTAAACAGGCTCATTGATTGTGTTAGGTGTGTTACATTTTTAAATGCTTTTATTTCGACCTTTTTGTCATTTTTTTCTGGCTTGTGTAAATATATACATCAATTGGCTGTAATTTTAACTTTAATAGGTTTAAATGAGGTGGCACAATTGCATATATAGGTTTCAAAGTACCTTATTCCACCGAGAAATGTGAAGGCTTTAACAAAATACGGGAAGACAACAATATAAACTGAGCTCCAGTTCTAACATTGACTTGCCCTCGTTATGAATTCAGGACCAGTGCTGGGGGAAAAAGCTTGCCATATGTGATGAAATGGTCACACTCTGAGATGCTGCTCTTTGCAGCTTGATGGGAAAGTGTTTTACGGCCAAGTGTTGCCTATGGATACAAAGTGCAGCCCTGTGCTGGATATTGATGTAAACTGTAGAAAAACAGGAGAGGTATAGAGTGGTGCAGGTGCCAGCATGGAGGAGATGAAGAGTGACAACTTCATCAAATTAAAATTTGTAGACAAGGGCACAGAGGACAGTTCACAGACTGATTATCAATAACAGGAAAATAAATCAAAGTTTTGATTTTGCCCATAGCTTCAACTCAGTTAATGACTTACCGAAATGAATTGTTTCTTTACAGGCAGGATTCATTTGTGATGTGTGGTCTCATCTCACCTCCTTGCTGCAATCTCAAGTGGAAACAGACACGAGAGATGTGCGCGGAACACTGCATCCATACAGGATTTTGGCTCTCTATCCCCACCGGTCCAACCTTCTGGAACTCATTTGTTATAATCACAGGCATGACTTTCATGCTTATTAATATTGTGGCAGTGAAGCTCTGCCCTTATGTGAATCCTCTCTTTGTCCTTC
Organism: Plectropomus leopardus; assembly: GCF_026936395.1. Lineage (NCBI taxonomy): Eukaryota > Metazoa > Chordata > Actinopteri > Perciformes > Serranidae > Plectropomus > Plectropomus leopardus. Next base: position 29,000,025 of record NC_142181.1, read on the forward strand.
CTTTCAGCATATTCTTGAAATGGTGACAAAGTGGCAAAGGAGGCATGTGGCATCACTAGTTGGACTTTTAAGGTTTACATTTGGCAAGTACTGTCTGTATCCACTATGCCCAACACAGGGAGCAGCTGCTGAGAAATCGCGCTGTTACTTCAGCCCATCATCACTAGCCCCAGGGCATTCACAGGCCAGTCTGAGCTTGGCTTCGGGGCTATAGGGGAGAGAGTGCACTTAACTCAGCTGGCTGAAAGAGGCTTTCTGTACCGGGGGGGAATCTGATATGGACACCAGCTGGCTGCAGGAACTTAAGTGAGATAAATTGCAAAGTAGTTAGTCTATCCTTCCCAGTTGAAGGTAACAGACAGAGGTTTATCTCTCAGGATATGCCTGTAGTCACACATTCTTGAGGGGATGCGGCAGATCCGCAACTCGAGGTAGGACCTCAAAGTGATAATGTTAGCATGGAAAACATTAAGATGCAGCGCTGTGCACTGCCACACTGCATGTGCTGAGATATGTTAGAAAAGTTGTTAATATGTGCAAACTAAGAAAGCTTTTCAAACAATATTAAAACAGTTGGATTTGTCAAAAAAAAAACCTTTCTACTAGTTTGTTTTTGCTTATTTAATCTCAGACAAAAAATGTCATTATACAGTGACTGACGAGTAAAAATCTTAATTTATTGAAAACTTATGTCACACAAAAGAGCTTCGTGCTTGGTATTGTCGCTAGATTCTTTGGCTTTATAATGCCGGTTCCCATTTATCATTATTCAAAGAGAGAATTCTTAATGATCATCAGTAGTTCCTATATTTGCCTGAAAGGAAAAATCCAATGTAAAATCTCCAACTGTTTAAATAAAACTAGGCACCCTTATAAATTACAGACAGTTAATTACACAGAAATAGTCAAAATTATTACCTACTCAACAAAATCGATTTTTTCTTGTATTGCAACGGCATTCGACTGTGACCGATGATTTTGAAAATTGCTTTCACCACTAACTGTATTGTTATGAATAGTTGTTAATGGCTGATAAGTGATAACACTGACAGGGTACAGTAGAGGGGCTGCTTTTTCCAGTAATGGTAGCATTAGTGGTAATTACTGATGAATATCTTCTTCCTCACTAATTTTAATTTGATGACTCGTTGTGTAGTGATGTGTAGTTTGCGTGTGTCAACATCTTGTGTTGTCATAGTGAGTACTTAATAGCAGAGAATAAACAATGTCATTGTAATTTTCGCTAGCCTTGCTGTGGAGTGTAGTAACTGTTGTTTATAAATGAAGACAGGACGTATCATGTTTTTATCAGTACACATAATTCTGCATTTATATTATATTGATATGAATATTCTAATTTGATCAATATTAATATTGTGTATGTAATATATAAATAACCACAGTGAAACTAATCAATTAACTGGGGAATAATGATGTACATTTTATTTGTGTTCTTATTCTATTTCACATTATTTCATCTTAAAAAATAGTTTTCCTTAGGTTTTGTGTCATAACTGAATCAAATCCTTAACCCACAGTATTTACTCGGACATTCAGCAGAGAGAAAGCTGGGAGAACTCTTGAACAGTTATCTCAGTTGCTGTTATATCGCTCTCCACCCACACGTATCAGCCAGACCTGAATGTAATTGATGTTCTTTGGGGGGTTGTCAAAAAGCAAATAACTGAAATCTATTCAAAATCACAGATGATGTATACTATATGTATCCAACAGAGTGTGTATCCACTGGTGGGCTTCCCATTGCATTCACACAGTTTTGTGTGTTCCCTGTGGTTTTTGAAGGTATGAGCTGCTGCAGAAGAAGCTCCTACAGCTGGAAGATGCAGAAGGAGGCTTTGACCAGTTCACGCGCAGCTACAGGACCTTCGGTGTGCAGCGGCACCCAAACAACAGCCTGTCATTAATAGAATGGGCTCCAGATGCTGAGGCCCTCTTCCTCACCGGTGACTTTAGTAAGTAGCCTGAGGAAAACTGTCAGCTCCTGAACAAGATGTCAGGGGTGTGATGTCCAAGTTGTTTCCCTAAAGCTTCCACAGTTTTACTGCAGCTCATTTATTACTGGATCATGCATGTTGTGTGTTTAAAGGTGTTAGAGTTCTTGTAAAATTCACCCACTATGGATGCGAACACTCTAAAATTAAAGCTGAGACTTGGCGCTCTGTACTTGTTTTTTGCTCTCAGTTCATTTGTACAAAATGGTGCGTCTTTTTTGATAGGAAATCTTCATTTGTTTTTGGCACAGCAGGCGTCCTCATTGTGTTTTAAAGAAGAATGCAACAAGCTGATAGATGAAGGTGTGCTTCATTACAGTTTTATAATAGCAATCAGTTTGCGATAATAAATTGAATCACTAAAAAGGAAATGACACTTTAATATAGAGTTATATACACTGTTAGGACCCAAAGGGAAAAAGAGATTGCAGTGCTAACAGGAAGGTTGCATATCTTCACGGTGCATTAAATAAGAAATTTGACATTTCTGCACTCTTGAACACAAAGGAGCCAAAAATTAAGAAAAAGCAGAGAGAACTGTGGTACAAGGGTATCAGCCCTTTTGATCAGCCAACCTGGGAGTAGGAAATGTGGAAAATATTGATTACACAGGATAAACTTGCATACTGAAGGGGCTTCTTTTGAATGTGGGAGTGTTTGTTAATATTTTAGTAGCTGGTTATTTCATCATCGCCTGCAAAGTTGTTGAGAGAGTGCAACCTCTGTGTTTGCACTGAAATCTCTTTTCCCTCCAGCCCCAACTTTGAAAGTAATTTCAGGTTAATAGCCTTTTGAGTGTTATTTTCAGTTAATATGTGCAGCGAGATTATTTATTTTTGTCATCATTAACAAGATTAAATGAGAGCTGCTCTCATCTATCAAATAGATATACAAGGTAACACAAGCTCTCACTGTCATTTTCTTCCCTTTATCAAATATATTAATGCATGTATGCCTGCACTAATATATTACTCTCAACAGACAAACAAAAAATATGTAATAAAAGGAAAAAAATGAATAACAAAAAGGATGGTGAAATAATTCAGACCTGTGCACATTACTCAGACCCCATTTGCCACACCACCACAGCACAAACTCTTCCCTCTGTGCCGCAGCCTTTCTCAAGCGACACCCTGCAGGTAACGATAAAGGAAAGCAAATGCTAATAGTAACACGCTCAGATTGATACAGAGTGCAAAACCGCATATTTGTCAATTTGTTTATTGTCCTTACACATTTTTTGTGCTAGTTAGTTCTGTTGCTGCCATTCCCTCTTTCCATATTCCTCCTGTTTCTTTTTCCGTCTTTAATTATCTTCCAGGACCTTGGGCAGCAGCTCAATTCCAACATTCAATTCTGTGAGAGATTACATTTTGACACGGCTCAGTCATATTATTTGATTTCAATTTCATAGTAAATGTGGAAACAGCCCAGCAGCCCTAGTCATGAATATGGTGCAGGTTGGATGCATAATGCACTGGGTTTTTTTTTTTTGGAGGAGTTTAAGCAAAGGGGGATAAATAAATTGTGAAAAAATAAGACTTGGCCTGCCTGTGAAAAGTGCTGGTGTTGTGCCCGGTCACTTCTGGAGCATCTCCTGTGATTCATTTTCTATCCTGCCGTTGTTTTTGCTCATGAATAGGAAGCAGATATGGATTACTGAATAAAAACGACATCCTAAATTGACATGCCAAGGTGGCTGCTTTGTAATAAATGTTCTGTGTCCTAATATATTCTTGTCAGTCAATGACAATTGGTAATGTGGTATCAGCAGGTTATGAATGTAACGCCTCTCTGTTGCTCGTTCAGAGATATAATTCAAGTTTTTTATCAGTTTTTCTTTTAGATGAGTGAGCCTGCTGCTTTACTTGCTGTTGCAAAAGTCACAGGATACAGACGAGCAGTGCAGAGCACAGAAAAAAGAAAGAATTATGCAAGAGGTATTAGATTAGAATAGGAGGACAATGAACTGGAGCTAAAGTCACAATGATGACTATCAGCTATAAGTTGCCTTTAGGCTGCCCTGTCTCCTAGATATTACATTTATTTATGACTAATTTGAAACATAAAATATGTTTTAAGAAAAACATAGTGCTGAGCAAATTCCATTTTCTATTAACATAATGAGGATATTGACTAACATACCTAGCAAGTTGTCACCTTAAAATTACAACGTTCTGTCTGACATTTTTGTCAAAATTTAGTTATTCGTATATTCTTATTCTGTGACAACTTATTAAAATTATGTGGGGTTTTTTAAGCTATATGCATTTTTGGACTTTTGATTTAGAAATCGAATCGAGGTTCATGTCCTATTATCTATTTTGAAAGCAAAACTTTGAAGCTTAATATCTCAAAACCGCTCAGAACGCAGATAGAACCTTATCATTCTTAAGTAGCGAAATCACAAAAATGTGAAAGTGACACTGACAATGTATTTCAGATGTTTTCCACTAAACAGGCAGTCATGTACAAACTTTCTCTCAAATGCTCTCTAAATTTACAAACTTTCTCTAACCGTAACCATAGTGTTTTTATTGCCTAAAACCAAGACAAGAGTCCTGACGTAAACTCGGGGTTCTGGTGTCGAGGTCCTGCACTTTTTACACTCACCACCCTCCCCAAACACCTTCTTGTGAAGCCCACGTGGTACATAACTGTAGTGTTTCATTACCTGAAAGAATTGTTGTGTCTGAACATTATCAAAGGAGTGATTATGTTGCCACAACTATGCAGTTAAAAAAGTAGTTTAGTAACACACAAATATACTTTCTAGGTGACAGAGTTGTGTTTGTGCAACACAAACTGCTGTGATGAGGTAAAATGCCACTGTTTGTAAGTAATCAGAATAATTAATGGTTTAATTTGAAAAACTTCTGAATTTGACGGTTCCTAGTGGTAAAATCAAATCTGACACTAAAAGCAACCAGTACCGATTGCACCAGTGTTCTATAAACATTTTCTCTATAAACAAATACGCATGCTCCCAAATAATTAATAAGCGACTGTCACATACAGATTCCACATACACAGGGTGATGATATGAAAATATCAATACACTTGAGTAACAAGATATTATGTGTTATGATTCTGTATTGACTCAAAAACACAATCAGATTTTAGTTAATAGTTTCCTGCAAAGATTTGTGGAGTGGTTCATTTTCTGTTGTGTTTAAATACCCAACTGCTTCATGCTTCAGTTTTGTAATCTTTCTTCAGCCATTTGACTTGTCAACTCTAACCTATCAACACATCCGTAGCATAAACACAAAGAACACAGGCTTATGAACCTAGCAGAGTCATGACGTGTGCAACACAAGCATTAGATTTAAAAAAATTACAAAATGTGGGAATATATTCAATCATAACCCTTGTATTGTGAAACATATTGTCATTGCATATTTCTGCCAATACAAAATCCTAATTTACAGGATTTAGATAAATAATGCAGAAATCTCAGTCCTTTGCCAGGCAATACAGCACAGATGTAGTATTGATGTGAGCCTTATTTTGGTCAGCATACTACATTAAATCTGTGCCAGGCTCATTTGCACATTGGAAGTACAGTACAAAATAGAGACAAGAGCTTGACCCCCAGGCAGTTTTCAGCCTGGGGGTCAAGACCTCACGTGGGTGATATGATAGATCGTAAGGTGATAAACAAAATAGAAAAAAAAAAACATGCTTCTGCTACACTAATTAGGTTTTTTTTTCAGACTTTTCTCTAATCTGTCATCACTCCATATCAAAAGATAACAAGACAAGAGGGATTCATGCACTGACTTGCTCTGTCATAGGCATCTGTGATCATATGGCTGTTTTTGATCAGGATACCGCTAATCAGAATGGGTGCTTGGCTCTGTGTTGTAAGCCAATTAATTTGAAGTGATTAAATCCTCACTGTTTTCCCCCTATAGATGGCTGGGACAAATTCTCCCACCCCTACACCAAGAAAGAATTTGGCAAGTGGGAACTGATTCTGCCACCCAAGCATGACAAGTCTCCAGCTGTGGATCATCACACCAAACTCAAGGTAGAGAAAAAAACATCTTCATGCTTATTTTCACGCCCTCAGTCGGTGTCATCTCGCCACGGTGGTATGGGGACTTGTAACTGTAATGTGCGAGGGAGATTTCCTGTCATGTGTGGCGTCTTATGAACCAAGTGAAAACCTGGCATGTCGCTGTCAACAACATGTCATACTCACAGCGTGCAGAAGGGAGATTACTGTAAGTACACAATCTGCACAGTGGAGGGTAGATACACCTGAGGAGCCCAACTGATGGCTTTTGTTTCAGCTGCTGTCTGCGGCAGGTATCCCTCAGGACACTGTGCCATGTTTGTCTGTGCAAAACGCACCCCGCAGTGGGTGTACATGATTGGTTTTTAGCTCTAGTAAATAATTCATCAGGGTTAAATACAAAAGACGCACCTCCCATTATGCATTGTCTCCCAAGCAAACAGCGTGGATGAGAAATTATCCTGAAATGAGATGCCAGGCGTGGAATGGATGGCATCGTGGCGCCACTCTCCTTGGGGCCGGGTCATTGTTGGCACACTCCTGCGCCCTGGACAGGCTGCCCGGCTCCCATTGTCAGCGGAGGTCAGTCTAAGGACGATAAGAAGCAGATGGAATAGCTGGCACCTGGCCTTTCCTTGTGCACCCCTGCTGCCTATGAATGGCTGTCTTGCTGTGAGCTCCACTTTAGAATTAGTTCCACTGCGCTCCCTCGTGGAAGCACAAGCCTAGCTCCAATCACTCTCATGTAGAGCAGCTTGCCCTTCTATCCCCTTTGTTCAGGGCCCAATTTGTCTCCATGAACAAGCAGTGTCCTTTTGTGGGTACAGTATTTACAATGAGCTCTTTATTTTGAAACTATGCAGGACTTTGGAGCGGGGAATTGAGGTGTTATCTAAGCGATCACTTGTTTTTACTTACTTCTCACATATTGCCTGGGTCTGAGTTGTTTTTCCTGTTGGTGTGCCCCCTCAGCCCGCCCAGCAGTCTGATTTTTCTTTAATATTCCTAATGCTGGCCAATTTGTCTGAAGGACCACCGCTCTGTCAGGCTTTATGCCAGTCCATTTATCCAACTATCTTTTCCTAATCCTATAAACTGTGAAGCATGTCATAAGGGGAGCCAGGCAGCTAACCCCCAGGTGGCCTGGCCATAATGAAAAAACCCCAGAGGGGGGTCTGGCCAACGGCTCGCAGGCAGGTGGCATTTGAACAGTCATTACTTCACAACAGTAGCCAGAATTAGTTGGGTTCTAATGCCCGTTTCTGCAGGGGACAAAACAGGGTGAACACATACTGTGAGTAACACTACAGGATCGATTTTCTTGGTGGGTTTTTCCAACTCACACGCTGGCTTTCTCCTTTCTTATTTGACTGATGGAGGCAAAGTAACTTTTCAGTTAGATTTCCAAACTATACTTATTTGACCTCCATCCAATCCTGAATTGTAGACATAATAGATGAAAGGCAAAGGATAATGATTTAGATTTCCTATTTTTCTAAATTGCTCCCTGGCTCAAATCCCCTCTCAAGATGAGCCAGCGAGTGGCTGCGTTAAAACCAACAGAGGAGTTGCACTCCTTCACGAAAATAAAACACAGCATAATTACAATTGAATCCAGATCCACCACAACAAGTATCCTGGTCAATACTGAAGCGTTTTGTCCTCCACACCACGTAATGTCTGCAGTGCTCTCTGGGAGCGCAGTATAATGGGTTTGAAGCTGTGAGTTTTGCATTGGAGAGCAGGGAGCTGCTTTCTGAAGGGGGCTGGTTTTCATGTTGACACATTGAAAAATGTTTGGTTTATTGGTTGAACAATCTGCACCATCTTTCTGTGTAATGGATGGGGAGTAACAGCACAGTTTTATGATGTAAGCATTTCATGGCTGGAAGATGTAAATAAATGCTGACTTTAAAATCGCATATGTGCAGAAACACGCAGGAGTCCCAGAGGCCTCTGTGATTTGTAGCCAGGTCTGCTTAACAGAGGACTGTTATTTCTGGCTTATTTGTTTCCTTTTTGCAGTGATGTTTTCAATTATGCTTTTCATTTTACTTTAATTTGAAAAACAATTGTTATTTATCCCTCCTTCCTGTAGGTTTCTAAATGAAATTTCCAGCTACAGTGTGTATCCTGTTGTCCATATCGTCTCTGCCTATTAGACAGCGTATGTTTCCCCTTCTCAGCTAATGTAAAGTGCCTGTCGTGTCTTTTGAATATGCCCTCTCTGTGTCATTGTTTAAGTGCCCTTGCTATAACTTAACACTCATTTGTCTTTTTTCCCAGGTGGTAGTTCACACCAAGGAGGGTGAGCGTCTGTACCGGATCTCACCCTGGGCAAAATATGTGACCAGGGAGGAAAAATCTGTCATCTACGACTGGGTTCACTGGGATCCCCCTCAGCCATACATTGTAGGTTATTATTTTGAATGCTTTACTTATTTTATTGTATATGAAAATAAGTAAAATCTGGTTTTAAAAAAATCTGGGTAAAGATCGGATTTAAAAAACACCAGTATAGTGGAATTGTTCACAGAGAGATTGGTTTATTTTTCTTCATCTTCTGTCACTGGAAACATTTTCAGAGCTGCCAACATTGCAAGAGGACCTTGTTTAATGTAAACAGTGATGATCTGTGTCTTTTTCCAGCAGCAAATGCTACAAATGGTTGGATTTGGTTTCGGATTCCAGGGAGAGACAACCAGTTAAAAAACAGTTAAAGCTGATCATTTATATATTTTTTTTACTTGAAAATATTTGGGCTTAATTTTACAATCTTTTCTCACTCCCAACTTACTTACTTACTCCTAAATACTGATACTTGGTCAGTGGCCTATTGGTGTAAGACACTGAAGTACAGAGGCACCCTCAAGAGGCGGTGTGAGACATCCTTTATCAACTTTCTGGGCAACTCCGATAGAAGAAGGAGCGAGAAAGTCCACATAGGTTCGGTGGGAGGCGGGTGGGTCAAACAAACTTTTACCCAGGATTCCGCTGTTGTATCCTGTGTGAAACCAAGTTATTCAATTTATTTTAATAACAACATAGCATGCTAGTATATGTAGTATACTATGCTTGTGACATATTTTAAGCAAACCATGATGAGTTATTCTAAACCTAACCACGTATTTTTATTTTTTTTTACTAAAGAAGATAAACCTAAAAATAAACCCAAGAATGTTCCAGCTTTATTTTGAAAAGAGAAGAGCAGAAACTGTACGTTTCTTGTGAAAACAGGAGCTTATTATGAAAAAGGATGCTGCATGTAACAAGCATAAATTGACACGCCATCCCTATGCCACCAAAACTTATGAAGAAGGGGTATCTTTGCACATCATTTTTTAATGTTATGGGCCGCTGACCAAGCATCAGTATTTGATGACTTGGGAGTGAGAATGTGTTACATTTTAAAAGTCTTATCACATCAATAAGGTTGTTGATAGTTTAAAAAGGGTTAAATTGACTAAAAAGAAAATTTTTCATCAAGCCAATCTCCTCTTTTACGCCTCTAAAATGACTTTCTGTTGGGTTGCTCAGTGCCAACTCTCTGCTTTGCTTTCTTTTAGTGTGAAGCATACACTTACTTTTGAAATCAGCCTTACGTCTCCCATTCTCAGCTGTTGTGGCCATTCTTAATGTGGGTGCTTGATGCTGAGAGGGTCTGAATGTGTCTCAATGCTACTTGACGCCCTCAGCGTAAGTGTGCACAAGCAAAACAATGAGAGGCTATTAAAGACCACCTTGCTTTCTTTATCGCTTGTTATTTGGCACCATTTTAATTAGTGGAGCCTTCTCACTGGCAGTATATTCGCTTTATTTACAAGTGGCTCAATCATGTACTTAAAAGAGTAGGTTCATATGTTCTGCTGGGTAGCCATCAGGGAATTTTGAGGAAACAAATCCCTTTCCCATTGTGAAACAGATGCGAATCATAGATCTTTTCATGTTCAACATGTAGAACCATTATCTGCTTCTGTGGTGAGATATAGATGCAGAGAATCGGAAAAACCCACACTGTGTCTTTGACATTATGGCTTATTATTACTCACCAGGTGTAATGTATTTTTAGCAATTTTTAGGAAAAAGTGCCTTCGTGATTTTCTGTCTCATTTTGGTTTCCCCTCTAGCAAGTCCACCCTCGGCCGAGGAAGCCTACGAGCCTAAGAATATACGAGGCCCACGTGGGCATCGCTTCACCTGAGGGAAAGATTGCCTCGTACACCAACTTCACACACAACGTACTGCCTCGTATAAAAGACCTGGGTAAGATGTGAAGCTGCATGAGATTATTCTTTTCGCTTTTGGTGTCCCTCTTATTTTGCTGTCTAAAGTGTGCAGCAGTCATCCTGCTGCGATCCTCTTCACCTGAGTGTCAGTGAGAGCTTTTGTTGACTTGACTTGAGAACATTTTGTATCTTCTCAAACCAAGAATGGAGAGGAAGTGAAGCATTTAGGTGTTTGTATATACCTCCCTACACATCAAATCACAGCCAGCAGTTTGGCTGGAAAAAACCACTAGTTGAGGGGATTTGAGAGCCATTTTTTATAACTGCCAGTGTCCTGTGCCATCTCTGTCAACACTGGTCCATAACTGCTCTTCCAGCAGTAGTATTTTCAGTGGCAGACCTGTCACACCCCCTCTGCACAAAACCACATCAGCAAGTCAACATCCTGTTTACTGGCATGACCTGAAGGGATCACTGACTGTTGGACAGTGTTTTGTAAAGAGGGCTCCATGGCACAAGTCACACACCACACAGCAGTTATGGATCCAAAACGGACAACTTATTTCCATTTCCGTGATTTCGACTCAGGCAGCCAGTAGAAGAGAGGAGCCATATTTCAGCTTCTTGTGTCACATAGTCAAACAATACAGACGGGTAATGAGGGCTAAATTTAAGTTATTGTAAATATTTATATACACTTCTACAGTACTGACTCACTTCTGATTTGTTTGCTCAGATTAATTCAGCATAGCCCTCTGAGATTTTGGGCGTCTGGACTCGACTGTGGGCTTATTGATTGGTTGAACATCTGGTTGAAGGTCACTGGCTGTTGCAGCTAAACTCAGTTTGACTACATATGATTCTGACAGTTTATTTATTGAATATTATGATATGAGTCAACATGGACTGGTAAAAGGTCCACAATATTTGTGAGCTGATAAATTCAGTTTAGCCTCACCTTACTTGCACTTTAACATGTACTAACAGAATTGTGTAATGTTTCCATACTATTCCATACTACATAATATTTCCATATAAAAAGACAACTTTTCATCTGGTAGCTGTCACTATGTGATGCAAACAACTTAAGGTGATCTTGAAAATATGTTTTAAGTGAAATTTTGGCAATATTTTTGATTTTCTTCCCAATTTTTCTAAAAGGCGATTTTCACAGCAACAGGACATTTAAAACATGAATTAACAAATTGTTAATTACATTGAAAATTTTAAATGAAATTGAGTCTAAGTCTGATTTTTAAGCCATGCTACACAGTGGCTTTATGGATGGCAATGCCAGTCTGCCTATTGGTTCAACACTAAATGTATTTCTTTAAGTTTAAAAAAAAAAAATCCGGTGGGGGCCTTGCAGTGATGAAAATTGGTCTAGTCTCATCCAAAACAACACAGACCAAATTGTGAACACTTCACCTGATGAAGGTGCTGTGTTTAATTTCTTAAATTTGAAAACTTAAAAACACAAAACAAAACAGATGTTTTTTCGAAGACATATTGTTGAAGATTTATCTTTGCAAAAATTAATGCTAAAATCCAACCTGTTTTTATTCGTTACTACATTTCTGGACTGAATGATGGTGTCTATACTGCTGCTTGCAGCTATGATTGAGATTCGTTGCACTCTAAAGTAAAATCATAGTGCTTTGACTTGTGCGCAGCGCCTTACGTGCTCTCATTACACATGTGACTCACTAACTGTGATGTGTGATTCATTTTCATAATAACTTGACTCATAATAAAGAGTTAGAGATTTAAATGTGACTCTAACCTGAAGAAAAAAAACCTGTCTTGGTTTGCATTTCTGCTCATATGAGATGTGGCATTATTTAGCATTTAAATACAGCCTGCTACACTGACATTATTAAAAGGCACAGATATGACTGACACAGCAAACCAGGAGCAATCTGATAAATGCTGTTTCCTTGGTTGTGTCATCCTGTTTAGTGGGAAAGGAAACTGCCAGAGTAAATGCTGTCAAAGAATCTACCTGCAGCAGCTGAGAGAATCTGCACAATAGGATTCTCCAGGAGGCTAAACTCCACCGTCTCTAGTGACGGCTGCCTTTGCCTGCCATTTCATTTTCTTGACTGTGGAGAGTGTGTATATATAAATATAAAAAAGAGAAACTTCCTCTCACCCCAGTGCTTTGTCACACTGCTTCAGAAGCCAAAGTTTTTTTTCTCTCTCTCTCTAGCCTGAAAAGAAGCTACGATATAAATAAATAAATGTGCTCCACACAACAGTGAAAAACCGCAGGGCCTCCCTCTGGAGTGCTCAGTGGCAGTTAAAAAGCCCGTTGTTCTCTTATTCATAGGAGCAGTTTTTGTCGGTCGTTTTGAAATGTTGTACATGACCTCCTGACTCTGATAGCTGGTGTTTCCCTGTAGCCGTAGCTTGTCTTTAGGATACCAGAGCTTGTGTCAAAAAGGAAATGCCTGGAGCTCACATATACAGTACAGTATGACTGACACAGGTCAAACAGTATTGAGTTGAGATGTTTCCAGATGCTTGCTGGAGCACATCAGTGTGGCCCAACATATCAGAACAGTAGACTGTTTCGGATTATGTTGTCAGTATCCAAAAATGCCTCGCACTATCCTGTGTGGCCCCACACATCATAAGAATTCTATTCACTTTTTTATTTTTTTTATTTTTTTTTTCTGGACAGCAGATTATGATAGAGAACATAAATCAAGACGACACTTAAAATGCCCCTATTGTTCTGATTTTCCAAAATGTGTACAATTTGTACAAATGTAAAAGTTTTGTAATATATTTCAGGAGGAGACTTGAAAAAAAAAATGAATAGCAGTCAGAAGAGAAAAACATAATAGGTCATCAATCCAATACCTCTTCAAAATCTGTCCGTAAATGTCTTAGATATTTCCCCCACTTGGTCAAGAGCCCAATGAACACGCTGTCATTTTTTAAGGAATCATAAGAGAAAATGCTAGATAATACTCCCTCCTGTTATTGTAGGATGATGAGGCTATCCAAACAGACAGGATGAGAGGCTCTTTATAACAAAGAAGCTCAGGATGTCAAGCTACATTGTAACATGCTGCCATATGTATTAAACACATTTTTTCTGATCATACATAATTTATTGGTTTACCAAGAGCTAATATCTGAATTATTTACATCAGTTAGACAAAGTTATTTAAATAATATGGCTGGAAATTGTTGGACACAGTAAATTCAGATGAATCCATAATGTTTTTGTCTTGCTCTCTGTGCACAGGATACAACTGTATCCAGCTGATGGCTGTCATGGAGCATGCTTACTACGCAAGCTTCGGATATCAGATTACAAGTTTCTTTGCTGCTTCCAGGTAAATGTGTATTAAGAGTAATTCATGAATTTTTTTACACACTTTATTGCAAAGTTGTCTTGTAAAAAACAGTGTAAAGCATGTGTAAAAGAGTGGTGTGTAAAGTAGGGGGTTTCTCAGGGGAATTAAGTGACATCAAGCAGTGAGGACTGCAGTTTGCAATTAGCTAAAACTCCTCCTCCTTTGGTGTTCAAGTGTTCAAAAGGGTTTTACCGGGTGCTGAATTACCAGCAGACGTCTCTTTCACGTTACAAATTAATGTTTTTCTGACGCTGTTTAGCTTGTCGGAGATAGACCAAAAGCCAGCGCCTGCTGATGTGTGCTCACCTTTTTTTCTGTGATGAATTAAGATCACTAAGTTCAGGAGGTTTTCACTGGTAGTCAAAATACCCACAGAGGTCTTCTCTTCCCCCTAATAAACAGACACAATTATTGAAATGGGTGAAAACACAAAGTAAAGCACTTTCACTTTAAAAAACAAAAAATCAGTGTTTTTCTATGCTGCATTTCAAGGAGGGGCTGCTAATTATGGTGGCTGACGCAAAAATGCAAAAACATGAATGGCCCTATTCAGACCCAGTGTCTGGTTCGTCCATTCTGGGCCACTGTATTAACATAGCAGACTCCTTGACAAGGACCCACTCTCATAAACAGCTCATTCCAATGCAAAGAAAAAACACAGATTTTTTATTTTCAGATGATTATACACTAACAGAAATATACATATTTTATTGTACTCCATTTCTTCCAATATAGCCCCCTAAATCCCACACATTTGACCTTTACAATTGTAATTTTACAATTGTAAATTTACAATTTACAATTATCTGTCTGTATTCTTTTCATTGTTACTGGGGTTCACCATTCCTTTGCTGGAAAAAAAGTGCTTCAGAAGAAACAATGCATGTACATATTGAAAGTGATGTGGGAGACAAAAGGCAATGCACATTTCACATTACGTGGAAGGCAACATTCAATCATGAGTTCAGTATTAGCATGCTGGAAGACAGTGTTTACTGTCATCATCTATCGTCTTCTTTATTTAAACGAGACGCAATGAATCCTTTCAGCCCCACATCTTAAAGTGTATTACTTGAAGGCGTACTTTTTATTTGCAGTGTTTCATGTGTCATTTACACCACTTTGCCTGTCACTTGCAGTGTCTGCCCTGTAATACAAATAGTTTTAAAGAAATGGAATCACAATCACAAGGACTAAATTGAGCAAGCAACTTCCCACTTCATAGAAATAGTCACCTCAAATCAAGGTTAGAAAGTCTGACACCAGGAATAATCTCTCTGTAAATACATTTGCTGTTAATCCAGAGAGTTGAGGGAGTCGTAGATAAAGGTGGACTAGTCGGAGTATTTATCTTCTTTCAGAGATCCCTCCTTCCTTGCTTAGAGAAGAGCGTAAACCCAAAGTGTAATGTATATAGTGTAATTTCACCCATGATTGATCTCTCAGTGTCATTTAAAACCCGAGCGGTCAAATACCGGGAAGCAGGGTAATACTGTTGCTATGTGTCCTGTTTTGCAAGGAAGCTGATATAATGATAGCTAGAAGGACAGATGGGGTGTTATTGGACAGTATGAGGAGTACACACAGAGATATGCATGTGTTTGTATATGGAGGTGTGTTTACATGCAAACGGTTACTCGGAGGAGTGTCCTGTGAGATTTACAGTATCATCCTCTTTATGGCCCTTTCAGTGGTATTAAAGGACTGCAGAAGGGTTATAAAATACTAAATTTATCTAATGACTAAATGCTGCAATGTAGTTGAAATGGATTATCTTTAGATGACTGATCTGAGACAGAGATTGTGTCAGTGAAATAACATACTACTTGAGGTTATTTGAAACACAAACGCGTTCTCAGGAAAATATGAATTCAGTGTGCTCATGCACTTTATTAAAAATGGTAGGCCTGTTGACAATGTGATACTAATTTAAGGAAAAACAAACTCAAAGCAAAGGACATTTTGTTTACAATCACCTTGCACAAGTCATGAACCAGGTCTATTTTTAGGGGGAGGAGGCGAGTTAAGGTCTAGTATTTAAATTTGGCAGTGGAAATAGACTCAGAGGTTCATTGTTGTGAGGACAGTTGGTTCGTTTTTCCTCTGCGGGTAATTTTAGCATCAGTATTTAGATTCAGAGTTAACATGGGATCCTGTGTATGTTTGAGTTAAATTAGGCCCTGGAATGGAAAGACTTTCGGAGTAATACAAGTCTGTGTATGTGTTTGCAGTCGATACGGTACCCCAGAGGAGCTGAAAGAGCTGATTGATGTGGCTCACTCGATGGGCATCTTGGTGCTGCTGGATGTCGTTCACAGCCACGCCTCCAAGAACACCGAGGACGGCCTGAACCGCTTTGATGGCTCCGACTCATGTTTCTTCCACGCTCCACCCAGAGGGGAGCACAAACTGTGGGGCAGCCGCCTCTTCAACTACTCGAGGTACTTCCTGTCTGGTTCCAAATTAAACTTCTGGACCTCACCTCCATGTTTGCGAGTGGTCGCTCCTTAGTGTGGCTATGTGTTGGTTGGAATGAAAGCATAAAGGATTCAGTCATTAAAAAGGTGTAATTTCTAAGATATATTACATACTAGAGGTTTTTTTTTATCAAAATTGAACGAGAAATGTCCTTATGTTTTCACCTACAGTACACTTTCACATCAAGACAGATAAACACAAGCTGTTCCTTTCCAGCGTAAAAGTTTCACATGGAGGTTACTGACTACAAAATATGTTGTGCAATAATGCACAACATATGGTTGGTGAAAAGGTGGTGAAAAAAATATTTCTTGAAAGTGTTTTTGCAGCTTTTGTCATTTTTTTATTCATTTGTTCTATTATTTGGGATTTAATTTTATTTTTTATTTATTGTATTCATTTTCTCTTTTTGCAAACAGGAATATGGTGATTACTTTATTACTGACACTTTGTATTGAAAACCAAATTAATAAATTGGTTAAAATAAGTTCTTGAACACCAGTAATTGATGTTGAGGTGTTTTATAGATGCTGCCTGAGCTTCAAAACACACGTAAAATACAGAAAGTTGATAAATAGCAATGCATTTACTTCCTGTTCTAAAGTTTTCAGTGTTAGTAACAGTTGATCTGCATCAAACCAGTAAGGTGAGACTCCTTGACTTCTGTCTTGCTGCTATAATTAGTTTGTGATTAAATCTGACTTTTAGCAGCGTCTTTGATACAAAAGCAACTGCCCGCTGATTACTGCAGTTTTGACTCCACATTATGCTCTAGCTGTGGAGATTAAAAGCTGTTTTTAAATATTAAATTTTATACTAAATTCATGAAAGAGATTTAAAAGTGGGCATGACTTAATCAGATATATAAATGTTTACCTTTGAAAACAAGGCTGATAAATGATCCTTTAGTTTAGTTTTTTGTTTTTTTATTTAATAGAAAAAATGTATAAGCCACATATGAAGAGATTGATAAATGAGGCCAAAAGGGAGCTGACATACCACTCTTTATATTCTCTCAGACTATCTGAAGGTCAAAAGCAAGACATGATCTGAAAATGACAGATTATATCTCTCACCAAAATGGCCATGCAGTCCGGTTCACTGTTAATCTGATATTCCTGAGGCGTAGAACAGCCCATTAATGGTGAATATACATTTCCTCAAATGCTCTTGATTTTACCTTTTACACATTTGGCTGGACAGGTGCTGAATTTTAATGCATTATGAGTAATGATTTGATGTTACAGTGTTGGCAGGATTAGGTGATGTTCATATTTTCAGCTAATTACAAAAGTGTGAGAAAAAACATAAAAGGCCTTAAGTCTGCAGGCTCTGCTGGTGCTTAGTGTACACCAAAACTATTGATTGGTGCTGTTGTAGACCCTGTTAATTAAGTGTCTCTCCTCTTGCCTCTGTACCCAGAAAATGATCCCAGTGCACATTAAAGAGGAGCAGACACTGTTGAGTCTATCAAATGCCTTTTTTGAGCTCGCTTTTAATAAGCGTGTGTCGGTTTGCAGCACTTTCCAATACATTATACAATGTTTAGTGTCAGGCATGGGGGCTATAATAAGAGAACAAGGTTCTTCTTTCATTACTTATTGAACTCTCCTCATATCCGAAGCACTCATTAGACACGGTGCAGACATATGCCACGACTGGGAGGCAGATGAGGAGTCATTTGTAAAAGCCCAAAGGAGCTCCGCAATGTCATCGTCGGTTCATTTGTCTTCTCTGCCTCTCACAGGTTGTTTGGACGTGTTGTTCGTGTCAAGCTTTTCTGCTACTGTCTTTGGGAGGAAATGAACCTCAGAGGCTAGCTGTGATCCTGGTGTGAAACACAGCCTGTTTTTAATCAAGCAGCCCTGCTATCAGCCATCACAGTCTGACCATGATGTTCTTATTAGGTTGACAGAAGCTGACTGATTCTAGCTATCAGAGCAAAGATATATTTTCCTCATTGCTGCCTCTTCTGCGCCGCTTCCACTTCTGCATCTTTATCAAAGAGCACCTTTTTTGTAGTTTGTGTTTCTCTTCAACTTTTCCTCATAAAACATTCAGCTCAGTGCGGACAGAATGCTATTTAGATAGATACCTGCTATCCAGCTGCTGAGTCAAATGTGTCTGCGTTTGAGTACACTCACTGCAGACAGCCTTGCTGACACTATTGTTGTACAGCAGGAGGTTCATGGCATCTCTTTTTCTCTCATTATGAATTATTCTGAATAATTTGAGTATAAGGGAGGAAAGGTAATAAATTCTTTGCAAGAAATTTTGCTTTGATCTAAAATGCTCCAAATGACCTTGAATCATAAAAAAGATATTTTGCTTGTAAATCAATCCATCTGAAAAAGACTTTCTCCTAAACTTATGAGGATGTCACTTTGTATGAATGTACAAGGTAATGCACCTGACACTCAGCCTCTCTTTATGTGATAAGCAGGAATGAACGAGGGCATATCTGCATTATTTGTTCGTGGCTGCTTCCTTCATGAACCTTTTCAAAGACACCAAAGTCACCTTGAGATGGTGACCGTGTGAATGGAGCCCATGGTTCAGCATGCAGGGGGTTGGCAGCCGGAGAAGCTGAGCCTTTTTGCAGATCAGGGCCTTCAGATGTGAGAGTTCTAAGAAGCTTGATGTGGGCTTGTTCTGTAATCCCCCCACCTCTCTCCGGATCATTTGCATCCATTTTTCATCAATCTTTGTGTGAATTCTTAAGATATGAAAAATAGGCCCAGGGCCAGGCTTTTGAAAACTCTTTTTAACTCTTCTCCACGTTCTCATGCTGAGAGATTGGCCCTGTGTTTGAGGACCAAGGAGCAATAATTCTCCCTTTGACAAGATTATTCTATGCGTGTCTTTTTATTATGTTCAAATATTTGTTAATGATGTGTGGATGGGGCAATATAAATACTGAATATTTCTGCGCCTCTGTGCCGCCATTGATCCTAAATGAATGAGGACAAAAGATAGCTTATAGACAGTCACTAAATGAGATTAGCATTCCTTGTAATGTAAGTATAATCAGTATGAGAGCACAAATGAGGCAGAATCAAATAATTCAGGTTTTCTAATGTATAAAATAGTGCTAAATCCATTGATCAAGATATAGTTTTGTAATCTATACAGTCTCCCATAAAAATCAGTTTATGCCTTATAGGATCCATCACTACAAACTACTGACATATATATTTTAGTCTTTGTTGCCCAGTACAGTTACAGTTTTAATGAGAACAAATTATGGAAGAGGTATTTTTTCTGAGGCATGACATCTGACAGTGTGAAATGTGATTCCATCTTTATTATCAGCTTCTGGATTGGCAGTGTTCCTGCTCCTATAAATTGTGAAAATCTAAAATAACAGAACCGTACACAAAAGGGAAGACATGTGGGGAAGTGAAGAATCATCCTGCTGATAAATGGCAGGTTTTTATTTTAAAGAAACAGAGCAGAAACCATCACAAAAGAAACCAACAACATCGATCTCTTTTTCCCTTTGGAGCATTTATGTTTTTACATACTTGGGCTAACTTTGGAGTACAGTTGAGGCCGAGCTTCTGTCTGATCAATCAATAAACTCACACTTGAAATGTCAGCTCAGCCCAAATTCAGTCATTTCAGTATTTAGTACCCATGACTTATTTCCCCCGCCCCATCAAGTCACACAGCAAGGGGGGAAAGCTGTTTTTCCCCTCTGGTGAGCTCCAGCTAATGAGCTCAGCTTAGCTGTAGGTGTGCATGGTGGCTGTTTGGAGCTGCCTGTAGTGCTTCCAGTAGGTGCTGGATGGAGCCAGTGGGTCGGAACATAGCTCTGCACCCCCCATGCCCCTCAGCCCCTTAAAAC
Source organism: Plectropomus leopardus (assembly GCF_026936395.1). Lineage (NCBI taxonomy): Eukaryota > Metazoa > Chordata > Actinopteri > Perciformes > Serranidae > Plectropomus > Plectropomus leopardus. Next base: position 29,019,977 of record NC_142181.1, read on the forward strand.
TATCTGACAAACAGCAAAAAAGTACTGTGGCAGAAATATGTGCAAAGAGCTTTCTGTTAGCAGTCAGACGTTTTCATGGGAAATGAGATGAATAATCTGCCTCTTAAATACCCATTTTATAATGTCAATTGCACGGAAAAGACATTTTTAAGTGTTAACAGCAAATTGAATTATGAGGCAATGAACTCAGAATTGGGAGATTTTTTTTTCAGTGGCAAGAGATGTTTATTAAGAGCCAGAGCAGAGTCAGTCGATTACTCATTCAGAGTTAATGTTGCTCTTTCACATGATACTGAGACATGATTATTTACCTAGTATTAAAGGATTTGTAAGCTTTGCAATATTTTTGCTGGTGAATTTGTCATTTACAATCAAACTGAGCGAGCAAATACTTTTGTAACTGGCCATGAATGTCATACTAACCAAAAGCTTTTTTGCAAATGACGTCATACATCAGTGTGCTGTCCAGATTGAGGGCAGGCAACTGCTGCAAAGACTACCAACACTGCACAAATGCCCATGATTTGCACTTTTTACAGTTGTTCCAGTTGAACCAATTCTCAGAGCAAAAAACCCAGAGAAACAGCAGCCGATGTTAATCAACTCAAACAGCGGAGTCAACTAATGTCAGATGTGAACATTTAAGCATTTGTTAAAAATGCCTCGAGTTGGATGCAATCACAATGTGCTGTAACTTTTCTTTGCTTTTTTTTTTTTTTGTTTTTTATTAGCCACAACCCAGATTTAATCACCCATATAATCATCCATCCATATCACACACACACATCCATATAAAGAGTAGAAATTGAAAAGACAGTTACACTTAAGCACATTTACCCACTTGGCCAAAAACAACACGGCGGTCATTTCAGCTGTGGATCCAACCGCGCACAAAATAGTTTAAGTCCACTAGACTCTTGTACGCGTTTATCAGCTCGCAGTGTATCTTCAGTGTATTGTTAGGAGGCCCAGAGGTCGAGGCAATTTGTAGCTTTGATCATTTCAACATTGAGCAAAATGGATCACGTTGTGGGAAAAATCACTTTTCTTTGGGATGCCCAGTAGCTCACCTGGTGGAGCGAGCATCCCATGTGCACAGGCTATGTCCTTGCCGCAGCAGCTGTGGGTTCAACCTGCAATCCTTTGCTGTATGTCATCTCCTCTCTCTCCACCTTCACACTTAAGCTGTCCTATCAAATAGAGGCAAAAGGCCCAATATTGGGCTAATAATGTTGGAATACTCATCTATTTCCAAGACATGCAGTATATGGATTTATCACTTTCTGCCCCCCATCTAAAATTTGTGCAGCATAATAGTCATGCGATTGCAAACAAGCTATACAGGCTTAAGAATATGGTACCCTTTGGGGCTCATCCCCTCTCTCCTACTTTACTAACCGCAGTGACTGTTATTCCCTCAGCGAAGCCTGAATGGCTTCGCCCTCCCTCTGGACTGGCTGCCAGGTTCAGGCACACCTCTTTTTGTAATTGTTAAGTGGTTTCACATTGGAACATGTGATGGTGATGTTAGCCAGCTACCTAGCTAACTGTACAGCTCTGATTTTGGAGACGTGCTGATGATGTACATGATTTCTTTGTCAGAACAGTCATACCATTTAAATCCTTTTGGCGATTTTTCATGAGAACATACACACCATCAGAGATATCCTGCCACTGCTAGAATATGGTCCGCTGCTGGAGAAAGCTCCAACAGGGAGAATTGGCCTGCCACACTGCAGTTGAATTCTGAAAGGCAGCAAGTACAAGATGATACTAATTACAGGTTGCTAAACATACAAACAGTCTCACAAGCAGCAGAATATCCCTCCCAGGATGCCAAGCGAAAGCAGCTAGCTAGCCAGGCAGCCTAAAGAATGCCAGACAAATGGCAGATATCTGACACAAAGCACAGCAATACAGGGACAGTCTGTCAGGCAGCTAGATGAGAGTTTACCCTGTGAGGCAGCCAGCATCACCAGACTGCCTGGAGGGCTGCTTAACAATGTGGTACAAAGTATAAAGACGCATTTCTTACACACGATGTCCAGCACAGAGCACGTATTTGCATTTTGCGACACACACAGTGCTGATTGTCTAATTGAACCCTCTCTGACTGGACTGTGGCTCATCTGATGAAAGGATGTGACAGCTGAACATGATTAAAGTGTCTACCTTTAGTCACAAAAAGACATCATACGACATCAGCAAGTCATATCCTCCCAGAATCTGTGGTGCATATGTGTTTTTAATGTACCCACCAGCTGCATGACGATTGAATAAATAAATAAATCAAGCCTCAACCAAGAAATGTGAATTTATGCAGGTGTCACTCCTGTCAACGTCTATGTCCTGGATGCAATAATGGCTTCAGGGATTGGAGAAAAGTTTGAAATGCGTTAAATGAGGCACCTTATTTGTCCTTTTTGGTCCAACAAATACACACCATACATCAGGCTGTCGAGCATCGTTGTTTGAGCATCACACTTCTCAGGGAATGACCTGTCAGCTTCTTAAATTTATTTGGTCTTATCTGCAGCTTACCTGTGATGTTGTGAAAACAGGGACTTAAATCTTTCTTTCTGCCATCGTGACAAGTTGCCTTGACCTCGTATGCAAAATTGACTTCTAGAAACACAGCATGTTTCGATATGCTCACAACAGAGCACAAATACCATGATATGGGTCACAGTCATGTTCGGCTGGGGGAGGAAATAAGCTTCTGATAAGGAGCAACTAAGCATGAAGCTGATGTGGAAAAAAAGAATTGACTTGTAGTGACTTTTGTAGCAGTGTGTTCTTGCAGGTAAAACAAAAGCACATATGATAGATTACCTTATCTTACTCTACAAGCAGCATTATTAGAGCTGTACTCTATTGATGCTCCCTAACCAGGTTTCACTGTCACTACTGAGCTTAAGCATGAAGACAGTGTAATATGCAATTTGCTCTTGTATTAACACCACAGGCCGAGTGATAACTTCATTGAACTGCATAGATAAGCGGTGCATTGCATTGGGTGTAGAGATCTAACTTTCCTACTATAATTGGACTTGATGATGAATGGCATTGTGGGTCCTAATGTGGCAGTATGGTTTCATCTTGGGCCTCTGGCTCTCTCTGGCTATTATCTCCATCCCGTGAGGATACATTGTGTCTGAGCCTTTGTTGGCTCTGCGCAGTGGAGTGGAGGACCTAATCTATTTATCACAGGGTCTGCGTGACCACCCAGCCAGGCTGCTATATCGGATCATACCAGGCTCCCATGTGCTCTTCCTCAAGGGAAGGAGGGAGCGCCAATGTAACATGCAGCTTCACACCTGTCAAACAGTGCTGAGGTTGGTCATCCCCGAGGAATGGTGCACAGAAGGCAACGCATTTAAATGTATTTTGTGTCATGGCTTACTTGGCCAAAGAAATTCGGGATTTGCCTTAGAGGATGTAATCCTCAGCATTTAGTAAAATGGAATATTAAGGGGATGAATTTAAAGAGGAGGTATTATAAAGGAACAAAATTTGTGTAGTGTTTGGATGGATTTTTGTAGTTGGAGATGTTATTGAAGCATTGTCGGAGCATAGATCTGGGACTCCTCACTGCTTCAGCAACTTTTTGACATGATGAAATTGCATCATTGAAGCAAAAAATGTTGAACTGCCCATCAGTGTGGCGTTACAACTGAAAAAACAAAAACAAATGAAATTCAATGTCTAACTTCTCTAATTCAGGGTCTGAATCAAGTTTGTAAACTGTTACTATCGAAAGAAAGAGCTTAGGGGAAATCCAAACTTTCCAGTTATGTGACAGAAGTAAGAAAACCTCCTACTGTGCCTTTATGTGTTTTGTTTACATGTCTCTCTTTAATGTGTGTGCATGCCTTTTATGTTCTTTTGGTCTCATTTATGAAACATTGGCATAACAAATTTGTGTGTCAAGTGTGAGCAGCAGAAAATTTATGTGTAATCTGGCATTCATCAATATATTAGTAGCTCCGATCTTTTCGTAGGTACTCACAAAATTTACACCTTCCTCTGACCACTCATAGTGCTCATGTAAACAAGGAATGCACAGAAGTATTGCTTGTCATTATAAGAAATTGCTATTTTAATTGATATTGTGCTCTGGTATGGTCACAATATGTTATGGTCGCAATATAAGATATCTTTGAAACACGTAAGTTAAAAATGAGAAAAGAGTAGAAATGGAACACATTTAGCTAAATTGGTTGTCAATTTGTAGATTCAGTGATAAGGCCTATAGCGATCTGTGAGATCATCACATAGCCTTAAATACAGAGCCACTCCATTGTTTAGACAGGGATGGTAAATATTTAAATATTTCTGTTTTTGGTGCATTTAACGAATACAAGTTCCCATAGGCCCAAGACCATTACCAGTAAGACTTCATCAACTTGACATGTTTCCCCTCTGTGGGAGGGGGTAAGGTTTGCATTACTGCCAGCCAATGATTTCATGGACATACCATAGATACCAAGCACTCATAAAGATAGGAAATATGTGAGGTTTCTTGGTATAGTTACATCCAGGTACACATCATTACAAGCATTGTTGGAGCTGAGTGTACAGAAAGCATCAAAGTTATGCATTTCAGCCTCAGCAGAGGCAGCAACTCACATTTAATCAGTGTCATGGATGTGTCATGCGCCTCACATCCACCGCGCTTTACTGCTGCTTTCGAGCACGGCATCTGTGTGTACAGTGTTTCATTTGGCGCTCATTACGCACACCGCATAGAGACAACCAAATCTTAAATTTAAACCAACGTTTCCATGGCAACACGCCACTGAATGGGGAAGAGGTGAGGTGCGTAGTGTACTTTGCTTTGAGTGGCTGCTCAGATCCAGATGACTCTCCCATCGCTCAGTCAGGAACGGGGGCTGCGGCCATTTATGGAATCCACCTCCTCCAGCCTTCACCAGCACAGTCCAGCCAAAAGGCACGGGGAACAGTTTCATGCTTTGTAGTACACCATGGGCAACAAGTTACTCTTTCATGATTAGATAGTTTGTTGGTTTTAACCATTTCTTTCTGGAATATTCGCCCTCTTGCTTGTAAGACAGAGAAGCTAGCCATACGTTGAAGATGGCAGCCAAAGCGAGTAGACGTGTATGATTTATTTCTTCCTCAGGAGAGGGAACTCAATTCCCCTGCATCGTGTTTGTTTACCCAAGTGTGGCATGAAATCCTATTGGTTTAAATACACAGGGACGGGGTTGGCTAGACTAAACGCTTGCCTAGTGGTCAGGCGAGTGGTCTGATAGAAATCAGGAAATTTTTGCTGTGAACTGTAAGCCACTGAATTCTCATCCTGACAACTGGATATGTAAAAAACAGCGTCCCCTCTATGGTGTAGTTAATGAAAACACCATCTCCTGTCACTGACACTCCATCTCCAACATAACGGAGCGTTGCTTATCAATATGTGAATGTCCTGTAGCGGTGAAAATTAATCTCTGGTGCCTAAAGTGCATGATGAAATGTGTGAATAATTCACAACTTCTTGTTTATCTGACCTTGAATGTGTGTGTGTGTGTGTGTGTGTGTGTTTGTTTCTAGCTGGGAAGTGCTGCGCTTCCTGCTGTCAAACCTGCGCTGGTGGATGGAGGAGTACTGCTTTGATGGCTTCAGATTTGATGGCATTACCTCCATGCTGTATCATCACCATGGCATCGGTAAGGCTTGTTTGCGTGCTTACCCATATTTTGGGACTTGGTCGTGTGTGTAAAGCATGTTATCCTCCTCTTCTTTGAAACCCACAGTGGAGTATGCACCACAGACTCCAGAACCCTCGATAATAAGGCCAGTAGGAATTTGGTTGAGGGGCCTGACTGATCCCAGCCATCATGTAGCCAAATTTCTGTTCTAAAAAGCTTGTTTCAATTAAAAAACCTAATGCCACAATAGTTTAGCTGTGGCCTAATTAATTAACCTGTGTCTTAATATGAAAATGTTCTAAAAGAAAGGAGAAAAAACATCCAGTTGATGTTTTATGAATAAATATAGTTGAGTGAAACACTAAAAATGTAAGTACTCACAAGCAAAACAGTCTCCATACTGGAGCCTGATTGGTTGACGAAACATGTTCCTCTTATTTATTGTATTTAAAATTAGGAAAGCCTTGTGAGAGAAGGGTGCAATTTTACTTGCTACAATGTTGTCTGATTATGTGAGTTTTAGCAATTATTCAGCATGGAGAGGCAATTAAACCAAGCAATGATTTCATGATTATCAGTGGTTTAAAAGTTGTTGGCAGTAATGTCTTAAGATAAGGTAGGATAGAGGAAGACCACAGACTGCACACTTTATACGTTATTTATTCTATATACTATGAATCAAATAATGGGCAGAACTCCCATGACATCAACAACTGGTTTGTGGGCAGCTCATCTTGGGTTTCTTAAGCTAGAAATGACCATACTTGGACAAGAGGAGGAGCGAGGGGTTGGATCTGACTCACAGACTGAGATGAGGCCTTGCAGGCAGCCCGTTACTTGAGCATCCCACTCTTAAATATGCGTAACTTTGGGCCTTGAAAAACTGTAGACTGACGAGTTATCTAAAAATTCACATTGTGTACAGTTGTAATGAATGTTGAAATTAGCTATAGAGACCAAGACTGTTTTTTTTTGTCGCAGGCTGTAAACACGTTTATTTCTGCTGTAATAGGACACTTTAATATTGAGGTCAATAGAGATTGAATCTCCTCTGGAGCCAGCCTCAAGTGGCCATATAAGGAACTGCAGTTTTCGACACTTCACATAACTTTATTTTTCAGCCCTAGAGGTTGCCCCTTCAATAGCGTTAATACAGATGTAAACACACTGAATGTTGAGCTTTGCAGTTGTTTTATGTGCACACACAAAATATAATTTTAAAATAAAGATAACAAATCTATTTTTAAAAAGGAATATTGTGAATACTTATTCTGGGGCCAAAGATAGACCAAAAAACAAAAAAATAAGTTTGCACAGAGAACACAGGGCAAAATTCACATGGGCCATCTGCAGCAGCAGTCTGTCATATGTGCATTATGTTATTACGAAGTGCTGGTAGGTGCCACTTGTAGCTCATTGCAGATATAATGAATCAATACTATTTTTTTAACTGACTGAGCACGTGAGCCAAATTACATTTATGTTGCAATGTCAAGGTCCGTTCAGAAAGACAGATATGAAGTAAAACAGCAGCAGCACTTAAAAAAAAAGAGAAATTGAGGATTTTAGAAGTCTGGGTGGAAAACATGATGAGCGTTGACTGTGTGGGTGTTTACTCCTCAGGCTCAGGCTTCTCAGGGGACTACAGCGAGTACTTTGGCCTACAGGTGGACGAGGACTCTTTGGTTTACCTGATGCTTGCCAATCACATTCTCCATACCCTTTATCCTGACTGCATCACTGTTGCGGAGGTAAAAACACACTCTACAACACACCTTCAGCATTCATGTACTTTGCAATGACACTGCCCACAGCTATTATTAATTAAAAGCTCTTATTAGATAGGCATAGCTTACTTACGTATTCATTGGTGTAATTAAGAAGTAATGCAAAAGGAAATGGGTTGTCAGTCTTTTTTGGCCTGTGGTATAGGATTTTTAGCCCTTAATATGCAAGTTGTGGAGTGGTATTGATGTGATCTTGGCTGACTATTTGGGAAGAAACCTGTGCACACAACGGGGGAATGTGATATGAAATAGTGTGACTTCTCTGCAGGATGTGTCGGGGATGCCTGCTCTCTGCAGAGGCGCAAAGGAGGGAGGACTTGGTTTTGATTACAGACTGGCTATGGCCATTCCTGACAAGTGGATTCAGGTAAGATGATTTACTTCGTTTTAATCTAACTTGTGCCCTCTTGCTTTTTTTTCTTCTCACCTTTAGCAACTCTACAGACACCGTAGGCCTATACTCAGACAGAAACTTCCATGAGCCACAAATACAGTAGCAGGAAAACGAAAAGCAGCTCAACACAGGGATGAAAGACAAAGAGAGTGACAGGGCATGTTAGGAGGCATTAAACACTCTTGTGCTATATTACAGCTGAGCCTGTTGCTAAGCTTTTGAGCCTTTTAAGAAGCTTTCAAGTGTGGATCTTGTGTAGCAATAAAGTGACATAAGGATCTTGCCCCATATTTTCCTGGAGGAGGCTTGCTACACCTGGAAAGTAGATGGAACCTGCACAAGGGGAAAAAGTACAAACCTTATAAACTGACTTCTGAAAGTTAAGAGTACATTATAAATTATTATATTCATCATATAGTTATTGATGGCCTTTTTTACCATACACCAATTGACAAGAAAAACTACAACAGTCTAAACAATATGCATAATTTAACATAATATTCCTGATTTAAAGACTATCATTGTGAAGCTGATAATATTCAGTTTTTGTTGTACTGAGGTATTTATTTACTGCTACTCTACAGTAAATATAGTTAGTGGCGTTATATTGTATTATATTATTAGATGTTTGGAATACATTTTATACTCTTTTGGTCACTTACTCTGAAGACAACAAACACACATTAATGGCTTTGTTCACTGTTTCATTAATACCAATACTGTGCGATAAAACAGAGCTTTTTTCACGCTGCTCTATTATAGAAAACTTGTTGTCGTGCACCTCTTCCATACTGAAAACATAGCTCAAAGTGCTTTGCATACAATTATTAAAAGCGAAAAAAACCAACTTAGAACAGAGAAGAATAAAAATATAAAACTTGCCAATTAAGCAAGACTGCAAACAGTTAAATACCAGACTGCTGATGATAAGGATACAATATCATATTTCCATGAAACTGATAATAAAAAAATTCTACTGTCATAATGCCATATCCAAAGTGAGACTTATTCGCAAATGTAACCAGGTTGTATGAATTTTCTTGACCTCTGCTAGTGTTATAAAGTGTAAAGCACCCCCCCCCTTTGGTCTTTCTTTTTACAAAAAAAAAAACATGCTCAGGAAGGTCTTCGTGCTGGTTCTATAGCAGTGCTCATTTCTTTTTCTTTTCCCCCCCTCCTTAATCCTACCTGCTGCACACATGGGAAGGTCCTTATTTATCCCTTCAAACACAGTTATGAATAAATGATGGAGGAGACATAACTGTTTTTGAAAATAAAAAAAAAGCAATAAGTAAAGAAACGCTTTCATAATACTAACTGAAAGGTCAACTAGTCACTGATCTCAGCTGAAATTTCTTCTCTGGTGCTTTTTTTTTCTTAAGTGGACCATTTGAATACCTTTACAGTTCACTTTGATTCATAATTCAATCTGAAACGCCTGTCCTTGGGGTAGCATTACATGATGTCAAAGCAAAGGTTACTTTTTGGTTTGAATTCACTGCTCTGTTAATTTTTCTCAACCAGTCAGACAATCTGAACAGTTGAAGATCAGAAACACTACTTTGTTGACAACAAACCCTCGTCCCTGCATGTTTATCAACCTCCACTCATTCCAAAGTACAGAGGATAATTCAGTCATAATGAATTCATGAAGAAAAGGGTCAAATATTTTCACTCTTAACACAAGGGACAGTAAGCTGTGAAGAAATATAGAAAATATCATTTTAAATTGAAATGATTGGAATTTCCATGAATAAATTTTATGAAATGGCAATGGAGCATGACAGTTGGTAGTCCTAAAATCCAGACATTCATTGAGTGGCGAGTTCCCTCAACAGATCTCTGATGCTTTTTGTACATATTGTACAGTGTCATTCATGTATGAGGTTAAAATATGTTAAAGATGTATTCATTTGTGGAGAAGATTGTGCTAAACAAATTGAAAAACAAATGATAGTGTATTATCAGTCTTTACTTCAATGCTTTTTGTCTTACATGCAAAAAAATCCATTGAAAATCACAAAAACTCTGAATGTTGGCCTACAAAGAGACATCATTGCTATACTTAAAGGTCCAGTTTGCAGGATCACATGACATCTAGCTGTGAGTTTGCAGAACTGAAACTTCTCCTGTGTTCCAAGGGTATAGGAAAACTGCAACGGATGAGGCGAAAACGAGAGAATGCGATTTGCACTGTCTAGTGGTTTGTTTGTCCTTTCTGGGCTATCATAGAACAACATGGCAGACTCTGTGGCAGAAAATGAAGATATAAACATCTCACTCTATGATAGAAAAAACACACAACATCTCTTATTTTCAGATGATAATAAAATAATGAAAATATCATTGTGAATATTCTAGACCAATAGATATTAACTTTAACAATAACTTTATTTGTATAGGACCTTTACAAAACAAGGTTTACAAAATGCTTTGAAAAGAAATGGGATACATAGATGGAGCTACTACAACAGAAAGCCAAACAGCCCTATTGAACATTTGATGAAACTCAGGTAGAGTAAGGATAACATTCAAATAAGAGCAAATAATGGAAGATGCACAGTGCATAAAGTCAGTATAAAATAATGCAAGAAATAGACCAGAAACAACAACAGAAAAAATAAAAGCGATCAAACCACAAATTAAAAGAAATAAAATTATAAAACATAGATTAAAAAGCTACATAAGAAATAAACGTTTTGTTTTTTTTTTAAAAAATAGAAAGAGATCCTACATTCTGGACCTTGAAAGATGAATTGTGTTTTTGAAAGTAGAAATGGATAATCTAAAACTTAAAACAGAATATAAAAATGAAAGGTTTAAAATTGATAGTTTTTCCTCCTTTAAATGACAAATATTCTGTAACGTAAAAACTACATTGTCTTTTAATGTTATTTCTGGTTATACTGCACTGAGGAAAAGCTTGTTTGGAGTAGTGAAGCCTTGTGGGTAAATGCCCTTTTGGGCAGAGCTGTTTTCTTGCCTACTGTCAGAGTTTTTCAGTTTATCCATGTTTCCTCAAGGTTACCATCAGTCATGCCACAAAGCTTAAGGTGCAGGTCTTTGCTCTGCTGTCTTCCAGACAAAATGTAGCTAATGTGTACACACTCAAACACAAAAACACACAGAAAAACACCCACTGAGGTAAAAGGCTCTCTGGAAGTTAACAATACAAAAAGAATAATTTGTTTGTGGATGTTAACAGTGTATTTTCAACATGCTGATAGAGTCACAGGAATTGTGCTTCACTAATATCATAAATAGAAGTTAGAACACTATGCTTAAAAGCATACCTGCACTTATTTACCCTTAAGATTTTGTAACATTAAATGCGTTTTACTATAATTGGTGGCTTTACATGGCAGCCTTGATAACCTCAAATGTAAATACTCAGAGGCCATTTTAATGTGGCTCAAGTTTATGCAGAAAACTGTCTCACTGGTCTTTTTCTATTTAATTCTTAAATCCCATATGAAAATTGACATCACATTGTAATTGGGCAAACACGGTGAGCTTAAAAGGTTTTAATTATAAAGGATGTAATTTATAAACCTAACATTTATAAACCTAACATTATGATTTGCATTGATGGACATTGGTTATTTTTACATTAAATGACTATGGAGTTGAATTAGAGTTTTGACAGCAGATTTAGCATATGAAAAACTTTATTACCTGGGCCAACAACACATTGTGAGAAAATGAACATGGGCAGCAGGGAATAATTTTTAGATAATACAACCTCAGTCTGATAAAGTCTTTAGGTGAGTAAGATGATAACAAAAACAGGAGCTGGAATAGACGGCTAATAAACACAACTTGAATATTTAATATCACCCCTGAAAATGAAAGTGAATATGACTAATCATTGCCAGCAAATGTAATAACACCATCATTGAGTGAGGTGTTGCCACGCAGCACTGCTTCAGACTAGATGGGAAATTCTGGGCGCCAAATATTCTCCGTCCTTCCACAACAACTGTTGAAGCACCCTTTAGCTCAGCACTTCAGCCCAAACTGCCACTGTGAAAGTACTTAATGGCCCACAATGGGAAAACATTGTTTATAACTGTGCAGCCATCACATATGAAAGTCCATAACTTAATGATGTTGAAGCCGAGTAGCACGGGGAAGTACATGCATACCCAGCCATCCATTCAGAGATCAATAAAGGTTATTCTAAATATCTTTATCCGAAAGTTTTGATGCACCAACACTGCTGCACATGTGCAGATTTCCTCTCAGAAAGCTTCTCTCAGCCGTGTCTTGGAGAAATGTTTGCCTCTTCTGCAGAAGTTGGATAGCTATTGGGATCTGTACATAACTCATAATTTATTTTCCTGATCCCCTCCGTGTTTCCTCAAAGCCTGTATTAGTAAAAAAAAAAAGCCAGCCATTCATCATCAGTATTCCACAGTGTTTTATGAAATCAGCAAACATTACTTTAGAAAGTACATTTGTGTAAAGCAGACAGGCAGCGGGTTATCTCTGGGGATGTGTCTGTCTGTTTGGGTTGGCTGGAATGTGGTTGTTTTGTGTCTTGCTTGTGTGTGTTCTGAGCAAGTAGAGGACTTTTGTTGTTTGATATTTTGAAGGAAAATGCTGTTTGTAGAATGCCTAAAGAGGTTATCTGTTGTAAGATTCATGTAAAGCTGTGCCTTTTTATCCCCTAGCCCACACTGAAAGTTATATTTACTCATATTTTGGTGAGAAAGCAAAGCAGTGTGTGTGACCTCGGCGCCGCATGCATCCTCTCGCACTACAGTTTCTTGTGTTTCTCGATGGGGGAAGTCTATGCATCGTTAATCAAGTCTGTCTCTCACAGTGGTGGGTTTTACTCAGTAGCGGGGATGGAGGGAGGAGGGATGGGGGGGTGTGAGAGAGATAGTCCCAGACTTGACCTTCCTCGGCGATGCTTGCACTAGCTGTGCGCAGGCAGTGCTGCACCGCTGAGACGCAGCCTCCTCCACGGTAACCAAAGGTTTCACAGGATTATCCTCGGGACGCCTCTGGAGAGGTTGTTGCTGCTTTTACTTTTCAAACAATATTGCTTGCAATGCAATATTCGTTTAGATACTTCTTCTGAGGAGATTTGACATCACGTGAATGGTAAAGCTGGGGGAGAGCAAGCGAGCAGCAGAATTCATGTATTTCTGTGCAGGGAAGCATTCATATGAACATGCCTTGGTATAGTCAGTGAAGTGCACTCAGGGCTAGCCTTGCCTCTTCTCACAGAGTGTCAATTAGGGAGGGATTTGAATGGACTGAAGTGGAGCCTCCAGTGAGGGGGGTGCTGCAGAGAAGGAGACATGGAGACGGGAGGGCAGGCATTTAAACAGACAGACTGAAAGACAGACAGAAGGAAAGACAGATGACAGACAGACAGAAGGACAGAGAAGAAAAGAAAGACAGAAAGAAAGAGATAGGCAGACAAATGGGCACACAGGCAGACAGAAAGATGGAAAGACAGAAAGAAGGTTAGACAAAGAGAAGAGCAACATGGCTTGGAGCGTATTTATAGATTCACACGTGTGCACCGATGAATCTCCGCTGGTTCCACGCATGGGGCCTCATGCTGTGTTTCGTCCTCAGCATGACTGATTGATATGACTCATTTACTGGCTGCAGAAGGCTGTTAGGACCAACAGGCTGTGAAAAATGAAGATATCCTAATGAGGACCAGATAAGGCGCACAGCACAAGTTTGGATGATTCGATCTGATTATGACCATAAAATGCTGTCACTCCTAATGGATAATGTTACAAAAGCCCTCTAATTTAACAAGCACCCTTCCCTCCAGCTACAATAGATTGAGATGTAATTGAAACAATTAGAGGCGGAGGAGGTAGAGGGCTCGCTGGTCGCGGCTAGGAAAGGAGAAGGAGACGCAGAGAATTCTCCGGCATCCCTCTGCTTCTCTCAGCTCTTCAGCTTGAATGACCTCTGAGTCAATTGTCCCGATTTGTGTTTCTATTCCTCCATTTATTTTAATTGAATGAAAATATCAGTCTGCACAGTTCTCTCTTTATTAGTTTCAGTGGGAAAATCCATTTCTAGTCCACATACTTTGCTCTGTCCATCATACTGGAAACACTTTCAATTAGCACAACTTAATAAAATTCAGGCTGCTGGCAAGCAATGATGGACTCCAGCTTGTTTATGTAAACATGTCAGCGGCTTCATCGCCAGCCTTTAAGGGGCGCCCACTCTCTTTGACCCCCTTGGCCGATGTCACCTTCCTCTCGCCTCCTATCACGGCACCATTTCAGCTTCATTCTGCTTAATTTTATATGTTAATTGCACTCTGAGGCCTCCGCTGTTTGGTGTTAACCAGCGGTACAGGATTTAGACTGTGTCTTCTTCAGCAAACTGTGAGGTGAGCCAAGAAGTGCCTTTCAGCTGAGTCAAGCCTCCGAAGGAGACATCTGCGTGGGCACAATGTTCATTAATATCTAAAAACTGTGAAAAATATGAAGATGGGGGGGCATTATCTTGAACCACAAGATTGAGTGTTGCACACCTTCGTTCCCTGCTCAACTGCGGGGGCGCCGCTGTATGTGTGAAGAGAGGATGTCCCCATAGCAACACAAACACAGCGGTGGTGTTTGCAAAGACAGGGGAAGCAGGATGCGCGGGCCAGCAACCGAATGTAAAACAAGAGCTTTACACTGAACACATGTCTGCCTCCGAGTCCTTCCCGGTGCCATGCGATGGAAGCAGAGAGGCTCTTGAATCAGTCACAGCATGTCGGTGGCAGCAAGATGACCTCATCCAGCACTGCTAGATTTTTTCCTTATTTTATTTCTGGCTCTGCCTAATTAATCTGGGCACTCTGGTTGGCTCCTGACAGCAGGCTTGTAAAGTAAGATTTGTGCACTGCTCATTATCATTGATGAAGTGGAGTGTCAGTGGTGCCAGGAAGCTCGGCTGGTCGGGGCTGATGTGGGTGAGCTGGTGGTAGGAAAGTCGTCAACCCAGTCACTCCTGTCTCCGCTCAGACAGTCCCACTCCCAGATTAATTGCTCCCAGACCACTTTTGCGGTTGAATTGAATTGTAATGATTCATAAGGAAGTGTAAAGTGTCTGATTGTATGTGGATGTGGAGGCGGCTGGGATGATCTCCGGGGTATATCCTGCAGATTTACTTGTTTAGCCTTTATAATGGAGGGGAGGAGGAGTTAAATTAATTTTTAAACTTTGCAATACTATTCAATTTATCCATATGTTAACAACTGTATTGTAAAATTACCCATGATGCTAGTCATCCATTTTACATTAACAAGATACCTTTTATTCACTTTTCATCTTGATCATAAAGAAATGTTATTTTTTTATTGATAAAATTTTTCAGACTTGTGATTATGTGCATTTTTATGTATGTATCTGATAATATTCCAGATGCAATTCCATTTTTTTCTTTTTTTCAATTTTCCAAAATTCACTGATGTTACATTAGGCCTCAAAAAGACTCTGATTCACAGTTCTGTTGTATTGCTCTTTATCATTATACAGTATTGTTGAAAACAGAGCTTGAACTGTAGAAACATAATTTTTCTTACACGTCGTGACACAACAGACCTCAAACCTCAGCAAAATTTCATCTTGGATTTTTTCATATTTTGGTTTATTATTTCCCATGTTTTCATTTAATTGTACATTTTTACTTTTTAATATCCTCGGAAATACTTTGTTTAAGCCCCCTTTGCACATGTCATTCCCTACATATCTAAGTAGTTTATTGTATTTCTTTTGCCATAATGAGCGGTCTGGTATGTATGATTTAGGGGCATATATTTGCAGAAATGGTATTTAAAATCAATAGCAATGAAAACAAAAAACGTTGTGTTCTTATTACCTTAGAATGAGCTGTTTATATATGGAGCAGGTCCTCCTCCACAGAGTCATTTTTGTTCTACAGTAGCTCAGCATAGACAAATCTAACACTGACTCTAGAAAGGTGTTTGTGTTTTCACGGTGGCCATCATAGTTCTCCTACATGCTTGGCACACAGGAGAAGTGTTATTTCAGCAAACTCACCACTAGATGCCACTAAATCCTGCACACTAGGCCTTTAATAGAAACATTAAATACTCATCGCTAAATACAGTGAGACAATCATGTTAACACAAAAAGAGTTCAACACAAGCAAAAAAACTCGTGATGCATTTTCTTTCAAAGCAATGTTACATGGTGTAATCAAAATCATTTTAATACAATTCAAATCCATTTTCAGGGAACAAAAACAGGTGGTTTAACCTGGCAGATGGAATGGGTAAAAGCAAATTGCAAAGCCTGCTTGTTGACTTGTGATTTTAATGTGATGTTAGAAATTATACTGATGTTTGTTCCAAGGTATCTGAGGTCGGTGGCATCAGGGGCCTGATCAGTTTAGATGTGGAGCTAAAACCAAAGAGCAGCCAGCATGGCTCGGCTAGAGGATCTGAGGCAGCGCACTGAGCTCAGGGGGGCTTAAAAGGTCTGAGAATTTGTTGTACATGCAGATGAGAAATGCCTCGCCAAGGTTTTCTGGTGGCATTGGCAATGACTAATATGGCCACACAAGGCTAAGGTGAAGAGGAGTGAATGTGAACAGATGGTGATATATAGAGCCAGAGAGCCTCTATTTAGGTGGACCAGCCAGTTCATCTCAGACATATTGATCGACACAATTTACTCTCTTTACTCGGAGGATTATGGCTCTGTAGAGTAATATAAAGGTTTCCTGACATGTCAATCAGCTGTCACAGCAAATTCCACCGAGCAGACTTCAGCCTGTCACTGAGATGGGCTCTCCAACTCCCCCACGAATCAGACAGGCTGCATGTCTATCACCAAGGGTTCTTGGAGGGCATAAACTCTCTTTTTTCCATTTAGGAATGATATTGATACTGTGGCTTTCTAGCATCTCTCTTGTTTGTAAAATCATCGCTGTGGCCACTGCTGTCCAAGTGGTTATCTTTACCCTGCCCTGTGCTCCTGTTTGCGTGTGTAACTTGGAGTGATTTGGATCATAAAGCAGCACTGTGCAGGCACATCTGCTTGAGATGCATGTTTTCAGTGGCCTCTTTTTTCCCTCCTGACCTCCGAAAATGACTCCTTTGGCAGGAAGTGTGCATGTAGGCAGGCCAGTGGCAGGGCATCGATTCCATGGTTGGATTTATTGTTGAATCCCTCCGTTTGGATGAGAGGCTCTGACCTTGCCCATCTCAGGTGGGGAGAGCTGAAGCCTTACTACCCATGGGCTGTAGAGAAGTTATTAAAAACTCCATTACCGCCATTCAAAGGTAGACATAACTCACAGTGCGGATATAGAGATGTCAAAACAGAGATTGATCTGAGAAAGAAGTGTAACCCAGAGAAAACTTAAGAAAGGTAGAAAGAGTGCCAGGACTGAAATACTGATCTTTAGACATCAGTCAGAGGCCGGATGGATCTTTCAGCTACACATCTATCATACCCTTTTTCAATAACCCCTCTCTGTCACTGTGTAGATCCTGAAGGAGTTTAAGGATGAGGACTGGAACATAGGCAATATCGTCCACACACTGATCAACAGGCGCTATGGAGAGAAATGCATTGCCTATGCAGAAAGTCATGATCAGGTAGGTTATCTGCTACAGTTCATTGTGTCAGTGTAGTCTGCATTATCTTTCTGTGGGTCATAAAACATAAGCTGCCTCTCCAGGCTCTGGTTGGGGATAAGACTCTGGCCTTCTGGTTGATGGACAAGGAGATGTACACCAACATGAGCTCTCTGACTCCCATGACACCCGTCATCGACCGCGGCATGCAGCTGCATAAGATGATCCGCCTCCTCACTCATGGTCTGGGTGGGGAAGGCTACCTCAACTTCATGGGTGAGTTATAATGGCAGCACACAGAGAATCTGCCCCTACAGTTGCCTAGGAATTATACTGTACACTAAAATAAAAAATATTTAGCAGTCAGTTAGAAATGTTGTATAAACATTGTACTTGCAGATCATGATTTTTGATGGCGTCTCAAGGCATATTTCAAAGTTATTATATCTATTTATCCTTTGACAGAAAATGTATCTAGGCAAGGCAGCTTTATTTGTACAGAACATTTCATACAACAGGAAAATGCAAAGTGCATTACAGAGCAATAATATATAAAACATATTAAAGGATAGAGACTTAAAAAAGAGTAAAGAGAAAAGATATAAAGGTGAACTTAATTGCTAAATGATGTACAATTTAAAATAAAATCACCATCAAAAATAGCAAAAGTGCAGACAAGAGGTTAAAAAGATACAAGGAGACTGATAAAAAGATTATATAAAATGATCAAGTTTAAAAATAAGTTTGCAGTCATAACCTGGTTGAGTAGGCAGTGTGAAAAAGGAAGGATTTTACCTCTGACTTAAAAGTGGTCAGAGTCGGGGCTTGTCTTACATCATCTTGGGATGGTCAGTGGAACAATAAGCTCTCAGCAAGCGAAAATGACATTTTTTTTTTTTCTCTCTCGAGTATCAGAATATGCTGTTATTCTCTGATGCATATAACTGTAAATTAAATATATGTTTTTTTTAAACCAGTAGTCAAAAAACAAGACAATATATACTACAAACTACTAAGTGATTTATTTGAAAGAATAATAGACATATTAAACTGTAATGAAAATAAGCATTTGTTGCAGCCTTAATATGCTGTAATTATACATTTTCATGGATTGATTTCATTTACATATATTCCAATTAAAAATTCCAACCCTGTCTCCTAGAAATCATGTTTTCATGCTGCTAAACTGCTTTCTTAATTACATTGTTGTGGCAACATAATCTCTGCCTGAATTATGTTCATACAGCGTTCCTCTCAGGTGACAAAACACTACATTCTTGTAACGCTTGGGCTCCCCATGAAGGTTGTTAATAACAAAAATGGCTGTTCAAAGTGCCTGACTTTGACACCAGATTCCTATTTTAAGTTTAGGCAACAAAAGTTCTTTGGAAAGGTTGTGAAAGGTTTGGTAAATGTTAATTAGAATAAATGTAAATGAATCACATTTCCCTCAAAAACATATTTCCCGTTTGAAAATTAGTTGTATATAATTGTAATTTCTAGGAGACAGTGCAGCAAATTCAGGCATAAAATGGACAAAATGCAAAGAATTTAGCTCACAATATGCATACTGTATAATCATGTTGTTTAGGCTTTTGCATCATATTGCTTTGGCACAACATATTGATTTGCATCGCATTACTTCTCATTTGATCATACCATTTGTAATAAAGTCCTGTGATCAGGTCACAATAATTCATCGTACATGACATTGAAAAGTCAAGAAGCAACCAAGGTCGAGATTGTGAGGCAACATCCTTGCTTTTTGGTTCATTTTTTGTTAAATGAGTCGAGGGGAATCAGCTCAGATCCCTCTCATGCACTTTATTCCTCCTGAGTTTGAACCTCTTCCCTCAGGTGAACGCAAAAAGCCCTCAGTGTTCACCAAACAGATATAAATGTGCATGTATTCTACTGTCCATCCGAGTCCTCCACGGGCAACAGGCAGAAACAGGCTTCACTATACATTTTTAATTGATGAGCTCTCCCTTCTGTGTTCATTTGCACTGCGGCCCAGGGTGTTATTTCTGTAGTTAAGCGTCATTTATTTTTGTCCCTATCAATATGTCATATCTTTAAGACTCACAACTGATTTTACCTTTGCAATTATAAAAATATCTTAATTCATAAAGGCTTGAAATACCTTGAAGTAGAAGTTGTCACTTGTTTTCCATTTGGGGTAAAGTGCTCAGTTATTAGATTTGTTATATTTCTTTCATGGATATGTCTCTGGAGTAGCTCGTGACCAGTGAGTCAAGGCTGATGATAAGCATCAAAGGAGCCTTTTGAAGTGGGGTTGACATTAATACTCACTTTCTCCAGCTGATGGTGAAATACAGGACAAAAGCTGTCTAAGATCAGATAGGTTCCTTATTTTTTCAAATTGACTCTAATTCTCAGTCACTGTTGAGATGCTTCTCATTTTCAACACACCATCTGAGCTGCGGCGTGCTTTATCAGGGCCTGCTGGTGTAGATAATAAAGTGATAATTAATGATGTTGTAAGTTGACCTTGCTTGAAGGGAATGTGTTTCCTTGGATGTGCCGCTGTCTGGCTTAATGTAAATACAGCCTACACTTGTGATCCACAGCATTGTAGCTCCACCTGGTGACTAGGTGATCCGGTTGATTTCTAAGTCCAGACAAAGTGTCCATGCTACCTTATCACTCAGTATGCACTACAATGCCCAGTCTTACTTGATGAAAAAGAGTGAAACGCCCTGTGAATTTCTGCGCAGTGGACTGATGTGCGAGGGGAAAAGAAGCACAATCAAAGCAGCTGTTCTCCGTGGACAATCATAACAGGCCAGCTCATAATGAACAGGATGTCAAAGAACTGACCCCATGTGGGTACGTGAAGGACAGTTGATAGTAATTATATCTGATTCTCTGGCGAAAGCTTAGCTAAAAGGCACACTCTGCTGTACTCTTGGTGCTTTATCTCCCATGGATTTTAGGTACCGCATTTACTCTCAGCCAATCAGTGCAGCTTCATAATCATTAAGACTTGATATGGTGAGTGGAAAACAATACTTGAAATGTTAATTGTTTAATAATGTTTTCATTAAAAGCCAATCACTTATGTTTTGTCAAATGGACTTAAGTGTGCAGTCAAGCCTTAATCCATATTTTTTGTGCATCTTTTATCAAATTTATAATCACAAAGCCCATAAATGTATATAGTAGCAAACGGACAATCTCTTATAAGTCTCTTGTTTCAGTCGATGACTGATTTAGGAAGCAACCCATTAAAGGAGGCTCAAACTAGTCAATGCATCGGCTTCCTCCAGATTAAAATGATTTCATCTGGCTAAAAAAGGCAATAATTAAAGAGCATGACAAGAGCATGGTAGTCATTATAGGAGCAGCGTTTCTTTTACAAAGCTAGAAATAACAATATCATAACCAGAAAGCTTATACTCTTATTTTCTTTATCCAGTTTCTGTTATCATTTTAGTAAAATGTGTATAACGGTCTTGTCTTAGTAATAATATGTATGCATGGACACATTACTGAATGCAACTTCAGGGCACAGGCCCCGGGGCCCAAAGTGTCAGGGGCCCCCTGGCTTTCACTTGCAAAATGTCATTCAAATAAAAACATACTGACTATGAAGAGACTGAAGAGACTCAGTGACCACAAAGAGACACATAAAGACCACAAGATGATGCAAAGGAACTGCAAAGAGACACAAAATAACTTAAAAACGGACTAAACAACTACAAAGAGACACAAAACAGCCTCAAGGAGACACACACTGACCAATTAAGACATACAGTTTCCTCAGAAAGACACAAAATTGTGCCCAAGAGACCAAAACGACTGCAGTGAGACACAAAACTACCACAATGAGACACACAATCATTACAAAAAGACACAAAATGACTAAAAGAGATTCAAAACAACCACAAGGAAACTCATAATGGCCACAAAAAGCTGCATAATGACTACAAAGACACACAAACCACCACATAGATGGTGTTTCTGGCTCCTATGTAGGAGAGATGGCGGGGCCCTTCCAGCACATCTTTGCTAAGGGGCCCATTGTATCATAATCTGCCCATGAACAAACAATATATTGAACTTTGTACACTCTATTCATTTGATCATTCTTCCCATTTGCCTCCCCCTGTAAACCCTTGCACTTGCATCTTTTCTCTGTTTTATCCAGAAAGTAAATCAAAATTAGTGAGTCACTAAAATGATACTGAGATATGGGTCTCAATTATAAATACATCTATTCTGCCTATATATTCACTTTAAATTTGAACTGAAAAATGTGTTTAAAAAATCCTTCCAAGTTCTATACCTGTCTTATTAGAGTCAATGTGGAAATATGTCTCTCATTGTCTTATAAAATATGCCCTTAATGGTGATCTTGCTTCTCCTCCTTCTGGCTCTGAGCAGTATTTAAACCTCCAGATCAAAGATAATTCTTCTTACCGATGAAGTTCTCTCCAGTCTGGACTAGAAGCCTTTCATTACCACTATTACTGCACAAACTTATGGATGCTCTGTCAGACATGTTACTGTCCTCCAACCCTCTGAGTTGTCTAATTTCTTCAAAGGGCCAATGAGGATCCAGGAGGCTCTTGGTAGTTATGTAACTCAATCGCAATCCTTGTTCAAACAGACACTTATGACCCTTCCATTTTTACTTTTGTATAAACCTTTCACGTATCAGCTAATTTGTTAGGTTTTGTTTGCAGGTGTTGTATAATAGAAGGACAAACTCTTCTGTAGGATACACAGAGCAGTTCCAGAGAACATGAAAAGAACACAAATAATGTATAATTTAAAGTTCCTTCTTAAAATGACTGCTTCACAATTATAGCTAATTGTGCTCACTCTTAAATCAGGGTTTGCAGAATTATGCAGTCAAATAAGGCAAACCTGCAATTTAAACTTTAATTAACCCCATTTTGTCAAGTAACGCTCAGTGGTTCAAAAAGATATGGAAAGAAGACCAGTATTAATGAAACAGAAAAGGAATATTGTTCTTTTTTGAGATCTGCTGTCTGGGTGACTAAAAAATGGTGTTATCATCTTTTTTTAAAAGTAATAATGGATGAAAGTTAAAAAGAAATTTTCATAAAGAACACAAACTCTGAAAACTGAAAAAAAAAGTTTCAAAATCTACAAAGCCATACCGCTCTGAGGTTCATCCTTGAGAACTTTCCAAAGTGCAGGCCATCGGGCAAGCATAGGGACAAAGAAAATCAAGTGGATCTGAGATGACATGCCGTGTCAATGGATCAATGACGACAGAGTCATTTAGTCAGTGCTGAGCAAGAGCAAATTGTTTGAGCAAGCAAATCAATTTGAAGTGCCTAGCCTAGAAAAACCCATTTATTTACTCATGACCAATAGCAAACACCACACAGCAAGAGGACAGAGGGAGCATCCGCATTTGAGATGCTGAGAGATGGATACTGTAAGGGATGTTGGAGTGTCAATGACATTAAAGTGCCGAGTGGCGTGGCAGTAATGAAACGCCTCAGTGGTTTTATCATTACATCAGCAGGGACAGAATGGAAGCGCTCGCACTTCCTGACTTTCAGGGCTCACGGAGACTTAAGATAACCTTGCAGATTCACTGTCTAAATTATTGAGTTGAAAACTTCTCCCTCCGTATTCATGAAGTGCTACAATACAACAGGCAGGCATTATGCTGCGGCCTTGGATGGTGAATTGAAAACCAGCACTCCCTCTTCATACATTTCAAATAGATAATCTCACCGAGAGCTAACTGTGCTCTTAGGCTCATGGTTTTGGATGAACAAGGCATTCTCACCACTGCTTTTAGACCAGTAATGTTTATTTAATGTGCAAACTGGGAGTGGGAGTGTACATTAACGCAGTAACAAGAAATCAATCTAGCAAGTGCAAATAATCATTGCATCATGTTTGCCGTTTTTTTTCCCCCTGCACTGCACATGAAGCCCTCTGTGACTCTTGTCTTCCCACCCCTTCTGATTCCCTCATTGATCTTCCTTTGCCAGAATCCCTCCAATGGAAAACACATTGATCCTTGGCTCCTTCTTGTGCTGCTAATTAGTGAGGGGACTGTGTCACTGTCAGGCCCTTATCTGATGCAGGGCTGTGTAGAGGAGTAATGGGATGTGCCAGCTGAAAAGCTGTCTGACATAACCTTGTGTAAACATGGTTGCCCCCCATTAATCATATCGTTATTGGAACCACCATAAATTTAAGCGTCAACCTTATCCAACAAACTATTAGTTATTTTTTTCACCCTTTGGCATGGGCACAAAATCTGATTGGCACTTCTTAAAATAAACGTGATTTTATTTTCTTATTTTGGAATTTTGCCCCTGATTTTTTATTGGTTGTGATGACAGGTTATTTTCAGAATATATAATATAATCTGCAGACAAACTTCCATATGTTTATATGAAAACTGATATAAAATTAATAAATGTAATTAAAATGAATTCATAATAAAATTGCAATAAATGTATTTATTTTGCAAATAAGACAGTGTGTCAGTCATGTAAGCTGCTCTTTGAGGCTTTATAGGCCCAGTGGTGGTTTGTGCTAAATGCTAACTTCAAATTTGATGGCAATCCATCAAATAGTTGTTGAAACACTTCACTCAAACCCACAGATGTAAGCCAGCTGGTGGCAGTAGAGTCAAATTCAGAGGATAACTGAAGTCATTCATCTTCTGGACACCATGAATGTTTGTACCGAATTTAATGGCAATCCATCCAGTAGTTATTTAGATATTTCAATCTTTAACAAATTGGTGGACTGATACACCAGCATTGCCATCCCCAGATCCATGCTGCCATATTACAGCTAAAAAAACCTCCTAATTGTTTTTTCCTCTTGAAGGATAGCTGTGGCTGATTACAATTTTGGGGTATTACTTTTGTAGATGTGGCACTCAGTCCTATCAGTAATAATAAAATTGCACTCAAAAAGTTAATTTCTGAAATGAAAGCTAAAACGAACTCCAGGGGGTCAAGAAACATGAGAAGTCTGGTCATACAGGCTTTACACAAACCCTCAGGTTAGCCAGACTTGTTTGGAAGAAGCAAACAGTAAAACTATTAGCTGTACTTTGGAAACATCCATCCCATTTTACAGACTGACTTCCTGCATTAACTGTGAGCTACCTTCTTTTTATTGGTTGTGCGTGTGATTGTTAATTTATGGTGGCCTTACATTAAATTACTTTTCAAGCAATTTCACTGTTGCAGGCAAATTTCTTATGTCAGAATAAAATCATGAGTTTTATTTCAGTTGGTTCATAAGTCAGTCCAAGCTGTGTTAAGCTAGTCTTTTTCTTGTCTTGATGTTCCTAAAAAAACTAAAACATGTTTGATATTATAAGTTTTTAGTTCAAGTTCAATGATGTAAACATTGACAACAACCAGTAGCCGTGCACTCTCCAGCACCAAATAACAAGCGGCAAACTGGGTTGACAGTTAACATGGAGGGGACGCCAGGGAGGTGCGGAGTGAAAAAGAGTCTGTGTTTGATTCAACATTTATCTGATCCACAAAACAGCACTTATTTTAGTGAGACATCTTAATTTACTATACGCCTCTCATTTCCACAGTCTCCTCCCTCTATAATAGTGCAGCTGACAGTTAAAGCAACAAAATCCGAAATTGTAAGTTTGTAAATAAATATAGTTTATCTTTATGGATTATATTGATGCAGAATTGACAAGAATACTGTCAACATATAACATCTAGTATCTTGTGTTTCTGGTGTTATGTATCTTTGTGGACACATGAGGAATTGTTAATATGCCATATTTCTTTGAGTTTGGGGTAATATTTTCTACTAGGGGCAGGATGTGAAATAATCAAAAGGGATACAATAGAATACAATGTGATACAATACCATATGATACAATACAATGTGATGCAATGCGATATGATGCGATACGATGCGATACGATGCGATGCGATGCGATGCGATATGATATACTTTATTGTTCCCGTAGGGAAATTTATCTTGGACTCTGTTGCTGCATCTGTAAATGCCTTTCTCAGTCACAATAAGAGACATTACATACGAACAATAGCTGTACCAAATCACACCACTACATTGTACATAATCCAAATTGCACATACAAAATATTGCACGTAACACATATTGCACACACCACATTCTTAAAGTTGGTGGAGTTTGAATATAATTGTTGTCCTGCAAATAGTGACTGTGGAAGACCCCCAGTCTTTGCAAAATCTTAAAGTATATGACTAAAAACTCACTTTTGTCTTTTGATGAGACAGTGTGCCGGACTTTAGTCTTTTAAAAGTATTTTCAGTCTTTTCAAAGTCTCCTTGTACTTGGTAGGCATTACCTGCTATATAAAGTGGTTTAGATAATCTGGCAAAGTAGTTAGTTTGTTTACACCTGATCTCCCTGATATTGTTTTTCGACCCGTCTGACTTCATCGTTGTCAGACATTGTAAAAACTGCAATTATCCTTGACTGATTGTTTAAAAAACACTCCTTGAATATATTATACAAAAACTCCTCGCACTACTTTTTCACAGATAACAGTGCCCCAGATATATTATGGGACGCAAATGATGATTTTATTCGTGTGTATTGTGCTGAGAATCTATCATATTTCATCCTTGTTACCAAATATGCTATCTGGTTTATTTCACCTGTGAGGAGGCAGAGGAAGGTTATTATCATGGTGATTAATGCACGCATATGGGAGGAACATTGCCCTGTTATCGTGGAGGAGAAGGAAATGATTACCTAATGGAGGTGTGTCCAATGTGTTTCTTTAAAACTGCAATAAAAAGAAGAGTCAAAGGCTTCCGCGGGGCACTGAATCAACCTGTAGAGGAAATCAATCATCTCCACTAGACTTTATAAAATAATAACATTAGGAAACTGAATGTAAATACAGACAAAAGAGGCCGGTGCACTTACTCTGTTAATGAAGTGTAGCTCTTTTGAAAGCTTTTATCAAAGCGCCAGTCTGTGTCTGGGTGTGCTGTCTTGGACAGATTAGGTTGATTTTTTTTCCTCAGACCTCTGTATTTTTGTGCATATGTGTGTGTATTTGTGTGTGTACATGCCCTGCCTGCCCCCAGTATGCCACACACACACTCATAGAGCAAGAGGGTGATAAGGAATAGCTCATTAGAACCGAAACATTTTCACACTTTATAGTAAGTGTGAGCAAAATATATAGCAGTTCTGGGTACAGTTTTTTGTGGGGTGGTGTTCTTATTTGTGCAGGTCAAATCTGGGCCAGTCGATGAAGTCACATAACACTGAAATATTCGGAGCACAACATGGATTAACTGTTCCTTTATGCGTTCATTATTTTGCCCTGACTGTGTTCATGCCTTCAGTTCAGTTTCCTCAGGCTAAAATAAAAAAAATGATCCATTGTTTTTCTTTTGGACCTACTCAATTTAGGGTGCATGTTGACTTATTACAAACAAACCAAGAGCTGTAAACACAGTCACATGGATTGACAGGTAACTCATTCATTGGACAGTTTCGGTAACCTATTCTGCATCATCAGCACTACATAGGTCTGCAGGGAAAATCAAAACAACATTTATTTCAGTGACTAACCACAAGTGAGTACTCACGGGAGCTTAAAGTCTGTACTTATTTTCCCTGGTGGTCACAAACAGGTCACAAGGAGAAACAGATGGTCACGAGCAGCAGTCCAGACTGTAATAGGACTCTATTTGTCATAAATGACAAAGGAAGAGAGACAGCAGAAAGAGATGAGCCTTCTTGTACCACAGTATGGTTGGAAAAAATCTTTCCCGCAAAAAGCAAATAAATTATCCAAATTGTTTAGATTACCTTTTAAACCTGTGCAACTGTATCCTATCTGTTACCAGAGAGGCTACTGAGCCAAAGCAACAAAACCCTTTTTTCAGCTTGTTCGTTGCATCGGTTTGGTCAATGACATAAATGACAGTGTTCTCACCTTCCTGAAAGAACATGACCAAACACTTCAGAGTTTGTTTAAACCTTTGAAATCTGAACAAATTGGCTTGATTTCTTTCAAAACATGGGAAGAAGGCAATGAGCAATGAAAGAAGAAATTATTCAAAAATGTGCAAGAAATTTGTAAAAAAAAAAAAAAAGTACAAGAAAATTACCTGAAAATCAGTGTAAAAAAAAACCCCCCAAAAAACAAAACAAGGACATGACCTTGGAAAAATGCTTAAAAATATAATAATTCTGTAACATAATTTAAATACTGTATGTACTTATTATTATTATTTTTAAATCTAGTTTTTACCTATCTTTTGTTGTTTTCCCTATACAGTTTTCCCTAGATTTTTTGAAATACTTTTCTAATTCTATTAATTTCCTGCTATTTGTAGAACATTTCTCACAGAGTTGCTCATTGCCTTTTCCCCATGTTCTTGAAAGAAAACATGCCAATTTGCTCAGGGTTCAAAGGTTTAAGTACTTGTGACAGGTGTCTGAAAGCAGTGCAAGAAAATTGATGTTGCTCCAAGTTGCTAAGGGTTAAACCTCAGGAAACAAATTAACTTCTTAAAAAATCCCACATGGTGAGGTCCATTGATGTGTAGAGATTAGGGTGACCAGATCCCAACAAACTAAATATGAGACAAAGAGTTTGTTTGTGTGGGACAATGTGGTACCAATGCTGAGAGCTAGTCTAAAATTTTGATACAATGTCTGTATAGTTTAGAAAATGTTAGTAGTAATAAAGTAATAAAAAAAATTTAAAATCTGTTCTGCCCCTTAGCAGCCCCCCTTGCATTTTAAAAGTTACTCACCTTTCACAAAAAGCTCTCATAGAATCACCTTCCACCTGATTACCCAGTGATGAGTAGTTTCCAGGTCTTTGGATTAGGGTGCATTTCGTTTTCTTTTCTGGTAGTTTTTATTATATTACACTTAAATCTGCATAGTTTATGACTTTGTGGTGACTCACAATTTTCCTTGTTGGATGTAGCGTAGCAAAGGAGGTGCTAGATGTCAATCTAACGTCAGCTTTGGCTGCTCATTAAATTTCAAAAGAAAGCAAAACGCTTTTTGTTGATTTAGTTTGTGAGTTTCTTTACTGAGCATTTCTTCAGTCAACATCCACAATGTGTTAAAAACAATTTGCGGTTGTGGGAAACTCCACTATGCATTGCATTCTGGGACTACAGAGTCCGTTAACAGCGTACTCACAAACAAGCAGATTTCGTTTTCTGATATCAACACACTGCATCCTCCAACCTTGCTTATGATTCATGTGGTGCATGGAGTATGGACACAACTGAGGGTAGACGACACATGACACGTACAGTAACATTTACAGAATCTTCATGAATCTGTTGTCAGTGGCCTATGACATACAACCACCTCTTTGATGGCGTTTTGACGTCTGAACTGTGCATTACACATATTGATCCATCTGTCACTTTTTCTCCACCATAAAATGTTTAATACTTGGCTGTGGCTGCTCTCACTCACACCACCTACACATACTGTATGCAACACAGTGCAACACAGAGAGCACATTTCCCCAGGGCATGTCCAAAGTCATTCTGGGAAATGAAGGAACTCCAAAGTAGCATAGATGTTGTTGATCCAGACTGAGAGTGGATACACCAAAATAGTAAATTATGCATTGAACATCACATATTGATGCCTGACAATGAAATGGTATCTGAATGTGGCTTTTTTTCTCTCCTTGAGAATGAGCTCCCAGAGGTAATCACAAGGCATATTTCTTAGGTGCTACTTAAAGGGAGGAGCTTACAGCGCTGGGTTTGAGAGTATTCTTTTATGCCATTGCTCCCTCTTGACAGTTCTTGATAAGATGTGAATGCTACCTGAATCCAGAGAGTGCAATGCTTACTGTGAGTGCCTTTGTAAAAATAAAAAAAAGAAATCGTGTTTCTTTTCTTGAAGGAGGGCTGTCAACTTGTAGCATGTCCTTGACATCTTTCATTCAGCACAATCCTTTGTTTCATACTTGGCTTTTCAAGTGGGTTGTGAATGTAAAAAGTACCTAGTTTTCTATAGTGACTCTATAGTTCTCTGATTACAAGTGGGGCAGATTAGGCCCTATTATCCAGTGTAAACACAGGTGTAAAGAAACCTCCCAAGTTTCAATCAGTTCAGTTGAAAAGTTCTGTTCGACTGATCTCCAGTGAAAGAGACCATGTTTCTTTTTCTTTTCAATCATGCTTTTTATTATTTACATGAGAAAAAAAATCTTGTCTACAGCAACCTAAACCATGATCAATAGAGTTACATGTACATATAATGACAGATGACAAGATGGTAAACGTATATTAAAAACTACTCGTGAAAAAAGAAAGAAAATTAAAGTAAAAAAAACTTAATGATTAAATAAGATAAATGCGCAGGATAAATACAATGAACATACAGTGTGTTCAAGGCCATTTTAAGGCATGTTTATCAAATCGTAAAAAAAATCCATAAAGAATAAGATAAAATGATAATACTATAGTATATATATATATATATATATATATATATATATATATATATATATATATATATATATATATATATATATATATGAATAATTAAATAAAAATAGATAACAGAAAATAAACTAATACAAGTTTTAAATAAAATACTATACAAAGTCAATATGAAATAAACTATATTTGCAAAGAGACCCCATTTCTTAGTTTAAGATTCATGTTTCTGTACAAAGCTGACATTAACCCTGTGACCTAAGTGTACCGCACAACAGTTTTTACACACACACACACACACACACACACACACACACACACACACACATTCACATACACACACTTGTCCCAGTAATGATCTATGCTGGCCAGTTGGGCCTGTTGCACCACTGTCCTACAACAATTTCCCATGGTGCCTCGGTTTGTCTGTCGCAGCGCTGCCTACACCTGAGTCATTTCCACACACCCCAATATCGTTCTAATGCTGATTTAAAATAAGGCTCTTAGTACAATACACATTAGTAACCAAATATTCACTGTGTTTTGTTCAGTATGTGTTTAACAGTATGATTGTGTGGTTGTAGAGCAGTGACGGTGGAAAGCCAAGGAAGACTCTTGGAATGGGCTGTTTCTTCCTCGAGACTGTGAGGAGACCGTGGAGGTTGACACTGTAGGTAGTTCTTCTTGCGGCAGCAGAGAACTCACAAGAACGCCATCGTCTTTTTGCTTGCGGGCAGTCATGCCTGCCAGACATATGAGGTGCTGACTTGCGGCCAGGGCCATGACACAGCCCACAGCAGCTTTAACATCCCCTGTGAAATTGCTCATTTGCCTTGCTAAGATGGATACAAAAAACAACTCAAAAGTCAAAAATGAGAGCCTTAGCCTTAAAGAGAGTCCTGTCATGATGCCTCACATTTCTTGAGGCACTGAAGTGATGAATAATGGCTCGAAGGTGCCCTCAAGGGCCACAAGGGTCTCAGGCACAAAACACTGGGAAAGTTTCACCAACCTTATTCACTCATCAGCATCTCAGAATGGGAAGGACAAGACGGCATTGTCTTCAGTCTCGCCAAGAAAGTGTGGAGTTGTCTTCATCTGCTAACACAGCACAGGGATCTGGAAGGGGACAAAGGGCAGCCTTGCCGAACTGCTGCCATACTACAGAGCAGCATGCCTCACTGTGATTGCACTGGAGCTTCATCCATAGTGAATGTGGGAAGCAATTATAGCACTGCTGCCTTCTTGTCATTTGATGACAAAGACATGTGGTCCATACACTCTGGCTGGTTGTTGATCCCAGTGGTAGAATGCTCAGCACTGAGGGGATACTGGTGAGCAAACCAGAACAGGAAGGAGTAAAGAAAAGTAGATGAAGAACAGCGTCATTACTTCCCTCACACTAGCCCCGTTCAGACTTGCTGAGCACACTCAGTGTGGGCAAATTCAGCCTGTGAAAATGCAGACTGGCTATTTCTGGGAGTGATTATCAAAGCCTGTCCATTCCAGATCTGCAATAAAACAGCTGATCTTCTTATTAACTAACAAAATAACCAAGATCATCATGCCAAATTGATCCAAAACCACCCACAGCATCATTTATATACACAGTATACTTTTTTTCTATTCAACAGAAAATTCATACCAATTTTCTGTTTGAGCAAGGTAATACTCCTCCCTCAAAGGCAAGGCTGAAGGTTTTGATTCAACAAAGGAAAGGAGACAAATAGGAAAAGGGGTTTTGGGGGCTCCCACAACATTTTGAGCCTCAAATACTTAATTTTCTGCGTTCTGGTGGATCTTCATGCACCAATTTATGCTTTTCTCTGTCACTTTATGGTGGAAATGTCTTTAATTTTGTAAAATAAAAGTAAAATTTGCTTGGGACAAATGCACTTGTTCTAAAATAATGAGGTGGACATGTGCCTTGCTCTCCCTCTACACGTACTCAAAGGAGTTTTGTTATAGCCTCCATTTCTTATTTGTGATTTGTGACCATCATATCTTGGAAATTAACGGCCACACTGTTGTAAAATTTAATGTGTCGATTCACGCTCCCACGAGCAAGAAGTTTAATAATTTTGGTGATCTTTTGACCTTATCTCAGACGCTACCATAAGCAATTTTAATAAAACAAAACAAAAAAATCAAATAAAATTTTACTAGTAGGAGAAATAATCTTATTTGCTTTGCCTACCTTATGACCTCTACTGAAGCACCATCATTACAGAAAGCTTCTCATCTCATGGCCTGTTACTAACAGCCACAAAGTCAGCTGTTCTTATTAATTCTCCCATGATGTCAGAGACTCATATTACCTGTTTGCAACTTCATTTCTTGATAAACTTAGATATGACATCTTTGATATATTAAGAGATGTTTCAACTATGTTGGAAGCCAGTGTGTTGATGTGGGAGCACTATGATAATCAGGGGCTCAGTGTGATAGTATTCAGAGAGAAAAGCACAAAAAATAAGTCAGTAATAAAAAATTGTCATTTGAAATGTCAGTTGATTACATAACAAATTCCCTTCTAGAGATATATAGCTATAGTGAAACTGTTTTTTGTCTAAATACTGCACTGGCTTTTTTACAAAGTAAATTTAGCAGATAGATTTAGCAGAAAAGAATATATTTTCACTACTTGGCCCCATGAATTGTTTTAAAAAAAATATTTGTAACTAAAATTTGATGAACAAGGAAAAACTGTAGTCATAATTTACATGACAGCTTTGAAAATGAGTGCCATATGTCGCTGTGGAGTATTTCCTCTCTGCAGAAACACTTTAAATTTTGACCCTTTTTTTTCTGCAAACAATCAGTCAATAAAAACAGAGCACATAAACACAACAGGTTCAGGTCATTGTCTGTCCATAGTTTAAAAACTCAGTTATTTTGTTGAGTTGAGGATACTGATGGCACTTGGAATGGAGGACTTCTTCATGAGAAGTACTTGAATCATACAATATGCAGTGTTTGACTTTTTACACAGTTTTATAGCTAAACACACTATAGGTCGTGCGCTCAGTGAGATGATTTGCAGGGGAAATATTGATACAGGAATTGCAGATGCACAGTGAATGTGTAGTGTACACATTCCTCTTGTTGGAGTGCTGGGAAGAAAATCTTCCTTTGACTGCCAGTGTTGCAAGTCTGAGGTGTAATTTTCTCCTTTACATTTCAAGTTCAGCTGTGTGGGAGGCTTGTTATTCATGCAGATGTCACAAGAAAAGGCTCTCTCTCTTTCCTTCTCTTCTTCTTTTCTCTCGCTTTGCTTGTCTTTGCTGCCCTAATTCCTCGGCAAGTGCTGCAGTGAGCTCGTTCTGTTGGCAGTCCATGCCTCATTGTTTGTTACTTCTTTAACACCTACATAATGTATTTCATTAGAATCTGCTGTCAGTCCCTGTCCGTTCCACTTCATCCCATCACTCTGATTTTTTTTTTTTTTTTTTTAAGGAGGTAGGGGCTCTTAGCACCAAATAAGCAACTAGCCTGTATTCTTCTTCTTCTTCTTCTTCTTGTCATGCATCTTCCTCTGTCTCTTGTGTGTGTTTCCTCCTCTGCCGGGAATTCAATTATCCTGGCTGTTGTTTTATGATGTTGTGGTGACATCCGATGACGGATTCATTATCTCATCTCCTGCCGTGACAGCATTGTAGCAACAGGACGGCTGTTTCCTGCATTTCAGCAGTGTGCATTCAGCTTTACATCTGGACTGTATAACTCTCTCCACATTGATTCTGCTCATGGGAAGTTTTTACTGTGGCCCTTGCTGGCTTTAACTCTCAATTAAAAGATGTTAGGAAAAATGAATAATCCTCTGGAGTAGTTACATTAAAAGTACAATAGTTCTGATGACTATGAGAAGGCAGAATAATTCACAAATATAGTTAATGCTTTGATAAACATGAATTAATCACCACTTTCAGTTTTTGTGCCTATTTGCGTCAGACGTGTGAAAAGTCCTCTGCAGTTTCTCCTCATTTCCATTACTGACTTGAAGTTTGCACTCCATTATTGAGGAATAATGTATAATTATATCCTGGTGAATTATATTTGCATATGTTTGGTGAAAAAGAGAAAGTGGGATTTATTTGCAGTGTTTCCACTTGTGTTGGTGTTGTGAAAGGGCAGGGTCCTTGATGACAGGAAGGTTGGCACCAAGGAAAATGTTGCAAAAGCATTTTGTCTGATCAATATGGAAAGTACCAACCTCTGCTGGGGGGTGAGGAGAAGGTCGCAGACTAACGCCAACTCTGGTCTCTTTGATGTCTGTCTTTTTTCTCTTGTTAAAATGCACAAAACCTGAAAAGAGGCTTTATGTAGCACAGCACCATAGAGTATGCTAATTTGCAGCGACTGTGTGCCTTTGCCTTCATTATGTACATTCTTTAACAAAGCTCTCTGTGTTGCAGGGAATGAGTTTGGGCATCCTGAGTGGCTGGATTTCCCTCGAGAGGGGAACAATCAGAGTTACCACTATGCCCGGCGGCAGTTTAACCTCGTGGATATGGATCACCTCCGCTACTGTCAGCTCTACGCCTTTGACCGCGACATGAACCGTACCGAAGACAAGTACGGCTGGCTGGCTGCCCCACCTGTAAGGACATCACACGCTCACCGTACAGTAGTCTTTGTGCACACACTCTCAATGACAAAAGCACTTAAAAATACAATGTGACATAAACTATTGTTTAGTCACATACAGGATATTTAATAGCTTCTAGTGTCCCAGCCCAATGTGCATAAATTATTTAGCTCATAAAAGATATCTTTTTAAAGGAATAAATGTATTTCCAAGCCAACATCTTTACACACCTGCCTGTTTCCACATTGAAGTTCTCAGGCAGGTGGAGATAAATGCACCATAAAGAGAGTTCATTTTGGAGATGTCCTGTTTCACTGGCTGCTGTCAAGGTGAACAGTAATAGATTTTACTCTCATTCTGCAGCCTCTCTCTTTGCCTACATTCCAAGCCTATGGGAGAAAAAAAATTATGTTTTTCTCTTGAGGGGCCGGTTACAAAGTAATGGGATAATGCAAATGGAGAGTTTGGCTAAATTGACAGGGATTAGAAGTGAGTCTCTGTAATTGATTCAAAAATACTCTCCCTCACATCCCAGAGAATCTTAGAGCTACTTCACCTTGGTGCGTTACACTCAGACCTGCGAATTTCTCCTCGACAGACAGACAGACAGACAGACAGACAGACAGACAAATGCAGGACATGTATCAGAGAGCATAATTAGAGACATGTCAGGTTCACAAGTATCATTTCTGTATATGGGGCTCTCAATCAGAGGGGCGTTCTGACTTACTGAAACCTCTTACAATGTTTAACAAGCGTATGAAACAGAGTGTTGGAGGTGAGGCAAAGGAAAAGTAGAGGCATGCTGATTTCTGAGCTCCCTTTTTGGGGAAAGGGAGGGAATACTGATCCCAAAGGATGCTACTGGCTGGGAAGATGCATACATTTGGCAACAGTGCTAACCTGCTACACACTGAGTGCTGTTTTTCATTGCCTTTGATATGAGAAATCATGTAGTAAATGCCAGTTCTACAATGCAGACTTAAGACATCATCTGATTTTGTTCTTTCTTTGATTTATTACCTTAAATCAAATGTAAAATGATTCGGTAAGATTATATAATGCCATTCTGAAGGTTGTCATTGTGTGTAAAACTCTGGGCAGCTGGGATGTGCAGGGAGCAGGAAGATCATCCATCACAAGGATAATTCTCAAATATTGGGCTTTATTACAGATTCCTCTGATAGCAAGAGTTTACTCTTTTGAAGTGTCTTTCAGCATAACACCAAATTAGTGCAATAGTTTTCTGGAGGGCCAGAGAGGGTGTGCATGTAATTAGATCTCATGTTTTCTTGTGCTGTGATAATGAAATAACAGATTTTAGTTTTGATCACACAAAAAAGTTTTGTTGTAATATTAAGCTGCTGAATAATTATTCTGTGATCATCAGAAGGGGATCATCAGGTTTTGACAGAATGCTGTCAGAATTTCTGAACATGTATTCATGCCAAGATCAACAATAATAAGACAAAGGGGTTTGAAGTGATCCTGAAATAATTAGTTTTCTTTCTTTTAATACAACAAGGTTGTTACCTTTAAATTGGAAAACAAAACTGAAAGGAAACAGAATTCAGAGGGTCTTATCAGGTCATGTAGCCTCTTCTGTTGGCTCCCACAAAGTCCTTCTCAAAGCCACGATGCGCAGTGCAATTGTGGATTAGACAAGGTAAAATCTTTGGTGACGAATCAGTGCTCCTTGATCCCACTGTGAGAAACTGAGTTGTAGATTTGATGACCAAAGATTAGTTATTTTAGTTTAGTCTTTATGTCAAGAGTTAATCAAGACAAATTAAGGTCAAAACAATTTAAAGTATGTCAGCCCTTAAAGTGTTTCTGGTGATAACAGACTTGTCATTGTTAGTTTCAGAATGACTCAGTCGTCATTTTCATAGCCAGCCCCTATGTTGTGTAAGCAGCAAATGTACATCATTCACCTATCTGAGAACCCATGGGTGTGTAGGTGTAAAACTGGGGTGTGGTCAGGCACATTGATGGCATACTGCTATTATGAGGCAGCAGAAAGCCATGTGGCCATTGCCTAACAAAAACAGAGACAAAGATACTAGTACAAACAAAAACAACAAACAACAACACAATCAAGATGATCACCAGACATCTAAACATGGACTTTACGTATTTCATTTTCTTTCATAGTCCTTAATTGTTCCCTGTTTATTAGCTATTATGCCCTCCAACTAAAAGCGATAAATCGATTTTATCAATAATTCGAATTTGTGGTTCAGGGCGATTTTTTAAAATGAAAATCGCAATTCTCGCCTCCGCCATACCTTCCCAAAAAAGACAGTCTTGTCATGTCGAACTGGTTTCGATTTGCCGGCGTCAGATTACAAACAAACCACAGTCCTGCAACGTTTATTTAAAGGCTGTTGCAACTAAAGGCAGCAGCACGACCACTTTGTGTCAACATCTCAAACAGAGGCAGCATCCGATGCGGACAATGTGTCTCAGAGATGCACAAGGCCGCGTCAGCCCACAAACAGCAAGTAAAAAGCAGCCAACTTTAGTGGAAGCATTTTCCCGCTGTGTCCCGTATGACAGGACAGCGACCCACTGCAAATCTGCAATGTTTCCCTACAATGTTATTGAGACTAGAGACCCCCCGCCAGGCCTGAACGTTAGCGAGGTTTGCACAGGACAGCAATGTACACTGTATCTTTCCCCTTAGGAGGTAAAAGCAAGCTCACCAACCTTCCCGATTTTCCTGGGACACCTCCGTTTTTCCCTGACCTCTCCTGGTGTCCTCCCGGCGTCCCATCTCTCCCGGATTTCTCCCGATTTAGAGCCCCCGACCACGCGCATAATCTCCATGGAGGACTGGGGGTCACGTCCACCCCAATATACCAAAGAGGGGAATTTGATGGAACATCCAACAGTAGCTGGTTACAGAGTAAATACTGAAAATGCACAAAAATAGTTATTGCCACACATTCCTGTCTGAACCAAAGTAACTGAGCCCAAGTGATTAATTTTGCTATTTTCAAAGACTGACAAAAAGTGTGCATAATAAAAAGAAACATCACACCTGGCTGATCACACAGCTGATTGATAGATCCATCAGAGCAGACTGAGAGCAGTGCAGTGACAGACCTCTCATCTAGCTGCTCTCCTTGTTATCAGGGGCAGATTTAGTTATTTGGGGGCCTGGTGCCCCAGCCCAACTGTCTTGCTTTGATTTCACCCATTCTCTAAGTTGGAGTGATGATGGGCTGTTGGCAGTTGTGGAAGAAGTTATGCTGTTCTCTAAACCCTCAATGCAGCTAATACAGACAAGTGCAGGTGATGTAGAAACCATGAAAGCTGTTACTGATATAGTTGCGCTGCATATTGCTAAAGATATGAAAAAAAAATGAATTCATGTAAAGGTTGGAAGTTTGCACTTAAACCCCAAAAGGGAAATTCAGTTGACTATATTAACACAAGGGAAATTCAGTTTGCCTTCAATTTCTACTGCTAACATCAAAAGCAAATTGTTTTGAGTAATTTCTCCTTCATTTGTAGTTCGTTTTGAAAAAGGAAAAAAAATTGATTACAATGGTAAATCAGGTTTGGGGTGAAAAAATCTGAGATTTTATTTTTTAGGCCATAATGCCCAGCCTACCTCCAACCTAAAATAATCTTTCAAAAAAGAGAGAAAACTAGGAAATGGCAAACATTCTTTTACTTTCGCTCCATCTCTTGGCCAATAAAATAACTGTATTTAAAATACTTGGACATCCATTTCTTAATTCTTAAGTGTTTGCGGGCATGTTGTTAACAATAAGGACTGCACAGCCAGCCATTTTTTCAGAGTCATCCAAAACATCACCACATGTGGACAAAACCAAAAGAGCTGCGACATATCTTCATTTCCAATGTTATAGAAGCGACAGTTTTGATAGAAGCTCATGGTTTAGTTGTGTTTCCTCTGTCAAGTTTAAAACAATATGATATATGCTGCAGTGCCATTACTGCTCTTACTGAATTACTCTCAGCAGAAGACTGTTTGCTTCTCCAATTTGCTGAATTTGTCATGTAAATAGCTGTGTGCAATGTGCAAATACACCTGGCATTTAAAAGGAATTGCAGATGACACTAATTAGTTAATAGCATGTATTGCCAAAAACACTCCTATGATTGATTAAAGGAGTTAATGCCACTTATTGAGCAAAAGTGGAGTTTGACACGCCCTAAATCCACTTGCACCATGCACTTCAAACTGTGGGCTGTAAATCATTCAACTAGCATACTTTACACACACACACACACACACACACACACACACACACACACACACATATACACACATATATATTTACACACACACACACACACACACACACACACACACATATACATATATACATATATATATATATATATATATTCATAGGATTATTCATAGGATTTTGATCAATCAATGCACAGCAGCAGACTGGCAACATACTACACACAGATGTGATCCCTTAAATTGTATGTGCTACTGGTTTTAAAAGACAAGCTAGAGAGAAACATTTTTTAAATTCTTACATTAGAAGTGACAAGATGGAAGAGGTTGAGTCAGAGTAGACACATGAATCAAAATATGAATTATTTAAACTTTAACTTCACCAGACTGAAGCAATAGATAATAAATCAGTTTCTGTAGCTGACCCTGTGCTCCGGTCTCACACAGTGCTCGGAATCAGCAGAGACAAAAATGGCTTATTCAGGGATTGATACAGTATCACAAAAAGACTTTGTAGAACATCACTCACAGATAACGCCAATAACTGCTCAGAGATTCTGCTGTAATAACCAGATGAGTCTGAATCCTCTGTATAGCTTATCAATGACATTGCAAGGTAATCATGCTTAGTGGGAATATTCTATAGCTTGGTTCAATATTTCACTGTGGTGGGAGGATCCAAGGGCGTTTTGTAGTTAAAATGAGAAGCAGAAGAGGATCAGTCAGCAGCTCTCCTTGATGTCCCAGGTGTAAGTGAACTAAGTGGAAATGGAAACATGCAGGGACTTTGCTTAAAAGTGTGATTTGTGTGCCTCTTTGAAGATGTGCAGCTGTGAGCTTCAAAAGGCCAAACTCTGGACATGAACTGAAGCTCCTCTTAGTGCAGCGATAGCATCATTTGAGGTGTTCCACTCTGAGGAAATGTAAATAAACCAGTACACAGCAGCATGCAGGCTGTGGCACCAAGTTTGTGTTTACACATCATTATACCAGCATTACTATGGGATGCAAAACAATGCAATTACAATACATTGCCCATAATATACTGGTAATATAACTAAAATCTATCTTTATTTGTAATAGTAAAAATTGTCTGTTATTCCCAATATTTAGATTCCTGTTTTCATTAGAAATATGAACCACTTTTATTCTAATATTGAGGTCATTGAATGTTACTCTGTGATTTGGTTACATAGCGTTCCTGAAACAAACCTTGGTGGAAAGTAAAAACATTATTTTCCAGCTTTTATCTGGCAGCAGTTACATCTTCAAATGTATTTTCAGTGTCTCTTGTCTCCCCTGATACATAAAATGTTTGCCCAAGTGAAACCAACGTTTAAATCCAATTTTTTCACAAACTGTGCCGGTTGCACCTGCAGCTGACTTAACTTACGTTCCAGTGAAGAAAAGAAGCAAAGAGGTGGATCGCAGTTTGTGGAAATATTGGATTTGAACAGTGGTTTCACAAAAGTACTTTCATTCAGAGTGCTCAGGTCACAAATGGGTCTACTGTAGGGATTTACCCTGCTTTCATTTCCTGGCTGAGATTCACCTAAAAGTGTTGTGTCAGGTCAGAATGATGCTGCAGGCAGAGACAGAATCATAACTCTTAGATCTAATGTCAGAGTAGGAGACATGCTTGTTTGTATGTAAGGCAAATATTTTTCTCAAAAATTAACAGTTGGATAATAATTTGGATTTTAAAGATGCATTTCACTGCTGGAAAAATGGCCTTTTAAAAAAACAAGGATGTCTATGCAGCAGAAAGATGCAAATACCTCGTGCTACATGACCAGAGAAAACAGAGAAAAAGGAAACTTTTGCTCAAGAGGTAGAAAACCTACAACTACCAGAATTTAGAGCGCCGTATCAGACCAATAATGCTCCTGCTGGTGGGTGACGCTATGCAAACTTGCACATGTGAAACAATGGTGGCCAGCCGGCGAAAAGTGAGCTAAAACATGTTTCTGACAACATTTGAGGCGAGAAAAACTCAACACGGTAACAGAATCATGATTTATATTTGATTAACGCTGCTTGGTTTTACAGTTTGATTGGATTTCAGTCCAAGTTTGAGAGCGAGGGAGAGACGGAGGAGTCAGATCTCTCTGTTGCTGCACTTCTATACTCTTTGTGTCCGCGGTGGCGGCATGGGTGGCAGGCAATATGACAAAGAAAGCTTGTAGTTTGAGTAACAGCCCTGAGCCCAAAGCAGTTTCAGCTAGCCACTGGAATTTCTGTTACTCCAAATCTGTGGACTTCTCATGTCGAAACAGACTTAGTAAAAGACTCCAGACTGTCAGCTCAAGCCTTAACCTCCACCCTCTTTGCCGGTCCAGTTGCAGAAGTGCTTATCTTCTCGTTCAGCCGTGAATATGCTGCCCTGAAATTGGCTTGGGGAACAAGACACTAAAAATAGGGGGTTGGGTGACATTGATAATCTCTGCTAATGACACGTTAACAGTAGCTCGCTCCACGGGAGAGTGGTGGCTTCATCATGTGCAGCTGTCTAAAGCTGACAGTGTGTGCCTCGCACTATCCTCGGCCGCTGCTTTCTCCTGATGAGTGCCACCTGAAATTTGATGTGGGAATGTTACTCAGCCTATTTGGAAATGTGGAGTCCGCTGATATAACGTGGCCCATTATTACTCTCTAAATCCAAGAGGAGAAAGGTAATGACTATGATTGAAGAAATATTTTATTAGTTTTTTTTTCTCTCCCTCTTTTCTCCCTCCAGGCCTTTGTCAGCACCAAGCATGAAGGGGACAAGGTCATTGTGTTTGACAGGGCAAATGTGCTCTTTATCTTCAACTTCCACCCCAGTAAGAGCTTCCAGGACTACAGGGTGGCTGTAGAAGCTGCAGGAAAGTATCCTTTTAGCTCTCATCTGTCATGTCACTGCTCGTTTCCTTTAAGTCTTCAGACGTCGGCTTTCCTCTGTCGCGCCACAGTGAACACTCGCAGTGCCTCTCAGAGTAATGATGTCTTTGTTAGTTACTTCTTTTATACAAGAACATGAGTAATCTTTTGAGCTCTGTTAGAGGGGGCAGAAAGGAGACAGACTGGGAAATATGGGAATTACATGACCTGTGTGCACATAAACACTTTTAAAGCTCACAGAGGGTATTTGAACTTTTTGGAAAGGCTTATGTCTGCACAATGCTTTGGACCAGAGAACTGTGAGTCATCAGCTGTTTGGTGCAGACATTAATGGTACCCAGTAGATACATCTTATTAACTCTGGTCTTCCTGTAACTTTTTATCAAACACCACAAATACGTCCAAAGTTTCTCTTGTCCAACACTTTGTTACAGGATTCTTGAACATGAGCGACCACATTGCCATCGGATCAGCTGTACTTGCTAAAATTGTGTTGCCACTAATTTGGCTGTTTCAACATTAAAAAAAAATGTTTGGGGCATTTTTGCATTTATTAGATAGATTGATAGCTTGAAAGGGGGAGAGAAAGGAGACGACATGCAGCATAGGGCCGCGAGTCAGAATTGAACCCGCAGCCGCTGCGAC
Source organism: Plectropomus leopardus (assembly GCF_026936395.1). NCBI lineage: Eukaryota > Metazoa > Chordata > Actinopteri > Perciformes > Serranidae > Plectropomus > Plectropomus leopardus. The sequence continues at coordinate 29,062,189 of NC_142181.1, forward strand.
AAGGATACTGCCTTCATACATAGGGCGTCTGCTCAATCCACGAGCCACATCTGTTTAGACATTTAAAGAAGTCTAATAATATTCTTTATTTTTCTTATCAACAAATTCATGAAAAGACATAAATTAAGAGCCCATTAGTTTTGTCTTTCAATATTTTCCAACTGCTTTAGCCAAATAGGGACCCACCTGTTTGTTTCTACAGAAGATGCTTATCTTAAAAAAACCAGCCCAGTCTCACTCCCAGATTTATACAGCACCTTTCACGATACCCAAGGATGCTTTACACAGTTGAATAAAATGTAAAACAAACAAACAAACAAACAAACAAACTGAACAGAGGTACAAAGTTGAGTGACTGGCAGGGAGGCAGAGTTAAGTGAGGTTGTAGGTTGTAGTGAACAGATGGTGTTTGAGGAAGTAAGTTGTCAAACACATATGCATGGTTAGTAGCACTTGGCATCAGATACTGATGCACCAGGGCATCCTTTAGCAGTGGTGTGAGATGCACTGGATGCTTGCATTTTTGAAGTTTTAGAGCAACTACAGTAGTACACAGAACAACAGAGACTGCATAGAGTGGGAGGGTCAAACAAACTCCAGACTTTCACATGGGAGACCGCTGTTAGTGTCCTATGTAATACCAAAAGCTAAATAAGTAATTTTAGTCGCAACATAGTTAGCTAGTATGTGTAGCATACTATGCTAGTTATGTATTTTTTAAACCTAACCATCTACTTTTGTTGCCTAAACCAAAGGAAAACCAAATCAAAAACTGATGCTGGAGGGGTACTAAGAGATTCATAGACTGACACCTAGGTCCAGTGACAGTGTGTGTGGGTATTTGAAAAGTTGGAAGAAAGAAAGGGCTAAATGATGTTCTAAGACAGTCGGGCACTGTAATTTTTAACAACTCAAACAGGAGTACATAGTGCATTTGTTGGGGACTATTTTTGGCTGTGGATTTGGAGTGCTAACAAATGCAGTGCTTATGCTCATTGTAATGATTGACCCTGTCACCTACTACAGTGCACTCACTGTAGTAGGTGATGTGTTTTAATAGTTTTTTGGAAAACAATGGAGCTCTATGGCACTGATCAATAAGATATTTCAGGCTTTGATTGCAACAATTTAATGACACCGCCAATCGTGTTGCACTTTAGTACTTTTATAGTATTAAATGAAAAATGAGTTATTTTGACATAATTTGACTTACATTTCATTGAAGTGGGCAAGAAGCTGATCTCCAGTGTGTACGGATAGTAAATACTGTGCATGAGTCTCATGATCAATCACATGGCCTCAGCAGTTACCTCACTCCTAACTGTTGATATGAGTTTGAAGGCTGGACACGGCTCAAAATGAATCTACTAATAAATTAGTCAAGGCACTGAAGATGCTAAAAATCAGCTGTGAGAGGATGAATTCCTCTGGGATGAGGAGCGGATCACGGATCGAAACACTGTGTCAGACTTGTTTAGAGTAAATGTGACTGTGACTTCTCCGAGGCTAACACTTTTGTGATATAATTTTAGCAGTCAGTGTTGAGAGGAATATGAGTCAGTTGTTTATGGTGGTGTTGTTATGCTATTAGAGAGAAATAATAGCAGAGCCCAGTGATTCAGAGAGCGCTCTCTTTAGCGGCATTGGCTGTCTGTCTTCCCAGCGAGCAGCGCAGAGGAATTTAATGAGTCCCACAGTTGTGATTACAGCAGGCTTAATGATCAGGGATGTGAAGGGGGACAGAAAGCTGACAGATTTGTATTTATTATAACGGACATCGCTCTCTTCTGGGGCCCACTGAAGCCACTGCCAGCAGTTTCCCGGATGGATGCGAAGCTGTGTTGCTTTTTCAGCTATGACTTAAATAATGTGATGACGAGTCAAAACGAAGACAGAGTTTGTTAGTTTTCTCAGGATGCCAGCGGTTCAATTCACTACACATGAGCGATCTGGTCTCAAATTAGGATGCTTGGATTGGCTGACAATGAGGCTATAACAGCAGTTGTTCCTCTGATTTCTCAATAGCTTTTGTTTCATTTAGAGGGATACGGTGATGCTTTTTGCTGATTAGAATGAAATCATAAACTGTCAAAATATAATGAAATATCCTAAATGGAAGAAAGAAAATCAGCTTGATGATGTTATATTAACAAGCAGTATGTTTTATAAAATCTAAAATCATGTTGAGGGGAATTTCATTGCATTTTGCCTGGTTATTAGAATACATACATACATACATCTTGTGATTATTATATGATATATTGTTACACAGATGTGTAGGTCATAATGTAACTGAGAGCCTGGGTAGCATCATTATTACAGTGGATGAGAAATGACACGAAAATCTCTATTGAAAATATAAAACACAAGTTTAATGTTAATAATATGAGAAGTAATAATAATAGTAAGTTTATTTGAATTAAAAAAACAGTATTAAGCCCTAATCTCTTAATAATATTATTGCGTTAATTGTAATTTTGTGTAATGTGCAGTTATTGTACTTCCTACCTCATGTTTTCAGCTCTCCCTTGATGGGTTGAATCTTGGGCCCACCACTAATAGCCTTACTGCACAGTGTCTGTAACACCGTTTTTGAGGGTTTATTTTCATTTAGATGGAACCACATCTTTTCCTCCTGGTGCTTCTTTTGATGTTTAAGGAGCGGCCTCAGACACTGGGTGGGTTGAGAGGAAATGCAAATAAATGTGAGGGCAAAGCTCTGGCTGTCATTATACAGAGAAGCAGTAAACACATAAAGGCAAATGTGCTGTGTGTGTGAGGAAGGTAAATGTGCCGTGTGTATGAGGAGATGCAGATCCTCCGATGGGAATGTGTGCAGAGGATCCAATTAGGGGAGAAGACAGATGAAAGTGCCACTCAGAGGCAGAGGAGGTAAACAAGACAAGCTCAAAGAGTCCAAAAGTGCTTTTTCATTACACTCCGCTGTCATATACTTAAACTTTCTTCTACCTGTGTGAGGGTCAGGGATGTCACAGTGGAGCCCCACACCACTGCTGTGTCTGGAAATAATAGCAGGATGCAGCTGACCATGCTGTGCACCACTGAAAATGGATCCGATACAGGGTGTTATTTCCTTTGGCAATATGGCGAGTTGGATATTATGTCAGAGGGCGTCCCTCTCTGGCAGAAAACACCATTAAGTTACTTTTGTTGCCCTCTGTCATATTCTGGAAGACTGAATGTTGGTGTAGATGGATCTTCAGGTGGTTCCTATATTGGCTTGTTACAGAATTTGCATAGTTATTTGACTACTAACCTAAAAATAATCAGAATGCTGCCTAGATGCAACAATGTTTCAAAATGGATCCAGTTTTGCAGAAAAAATAGTTGTCAATATTGAAAAAGAAGTTGATGCTGTTATGATGTTTTACAGCTAAATAACTGCTGTGGTTGTGGTGTCGCGGCTATGATGTAAAACTGAGAGTCTGCTGTCGTAACTTTAAGATAAATAAATAACAACTCAGATGCAATATGGTCATCGTCCTTCAGAACCAATCCTTAGTTTGGATTCATGGTGACTGTTTGGCCTCTTCATATTTTTAGACAAGATTCTTTTTTGCTTCTCATCGTCGTTGTCTGAGTGTGTTTTCATTCCTCGTCACGAGGAACAGCAGAGAAAGTGGAGTGAAAGCACCTCACCATAAATGTTGGCCATTAAAATGCAGTCAACGTCAGCTTTTTCGACAGGCACTCAAACCATCAGTGTTTTTTTTTTTTTATTATTTTCTCTCTCACTCATGGTGGACACATTCTTCAGGCACTGGGCTTTATCTGGCTGGTTAGAGTATTTGAAATCCCAGTTGGATCCCGTCATGAAAGCTGTACCTGTCAGGGCAGATTGGTCTTTGATTTACACTGTGCCAATAGGCAGTTGAGATTGTGTCAGGTCATCATTCTCCTTCTCTGTCTGAGTCGTTCCTTGAATGCCGTTGGGAATAGTTCAACTACAGGTGCAGCAACATTAACTAACTTGAATAAAACACACATACAGACGTGCAAAGGTGACAATAATTCACTATGATATTATCTAGAACGTAGCAGATAAGGTTCGTTAAAAAAAAGCATTTCTTTTTTTCCTTGTCTTTTTTTTACTACCACAGCATGCTGAAAGACACATCAAGATAGATTGCATAAACAAAGCTGCATTACTTTTCTCAGCAGGTTTTTACTCTACCAGATATCATCCACAAACATCCTCATCAATCCACAGGCTTAATCTGAAATCCAAATTTTGTCGTGTTAAAATGCTGTATATAAATAGAGGAGCTGCGTTTATTTCAGGCATTAAAGGAAAATTCCAGTGTATGATAACTTCGGTCTCAGTTTTTGTAGTTTTAGCCAACATTTGTCTTGATTATAAAAACATTGTACTCACCAAAGTCATTAATTAATTTGGGAACATAGAAGATGGAGCAAAAATGTCAACAAGCTAAGAGTTTTGTTTTATTTGAAGGTAAAATAAACCACATGCCAGCACAGCTCTGATAATGTCTATACAGATCGGCTTGAGTTCTGCTTGAAATAACGCAGCCTTCATTTTAGTTAAGTCACACCATCGATGCAGGTTTCCAAGGCAGTGGGTTTCTAAATACCCAACCCAACTGTGAGAAAAAAATGTTGACATTTAATGTCTGTCTTTCATTAACATGTTATCATAGCAGATATGTTGAAACTTTATGTTTTAACAATGCTGTGGTTAGCGTCTGGTTAGGTTTAGGAGCAAACACCACTTGGTTATGGTTAGGAGATTATTTTGTCTTAAGACTTCCATGTTTGCTGATATAAATACTGCTGGGGAATGCTGCAATGTGTTGGAGAAAAAGTTCTGGGGCTTAAAATACCATTTCTGGGGCACAATCTCAGCAGGAAAAGTAGTGATATCTCAGTGAAAAATATCTCCTTTTTGTGCCACTATCCCAGCAGGAAAAGCAGCAATGTTTCAGTAAAAAAAGAACATGTTTATGATTAAAAAGCTCCTGGAACACACAGTGATGGGTCAATACAAAACACCATTTTTGGTGCCTAGAAAGACACTGGTAACACAGCAGTTCCTAGCTATATCACAACCAGTGTTGTTATTTGTTGATATCAATCAGTAGTCTGCTGTGGTCTACAGCTCGGCAGGCGTCTAGGTGTCATGCTATGTACCATCCCCTCCACCTCATGATTACAAAGTCAGCTTATATACTATCCTTCTTAAAAAAAGGGTTATGATACGTATTAAACATGCAAATGTAACTTATTCAAGGTTTGCAGAAACGTACAATGCGAACATTTTCTTCTGGCAACTGGGCTGAAATATGCCACAATCATTCCAGGCCTTATCTCCAATGATGATAAAGCACATAATCATGAACAGGTAAATTAAGCAGTTATCTGGTGCACGGACAATTATCTGCCACGCAAAGCACCCAAATCTTCCGAAATAATACTTGACTTTAAGGCATAAACCACACCACGTAAGCCCCACACTTATCAGCAACGTTACCATATCCTTCTGAGAACCAACCTCTGTATCATACTCGGAACATCAGCACAGACCACATTGTCAAAAAAGGGCAGCAAAGACTCTTCTTTCTCCGACAGCTCAATAAATCCAGAGGAGGAACAAATCATGCCTTTCTAAACTGCAATAATTGAAAGTGTTCTCAAATCATCTGACAGTCTGGTTCAAAAGTTCAGACAGTAAGACCCACGAAAGACTCCAGCAAATTCTTAAAAAAGGCATCTAAAATCATTGGCAATCCTCTTCCATCAATAAAATCACAGAAAAAAGCACAGAAATTTACTGAAATTAACTTGGTAAATGCCGAGCTAGAGTTTTATTAAGCATGTTATGATAATTTCAAAACAAAATTATGCTCTTTTTTTTTTTTATAAAAGCATGGCAAAAGATGATCTACATCTCCACAAACTTGTAGCAATAAAACAGAGTTATGCTGAAGGGTTGTTAAAGAGTCCTTTTAGGTGTCTCTTTATACAAAGTGATAGACGTCTCTTTATTTTGAAATGTATAGTCTCACTTTACATCAGTTTGAGTTTTAGCGGCTGCTGCTTAGCTAGACCGCCTTCTTATTCCTCTGTGACAGAAACAGTTTCTACAATTTCTCATACTCTGATGTAACTTGCACCGGCTTAGTGGAAGGCAGGGAAAAGTCAACCCTGAAAAAGCAAGATACGGTGTTTAGAATGCTCACAAGGCCATGCCACATTTTTCAGATGTGCACACACATTTTGCTTAGCTCTTGTTCAGCCATGCCAGGGTGCTATTACTTTCATAAAACCAGAAATAAACGACAAGCTGATGGAGAAACTAAGTGGTGCCTCGGTCTGCAATCATGGTCATGGTCAGATTGTTTTCAGGTCATCAATGGCTCTAATCACCAAGCTTCGGACTGCCTTCTTTTATTTCTGCTCATTGAGCAAAACGGATTGTGTTCTTAAATCATTCCCCTTTATTCACAAAGGCTGTATTGATTACAATACTTTACAGCTAAACTGCAAGCTGTTGTTGAAGCCGTCTGTAGCCACTAACAAAGACGTAATCGCTCAAAGCTTCCAACCACCAATTTGTGCTGGTGCTCGCTTCCTTGCAGAGAAGTTTGCCAGGGAGCTCTGAATTACTGCAACTATGCCTCATTTCCAGGCTGCTCTGTGCCAGACACATGCACACATACACACATACAACACACATGCAATCCACAGCACGAGAAATTCACAAGCAGTGACTCCAAATCAGCTGTGAAACATAATATTGGAAAATATTTAGTTCACAAATGCATTCCTTGCAGTGTCAGAATTACTTAATGTCGAGGATTTTATTGTTTGTATTACGAGGATTAACCTTTGAAATCACATATATCCTCAGTCTCCTAGAAGCATTATAACCCGGAGGAAATATTTCCATATTCTTCTGACGGTTATTGTAAAGCCTTCAGAGTAAAATGAGTCTGTTCTGTCAATAAAACAACCATAGCTATGAGTGGAGGTGTGGAAGTGTGGAGAGGATCTTCCTCCTCAGGAGAAACAATGCACAGAGCAGCACTTCTTTTTAATCATCACTATCAAAGCAGACAAGCAGGCAGCAAAAGCGGAATTTTCTCAGCTCTGGGGCAGAATGAGGCAGTGTTTGAGGATCACTCTCAAACTCCACAATATCGCCTATGGGGAGATAAGGTGATTATTCAGCCAGCCAATTAAGAGGCTGTTTACATGCCTTCTCCTTTCTCCTGGTGTTTGTTACAGTACCTCTCCTTACAGCTCCTATCCCTTAGAGACAGAAATAAATAATGCACTGCACAGATGTTCATGGGTATTTACATTATACATGGACATCAGGGTGCTCATGTAGGCTACTAAGCATTTCTGACTGGCACGAGCATGCCAAAACTTTGCGTTTAATACAGTTCTCAAATAAAAAATATATATTTATGTACATACTTGTCAAAGTGCACTTTCTCGCATTTTAAATAAGGCTTTTAAAACCTCTTCAATATTTCCTCTGACATTAATAACAGCCTTGTAACTGATTCTGTTATAAAGCAACAAGATGGGGACTGTACTAATGTTGAGCAGTTATAGAAAGAGAGAAGGGATTTTCTTAAAGTCTCCCTGGAATTTTTTTTCTTTGGACAGGCTTTGGGAGCTCCTTAATAACAATTAAGCTATCACGTTAGTCAGTATTTTCCATTTACCCCTGAAGGGCATAATTCTTCACGTAATTGATCCTATTCTGTACTTTTGGAGAAAAAGTAAATATATGCTTAAGCTCTCACTGGAACATATGCCATGATTTACATGATATATTTCATGCAATGTCTTTCCATCTCAGTTCCTCATCAAGAATACACATATGTCAACTGTGGTGAGCTGCCATCATTCAGTTCTAAAGTGTCTGAGCATCAGGATCAGAAGCACAGTGGATGGCAAGAGGCATCCACCTCACACACATACAGCGCCTTTTACTACATGATCAAAGGCTATTTCAGGTATTTTCTTTACTATCTATCTTTCTCTGTGCAACAAAAAAAACACCACAACCTCTGTGACATATTTTCTTCTTTTACAACTTTTAATCACAGTGGATTCATCACGCTTTTTATGAATATGTGTGAGTTTGATGGAACTTATTAGTATTTGATGGTCCAAGGTCAAGGTCACATTGGCTTTTGGTCTATTTTATTTTAATGTATGTGATATCTCAAGAAAACCATAATGGGATGTCCTTAACTTACAGCACAAACATCCTCTTAGACTCAACAATAAACTGATTAAAATTTGGTAGAAGAATTAGTGATGAAAGAATTAGTTGAGTAATGCACCAAGCACTGCCTACTGGACATACAGTACACTAAAATATGTTTCTGAAAACCTTTGAGGTGAGAAATAGGCAATGCAGTAACAGAATTTTGATTCATATTTGAACAGCGCTGCATAGTTTGACAGTTTGACTGCACCTCACGTGCTGTGATTGAAATGATTGACAGCTGCATCAGAGACTCCTCAGCTCCAATAGATTGTTTTTGTTCACATGCTGTAATGCCATTAGTGCAATACCATGGGGCAGAGGCATACGATTATCCATATTACGTACTGTTAGTGTAGTGACTGTTTCAGTAAATATGACAAAGAGTTATTTTTATTTATTTCAAAGTTACCAACTATAGCTTTAAATGGCAAACTGAAAAATAACCATGTGCATGAGCTATTAACAGTATGTTCCACATAAAGTATGCAGTATTTGTTTAGGAAAATAGGACAGTGCAGTTGTAGAGTCCATATGTGCAAAGCTGCAACAGTGTTTGTTCAGGCAGTATCAGAACTAAATGCAGAAATGCCTTCTGTTGCCTCTAAATATTAACCTGAGTGGGATGAATACTTTGGCAGTCATTTATGTGTTATTTTGTTTTTATTTTAGGTCAATTCTTGGTGATTTGCTCTCACATTGACACTGAGTCCTTTTTTTTTTTTACTTGATTTGTGACACAAAAGCTGGATTACATGACTGTGATTCAAAACCATAAAGTCTTGGAGGAGTGGATACTTTTTATAGACAGTGTGTTTTTGTGTGTTTGTTGTTGCTCATTTGGATCACTTTTTTGATTAGATTCATTATTTATGCAATGAATTGGATAAATTAGACAGCCAGGCAGGATGGCTGAACCACGGCTGAATCACTTTTGTATTTATGTTCATTTCAGGCAGCGTTCTCTTTGTCTGTTAGGGCTCCGCTCTGTCACTTTGTAGTGCTGCGAAGGGGAGATGAATGCTGATGGATGTGAGGATTTCAATGAATATAAACCAGCTGAGCACTGCTAAACCAACTCTGAACACCAGAAGCACTGGTGATAAAACCTTCTCTTGTGCTTCTTATGTCTTAGATCTTATAATCTAGTTTCCCACTGCTATTGCGCCTTAATGTCAATCTTTGTCAGATACAAAATCAAGCTGGATTCAGATATGGTTCAATATGGAGGTCACGGACGGCTGGACCACAACACAGACTTCTTCACATATGCCGAGCCATTCAACGGTCGCTCCAACTCAATGAAGGTAATTCTTTTTTTGACTCATCAAAGGCCACCTTTCGTTGAACATCATCGAGTCCTAAATATGGTGTGTACTCCAATTATAAGTCCTGCACAATTGTAGTCAAGTCCAGTCTCGAGACCACTTTTCTAATAACCTATGCTGTATCACCATACCACTTTGCATACTAATTCCAACATGGCAGCAGGATGTTGTACATTCAGACTGAAAAAGTGACAAAATTAAGTGTACTCAAAAATGTCAGTATGCATACTAAGTGATTCCGGAGTGTGCTGTTGACGGACATCATTGTCCTACAATGCAATGCACATATGTATCAGAGGAGCTGCTCACGGCTGAAAATATATCAAAAGCAGCAGTGGGTGGTGACGAGACGGTTCCAGAAGTATCTCAAAAAAAAAAAAGAAGGATTAAAACTTTAGACGAACATTTTTCTTTTGCTTTGTTGTGTCCAAATGTATTTTGCCTGCAGCATTTCCAAGTCACATTTCTAGTATCAGTTTCTATTATTACAAGATGTATAAAAGGTGCATTAATTTCTTGTGTACTAACTTCCTTAATAGTTATGGCATTTGCATACTGTTTAGATTCAGGGCAAAGCTTTGATCTTGCATGCCTTCTACATTTTCAGACATTGTGTCCGTTGTCACTAAAAAATGATTGATGAATGCATTCTGTCAGAAGTTATTTGGACTTGTCATAGCAGGAAAAACACACGGTGTGTAGCATTAACAATGATTCTGTTAAAGTATCCCAGTAAACCACACCAGAAAAGTACCTGGATCCTGACTCTGGCACAGTTTAACATTATGCAGCCTTCCTTAATGTTGTTATTTGCACACCTAAGGCTTATTATATAAGTGTGTGCCTAGAGTATTAGGGAGTGAATCCACTCGTCAACAGACAAGGGCTGAATCATCCCTGGTTGAAACCAGAATATCTTCCTTGAGGACTTTTACAATGTAAATATTACGAAACAGGGCTTGAGATGGTTACTCAAACCAATCACCAGAAAAATATGTTGGCACTGTTTGTTTTTGCAAACCACAGATACATTACATTTGATGTTTATATGTAGCATTTATGTTGAAAATTTACATGCCGACAACACTGTGGTTAACGTGTAGTTAGATTTAAGCACAAAAACCACTTTGTCATTGTGAGAAAACTATCACGTTTTGGCTTAAAATACTTGGTTTGAGGAGCACGATTCCCAGCAGAAAAAGCAGCGATGTCTCACTAAAAACATCTCCTTTTCATGCCTGAAAATTTGCTCGAAAAAAACATTATTGGTGGCTACAAAACACCATCATCTGGTGTCTAAAAAGCTGCCGGAAAACAGTTATGTCTCACTAAAACACAATTGGTTTTATATTTTTATTGGTCTTGAACGCTGGTCATCACTTTTCTGCAGCTTGGCAGGCATCTCTTCCTGGTAACATACCATCCACCACCTTCTCCACCTCTTGAAGACATTAAGTTTCTACGTCACTTTAGAAATGTTGATATTATATGTATGAAACATGCAAATGTAACATATTTGTGATTTGCAGAAACCAACATTTTTTTCTGGTCAATGGGCTGCAGTTACTATATGCTTTCCCTCCATATCATCCTATTAGTTGTATGTTGCAGACACATAGGTGTTATTTTTGAGGGCGCACATAAACAGTAGAAACACAGGGTAAACATGGTAGCCACGATGAGTCTGTAAAGGCAATGTTAAAAGCATTTCGGCCACTTAAATGGAACAGAGCCATAATAAATGCTATTAATGCTATGCCTGTGTATTTTTTCTACCATGACTAATCATAATTTGTACTGTGAAAGGTCTACTCTTATGGCTCAGGTGTCAGCCACTGTTGTATGTTGACTGGACTTTCAGTCAACATGGTTCACATTATATATTTCTTACAGCACTCTCAACAGTTTATGGCATGTCATGTTTATCAAACATGTCCCTTTCTCTGCAAAAAAAGGTGGATTTTGATGGTTTTACAGTAGTTTTGTGTCGTCCTTTATGCAACAAAAGAGGTGAACACACAACCTCCTTGTAGCAATTAGCGGCTCTATAATTTAGTGTCTTGCTCATTAATATGATTAGCTTTTAATACAGAATCCAGAAAATGATCAAATATACCTGCATTAGAAAAAAAAAGCTTCGTGTCTATCAGGGGGTGGTATCCATTCTTTGTGAATATGATATTTGGCTTCTATGTGTTTTACTCATGCTGGCAGTTATCCCGGAGTCATTGAGCGTTATGTGAATATGATATCTACAGCGCTTTCAGATTCTCCAGCAAACAATGTGCATTATTCATGGTGTTAGAACTTACCTTTTCATGTGCACGCCTCTTAAACTCACACAGCGTCACGAAGGAGAGAAAAATATCTGGGAGAATGAACCACTGGGCTTCCATCATGGAGACTGCTTTAGGCTAGTAGCGTGAAATAGGTCGGTCCTTGAAATATAGAAAGAAACACTGATATGCATTTTAAGCAGAGTGCTTGAGGATCTTCGTCATGTTTGTCTCCCTTTTTTTCCTCGTAATTTTTGCTTGATTAAAATGCTGAAAGGCAATAAGATGTTTATGAAAAAGGTCAGGGATGAATTAGTGAGGATCAGCACCGATACACAAACACTCCAACTGTAACTCCGCTGATTGCATGTGTTAGATGTTATGTTAATGAATCTAATTAATGCGTGAGGACAGTGGTGTCTGTGAAGTGGTCTGCACAGTCATCAGCTCCCTCTGTGGGTTTTCAGTTTGTTTAGTCAAATAATAAATATCTGGAGGCAGTACACTTAAGCTGTGTCAGTTAATACCAGAGTTGACACAGCACCTGATAAGCCGTTTGTTTATCTGAACTCGACTTGAACTTCCTCAGATCGATACTGAACGTGTTGCAGTTAATGGATGGAAGATATTACTGTACATGTATGTAAAGAGCTGGAAGGAGCTTTTTATTACATCAAAAATGTATTTGGCAAAGGGCTATTTAGTGTATAATGTCAGTGTCATTTAACCATAAAAAGCCCTTTTTCCTCTTCACGCAGACAGTGATCCTGTATTAGCTTAGGTTTCATCAGATAAGGACTCAAATTCCACATTCTCTTAAATCTCTTATTAATTCAAACAGCACTGCTTCAGCCACGTCCCTCTTGGCCAAAATGTGAAGTTTAGTTAACAAGTCATCTGCTAATGTTGGCACCATCATGGATTAATGGGCAATGAAAGGAAGTGAGAGAAATGAGGCTGACAGGGAGGGAGGGAGTCCGCAGGGTAGGGACCCGTCTGCTCATACTGTATCCCCTTTATGGGCTCCCTCGTCGAGATTGCACAGTGAGACTGTACTCTTGCATAAAGATGCTTCTTCACCACCTCCTCCTCCTCCTCACGCCTACCTGGTTATGACAAGAATAAGAGCCTCTGCGGGGGCTGCGAAAGGTGCCCACATCACCCATGTTTTATTTAACAACTGTTGCTTTAAAGTCTGCGCCAACTTCTTCTCTCCTGTCTTTTTAATGGCTCCGTCAGTTCTCCAGCTTCCTCGTTACTGAGCGATAATAAACTCAAATATCCTCCCAAGAATGCATCACTCCTCAGACTGAGGATGCACATAATTGGACGAAGCCAGCAGAGTCGAGAGCGTCCCGGTGGCTCAGTAGGCTGTGACGAACATCATGTAACACTAACGCCCTGTGTTTACAAGTGCGGTCCTGGACTGTTGTTATGTGACATCTCTTTAGCTTTTTCAGCTTTCTCTCCATTATATATATATATATATATATAAATCAATAAAAAAAAGACAAAGTAAAAGAACAAGAACAAAATAGAACCTGTTAGATGTGACAGAGATGGTGAACAGGTTCAACAGTGTATATAAAGGAATGCTGTGTGTAGTAGTAGGTGTTAGGTGGCTGCAACGGTGTAACTCTGATTCAGTTTTTAAAATAATAATTCTTTTACATTACAAATACAGTATTCATCTCCTGTGTGTCTTGCCAAGACTATGTTGATAAGACTATTTTAATTTCCTTTCTGAAATGGTTTATAATGGGTCAGTCAAACATTAAAAAATTAACAAAGCTTATAGTAAAGACCTATAAAAGATGCCCTTTAGCGTGTGGTACCAAAAATTCCAATGGTAACAAATTATTGACATTTTAGACAATGGTCCCTTTTAAGTTAGTGAGTGAGATTAAAGTGCTATGCATTCCTAAAATGACAAAAATCTGCTTTTCTTCCTTCTCACTAATTTATAAGAAGCTTTTCTTAAAGGGGACCTATTATGTTTTCGGGGGTCTTTCCTTTTCTTTATTTCTTTATTGTTTTGCTTGTAAAAGGTCTCCTAAGTGATAAGTCCAAAGTCCAGGCCAAAGGGAGCTCTCTCTCCCTCAGAAGGCACTGCTCCTAAAGTGCTTGAAACAACTTGTTTTAGTTCCAGTGTTTACTTCTGTAACTTGGTGATATTACAACATAACAAACAGAATGTGCAAGAGAGAGAGACACAATCATTTTTTTATTGTATTAATTGCAAACATAAAATTATGATATCATAATGTTACAAATAGAATAGAATGTGCATAGAGAGAGTCAGCTGACCAATCAGAGCATACTGGGCCTCTCCGGAGGCAGGACACAATCTCAGACAGACTGTTTCAGACAAAAGTGCTGCAGCAAAGGGCACTATGAGACACATGATGTGTTTTTGAACAATAAAGTGTGTAAACCTATTCTAGTAGACCCCCAAAATCCAAATATGAGCCCGACAATGAGCATAATAGGGCCTCTTTAAAATGCCATATTATCAGTTAGATTACAATAATCAGTTTTGGGTGACTAAGCACAATGGGATAGGATACTTAGATTAAAGTGCATCTTTAGAGTGTTATAATCAGGACAACCTAAAACGAGTGTTAGAGCTGTGTGTGTTTCTGGGCTGTTGTCCCTTTGCTTTGCTGCAGCCCTGCACAGGTATGCTGCATTACCTAATGAGGTGCATTGCTCAGTCAGGTGCACCTGGCCTGGGAAGGAGCTGATTTAGAACAGCAGAGGAGAGAAGCTTCTAGTGTTGGGACTGCTGTCTGGCTGCCTCTCTGCCTGGGACTTTTCCTGCCCTTTGAGGCAAACCACTGACCCAAATTAACCACTTTAGACACTTTTAACACAATCAAATCCATGGGATCTATTAACAGAAAACACGCAAACAAGAACTAGGTACACCTTGCTGAGCAATGCCCCTTATTAGGTAACGCAGCAAACCTGGACAGAGATACAGAATAGAAAAGGGACAGCATCACAGAAACACAACACTCTTTTTGACTATAACTCTTTAAAGTTGCATTTCAATATAAATATCTTTTCCCATTACACTTAGTCACCCAAAAGTTATTATTGTTGTCTAACTGATTATATGGCATTTTAAGAAAAACTAGTCACTGATATGGATCTTACAAATTAGGCAGAAAGAATAAATGCAGATTGTTTTATTTGAGGTATGCGTAGCACTTTAAACTTGAACTCCTCACTTACTTGAAAGGGACTACTATGTAAAATGTGAATTATTTGTTACTAATAAAATTTTTGGTATCCCTTTTAATAAGACATTTTTCATAAAAAATGAAACTGGAACTCTTAAGCAGCTTCTTCCCAGGTCAGGTGTGCTTTGCTGAGCAATGCACCTCGTTAGGTAACGCAGTACACCTGGACAGAGCTGCCGGAGAGAAAAAGAACAACATCACAGAAAACACATACAGCTATAACTGAGACTAAATCATGACCAGGACCACAATATTTTAAAGACAGGGAACAAGACCAAAACCAGAGCACACAGTCTCACACTGCATGACACACCTGCAATAAAATGTGGAACATACAAACCAGGTACACCTCAAATTCATCTGAAAGTTCCACACTTCCATGACATTTATGTTTAATTAGAAATACTAAGGAGCTGAATGTATGAGCACCTTGCCATGAAGCTGAATGAAAAAAGATGAAAAAGGCGCTCTTCTCTTAGACAAATAAAAAAATATTGCAGCTAAGCCTTCATGTGAGTGAATTGACAGCTTGATGTACTCGGTAGGGCGCTTCATGAGAATCTCGCACATCAAGAAATACTGCTGTTGAACGATTACAATTTATTCATTTAGTGAGACCAAAACTTTAGTGTAGTCGTGTACTTCAGCTCTCCAAGTGAGAAAATGTGTTTTAGGTTGAACCTCTTCTGGTATTTATCACATTTACAGTTTTGTTTGAGTGGTATAATGTCAATGACATAACGCTAAGAAACACTGATAAATAATTAGCTGCTTTAAAACTTTTTGATAAACTTTGCGTTCATCAAAGGGGTTGTCTCCTTTGACAGTTTCACAAAAAGAAATTAAGCTGAAGCAAAGGAAAGTGAAGGAAATGTAGCGTGTTCGTAGCAAATGATCAAAAGACGTACATCTCTGTCAGACACCTGATGTTGAAGTGTGAGCTAACAGAGTAAAACTGTACATACAAATATGCAGTACTACTAAACCCTCGCACACATATTGTGTATACTTTATGAAACAAATACACATACAGTCTGCACACAGATGAGAACTTATATCATTATAGTAGGTGAAGCAGATTCCATCATCTTGACATGATTTTTTTTATGTATTCTTGTTAATTTTGTGTCAGATAAAAACAGAATTTTAAAGTTCTCTTTTTTCTCTTTGCTTGATATGTTAAAAAAAGAAACAAAAAACATTGACAATGTCATTTTCAATATACTAGTTTTAATACACTTATAATTTCTTGCAATTTGCGGGGACATTTCTTGCCAAGTTGCTCATGTTTTTAAAAGAAATCAAGCCAATTGCTCAGAGTAGCACAAGAAAAGTGATGTCGATCCAGGTTTCAAAGGGTGAAATTGTTGTATAAATCCTCCTGTAAACTGAAGACTGAGAAACGGTTAGCTCAGAAATGTTTTAATTCTGAATCATGAACTTATTTTAACATTTTTTTCCAGTTGACAGGAGCTCAATATTTTATTATTCTTAGTAGTTATTATAACATCATACTCAAATGTTGATCTGTGAAAGTGGCAATATCACTGCAGGCAAGGCAAACAACAAAGTTAGAAAAATGAAGAGCAGCTTGTAAACAGCACTAGATAATATTCTTTAATGAAGTCTTGCCTGAGTTAACCATCCAAGTCAGGTTTGTGTTGTTACCTACCCGCATCCTTGGCCTGCCTAAAGTTCAACCTGAATGCACAGAAGTGCTTACAGGGAGTTGATCCTTGTTAAGTGAGTAATGGATCCAAACAGAGACATGTCTGGAGACTTAAAGTGCACAGATAGTCAGGCTGCATGCGCTCTTGGCAGCAGCCCGGGTCAGGAGGATACAGAAACCTAGTGGATGATATATTCCTGTGAAGCACCTCATGAATCCTTTATCAGTGTTTTTGAACATTGATCATATTGAGTATTAGCCCAAAGGCTGGACTGTGCTCTTGAAGCGAGTAGAAAAATCCATATTCTCACATGAGAGCGTGATACGAGACGATACAAGAACATCCGTAAGACAAAAGAAGGACAAACGGCCTCGGCTAACTTTCTACTAATGCAGTGCATGTACTTCAAAAAACAAACTGCTTTACTTCCTCTTCATCTTGTTTTTTTTAGATGTGATATTAACACTTGGAACAAATTGCCAGATTTGCAAAGGTCCTGTTGTACAGTAACTGCTGTTGGATCTGGCTGCTGGTAGTGACTGCTGTTGCTCAGATCTGAAATGTGTTTTATGAGTGTCTGCCGGTGAAGCGATAAACACCTACTGCAAATGACTCATCTGAAAGCAGCAGAGGCTACATGGACATATTCAGACAAATCCATTCAGATGCTGGAAGACCAGGGCTGCTTGTTGCACATCACCTTTACAAAATGTTTGCAGCAGAATGTGTGTTACACTGATGAGGACTGTGAGAAATGTACATTGATATTGGATGGCTGGATGTGTGATCTAAATTAGATCATTACATATCTAAGTTTAACCAGGAATCAGGAGTCATTATGGTTTGGAGAAAGGATTCTTTTGGAGACATTTGAATGAGCTTTATATTTATTTATTTATTAGTTTAATTGACAGGGACAATGCAGTGAACATATTAGCAATTTCGAAAACCATTTACTGATGTATTGCATATAAGGGTTCTAGCCCAGGCTACTTTGCAACCCCTGTCCTCGGTTGGGTTTTTCTATCTAAGATTAAGACAAAACAAATAACAAAACATAACATCTTAAAAACATGCATCAGATTAGACACATAAATAGTTACATTAACATAATTCATGATCTCATAAAATTTACAATGATCTCATAAAATTTCTTTTAAAAATTTCTTTTAAAGTTACAGCTACAGTTGTTTCTGATATGAACACGTATCAATAAATAACTATTATTTGTAACTGAAAGTAATTGGTTCTTGGAGTGATACATGCAAAAAGTCCCAGCCATTGTTTACAGTGGACACAGTTTTGTCATATGAAGTCATTCTCTCGTTGTCGCTGTTTTGTGTCTCTTTGTGGTCATTGTGTGTCTCTGTGTAGTCTTGTGTCTTTCTAGTAATTTTACATTGATGTGTGGTCACTCTGCATCTCTTTGTGTTTGCTTCACCACTTGTAGATAGGTAGATCTGGTAGATCTGCATCTTGTTGTGGTCATTTGTGTCTGCAGCTTTTTTATGTCTGTTTGTGGTCTTCCTGAATCACTTTGTGGTCTCTGTGTTTAATTTGTGCCTCTTTGTGGTTGTTGCGAGTCTCTTTCTGCTAATTTGTGTTTCTGTGGGGATTCTGCATCTCTTTGTTATTTTGTGTCTCCTTGTAGTGTCTCTTTAGTTTTCCATCTCTTTGTGGTAGTTTTGTGTTTCTTTGTGGTCATTTTGATACTCTTTATGATCCTTAACTATAATTAAACATAATGGGGAATAATCATTTCTTTTTAAACTGCATCTTGTCTGAATTGTTAGTGTTATTGGGTAACAATACTCACACTCACAGGTCACTCACACTACGTAGACTATGTATGCATATAATTTCCGCTTCATGTTGTGAGGAGTTAATGTGTTAATTAAAATGTCCTCTGCTAATTGCAGTGCCAACACTTGGAGCTATCTGCTGCTCTTTGTTCACAGATTGATTTAGAATTTGTCACTATTGCTATCTATGTGTTGGAAATAAAAGCTGTTGACATATTCCAGGTTAGCACAGTGGTAGCTTTTGTCTAAACAGGTGCAATGATTCATTCTGCCTTCCCTACTCTCTGCGGCGCTTCTGCATGGAGACTCTCCCACTGTGACTGTTTAATTAGTCACCAATGTCTGTGTCAGTGTTTCAGCGACGGGCTGCTCGACTCCCTCGGTGACAAACTGTTGCCAAAGAAACACATCCACAGTGAGCTCAGATCCACTGATGCCGAGGGGCGGCTTGAAGAGTTCAGGGGGTGATTGAATTGTTTACAGTTCTGCGCTCTTTTTCAGTTTTCTGTTGGGAAATATAGCATCATTTATGTCTGCTTGGCTTTTCCTTTGGCATAAATTTGAAATGACTAATGGTACACAGTGGCTCTGTGCCTCCAAATGACACTGTGAATATCAAAAGGATTGATCAAAGACTTTATTAGCTACACCGCTACAAACTTACAGCCTCACTAAGATTTCTTTGTACTGTATATATAAGGAATCTGACATTTCCAGGCTCTGTTCCATTTTTTTTTCATAGTGTGCTTATTTTTTGCTGACATGTTTTTTTCTTCAGTCCACCAAAACTCGGAAGATGCTTTTAGCTCAGCTTATGCCCACTGGCAGATTGTATCTTCACAGAATCTACAGTTTACAGTTGATGCATAGCCAATATATAGAGATGATGAAACACACAGTAATTGCATTGATTGGAGAGTTCAGAATTGGAAATTATCATTTTTTTGCCCCCACTTTAGGCAAGATTGCTCATTTGGGGATTGTTCACTTGAATGCACAAGCTTTGAATACTATGTGATGTTAATGAAACGAATTTCAGACAAATTAAGTCAGTGATCAAAAAATTTGCAGCAGCAACGACGGCAGGATGCATATTCTCCATAGCTCAAAGCTCGAGATGAAATGCCACAGAAGCAGCTCACAGGCACAACCTTAAGCTGCGGATCTGCTGACTCCAGTGCCACCCAGAGGTCTTAATGCAGCTGCAGCTGTCACACTTTGATTATACCTCTCTAACCTTGACAGTACTCTTTGATCAAGGCTATGGTGTTTGTCTACTGTCTCCTTTGAAGAGTTATTGTCCTGTTCAGATCTCAATATCCCTCTAAATACACCACCCCTTCCTCTTCTTCACTGTCCCTGTCTTTTTCCTTCTTCTCCTCCCCTTCATGTCGCTATCATGTCGACCTTGATTGTGAGAAGCAATCAGGCCTGATCATTGGTGCCTCCATGTCTGACTGAGAAATGATACACATGAAGATTCAGTAATCTCTGAAACGGGTGATCTCGTTAACATCATTCATCTTCAATTGTCAACTCACTTTTCTCTGTACTTTCTTCCCTCCCTTTGTCTCTCTTTCTCTCTCAGGTCTACATCCCCTGCAGAACAGCTATTGTCCTGGCCAACGAGGAGATAGATTACTGTTATTAGAGGATGATTGTCTCCACAGAGACCAGGATCGAGAATGGATTCCAACCTCAAACTGAGTGTTAACAATCACCTTCATCTTAAAGTGTCAACCTTGCACGCCACCCAAACCCACTTTTTGTGTTCGAGTCTTTTTTTCTAAATGGGGGAAAAAGGGCATTGTGAGCTTGTGTGCTTTCAAACACCATCTGCAACCTTAGATGCTGTATAACCCAATTTACTACAGATTGGTCCATTTGGGAAGCGTCCAACTCAACCAGCAGCTAGATGCTAAAACTTAAATCCTGCCGAGTCCATCCAACACTAGCCAGCAGCCATTTATAGGCTCTGCTGAATTTGGCGTGTCATCTGAAACACGACCGGCGACTGTGGCAGAGGGAAGCAATACAGTGAGCATTCAAATGTTGTTTGTCATATTTTACCGGGTTTAATTGTTTTGTCGTTAAATACAGATAATATTATGGCTTCTAAGACAAAGAGTATAAATATTAACAGCACTTGAAAATCAAAACGTCCAGGTATGTTAATCACTGGTGATCAATTTTTTTTTAATTTGCATTTTGGGACATTGTAAGTATAAAGATATTGCAATTTGCACAAAGTAATAAGCTGCCTTGAATTATTATACTTTTAATGGGTATCTAAAACAGTTGTGTTGTAATGTTTGAATTTATGCAGCTACTGGGAGCATTTATGTGGTTATTTATGGCCCTGTTATTAAGCCAGTAATTTGCAGCTAAAGCAAAGTGATAAAATCCCCTAATTTAGATTGTTCACAGTGTGTTACATAATGCACAAGTAACTTTTTTAGCAGAATTACACCATTTCCCCCCACTTAACACAAGGTAATGCATGGTTTTCTCCTACAGTAGAAACTATTAAAATAGTTTATGTCATATATTTCACTCAAATCTGCTAAATTCCACTAAAATACATTGATACTGCTGATTAAAACTTATATTTTATGTGGGTTTTATATGTATGACTCACACAGTTGACTACTTACACCACAATTTAATGTGCACCATGTTTATTAGCATTCCCCTGAGATTATGCAGACGTTCCAGAAATGACAGAAAGAGCTCAAATTCACAGAACGATGTATGCATCTCACGATTATCTCTGACTTATGTGACTTTTGTTTCAACACACTTGATGATTGAACATCTCACAGAACAGCTGCAGTGCTCATCCTGTGCTCCCCATAGCTGCTATGTGAGAAAGTTATTGATGAACCAAAATGTGTACCAACTGAAGAACGTCACTGATGATAGGTGACTGTTTTTGTAACTGCTGAACTTGCGCACTCAGAAAACATGTCATTAAACTGGTCATTAATACAAGAGGTAGGTTTCATCTTTTCCAGTTACATCTTGCAAATGACTGTGATAATTGATGTGTTTCCAGGATTTACTGTATATTCTCTTTTTTTTTTTTTGAAGTCCCTTGTTGCTGTGAGAATGGATGTCATTTGGACAATTTTCAGCATTCTTTCCACGCTTTATCCAACATGTCAAAGCAGTATTGTTTTAAGTGAAACAAGAGCCGATTTTGGGTATCCCAGAAAAAAGCTAATGCCTTGATTTACTGCCATGGATACTGTAATTCTGTGATCCACACCTACTGCATTACAGATTCTCAGCCATTTAAGCCGTGTATTGTAGCATATGGCAGGTTTTGATCTACCTCCCCTGCAGCCCAAGAAAACAAATTCATATTCAGGACCATCCTCCCGTGTTTAGCCAAAAGTATCATGAACATGTCATTTCTTTTTGTGGAACACCAAAGCATTCAAAAATGCCTTTCTCCACCTCTCAAAAAGCACAGAGAGGATCACTCTGCATAAATTTCCAGCGACGAGGTTACGAGACTGAAGTGGAGTGTTTAATCATCCCTCATCTGACCCAATGTCATTGTCGTTTTTCCACTGCCAAAATGAATTGTCTGCATTTGTTCTCAAAAGTAAAATTGATGTCTGATACACAGTAACTATTGCAGCATATTTCTTTCATTATTACTAATGATAATAAATCAGTGCCTGTCAAGCCACAAGAAAAATGTGGATGAACAGGATGTGCAGTCTGACTACTGATTCTGTCCCATCGCAAACTTATGGAAATGTAGAGGCGTCAGCATCCTCCACGGTTTATCGATGGTACTCTGTCACCAAGCACTTGATTCAAAAACTGTTCTTTTTGGTCTTCATAGTCGCAGAGTTCAAACTAAATGTGGATGTTATTTTCAGTTGTCGCCTGTCCATCAATTTCATCCATCAGTGGAAGGTTTTTAAATGTATGTGGCTGCCTGCAGCTACCTCAACTATTAAATTTACACTGTGGCCTTTAGTGCCTCTATTTTGTAAGTAGCTTTTATAAGAGCTATGCTATGAGGTCTATGCTGACTATTTCTCTATTTCTTACCTTTTATAGATATTTTACATTAAGATTGGTATCATTCCTGGTGTTCTTTTTATTTGGTCAATATTTCTAAAGAGATGTAATATATGACATGACTGTTACTTCCAGGTGGATGGTGAGTCACCTTGGCAAGATGTCTGCCTAGCTGCAAACCACTGTTCCAGAGCGACAAACAACAAGACATGTTAAGTTTTAGCGTGTCTTTGCTGCTTTTCCAGTGACTCTTTAGGCACCAAATGTGGTCGATCTGTAGCCATTCTTTCGTGATGATAGTGCCACAAAAAGCTGTTGTTATTTTTTTAAAGAGACCACTGTTTTTCCTGCTTGGATTTAGCCCTCCAAATGGTGTATCTATCTTTTTCTAACTATTACCAAGTGGGTTTTGTGCATTAAGCTGACCACACGATAACCACAACACTGCTGTAACATAAAGTTTCCTCGTGTCAGCTACACAAATGTGCAAATGTATTATATCTCTGGTTTGCAGAATGCCCTATTTTTCTCTTGTGATTGGGTCGGTACAAGCTAAGGAAAACCATACAAAATATCAAAGAAAAGACTTTGCTTTTGCTCTTAAGAGCAACTTTAAACCTTGATGTACTGGCACACTGGTCCTGTGAACTGTGTGTTGAAGAATGCTGGACCAGACATCAATAAGGGAAGCCCTGAAGTCTTTCTGACGACAAAAGAAGGAATCTGCTTTGCACTCTGCACTCCAGAACATAAAGTTTCGGTTTCCATTTGGTGACCAGAGAAACCGTGAAATGTTGTTATGGGACTATACAGAGCAAGCGCCTCAGTGGTTCCCACAACATGATGTAAGGGGGATGAAAGACAACTCATCAGACCATTATACTTAAATTTCCATTTCCTGGGCATCCTCACTTTGTGCTACTTACACTAGATTATGGTTCTTTGTGAACTGGCATCAATACAAGCAGCTTCTTAATAGCAGCGGCACCACGAAAAGCAGTTAGGGAGATCACAATGCAGCTTTTGTCCAGGCTGTTTCACAAAGGTGCTGATTCAATTGTCTGGTCATTCTTTTGAGGCTGCATTTTTGTGGTGTTTGAAGACTTTTTTTTATCTCTGTTTTTTTGCTTACTTTTCGACACCCTGCACATTTTCATTCACTGGTTCCTGGGCAGCTTACTTAGTTAACAGTAGCTGCATGTTTTGAATTTTTCACTCTCTTCACTGTCAAGTATTTAGTAAAGGGAATTGCCTAAAATAATTAATTCCATACACCTCACAAAACCTGCTGTCTTTTTCCAAAAATGGCTCTCATTTACTATATAGAGTATTTATGTGCTGCCACATGGGATGGCCTGTCCAATATAATGTAGTCCAATCCAATTACCATGCAAATTTGTTCAAACAGTAGACAAAATAACAGAAACCCCTTGAGCATAATGCAACACTACCACAAACTATGACCTCAGAACTGACCTGAGTTCAATGCCCATCTGACACGCCTGCAGCAAGCTGAAAGCTTCACAATAATAGATGTTGCACTGAATTTTATTGTATTTATGTTGCTGAGTGCAACCCCTGTAGATATGACTGCCATGACATATCCCGGACATATATATGATGTGCTGTATGAGAAGATATTGTAAGTAGGCCCGAAAGCACAGAGCATATTCTGTGTTGTAACAGTTTGTCTTTTCGTCTTTCATATTGGCTCACAAGGATAAAGATGCCTAGAGGGAAGATCCTGCAGAATGCAATATTGTCAGAGTTAGAATTGGGGTTTGACATGCACAAAGAGGATGTTTTCAGAGTCTGACCCGTGAGACTGCACAAGTCAGGAAGGGATTTCACCACGCACACTGCTGCAGCTCAGATACAAAATGCCTGCAATGATAATCTGTTACTTTTCAGATAAATAATGGCTTATGTTGCGATACAAGCACATTAGAAATTAGAAATGTTAAGTTAACATAGGTCAAAGATAAAGATGGCAAACGTCATTAAATGCCATGAAAAGGGGGGTCAACACTGTGTTTGGTATTTGGAGACTTCCCTTTCTTTCAGCATGATATCAGAGTGCTCAAGCAACAGCATGCACCCCAAGTGAATTTCTGCAAAGGAATTCTGTCAAACCTCTACCTATCAGGTTTGATTAAACACGAGCATAAAAGAGTTAAACTTTCTTTAACCCATGCTGAGTCGGTTCAGCAATACATTATTAATGTCGAGAACTCTTAGAGAGGTTGGTTTTTCTTTTCATTATTCATTTGTACTTTAAGCGTGTTCACTCATACTGTACTATGAGTTGCAAAGTTCGACTTACACATAAAAGTGCTGGTTCCTTCCTCTTGTGAATATGTGAAGCAGTCAAGAAAAGCACATGTACTCTTCATTGCTGTTTTTGAACAGTTATTCTGTGGGGGCACACAGTATGGAACCTGGTGCTTTTTAGTACAGCTGTACTTTTCCAGGATGGGAAAACACTATCCTTAATAACTTTAGCCTCCTATATAATATAGTCAACGGTTTCATTTCTTGGGTTGGTTTGTTGGACATTTTCATTACAACAAATCAAAGGACTCTTGACTATATGAAAGTTAAAGTGTTGGTGTTATGTTGGAGACACAAAAGGGCTTCACAAAAGTACTAAAGAAAAAAAAGAAAAGGTATGAGCAGCATCATTTTTCAAATCATATCACTAGAGGATACAAGATGTAAATAAGATAGTTTTGAAGTCACCCCATGTCTGTGACTCTCATGTATTGCCATTACATTTAAGTCACAGAGCTAAGCATCCCATCTCCCCCAAAAATATAAAAACCCGGTGATCTTTAAAAAAACCCAGAAGGTCATTTAACAAGACTTACCGCTGTTCTGAAAAAACGGAATCCTCAAAGACTCCTTTAAACATCTAGATTTGAAAAAAAAAAAATCCATCCGCTGTAGAATAAAAAAACACGTTTAACCCATTTCTCAACTTTTGACTGTATTTCCAGTCTAGATATCTCCTTGCTCATTTTATATGAGCCATACAAAATGAGCAAAGAGTACAATATAGACAAATACAAATACACGTTGTAGAAGAGCACAAACATATGTCATTTGTGGCTACCACCTTTGTTTGGATCAGGGAAAAGTGCAGCAACTTGGGATATGGGTTAAAAAATGACACTTATCTGTGCCTTATCCTCTCAATAGAGTATTCGTATCAAAAGCTTGAGAAGGAGGGAGTCTTGTTTCTCCCAGGTCAAACTGATTTGAGTTTTTCACTTTCATTGTGATTGATATGATTGTAAAGATCACTGGTGCCTGAATCAAGCTGCCTTAGTGGCGCACTCAGGCCTCCGGGAGAGGAGGAGGGACTGTTGTCTGGCCCGGCAGAGAATGGTGTGTGCTGATATCCTTTTTGTCATTACAGTCAGTTTTTCATCTTTATGCAAAACACTGGCAGCAGCTGGATCCAATGGAGATCTTTGGGACCCTAAGTGCCACTTGTTTTCCATTGTACAAGGTAATTAAATGCATTCTCCTGGTATCTCGTGTCTATTCAGTCCTCATTAAACAGCTTGAATGAAAACCATCAATACTCAGGCTCCAAAGAACCAGAACTGGGACACACTAGTAGAAACTGCATTAATACAGAATCCTCTGATAAGTTCATGGGGTGGGAAATGATCCACAAGAAATGCACAGATACTGTATCTAACAGGAGCAAAATGCAGTGATATGTAGTGTGGGGGAGCGTGCAAGTATTTCTTATGAAGTACTTCCTTCTCTGAGTCCCACAGGAACTGCATTACTTCAAAATAACCATTTATCAAGGAGATCCACAATTGGTCCACAGGGTGAGCGGCAGTCAACCATAAATCTAGAAATGTCAGATAAGGCAGCATGTAGTGCTTCTCTTACCAATTAGGTAGTAAGCTTTGATACATGTAGTACTAAGAGTCGAAGCAAAGAAGACAATCATGAAGAAACCACAATATTCAACTCAGTTCAACAACCAGGGCCTAAAACTTACTGATCTGGATGGAAGGAATCCGTCCATCCCAGGCTGGATGGAGCTTAGTCATGACTGGTGTGGCTCCCTTTTTGTATGCTGAGCGGTCTGTAAGGATCTCCTTGCATTGATAATCCTAAATCCCGGTGTAGATTTTGGGCCTATATATCAAGAAAGCGGCTGAAATAAGAGGATCACGACACGGCACCGCTCCACAGCAGGAAACTCAGAGAATGGAGCGTAACAGCTTTGTTTCTCCACCAAATGAGACTTTTGCAACCTTACAAGCCATCCATAATCGTCCCGTGCTGATTCAACTGTTTGTGTGCAACCATGAAAGCGAGTAGCGAAAGATGTGTCAACATATGCATACTGATACAGAGCCAAAATTAAAATTAAGACATGACTACAAGGGTATGCTGCTCCTTCTGATCACCATTCAGAATGCCTCAAAGAGCACAGGAGGAACTGGAGGCGCATTTGCTTGTAAAGAGCGCCGCCTGGTGTTCAAAAGTCGTGCTTGCGGGAAAAAGGAGCAATCAAAATCTGATTCTGGTGTAACAATCGGGTGGAGTCACAGACAGCAGGGCGGATCTCATCTCTCACTGGTAGTGTGTTGCCGGACCTCCGTACGCGTGTGTGTTTGTGTGTGTGTGTGTGTGTGTGTCTTGTCCACAAACCAGCTGTCTAGCTGAAAGAGGCAGCAGCTGTTTGTCATCGGCGTCTTCTCCAACAAGGTAAGACGTTTAAAGTTTAATGTGTTGACTCTGTCTTTGGAGTTAAAGTTGTTTGGGGTGAAGTAACAGCATGGCTGCTCCTCAGCCATGCTGCAGGATCCCGTAAGGAAGCGGTGCACATGGTCAGAGTAGAGGAAGCAACCGTCGGCTGATGCAATATAACCTGAGGGCATCTGAGAAAAGCTAGCTGTTCTCTTCAAGCAGACTGTAAAGTAGTCGAGTGCGACGCGAAGACTTTAACCAATGATACACAGAATATAGAAGTTAATCAGAAGTAGTTTTGCGTGGATCTTTGCAGTTTGAAGAGCGTAAGCTGTGAGCAGCATGGGGAGAAACATTGCCTTTTATAGCGAATGGCAGTCCCACCAGGGGTGTGTGTGTGTGTGTGTGTGTGTGTGTGCGTGTGTATGTGTGTGTGAGAGAGAGAGAGAGTGCGTGAGTGAACTCATATGAACTTACACTGCAAATTATTGAGATTTCTTGCCCATTTTTCATCCGTGTTATCAAATTTTCCATGGCGTAATAACAAAGTTTAAGTTATGACCAAATGATAAAAGTGTTAATGTGGGTAGAAAATGAAGACTCAGATTAAAGATTAATCGTGCATCCTGAAAATGCATTTAATTGTTATCCTCTCTTAAATTTGCCATTTAATTTCCATATATTTGTTTAAATCGAATTCATATGCAGATCTACAAATAGGCTACAGTTTGCCTCATTTATTGTGCTATGTTTTCAAACATCTGTCTGTGTGAAACAAGTTTAGCTTCAGTCATGCAGAGTTAAAACCAAACTATATCAATGAAATACTCTCAATCGATCAAGACCATCTTTATTTTTTATCAGTTTGCATTGTCCTCAGCAAAATCAGAATATCAACAGTAAAGTTGATACATGGACCATTTAAGCTCATAGGCCAACTTTTTCACATGAATTTGAATCATTCATTTTGCTTTAAAGAGGTAACTTGATTTGACATTTTCTCTTAAAAGCGGCAGAGAGTGGTGTCGTTTGGGACGTTTTTCTATTCACAAGGAATAACCTTTAATATTTGAGTACTTGAACAGTAATGAAAATCATCAGATTCTTAAAAATATGAAGGTGTCTGCTAACAATTTATCACGTTTTCGAGCCCAACCCAAAAATTAAAGTTACAATTTTGTAAAATGTACAAGGAGTGCATTGGGTTGGGTTGGTTGGGACAGTTTGTTCTGGGCTTTAAAAAAGCTCCAAATTTGAACACAATGTCACTTATTTACTTTCTTTTTTGAGAAAAAGATAAAATTTGTCAAACTAATATGTTCACCTAAATTACTGAAGTGTGAAATTTGGCTCTCTTAAGATTCTTCATTTTAATATCAGTTCAATATGGCTACTGTAGGTTACGTGTAGTTTATAAATTTATCTAGACTGTTGACTGTTAAATTTCACACAAAAAGTCAATAACTACAATTTCAGTGTTTTAAAAAAAGCTAAATAGTTGAACTCTTCACATTTAAAATATGACCAGGAGTTGGAATGTAGGCCTATCTGAAGTTCATGCAGCAAACATTCACTCAGTGACTTCACACTTTCTTATTCAGTTAGGAAATGCCTTTGTCTTGCTTTTGCTTATGTTTTGTTCATTTGTAATAAAGTAGAAACAATAAACAGTACTGTCCCAACAGCCCCAAGGTAACTGTCCAGAAAATAGAAAAAAAGCCCAGCATTTTCTTACACGCTGTAGATTTCAAAACTGTGAATAAAACGTGAGGAATAGTCCCCTCTTGAGGTTGAAATTAAAGAGTGTGTTGCCGAGTGTTAAAATGGTAAATGTCGTAAGTATAGTTGCTGACCCCGCTCTCCTCTACTCATGTGTCCATATGTGCAAGTGTTGTTGGTCGCTGTAATGATTCCTCCTCCTGTTCATCCTGACTGGAGAGATTCTTTTCTAATATGAGTACAATGTTAAAGACAGGAACAAAATCTACAGCCCTTATTATGTGCAAAACATGCATTATGCATTTTAAAGTTTATCCAAAGTATATGAGGCTTCAGAAGTCTGAGGTAGTCGAATCACATCTTCCAAAGTTATAGTGTTTTTATTACAATAAACTTTCTTTCTGTCACTGAAGCTCAGCAAGAAAGCATTATCTGTGGAAACAAAGACAGAGGAACTTCTACAATAAAAAGACTGCTGAAATATCCTCTACAAAAACACAATCATTATTCTGTATTCCATCCAGCGTCTTTTATCAGGTCTCTAGTACTTTTTATGTTAATCCCATAAATCCCCTAAATACACAGAATTTGCTGAAACAGACTGAGAAACAGTGTTTAATCTCAGAGAAGAGTACCTTAATTAAAAGCTGACCAGAATAAAACATGCACTATACAAATCCTGTATTATACAGCTGATGTTTGAGTCTGATGTTAAATTACAAGTTTAATTTCGCAGAGGACAGTTCAGCATCCTCACTAAACTCTTTCACACCACTGGTTCTTGTAATTGTTTACATTTCAAAGCATGACACAGTGATGTGTGTCACTTATGGACATTGGCTGTTGATATCTTTGCCCCAAACATTGGTTTAAGGCTTCAACCTATTAGAAATAGTTTGAATAAGTTTGTGGCGTTACATCTTTCATCACTGCTGTTGAGAAGACAACGATACAACATTGTACAACTTTGTGGTTGTATTTTGCATTCTTCACACTTGTGTCTATATTCTCCTCCAGCTGAGTTCATTGTCAATAAATAGATAAATAACAATAATGTGCCTTATTGGGAAACAGTGACATGTTTAGGACTATTTGTGGTCTGTTGGAAACATACGAGAGACATGCTCCTCCCCAAAGATCTCAAGAGAGTCATTTATGCTTTTGTAACCTCTCTGCTAGATTATTGTAATTCTTTGTACGTGGGTGTAGATCAGCCATCACTTCATCGCCTGCGGTTGGTGCAAATTGTAGCCACCCATCTTTTAACTGGGCAAAAAAAACGAGATCACGCCGGTACGGTATTAGCATCTGTCCACTGGCCACCTGTACATTTAAGGATTGATTTTAAAATTGTATTGCTTGTTTTTAAGAGGTCTTCTGATCAGATGCTCCTGGATGTTCCCAGAAGTACACATAAAAATAGTGGTGACTGAGCCTTTGCAGCAACTGTCCCTAAGCTCTGGCACAGCTTACTCATCTGCATAAAAACTGCTCAGAACAGAGAAACCTTTAAGTCTCTGCTGAAAACTCACCTCTTCTTTGTTGGCACCTGATTGATCTGAGCATGGTCAACTGACATTGTTTTAAATGTGCTCTACAAATAAAGTTTGAATTGAATTGACATATTAGCCAACTCTGCATTAAAATTACTCTAAAAAGTAAGGAAGAAAAAAAAGCAAATTAATTCAAATGATAATTTGGGCCTTTTAGATACACAGTGTGATCACCTGCCAAATAAATTTGGATTTATTAGTTGTTTTGTGTTTTAAATTTAGGAGTATTATTACTAACACATTGCCAAACAGTGGTCACTTGTCTCACTGTGGACTCCTGTAAATTAGACACCTTCAGATGTGTGGACATAATACCAGTCACACATGTTTTGGGGATGAATGTTATTGCGTAGATGCTGTACTTTGTGTCAATGTGTCATTTTTCGATTTACGATTAAGTCACAAACTAGAGAGGAAGACACAGAATGTAAACACAAACAGTGAGGAGCCTGCAAGGTCACGTCAGCTGAGCTCTGACAGGTGGACTGTTTTTGTCGCAGCACCTGACTCTGAACCAGGGAGTCAACATCTCTCAATTCGCATCATGGATGATACTATTATTGGCTGCACTCTGTGTGTGTGTGCGTGTGTGTGTGTGTGTGTGTGTGTGTGTGTGTTCAGGCATTAAATTGCTAAGAAATTGAGATATTCAGGCCTTGTTGATTATTTATCCACCTGCCTCATGAAATAGATACTTTCAGTTTTAAGTGGTTTTGGTACATTGATTTTTTTTAAATGTCTTTTTTCTTCCACAAGGTCAAGAAACAAGATCTGGGCTCTAGTCTGTAAAGGTATGAACACATCAGCAAAACTAGGAATAGTAAAAGCTGTTGTTCCTCTTCCAGTGGCTGGTTGTTGTTGTTGTTGTTATTGTTGTTGTTGTTGTGTCCTTCATAGCTTTAATGTTACAAGGTCATTGTGGCTCTAGAGATGTCAGTAACACCTTAATCCCTGGAAAGGAAAGTTTGTTTGACTTGTGTAAGCTGTCTGTTTTATGACCACCCTCACATGGCACTTTGTTTGCTCCGTCCCCGTGTTACACCACATGGGCAGGTGGGCTTTTTGTAGTGCTGCTAAATACCCTTCACATGCCAAGTGGGAGCTGGTTGGTCTCTAAATTGGCTCTCTACTGGCGGAGCCTTTTACATTCATGCAGGGAAAACTGTAATTAAAGGCAGTCAGCAGCATTTCTCAAATTTATGTTTGGAAATAGTCAAGTTGCATAACTACATCCTTTGATAATGTTTTTTCCCTGGTGCACGTGTCTGTCCCACTGATTCACAGGTCAATGCCTGACTGAGTGCAAATAAGTAATTTAAAAATGTAATGAATCATTAACGTTATTTTACATGAAGAGAATCAATAGCAATGTCATTTTTGTAGCCAAGACTATATGTCTAAATACTAATCCAATAAAATCTGAGCCAATTTGCTCTTGATATGAGGTTCACTAAATTAAAATTGGACTCATATTTACAGTATATAAAGGTCTAGTCTGATGTGCTATTGTGACTCTGCTGTCCTCCCAATGTGTATAAACAATGTCACAGCTAAAATAAAAGGCGTTTGAAGGAGCAAAAGTATTTTGCCAAAGGCCAAATAGTGACGAGCATGTGACTAACTGCCATTCCAAATTCACCCACATGCCCCCTGTGCGCCACCAGCAGGTGCTAAGTTCGATGATTGGCTGAGAGGAGGGCTAGGTTCTATCCTGCCCACCCTCCTTTTTTAGCTCATCCACAGCATGTCACATCTTGTGCACGCTACAGTGAGCCTCCGCCATGAACCTTTCCCTGTTCTTGCCCCCCCTTTGCTTGTTCTGCGATGTAACAAATGTTTTCGCTTGTGCAACATATAAGGACACGTTTTTCATGTCCTACTTTTGTTCACATTTTTGACTTTTGTGAGAACTGTTCTGAAGTTTATAGATTTTCCTTTGGGTGGCCTCTGCATATTTGCTTAAACAAACTTCACCCAATGAAACGTCTGTCTCATTACGTCCTTGAATCTTTTCTACGTTTCAAAGAATTTTCCACACACACCACTTCCTGATATGTAGTGGAAATACCGGTCTGTGCCTCTGCATATTATCAGAGCAAGATGATGGTTATAAAACTGGAAATATTTGATTATAATTCCAGTTATATAACCAGAATCCCAGTCTTAAGTATTAATCAAAATTAAAGTTACTGTATTTCTGCTGTGAGAAGGTAAAAGAGAACAATTGAGTTGTATTTTTTCTTGTATTTATAACTTGAGTTTAATGAGTGGAGCCTGCCAGTCAGTCGGTCCTGCACGGAGGGATACGGCTGTCGTCACAGCTGCTCTGAGTGTCTTGAGGCCATGTGATGTGTCACCATTCTATTTGTGAGCCAGACACCTGAATGGTTTGTACACTAAGAGGCGTCTGTGTCACGTGTCAAACCAGCACTTGTAAACGCCTCTCTCAGCCCTATTCATCCTCAGCTGAATGTGAATGAGTCTGCAGTCGGCAACACTTTGGAGAACGTGGTTGAGTGGATTTATAAACTGAAGGAAGAGTGACTGTATCTTTGTGAAGGAGAAAGATCCTATTTTGTTTTGTATAGTGGAAGTGAGTACTCGCATGCATTATTGCTCTGTAACTGTCTCTGCTGTGCTGTTTAGGAAGAGGCTTTGAAATTGGATCTTGGATTGTCAGGATTATGCCCTGCACACTATTTCCAAAATATCACAGTGTAATTGTTTTACAGATGATGCTGTTATGAAACGTTTTGTGCACCAGGTTATCTGGCAACATCGTGGTTTAGTTGATCTTTTTTCCTGTTTTGATTTAAGATAAACAACTGTGAAATATAAAATATGTCCATTACTGCTGACCATTATCATTTGATGAGGCAAAAAAGTCAGTAACTATTTTATATCTCAAGTAGGCTCATCCACATTCGTGTTACTGCTGCCTGCACTCTAACCTGGAACAATGTATGTTGAAACAGGTAACAGCACTTAAAAAAAGGGAACAGAATATCTTTTGGAAGCTTTAATGTCTCTGTAGCTTGTGCAGTTCTGTAAACATAAGAGGTGCCTAAATAGTTTGTAGTATGAGTCACATATTGAGGGATTGTACCTGTTGTTTTTTTTACAATGCTGAATATAATATGTACTGTTTTATGTTCAATCAGAGGCTATGTTGGACATATTCAATGCTGGCATGTTATCATTAGAATTTAATGTTAGTGCGCAAATATGAAACAATAAGCATAACGAAATGAGCATGAGCAGCACTTGTGATCTGCAAATTTAAATGCACAGCATATATTTAGTAGTTTGACATTTTATTCATCTAAAACATTGTGCAAATATGAAGCTCACAGTGCTCATTGTATTCTAGTCAATGCTAATAGTTTGTTTAATTAAGTACAAGCTATAACTATTTATTGAACTAACAATGCAGACGCAGCTATTCTGCTTATTCAGGCTCTTTCCCCGTGGCTTTAATTGTAGTGTAAATACAGTATAAGTTACAAGTATGAGTAACATGAAAAGTAACATATTTGCAATTGTTTGTGCATCCTGTTATTCAAAAAATGTCTGCTTTTTAATTAGAATGATATGGCACAAAGACTTTTGGGATTATTGTCATTGTGCACAGATGAATAGCTCTATACTTAAAGTGCTATTTTCTTTCAAGGTGAAGTTGGTAGATGGTACATTTGCATGCATGCATTACATTAATGAAAACTGCAAGTAATATGAAAAACTCAAAGGTGTCTATATCTAAGATCATTTCCTGTGAGTGAGCAGTTTGCTGTGTCATCTGCAACTCCTGTTGATCAGAGACTTTTTAAGGCTGTAAGAATGAAGTGAATGAAGTTGTAAGTTTGTTTATTAAATTGGGGTAATGTTCACCATGATGCAGAATACTGTACACCAATAGCAATGTCAGTAATGTTCTCATGTTATCTTGTGACATCGTGGAAATCCTCATAGCAACAGCCTCCATCACTGATCATTAAATACAAGTTTGAGCAGAGGAATTTGGGGGTGTCTTTATTGCAAGTGCCAGTGGGGGAAAAAAGAGCACAACAAAATATCTGCAATCATAGTATATGGGTATTGATCAGCTAAGCTCTTATCAAAGTCAGAAGCACAAGGATCAAAGAGTTACTTGATCTGAGACTGGAGTGGCACCATAGTTTCTTGTTCTTTTCTGTTGTCTGTTGATATGTAGCCATTTCAGTGCTCCGTCATTTCTGTCTTCTTTTATGAACAGGTAAATAATCTTCTGTCGAGCTTCAGGTGCCAGCCAGGATGATTCTGGCAACATTAAAAGGCATTGGGAAGCAGCTCCTGCGGGTGAAGGTTGTGGACTGTAACACAGAGGACTCCCGCTTGTCTCGATGCCTCAACACGTTTGACCTGGTGGCCCTGGGCGTCGGCAGTACGCTGGGTGCTGGAGTCTACGTGCTTGCTGGCGCTGTGGCCCGGGACAGCGCTGGACCCGCCATCGTCCTCTCCTTCCTCATCGCTGCCCTCGCCTCCGTCCTGGCTGGTCTGTGCTATGCCGAGTTCGGAGCCCGTGTCCCCAAAACTGGCTCAGCTTACCTCTATAGCTATGTGACCGTTGGAGAACTGTGGGCCTTTATCACAGGCTGGAACCTCATACTCTCTTATGTCATTGGTGAGACACGGTAAATAATAAGAAAAGGTTGCTACACTACTTATCATTGGATTCATATTAATACTTTCTCCACACAGGAACTTCAAGTGTGGCCAGAGCATGGAGCGCAACCTTTGATGAGCTGATTGGGAGACACATTGAGATATTCTGCAGACGCTACATGACCATGAATGCCCCAGGCATCCTGGCTGAGTATCCAGACATATTTGCTGTCTTCATCATAATCACCCTGACAGGTGAGGAGGCGCGATTCATCTCTCTCACATGTTTGATCTTTTTGACATTGTAGGCTTTCATTTTTCTCATTGTCATTTTTCAACTCCTTGCAGGGCTGCTTGCATTTGGAGTAAAGGAGTCAGCCTTGGTAAATAAAGTGTTCACCTGCATCAATGTACTGGTGCTGCTGTTTATGATCATATCTGGCCTGGTCAAAGGAACCCTAAAAAACTGGAACTTGAACCCTGAAGAAATCCTCAATAGCACCAGCAACTCTAGCCTCAAGTGGGTAAAATGAAGAGCTTATTCCCAAAATGCATAATGTGCCTAATGATATGCTTGTGTATTCTGTTTTAAGATAAGCAACTGTTGTGTTTCTATTGCTTTCAGTGTGTCTGATTCCTTACCGACAGAAGAAAGTCTTGGTGACGGCGGCTTTATGCCTTTTGGCATGACTGGAGTTCTCTCGGGTGCCGCCACCTGTTTTTACGCCTTCGTAGGGTTTGACTGCATTGCCACTACAGGTAAGAGGAAATACATTAAATCAAAAAGCAACACATTTGATCTCCATCGTCTCTCATCTCCAGTTGTGTTTCCTCCCCAGGAGAAGAAGTGAAGAATCCTCAGAGGGCCATTCCTATCGGGATCGTGGCCTCGCTCCTTATTTGTTTTGTGGCATACTTCGGTGTGTCCGCAGCCCTCACTATGATGATGCCTTACTATCTGTTGGACAAGAACAGCCCACTGCCAGTGGCCTTTAAGTATGTGGGCTGGGAGGGAGCCACTTATGCAGTGGCCATTGGCTCTTTATGTGCCCTGTCGACCAGGTAAGAGGCTCTCCTGCCTCTCAGCATGAGAACTCAAAGAGGACCTGTAAATGTTTGCATCCTTTTTGAGGGATGAATAGTTTATGTCCAATACACTAACTTTAGAATTTTTATATTATCTTTTTTTAAATTCAATACTTAAAGTGAACTAGTTTAAAACTTTAAAAACACTTACTTTGCAGTTTAAAAGACTCTGGATTGAATCCAGAGAGAGTGACTTTGGTGATTACTTCATTGAAGGTTCCACATTATGCTCATTTTCAGGTTCATGCTTGTATTTGGTGTTTCTATGAGAACATGTTAACATGCTATGTAAACGCTCTGTGTTCAAAAAACACTATTATTAGTGAACAGTTTCTTAATAACGATTGTGTGCATTTCACCTATACCTAATATGTAATAAAGAAAAGACATGTAAAAATGTCTTTTTACAATATGGGACCTTTAATGAAGGTTATGAAACATGTGCATGTACAAAGTTATGAAACATACTTAAAGATGCCTTGTGGAGTTTTCATAGAAAGCAAACAAAGTCCTGTTTACCTTCAGTATTTGTCATCGAAACCCATGCTGAAGGTCTAACAAAAGTGTTGAATACACTGCAGCAGTTTGTCAGTGCCTTGCTGTGTTTCTTGATGTGTGTAACAAACTGGCTCAGTGAATGTGACAAGGAGGGAGTCCACACAAGAGATTTAGTAAAAACAATGATAATTTATTAACTAAGACATATGAAAATGAACAAACCACCCAAACCAACATTGCAAGGTGGATGTCTGCTGTGGGAAGGGAGAGAACGAGTCAACACCTAAGCCAGTATTTACAGCCTGAGAAGGCCCAGGTGAGCGTGATCAGGCTGACGACGCTCCCATGTCAGCAAGGTGCCTGGTGACGCTGTCAGCCTCCAAGACAGAGTGAGGGGCCTAACAGTGTGTCAGCTCTACCTGTAGATCAGTGGAAAAGTGTCAAACCAATGGCAGGAGTACAAATTGTTTTGTACTTTTCGGGTCTAATAGAATTATGTTTTGTGGATATTTTTTGCATGGGTGTTACGTTTTTATTGTTTTATAGTAGATTGTAAGCAGAGAATATTAACTTATTATTAAATAGCAAGGAAATTTGCAAAATTCATCATTAGATGGTCAACTACATGAGTGTTCTTCATTCTGCTGCTGAAGCACAAAGTAGCTTTATGCTATTTGCTTTTGGTAAAACATGAGCCACGAAAATAGGACCTTCTTTACTTGTAGAGTTCATGTTTGTTGCTTTTTTTCTGACCAGAGAACTTAAATGTGCTTATGTCGTAATTACGACTGTACAGCTGAGAAGTACAATATTTTCCAAGGAGCATGTGATGGCAGCATTAATTTTAGGGGCAGTTTTCGTGGTTTTGGCCACTTCGTTCTAGTTATAGGAAATGTTAATGCTACAGCAAACAATACTGTAAATGTGTGCTTTCAACATTGTGGTATCAGTCCCCTGTTATATTTTCTAACTGTGTGCATTCACTTGCACGGCATGCTTTTCTCTCTCTCTCCCATACTAGCTTACTAGGCTCCATGTTCCCAATGCCCAGAGTGATCTGGGCCATGGCAGAAGATGGCCTGCTCTTCAAATGTTTGGCCAAAATCAGCCCACGAACCAAAACCCCTCTAACAGCTACCGTAACATCTGGTGTTGTGGCAGGTGAGGTCATGACCTAAACCTACTAACTGGTTCCTATCACCCTTTAACCCTACGGGATGCTCTTGGTACCCATGGCCTCAACACGAGCGCTTGATGAAAATCAACATGGTCACACAGCATAAAGGTGCTGCTGCAGATGTGACATCCTGTGTTATTTATCAGGATGTCGGGCTGCTGTTAAGGCCCTGTGTGAAGCCAGGTTCCCAAACATTTCTAAAAGTTAAAACTCTCTGCCTCCTCCTCCTCCATCTTCTTTCATCCTTGGCCTAGTCTCCTTGGCTCCATGTTTCCGCTCCCACGCATTATCTTTTCTATGGCTCGCGATGGTCTGCTCTTCTCGTTTCTGGCACGTGTCAGCGAGAGGAAGACGCCCACCATCTCCACCTTGGTGGCTGGGTTTATGTCTGGTAGGTAACTACGATGAGGCCAAAGGCAACAATGCCCTCTACAGGAAGGAGGATGTTGGTAAATTCATATAAAGTTGCAAATAAATGGAGCTATACAGTTTGAAAATGTATATAAATGATGTAAAAATTACAATATCTGCATTATATTGTGCCAAATGTGCTTTTTTTTCTTTTTTAAAGAAGTCTCTCATCTTGCTGATTTTGAGTATTTGTCTCTTTTGTGTCCTGCAGCTGTAATGGCTTTCCTGTTTGACTTGAAAGACCTGGTTGACCTCATGTCCATTGGCACTTTGCTGGCCTACACTCTGGTGGCTGCCTGTGTGCTGGTCCTCAGGTAGTCCTCACCTCTCACTTTACACATGCAGTTTAGGGTGGACAGGAGCCCAGAGGCTAAAATACACAATATTTGTGCATCCTTTAACTGGGAAGGGAATCCCCAGTCAGGCAGGTCAGTTTTGTAGTTTCTAAGTCTTTTTTTGTCTTCTGAAGGTACCAGCCTGCACAGCCCAGTGCGGCCTATGAGATGGCAAACACTAATGATGAACCGGAAATGGCTGAGGCGGATAATGAAGGGAACATTGACATACTACCACACCAGGAGGATCGCTGCACCATCAAGAACCTTCTTTTCCCTGCAAACGCAGATCCATCACCTCTGTCTGGGTTTGTCGTCAACATTTGCACCAGCGTCCTCGGTGAGAAAAAGCCCACAGAAAACTGGAAAAATAATTTACCTTGTTAGTGGTTCAGCAAATCATCTGATGAACCCTCTTTAATGTCTTCCCGCCAGGTGTTTTGGTGTGTGTCTTCAGTGTTGTAGCTGTTCAAGGAGGGCTGGCATCCTGGTCAGTGCCTATCCTCTGTGTTATCATGGTGGTCTGTCTGATTTTCACCTTCATTGTGTGGAGACAGCCGCAGAGCAAGGCCAAGCTTGCCTTCAAGGTACGCTGTGTTCTTTTGCCAGAGAGTATTCTCACACTATTTTATAGTCACACATGCAAGATGACTTTGTCAGAGTGTGATAAGCATGATGTGTAAATTCCTCTGCAAAACTCAATAAACCCCCTCTATACACAGTTCATTGAAAACAAAAACCTTGTTAAAACAGGTTTAATTGTAGTTGAATTGCTGTAAATGCACTGAACAGAGCAAACATTAACAAAGCAAACAGTGAAAAGATGAGGATTTGCTCTTTAAACTTTACTTTTGCTCATAACCTGCTAAATGACTATGTATCTTTCAGTCCAAGAAATACCAAATAAGTGTACTTAACATTTTGCCAACTATTTACGAAGCACTCCATGGGTTTTCAAATTGACTGCAATCTCTTCAGTTCAGGATCTTATTAAAATCAACTCACAGAGACCTGAAACTTACTTGAATGTAAATGCAAGGTAATGCAGTCAGACTTGCTGCAACTACACTACCGTTCAAAAGTTTGGGGTCACTTAGAAATTTCCTTATTTTTGAAAGAAAAGCACTGTTTTTTTCAATGAAGATAACTTTAAACTAATCAGAAATACACTCTATACATTGCTAATGTGGTAAATGACTATTCTAGCTGCAAATGTCTGGTTTTTGGTGCAATATCTACATGGGTGTATAGAGGCCCATTTCCAGCAACTATCACTCCAGAGTTCTAATGGTACAATGTGTTTGCTCATTGCGTCAGAAGGCTAATGGATGATTAGAAAACCCTTCTGCAATCATCTTAGCACAGCTGAAAACAGTTTAGCTGGTTAGAGAAGCTATAAAACTGACCTTCCTTTGAGCAGGTTGAGTATCTGGAGCATCACATTTGTGGGGTCGATTAAACGCTCAAAATGGCCAGAAAAAGAGAACTTTCATGTGAAACTAGACAGTCTATTCTTGTTCTTAGAAATGAAGGCTATTCCATGCGAGAAATTGCCAAGAAACTGAAGATTTCCTACAATGGTGTGTACTACTCCCTTCAGAGAACGTCACAAACAGGCTCTAACCAGAGTAGAAAGAGAAGTGGGAGGCCCCGCTGCACAACTGAGCAAGAAGATAAGTACATTAGAGTCTCTAGTTTGAGAAATAGACGCCTCACAGGTCCTCAACTGGCAGCTTCATTAAATAGTACCCGCAAAACGCCAGTGTCAACATCTACAGTGAAGAGGCGACTCCATGATGCTGGCCTTCAGGGCAGAGTGGCAAAGAAAAAGCCATATCTGAGACTGGCCAATAAAAGAAAAAGATTAATATGGGCAAAAGAACACAGACATTGGACAGAGGAAGATTGGAAAAAAATGTTATGGACAGACGAATCGAAGTTTGAGGTGTTTGGATCACACAGAAGAACATTTGTGAGACGCAGAACAACTGAAAAGATGCTGGAAGAGTGCGTGACGCCATCTGTCAAGCATGGTGGGGGTAACGTGATGGTCTGGGGTTACTTTGGTGCTGGTAAGGTGGGAGATTTGTTCAGGGTAAAAGGGATTTTGAATAAGGAAGGCTATCACTCCATTTTGCAACGCCATGCCATACCCTATGGACAGTGCTTGATTGGAGTCAATTTCATCCTACAACAGGACAATGACCCAAAGCACACCTCCAAATTGTGCAAGAACTATTTAGAGAAGAAACAGGCAGCTGCTATTCTATCTGTAATGGAGAGGCCAGGGCAGTCACCTGATCTAAACCCCATTGAGCTGTTGTGGGAGCAGCTTGACCGTGCGGTACGCAAGAAGTGCCCATCCAGCCAATCCAACTTGTGGGAGGCGCTTCTAGAAGCGTGGGGTGAAATTTCTCCAGATTACCTCAACAAATTAACAGCTAGAATGCCAAAGGTCTGCAATGCTGTAACTGCTGCAAATGGAGGATTCTTTGACGGAAGCAAAGTTTGAAGGAAAAAATTATTATTTCAAATACAAATCATTTTTTCTAACCTTGTCAATGTCTTGACTATATTTTCTATTCATTTTACAACTCATGGTGGTAAATAAAAGTGACTTTTCATGGAAAACACAAAATTGTCCCGGTGACCCCAAACTTTTGAACGGTAGTGTACATTAAAATATTTCCATGCTGTAGTGAAATGAATGGAATCCAATGGCTGCCTGGAAAATATGAAATAATTAAAGATTTAAAGCAGGTTTTTGAAATTGGTTTGGCAGTCCAATAACTGATGGAATATAACTATATATATATATATATATATATATATAAATAATATAATGTTTGGCCAATATGTTTCAATAGTATTGAAACTGTTATGGGCAGGTGCTGCACAATATTTTAACATTAGCTAAATGATGTAGAGAAATGTTTATTTTACTTTATATCTACATACTGTTTGCCAAAAACATGTAGAACCATTGGAAATATCAATTAAGGTTGTTGAACTATCATTCATATAGAATTGTTTTATATGCAAAATGACAGCACCTTTTATTAAAAGTCTTAATGCTCTCAACCGTATTTACAGTGATGTTTAGAGCATATTTTCAGGGTTTATTCTGCAACATTGCCTCATCCATTTTTCATGAAGTCCATATCACCCATAACTACATGCTTTTGAGTGTATCTTTTCTCAGTATTGAAGGTTGTAATGTTTAATACGTACTCTCTCCTCACAGGTCCCCTTGCTGCCCTTTGTCCCAGTCATCAGTATGTTCATCAACGTCTATCTGATGATGCAGCTCGACAGAGGAACCTGGATGCGCTTTGCCATCTGGATGGTTTTAGGTACTTTGGATTATGGACCATCAATATCAAATATTATCTCTGTTGTACTTGTGTGGGGAGAATGAATGAATGTCTTAACCTCAATGTTTTCACAGGTTTCTTTATCTACTTTGGCTATGGTATTCGCAACAGTGCAGAGGCAGTGTTGACCACATCCAGTGCCTACACACCAGCCTGCACAATAACCGGAGAGCCCATGGCCCCAGAGAAGGAAGCCTTCCTACACAACACACAAGACGCAGGCGGAGACGACGATGAAGATTGCTGAGGAAGTAGGAGGTTCACGAAATCCACTCGAGCTCTGTTTTGTTAAAGTCTCCAAAATAGCTGCTAATACAGGAGACTTATTTATGCACTCGTCCAATCAGAGCGTTGAGTTGTTTGCCCAAAATTATAGATGAAAGGATAATAGATAAAAAGGATCATTAGATGTGATGGCTGAGTAAAATCTTCATAAAAACAAAATTTAAATGCATCTAAAAAACATTTCTTTTATTTTTTTTAATATTTTTTTTATTTTTTAGCTAGAAAGTAAATTGTGTATGTTTTGCTCTTTGATGTGATACATTTCACTAATTCTGTGAATCCAAAGGCAAAGCACAAGTAGTTTTTTTTTTTTTTTTTAAAAAAAGCATCAATAGTACATATAAATCTATTGTTAAACCTTATTTTGGTTTTTCAGTTCACACTTAATCAGAATAATGAGCCTCAATCTTTTTTCTTTTTTTATAGAAACATATTTGAACTGAACTTCAGTGTTTGTTACTGCCTTTCTAGCTTGAAATCGTCCAACATTTTATGTGTTGGTTGTTTGCAGAAAAGAAATTAGGAATTACAAAAGAAGTTTTTGAAAAAATGAATGAGGCTCTTCTATTTCTTGATTTTTTTAAAAATCTTTTTAAGTAAATTTGCATCTGACAGATTTCCTGGTTGTCATTCGTCTTTCTGCATTAGAGGCACAGTGCAGGCTACTGTGTATGAATCCCATGGGAGGTTATTTTTTAAATCCACATCCTTTTATTCCACACCTTAATTCATTACATTAATTTAAAAATGGCAAATATTTCCTCTCACATTCAGCATTGAATGTCACCAATCTTCAGTGCCCTCTTGTTGTGTTGAAAGTTTACCTCAAAGGTACAACTTTGAATGTTTTGCTCCTGAGAAAATGTACTGTACGGAAAGCAAAACTCTGTACGTGTGTACATGTGCAGTATATGTCAGAATAATCTGGTACAGTACTTTGTCATCAGTATATCTCATTGTGAATGTGTTTGTCTTCTAGCTTTCCTCACAGCACACAGAGATCAAATGCAGCAGTGTTGTCCCCATCAGGAAACTTCTGTTTTATTAAAAGCCAAGGTTAAAAAGCTGCTAATGCGAACTTGAATTATCACACACTACAGAGGATGTATTTTAAGTGCCTATTTCCCAAATGAATGTTACACCTTTGAGGCATGATAATGCTTTATTACCAGCTAGAATTGTGAAATATATATATATATATATATATATATATATATATATATATATATATATATATATATATATATATATATATATATATATATATATAGTCTGTATATATTGTAAACTATGGATTTTTAAAAGCACACAGTTATAATATATAATAGAAAATTCACCTCAGTGAACCATTTTCACTTTTTAGTTTACATACATCTGAATGGGATGGTGCACCATCACTTGGTGATATTGAACACCTGCACTTTCCATAGTGATACAACTAATTTTAGTCTGACTCGCCAAAAGCTAACTCTCATACCTTATATTTAGAATCTTACTGCACTGACAGTATCAATGTACCTGGAGCAGTAATATATCTGAAACTGCCTCTGCCAGTCAGACATTATTTAATCTTTATTGAAAGGAAAGCTGATTGTTAGTGTCTGCAGATTCCCAGGGCAGCTAAAGTCTGAATGCGACATATTGAGGTGTGTGTGTGTGTGTGTGTGTGTGTGTGTGTGTGTGTGTGTGCGCGCGCGTGTGCGTGTGCGTGCATGCGTGTGCGCGCGTGCGTG
This sequence comes from Plectropomus leopardus, assembly GCF_026936395.1. Lineage (NCBI taxonomy): Eukaryota > Metazoa > Chordata > Actinopteri > Perciformes > Serranidae > Plectropomus > Plectropomus leopardus. The sequence goes on from NC_142181.1 coordinate 29,106,345, forward strand.
TGTGTGTATGTTTACTAAGGGCTGAAAATGCAACGAGGTGAAAATGGTCCCTTTTTTAAATGAACACTAGGATGAAATGTCTTCCCTTTTTTGCTATTTATGCGCCGGAGAGAGAAATGATTGTAACATGAAGCCAAATTCAGTTGGATTTAATTGGATTAAATGTCAAAACAATGTCACTATTTATTGAGAGTTGCTGTCAATGTTTAGATAGCCTGAGAATTTAAAACACAAGAAATCTTTGTAAATAAACATGGTGTGTGGGACGTTGTTGCATTTTAAGATTGATTAAGTTTTGCTAAAGAAGGTTACTGTTTTCTGTCAGCAACTAGCCTTTATTTAAACTGACGGATGTTCGAATCAGCACAGCATTATCACATGGACATTCTAATGTCACTACATGCAACATTACCTGTTTTTCCACCATTTGGTGTTTGTTTTTTCTTTTGTAAACACAGTTTTGATCTTGCTTTTGAGTTATTGCCAGTATATCATCATTTGCCTGTTTGTCATAACACTGCACAGCTTCAACCCATACAGTCTTTTTTTGCAAGCATTATGTTAACTTAATCATTACACAAACGGTGTCTACACTTTTGTAGCTATTTACAGTAAATAGTCGGGAGACATTCATTAGGGGAATATCAACTCGCGTTTGAGTTTAATGTTATACATTAAGACATTTTTCTGTCCTTTTGTTATGGGTGCTTTTGTTACATTAAAACTCGTGCGAGGCTTCATTTACGGTTTAATTTTTTTGTCCTTGCCGCAGTCTGTTTTATGTAAAAAATTGCATGCTGCACTATTTCAAACCTTTGAAGCTTGAAAAAAAAAATAGATTTAATGGTAGTACTGCTAAGTTATAAATGTGTTAACAGTATATCAGATAGGTGAAGGTCAGCTGTTCAGCATTGTTGTCTTGATACTGGTTGTGGTTTGTATAGTTACTGCTGTAAATAAATGGTTCTGAAAGTTAAAGCCACACACTTTGTCTTTGATTTAAAAAGAATTAAATAGCTGGACACATCACACCAAAATGTTATATAAATGCTAACTTTGTTACTTGAGAGGTATTTTTCCTGTTTTCTGTTTGTTTGTTTGTTTGTTTGTTTGTTTGTTTGATATCTTTTAACATTAGTATTTATTTATTTTAGATATAGAACTATAATGATGGAATTGTAGGCTATTTATCTATGGTTATGCACTCATTAAAATACAATGCAAAGAAACCTTATTATCTAAAGTGTTTAGAAGTAAAATATTGATACATGGAACCCTGACTTTATTCATGTTTTTTTGTTTTTGGTCACTTTATTGTGCACACGCTCTGGTGCCACTGTATGTTTCTGTATGTGACTTTAAATCTTGAATGGAGGGAAAATGAAGCGATGTGTTCACCAGCAGGGGGCGACCTGAGCTCATGTTGACATGGGCGTAGAGACTCCTCTCTCCTCTCTCCTCTCCTCCCTGTTTTCCAGTGATGCTGCAGACTGTCTCCTCCTCATCACGGCTCAAGGCTGGATGTGTCCCCACTGCTCCGTTTTGTCTTCACTGTCGAGCTCTTTTCCGGCGGATTAGCTGAATCTAAACGGTAAGGAGAACCGTTTCACACCGGGCATGGCGGGTGTTTTATGTCTCTCTCGCTTTCAATCTCAATCTCAAATCAGCTTCAGTGATAATTGGATTTGACACCGCTGCATCTGCTGGAGAGACTGCGGATGATCCTGTTGGTGGTGTTTGTGTAAGGTCGTTATGTTCAAGTCATTTCCTGATTGTCTGCAGGTGTGTAAGGTAGCTATTGCACACACTCAGGATGAAAAAGGTAACCTCGCCATAAGTGGGTTCACCTCAGTGTGTGTGTGTGTGTGTGTGTGTGTGTGTGTGTGTGTGTGTGTGTGTGTGTGTGTGTGTGTGGGTGGGGGGTCAGACCCTGGAAAATGTGTTCTTTCACCTCCATGTCATGTTTGTTTGTCAGTGTTTGCCCCAAAACCAACAAAGCGTCCTTGTTCCCTCGTGTTTTCGTGTTTGTGGATCATGTGTGTAGATGCACTTTATTTTTAGAAACTAAAATGAGGAACAAGGTGACATGAGCTAAATGAACATCAGAAATAGTGAAGTGGCAAAATCTGCTGCTGTAGTACGAGTGACCATGGCTTTCCAAAAGGCCTGGTTTTTCTTCCATTATGTAAGATGTGACAGTGAAGCCCTGAGGACCGCTGAGGCCTCAGCCAGCTATCAGTGGTTAGTCTGATTCAACATGAGGGTTGTTGATACAACATATATGTGCATTTACTCAGAAAGAATTTACTCTTGCATGACACAAACATTTTTATGGCATGTATGCTTCTTTTGCACCTGATGTGCCTTTGCTTGCAGGCTGTAGAGGCACACACTTATGCTGCTGTTTCAGTGTGTTCAAGTCACAACATCAGAAGACCTCATATGAGCTTTGGCTGCTTACACAAAGAAGTCAGAGTCACTGGAGCATTAAAACTGGAGGGAGACTGGTGCCTCCATTTTCATCCATCCTCAATATTTTATGAGGATTCCAGATTAAGCATCAAGTGAAGCTTGGTGGACAAATTAAGGCCTTTCTGTGCTCTGCTTCAGATATACAGTAGGTCGGCTGAAACTGAGGGAGCTTGTGTTTCACTGAGAAAAATAAGTGGTTTGAACACACACTCACACAAAGATGCACATTTTCAACAATGTACAGATTTCAAAAGAGGTCTCGATGAAGGTCTCGCCATCATGCTGCATATCAGGAGGCAGGTGGTGGCGGGGTGAGTTGCTGAACTATGGGGGGATGGGGAAACATGCTCAGGGAAGCATGTTGTTGGTACGAGCATAAATTTCCTCAATCTCCAGAGTGCCATGATGGCGTCGCGGCAGGAAGATTATCAGCTCTTGCAGGCATGAGAGTTTAACAAGCAGCTAATGTCATTTAAAAGGAGAAAAAGGGGATGAAAGTAACAGGCCAACGCGGGAATGAGCCTCACACATTGTATGTGCAATGATAGTATGTGCTGTGTGGGTTGAAATGAGAGATTTGGTGGAAAAGGAAGTAAAAAATCTCACTTCAGTTACTCAGGGCACTTGCACCGCACTTTTTTAGTAAGAGCAGCTTCTTGCCTGCCTGGAGTGTGACGCTCAGCTCTCCAGAGATTTGTGAGGAGAAAGAGGTTGAAAAGAATTAAAAAGTTTAATTATCTTTGTGAGGCTTTTATTTCATGCAGCATGGGAGACTGTGGAGCAGAACATTATTAAATCAGCAGTGAGAACAATGTAAGTTTTACTCAGAAAAAGTAGATCAGGTAGAAGAAAAAATATTTTTGTATGCATTTTGAGAGGTAACATCTCAGTTTATCTTCTTCTGGTGCGTATGTCAAATTATTTAGATTGATTGCTATCATATAGTTGGGCTTTCTGCCTTCCAGTTGTTTATTGTATCTTTGATATTTTTATACTTTATATTCTTGAAGTTTGAAACCAAACAAACTAGAGAGCCATTGTCTGATAAGTGTATCATACTGTACAGTTCTGTTGTGTGTACGCGTGTCTGCAGTGCATTGATTCAGAGTTGGAAATCAATTTATGGGATGGAGAAGCAATCATGGCTGCAGCAGAAACAATCTTGTTATTAGATTGCAGCTTCTCTCTTGATACAAGACTTCATTTAGCCAATGTGTCATGTCTCGTCAGCCCACATGCTATATGTAAGATTGTTAATCAGAGCTTTATCGCTTGTTTGATTACCCAGAGGGAGTTTGTGGCTTTATGTGGTTAAATAGCAGCACAGTAACAGTACAGTACAGTACTGTGAGAGACCTGACAGGGAGGAAGGGGAGAGGCAGGTGTAAGGAAATCTGATTCACTAGTCTCCTCTCTGCAGTGCAGGTGCTGAGACAGCATTCAGTGTTGTGTGTTAGTGTGTGCTTTAAACAGCACATTGCTGTCTTTGGACCCTCTTTGCATTTTCCTTAAAAGTGTACAAAACATAGTGTGTGTGTTGCCCCTCTATGTTCTAAACATACAGGGAACTCAGTTATAACACAACAGTTTTATTCTCACAAGAAGGGAAATGAGATGCTACTTCCTGCTGTGTGAATGGATTTATTAGGATGTAAATGGGAGGCAAAGAGATGAGGTGGAGCAGTCATCAGTCAGGTTTCATGCTAATCGGCTGATGAGTCTAACAAAGACAAACAGAGAATCACCAGTTTAGCTCTGTTTTTGCCCCCCAAGTTGTTTTAAAGCACTACTGCATACTTATAATAAAATATCTATGTTTTTATGAGTTAAAATGGAAGGTAGGCACAAAACTATTTTAATAAATTCTGAATACTTATGTAGAAAAAATAATCAGATCAAGTGACAACATACATATATATATATATTTAACCTTTTGAGAGTCATTTAAAGCTCTCTGAACTGTATAACAGTCCATTTGGGGAATGGGTCAAGTTTATAGTTTATCACAGTCTGCTGTGTCTTGATGCTTTCAGACTTTTGGGGAGACTGGACAAAGTGTCTGTTAAGACTCAGTTAAGTTGCTTTCAGTAGTTAGTCTGTCTTTGTTTTCAGGTGTTCGTCTTATTGTTAAGATGATTGTATTTAGTTGGGTTTTGGGTTTCAGTTCACTGTGGTTATTTTCTCCTCCTGCAGCTCAGTTTCTCCTCAGCCAGTCAGCTTGCTCCCTGTTCTTCTGCCTCATCACTTTATTCCCCTCAACTTTTATCTCCACCTGCAGGTAAGATTTGTGATGTCCTGGTTTTCAGGTCAGTCTTTGTTGGATCCTTGATTTGTTCATGTGATGTTTAATTACTGTTTCCATGGAATAAGGTGTGATCCTGTTAAGTTCCTGTTACCTTCCATCATCTGCTCCACATTACATGACAATGGTTCAAATCAGGGACCTTAAATTTCTGAACAAGTGAACACAACTGCTAATAATCACTGGGTTGTTACAGGTCTAATGAAGCAGCCATGCTGTGGTATCATGTGCTTTAAAACCTTTTATTCTTTTTGATGGGCTTAAAGTCTGAGTTCCCTTATTATGATCTCAGCAGGGCAAGTCAGTCCTTAATGGTGCCAAGATACCTTTTCCACACTTGGAGTTTTACATTAGTATCATTTTGTGTTTTTTCTTGACTCCTGATGCACAGAGATCACTTAATTTTGGGCTACTATGCTTTCTGTCTGCAAATACAGGCAGTAAGATCTCCGAAAAGCACCATCAGAGATCAAGGAATGCCTGCCACAAATACTCTTACATGTAAACACTATAAATGTGAACCCATTCAAAGCTAATGTAAGCGCAAACAGCTTAACCGCCACCTGTTCTCTCCACAGCGCAGCATGCTGTCATTACGCCACAACCACACAGCCCCTATGCAGGAATAACAAAAAGATGCCTTCCTTTCATGTCAAAAAGTGACATGTTGTTGTATCAGTTGGCTCTTGAGTATATGTTCTGGTACTGGTAACATTTCATGTTTTTCCAGCAGTGAAGGGAACAGTAAGCAGTGAATGCTATGGAGGGAAAATGCTCGAGATGATGGAAAATTACAGTTGCAGCAGAATGTAAATGATCTTGTTATAACTGAGTTGCTTCCATCCTGAGACTAATAAGGAGAGAATCTTGGAAACAACACTGAAAGGCTGGTTAGGCAGAAGCATTAAACTATCTTACTAACAGACTACTCTATGTAGTCTGTTAGTAAGAGACAGAGGTAGATACATTTGTGTCTGCATACAAATAATCTATAAATATCATCCATGTATAGTCATTTTGTTGGCTATAAAACCAAGACTTTTATAGTATAGATAAATCAAACACTTATGCTCATCTATGTTCGGTCTTATGCAAGCCAAATCTCAGCAATGATAATTAGTTCAACGTCTTGTTAGAATCAATGCAGTATATATAATGGGAGCGTAAGATTGTAAGTGGACTTTGTTTTTGACCTCACAGGGTAATGGTGTCTTGTTTGCAGTCTTTCTGCTTCTTTTGTTCTCTTGATAAATGATGTTGCTCTTTAAAGCCTGCCTTTATGGTAGCTTTCAGTCAGTGAAGAAAATATTTTTGGCAAATAGGTTTGTCCTAGTTTTAGGTTTTGCAACTATACATTAATGGATGGCTCCTGAAACTGGATCAGACAGAATCACATTCTGTCACACAGATCTGAGAACACCATGTTACATTGTCCCCAGTGATCTGATACTCCACAGAGTATATTGTTTTACTAGTTAAGTAAAGAATTTAGTTACATTGTATGAAATGCACTTCAAAAGAGGCAGGAAGCAACTAGAATTTATTTTCCAAATAGAATTTCCTTTTTTAAAAAATCAGCTTCATGAGCTTGCCTAATGAAAAAAGCACAACTGAAGAGGATAATGATTCTGTGTATTCCACAGAAGTGCTGCTAAAAAACTCTGTCCCCCCAGAACAATAGATCATTCAAGGCTCTGAATACGTGTTTTACAAGATTTTACACCTGTTAAACTCCTTCTTATCCTGTCATTTCATTTTGATCTTTTTTCTTTTTTTTAATACAGAATAAGGACCCCAGATGTCATGAAGCTCTATCTTCCAAATTAAACATGACAATCAACATTCTAAATACTGGCATACTGGGAAGAAATGTGAAAATCAATTTTAGGCTCCTGATGTGCCAGTAAGACATTTTTATGGGAAGACAGACTTTTTCCTGATTGATGCCATGGATGATTGATTTTGGAAGTGCTCTTGAGGGTGCTGTAAACACAGAGCTGTTTCCAAAATGAGCGAACAAGGAGAGCCCTTCGGTGAGGGGGAGTTAAGGAATAACAACCAGCAAGGAGGTGTGCCGACTGATGGTGACGCCAATGCCAATGAAATCCGAACAGAGGATGGTGGGATGATGGGGGATACCGGCACTCTGTCTGGGCTGATGACCGAAACAGCAGAGCAGGACAAAGTCATCATCTGGGGGACAGACTCGCAGTGTGACGATCCCGAGCTGGCTGAGTTTGAGATGCTGGAGTGTCAGGAGCTGGAGGCCTACCTGGTTGAGGACGGAGAGGACTTTGTCGGCCTTGCGGATCGGAAGGAGCTTCAAGAACAGCCGTCATCATGCAGGAAAGCTACAGTGACGGATAATAAGAGCAGGGAAGAGAGAAAGTGTAATCTGCATGGCGCCAGTGAGCAGGAGTCCATTGCTTCTCATGTCTCTGAGAGCAGAGAGGCTTCCAGGACTGAGCTAAGCTCAGAAACCGATGTCTTTGTGACCTGTCTGTCCACCATTTCAAGCATGGACACTACTATAGACACTGCTGGCAGGACCCAGACAACAGACTCCTGGTACGTCCCCTCTGGTCCTTACTCAAGCATCTCAGAAGACTTGACTCTGGTTTCCCAGACTGGCAACACTGTCGCTGAGAGAGGCAAGGCCTCTCAAAAAGCCGATCGTTCTTCCCTGTCCTCTAGAAAAAGCACAGTAAGCAGGAAAGACGTTGACATGAATTTGAACTCAACAGTTCTCTCAGAGGATGTGGTATCACAGGGACAAGTGAGCAATGGAGTTTTTAAGGATGTCATTGATGAGCACAGGAAGAACAATAACGAGAGAAATAAGGCAGGGACAACCATTTCAGAGGGAGACTGTGATCGAAAGAGAAGTACAGAGCACAAAGGAGTAACCACTACAGACACATCACATGAAGAAAGCAGCACTAAAATGGATAAAAGCACACAAGCGGATGAGGCCCCCATTGCCAACTGCAGCCCACCCAAAACAGGTACAAAGGGGACTCAGTCATCAGTTGAATCCAAAGCCATAAAGAAACAAGGATCATTTGATAACTCATTGAAAAAACAAAACTCTTTTGACAAGGGTTTTAAAAAGCAGCCATCATTTGACAACACTTTAAAGAAGCAGCTCTCCTTTGATAACACCTTAAAAAACCAAGGCTCTTTTGAGAACGTCACCTCCAGCTCTTCAAGTCTGGAAAGGAGGAAGCCATGGGGAAGCCCCAGCCGACCAGCGACTCCTACTTCCCCTAAAATAACCTCCTCTTCCCCCAAGAAACGTCCTCCTGGTTCTCCAGCCAGGGTCCAGAGCATCAGGGCACTGAGCTTAGAGCGCAGCGACTCCCCTCAGAGGGGTTTAAGTCAAACAGTCAGAACACCAGCTAAGACAAACTTGAGCAGTTGCATCCCCAAACCTGTTGGGTCTCAGCAGAAAGAGCTGGAACCCAGGAGGTCCTCTCCACCCCAGAAGCCTAAAAATGTCCGCCCAAAAATCATCACCTACGTTCGAAAGAATCCTCAAGCAAAACCACAAGTGACAGATGCCCCAATGGAAACCACCACACTACCGCTGGCTTCTTACTGCAGCCCACCAGCTCATAAAGATTCAAAGGCTGGTCCTCAACCTAAATCCACGCCGGTCCTATGTTCCTCCAACCTGCTGTTTGACAAATATCGACAGGAGATGCAGAAGGCAGGGTACTATCCTCCTGGCATGGCTGCGACTGGGGGGAAACCACCAGGCAGCACCAACCCTCAAAGGCTGAGTGGGAAGTCGGGCAGTTTTCATGAGGATACACCTGAGAAATATCTCCAAGAGGTGAGAAATTACTACTACTTTAATTTGATATACTCAGATGACAAAACTTCATGCCATAAAGCTAAAGAAGTCCAAAATATTTTACCCACTTCTTGCAAGGAGGGGAAGTGGAAAGGGTCTCAAAATCTGTGCCTGATACTATGATAGGTGGCTCTTTGACCTTTTTTTTAAATTCACAGTGAAAATAAATTGATTTACAATGGGATATTTTTGTACTTCAAATGCAAAATAGGTTGTCAGAGTGTTTTTTAAAAAAAGTTGGAGCGGATCCCCGACATAGTTGGGAATGAACTTTTTGGTCAACTTGCCACTGTGACTGGTGAATTCCAATATCTAACAGCCACTTAGCAGATAAGCATTGTTTTTTTGGCTGGTGGGTAAAGCAAATCAGTGGCTTTTGGCTGGTGCTAATTTCTAACCATGAATCCCCGGACCCTGACGGAGGTCTGCGCTGAGCCTCAATTGTCCTCGTATCCTAGAAATGCCCCTGCATATACACTTGACCTGTGCAGGGCTACTGTGACTAGATTTGTCCTTTGACAAAGATGAGTGAAGATAGCAAACCTAAAAAATGTTGAAAAGGGCAGTTACTTTGTTATATATATGCATAAATACCATAAATGTTAAGCATTAATAGGCAGCCTGTCATTTTGCAAAAGTGGCCCTTGGGGAAAGCAGGTTAAGTATCCCTAATCTAAGCTAACAAGAATGCTAACTTTAAAAGAGACAAGAACAAGTCACTTCATATTGCTTTTATCCATTTTAAATCTTCTTTCAGGGGCTAAAGGGCTAATAATAATGTGGCCATATTTCCTGGGATGCAGCACTTGTCTTTTAGGGTGAAAGTCTATTTGCTGTTGCAGCCAGACTTTCTGATTTAATTGGTATATCAGTACATTATATCACAATGCCTAATGTTGTTACAGGTGAAATTATCTAGTTTATAAATGCACTCTATAACAAAACTAAGGTATATCATCTTATTGTCTGTCAGTTGAAATATTTATTGCAATGACAGTGATTGACTGAAACTGTAATGTTCCTCACCAGCATGTTTCCCAAGAGGGAGGTAGTGTCTACCGCTCACCCAGAGCTCTGAGGCCTCAGCTGGGGTTAGGGGCTGTAACTAGGCAGCCTGCAGCCAAGACAAGAGTTCAGCACACAGGTCAAAGGTCAGCCCTGGCCCCAGGCCAGTCTGCTCAAGGCTACCAGGACCCTACAGGTGAGATGCGGGTATAATTGGTTCAAAGTGAAAATGTACATATGTATGCATGTTTTTTTTTCCAGTGGAATTAAGTATAATAGAAGCATATTTATGATGCTGCACTCTTGAATGCTTATGTTTCAGAACACAGACTGGTTTTAAACCATTCAGAACATTGTTGAAAAATAATTTTATGAGAGCTTCCTCATCTCTCTGCATACTTTGCTATTCTGTACACATCCCATCCTCCTCATGTCGAGTGCAGAGAAGTTATCTTCTTTAGCTCACTGAATGATTTACCCCATTTTTTTTTCTTCTGTGTCATGCTTTATGGATGAGGCTCGGCTTTGGGCACCTAAACTCTTTGAAGTGCAAAACATTTGATAGCAATGCAACTCACAGAGCCTACCAAGCTGCACTCCAAATTTTTACCTGCACCCATTATAAGTCATAAGTTAGTCAGCTCGCATGTATGGTGCCCTCCTATTTATGTACAATTTCATAAATGAATCATCCTTGGTGCATGTAATTACTGAAAGTGACATGAATACTTTCTTTAATCATCAGAGCATGATGACGTGACCTGATTAGTAGTGTATTGCCTGCAACCAAATGAATCTTGCCATTATCAGTATGAATAATTATCTTAGTTTTAGATTCACCCACTGTTTCTGTACTATTGTACATTTTCCCATGTGCCAACAGGAGAGTACAAGAGGTCGGGAGAAAGAGGTCCAGAAACCACCCCCAAGAGTGTCCTGCTCAAACCAGGCCAGTCCGGTCTCCGTCCTCCAGGCTTCTCCGCCCTGCCAGCTGCCCGTCTGGCCGCCTTTGGCTTCGTCCGGAGCTCCAGTGTTTCGTCTGTGTCCAGCAACCAGTCTAATGAGAGCAGTCACAGTGATCCCTGCCGACCCTCTCCCAGTGAGTCCTGTTCTCTGCAGATATTTCAAATAAAATAGACTTATACAGTTTTTACTACTCTGGATGAAAAATGTGACAGACCCACACAAAAATCTTTAAGCGCTCTGTCTGATGTGTCTGGCTGGTATTCCACATTTATGTCTTGCCACATCTACATCTGCTTGTCAGTTCACTAGTAGTTGAGGCTGCCCCAGCTATCCTCAGTTTCTATAGTAACAGCTGCTCACTTCCTTTCATTTTCTACTCATTTATCGTAAGTAGGTGCTGAAAGCTGCTGCAGCACATAGGTTTGGATGAAGAAATCTTTAAGTCACACTCCTCCCTCTGCTGTCTCCCCTCAGCGCGCACACTGCAGCATTTTATCTGGATCAGATCCTGGTGCTTAGTTGGAAGCTTCCTGCAGCCTTCATTTAGAGAAATCAATGCTGGTAAAATTCACTTGACAAGCTGGTTATTTCAGCATGAAATAGACATATAAGAAGTGTGTTAGAAAAAGCTGAGACAGTGCCAGTTTATTACAGCATTTTCTGAATATAGGCAGAGTATACTGTATGTGTTGTGCTCCAACAGGGAGCCACTGCAGTTTCATTTGTTGATTGTGCTGACTCACTCAAACCACTGTATGAAAAAATGCTTAGACGCACTGTGAAGAAATCAGTTTTTCCCTCCTGCGTTTTGAAATTCATCCTTTGATCTTGTTTGACCGAGTTTAACAGTTACAACTATAACAGCTCTGCTGAATCTCTTCTTTGGTAGTTTTTATCAGAAATATTATCAATCCAAAATCTGATAAAATGTATTCATATCACCCAGAAACAGACATGTACAGATAAGCTTATGATTGGTCTGCTGCACAGGCAAAAGTGTTTCTGGCATCTGTATTTACTGTGCTGATGGGCTGATATGATGATGGCTTAATGCCATCCTCACTAAAGTTTCACCGCATTTGTTCCAGTCTTAGAAACAGCTAACTGCTCAGCACTTTTACTTTCTTATTTAGACCCGCTGGATTCAGATGCTTTCTGATGCAAAAGGGGTCCTCAGACTGGGGAAAAAAAGAAAACAGCTGTTGTCTCATGCAGGGTGCCCCTCCTGCTTCAACCGTAGAAACTGCTTCACATGTCAGCAGCAGTGTCTTCTTCACTATTTATAATCTCTGAAATGAAAAGGTGGTGCCGGTGCCTGCAGTATGTATCGAAAAGAGCGAGTCAGGGTGTGATATGACGGGATAATCTGTGAAGCTGTTTTTACCCCAACACCTTCAACCGGCCTCTTTCATGCCTGTGGATCTCCTCCTCAAACTCTCGCTAGACTCAAGTCAGATAATGGTCTTTCCGCTTCCCACCTAAAGGGCTCCGATGTACACTTTATTGGGTTATTTTGTACCATTTTTAACAATGATTCTTCAGAAAACAACCACAGCTCAAGATGGCAACCTACAGTCATGTAAGTATGGCCCAATCTGTCTTTTATCCCAACTGCTGTCTTTGTTTAGTTTCTCTTCTCATTTAATGCAGATAAATTCTAATTTAAAAAAAAACACCCACAGAAAAAGGTGATGAAAACATCAATTTTCCTTGAAAAAAATATTGTGAATTAATCATTTTTTAAATTTTAATGGATCCAAAATTAATGTGTTATTTATTTCTGAATAAGATTTCTGACATTTGCTCTCTGCTTCTAACAAGGCTTGTAAGCCAGTAGTGTAAGAGTGTTGATATTATGTGGTTTCTCTGTGTCGTGAGCGATCAATAGTCATGCCCTGCAATTCATTGTTCTCAAAACTTGGGAAAAAAACATCCTCTGACATGGAGAAGTGCAGTGAAACAGTCAGTAAAGTTGGATTTCCAAGTCGAAAAACTCAAGATCCTCTGTGCCTGAAGCCACAACATCATGATGGCACACACAGTGAACCATAAGCAGAATTACCTTTTCACTAATTTTTACTTTTCGTTTTTTATGGAGTGTTTTTGTGTTGTGAATCATGCTGTTATTACATTGTAGCTGCTATTTCCATTCAGCTGATTTGTGCTTTTTAGAAGTCTTTGTGAACATGCATATCTCCGACTCCGTCGACGCAGACAAATGCAAACAACAGCTGTTAGCTACTGGCTGTAGTGATTCATGCGATTACACTTGGCATACAAAGCATATAGACAAGCAAGACAGTTTACTCATTTTATACTCCGTTTCTAATAGCTAATGATGCTGTGGTAACTGATGTAGGTTCTCTGTATATGCTTGCGAAACTCATAAACTTGCCATAAAAACATCAGCAGGCGACCATGGTTTCCCAAGCAGATGCTCTGGGATGGATTTAGTTTGAAGTTGGTAGTTCTGACTCTTGACTTCTGAATGATAGACTCAAAGTGGCTAGATGTGTAAGTAAGCCTTAAGGCATTTTGAAAGATGCTATGTAATGGTGTTCAAACAATTTGATTTACAGAAAATTAATAACTGAATCCGTTTATCAAGCAAAAATGCCAAACTTTTATTGTAACTTGTTTCTCAGATTCAAGGATTTGATGCTGTTCTCTCAATGGAATTGAAATTACTCTTTGTACGGCTCTTTGGGTCATGCTTTGTGATTGGGCTAATGAACTTTGACGTGATTAATCTGTAAAGCACTTTGGGTTGCCTTTGAGTATGAAATGTGCTATACATATAAATCTGCCTTGCCTTCTCTCTTTTCAATAATAATTAAGTGCATTTATTTAAATTTTGAACTGTTGATCAGACACAGCTAGCTATATGAATTTCACCTTGATTGCTATTTTCTGACATTGTACAGGGAATAGCTATTAGCGGCTAAATACTTAATAATCAAAACTTGCTTTGCATACCACCAGTTCCAAATGAGACTTCACAGCCGTTGAAGCAGCACAAATCTCTGTGGCATGTTATGAATATTAAGTCTCTTTTCCTGTGGATCAGTCCCATCCCTGTCATGTCCTGCAGGAAAAAAGACCACCAGACTGAATGTTCTTCAAAGTCTATACAATCCTCTGGTGACTGAAAGGACCGTTTTGGTATTTAGTCCATCCTCTTAAGAGAAGATCTAATTTAAGAAAATAAAATAAAATTTTGAGGTCTAACAGAGTGGACAAATTTCAGTTTAACTGCCTTTTCACAAAGAGCTGAGAAACCTTACATTTTTCTTCCCAGTCCTGTTTTACAGCTGTTTCTTGTCTTAAATTTATCTTGAGAGATTTCCCTTCTCAGTTTTGTCCTACTGCAGTTTTATCTTGCATCACGTTTATTTTGGTCACTTCAGACTGGATGAGGATTGCTTTGATAATTGCTTGAATTAATGTATTTCCTATGATTGCATCACACAGAGAAAATACAATCTAGATAATGTATTTCATTCAATGGATATTTCAAAAATAAACATGACTGTAAGTGTATAGCAAAATGCTTGTATTTAACCTGCCTGTTCTCCCTTGAATGAGTCACCAGCTGAGTGGAGTCTGTCTCACTTTCTGCTGGTGTAACATTGATTAGTGGATGCTTACAGCAGGGGATGGATTTGCACATGCAGGTCAGAAACAAGCATTTAGCAGTGTGTGAATCAGCCTCCAACCGTCTCCTTTAGCCAATCCGCTTCTTGGCTCAGGCTTGTTTCAGTAATATGCCTTTGGGAAAAAAGCATCTGCTGACTCTCCCAGGTGAATCTGTGGCTTTGAGGACAGTTACCGTGATCCCTCTGGAGGTTTCACAGGCCTTTGAGGCATTTTGACATCAAAAAGGATGTAATGTCTTCTTTCTGATCTGAATTTGTTACGCTGTCTAATGTGGTTTATATTTTACTACTTTTGCTGGGATTTTTAGTTATTTATTCTCACATCACCATACAGATATTTTAATTCAAGATCAAAAACCTGTCCTATCCTGTTTGAGAATGCTGAGGCACCTGAAGCTATAGCATGTGTCAGCACTGTTATTGATTAGGAGCTAAATATTTCATGATGAGTAATTGGAGCTATCTGGGTTTTACTTGAATGTTGAACTGTCCTTACAGTGCTGGAATTATCCTGATGGAATTTTATAAAGAAAACAATGTGTAAAAAACATGAGGATGTTCCTGTTTCTGTGGTGGGGGTGTTTGTTCTTGGTGATGTTTTCCTGTTGGACTACTCTGAGATACAGCCTCAGTTTGTTGATGAATCAAAGCCTTTCATGTGCACAGAGAGCTAGAGGCATAACAACAGCTGGTATGAATAATTAATTATTATATAATAATTAATTATAATTATGTTTTCAGTATTCTGTTTTTTTTGCTAGTCTTAGTGAATTTTTGCTCCCTTAGAAAGACCTACTCTCCAAGGAAAGATGTCATCTGCTGATACTTGACCCTAAAAATACAAAAGACATGCAACATGGTTATTCTTGCTGACCTATGAAGAATCCCTAGATGCTTTATAGGTCAGTGAGAGGTGATTTACAGCACGGTCAGTAGCAGGAACAAAATATACCTTGCTTTAAGAGATTTACAGTGATGCACTTTAAATGTACAAATGATAAAAAATGGTAATACAGTGACTAATTAAAGCCTCATCGCCCCCATCCAATATCCCCCCTTTCTCATACTTTTTCCCCAAACCAAATTAAAGTTTTGATCACTAGAAACAAGTTCCAGTGTGAAAAATGCAATATGAAGAGCACAGTATACCAAGATACATGCATATTTATTTTTTTAGTGTATTGTCAGGTACAGTTTAAGAGAATCAAATATCTTTTGAGTTTTTGCAACCCATAATGCCTAGTGCCTTGGGATACATATTCATGCACTGAGATCTGATCTGCAGCTGAAAATTTCTAACCCTCTGAAACCTGAGCAAATTGGTTTGATTTTTTTCTAAAACAACTTAACAAATGAGGCCCAAAAATTGGCAAGACATTTGTAAAAATTTACAAGAAAACTTCCAAAAAATAAGCAAAGAAAATAAAAATGACAAACAAAACAAAAACAAAAAAAAAGAAAATGACCCCCCAAAAAATGCAGATAATCGAATAAAAAGTGATTTTTTTTTAATGCAACATAATTTAAAAACCTAATCATAATAATTTTAAATATAGTGTCCTGGACATGTTTCCCTATTTAAAAAATAAAAAACAAGTAACAATTTTCAAGGCATTATGTTGTTACCTTTAACTAATTTTTTGCAATTAGTGGGACATCTGAAACCAGCACACGAAAACCAATGTTGATCCAGTCTTCAAATGGTGAAAGCAGATGCCAGGGTTGTGTCCATTCATTCTCATTCCTGTTCAGTCACAGGGCTCGTACACCCCTGTAAATATTATCCTTTAAAATTTTGAGACAATCACCACTATGTTTTATGTCCCTCCTCCTCTGCAGATCTCAGCAGTGGCAGTGATGACACACCTCTCCTCAAAGCCACAACACCCCCCAGTGAGGCCTCCCACGCTCAGAGCCGGCCTCAGCCTCCCAACGCCCCCAGCCTCCAGCGCCGTAGTTTGCCACCACAGCGCTCCTCCCCGCTCGGTACGTAGCCTGTGGAAACATTAATCGGTTTTTATGTATATGTAGCGTTGGGGTTATCTCCAGAGATGACAACATCTACCACCACCAGATCAAGGTCACTCTGTCCTTTGTTCACATGACTCCTGGGGCTGTATATGAGAGCAGGTGCTAGCAGGATGAATACATGTACATTTACATTACGAAACATGACCTGTAGACCCCATTTTTCATGTTTGTATTCATTCCTCGGTTGAATCTCTCAGCCATGTAATGACAATACTGTTTCACCTTCAGTCTGTAATTGACAGAAATGACTGTTTTGAGTTGCATAATGGAGCAGGGAGACATTAACCCAGCAGGGTAGTTATCACATGTTAGTGTCTTGCGTGTAACTGCACCTGAATTCTGTATGAGGCTCTTTAGAAATATCCTTGTACTCCATCCAAAATTAAACTGACCATAAAGTCAGGCGTTATGTTTTTCAGTACCTAACCTGCTTTAGGTTGAGATGTTCAGGCTTATAAACATTTTCTGTATGTTGAAATGATGTCAGTGTTCCCCAAATCCTTCCTCAAACTATGCATATTTGCATGTTTTAGCTCTCTCCCTGCACCGACACAGCTGATTCAAATCATCAGCTCCTTAAGAACTCTTGAAGCTGTTTGAAAATGAGCTATATTGCAGCAGGTAGAAGCAAAACCATGCAGAGCAAGTGGTCCTCGTGGAGTGGTTTGGCAAACTCTGGTTCGGTTGATATCTCACGTTTCTCACCTTAGTGTTAAATGTAAATTGTCCTAAAATATAAGGAATAAAGGGCTACTTGAATGGGACTCTCCTTGTAAAACTGTGAGATTCTGACCATAAGGCAAAAGTGAACACTAATATTTTAATCACAAGAAAGTAGATTAGCTGAATAGTGCTACTTCACATATGTAGATATCAAAAACAGATGTTCCTTGATATATATGATGAAGAAAGGAGGGAGAGCTTAGACTTGTGATTTGCTTTGTCAAAAAGTTGTAACCAAAAAATACCAAGGGACATTGTTTTGCAAAAGTTAAAAAGCCTTTAATAAATGGGCTTAGCGCCTACACGTTTAACTCAAAGTCTTCATCAGGGCCTGTAAAAACAAGTGGCAGCTCACAGATATGTCAAGTGTCTGGCAATCAGAGGAGCACTGGATAATTGTCACAGGTGCAACCAATGAAGAATGTGAGTTCGCACACTCGGGTCAACTATAACAAAAAACACCAATGTGTTTTAAGAACAGCAAATTAATCACAAACAATCAACAACATACGATTTTAGGTCTTTCACTGTTTTTGCTCCTTTTTTGTGCTTGAAATGAAAAATGATGACCATCACTGTTACACTCAGCAGGATCTAATTTTATATTTTAAGAAAAATGAATACAGAATGAAAAATAATTCACCTAAAAACTGAGTTTGCTGTAATGTATCTTAACTGTTGCTCAGCATTGCATCACAGCAGCGATACAGTATCCCTCTCTGCTTATGTTGGGAGTCTTTGTTGTTAGTTGGTGCATTTTATAGCCTGTAAGCATTTTACAGTGAATATGGAGTATCAACTCCATCCAGTGGTCACAGAGTGTATCACTGTGTGAGCCTCAAGCAGCCTCAGCTTCCTGCTGCAGAACCTGTGTGAACAAGTCGAGCAGCAGTTCCTGCCAGTGGTCACTGACTGAACTACACTGAACCTCATTTTAATGTTATCTCACTTCAATGCTACTTGCCTATGTTAGTTTTGAACTTTTCACTTTTTCCTAGATTTTTACAATTTAGCATTTTTAAAGAATATTCCCAAGTAAAAGTCAGATTATTCTGTTGTATCAATACATTGGTTTTTTTTTTCTCGTAATATCACATTTATCATCTCATATCATCTTTACCTGCGACCACTTGGGGGGTTCCCACCCCCAGATAGGAAACATATGCTTTACACAAATGCTGAGTTGCACAGTCAAACATTTATGATTAACAGCAGTACACCAGTGACCTTCTAGTACTCTTGTATGTAAATTATAAGCTTGGAGGGAGTATTAAGATCACCTAAGAAAAATCTCAACACAGATGTTTCTGTGTCTGTCCTGGGTTCTTTAAATGCTCTGATGTGAAGCCAAAAAAAAATTTCCACTGCAAAGCTAGCTCACTAAACCGTCCTCCATTACAAATATATGTCATCCATTCAAAATTATACTTCAATAAAGGTTCTGAAGAATAATCAGCAAAAAGTACCTAAATCATCAAAACTATCAATTATACAGCAAAGACCATGTAAGAGTGTTGTATGTATTACTGGATTGTTTTTACTGCTGCGTTAATGTTTAAGCAGTATCATGCACTTTATGCCATAGAGTTTAGATTGTCACTTTTAATGCAATTTGTCCTCTGTATAAATTCTGTTGTTTTTTTTCTGTCTTCTATTTCTTTTCTTTCTCTTCCTATTTCTTTTACCTGTTACCTGCCAGGGGACTACAGATGTAAATTAGCAGTCATGCTAACTCTGGCTTATTTACATTTGTATTTTGCACTGATGTTCATTAATATGCTATGTCCCTTTTAAATAAGTAAATAAATAAAATACTGTTACAGGTAAATGAGAATGTCATTTTATCTACATTGCAGGGTTTAATCCATAGGAAATGATCATAATTTATAAATACCAGCCTGCAAAATAGCTTGTTACCATAACTGTCAAATAAAATAAAGTAAAAAATAAATTGGAATTGTCATCTGAAAGGCTGTGCAGCAGAAATATAAAATAGCATAAAATGGAAATAATTGAGTGAGATAGGCTTGCCATGTACTAACGTGTGATGTATTTATGAAAACGATGTTGATGAGAGAAAACAAAATGTGTATTAATTTTGTTTCATATGTTTGAATTATAAAACATATGAACATGTATCTTTGATTCACAGCCTCTAGGAGAGAGATGCAGAAGGACACAGAGGCTGCGGTGCCACCAAAGTCCTCTCCTAAAAGATTTGCAGTGGTTTCGCCCAAGCCCCAGTCCCCTGGTGAGTCTTAAAAAACATGTGTGCATGTGTGTGTGTGTGCGTGTGTGTGTGTGTGTGTGTGTGTGTGTGTGCGCAAACACATACTGTATGCACAGTATATATCTGATATTGTGGGTTTGCTTTGTTTCAAAGTGGTGTGAGAGCAGCAGTCAATAGCACAAAAAACCATCAGTGCCGTCTGTATCTTTAAAATGTACAGTCTCTCTCTCCACACTTCATTACAAGACCCATGGCAGCCTGCTGTTGTCATAGCAACAAGCCACAGGAGTCATAATGCTGGTATGGCTCCTTCGGTAGCAGTCTTGCTGGGTCAGATTACCACAGCATGTCAGCATTTTGTCCCTCTCTCAGAGAGCAGACAGACAGAATAACAGCTGACTTTTAGTACAGCTGATACAAGTTTCACACAGGATGTGCTTATAATTTTCCAGTATGATATTTAAAGGGGAGAGAGGAAACTACAGCTGATTGGTCTGAGCTGTGAGGAGACTGGAGTAACAGTGAGACCATTTTTCCATGTGGGAGGTCATCAACCACTGCGGTTTCAACCAATCAGCACTTAATTTGTTTGTGTGTGAGAAAGAGGAAACCAACTGCTTATATTATAGTTAATTACAGGCGCACATAGAATCAAAAACCTGTCCATCCTTACATTGAGTTTTGCTGTTATTTTTCCATTGAGTACACCTTCATTAAGGCAGTCATTTTGTAATCAGTGTTAGTCCAAAACACAAAAATATCCAGTTTGCAGTGATATAAAACAGAGAAAGGCGATAAATCATCAGACTAATGAAGAAACTCATTCATGGATAAAATCTCTGATTAATTTTCTGCCGGTGGTTCATCAGTGTTGTCGTCACATTAGTCTTCCTGTTGTATTGTTTGTGTTCACTCCTGTGGTTCTCTACTTGCTGGTGTACATTTGTCAGAGGAAATTTATGATTACAGCCAATACATATAATTTAACCATGAATGTCTGTGTCCAGATTTTTCACTTAAAAACATTTTATGATGTCTGTTACAAGTGAAAATATTTTAGTCTGTTGTGTTTATCCTTCTGCTCTCTGTTAGTTCGTGGGCGGACAGCAGCAGGTCAAGGTGCTGTTCGGACTGACAGGGCCCAGGAGTTGGACCGGTCCCTGATCCAGCAGCTGCGGAAACGTTGTGAGCAGCAGGACCTACAGCTGCAGAGCCTTCAGGCCCAGTTAAAGAAGGCCTTTCTGTGCCTGGATGTTTTCAGCATCACTACCCAGCACTTCTGTCACAAGGTAGGCCACAGCAGCGCTCTGTTATCTCAGCTGGGTTAACAGGGAAGCAAACTAGGTCTTGCCTCCATTTAAAGTAAAAGTAATTTTTTAAAAAATCTTTTATTTGTGTGTTTGTAGACATAAAATGGTACAAACATAAATATGGAGAGTGACGCATTGACTGTAAATAACATTAACAAATTACAGAGAGAAATAAAGCTTGATAGATTTCCTTTTAAGTTCAAAATCAGCATTGGACAGCTTTTAGCCAAAATTGTAAAGCAGTCACATCCTCTTTTCCCCCCTTCACCTTTAAAGTCTGTTTAAGGAAGCTCTGACGTCCAAGATTTGGGAGGAAGCTTACCAGAAATGATTCCCAGAAACATCCCTTGTCTTTAATTTCTGATAAATTAGCTCATTGATGTCATGAATTTGATCTTTTCTGTCATTAAAACATTTGATGATCAGCAAGGATGCCTTTTCAGAACTGCTCGTGGTTGCAGCTGCATAATAGTTAATAGCATAACTAGATAAAGTGAACAGTCATCTTGATGGATTGATGGAAGACCATTTCAGATTTTTTTCCAGTTGAAAGAGTGGTTCACTAAATTTTGGAAACAAATTTTAAAACATTTAAATGTTTTATCAAAAAAAATACAAGATGATAATTTATATATATATATATGTGTGTGTGTGTGTGTGTGTGTGTGTGTGTGTGTGTGTGTGAGAGAGAGAGAATGTTTAGGTAGTAGACTAAAACATGCAAAACCCGCAGTGTGGTCTTTGTATATTTTTAGAAATGTCATGTGTAAAGAATCCTGTAATGGTTATTTCATCTTTTGCCCAAATCAAAAGCATTAAATTCTGCTGTTCAACCACTTAGCAGCTAATAAATTCAGGCCTGCTGTTAAAAACTACAAAGGGAAAGCTGTTGCTAGCTTCAGATTGCAACAACAAAGTGCAATGCATCTACTAGCACAAATGACACCTGTAGCACCAGGCTTTTGTTGTCAGCATTACTTTATTCACAGAGGCAGTCACTCGCTTTAAAACCTTATTGTTGTGGCTTTTTGGACATGTTGGGGAGAACTCAGCAGGGTTTGTGTGTGGATCTGATTGTCTGAGGATTGCCAAAAAGGATTGATATGTGCTGTAAATGACTTTTTATACTTTCAAGTGTATATATGGACATGTAATTAAGAGAGTTGTGTAGCATTTTGTGTTGAGTCTACCCAACAACTGCTGAATGGTTGCCTCAATGGGATCTAAACACATTAAATAGATTAATTTCAAATAGTTTGGCTGATGCATCTCATGAGTATTCTCCTGTTGTGTAAGACAATCCCTGTGGTGTCAGAATCACACCCATCCAGCCTCTGATGGTACAGACAGTCTACTCTTACTGTGACTGAGTGTTTTCTGCTTCTCAAACCTGGATTAAGCGTTTGTTACTTGCCCTTTCCTAGTCTTTTGCTTGTGTTGCATCCATTTCCCAGCCCCACCCACAGGTTCTGCTCCACAGTGGGAGATGAGAAATGAGATTAGAGCTGCCTGCCTCGGCTTCGCTGTGCTTTTAGTGAGACTGATTGTCTTATGGTGCCCACTAAGGTCTGATGGGTGGAAGACTTTATAATATGTGTATCTGAGATATAGCTGCAATGGGGGATCAGACTCTCCTAATGACAAAAAGGCAGTGTGAGTTTGATTTTTCAGAACTTGAAAGCCAGCTTTGAATAGCTACTTGCACAGCATGTCATTTTTTACAATATTGGACCATGATTTTGAGAAACATAACATCTAAAGCTGCAATGTGAACATCAGTGCTTCAGTCAGAGCATTCTAGAATACATTATTTGCTATTATCCATGTTAATATAGCTATAGCTATGCAACTATTTTTCCTGAGCTGAGTAACAGAGCAGATAATGGGCCACTTATTGATCATCTCCCTCCCCCATCTCCTCCTGCTTCACTCTTTTTATTTTTTCTCAAAGATGCAAAAGACTGCACGTGTGTGTCTGTGTCTGTGTGTGTGTGTGGCTCGCTGCCTTGCCGTGAATGTGATATGACCGAGGCGTGTAGGTGGGGGGTTTAATAAGGGGAGGGCAGGCAGAGCTGGGCTGGGCTTGGGCTGCCAGTCTTTGTTCCAGCAGGGATAAATGCCGGTCGCAAACCAGGAAACGAGGTGAGGCTTCGGTCTTCCCTTCTCTCCTCCTCTCTCTTCCCTTTGCTTGCTTCCCTCCCCCTCCGTCTCTCTTTCTGTATCTTTCTGGCACTCGCATCTGTTACTGCTGCCTCCCCAGTCGGCTCAGGGATGCTGCTGTCTGCTAGACTAGTATGGGCCATTGCTGCTGTAGGCACCATTTCCTACCTCTGTGCTTTCTGGACCAAACGGTAAAGACAGTATCTTCTGCAGGCAGCAGGCTTGTTTCTGCACCGAGGTTTCCTTTCTATATGTGTGGTTGTGCGCATGTGTGTTTAGTAGGGGGGTCTGAGTGTGTCTGTCTATATAGGCAATGCATTCAATTGTCTCCTGAAGAAAGACCTGGTGGAGAGAATGTAAAGCTGTGCATGATAATGCTGAGTCAAAGCAGGCTTTCCTGTCGCACTGTCCCTCTTTCTTTTCTCACAGAGTTTGCAGGGACATTACATAACATGCTATTGCTGCTTGTCTTTCTATTTTACTCAGCACACTTTGTCCTCACTATGTATGTGTGTGTAGTTCTGGGTGATTACATGTTTTCAAGTGTATATGAGAACAGTCATTTAAGATGGGTTTGTCTCTTGTTTACCTGACATTGCTGATTTTTTCATCTACAAGAAATCACGTGTTCAGTTTTCCTCATTAAATGCATGCTGAAGAAGCAGCTTCCTGTATTTTGGAATCTGAATCTCTTCAGGATAAAAAGTCTTTTAAAAAAAACACAAAACAAACAGTTGCACATTTGGAAGATTTTTATGCTCCCACTGAAACTGGACTGATTACATGGGTGCAGACCTTAGAGAGGTTAATTAACTCATTACAGTATCTCCTCTACAATAAGCACCCTTACTATAAAAAGCCATGTTCTTTCTTTTGTTGAAGTTAGAATAGACAGTGCTGAAATGATAAGCCCAGTGACAGAAAGAGATCCAATTCTGATAATCCATTAATTGTTTATGTTGTTATGTATTATATAGGAAAAATGCCAAATATTAGCTTTCTGAGGATTTGATTACTTTACTTGTTTTATATTGTTGTAAGCAGACTATCCTGAGGTTGTTGGGCAGATGAATCGATTGGGATGAGCTTTTTTTGCTATTTTTTTATTGCCACAGATGTATAATTGATCAACATTCAACAGCATACTTGATAATGGAAGCATTCAGGAGCTGCTGCCCTAAAAATGGATGAAGCTGCCTTGGTGAGGGCTGAATATGAGATGGGAAAAATTAGAATGCATGTCACATAACTCCCTGGAGATGTAAGTGGGGGGGGGCGTTTGGGCACGACTGAGGAAATGGTGTGTAGGAGCAGAGGTGGAGCTGAGGAGTCAGAGATGAAAGAAAGAGCTGCTGACCATCCTTCATCCCTCATGAGGTCACAGCAGTCTTTCCGTGATGACCATATGCTCTTAGTAAAACCTCTCAGAAGTGACATCATTACTGCTGAGACTTCTCTTATGTATTTTACCTGCTGCTCTCTGTCCGTCTCTTTCTTTGTGTCTCGTAAGAGCTGCCTTGTGATGTCTTATTTGTCTCTGAGCAACAGCTGTCTTACTGCATGTTTATGATTGTGATCAATAGTCATTTAGCTGTCTGGTGTGTCTTCCTCTGTGAGTGAGAGGCACTCTGAGGGTGTCAAGTCATCATGAGTCCACAGTGGATACCAGAGAAGGCCTGTAAAAATGCTCAAAATGATGACTTTTTCATTCCAAAATCTTTCACAAATATTTTAGTTACCCCTTACAGGCCGCTAAGTATTGACTGCAGCTTAATTTAAGACTCTTTGTTATTGTGATTAATTATTTGTGAGAGCTGGGGAAGGTAGAATTTGAGGGACATTATTTGGCAGAAATCCCATAATAACCTTAGCATATTGTAATACAAGTGGTCTGAGAGGACACTAGACTTCTGCACCTCCTCTCAGCTCTGTTTTCAGGTTTTATAAAATCTAACACCTGACAGGAGACTTTCTTTGGCCAAAGACAGGCCATTTCAGGGAGAGGGCATTTCTATTGGCTGTCCTACAAATGAAAGTCCTTATGGCAGAAAATCCTGCAGAAAAAGTTGCTATTCCAGCATTACTTGGAAGATGTGCTTATCAAGAAGAGAGTCTAAAAGAGAGTCTTAGAACAAATGCTGCAAGAACATGCATCATATTGGTGAAGCATTTAAGAGATGGAGAGAAAATAGTGATCATCATTTAGCCTTCTGCTGACCATGCCTGTGCCTAATTTAAATTCCTGTCAATGTAGTTCACGTTAGTTACAACCTCAAACCGTTTGTCATCTCAAAGGACTTTACAGGTCCAAACATTTGAAAACAGTAAAAAAGGACGGTCATTTTCATAGAATTGTCGCTATATAAACAGCATCAGGATCACAGTCACGATCAGGATAATTGTAAGGAATGTATAGCGCTCGTACAGGTATCAGTTATGAAGCGTATGCATATGCCCGTGCCTGTCTGGTGGGAGGGGCTTAGGACAGAGAGGAGAGAGCTGCAGAAGGAGAGCTGACCTTTAGGCAGGTCCGTTGTGCCACATTATAACGTACATGTAGCATTAATTGTCATGTTTATTAGTGAATCATGTCCTCCGCCTGTATCTTGTTGGTACAACCTGTACAACAGACAATATGAGAAGTTGTGTTATAAATAGAGGGTGCTGGTGTTTGGTTTGGTAAAGACACAAAATGGTTTATGGTTATTGTTAAATACACCATCTGTTTGGTTTAAAAACCTTCTAAGTGAGCTGCTATAAAGCATACAGGGTATAATTGTGATGGGGCAACATTTTGGGTCAAAGAAACTTCAAATAAAACAAACATGTGTTATGAATATGCTATTTGGTCTGGTATCCTCGAATGCACATGTACCTGCTAAACCAGTTCTCTCTCCTCTTCTTAGTTTATTTAAAGTGAATTTAGGGTATTCCCTATTAATAGATATTCTCTGGACAAAATATTAGAAACACCTCTCAGTGTGATGCAATACAATTGACAGCTCCAAAAATCTCCATAATGAATTTGAACCAACCTCTTAAGAATCAGTTTATATAAAACATTATGAGACTACGATTTTGGGCTGTTGTATTAGACTGCATTAGTTTTTGCTTCATGTGACAGTTGAGTGTGTATTGATATTAAAAAATATTCTTATTACCATTGTGATATCGGGTCGGTTGTACTCTTTAGCATATTAAATGAATGCCAAACCTGACACATTCATTTCACTCAAAGGTCTACAGTGATACTGTTGGAGTTTCATGTCCGTCTGAAGAGTTCGGAGGTGTTCACTGCTGTGTGTGTTTGCATTTCAGAGTGAGAGTGCCATTGTGAAGGAGAGGGAACTGTCCCTGGAGCTCGCCAGAATCAGGGATGAAGTGGGTAAGTGGGATACAGCGTGACAGAAATGGCACCACAGGGAGGAGAGAAAGCAGTGAGTCACTCATTGCTCACTGCATTTCATGTATTATACAGCAAGCTACCACAAGGGACAGTCTGCTGATGGAAGTCTAGATTTAGTCAGATCGAACACCATTTACCAGACAGGACGCTGCAAAATGTCGGTCTGTTATTATTGTTTATAATTAAACTTTAGAATAAACTCTGACTGATTTTTTTTTATTTTTATGAATATTTCACTTGTGTTATTTTGCTAAATAAATTATAATATCCAGACATTACAAGATAGTAATATAGAAATAAAATAATAAAAGTCTAATAATAACAAACTAAAGCTTTATGTTGTGTTCCAGCTTTCAGTGTTGAACACTGGGAGCAACTGCAGCAGGAGAAGGAGGAACTGGAGCGTCGTTTTGAGGCTGAGCTGCAGGGATTGCGGGCTCAGCAGCAGAAGGAGCTGGGACTGCTGGAGGAGCGGCTGAAGGCACAGCACGAGGCGGAGACTGAGAACCTGCAGGCCCAACAGCGAGCCGAGCTAGAAGAGCTACGGGTCAAACAGCAAGAGCAGGTGTGTGTGTGTGTGTGTGTGTGTGTGTGTGTGTGTGTGTGTGTGTGTGTGTGTGTGTGTGTGTGTGTGTGTGTGTGTGCGTGTGCGTGTGCGTGTGCGTGTGTGAGAGTGCGTGCGTATGTGCGTTTGTTTGTGTTTGTGATAGTTTTGATGAAGACTGGATATAAGGAGATCACCTAAATTACAAAAAAAACACATAATGTCTTATTTACCCTCTCCAGATTGAGGAGATGAGTGAGAACCATGAGGCTTCCTTGATGGAGATAGAGACAGCTCACAATGACACACTGGCCACTCTGCAGGAGGAGCATGCCAGGACGGTGAAGAGTAAGTAACCACATTTATAATGTGTTGCTCTCCTCCACTGATCCACTCTGCTGATGAGATTATGATATTTCTAATGTCAGATCTGAAGATGGCCCATGAACAGCAGACAAAGTCTCTGGAGGAAGAGTTTGAGAAGATCAGACTGTCACTGCAGGTAAACTGTTTTGCAAAAATGTTTATAAAGATAAGTATTAAAATCCATTTTGTAGTTAATAATGATAATTAACACTTAAATATCTGTGTGGTCACCAGGATCAGGTGGACACGCTGACATTTCAGAATCGTAGCCTCAGAGATCGAGCAAAGCGTTTTGAAGAGGCTCTGCGCAAGAGCACAGATGAGCAGATTGTGGTAACTGCTTCATGATAGAGCACAGGGCGACAGCATACAACTTAAAAAAGTAGTGCTGCATTGCTTTTAAAGACTGGTAGTGGTTTTCACATGTGTTATCTCCTGTTGCTAGGATGCTTTGGCACCATACAAACACATTGATGAGGACCTGAAGAGTCTCAAAGAAGTTCTGGAGATGAAGAACCAACAAATTCATCAACAGGAACTGAAGATCTCAGAACTGGAGAAAATAGTAGGCTTCAAATTTCTGCTTTTGTTTTATTTACTTTCGAATTCCAATAACAGCTAACACCTAGGCCTAGCTGACAACAACATCAAATGACAACAAGGAACCTAAGCAACCCAACATTTTATAGGGAGAAATGTCTCCTTTGTCCTTTGTATTGTCATTGTTTGAAGAATTTAATGTGGTGCACCTTTTCTCCTGTGTTTTTGAGCAGGCTGAAAAGAATGTGTACCTGGAGGAGAGACTGCAGGTGTTACAGCAACAAAACGAGGACCTGAAGGAAAGGATAGACAAGAACCTTGCTGTGTCCCGGTGAGATAAGTTTAAATACATACTAGTGCAATTTTTTAAACATATGTTTCTTACTTTTATGCAGTTATAAATTTAAACGTATCACACGATGTACAAACATCTGAACTTCGCCCCAAAGGATATATATGGCAGTGTGAAAACAAATAATAATAATAATAATAATAATATGTATAACCCTTGAGATTAGTTTTCAACAGCTAAGTGTGTTCTTTATGTTTTGACTTGTCCCTCTTCTTTCTCAGGCAACTCTCGGAGGATAATGCCAACCTGCAAGTAAACGTGGAGAAGGAAACCAACGAGAAGAAGCGTCTGAGTCGCACTAACGAGGAGCTGCTGTGGCGTCTTCAGACGGGCGAGCTGAGCCCTCACATGTCCCCCAGCTCCTCCCCCATCCATCGACACACATCTGGACCAGGGTCTCCAGCCCGCCCACACTCCTACCATCAATGACACCCTCAATCGAAGCTCTTGTATCAAATGCTTTCTTTTATCTGCCATCGGAAGCCCTGATTTGTTTTTGTTAGAACTCTTTTTTGAATGTTCTCTAGGATTTTACATTATGTATATGGACAGACACATTTGGTGGGAAATGCTGCTCACCATGTGGTGCATTTTCCAAAGTCGACCCCTAGGAATTTTAATCTCTGACCTAAAGATATTTATTAATGATCAGACCTTTTTATCATTCAAAAGGTAATGCCACACACAACTACAGTCCTGTGATACTGCAGTGAATGATAGACCTGGTCATTGCAGACTTCACAGAGCAGGATCAGAGTCATGGTGCCTCATTTCCATGTTTTCGTCTCCCATCTGCATCACCACCCTCTCATCCAGCGCTCAGGGCGATGGATGTACGAGACATAACAAACATCAAAAGTGCAACAACGAACACAAGAAGCGCCTTTGCCGTCCATTCTTTCCCACCAGCAACGTCTATCAAGGCACAGGCAATAGCTTGAAAACTACCTACAGTAAGTTACTCTCAAAGTGTGGATTCTTCTCGGGGGTAAGTTAACCTATTCATGTGGAACTATTTCATATATTGTAGGTGTGTATGACTGACTTGCCATCTAACCTCAATCATCCATTCTCCTCAGACAGCTAGACAGCAGTCTTGACCTGAAATGTATGATTACAAGATAACTCATAAATCCATTGAACTGCCAACACAGTGTAACTGTAGAATTGACTACATTTTTGTAAAAACTGTACATGTATTGCTCTCTTGAACGCATGTTCTGTCTTCCAGTAATGAATTTTGTTTCAGGATTACCTACAGTGTGACGGTGTGGAGCAGAGGGGTGAAGGGGCAACAAAAGTGACCTCTTATCCTAATAAAACAGACCAGGATGTATTGACATGAAACCAAGAAATGACTTATTGTTCGTTGTAGACTAATTTGACATTTTTGTTTGAGATGCCCCTCACCTTAAGTCGGGTTAACAAAATATACAAAAAGTGCAGGATCTGTAGAAACCACCAAAGAGGAAGTCATCCAACACAGCAGTTCATCATGTACTGTAGCTGCCACATGTCTGGAGTTAGGATATACGGTGCAGACATTGCAGTCAAAATGTATTTATCTGAACACATGTGAACCCAACATCTGTTCATTATGTTGCATTAGTACGGTTCTTTTTCTTTCTGTAAGTGTAACTTTTCAACACTCTTGCAGCTTACCCAAGTCATTGCCATTTTCTTTGAGTTTTTAAACTAACCACAGAAAAACTCCTGAACAAATATAATTAGAAATTGAAAAAAGGCTTAGTTTAGCCTCCATTTGTACATACAGTTGATATTTGGCAAAATTTCCATTTAGCGGAAAAATCCAAAATCTGTTCAAGTATTGAAATGTATTGTAATAAGTAAGAATATCCTGAAAATCTGCCAACTGTTACCTCATTTCTTATTGTAGAGAATAATCTCAGGTTATGAGGAGGATTACGAGTCATCAAAGGGAAGCAACTGCCATAACATTTGTTTGTATTGATTGTACTTTTATTTAAGCTTCTGCTCATGTTTACATAACCACCAACTTTCTGTTTTGCAAAATATCATTTGTATAAAATGATTTGGATGTACAGAATATGTATAAATATTTTAAAGAGCATAGTGCAGTCAGCAGATATGTACAAATACATTGAATAAATATTGCTTCATTATAATAATATAATCTCCCAGATACATGCAATGTGGAAATCTGCTTCAACAAAGGATTCTGTCGTAGGTGAGGTTGATTATGTATAACTTGATGGACTTTACTATGTTCAGAAAGGGTGGAAATGAATTTTCTCTCCATCAGGTACTCTGATTGCACTGATTGCCTCTGTGTCCTGTGGACATGACCTTGTATTAATTTACTGAATGTTTGTCCGACACTAGATTAAGAGGTTTTGTTTACAGTTTAAATCCAATGTCAGAGAAGGTTGGTATTTCACATGGATGTCAGGACTTCTGTTGATTGTTAACAGGACTTCTGTTGTAAAGATTGTATTCAGTATTTCAGAAATTCATGCTCTGGATGACTTTATACGAAAGCATGTCTTTATACGGTTGTCGTGCTGTTCTCTGTTATACATTTCTTGTGTATTACATTGATTTATTAATTTGTCCTCCTCCAGAAATGCAACTGTAGCTTAGTTGGTTAAAATATTGTGTTCAGTGACAAGACACTAATGTATATGTTGCACTTTGTATTTAAGTATTAAATCACAATAAGAAAATAATGCAAAAGTGAGCTCTGGTGTGGATATATGTTTAAAGAACTTTTGTCTTTCTGTAAGAAGTGATAATGCAGTGCAAAGTGCAGCTCAGCAGTGAACACACAAGGCCTGTTGGACCATTTAGTATCTGAAAGAGATACCACTGAAGCTTGTAACACTAACAATAACGATATAACAATAATATGGCTACTTCTTCATAAAGTTCTGTAGTATATCTATGGGCAGAGGGAAGATGATGGTGGAGTTCTTTTCTGCTGCGATGGTGTTGAGGGTCTGCAGATATCGCAGCTGGAGAGCAGAGGGTGACTCTGCGATGATCAGAGAGGCTTCCTTCAGAGCCCTGGAAGCATTCATCTCTCCCTCAGCAGAAATGATCTGAAACACAGGCAGACAATTGTTATTTCTACAAATCCTCCCTTAGCGTCCTTCTTTTTTCATGGTTAGAGTGCATCAAGAGGAAATTAAATTCAATCTTCCATCCCCCCCTTCACCTTCGCTCTGGCCTCCCGACTGGCTTCTGCCTCTGCTGCCATGGCTCTCTGCAGCTGCAGAGGCAACTTCACATCTTTGATCTCTACGCGCTCCACCTTAATGCCCCACGGATCAGTGGCATCATCCAGAGCTTCCTGCAGGGAATAGTGAACAACAATTACTTCTATCACATAAAATCACTCTTAGCTCAACTATTCATGAGTGTTTTTAAATAATACAATAATAATACATTTTATTTATATAGCGCTTTTCAAAATAGACTTTTAATAATCATTCAATCAAATGAATGAAACTTCAATTCAACCCTTCATCTGTATGGAGCTTTTTTAGCCTTTGTTAACTTATTATTTTAGTTTTGTGTTATGTTTATTCTGTTCTTCTGCTTAAGCGCTCTCATTAGCGTTTTTATGAAAATAAGTTGATGGATATAAGACCACTTAAAGATATTTCTGTTGGTTTAGACAGAAACAGAGGTAAAAAGAGTATTTATTTATCAGTTTGTTCAAAACATGATGCTAATGTTGCTGCACGACTGCTGAATGTGAAAAGAGGCAAACAGTTGTTAACGTTTTAAGAAAATGATATGTGCATCATCTTGTTCAAGTTTTTCTGCCTCCTGGTCTCTAAAGAAACAACTCAAGCAGCTTTAAAGTAACATAGTACATCAGAGTTTAAGCTCATTATCTGTTTCGGTTTTCAGGACTGTAATTTCTATTCTGCTTATGCTTTCCTCTAGAATGTACAAGTTCTGCAGCTGGTTAAAAACCAATCAAACTGTACAGCCACAAAGCATGCTGCATGAGCTGGTCATGTGCTACCAACTTCATCTCCCTTTTATAGCCTTTAAAAGAACCCTTGTGTCTGGATGAGGACTAAACTGGAAGTCACTGGCATTATGTTGTATTGCCCCTACAAAAACAGAATATAAACAATTTTGTTATTTTTAATTTGATTTAGATTTTTTGATTTTTATAAATTTGATCATAGTTCCTAAATTTTAAAACTCCCCCTTCTCTCTTGCTTTCCAGCTCCTCTACGTATTAACCCTAATAGCACACAGTTTATCCTCACCTGCATGCTGAGTGATATGGCGTCTCTGTCAGACAGCAGCTCTGCAAGGTTTTTGGTACCGAGTACATTCCTCAGGGTGGTTTGAGCCAGCAGCCGTGTAGATGAGTGTGCGTTGGACACATTGGCCACAGCTGAGATGGGGCAGTGTACACGGAAGTACACCACACCGTCCACAGACACTGTCACTGAGTCTCTGGTCAGAATCTTCAAGGGATACAATTAGGATGCTGCCAATATTTTCATCAGTCTGAAGGAGACAAATGATATCCCCCCATGTGATATAAATAGAACAAATACAAAAAACGTACCTCTTGTGGAGGGATGTCAAAAGACACAGTTCTGAGATCGACCTTCACGAAGGTGTCAGTGCAGGGCAGAACAAAGAAAAGTCCTGAAAGGAAACAAAAACCCTGCTTAGTTTGTAAAGACTGTAGATGAAGCCTAAATGGATCATAGTAACAGCTTTCTGAGTTGACTTTTTCAGCATTTTTCTGGACATTTTTATACTTATACCCATATTATATACTTATGTATGTAACAAATAAATAACAAACCTGGCCCTTTAGGTTTCCTGTCTGTGATCCGGCCAAGTCTGAAAATGACAGCTCGCTCATACTCCTTCACGATCTGGAAGCACAGACAGCCACACATAGAACACAAGAAAGACAGAAAAAACACATCTGAAAATTAAACTTTGTTTCTTCTATAATGGTCATTTCTCTCGGACAACAGCCACTGTGTGTAACATCTGCACATTTAATTTAATAATGCGTTTTTGTTAATCAGTTTAAAAAGTGTTCTCTGTGAACAGATGCTCTGGGTCACCCTGCCTTAAAGCCCCTATGGGATTTTCTTTGGTTTGCTTCATTCAAAATTTGCTTCACTCAAAATAGCTTTTATCCTCCAGAATTTCATAACACAAATAAAACTAAATTGACCATAAAAACTTTCAAATTCCAGAGCAGTAGTAAATACAGACAGAAGCCCTGGCAAATCCAATACAAAGACACTGTTATCTATGATGGATTTCAGATACACATACTGGTCTAATCCTCATTAGTGGTGTACATTAAGGTGAATATACTCTACCTTAATACACAAAAATAATGTGATGGGGAAGGTTCCTATTATAAAAAGAAGGGATATGATGACCAACAGCCAACCGAAACATCCCAGCCTCCCTGAGTTTTTGTCTGTAAAGAGAGTGAAAAACATTTACAAGCCTGTACAGTTGTTTTACCATACCGCCTTTGTTCCACATTTGTGTGCATGTAAATCTAGACCAAAGACTGTTGGTGGTCATTCTGTTCACACAATTAAACAGTAATATGACCCAATGGGACAGAACAAAACATTTGTGCAATCAAGCGGTGAGATGCAGTGGATCCACAATCCTCGTTTGTCTCTAATGATGTAATTAATCTCTGAGGGAAGTCATGTTACTTCACATGAGTCACAGGGTGTTTTGTAAAGCTGCTGAACTATTGATGTACCATCCTTACACAAGAGGAGAAATACAAATAATGCAGTCTGCTGGTATATTTTTCAGTTAGTGTATGCCTGCAACTATTATACTATATGCATTATCTTTAATGTGTATGCACTGTATGTGTATTATCATGTTTATAAGTTTATCAATCACTCATAAAATGTCAACAAAAAAAGTAAAACAATGCAGAAACAGAACTTTGGAGAACCTAAGTTGACATCTTCAAATACAGTTGCTTGTTTTGTCTGAAACCCAAAGATATTGACTGAACAATGATTGAGCAGATCTGCAAATATTCCTCAGAGCTGAAGAGCTGGAAGCAGCACATGTTTTTCATTTGCACTTGATAAATTACTTAATTTAGTTGATCAGTTAATCAACAAACTGCTCAGCAATGTTTACTTTACATGCTGTTAAAGGAAGAAGCTGGAAGGAGGAGTATTTTGGACCTCTCAGGGGAATGATATGAATTCAGTATCCAAATGTCCTAATTTACTAGAAAAATCAGAAAACTTGTAAGGCTTGCACTAAAAATGGTTACAGGTTATATATAACATTATTATTATTATTATTATTATTATTATTATTGTTGTTGTTGTTGTTGTTGTTGTTGTATTATTATTATTATTATTATTATTATTATTATTATTATTATTATTTCATCTATTAGAAATGACTCTTTGTAAAGAGGGTGGTCAGCCAGTCGATATAATGGCTCATGAATAATTCTATAGTCACGTCAGTGTGCTTAAGACATACATTATCAGTCAATATAAAAAGTGTCTTATTTATTTATGGTCATTTTTTTTTAAATGCTTGTTCAATTGACTTCTTTCTTGTTCCAAACCATTTGTTGTCTAATTAGTTTTCTCCTTCTTCCCCTCTTCTTGCTGCCTGTTTACACTATGTTTTTTAGTGCTCTAACACTGTATTACCATTGAGTAAATTCTTAAGATATACAATAATAATTAAAAAAACATTTTAAAGTAAAATGCCTCACAGACAGTGAAGTATGCAGTAGATTGTGTTGTGTCACAGTATTCTATTGTCTCTGTAATAATGAGATAAAGTTGTCTGATAAACAGGAGCTCTCCTGGAATAAGCAGGTCCCTTAAAACAGCACAATTGGGGCCCCCAAACTGTATTTATGTTCACCCTGAATAATTCAGACCTTTCCTGGTTAAGCTGTTAAAAAAAAATACAATCCTCATCTAGGGAGAGTCTAAAACCCACCGTTAAAAAGGTAAAAAGTCGTGTTTACCTTCTACATTCTCCGCGGTGGTGATCTGAAGTTTACCCTGTGTAACCATCTCGGCTGTGCTGGATGTCGTTGAGATCATTAGTGAGTATGTTGTCGGAGTGATGGAGCAAGTGAAGCAGCGCGGTACCTGTTTACCTGTCTGAACTCCCTGTGGGTGGCATGTCCCCGTCCCCCTTCAGCTGACACACACACAAAACACACACACAAACTCATACTCCCTCTTGGTGTGTGACTCCTGGACCCATCCAGTCAGTGCCAACGTGTAACATGAACCATGGAGCGAACCAGCTTCTATTTAGCTCCTGTCATGGAGAGCCTAAAGTTCAGCTCTTGTGCTTTTCCATTATACTCTAATATTCACGTCCAGGAGCCTGACACCTGAATAAACATGAATAAACAATAGGCTTCATCCAAGTCGTGAAACATGAGCCTGGACGCAGTCACAAGAAGATGTGATCATGCTTACGTCTCTCCTCCCCCAATGTAAATGTACACGTTTAAAAAATCCCAAAGAAAATAAACTTAATCTGTTGATATTTCTTGCAAAATTTAATCATAGTGTTTTTTAACTGAGAGTAATGTAGCTATATTATAACAGAATGTAAAACAACCAGACTACACAGTAAAAAGTAATTTCTCTGGTGTGCAGCTATATAGTACAGTGTGTGAGCTATTGAGTTGTAACAAAGATCATGTAGGTTGCTTGTTACATAATGTTTCAGTGAGGTGACTTTCATCATCTCTTAGATGATACTTGATCACATGACAGCCAGCTCACAACAGTACATGAGGGGCACATGTAAATACAGATGAAGCTGTGAATACAATGAGCTCATTTTGAGCTAAAAATGTAAGCTATCATTTTGTAAGTGTCTGATTTTTTATTCATTCATTTTTTTTGTAAACGGGAAAAATCTGGTTTCATAAGCAGATGGCTAATTTTATTTTTTTTTCAAATGATTACCTCCTACTTTTCTTAAGTTTCACTGTGATAAAAATCCATTACAAACTTTAAACGGCTATGCTATGACGTTTTTTTCATGATTTTTGACGACCTACTATTCTACGACACTATTTTTACAAATTTTGCATGACATACTATATCGTGATGTTTTGCTACAATTTTGGACGACATACTATACTATGACTTTTTTTTCATGATTTAGGACGACATACTATACAGCGAAGTTTTCTCATGATGTTAGACGACATACAATAGCATGATGGCTTTTTTTCATGATTTTTAATGACACACTATACTATGACTTTTTTCGTAGAATGGACGACACACTATACTGTGAAGTTTTTTCATGGTTTTGGATGACATACTATGACATCCTTTTAATGATTTTGGACAACATAATATACTATGAAGTTTTTTTTCTTGATTTTCAATAACATTCAATGTTATGACATGTTTTCATGGTTTTGGATGATAAAACATACTATCACTTTTTTGTACTATGTACTATGACTTCTTTTCCATGATTTTTGACAACATGATCAAGTTATGTCAGGTAAACTTTGTTTACAGAAGTTGCTTACACTTAGAAAGAACAGGGCAATTCAATTGTCATTTTAAGTTGCAGAAACTTCATAAAATGTTAATACAGCTTTCATAGTTTAATTTACGATATAATTTGTATTTTTTTCTTTTAAAAACCTGACGTTTTTTTAGGAAAAAGACATGGTTGAGTGTGAGCAGGGCCCTCTCTTGGTGTGACAAGCAGCTCAGACTTTGCTTGAATTCACGGAAAATAGAAAAAAAAAAAAAACAAGAAGTAAAATACTGCATAGGTTCAGTGAAAACATAACCATCTGTAGTGCATGTCTTCATAATCTGATTTTTTACTCTTAATTTTTGCAGTTTTACTTTGTTTCTATTTCTAACTTATCCTCAGCTAGAACATGTTGAGCGTTTACTTGGGTTGACAAAATTCTTCTCACATGTCATCGTGTTGGTGTGGCTGAGCAGAAAGAACTGACTGCTTAAACTACACAGAGAACAGGATAAACTGGTTGTTCATATTCTGCTCTATGAAGTTCTTCTATGATTTAACAGGCAAAATCTTTTGTGAGTGCTCACTGAACAATGTGTGGCAAGGGACAACCCAGAAATCATCGGCCATGATGAAATGTTTTCAAAGGTATTACGCTGAGACTTCTGGTTGTTAACATTAAAATTCTATTTTAAATTACTTACATAAATTTAAAATCACAAAATATTCAAATACATCAAATATAGCACTAATATTTCTTTGGTCAAATTTACTCAAACATGTAAAACACAATAAAGCTTTTGGTCAACTCATTTTAAAAATACAAGGTGACAAGCGCAATACTTTCTTCAGGTGCAGTGATCCTCCACGTCAGTAACCGACTGAGTCCATCATAAACTTGCGACTGAGCTCATAAGCCAGGAAAAGGGCCCCGTTGGCAGGGAAAGTGCGTATCATGGTAGGAGTCAAGCCCGAGTACAGAGCAGGGAATCCTGTGGGACAAGACAGTGTCAAGCAGCCACATAGGCCAATCCCCACAGAAGAATCAGACTCCCAGTTTGGACCAGTTAGTAACAAGAAGAGCCCACAGTCTGTTTCACAGCCACGATGCATTTAGAGGTTTAGAAGTCTTTTTTCTAAATACTGTAGTATGACTTTTTTAAAATGCTTTTTCTACATACTACACCATGAAGTTTTTATGATTTTTATATCTATTCTATGGCCAGTCATCAGTCATTTTCTGTAACCGCTTGTCCTCGTAAGGGTCGCGGGGAGGCTGGAGCCAATCCCAGCTGTCATCGGGCGGAAGGCGGGGTACACCCTGGACAGTTCGCCAGACTATCGCAGGGCCGACACATATAGAGAGACAACCATACACACTCACAGTCACACCTAAGGGCAATTTAGAGTCATCAATTAACCTGAGCTGCATGTCTTTGGACTGTGGGAGGAAGCTGGAGACCCCGGAGAGAACCCACGCGGACACGGGGAGAACATGCAAACTCCACACAGAAGGGTCCCTGCCCGTTCCAACTGGGATTCGAACCAGGGACCCTCTTGCTATGAGGCAACAGTGCTAACCACAAAGCCACCGTGCCGCCCCTATGCTATGGCATTTTTAATATTTTCTACATACTACTACTACTATACCATGACATTTTGTATGATGCTTGTTTGACATACTATACCATAATATTTTTATATAATAATTATAATTATAATTATAATTATAAAATATAATATTTTTTAATTTTGAGAAAACTAGCAAAATTATTTATTTTTGTCTCGTAAAATGCAAGAACTGTGCCTTTGAGAAGCATATCCATCTAGGTAAATTATCATTTTAAAATGCAGGTTCCAATCTTACCCTCATTGCGTATGATACCCGTGAAGGTCTTCCTGAAGCCCTCTTGCCTCCCAGCTAAAGAGTAAACCTGGATCCTGGACTTCACACAGTCTATGGGATAGACCATCAACCACAGACAAGCTCCTCCAAATCCACCGCTGAACATGAGTGGAAGAACACCTGCAAAGACCAAAATTATTTTCCGGAGCAGATCACAGAAACATGCTTAAATCATCAATTATAAACAGAAAATATTAGAACCATACCTATACTGTCCTTGTCCGTGCCCATGTAATGGGCAAATTGGGACCGACACAGTTCATAGGCCCCAAAGAAGCAGAAGTAACCTGGTATCTCCCTCACCATGGTGGACGTCAGTCCTTGGTAGAAACCCAGCGGACCGTCTGTCTTCAACACTGTCTTCACAACTGTCCACACTGTACTGAAGTCCCAACACAAAACACAGTCCAAAGTCTATCAAATGACACTAAACATGTTCTACTCCTTTGAATGTCTCGTTTTGGTCTAACTGACCTTTTCTGTCCACTTGTGATTCTGCCAGATGCTTCCATTTCATGCATGGCCTGCAGGCGACATTTCACCAGCTCGGTGGGACATATCGCCATGGAGGAGAAGATGGAGGCTAAAGACCCTGCGGATGCCTTCTGAATATCACTGATGAGCAATGATAAGAAGTACAATACAAGTAATAAACAAAAATGGGTTTTTAGCATGTGTACATGAAGGCTACCTGCCTCAGTCTTTAGGGTCGTTTAGAATAATTAAATTTTTAGATGAAAAACATAAATTCCTTCCTATCATAACCACAAATAAGAGGTCATTTGCTCTGCTGACACACAAATGCCGCACATTTACACTAAAGTGCACTAAAGTACACTAAATGGAATCATGTAAATGTACCCTCTACGATTAAATTCCCTGGTCCAGATCTGATAGAATTGTTTTCTATCTCAAAGAGTGCAAACAAAAACCATTCAGTCCACAAAGTCACCTTCTCTGTAAATATCAAGGGACTGGCTCCTGGCTGCACATTCAAAGTGTCTTGGAATAAAGTGCTGTTAAGATTAAGAGTCCATCCCATCTAATATTTTTGCAACAATTCACAAGACACATGTTGTTCTTTGTCCCAATTTATTTTATCTTCTGGTGCTACTCACTGGAAGTTTGACATGGATATGTTGAGTCACAGCAATGTCAAATATTTGACTAGTAAAGAGGGTTCACATTATAGAAAGGTTTGCTTTTAGATTAAAACAAGTAATCATTTTCAAATTCCCATTTAAAAAAAACATTTATTGAGTTTAAGGGTTATAGTAACAGTTGACACGTCTGTATTGTAAAACTTGTATGAGTTCTATTTCATGGTGCAACTAAGCAATTAATATTGTTTGTGGTTTATCTCACACTTAATATTTAACTAATTGCTTCTCCCTGTTACAGCTGTACGTGTTCTTGTCTGGCTTTCCCTTTAACTCTGCACAGGTAATGCAGCACAGCATTACCTGATGAGGTGCGTTGCTCAGCTAGGAGCACCTTGCCTGGCAAGGAGCTGATAAAGAGCTCCTGTGCCAGCAGCAGAACAGAGGGGCCTCTGGCATGGGGACTGCTTATCTTGCTGCCTATTACTCTGGGATTTTATTGTCTTATTAGCATGTTTTATGTCAATAAGTTTCATGGATTTAATTGTTTTGAAGGTGTCTTTTATGGTTGATTTGGATCAGTGGTGAAGTGTTGTTTACCCCACTGAGCTTCCCCGTAATGGGGGTCAACAGTCCTCAGAATACCCAAAGATATTATAAATTAAATTAATATATGTTAAAATAGATAAAGTGAGCGCTGCTTGGCTCTAATGACAGGTGCTCTTTGGTAAGACAGGTCAAAGTTCAAAAACACAAAAAAGTCTCAAATTAATGCACACAACCATTGAGAAAAACAGCCAAGGCACTCCATCTTCAGGTAAAATAAGCTCCATATTTCCCTAAAGCATAACTATATAATTAAGCATATGCCCTTTTTCCATTGCTGTTTACAATAATATTTTACAATCTCCTGCAAACTGTCTAACTTTCAAAAGAAATGAATTGTGACGTTTCGGTAACTAGACCTTCATTGGGCAAACTAGTTATCGAAATGTTAAAATAAATATATTTCTTTTGCAAGTTAGACAGTGTGCAGGAGTTTGTCTGCAAACTGTGTCTTACTGGTCCATCTCCTGCTATACACCTGTTTTGAAACAGATGTGCAAGATATTCTTCTGTTTACAATCATATAAAATTGCATGCGAAAGACGCCTGGTGCTTCCAGCCCAGCACGGCTCTAAATCTCTAGCTAGACTCTTCTCTTCTGTTGTTCCCAAATGGTGGAACAAACTTCCAAACTCTGTGCGTTCTGCTGAGTCCCTTTCTACTTTTAAGAGACAATTGAAAACTCAATCACCCAAGCACCTAATGATTATCTAGCACTGACAAAGTTGTGCGATGTTGTATGTTGACTGTCATCGTAAGTAGTGATACTGAGATTGTTGAATCTCAGATGCTGAGATCGCTACTGGTTATTACTTTGGTTTCAAAAAAAAAAAAAAAAGGGGGGGCTGTGCGGCACTTCTGCCACTAGACGGCAATACCTGTAACCAATCACACCTGAAGCACTTTTTGCACTTACTAAGGGTTTTTTTCCTTAAGTCTAAATTCTTGCTTGTGTTGTACGTCGCTTTGGATAAAAGCGTCTGCTAAATGAAATTGTAGTAATTGTAGAATTGTAGAAAATTATGTCATCACATCTAGTAGTGATGTAGCATTGCACAATAGTGCACCCTGAAATGTTTACTACACAGGGTGTTGACAGGAGAAGCTGCAAGTCATGGAGGACATAGAAGGAAATGTGGAGGAGCTGAGGAAATGTGGATTTTACACTTATGATGAAAGAAAATTCTAAGAAGTCACACTGATGCTCACAGTCCTGCCTAATATTAATATTTTTTATATTGCTTGTGATGTTGCTCCTCAATATAGCCAGTAATGGAGCTTATCATCGAAACACAAATAAATACAAGGATATGTCAAACCTGAGATCAGCCCCTTTCTCCATCCTAGACACAAAGCGGATGGCATCCTGGCAAAGACCATAACTCAAGAAGAGCACAGCGTTCTCACTGATGTTGGCTATGAGGGCTGGGGTTGTGCCTTTGTAGAGACCACGTAGCCCCACCTGCCTAAAGGTGGATATGAAGCAGTGGATGAAGCCGCGGTACATGGTGGGGAATGTCTGCATCTTCACCTTTGTGGTGTCAAACGGCTGGCCGCTCAGCACACAAGCTGTCCCACCTGAGGAATGATTTCAAGAGGCGAGAAATGCAACTAGTGCCACAACTTATCAGACCAGAAGTGCCCAAAGATGAGGTCCAGGGAGCAGCTGGAACATTTGACATTTTTTTCAGTCATTTTGGTACATTACTTGAATCATCCTTAACATTTGCAAAACAGTAAGTGCATTTATCAAAACAAATCATACAGCAAAAGCCTGTAACTTGCATAAAATCCTTGGTTTCTCTCTCAAAAGTAGATTTTTATGTTGATGAACATGTCAGTGCCATCAGAAATGTGTAGCCATGTTGTCAATATTACAGCACGCTCAGTGTTTTCTGATGTAAACTCTGGTTAAGTAGGGTACATAACATACAGAAATGTATGTATGAGAATGTTTGCAAGATATTTGTCAGGATTCAAATTAACAACCTCTTGTTCACTGAGAGACCATGTTATTGCGATACGAAAAAGAAAAGACGGGACTTTTTTAAAGCACTGCATAGCACGAGGGGGAAAAATGTGAGAGAAATGTAAACATAGGAAATACCCCTTAGGGCAGAGCTGTACATGTAGCGCTGAAGCTGAGAGCTTTTTACAGAGCTGGTTAATCACTGGTTTATCTAATGCTTCACACATTCACCTTCAATAAGTCAAGATTAATTTAAGAGAAATTAATCATTTTTTCAAAATAAGTCTAATAGCATTATGTTGAAAATATGTTTTACAGATTATGACAACTGTTTCACCATTTTGCATGTGGGCCTAATGACTTGTGCAATGAACCGACAGACCTTTTTCCCACTAAAGACATTTTGACATGTCACAACAGGAAAAGCACAGGTGTAAATAGTGAAATTAATGATGACTAAATCCCATTTCCCATGTAGCTCCTTTGATTTCAATGTCCTGGTCTTGTGCATGCTGGCTCACTGTACCTCTCAATAGAGCACAGGCATTGTTAGTGTTATTTGTATTGTGTGTTATTGTAGTGCTTTTGCTACAGTGACAATCTAAAATGTCTGCTGTGAGAAGGGCCAATAGCTAGATGTTTTGTGCGGTAAGACCACTCAACAGAGAAGCTGCATAATGCCTTTTGATCAACATGTGCATAAGCATTTGCAGTTGTTCAAAAGAGAAATTGCTTTTATGATGTGCAACAGTGACTAGATGATGTGAAGGGTGAACAAGTGTTTTTGAGAATTTCAGTCATGATCTGTGAAATGCACCAGTGCAACTGAGAAAAACTGTCCTGTCATGCTTCATCAACTAGATGCACATACAGCACACAGACCCACTGTGTCGGGGAGATTTAGCCTTCAAAAACATGACTTTGTAGATACATAAATGTGTTTCTCAACTAATGATCTGTTCTGCACACACCACATCTATTGTATGCCGGTCAGTCCTGGAAGAAGGAACCCCGCTCAGTTGCTCTTCCAGAGGTTTCTACCATTTTTTCCCAGTGACCTTTTTTTTAGGAGTCTCTGTTTATCTGCTGTGACGGTCCAAGGACAGAGGAATGTCATATGCTGTAAAGCCCTCTGAGGCAAACTGAGATTTGTGATATTGGGCTTAAATAAAACTGAAATAAACTAATGCTGCTGACCTCATGACTTCTCCCTGTGCAAAGCTAAACTGTTCTCTCTTACTCCTAAATAGAGGGGGCATCATTCTTTAAAATATTATCAAAAGAAAATCACAAGTTTGTTTCTGGTTATCTTTAGCAAGCCATCATCTAAATACAGTTTAAGTATTATTTATAATACAATATTTACAATATTTATACATAAAAACTGAGATCAAACACAGAAGCCATTTTTTCTCCAAGAAACTGAAACTTGTTTCTGCAGTAGATGGAGGGGCAGCGGTGGAAGTAACACAGTGGAAACCCAGGAAGAAAAACTGTTATTTGCGCATGCATTGGATAATAGTTAACATTTTAATAAGTAAAATATCATCCTTTAAGTCATTGAGGATCAATGGTCTAAACAGTAACTCACCTGCTGCTCCAGCCAAGAAATCGATAATCGCCTGGATTATGGGATGTGGAGCCATGATGGTTCGTAAAAAAATTGTGTTCCTGAAAAATTACGCCATATATCAACTGTGGCATCATTTTCACATACAAAGACAAACGTGTAAGTATCTGTAAATCAGTCACTAATCTGCGAAAATATAAAGCTAAAAACTTAAAGAACAATAAAGTCACAATCGAATCGGTCCTGAAGACTAACAGGCACAAGACTGGAAGATTAAATACAGTATTTCTGCTCACCTGAAGTCTCCTTGGTGTGCTGTGTGCCACTTGTTCTGAGCGTAATCTATGTCTCCCACCCAAAAAGAAACAGTGAAAACATTTATTGCACTACAGGCTGTCACCTTGCACATGGACACAATATGAGCTAGACCTTATTGAATAGACAAAGTTACCTACACACTACCACATAATAGGTTTCCATATGAGCATCACCGTTCGCAAAAATGTTGCTTTGTTGGAAGCAGGA
Organism: Plectropomus leopardus; assembly: GCF_026936395.1. NCBI lineage: Eukaryota > Metazoa > Chordata > Actinopteri > Perciformes > Serranidae > Plectropomus > Plectropomus leopardus. Next base: position 29,150,457 of record NC_142181.1, read on the forward strand.
AAGTGTTTAAATCTACTTTAATTTCACCCATGCCTTGGGAGTTTGTCTTTCTGTACTTCCGCGTTCTTAAAAACGTCTTGTGAAACTTCTTTGCGGATTGCGACAGGGCTCGCCTGCCTAGCGTAAAACTGTGCACTTGACGCACACAAAGCGAGTAAGGAGTTGCATCAAGCTGTCCAGGGGGAGTCAAAATAATTCAGGGAAACATATATTAATCAGATCCACGTACTTTCTGTATTTAAAATAACTTTTAACATCTGATGGCACTGCTGGGATTTTTATTATATCTTTGTTGACTTATCTTTTCGTTGGATGATTCATTGGTCGATTTAAACGCAATTTATTTCATTTTGAAACTAACAGATATGTTCTACATTTTTGACCTAGAGTGGCTTTGTACTGTTGATGTGGTTGGAACAAAGATAGCCTGCTGCATATCTTAACATTTCATTTGATAGCCAATAAGTTACAGCATGGAGTAGCTGATAAGTAAATGCAGCAAAAAAGCACACACAAACAAACATGTATTTTGGTGTATGTTTTCTGTCACGGTTACTAAATAGAAAGATAAATGCGGAAGAAATGCTGTTCGTGTCTGGCTGTAATACCTCCCACTCGCCACAAGATGTTGATGAAGTCCATATTTGGCTGAGGACAAGTTGACAGCTCTTGGTTTAACAAGCTGTCCACCTACAACTGAAGACAGAAACGGTTTTGTGGAATTCATTTAGCACTATTCATTATTGTTATTATTATTATTATTAAGCAGCGATATTTATAGCTGGATTACCCCGTGTTTCGAGAGATTTTATCTAGAAGCGCTATGTTTTTGTTTAGGTTTGTAAACACTCAAAACTACTTAAAATGACTACGCGCTATGATTATTGGCTACAGCAGCTGAAGCAGCAGTAATAGTATTTATGTGAATCATTTGTATAGAAAATGTCAAAGCCTACTCACAAGGAGTGGTGTGGGGTTGCTGCCTCAAATGTAAGTTGTACATGAAAAAGTATTACTGTCATATCATATGGGATATTTATTTTATCAGATAAATTATACCAAAACTATGTTTGACCCCACTGAATTAATCATTTAGGCTGTGAAATGAGAAGATATTGTCACATGAATTACATTTTATCAACGGCATGACAAAAACAAATAAGTCTTTACATCCAAACACAGACATGTAGTGAAAAGTGCTCTATTAGATATAACCACAACTCCCCAGATGTAACGTGAAAAATATTAGGCTGCATTTAGTTTTGAAATAAATTACCGGTGGGATTATACATTTTTACTGAGAAAGAAACAAAGCTGACAGAGAAAAGTTTTTTTTTTTTTTTTTGCTCATCAGATTGGATGTTTACTAGACGAAAAAATGAAAACAAGGACCATTTTTTCATCCAACTCTTTTGATGCCGTTCATTGGAGCTCCTCTGCTGTCAATCAGATGTGGGCGGTGTCAGCTGACAAACGATACTTCCAGTAAGTCCTCACATGCTGTACAACACAGAGAGTCAACAGGCTGGACGACGCGCACACGGAACATCACTACGAGAGGATAACAAAAACAAAGCAGCGGCTCACACACCGTGGACACTCACACAACTTTTTTTTTTTTTTTTTTTTACAGGAAAGTCCTTTTTAAAAACCGACTTTTTATGATTGTTTACACATATTTTTACCGGCTTGGGATGTGACTTTCAGAGCAGACTTTGCGCCCAGGCGGAGCACCGTTTTCCCGGACAGATTTATCTCGTGCTCGCGCACATTTCAGAGGCGAAGTTGAGACTTTTTCGGGGCGACAGGTTCGTCGCATTTACGTGACATTGTAACACTTGGCGCCGTCACCTCTCGACCATGGCGGAAGCGGCTCAGCAGCCACACCTGGTGGAAATCGACCCGGATTTTGAGCCCCTGTCACGGCCCCGGTCGTGCACTTGGCCTTTGCCCCGACCTGAGTTCATCAACCCGGGAGACTCCAACACGTCCTCGCCGGTGCCGTCTGTGAAGCAGGAGCCCACCGGCAACGAGTTCATCAACAACTTGAGCCTGCTGGAGGAGACCGAGGACTTCACGGAGCAGAAGCCTGTCATCCTGTGCACCGATTTCCAGTGTCAAGAGAACTGCGTCCACCAGCAACCTCCACAGCAGCAGCAGCAGCAGCAGCAGCAACATCAGCAACATCAACAGCAGCACCCGAACCCGCAACTCCCGCATCAGCATCAGCAGCAGCAGCAGCAGCAGGTGCCTCTGCTCTCCTCCCCGGTCGGATCGTCGTCCTCAGCGGCCGCGGCTGCAGCTGCCGCCGCTGCCCAGAGGAAGAGCAGCTCCTCCCGGCGAAACGCATGGGGGAATATGTCATATGCAGACCTCATAACCAAAGCTATCGAAAGTTCTCCCGAGAACAGACTAACTCTGTCTCAGATTTATGACTGGATGGTGAAGAGTGTGCCTTATTTCAAGGACAAGGGAGACAGCAACAGCTCTGCAGGCTGGAAGGTACGTTTGTTTTTCTTCTGTTTTGGTAGTTTTATTCAGAAGATACATTGTGCGTAAGAGTGTGGAAGTTTACAGCATGGCTCATTGCTGCTGATTGTGCCTGACGCAGCAGCTGCCTGTGCCAGATCTCTTACAAAGTTTTCCAGAGGAGAGTTTTAGTTTCTGTGGCACTGAACGCTGACAGGGACTTCATTGTGTTGTATATGTTTTAATCTCCCGCGGTATTACTGTAATATCCCTCCAGGGGAGTCCTAGCTTCTCTGTGGCGTCCAATAGTCAGTTTACTGTAAATGCATTATCAGAGTTCTTTATTCTTTATCTCCATCTGTAGGCGACTTTATTTCATTCTTTTCATTTTATTTACACTTTATTTCATCAGAAAAAAACCTCTTGAGATCAAAAATGTCTTTTTCAAGAGTGTCCTGGCTACAAAATCGAAATATACAACTCAAAACAGACAATATAAAAAACAAAAAGAACAGGAAATGAAGTTCCTCTAAGGAAGGACCAAAAAGTATGTTAATATATGCTACAAGTAAACCATTAAAACAATAAAATATAAAAAACCCAGCAAAGATTCACCCTGACATTGGCATTAGAAGGTGACATACAAAAGTCTTGCAACAGTGCTTTGAAATGGCCTAGAGGAACCAGTGAGCACAGCTTGTCAAGTCCTTGTCTCTTCTGCAAGGAGATCTATTTGGATAACATTAGGGTCTTAAATTTTTTCCTACACTGACAGAAGAGCATGCATAAATCTGTGGAGTTGTTGATCATTTGCTCCATGGTCTTGTGAAACCATGTCCCTGTTAATTGTCATCCATCCAGTTCATGGCAATTCAGTAAACTGGCCAATTGCCACCATGACCTCCAACAGTCATCTGACTTCTCCCTGCAGTATGTGATTTATATGAGTCTGCTGACTCAACAGGGTTTTTTTTCTTTTTGCCTTATTGCTTCCCTCAGTGTGCTTTTCGAAAATGCTTTGACTTCTGGCATAGACAGCTCCTCTCTCTGAGGGTACTATAAAATTTATGATAGATTTTAAGGCTAAATCACAGTTTTTCATATTATTGAGTGTGCCTTGAATGAAACTGTGTTTGGATGTGTTGTAAGGAGATACCAGAAGCATTCATGTGTCCTGGAAACAGTCCAAAACATTACACAAGAGGGAGACTTAAAATTTCTGATGTGGTGTGGCAAGCCCTCCCACTGAACACTATTGAAGGGCGTAAACCTCCCTTTGGGGACACATAGTTTTAGTGGTGTCTGACAGTAAATTGATGACAGTCTACTCTCCCAGCGGGAAATCATATTAAGCCTGCATTCACACATGGAGAGATTTATTATGGCTTCCCTCTGTTATAGGCTGTCTGGGGTTGCCAGTGAAATTTAAAGCAGTTGTGTGGAGGTTTTTTTGTCCTCCCCTTTCAGAGCAGGCTCCCATGTTTGAATCATGTGACACATTCATGTCAGGCACAAACTGAGAATTTCTTGTTTTTAGTTTTAAATGAATCACATAGACAGATACAAAAGATAATAATTCAGTCACAATTTTATAATTTTCCATACACCAGTTTTGCTTTTTTTTTGTTTTTAAAGTTGACTGTGCACAAATTTTCAGCGACGCCCTGCTTCATAATCATCCATTTGACCGCAGTGTTTATAAAATGCGCAGAACTTGTGTTGAGCTGTCAAATGTAGTCCTGTCAGTCAAATTATATGAGAGTGGAAAAACCGCATCAGTGTGGTGAAATATACCCAGTAAACAAAGCATGCACTGAACACGTGTTGCTGGGGTGGTGGTGATGCTGTCCAGGTTGTTCCTTAAAGGAAAAGCAACATTTCCTATCATTTATTCATCAGAATACATGGATACTTTAAAAGGTTGAGCATCTGTCCTGCTCTTTGGGTTGTTATGATTTATAGGCAAGCTGCTTTTAACTTAAAACATGCTTTTCTGATCACTCCATTAACCAGAGTGGCACACAAATCGAACTCTGAGTGTGAACAGTGTATGTGTGTATGTGTGTGTGTGTGTGTGTGTGTGTGTGTGTGTGTGAGAGAGAGAGAGAGAGTGTGTGTGTGTCTCGGTTATGCTTACCAATACAGGGTCGCTTCTACAATAATATGCCCTCCGTTGACATTTTTGCCCAATTAGGTAAAGATGCTGTTAGTCAATGAGCATAGAAGAATTTACACTATTAATAGGGATGCATTGGTGTGGGAAATTTAAAGTGAATGGACCCCAGGATAATTATCTGTAAGTTTGTGGAAGCTAATGGGGATTCGAAAAAAGAATCGAAAGGCAGTGTGTGGTAATGTGACACCTCGAAAACACACTCACACAGCACTAGTCTCTGAGAGTCTGAGGTTGCGGCATTTTGGAGGAAAAAAATCAGGACTGATGTTGAATTTAGAACCATCTTTCCCATCGTTATTTTTTAATACTATGTAATAAATTGATGAGAAAGTCTTGTCAGGTGGCCACAGGAGTGTCAAAGGTATCCGGCACCTCATAACCATGAAACACGGCAATGAGTATGAAACATGGCTGTGATCAACACTCTCTCACTGGTTACAGTGTAATTGGGAAGTTATTATATAGCAGAGTGTACTCAAGACAAGTGACTGCAACCCTAACCCAAACAAAAGTAGATCATTTACATTTTGCAAAGCATGCAGCAGAGTCACACTGACAAAGACTGAGAGCCTGTCTCTGTGTCCTCATGATTTACGAAAAATAAACACAAGTTCTTAGCATTTTTCTGTTTAACAGTTATTGTGATTGCAGCTCGGAGAGGGGCGCTCAGCCACAGCCTGGGCTCGCTGCTTATCCTGCCATGTTGGGGGTGTAGACTGAGTAATACTGTGGGAAAGCAAAGTGCCATTCACTGCTGCGAGGGGAGTTATTCATAGAGCTCCCCTTGGTTTCATACAGGGGGGCTATCACACATTGTCTCTTCAGAGCGAGCTTACTTATGAGCCGGGGCGAGAGCCAGAGTGGAGCTGAGGAAACATGACAATGTGAAATGGTAATTTTGCGGCTAGCCATGTGTTTTATTGTTGTGTTTTTCTTCTCAAATGGCCTCTTGATATAAAAAGTAATTTCCAGATGGCTTAATTCATTCATTAGTAATTAACTCCTTGATTTTCTCAATTTAAAAGTTGCTGAAATACACATATTATCAAGTATAGCTTTTTCATGTCCGCCTGCGTTGTTATATTCTGTCTCGACTGAGGTGACATGACTAATTGGAAACAGAGAAGTATGCAAATTGTGTGGCAAACCTCATTCCAAAGGCAGCAGCTTTGCAAAATTACTCAAGACATTTAAACAAAAGATCTCAAAACGATTAACTATCAACCTTCGATTTTGACTGAACCTTCAAGAAAGAATCAAACGACCTTAGGGAGTGCTGTATGTGTTCTGTGGTTTGTGGAAATATTGGGCAGATTTGCTGGTTGCACATCAAGTCAAAAGTGAAGTTTGTGGTGGCTCCTTTTGTACTGTAAGACAGTGATTATGATGACAGAGGTCACGACACGATTGCTTTGTTTCTAGGCACCAGTGAGTGTTAAACACCCTCACACATTGATCGTAAATCACTTTAGGTTGAGTCTTTTTAAAGTTAAAAGGGATCATTTCTCTGTGTCACTGATCTCTGTGAGCAGATGGGGCTCTCCTGAAGGGAACGGGTTGCAGCACATGAAGTTTTCATTAATCTGTGATTAAGGCTGTCTGCTCTGTAATTGTTTGACTCCGAGCTCGTTTCACAGCGCTGCTGATCCTCCACATTCGGTCGTGTCTGAACTGAGTCATGACAGCCTCCACACTTCTCGGGCCGTCTGCGACAGTGTGAATTTTGAGGACAGTTGTGCCAGGTGGGACCAGCTTGGAGAAGCTCTCCAAGTGGACTGGACACTGGCCCTGGCACAGGGCGCCATCCAACAGGAAGACGAACAGATGGCACAAATTATGTATTACCAAACCTCTCTTCAGAGCTGATTACTTATTTTTAATAATGTCCCGTTCCCATTTTTCTTTATTTCACACCATTTTGCACTTTTCTTGACTTAGCAACCACTCAGAGTGATTAACAACACAAGCTAGCATTCACACATTCACACAAACACACACGTGCACACACACACACACACACACACACACACACACACACACACACACACACACACACTTTGATACGCTGGTGGTGGCAAAGGCTATCATTGCAAGATGCCACCTGCTCATCAATAACATGCACACACACTCATAGCTATTTCGGATTCAGTATCTTGCCCAAGAACACTTCGACATGAGTATCCTTGGGCAAGATGTAGACTGCGAGGGCCAGGGATTGAACCACCGCACTTTTGATTAGTATTGCAAAAAATGTTTCAGGACACACACAAATTGTACACACTCATTATAACAGTTAAATATATACAGTGCACACACATCTTTGGATACCTAACAAACTCTGTTCTCTCTTGTATTTCTCCAGCACACGTACGTCACCGCATGATAAATATTTGGTTTCAGCCAGTGGAGCTGGACTGCTCAGGTGCTCTTTGATGTCAGTATCGAGATCAATTCGGTCAGAGGTTTTCTCTGTACACGGTGCTCTCTTGACCTGAAATTCCTCAACCTACGCTGGTAAACACTCCCACGGATCTCAAAACAAACTTTGCCGGAGCAGACAAACATGTAGGTCCGAGCAGATTGTACAGCAAGTGACACTAGGGTCATTACCATGTAAATGCCCCCATTGACTCCAATCCCTCTTAGTCTTACAGTAAACACAGGAGGTATCACCGAAAGGGGAGCCTCAGATAGGTCGTGTAGCTAGTCAAGATATGAGTGTGTGTGGAATACATCTCTGATTTGTAACCAGGTCATGGATGCCAGGGACCTGAATAAATCTTACCCCGGCTTTGTAATTGCAGGTTTCCAGAGCATTTCAATCTTGCATTGACAAATAAATGCATTAGAAAACAGTAGAACATCTAACCCTTTGAAACCTGAGCATACTGGCTTGATTTCTTTCAAAAACAAGGGAAGAGGGTGACAAGCAGCTTAACAAGAAATGGCCCAAAAATGAGCACTTAGTAAAAAGTTACAGGAAAATTACCTGAAAATTAAAGTTAAGTAAAAACTAACCAAAAGAAAATGACCTCAAAATAGTGCTAAAAAATATTATTTTTTTCTATGTCTGTATTATGATTTTAAATATATAGTTTTCTGGGCATTTTCCCTAGTATTCTTTTTTATGATATTTATTTGATAGTACCCCCTAGCTAATTTTCAGGTGATTTCCTTGTCACCTTTTTCTAATTTTTTAGCAGCATTTTTTTAATCACATTCTTGAAAGAGCTTATACCAAACCACACCAATTTTAAACCAATTTTCTCAGGTTTCAGAGGTTTAAATGCTAGTAAAAGGCATCTGAATGCAGCACAAGAAAACTGATGATCCAGGTGTCAAAGGGTTAACTATATTATGCAACAATCTTTCAGCTAAAGGTTAAATTATAGCAATTTAAAATATTATAGATAAAATGAAGCAACATGGATGCCACATTGGTTTCAATAGTGTAGCACAATCACTGCAGTTTGACAGATTTCTGTTGTTTTGTTGCAGTATATGTTGCTCGGCAACTTAAACATCAGATTTAAGGTAATTCTAACAACTTTCACTTTAACTGAGTGTCATGTCTTTGAGTCGCATTGTGCACCTGTTTTGTCTCATTAGCTTTAAATTTAGATGATTTAACTTTCCCAACAGATTATTTTTGAGTGAGTATGCAGAAGTGTCTGTAATTGCTGTTATCTAAGATATTTTTTCGCATTCACCTTAGGAATACTGCTTAAAGAAATACAGAAGCTAAGAATTAAGGTGTCCTTATCCCGAATCTGCACAGAGCTGGCTGTACTTTGTCACCAATCACAAACTGTGTGTTTTTTTGGCTCTGAAAGTGTATTAGTAGGACAGGGAGCAGGACAGAACAGCAGTCCTCCTGTTTGTACTGGTTCAACACACACCACACACACACATACACACACCTCTCACCCCCCTGAGGCAGTCGAGGAGTCCAACCTTGGCGTTGCCCCAAGACATGAGGGGCAGCTGTGTTTCTCAGGCAAAGAGCTGGAGGAGCTCTCCTCACCCTCCTCCCCATTTCCTGCCTGCTCCGCCTGCCTCTCCATTCCTGGTTTTCTGCCTCTGCACAAAGCAGGGCACACTTAATGTTGTGAGGGGTTACTGCCCCCCCCCCTTCAAACCCTGAGAAGCTAACCGCTACTGTCTTCAGAGAAAAATTAAGAGATAAAGACAGATAGAGAGAGAGGAGCAGAGACCCAGAATGCTCGAAGTTCAGACTGGGTGACACTTGTTAGGAGTTGCATAACAAGACATTTACTGGAATCAGGGAGCCGCAGGCCAAAGTCTGGTGCCACTGGTTAGTCAGCGGAACTGTGAGGCACTGTGTTAGAGATATGTGGGACGCTAGTCTCCTGTGTGTGTATTTGTGTGTGTGTGTGTGTGTGTGTGTGTGTGTGCATGTGCACATAAACCTGGGCCTCATAATTAAAGCCCTGCTGCTGGCAGATGCACAGACACGATGGCAGACAGACAGACAGGCCGACACAGGGAACATTCCTGCACAGGCTTTTATATCTTTCTTATTGTGGCGTGATATTCTGACTTTCCTTCTCTTCCCAGCTGATTTTAATCCAGTATCTCCTCACAACTGCCTGCATCTTCGCTTTCCATACCGCTTAGAGCTTTGATGTGTTGAATCACCATAACTGGCACTCTACTGGTGTTAAATAGCAGCTGAGTATTTATGAACGTAGTCAGTTTATGCTCTCTGATGTTGATCAGCTAATAGACAAAATGTCGACGCCATAGCACACTTTGAATGATCGTCCCCTCATTTGCATAATGAAGAAGAAATGTGTGAAGAAAATAATACAAAAATGAATCAGTTAGGGAAATAAAAGGAAACATAATACAAAAATGCATTAAAAATAAATGAATACATTTAAAAATTGAAAATAAATACATTCAAAATTTCATAAAACATAAATTAAATAGAAAATTAAATAGGAAAGTAAACAGGGTTTAATACAAAGGTAAATAAAATAGGAAATGAAAACAGGAATATTTATGTCATATTTTATCAATTAATAAATTCCTACATCACCTGCTGTGTAAGACGTCCTGCCAGCACTGCAGTAATGATTATTTTCATGATCAGTTGACTGTTGTTGATTGTTTATTCCATAAATTTTTGAGTCGATTATGTCAAAAAGTTCAAAAACTAAAAGACTAGTTAAGAACCAGTGAATATCTTTTTTTTTGGATGAATGGCTTATTGGTCAAAGTGTTCTGCTGAACTGACTATTTCAGCATACTAAGATCAAGTCGTTCAGGTGTTTTTGGGAACAGCATGGAAAAAAATGTAATGCAGATGAGTAAAACATATTGTCACATTCAAAGACATGTAACTGTGCTCATACACACTGATTTGATTGGGCAACAGTGTGAAGCCTCCCCACAGATTATTTCACAACCTCGTGTTGTCCTTCTGTCCTGCTCCACATTTGTTTATGTCTCAGCGCCGGCGTTAGCACTCTCTGTTGTTGTCTGTCTTCTACAGAGAAACATTTTGGGATATTAATGACTCAAACCTCAACAGACTGAAATAAAAAAGAAAGCAGGTCAGTGTGGCACAGCAGGGATATCAAATGGTGTTTATGTCTGTGTGTGGTACACATGTGTTTATTTATGGATCTTTGCATTCTGTAGCTATGAAGTCACATCACTTCAACCTCAAATGAGTATTGACAGTTGATTCCACTTGCTGGCGCAGTCTGGGTCATTGTTTCACAGTAACAGTATGCCCAGAGTGCTATGGGACAAAGCCATCGGGCAATGACAGAAGCTGTCAGACACATACCACACACACGGGTTCATGTCTGTTTGAGTCAAAGAGGCTTCAGATTCAGTTGGGTCATTGCTATGCTGAGTTGCAAACACAATGAGTTTCTTCACTGAAATATTCCAGAAATATGCAGAACTGAGGTAATGTGCAAGTTTTACATTAAGGTGGCAATAATTTCTGTTACTCCATAGAACAAAACCAAATTGTGTCTACAGGGGTTGATTTGCTTTTTGATGTCCAACAGAAGTTAGTCAAGGTTTTTTTCTGCGTCAAGAAGAACTTTCTTGCATCAATCCGAGCCACCAATGAGAAACTTTTGACAGCTGAAAAAAAACATCTTTCATATTAAAATGTATGATTGTTAGAAACATTGTGTAATGAGTTTCAGTGCTTGTCAGTGCAGAAAAAGAAAATTTGGTTCTATTATACAGCTGTTGATTTGGATCTTTCTGAAATCCTTTCGTGTAGATTTAGATATGAATAATATTTCAATGAAACTCCAGTTTTTGTAGTTGGATTCGTAGGAGATTTAGAGCTCAATGAAAGCTACCAACTTTGAACCAGTTTTCTAAAACTGATGAAAGTTATGTTAACCACTTAATTTGAGCATGATCTACTAAAACTATCTGTTTACTGAGCTGAGGAGAAATTGCTAACTAAACCATAAGTGATCATTTCAGCCTCAGTTAGTGGCACAGCTGTTGCTGCAGCTGGTAACTTCAGACTTTGGGAGCCTTTATCGCGCTGGAAAGGACCCAGGAAAATCCCAGTAAAGTGCCCCTTTCATTTCGTGAATTCAAACAAATCATGTCAAATGTGTACACGGGTGTTTCCACCCACCTCAGACACTGGCATCACATAACCCAGCGGCACTCCTGCCAGAGTTTTGTTTTGTCAGTTCTTTCTTTATCTGGCAGTGGACCAGCGGACAGATCATTCAGTGAGTGTGGAGTCCAGTTACTGCACAGAGAGTGGAAGTGATGTACAAAAAGATCCCAGCAGAGAGGAGAAGCTCAGTGAGCAGGACAGAGGAAAGATGCCCACTCAGGCTGCTTTACTCTGGAGCCTTAAAAAAAACAAAGTTGACATCCAGCAGCGTGGTCAGGTAAACAGTCATTTGGGATGAGTCATATTGTTTTGTTTTTCTCAGTGCAGGTTTGGTAGTAGCAGGCCAAGATCACGTGACCGTGTGTTTTGGCAGAGGGTTTGCCCAGGCATGGATGTTTGTCTCACAGAGTGTGCTGCTGCTCTTTCTGCCGCCACAACTTCTCATCAGTCAGAAAATTTGGGAAAATGTCCTGTGGGGTTAACAGGAAGACCTCTGCATTGTTTTACAGTGTGAGAAGAGGAACCGCTGTAAGGATGTTGAATAATTTCACCATTCAGATGAGAAGTGAAAGCCCTCAGCACTTCTTTACACAGGGTTTCCCATTGATTTCTCATAGTTTGTGTGTGTGTGTGTGTGTGTGTGTGTGTGTGTGTGTGTGTGTGTGTGTGTGTGTGTGTGTGTGTGTGTGTGTGCAAACACACAGGGAGTGAGTAGAGCAACACTTTTTACAGGACTGCTCACTGCTGAGGGCCCCAAACCACAGGCATTACCCAGACCCACATTGTTGTGCAATTCCCGCCCTAAAGCGATTATGCACGGTGCCTGTCAGACTGGCCGGGCATTATCACACAATCGCACATGCATTCAGGCATGTGTGATTGTGTTCACATACATGAACGCTCACAGAAGCTGTGTAGCTGACTGGCAAGGGTGGAAATTTAAATGCACACTTTAATCAGAAGTACTGTTAGTGTGTCAGACAGCAGGTTCCCCGCTTTTGTTGTCATGGGAACTAATAGTTTGTTTCAGGTCTCAGTGCAAAACGGTGTGACAGAACCACCCTCAGGTATGTTCGCTTTAGGTTTGCATCGGTGTTGCAACAATGCAGCACTATTGTCTGTATTGTATAGCGAGGCTCTTGGCCGATATAGTGTTTTTAAGAGAAACACCTCCCTGGGAGAGGAGAGGTTACCAGCAGTGAGGTTTCACTTCATATTAGCTTCTACTAGCACATAGCTTATAGACTAAAACCAAAACATCACATCCAAAACAGATTTCTGTTTATAATTTCCAAAGCAAGCGCTAAGCCTGCTTGTATTTTATCACCGTAATTTTCCTGGAAGAATTTATGCGTATCCGGGGCACTGCTAAGCACTGATGTAATATTTTTGAGGACAGATTTGCTTTACAATTTGAGGGCAACATCTTTAGTTTCCACTCAGGGTTCCTGCATTGGATTCCTGGAAATGCCGCAGTGCCAGTCAGGCAGATTAGACGTGTAACCACATGTGGACTCATTTTTCTCTCAATGAATCATTCATGTCTTGGTTGAAGTAATTGATGAAGGAGACACCAGAGTAAAAAGGAATTTTGATCTGTTGACGACACTGGCTTTTATGTCGTCATCTAAAGAACCCAGAATCATTATTCTCATTGTTTAAAGACACTGCCGTTTGGATTTGTATTCAGATTAATCCAGCTATGTAATAATTATTTCACAGACTCTAACCAAAAGCTGAGAAATTTATTTAAAAAAAGTTTTCTTTGTCATCTTGTGGTTTCATTTTTGCATGTGAGATATGATACTCACATGCTCTCTCTCTCTCTCTTTCTCTCTCTCTGTCTCTCTCTTTGTCTTGACTTGAAAGAAAAAATAATCAGAATCTTATGATCTCAGGAAAACGAATTTATTTAAAGTTGCACATGGTGACTGGAATAAGCACAGTTATTGCCATTATCTGTCTAGTATATTAGTTCTGACAGTTTCGGGACATGTAGCTGGCCGCCGTGATTGCATGAATTATCCTTTCTCTAGAATCTATGACTTCTCTCTTCCCCCACTTGCTTCTGTCCCTTTAAAGAGATGTACATTTCATGGCTGACAGGAAGTGGGTGCTCTGAAAGCAGCACAAGGTATGCAGCACCAGGATAGTGATGTCATCCGCAGAGGAAGCACCACTGAGAAGCTGAGCACGACACCAGATTCTGTAGCATCTTCCTCTTCCAGTGTTTCTGTCATTTTTGGTCATTCTTCTGCTTATCTCCTATCAGAGCTGGGAAATGAAATGAATCAGTATTCTTGCTCATTATTTGTCCAAATCATCGTTTCAAATTCTCAGAAGTCTCAAATTGAGATATTGTGGTACTCAGCTAAATGAGACTGTGTGAACGTCAGTTGAATAGAGCCAAAGTAAATGCTGGAGTGAGGCTTTGGTTTACTCACGTATGGCTTCTGTCCTGACCTGTACTGCAGCCAGCTTTGATAATGGCCTCTCTCACTGGGATGCCAAGTCGTGGTCTTTGTGCTCTGGTTTAATGTCACATTTGCTATCTACTGTCCCTCACAAATGTGTGAGCCCTCACCACGACCGATACGTATTATTATTGAGTAGGCAGCATTTCTTGAATCAGACACCTCAAACTGCTAGCTCCAAATTAAACATAATAGCACCTTTTTGTACCATGTGATCCCTAGACTTCTTCCCACCACGAAAATGAACACATAGTAGCACAATAAAACTGTTCCCAAAAGATTTATTTAGCATGGCAACACGCTTACAATATATTGAATAGCCCATGTTTTGATGGCAGTGGTTTAATAGCAATAAGACAAATAACAGGTGATAATTTAAAAAACAACATATATACACAAGTGTTAAATAAAACAATATATTTCTAATAAACAAACTGTATTTGCATTTGAAAACACATGAACATATCTTATTAAGATAGCGATGAAAATGAAAAAGAGCCAAAATCTAGTCATCAGTTTCTGTTAAAACATTTGAATGAAATCCCAGAGCGCTCTTCCTGTGAGCTTCAGAGATACATTTATTTTGTGATGTGTCACTCTTATTTCCTTTTCATAATGAGCCCATGAAAAAAAGCTATTTTGCAATAAAAGGATTATAATGGCTCCTCTAGGTCTCACAATGTTGTTTTTTTTATTAAAACAATTTTTTTTAAAGCAAAGCATGAGGATGCTAGTTTTAGAATTGGCAAGTAGCCCAATGTTCCGATGTACAGACTGCTTTATAGACATTGTGCATATCTAGGGACAGTTAAAAGGAGAGTTAAAAGGACAAGAAAAAGCCAAGGACATGTCTTTTTTTAGGAAATCTTTTTTTTCTTGAAACATCATGGTTAATTATGACTTTAGACTCAGGCCATGGCATTAGTATCATTCTCTAATTTGGGAACATTATTGACAGTATGTGCCCTCTTATTCAAGTGCAAACTTGCAAGTGATGTCAGGTTTTAAATTTGGTGATATTTTTGGTGCTCAGCGGGGATCACTGCAGTGATTAAGAGCTACACTTTTTAGAAAACTGTATTCAAACAGTCTGGGTGGCCATTTTTCTTCCATTTTTCCATTTGTACTCCTTTAAAAAAATGTTGGTATACAGCCTTTTTTCATGAAGAAAGTTTTGAAGTGCTGTTATTAGTGCTTTATGGTGTAATAAAACAAATGTAGGAAGTGTACCAATGAGAAATTCTTTCAACTCTGTAACTAAAAGGGGATTTATTGGAATCAAGATCTAGCCATAAAAACAGCTCGGGGATATCCCCGTGTTTGCCAGGTTGAACTGGGGTAACAGGCGTATAAATATAACCCCTCAAACACTCCCTCCACCCTCCCTCCCGTGGTGGGTCAGGCCTGTGAACGCAGGCTGCCACACAGGCACCCAGCCGTGGTCCACACACTGCATCTTTATCCAGGCGGAGCAGGCAGCGGCCCAGCCCAGCCGCTCTGCTGATCAGAGGTGAAAAATATCCCCGCTCCACAGACACAGCTCTGTGCATTTACAGACTCACATTGTGTTGCACATAGCAACACATGCACATATTTCAGCATGGTAAGCTTAGCCAGCACAACCCAGTCCCTGTCTGTACACATGAGCTGCATGCTGCTTAAGTCTGAGTCAGGAAATCAGCAAGCACAAGAGAGAGCTCAGCATGTAAACTCATCCTAGAGCTATAGCTGAAGTTAAAGCAATGAAACAGTCTAAGTTCATTAAAGTTCAGGCATTTATTTAATTATTTTTTAATAACAGTTTGCTGTGTTACAGAAATTTACAAAATGAGGCAATAAAGTAAACATTTCTTAATCTTTAAAAGCTCTCCTTTAGAGCAGCTAAATGCAAATTTAAATGGACAACTTGACCATTTTATAAAATAAAAATATATTTAATTTCCCTTAGTTTTTAGCTTTAACTATTCACAGATCAAAATAAATTTCTGAGTTTCTATATGAATAAAAGAAGATTACCAAGAATACTTCCTAAGTTCCTATAAAAATGCTGTTAAAATAATTTGCATATAGTAATTAAGTTATCCACTTACGGAGTAAATTTGGGGTCTTTTCGTACAAGAATTATTTTTTTTATTTCGTTTTCTTTTTAATTTTTCTTTTCTTTTTTTTACTCTGTGATGATCCCTAGCCCCCCTGTGATCCCTCTGCTTCAGGCTGGTTTCCTGAGGGTGGTGCTTTATGCACACTGACTTCAGCGGGAAAAAGAGAGATTTTCTCTCAATGAAAAATGTAGTCTCTTCAAAGTTTATGACAAGCAGCCAAAAATGGGCCAAAGAGATGCAGCAGTGAAACTTAGTGTCCCTCTGGCTATCTTGTGTTGTCGCAAACAACGAGATGGCTGCTAGTGATGCAGACAGAAATTGTTTAGGGGGAAAGCACCTGTGGTTGAATTCGCCCCTATCAAGTGGACTGATAATGTCCAGTCTTGCAATGTCCCTTTGAGCGGGCCCTACAGTTGTACTGTACTTTAATAAAGTTCAGTAAATACTTTATATTCATATAATGAATATACAAATGTCAGTTTGACGCCAATCTGCATGAGAAATAAAGAAAACTAATTGGGAATAATAATTAATCACTTTACTGAGAGAGGCTATCAGCAAACATGAATTTGATTTTTTTTTTTTTCAAAATTACTTGATAGCTTACCACTGGTACAAATATTTCTCCTGCATCATCATCATCATCATCCTCCTGGGCAACTTGTCATCCTTTTCTTATTGGTCTGGTGAAATAAAAGCATGAAAGAACGAAAAACCAGATTAAACTGAGAAGATTATAGCCAACAAACACAAAAAGTTCAGCCTTGATTTCTCTATCAACAACCTTTTTGACTGTTTGACTTGTTGATCAGGTAATTTATGTTTAAAGGTGGTCACTCACTCGCTTATTCAGCTAAGTTTTCTTTTGGAGCAATTTGTTCTAATGTCAAACATGGCCAAAGCAGAGGAAATTACCAATGATTTATTATTTTCTGACCAAGTTGTGTTTGTTTGGATCCATAAAGAGGTCAAATCATAAGTGGGGAACTGTTTCTAAAATGTACAGTAAGAGCTTTATCCGCCATTGTAATCCTGCTGGAAAAGCCTACCTGGACAAGGGCCCCCTCTTTCCTTTTTCCTCTTGTTTTGCCCAGTCAGACTGCACAGTTTTGATTAGGAAGTAGTGCCTCTTGAACCCACTGTTTGCTTCAGCTGGTCCCTTGCAGTTCACATACCGGGGCCTTATTCTGCAGCATTTTACATAGAAACCAGAGGCATCGGTGGGATCAGTATCAGGAACGACCAGCTCTTCCTGTGCGGATACAATGCAGCAGGAAGTTCGCTAATAGCCCCTCCACTCCACCACTCGTCTCACACTATCATACGGCGATGAAAGATCCCAGAGTGTCAGTGGCTTTGCTGCTTCTCACCGTAAGCGCAAAACCGCTCACAGACTATTTATCATGTGTCTGCAGCGATTGTAAGACCGATCAATCTTAAGCTTTACCAGTCATCATCCTCTCAGGCTTCCAAGGTCAGCTCTGTGTATATGTGTGTGTGTGTGTGTGTGTGTGTGTGTGTGTGTGTGTGTGTGTGTGTGTGTGTGTGTGTGTGTGTGTATTGGGGGAGGGCGGTCGGTTGCACTCAGATTCCTTGCAGAGGATTGTGAAAGGGAGATCCTGCCAAGAGGCCGTCAGTAAATACATTTGCAGACAGATTTGCCTCTGCATGACTTGCGTTTTCTGCCTTTCCATCTGCGCTTTATGATGGTCATATAACTCAGCATCTCACAATGACCATTTTGAAAATCTTCTTTCCTGGAAGTCATAGATTGCTACTTGGGCTCATCTAGACCTCTAAAATGAATTTAAGGGAATTTAAGGAGCTTCACACTGAGCGCTCCTTGTCCCAGGCCTCCACTCTCCCCTCACTCTGCCAAATTGAATAATTGGAAGTTCACGTCAGCGGTTGAGAAAGAGACCTTTTTTGCTGCAACACGAGTGTGCGATCAGTTGTGGCCACTAGTGGACATGCATGTTTCCCAGAGGAGCACGTGAAAAGGACAAGGGAGGGATAGAAGTCTTAGGAAGGGGGACGGGATGGAGGGAGAGGGCAGAAATGATCTATTTCTGGTTCAAACCATGTCCTAGGGTCAGCTTCCATTTTTAATCTGGGGATGTTTTTAAAAACAGAGATTGTGGCCGAACAGACCTATTTTTATATCACGGCTAACAGTGACACATTTATATGTTCCCGCTCAGTCGAACCTGAGGCGCTGTGCTGTGTTGCTCGCTGCTACACAACATTAATGACAACACTCATTTCCTTTTCCCAGGCTGTTTTAATGAAAGCTGTGGCATTAAGGGTCACAGCTTTACATTTCCTGTGCTCTGCTTTTTAGTTCCACAACCTTTTATGATCATTGCTGTATTGACTTTAGTAAATAGGTCAATGATTATCACTAGCCAGTCCAATGTTGGTGCTGATGATAACTTATCAAACTGCAAACACATGAAGTCAGCGCAGGCTGTTGAGATTACTTTGTGACTGTGGCAATGCAAAGTTGTAATGCTTAATTTTCTGTGTGTGTGTGTATGTGTGTGTGTGTGTGTGTGTGTGTGTGTGTGTGTGTGTGTGTGAGAGAGAGAGAGAGAGAGAGCTGTCTGAAGATCAGTACGCCCAGACTGTAACAGCTTCTTTTCCTTTCATGTATAGATGTGGCTATGATGGCATCAACCATTGCTTTGTGGACTGCCATTTTGCAGCCTCAATTTTGGCATTTTGGCTGCGCCATCTTAGTTGTTTGGAACCAGAAGTGACCATATTTGGACAAGAGATTGGAGCTGTATATGAGTGAAGGGTGGAGCTGACTCATAGGCTGTACAGATATTCAAGGGGCCTGGACTTTAAAAAGCCATGTGTCTGGGCCTTAATCAAATGCAATAAAATAATAATAATAACCCAATGTACAGTTTTTACAGACGTTAAAATGATCTGTTGAGTCCAAAAACGTTTTTTGAGCCAGGTTGTAATCATGCTTAGTTTTGCTTTAAAGTTGGGCATTTTAAAATAGAGCTCTATGGGGATTGACCCTCTTTTGGAGCCAGCCTCTAGTGGTCATTCAAGGAGCTGCAGTTTTTGGCACTTTTATCGTCACTTCTCAGCCTCAGAGGTTGCAGCCTGATCACAACACTAAAATGATCACCCTGGAGATAAATACTGTAGAGCTGCCATACACCAGTTTGAACTATTACACCAATGACTTAATATACTTTGACGCAGCAAATTAAGGTGCAATCCAAGTCTTTTGATCTGGTCTTTATGGATCATTTATGTCCAATAAATCATAAATCCCCACCATTAAACAGTCAGGCAGAAATCCTCCACAAAATAAAATAAAAAATTCTCCCCAAAAACAAATCAATTTTGATTTATGGCTGTTTGAGGTAATTTGGTTTAGAAATGTGTTTCCAAAAAACGATTTGAAGTTGGATCGACTCACAGTACGTTTAGCCAAGAACTGACTCTATAAAAATAACCATTGCCACTCATCTCATGCTCATGTGTTATCACTTTGATCAGCGTCTGAGGCCAGTTTACCACAATACACCACCTTGAGCTAACCTGATTTCATAATCTAATGGAATCAGCCGTAATCGCGTGCTTGATCACACAACAGTGTGTCTGACATGAAGGGGAAAAACCTGCCAGGAGTGTATCTTTTGATGACTTTGAGATCCTAACAAGTGGTAGTTCCCCGTCACTTGTCGCCCCGCCATCTCACCTGGAGCTGTGTGCTCAGGCCTGTGCTGTTGTTAAGCGGCCAGACCTGCTGAGCTGGTGTTAGGCTAATAACAGGTTTACACATTTTCTGTCTTAACCGCACTGCTCTAACTCAGCCAGACTCAGCACAAAGCTCCAGACATGACCAAGCTACGGCTTTAGGGCTACTTACTTTGGCGGTT
Source organism: Plectropomus leopardus (assembly GCF_026936395.1). Lineage (NCBI taxonomy): Eukaryota > Metazoa > Chordata > Actinopteri > Perciformes > Serranidae > Plectropomus > Plectropomus leopardus. Next base: position 29,170,214 of record NC_142181.1, read on the forward strand.
TGAAATGGTGCACTACATACTCTATAGGTCGCCGCAGACATTACACAGAAAATGGCTAGTTAGGGTGCAAGAACATACCTACTGCTGAGTTTGAAACATGGGGAACGAAAGGTGAAAAAGCCTGTTCAGGACAGCACCGTTTCTCTAATGAGTTCAGTGGAAATAGCTCAGGGAAACCACATTTTTTTCACTTTCATCAGTTCCATATCTCGGGTAAATGTGTGTGAAACTTCTAAAAGAACTGCTGGCGTGTGAGTTCGTACCTCCTGCACGCTTTCAGTCTGTGACGAGGGAGCGCTGCTGCAGATGCTTCATACCTGTAGCTGTACAGGCTTTGCAGCTGAGGTTTCACTTGTGGCTTCACTTGATTCAAAGCAGCCCTGCAAGTAGGTAGTGCCGCACTCTTCTGGGGATTTTTTCATTAGGCGAGTTGACATTTGAGCAGCTCTGAGAGCGTCAGCACCTCGGTCAGTGTGCCAGCAGCTGTCTGTCTCCGTTTTTGTGCAGGTAGTTACTACTGTCTGCAGGAGTAAGGAGGAGAGGAGAGGTGAAAGAAGATAGGAAGGAAAACAGAGGAGAGGAGAAGTGAAAAGAAAAGAAACACTATGAGGAGAGGAAAAGAAAAAAAAAACAAGATGAAAAGGAGAAGGACACAAGATGAGGAGTTTTGGGAGTTGGAGGGTAGGAGAGAGGGAGAGGAGCGAAGAGAGAAGGAAGGAAACAAGATAAAGGAGAGGAAAAGACAAAGGAGACAACTAGAAGAGAGAAGATGAAGAGAGAAGGAATGAGGTGAGAGGAGTTAAACAGAGTAGAAGGAGACATGAAATAAAGAGAGGGCGGGAAGGAAGGAGAGGAGGAGAGGGTGATGTAGTGAACACTGTGGCCTTTCAGTAGTGCTGCCAGTGAGGGAGTTTAAACCAGCACAGTGTGTTCTTTACTGATCCTTGCCCACTCTGTCACACACAATCCTTCCTTCTCTCTTTCTTAAATAGCCTACACTCAAAACACATTCTCTATCGCTCTCTCTCTCTCTCTCTCTCTCTCTCTCACACACACACACACACACACACACACACACACACACACACACACACACACACATATATACACGCTCATGCAACCAAGCCATCCATACTGCAGCCATTTGTTGAGTCATGACGTATTCATTCATGCAATTCAGTCTCAGCAGTCACACGACAAAGTGAGCATTGCTTTCATCTAATAAATATAGTGTGACATCATGGATTAGTGCCTGTTGCTAAACTTAAACTCTCTGGAAGTTGGGGGGGTGGGTATCCGAGGATGGGGCAAAAGCTAAATTTGCGGTGTCCACTTGACTCACAGTGCTGTGGCTCCGCATTCCATGCCTTTTTCTCTACCTCACGACTGCCACGTTTCCTGTGAGGCAGGAAGTCAGCTCTGTTTCCTGTCACAGTCCTCTTTCATGTGGTCACTTCCTCGTGTTTTGCCAGCGCCGCTCTGTTCTGTTGACTCAGAGAACGAAGGTGGGTTTGGGCAGAAGAGAGAAAAGTGTTTTTATTATCTCTGGTTACACAAGCCAGCCTTCTGAGATACAGTAATGCCAGGTTACTGCCTTTTTACACAACATTTATTATGATTACATTCCTCAGTGCAACACAAAGGTTTTTATTCACATTAACTATATAATATGTGTTATTTATTTTGCAGGCTTTGCCAAAATAGTCTCCATCTTTTTGTTGCATTTTTTCGTGGAAAGAAACAAAAAAAACACTTTTGAAATGGGATGTGTCATTGCCTTTTTCTCTAAATCAACACAAGATAGGGCCGTCCTCGAGTGACAGTTATCAGAGTTCAGTTCTGTGAAATTGTGGGTTTTGTAACCTTGCAGAGGAATGTTTATTGTGATGGCTGCTGGGCTGGGAATCCTGCCTTTACTGTTTCCTAAGAGATACTAACAGGTTGGCTCTGATTACGATTGAACTTTGCACACAGTGATTAGCTGGAATGTTAAGATTCCTGTGTACTGCGGCCAGAGATAAAATGGTGTCACATACAGCCACAGGATCCAAAAGAAACTCTTCATTTGTAAATATATATATATATATATATATATATATATATATATATATATATATATATAGCTACATTCACAAATGTAGCAAGCTCTGTCATAGATTTATATATATATATATGCATGTTTGTGTATGTGTGTGTGTGTTCGTGTGTGGTAATGTGCGTGTTTTCATCCCAAATCGCGTGTGTTTTCAAACCACAATATCACTGGCCTTAGTGGAGAGCGCAGCAAAATCAAAACCATACCGTGCTGCTGTTTGTCCTACTGCCACTGCACTAAATACATGCGCTGGCACTCTCTCTCTCTTTCGCTCTCGCTCTCTCTCTCTCTCTCTCTCTCTCGCTCTTGCTCTCTCTCTGTCGCTCTCGCTCTCTCTCTCTCTCTCTCTCTCTCTCTCCCTCTCGCTGTCTCTCACACACACACAGTGGGAGACGAGGCTTTTCCATTGGCTCCACCAGACACCCTCAGCCACACTCCCCACACAGTACTCCGAGTTCTGCCGAGTTCTGGTATTTCCCATCAGAGGACTTTTTTATGACCCTTCACTTGTACTCCCTGTATTGCATCAAGACTTTTAAACTGTTTTTTTTTTTTTAAAGTTCTCTATCGTCACAATACTGTGTGCATTTACTGTGACGTCAGCCAAAATAGAAACCAGAGCCTCTGAAGTGGTGACTTTAGCAATGAGTTTCTCCTTCCTGTCATCAGGAAGATATAAGGCTGTAACAGGACATCCCGGCGTCTGCGCTCACATTGCAGTCATTCCTTGTTGCAGCACAGCTGAAATTACCAGCACTCTTAGCGGTCATGGGAAAGAGAGGCTCATGACCAGACTTTACTCCTTGCATTTTGTCATAGCTACCGATGTGCACGAGGAGGAGGAGGGAGGTGGGGGTTGAAAAGCATTTGCTAGGCTAATCAGGAAAGGGCTGTCACATCCCTCACTTCATGCAAACTAGACTGAGACTATTGGCTAAGTCCATTGGGTCATTTGATTCAGAATTACATTAATTTGTGAAGGGCCGGTGTTCAGGCGGGCCCCCATGTGCCCTATCACCTGAAGTCCTCAAGGAAAGTGGAGTAGTCATTTGATTGATCAGTTGATTGTCTGAGAATTAGTCAGCAACAATTCTGTTAATCGATTAAAGGGAACTCTTGTTGCTGTGGAAGGACCTTTCCAAAGTTTGAAAAGATAACCCTGATGGTGTCATTGTGATGTCATCGGGGTTATCTCAGTTTGAGCTTGAGACTTTGTGACAAATTGGAATTGTGTACTTTGAAAGATGAAGACATGGAAGGTCTAATGAAAGATGATATCGAAGTGCATAAAGGCCGCGACACCAAACCGACATTGGCGAACTAGCAGTGATGAAAGCCCTCTGCTGTGTTGCCTCATGTTGCTGTGTCTCGGCCAAAAGTTGCACAGGATCACACCAAACCGATGGCCAACATGTACATATGTTCTGCTCGTGCATGAGAGGAGATACCCCTTCATGCCAGCAGACAGCGGTCGTCTGTATCAGTCATTTAAAAACTGAGAAACTAATAAAGACCACATGCACAATAACAACATAACCCAATATTGAAAGAACAAAAGATATTTACTGTGCACCGATGAACAAAGACACAAACCATCATGAAATGTCTATGTGAAGAGCTCAGTGGTTGAAGAAAAACTGTCTTACCTCATGTAACAAGTTTGTTTCTACCTCCCTCCCTTTTAACTTTAGCTGTTTGTTTACATTGCTCCCTTCCATTTCTCTTCTCATGTGCTGAGCTAAACGGCCAATCAGCATGACTTCATTCAGCAAAGGGCTCCACGGCCACTACCGCTGATTCAATATGCTCAATCAATGGAAAAAACTCAGACGAGGTTCAGCGAGGGTTGACTACGGCCAACAATGCGGGACACTCGTTTGTTATTGGCCCAACTTGGGCGAACAGCCGACCGTCGGTTTGGTGTGTCACTGCCCTTATGGGAAATGCAGGATCCAGTGTTTTAAGAGCTTGACCAAAAGTCAGAATATCTCTTCTTCTTCTTCTTCTTTTTTAAATTTGTCTCTTGCAAGTCTACCACCTTTATGGAAGTGCAACACTCAATAGCTGGAATGCCCTATTAATCTCAAAAGTCAATTATTAGATAAAAAATATCAGATATTGCCATTTGTAGCTTTTCAAATGCAAGTAGTTTTCTCTGTTTCATATTAATATAAGATGTTGGAAGAAAACAAGCAGTTTGCAAACATTACTTTGGGCTATGGAAAAATGTGACAAGCATTTTCACGGTTTTTCAAATTTATAAACTAAACAAATCGTTGATTATTTAGTCGAGAAATGAATCAACATCTGTGGGTTGAAGTGGGACGAGATTTCAGAGTGCCGAATGAGAGGAGATGGTAGAGATGAGGAGAAGCCGAGGTGAAGGCAGAGCAGAGGGCAGACTGTGAACCAGATGTGAAGCAGTGACTCACAGCAGGAACAGGCTTGATGACGTTAGCCACGATGCACGCTAAGCTCTGCATGAGTGTGTGTGCGCCGGGAGTTCCAGCCTTTTCTTCCAAAACAACCAGCTTTACGCATGCACAGTAATGTCTGGCCAAGGCTCATTACTTCATGTTGTGGCCTGGACACAGAAAAACTACAGAGCCAGCGTTTAAATTATTCTCTGGGGGTAAATGGTCACTTCACTAACAGTTTGGGGCTGATTTAGAGTTTGAAAATCATAACAGACTAAAAAGCAAATGAAGTGTCTGGATACAGTAGTGATTCCAGTTAAGTAGGCCAGAGATGGTGTCTCACTTTCTGTGGTTTGCTCAGCAGACATTTACTCAATATTGTCGCTCTTGTTTGCCGTGTTTTAATAATGCTTCACTAGCTTCCTGCACAAAAATTAGTTTTTCCACTGGGGATGTCACTAAGCAACGTTAGAGTGTTGTATTAATGTATCTGTAAGGAGGAAAGATTAGTCTGTTTCCTCCCTTTGATTCTGTGCTGGTTCAGACAAGACACACAGTCAGGTGGAATGTAAGTGTTGCTATAATGGTGTTTTACAGCGAGCCCCTCAGTTTTTGTAAAGGAAATAAAGGCCTGCATGTACAGTGTACTTGACGATAAGAGTAGCTGCAGTTTAATCCTTGCTGTCTTCAGGATGTGTTGCTCATGGCTAAACTTATTGACATCTGGTGTGTGTGTGTGTGTGTGTGTGTGTGTGTGTGTGTGTGTGTGTGTGTGTGTGTGTGTGTGTGCACATGTGTTTCTTTGAATTGCACATAGCATTAAATTGTTGAGTGACCTTAAAATCTCCCCTTTCTACTCTGCAAGTCAGCTGTCAGGCAAGATGTGCTTTTAAAAGAGAACCACCTGTACGGATGGATTTGCACTTATATGCTAAAGCAGATCTGTGGCGTTTCATGAAAAGGGCAAACACAAATCTCTCTGTTTGTCCACTCCTCACCCAGCATCTCTCTGTCTCCCTCTCCTCCAGAACTCCATTAGACACAACCTGTCGCTGCACAGCCGCTTTATCCGCGTCCAGAATGAGGGGACGGGGAAGAGCTCATGGTGGATGCTAAACCCGGAGGGCGGGAAGAGCGGAAAGTCCCCGCGACGCAGGGCGGCCTCCATGGACAACAACAGCAAGTTCACCAAGAGCAGAGGAAGAGCAGCTAAGAAAAAGGTAAAAAAAAATAAATAAATAAATAAACAATAAAGATTCCAGCTCATGATTTGTGCTTAGACACTGCAGGTAATTCATGTTAAAACCATGCCAAGATTTTTCTTTTATCTCAACGTTCTGTCAAAACTATTAAACTGATTTTTCATAGTGTTTTGATATTTTTTTCACAAATTATAATTATTCTTAATGATTAAATCGTCAATTAAAACACAAGACATCATATAGGATTTTAGTCATATTTAAGCTTCAATTGCTCTTTTCTTGGCTTTAAAGGAAGCATTATAATTATAACAAATACAATTATCTTTACTTAGTGGCTAGTAAAGGTGAGGGAAATTAATCAAGAATGATTCTATGTGTTTGGTAGAGGCATATCCACACTTCTTACTTATTTTTTATTCTTTCTTAAAGTAGTCATGTCTGCAAAGATCTTTTGAAAGCCATTTTGAGATATTATCACATTAATGACACATATTTAGCAAGAATACTTCTGTATTTGTTTTTTTTCTCGGTACCATCCAACCATGTGTTTCATTGTCAATGGTTTCTGCCCAAAAACATATGCTCCACTGACTGTCTGTGGTACATACAGTATGTCTATTGGTACACTGAGAGTCTCCTTGTCTCTCCACAGCTGTCCCTGCAGGCCGGCCCTGACGGAGGCGCAGACAGCCCAGGCTCCTATTCTAAGTGGCCTGGCAGCCCCAACTCCCACAGCAACGACGACTTTGATGCGTGGAACAGCTTCAGGCCTCGGACCAGCTCCAACGCCAGCACTCTGAGTGGTCGCCTCTCACCCTTCATGCCTGAGGATGACCTCGGGGAAGCAGACGTGCACATGGGCTACCCGGGAGCCCCCGGGGCCAAGATGACAGCCACACTGCCCAGTCTCACAGAGATGACCGGCTCTCTGGTACACAGTTCTGAGAATGTCATGGAGAACCTTCTGGACAACCTGAACTTGCTCTCACCCAACAACTCTCAGGTTGGAGGAGGGGCAACGACCCCTGGCTCTTCCCAGTCCTCCCCGTCAACTATGATGCAGCCGAGCCCTGGTTACCCCACTTACAGCTCGCCCAGCATGGCTCCGCAGCCTCAGCAGGAGTACCGCAAATGTGTGTACGGCCAGGCAGGAATGAACAGCCTGTCGTCCATGCCACTGCAGACGCTGCCGGAGAGCAAGCCCAGCTTCGGGCCCAGTATGGGCCAGTACAGCTGCCCTGCGGGGCTTCTGAAGGAGCTGCTGACGTCAGATACAGACCAGCATGGAGAGCTCATGCCGTCAGTGGAAACTGTGGTGTCTCAGTCCAGCGGAGGCTGCATGCTGCCACCGTACAGCAGTAGCCAGCATGCAGCTAAACTCATGGGAGGAGGGAACGGTCACCCGCATGGTCTCTCTCACACTCACCCCCACAATGTGCACAGCCAAGCCCCGGCCACGTCACCAGCCATGAATGGCCGCTTGCTCATGTCCCTGAGCCACAGCGGGGGCTCCACGCGTCTGCCTACAGCCAAAAGTCCCATGCAGATGCCTTATGGTCTCTCCAGCCACCTCAGTGCGGGAGGCATGCCTGGTGGCTTTTGCCCTCTCAACACCAACGGATATGGCCGACCAGGCCTGCCACAGCCCTTACACCAGGAGAAGCTGCCGAGCGATCTGGATGACATGTCCATCGAGAAATTTGAGTTTGACATGGAGACAGTCCTCCATGACACTCTGATGGACGGAGACTCCCTGGACTTCAACTTTGAACCAATGGTGACCCAACAAGGTTTCCCCCATGGAGTGAAGACCACCACACACAGCTGGGTGTCAGGGTAGAGACTGTAGTGCTGTTGCTCTTTGTTTAAAGGCACAATCAGAACTCATCTGAGACAAAAAGTGTATTTTAGGATGTTTAATCCTCAATCCAACTTCACCATCAACATTTCTGTTTCAAAAAGAACTTTTCGGACCACTTCAGCAGACTGAGACAGGTCGTGAAGAGCTGAGGATGCATCTCCATTAGAGCCCCTGAACTGGTGAAGATGAAAACAGAATTATTTTTGAAATATCACATATTCTGTACAAACTAAGTGCCAAACATTTTTGCCTTAACATAAGAGCCAAACTGAAACACACCTCTCTGGTTTACTCACCAAGGTTACAGATACTTTACAGTTGTGTTGTGTCTGCAATTTTTGCAAGTGACACTGCCAGCTACATCTCATCAGCAGCAGCACAATCTGTAGGAGTGCACAAACTCACACCATGATGTTTACTGTTTCTACAATCAAGCTTTTCGCATGTATAGTGTAGTGATATTTGATTACCACTGCAGAAGACTTATGAAGATAATCTGGCTCTTGGGTTTGTGGACTGACATCATGTAAAGTGAGAGACTTCTCAAGGGATCCTCGGATGATGTTACATAATAACTCACTCTGTTGTTGCCTGAATGTACATAGCGTCGTCATACAGTTTGTAAAATCGGGCCTCTTGGTGTATTTTCTTAGACTGTAAATAGTGTTTACAGAGCGGAAGCAGAAGTCAAGGCAGTAGAAACAAGCTCAAGTTAAAAAACTGGATCGGATTCTTTGAAACACATGTCGAATGTACAGATCTGTGCTTGAGGATTCAACTCAATCAGGCTGTAAAATGGTAACACAATTCATGATTGCTTGTACATACAGTAAGAATGTATATTAAAACGATGTGTTAGATGTTTACTAGATTTAGTATATATTTGAGACCTAAATTATTTGTGGTTAATATAGATTTATGCTGGTGCGTAACCTGCACTCAGACATGAGAATTGTTCTGAGTCATTCGTCACTCTGAACCTTAATACCACAGGGGCCTATTTATTGTGCCTAACAAAGTAGATATCGACTGCAGGCTTGAAGGTTTTTATATACTGTATATGTCTACGGTCCAGAAGATACTCAAATCCAGCAGTCTTGTAGAAAAATACAGTGAATTCTTTACTTCTAATTCTCTGCTTTAGGGTTGTTAGGGTTTCCTCAACGCTTTGCAGCTCTGTGAATGTTACGAGGTCAAGGGACGTTGGTGGATATGAGATATTCTCAGTGCTTTTGTCGTTTTTACATCAAGGCTGAGTCCAAGACCTGCCAGAGATTGTCATTAAAGTCACTGTGAGTAACCAGCCTGTCCTCTGTCCAGTTTCAGAACTTTTTTATTATATTCCTATTTGTCTCAGAAGGTTAGTGTGACTGATTAGAGTTAGTACAGTTTGGTACCTTTGTGTCCAGAAGAGCCCTCTGAAGCTGTCAGCAGGATCAGCTTTACTGCTTTCAGTGAGACTCCACTTTCACTCTGCCCCTCCTACCTCTACATATCTCAATGTCTTTTTAAACATTTGATATAAAGGTAACATGTGACTTGATAGCTTCAATCATCTTCTTAATAACATGTCTTTTTTTAATTACTTTGCCCCTGAAAAGTGCCACTAAGTGTTAAATATCTAGCATGTATATTTGCATTTTCTGACTTGCTTTTCCCACTCACCACTGTACTAACAATGGGCTTGTCAGCCTGTCAGTGACTTATTATGCACAGTCACAAATAGTGTGCAAGATCATGGCTACCTTTGTGAAGATGGTGTCTGTAAAACATGACTGCTTCTGATGAAGTCGACTCATTTGGTGGCTGATAGATCTAACTACAACTGAAAACTGCCTATTCGACATTGTTGTGTATTGCATGATTTATCCAGAAACCACATATATAAGCATGTGCTTGATCATGTGTTGTAAAAGACTCTTGAGTATGCAGCTTTTTTATTCAAGTCCTTCACCTTCAACCAGAGGGGGAAGCTTGTTAATACGTTTGGTGTTTAGTTAAAACACCAAAATTTAAAACTTGAATACTCTAGATCAGCAATGGCACATGATCTGACACTGCTGACCTTTTAAGAAAGCCAGGGAGCATAAAAATTAAATTCTTAACATTTCAAAAGGCCGTCAAAGAAGCTGCTGTTTGGCTTTGGTGCCAGGTGTTGCCTTTTCTTACCCAAACTTGCCATAGTGTACTATAGCCAAATTTGCCTTTGAAGTCAAAGTGATATATTTAGCATTTTTATCATGTGATATATTCATAATTATATATATTTGTGCCGGTCACTCAAGTCAGGATAAACTGTAATGAATCCATGAAGTCAGTGTCACAGGATTCACTCTAAAAGTAAAAAGAGCTGTACTGAGTAAATTATATCTCTACATTTTTAAATGATTGAATCTATGCATTATATTCCTTAATTTTATGTTGCTATTGTTATATTTTCATTTTCTTTGAACTTATGACAGAGATATTTTATTGTAACATAGCGCTGTGAGATATTATGGTGTCGTTGTTGTCAAAACTCTATGTTCCAGATAGTTCTATGGGAAAAAAAATGAAGTTTATTTAGAAAATAGATGATGCAGTGATTAATATGCTAAGCTTTTGTAAACTGACAATGTTGTATTTCTTGTATTTAGCTACAGTTTTTAGAAAATAGCATCAAAAAGCAAATTACTGAAAAAATATAAAGATCTTGCATTTTTAAAATGGAAAACACAATATTTAGTCTGTCAGTGACATTCTGCTAAGAAAGCAGATTCTGGACCAATTTTTTGTAATTTTATGAGTAGAAAGACATTGCACTTTTACTTACATTTTATAACAAAGTGCTCCTCGAGACAAGTGAAAGGGTTCCCATTACATATTTAAAATAAAATCTGTTACATTGAACTTATATACGGGAATAAATTGGAATTGTGCTGTGTGATTTGCAATCAAGAATATGTAACTTGTTCAATATTAATGTATTAAGACCTGAATAAATGTACTTCTGTGTTAAAGATGTGTCAGATTTTTCATTTAACAATAAGAATGATATTGAATGCAGAAGTTGAGCATCAGTTTGGATTTGATACAAACCTGATTTAGTTCAAGGGGCCTATTCTTCAGAATACAAGTAGATGGGAAACGATTACTTTCCCAATATATGTATGTACAGAATCATGAGGATAAGGATAAATAGGGGGATAACAGGCATATGTAGCTTGTTACAAGACCTCTGAGCTTCATAATACCTGTAACTACGAATGATTCCTGCTCCCTGAGCAGTCAGTCATGAAATATTGTATACCCAAAACTCCAAAATGATATTATTTTTCTTCTTTAGTACTCAGTACCATATTAACTAAACAGGAGAATGGCTTTACTTGAGATAATTGTCTGAAGTTTTCTGGCCTAAGGTCAAATTTTCATCCTAATTAAAAAAGCCAACTGACATTTCTAGGTCAAAGTTACTCATGTAGTGTTACAAGACTTACAATACTTGACAAGACATCGAATAAAGAGCAGTACAGAGTGTTATTTGCAAAGTGTAGAGGGAGTTAACATGTAGCATTGTTATGTGTGGAACAGAAAAATAACACGTAAGCCAGATGGCAAAAGCTATTGTGAATTGAAATTCAAAGTATATTTCCCACTTTCGTCTTCTAATCAGTGTCCACACTTAAAAGTTGGAAAGCACACATTGGGAATGTTTACATATACAATAAGAATCCACTTCTATCTTGAATATGAAAATATTCTCAATTTCATCTGGGCACAGCATAATCCGTTTTGATATTCCAGATTAGGCTTTATTCTAAATATAGTTTTTTCCGTGGGGGATATGCCAGTTGTATTCTGGTTTTAGAAGCATCCTTTGGAGATGTATACAGCACATTCAGAATGTGGGTCTCACCTGGGTTTAATTTGTTTGTGACACATGGCATCTTGCCTGTTTACAGTTAACTCTGTGCGCTGAGTTTGCAAAGCTGCGGGGTAGAGATGCACATCCAAAGAAAAGGCCACATTTCTGATTGGAAGGAGAAACACTGACTTTTAAACATTATGGAAAGACTTGAATATCAACAAGTTTATGAATATGTGCAATATCCTAACACTGACCTTTGCAAGAAAGTGGCTGAAGGAATGAAAGAGGGAGGCTGCAGTCTTCTGGTCGAACAAGTCTGCCACCGCAGGAGAACTTTTTAAAAAATCCCATTTATGTGCAAAAGCAGCTCCAGCCATTTCACTTTTCCATATTTTGATGTCATAAATATCATGAACATGTCAGGGCATATTTATTGGAGCATGCACAGCGATATGTAAATGGGTAATATTAGTGAAATATAAATTTTCATTTGCCATGTAAAGCAGCTCAGTAGGAATATTGTCCTTTTAGGAATAAGGGCATAAATCAGAATCTTTTTTGCAGATTTAAGACATGTTCTGAGACTTGTTTTATAAAAAAGAAAATGTTCAATTCATGTGCTGCACTCTCAGTTCTGGCGTCTCATTTCTTCCGTACGGTGATTCCTCCTAGCTTTTCCTTACAGCTACATTCCACACCATGCACCCCCTACCACTGAACCCAGTCACCCCACACAGCAAACTGCACAACCTCTCTGGCCCCAGTGTCTTTGACTTTGAGTTGTGAGTAAAAGATAACCTTTAGCTAGACAAGCCACCAGGGACTAGTCTCATGAAATGCCCTGACTAAAAGTGCTCTGAAGAAGCTGGCCTCAAGACTTGTTCCAGTGCTTAACACTGTCTTATGACATTTTTCTCCTCCTGCTCGTTCCTACAGGGCTTACTGTCAGACTGCAGAAAATTTCAGTGAAATGAGTATAACTTGAGTATAACTAGTATAACTATAACTGAATCCCATCCCAGAAACTGCATGCATAACAGTCAGATTAGCCACTAGCATGTGGTGGAGGACCTGGAGGGTTCAACTAAGCTTAAGAAGTGACACATTGTATGTTTCACCTCCTCCTGTGTCCAGGAGGGAACAAAATAGTGTTTGAATTTCTTTACCGTGCAAAGCAATGTGGGCCAAGGTTTTGGTGTCAGAGCGAAGTGGGAGGGAGATAGAAAGGGGCAGTGAGGAGCTTGTGAGTGCATAGCTGAGGAATGTGGGTGTGGACTCCTGCCAAAGGCATATGCGATCCTTATGTTCCCCTGAGTGCGAGAAGGCAAAATGCGGTTAGACGGCTGGGGCCATGTCAGGACACAGACGTAGTCCGAGTACGCAATATGCCAGGGAGTTCATTCTCTTCCTTGCATTTGTTTTCACTTTTTACCTCCAGTCTAGAAGCAAATTCTATAAGATGTCCATGTTTTTAGCCTGTCTGCTTGTACAACTGACTCCCAGAAAGCTCTCTTTCGGGGGGGTTGGGGGGGCATGCAGCAAAGGGCCGAGGCTGGAATCAAACCCCTGGCCCCTGCAGAGAGAACACAGCCTCCACACATGGGGAGCCTACTCTATCCACTGAGCCACCAGGCACCCCAGATAGTTCTTTTTCATGCAAATTTTATTGCTTGTGAATTGTATTTCGTCTCCCTTTGTGTCTCTGTCTGCAACTTCGTGTTCTCAGTGCTGCCTGTCTTGGCCAGGTCTCCCTTCGAAAAGAGATTCTTAATCTCGATGGGGCCGACCTGGCTAAATACAGGTTAAATAAAAAATAAATAAATAAAAAAGTTTCCAACCAATTGACAATGAGACAATGAGAAATAAAAAGTACAGAATTTTAAAATAAAGGGGAGATAAAAAAAGAAAAGAGGAATAACTCCTTAAATTGAAATTCTTGTCATTCACTTAGCAGGACTGTTGAGTCAATATTTGCAAACACAAGAATCTTAATAAAGAATACTGTAGCCAACATTCAAGTCAGCCACTTCCTCGTATGTGGCTATTAATAATGTGCTTGTATGAGCTTTCACAATATAATTCCTGAAAATAAGAAAAGCTTTTACGAAATGCCTAAAGTGAGTCACATACAAATAAAGTGTAAGTGTCTTGTGGAAAATAGAAGTCAGAATTAATCAGGAATATTTACAGATAATCACAAAAACAACATGGAACGTCTGCTTAAAGGTGAGGGTGTTGTAGTTATGCAAACAAAAAAAGTGTTACAGTCTAAGTTACACTGGGTCAATACACCTGTTAAAAAAGAGAGAGAAAAAAGTTTGACTGGATTAAAGAGCTCATTAAAACACAATCAATCAAATCCTGGACTAAATCCAAGGATGTCTTATTTCAATTTCACTGCTGCCATATTAGACAGTGATGTGGATATAAAACGTAGAAAACTTTATGGTGCAAAACATCTTTGAAGGGTTCTATTAGTGCCTGTATGTGTAGTCGGGCTACAAAATAACATTTATAAGGATCTAATTATATAATAGCCTACAACATATTTCAAAGGGACTTTATCTAAAACAATTTAAAACGCAATTAGGAAAACATACAAAAAGCATTTTACTACTTACTGTATTTACTGTACTTACAATTATATTTATCTTTTCCAGCTATCATGCAAGCCTGAGCATGCATCCTGTGTGTGTGTGTGCGTGCGTGTGTTTGTGTTGGAGGTGTATCTCTGGGGCTCTGTAGGTGAAACAAATAGGTCTCAGAGAGACTTTGGGCCCAAAAGACGCCAAGCAATAGGGCCTGTAACTAGTGAGGTGCAGACGTGAATGACAGACCCATGGGTGGTCCCCAGCATCAGCTGAGCCCGCCTGCTGCACTGAGGGAATTTACCCAGCAGAATTTAACATAGTATTTTCATTTGTTAACCAGTTCATCTAGTTCCTTTTTCAAATTGTTCATCTGCTTGTTATATGCATATCCATGGTCTTGGCTGATGAAAAAATATTATTTTTGAACCCTATGGCCCCATGAACAGAAAGTATATTTTAAAAATGAAAATGACAATGTTTGTGTGCTAACTGGATGGTTCTATGCTTCATTTTGGCCTTAAATGCAAAGCCGAGGAGCTCAAATGACTGTTCAGTCAACCCAATGCCCTCTGGTTTCAAGTGCCCATCTAGATGGTCCAAATGGCCATAAATTGCTCACATGCCCCTCAGGTAAGTATCCTTTTGGTTGGCTGAAGTGCCCGACTGGTAAACCCAAGTGCACATGGTTTGCCAACATGTAACTCTGGTTGGTTTAGGTACCCCTCTTGTTGGACAAAAAGACTTTCTGGTGAGCCTATGTGTTGTTATGGTTGGCCTCAGTACCACTCTACTTGAGCCCTGTGCACCTTTGGTTGTTTTTTCCAGCTCAGATACCATTTTGGTTACTCCAACTGCTCTTTTGGTAAGCTCAATTGCTGCTCCTATGTCCCTCTGGTTGGCTCAAGTACCTCTCTAGAAAGCCCAGTTTTTCCAAATGCCCGTCTGGTTGGCTCGAGTGTCTTTTTGGTTTTCCATTGTGCTCCCATGATGACCCCAAGTGACCCTTTGGTTGGCTCAAGTGCCCTGATGGTAAGTCTATGTGCTTCTATGATTGTCTCAAAAGCTTATCTGATGTGACCTTGGGGCAAAACAAACCATAAATATTTAGCCTGCTTCCCTGTCCCACAGCAAGCCTTATCAGATGATAAGCTGTGCTCAGTTACACATCCCCCTGAACCAAAGCAACCCCACTTTTGGGCAAACATATGTCACTATGAAACCTCAGTAGTTGTAAGCATTGTTTAAAACTGTTCAATTTAAAACTGCATAAGTTCATTACTAAATTATAAATATATGTAAAAAAATAATTTAATTCATAAATTTCGTGTTGTTTAATTGTAAAAAGTTAAAAAGTATATATTTCTGATATTTTAGCGTTATTTCATTGTGTTATATTCATTATTTCTGTGGCGGAACCATTTGTTCTTATCAGGTGTTGCTGCAGCACAATTTGCAGTGAGACAGGCAGACTTCCGTGTGTAGTCTGTTGTGGAGATTGTTGTTGGTCTCGACTGTCTGTTCATATGTAAGGCCGAAGTGGACTGTCGGAGTGTTGGAGCGAAAGGATTTTGGACTTTTGCGCACTTTTGGAGCTCTTCATGACAAGCAGCCAACGAGGTATTTGCTCCACTCTGTGCATATTGGTGCTTTCCGCCATTTTTGTAGTTTTTTATTTGAACTTCTTATGTTGCACTGTGTGCAGTGTTTTGATGTATGTTTCGTTTCTCTGTGTGAGAAAACAACTTGTATCTGCGGTGTTGTGAAAGGAGCTACGGTGGTGGTAAGAGACAGGAGAGAAAAACGTAGAGAGACAGAGAGGGTAAAAGAGAAACAGATGTAGCTCGACTGTTGTGTAAGTTGAGAGCAGACAGCCCAATTTGAGGGGTGTGATTTGTGTCCTGACTTGACCTCTCCAACAGCCCTGATAAGACACCCAACAGTCAGGACACACACACACACACACACACACGCACACGCGCGCGCACACACACACACACACGCACACACGCGGACACACACACACACACACACACACTGATCTGATTCTAACCCTCTCTTGTTTTATCTCCACAGTTTGTGACCATGCTGCTGACCGTCACAGTTCCTCCCATTGTAATTCATGCATCACTGGAACCGATTAGCCCCATCTGACTTCAGCTTCCAGGTTAGTTACATTCCACATCAGTCTTGGCTCCCTGCAGCCTTTGTACTGTCACACTATCTTGCTCAAGGAGCCCTCGTTAACCACCTCTGACATTATTTTAGTATCTTTCATCACAGCACTAAAAAATATATCCCCCAGAGCTCCATTTATGCCATGATGTAAGCAATCCTTTGGTAGTGGAGCTAGACAGCGCAGAGCATGGGAGTAAGTATTTTGTTGAAGACCAAAGTATGTCAGAGCCGCCTGTCCCTGACATCTGAAGTGGGGTTCATTAAAGGAGTTTTCTGTCATACTGTCAAGCCCTCTAGTGCTGGGTGGAGAGGACTGAAGTGAATATTTAGGGAATTTTAAGCATTCGAAACAGCTTCAGAGGTTCACTTCTAAAGCTTTATGAATTGAACTTGACAGTCTGGTAATATCTTATGACTTACTCGGCAATGCTCAATAACAACAAGAGCCCTTTTCACCAGCTATTCCACAGGCCTTAGTTACGACAGTCTGGCTTTGTGTTGCTCAGAGCTGTTACTACATGCAATGGGAGTCTATTTATGACTGTGCAGCAGCCTGGCAATGGCTTGCTCACAGCCATTTTCCATGATTTATATGAAAAATGCCCCTCTCCACCCAGCTTGGGTTTGTGGTTAGCTGCGACTGGCACGCGACTCATGGTATTTCCTCCAGAATGATAGTAAGAGAGTCACTCACCGGCACTCTCTAGAATAAACATGGGCTTCTTAAAAGGCAGACAGGATGTAAACACTGAAGTTTCTATGGCAGAGTTACATGAGGACAAAGAGGGAAAGATGGAGAGAAAAGAAAAGTAGACGTGAGAGATATGGACAAAGGAAAACATCAACAGAAAGAAAAAAAAAAGAGTTAGAGGCATGATTGTTTGTGTAGCAACTTCAAACATAGTGGCAATTGCTTTGCATAAAGCCTGACATGTATTAAAAGTGTTCAAAAGACAACAAAAGGACAGAAAAACAAACCAGATTAGAATTAAAATTTAAATACCCAACAGCATAGCAAAAATTTAAAAGTTTGATTGGCAGAAATAAAAAGTGAGAAATGACTGTACAAAGCACTTTCGGAAAAAATGAAGGCATCTATTTGCATGTTGAAGTATTTGTTAAATCTATATTACAGTAAATACAGTGCTGCAAATGGCCTTTCTGTTTAACATTTGAACATTATTCCACTGTTTTACAGAGACATCTTTTTAACCACAAATGGAAAGAACTCCAACTTTTCACTTTCAAATTCAAAATTTCCTTTCTTGTAAATTCATTTTCTCTTCATATGACCTCCAAAAAAAAAAAAAAATCTATCTCATGTAAACTCAGCAATGGATGTACAACTCCTTCAAACAGATTGCAGCTGTACACTTCCGCAGAGACTAAAATTTAAGAAAAACAGGATGCTTTGACTGAACTTGTGGCTCGTGGTACAGTCCATTC
Organism: Plectropomus leopardus; assembly: GCF_026936395.1. Classification (NCBI taxonomy): domain Eukaryota; kingdom Metazoa; phylum Chordata; class Actinopteri; order Perciformes; family Serranidae; genus Plectropomus; species Plectropomus leopardus. The sequence continues at coordinate 29,187,848 of NC_142181.1, forward strand.
TCTGGTTTTGGAACAATAATACCCATTTGCATGTTAATGTCTCTCTAACTGTTAAAGTCTCTTAATACCTGTAAGCCAACAAAGATTGCCTGCTCTGGAGCTGCCTCGGGATGTTTTCATGACTGACAACTATGAGTTGTGGTTTCTGGTTTTCCATTGAGGGAGCTGTTCATCCTACGTAACAAATGGCCTCTTTAGCTCCTGAGAATTACACTTTATTTTGAGTTTGTTGTTCTCAAAATGTCATTTTTATTTAGTCAAAGGACATACATGTTAGTATTCATTACTGCTCGGCTCTACCTTGCCATAAGTCATGGGTTTTAAGGTGTTACTCATCAATGGCAGGGAATGGGCAAAAGGTGCAACAGTGGGTCATTGAGCCGTTGATGAAATTATTCAAAGGTGTATTAGATTCTGTGTCGCCTCTACTCATGTGTGTCATAAGGTGTTTCACGCTTGTTTACGTTTTATCCAGGAACATATTGGTTACCTGAGCTCCGGCCTTATAATCTGCATCCAGGGTACATGTGGGCGAGCACCAAGTATCAGCAGGACATTTGAAAACAACACCATCAACAACACTCAGTGCAGCTGACAAACACTGATGGCTGATCCTAACAAAGCAGCATGTGTGTTTGTAAAACTCTGGCACTGAATTGCAGGTGGAGGCGGTCCGTCTCCATGCTCCAACCACAGGATTTGTCCCATCTCTGCTGCGGTTAAAGATTTGTCTTCTGATAACAGAGTCAACAACAACATCATTGTCTGGTTTCGGCCTCTGAGCTGTGCCTCACAACAGTACATTTACTTGAGTTTGTATGTTGAAATTGACATACAGGAATTACGTTTTTATCAATGCAAGCTCACAATGAGAGAAATATTCCAGCTTGTGTTTGTGTCAAGCAGTCGACAGAAAGGGGAATTCTTAGCGGCTGCTTTTTAGCTAATTACTTCATCTGCACAAAGCTGAGAAGCAGACAGAATAGACGTGGAAAAAAATCAACGAGTGATACACCCAGCAAAGAACAAGGCAAAGGAAATAGCAAACCAATACCCTCCTTTTTTCAGATTTATAGCATAGGTTCTTTTTTTCATCTTTTGAGCAACCAAAAGATTTTTGTTTTGTCTGCGCTTTGTTGTGGTAAACACTCTTGCATTTTATTTCAAGTTATCAATTATTTAAGCTTAAATGCTCTCGGTCTGTAACCTCCCTTCACTTCTTTCATCCTCAAATTTATGCTCGAAACGTTTATTTTTGAAGGTTTTATATCTATGAAGAAGCTGTAAAATGTGTTTATGTTTTGTTCAAGACATAAACACCGAAACAAAATGTTCTCAGTTTGGTCAAAAAGGTTCCATTTACAACTCAGAAATATATGAAAACATGAAGTTTAAAGTCATAAATTGTCATTAGACCTGTTTGATCATTTGCTCTTCTCTGATCTCATTTATATTTTTGCCTTCATTGAAAAACTACTATTAAATACTGCCAATTGTTGTCTAACACACTTTTCTTAATGCTTTAATGGCCTTTGTTAATGACCATGGTTAATACTTATACAAGTATTAACACCTACTCCGCACTGTTGCTATGGTAACATAACTTTTTTTTTTTTGTCTTTTTAAAGTAACTTTTTTGATGTCTCCAAAAGTAGAAACCTCTGACTTTATCAAAATGGACAATGCCCATGTTTTGACTGATAAAGGTTCTAAAAGGAAATAAGCTGAACCATCACTACTTATTATCTGTGAGAAAACCAAACATCTTTCAGTGGTTGAGGGATAATAATACTTAATTATCGAGATTATTGCAGCGAAAAAAAAAGAGAAAAGAAAATCTTTGTAACCGTGTTTCTTTTAAACCATTAACTGTGAGCAAGACACAGTAGAAATGGTCCATTCCTTTTTTTGTTTTCAGTCTAGACTCAGGAGTGATCCAGAGACCCCTGCCCAAGAATCACACAGTGCAGCTCAGGGCAGATGAAATAGTCCAGGATTGGATAAACTCTTGATTATTTCTCTGCATAGCGTATGTGTTGAGGTATCAAATGACAGTCTCCTTTTGATAATGGACAAAAAAAACTGCTGATACCCTCCAAGGCCTTTTACCAGTCCTCCTAATACTGTTATGGAGTTAGCACTCCAAATGACTTAATGTGTGTGATCTGAGTTCCTCGCTTATTGACTTTGAGAGTTCAGGGAGGAGCTCATGTCAATAAGCTAGCCTGCCCCATGCTGGCTGCACCATATGGAGAGGTCTGGTTGTAATTTGTGGGACAGGCCAGGGCATAGTGCCAGGGAATTAGAGAGGCGGGCGGCAGGAGACATTTTAATTTGTGCTGCCATGTGCAAAGGCATGCACCTCCAGCCTGGGTCGGTTCCTGTGATTAGGCCAGCCGGCGTATTCTTAGAAGAGGGGTGGACCGGGTAACATGGGGAAATAAAACAAGACCCAGGAAATGCTAGTGATCATCAACATGAGCAGTCTTAATATAATGATGTGATGTGATCAACATCTTGACTTCATCAAAACAAAAATATCATCAAACATTTATCATTCTAAAATTATCTCTCTCAGACAGCAATTAGAGACCATTAAAATCTCTCTAACAGCAGACTAGAATTTAAAGATTAAGTTATCAATATATGTGACGGTGGATCCATTTACTATGTTCAGTGTCACTCACTGTCAATGTCACTTTCCTTTAAGTTAAGACCAAAACATGCAAACCATGGATATGTAACATTTGTACATTAATATTTAGCATATATGTTCAAACTTAACATTTTCAACAGCGCTGTGGTTAGTTAGTTAGTTATGTTTTGGCACAAAACTCACCTGTTAATGGTTAGAATGATGATTTTGCTTAAAATATTCAGTTTTGGTGGCTAGAAATGCTGCCTTGCTAAAAAGGATGGTTTTGTTGTTTGTTTGTCAGGAACTGTTTGAATTTTTTTTTAATAATTATGATACAGAGAATTAAAAAAAAGGAGGAACAGTTGCAAGCTTGCAGCCATCTAGCCAAGGTGTTATGTCATCCATCATCCCCTCCACCTCCCGTGACAAAGCAACTAATATACATGTAATTGGAGTTCCAACTCTTTAGGAACATATGAAATGTAAAAATGTAACATATCTGTGATTTGCAGAAATGTACAGTACCAACAGTTTCTTCTGGTAGGTGGGCTGCTAAAAGGAGAGTTGGATTTATATGGGTCTAATTATTTGTTTGTCACTCTTGAAATTAGTGATACCTTTGTTAATAAGTGGTTATTGCACTGGGATTTTGCACCTTTGCACCAGCGCCATATACTGCTGGCCCAGGTGTAATGTGTAGAGAAAAGTACACTCAGTGAAATATTATTTTACCTGCCATTTGATGCTGCTTCTGAAAACATAAAATACACTCAGGAAAACATTTATCCTGGGACAAAAGGATCCCATAAAAGGTGTTTAGAATATCATCTTTAGTTAATGTCAGGCTGTTTATTAGTACCAGCAATTTAGTCACCTTTTTTTCTAGAAAGTTTGATTTTGTGTTTTAATGCTGGTATGAAGTCTATTTATCTAAGTCTATTTAAATGTTTTTTACTCCAGTATCCTTGTGATTTCCTTTTAAATCAGAATTAAGTACAGAATAATTGTAATGGCGTCACATTAAGATGCATGTCTCTGATTATCTCATCAGTCAAATGCTGTAATTCTGAGGATGGATTGGGTCCAGTGGGATGTGCTGCTGTTTCCCCCGGCTCTGGCAGCGAGGGATCACCTTCGCATCTCCACAGCAACAGATTCCCATGAAAGGTGCAGAACACTCAACAGCCACTGAAGAAGAATGACTTTGCTCTAAAACGAGACATTCTGGATTTTAAAGAGAACAAACAAAGCGTCTCTCTTTACCAAAACTGTCATCAAACTGTGAAACCGTTGTTTAAAAAATGGGTAATTGGCTTAATCTTAAATAAACAAAAACAGATTTGCCCTCGGAATAATGAAAAAGTGTCTTAAAAATACCAGTTGATATAAAAAATATATCAAGTTAAGCTGCACATTGATGTTTGAAAGCTGTTAGTTTGCTCTGAGCACTGATTTATGTTTAGTAATCCTGTGTGGTTACCAAGAGCTGATCGAATTCACTGGAGGCTTGTCAGGTGTAAAGCTTTAAGCATTCCTGTGTTTCGAAGACAATGGGATTATGGGATAAAAACAGTGAGATATGTCCAAACCCAGGGGCAGCCTAGGTACAGGGAACAACCTCGCTCTCATTGGTGAGATGGGGAGAGGATGGTAAGTTACCACTCTGAGCCTCAGGAAGAGAGCGGCAACTCTTAGGGGACTCGTTAGCTGTGTGATACACTGTGCATAAAGGGGACACCTTTTCTACATGTGAGAGACTGCTGTATGGATAGACCTCTCATCTAAAAGAAAGACCACTGCTAACCATGAGTTGAATTTCTTAAAGTTTGAGTTCTTAGTTATATTTCATAATGTCATATTGGGCTTGATCAAACCATCTTACCAATTACGTGTGTGAGGTATTAAACGTTTTTATAGGAGATACTACTAAGATATCATGACATCATTAATAAGGTGATTTATCTGTTTAAAACCATGAATGGCATTATACCAAGGCCATCCTTTTTGTCATTCACTCATGTTGAGGTAATCACAAGATGTCATGAATACATTTTAAGAGAACATTTCAAAGTACATACGCAGACTCTATTTATTTACTGTTTCCATACAAAGGGCTGTGACGGTGTGCATACTGGTTGAGTGGTATAGAATAATTTATGAATATGAGATACCTTAATAACAATTTAACAGATATCAATCTCAAATTCTAAATCACAATAAGTGCCTTGCTCAAAAGCACATCAAAAGTAAACAGATCTGCCTCTGTACAAATTTTGCACTGTTGAGTCACTACAGTAGTGCTAGTGTTAGTCAAGATGAAAAATGTGTGCCTGTACGTGAGAGTAAGAGAGGCTGTGCATGTCTGTGTGTGTGTGTGTGTGTGTGTGTGTGTGTGTGTGTGTGTGTTGGGGGAGAGCCGATTCAGTGTTGCTAATGACTGGCTTCCCATGAGCTTAATCAAAGATTTGTACATTTAATTGCTGTCAAGTCAGCGCTCACCACCTGCCACGTCTTGCCACACATGTGCTCACCCCCTCTCTGGGAGCATTTCCAGCTCCATCCATCATCCCTGGCTGAAGGCTGAGACAACACAGCCTGCTGGGCAACCTGCACTCAGCCGTCCAGCCGGGCCCAGCCAGGCCTGCACAGCATGGACCCAGAGAGCGTGCTCAGCGCCTCGGGAGGGCTGTCAGCACCTGGGCCTTACAGTGCCAAACCATTCCTCACATTATTAAAAACAGACTAGCCTAAAACTGACACCGAATAAAGCCAGTGAGATGTATGTTTTTGTTTTCATCTCTCGCAGAGGCATTCACATGACACGTAACCTGGTCGTGACATGAGATAAGAATCAAAGCAGAGGAGTTCTGTGAAACACCGCCAACCGTGTGCCTCTGTAGGCCTCACCCTTACTCCCACACTAATCGCTATCGCCGTGTGTGAGAATTGGTGGTCTACTTTGTCCCTCAGCACAGCCCGGGATGGAATGTGGTGCCTGATCTGTTATCAGCCCTGGCTTGTTTTCCCAGCTGATGCCCACAGGCCCACTGTATGTGAGGAAAATGGCTCTCACCCTTGGATCTGTGGGCTACTACAATATGCATGACAGACATTATCAGTCCCCAAAGGCCTGAGGCTCCCAATGAGCCAGTGCAACACAGTAATGCAGCATCAACTAGGTTTTGAAACAGTGGAGAGACTTACACAGTGCACCTTGCCAGCAGGATCCAGTGAGTGGGGGCTGTTTTGTGGATTGCCGATTCTATGAACACTTCAGATATGTGGATGTGGTAGTATAAATACCTCTGTCCTGCACCTAGAACTCCATTTTGGAGACCAAAATGCATTTATTAACAATTTCAGAACATAACAATTGCAGGCCTGGTAAATTATTAAAAAGAGAAACTTGTGATCCTTTATTTAGTCATTCAGCCACCAAGTCTGCAGTTATAAGTGCTAGCAAGTAATAAATTATAGGTCATAATAATCTGTATCATTGTCCTATTATGGATATGAAAAACCTTCACAGCTGGCTTGCTAATCATATAAAAAGCCATGTGACAAATTAAACCCAATATAAATAGGGGTTTATTACTCTTATTTTTTTTTAAATTGTAGTAACTGTAGTAAAAGTGTAGTTAGTTGAAAAAGTTTTGATTGATGAGGTGCCCGCAGTTTACCTGGTAGATCAGTGCCCCATGTTCAAAGGCTGTGCCCTTGCCACAGAGGCATCTAGAATTTGTGATTTGCAAAGAGCCAAAAAATAATCTAAAAAAAAAAAAAGATTGATGATTTTCACAGACCATTTATTGGAATGTTAATCTCTGCTTTACATCATCTTAACTTACTCTTCCAGGTAGACAAATTGATATTAATATTTACAGTTTGTGTATTATGTATGTATGTATTTTCACACAGGATCACATACAGCATGGTGGTGGCTCAGGTGCTACACTTAATCCAGGGTTATACTCATCCCTGAAAGTTTGCTAATTATCCAATACAGAGCTCCAGGCTAGACTGAGGAAAACAGGCCTGACCTGTATGGTGGGAGTCAGTTCGACTGTAAGATGGCAAGTCTGGACAAGGCCTTCTGTAGCTTGGCATCTCCTGGGGCCACAGCGCTGCATGCAATGTGTGATCCAGACCTGCTCCCATGGGTGCCTGAGCCAGGGAGCAGGTGGAAGGCTACAGCTGCCTGTTGGACTCCCTGAGCTCATCAGTGGGCCGACTTTCACTGTCTAGAGGGAAGTCGACTTGCTTCTTCCAACATGTTATTTACTTCACATTCTTTGAAGAGATTTCTTTGATGGGCATTTGATGCTGAGTACAATTTATGATGAGACAGAAGAAAGTAAGGTTTTCTTGTAATCTCGCTCAACACCTAAGACTTTCTTGTTCTTGAGGGTCCCAATTTAAAATCTGAGCTTGGTAAAAAAAAAAAAAAAGAGCCACAAACAAACCTGAAATGATGTGTTAATGAGTGAGCTTTAGAGTTGATAACTGGTGGATTATGTCAGTCATTAGTCAAGAGGCTTTAATTCGTGAAATCAGAAGCGTTAATTTGGATCCACCTGCTCAGCTTCTTGTATAAAGATTGATTATGAGGGTACACTGATGCAGCAAATGCAAATGCTTTTGGTCTTTTGTGTGGCTGCCATATATACCTATTTTTTCATTGCATAATGCAGCATATTAATGCTCCTGATTCATCTGACATCTTTTTTTTTCTTTTTTTGCTGTAATCTGGAGAAAAACAAATCAGACAACCCAGTTTGAGGACTGAACCAGCAGAATGCAGGCTCGACCATATGGCCGCTCCTCAGGGAATAAAAAATAGATAGAGTTCATGATCCCTCTCATATCGTGACAGCAGATGCAACGCGAGTGGTCTGTTTCGCTGACTCACATGTTGGGCCACCCACGTATGAGAGCGCTAAGCTAAAACACACTGTTTCCACGACAACCATAATTTATACCTTCAAAACAACTTTTTCTTTCATCTCACACAAAAAATGTAATTAGAAGCTAGCTTCTGGACTCATGTCATAAATACTGCATTTTTGCAAAGTTTTAGCAAAATAAGTACAACATAGAGATCATGTTCCTTTTCCTGCAGAAAAATAGACTTTGCACCACAGGTAAGCTACACTCCAGTGAAAGTAAGAGTTGTGAGACAAACAAGATCTTTTTGATAATTTGGCATGTTGCCTTTACGGATGCTGAACCCAGACAAAGGCAAAAACAAATCCACATAAATCACTGCAAGACAAATGGAAAAGTGTTTTGTGTAAGCCTGATTCTCCATTCTTGAATTTTATCTAACTTCCTACTGCGATTTCCTAGTTCAGGTCAAACACAGCTTCCTACTTCTTGATCAATCTGGAGCATTTCATCTGTCGGAGCCAAGATATCACTTAAGAGAAAGTCAAGACCTTTCAGCATATGAATGGGAGGAAATGGCTGAAGAGTTTACCCACCATGCCAGTCGCTCAATAATAACACACTTTCTTTGCTTTTGTGAACTCAGGTTAAATACCAAAGCTTGTTTTCTCAGCATGGGTTTGATTTGCTTCCATGATTTGAAACTGACCGTTTCAGAAACATTCTGTGGAAAGTTTTCAGATCTCTCTCTCAGGTCTCTCTGCTCCCTCCTCCTCCTAAGTGAAAACAGGGCCTGATCTGGCCCCGGCCCCAGCTTGTTGGGACAGCTGCTCAGATGATCTGGGCTCTCTGCAGGTTCTGTGATTCATTTTCTGACTCAACACCACCAACTTGAAATTCAACCACAATGTAGTCGTGATTCACGGGCAGATTTGAAAATCTGATTGATTACTCAAATTGATGTGTACACCGTAAATACTTAGTGTGTATCTGACATGGAAGCTGTGTTAGAAAAAGGCAATAAAACCAGAAAGCCAACAATTACAGTATGAAAGTTTTGAAAAAACTACATTTTCAAAGCAAGAAAACTGCACAATTTTTATAATTTAAAATAAGTGTCTCTCTTTTCTAACTTGACCATAAGGGATATTTTACATCTTGATTGTTGTCACAAGATTGGCAGAGTAGGCGTCCCATGTAACAGGGGCTATGTCCTTGATGCATCGGCCGCAGGCTTGACTCCAACCTGCATCATTAAACACTGACGAAAACAGAGTTATTGGTACCATTTCTGCCAATAGATGCCCCTAAATCCCACACACTAGAAAACCTTGAACCTTAAAAAAGGCCTTTTCACTTCCATAATACCAATGTGAACACTATGGATTTTTTTCTTGCCAGAAATGTGGCACTTTCACAATGAAATTATGTCCAAATTATGTTCAGATTTCTCTTCCAAACAGCAGTGAGTCCGCTGATAGAGGGACATTTGTTATAGAACAAATCACACATTTTAGAGCTTTCAGCAAAGTGACAAAGTTTCTCATTCAGACTTCTCATTCCCGTCATACTGCTAAACAACATGGACATTTTATTCAAATTTCTGTAAAAAAACAGTGAACGACTCTTCGAATATTTGATTAAAAGTGATGGACACCAGCCAAACTGTTTAAACATACAAAAATATTCTTCCACTGGAAGTAAATTTTTACATATTTCTACCTTGAGATAACACATTTTTTTATTTATTACTCATTCACTACCTACACAGAATGTGCGTAATGACCTGGAAGAATGCACTTTGTAGTGTGAGAAAGCACACTCCTTTTTTTTCTCTCTGAGACAGAGCATTACCAGAAAAGCTCTCAGTCACACCCATATGATGAGGGAACGGGCAAAGGTTTCAGTGTGGCTGATCTGGATTGCTCTGGTTCTGCTCCTCACCCCGGACTGAATTAGCAGCCTGTCTTTCAACCGGTACCTCCCTTACCAGTCTGGCGTGGAGAGTGTGTGGGTTGGGATGGATTAATGATGTCAGGCCAGCAGTTTTGTCACAGCCACTCCCAGTCTGCGTATAAAGCCACTAATCACCAATCTACCTTGTGCAGACTGCTCCGAGTTCTCTGCTCATGCTAAATATTATTGTTGTGAGTTGTAGGTCTAGTGACTCATACTTTCCATTGACATCTTACTCATTCAAGTGCTACAATGGGAAGGAGTGGCTTTCTGCTGACACAGTGGCAAACACATTCCCACACATTTCTCTATACAGCCATATTCAAATGTCTTCCACAAAGTTTAGTTGAGTCTTATTTTAAGGCAGCATAAGCTTATATGAAAATCGACCAGTGCCTGATGAATAACAACAGCACCAATCTGTCCTTATGGCTATGGTGGCCTGTAAGTGACACAAATAATGACGTTCAAAATAAATGTTTTAGCTTATAGAAACTCCATTAGAAAGTGCAGAAGAAACACAAGGTTTGTTAGCATTCACAGCTGTATGTTTTGTGAGTTTTATGTTTTGTGTATGTTTTTGGTTGCTTATGGCAATCTGTCAGGTACCCTGACTGGACTAATGTTTGGAAAGACTGACGGATGCAGCATGCCTTCTGTAAAAAGTTGCACTTGGTATACCTTAAAACCAGTAGATCCCTGCAACTCTTGTAAATGGTCAGTTTGCTGCCAACACGCCTGTGCGTTCTGTGTCTGTGAAACTGTTAAGTAGTTGCAGACGTCCCCCAAAAAAAACACTGTAGAGAGATACACAAAACAAACCACAGTGAATATGATTAAACAGTCTCGGCTTGTGCTTTAAATACAAATCCATCTAATAAAAAATAAAATAAAAAGAGCAACATAACGTTTCACTTTAAGAAGTCAGTTAAGACCCAAAGGTGAAAGGCATAACATTGAGAAACGTCACTAAATGCTAATGCCAGCTGCCTCCAACGGCAATTCAAAAAATGCTCAATCTGCTGAAAGGCCACTGATGATGACTGACTAAAGCCAACCGCACTGATCACACAGTAAACACCACACATAACCCAACAGCACTCAATGCTTGGTGCGTAAGGGCCTCAAAGTGTGTGAAAGTGAATCTTGGCCGAGTGAGGTCCTTTTGTGTTATCGGGCAGTGAAAATGACACATCGTCCACTTTTAAGCTGCTGCTGTTTTGCTTGTTCTGCCTTCCAGGGAAACTTCTACTTAATGTTCTTATGAGTGTGTGCTGCTGGGATTCTCTGTCACTGGCTAAGCTTTATTGTGTGTTTGTTTGTGTGTGTGTGTGTGTGTGTGTGTGTGTGTGTGTGTGTGTGTGTGTGTGTGTGTGTGTGTGTGTGTGTGTGTGTGTGTGTGTGTGTGTGTGTGTGTGTGTGTGTGTGTCTGAGTGCACACTCTGGGGAGTCAGCATACAGGCCCACTTCACGTGGTTCGGAAGGTGAAGGGCTATTAGGGGAAAGGTGAGTATGGGACTGCTGCTCTGGGTTATTCAGTAACTGGGGCTCTCTTCTTCCTCTCTCAGGCCTCTAGTGTTGTTCCTGTGCAACCACCCCCACACCTCCTACCACACACACACACACACTACAGCTGTATCACTGTGTTCTCACCTCTTTTCTCTTTGAAAGAAGAAACAATGAAGCAATACTCTAGTTTTCATAGTCATTTTTCATACATATTTGTCAAAAACAAGCAGCAACCTCCGGGGCTGAACACTGAAGCCAACAATGACAGCTGCACTTCTTTAATAGACCACTTGAGGCTTTCTCCAGAAGCAGGTCAATCCCCATAGACATTCATATTAATATGCCCAAGTTTGGTCCCAACTTTCCCATTCATAACAACTGTTCAGAGGCTGATATGTTATATAACCTACCCATTTACATTTTATTAAGGCTTAAAGTTATGCATAATTAAGGGTGGGCCTCTGTGAATGACAGGCTGTCTGTGGATAGTTTCCTATGCTTCTCAGTCAGATCAATGCCTTTCTCCTCTATAGTTTCAGCCTCTTATCCAAATATGGTCACTTTTGGCCCCAAATACTCAAAACAGCGACAGATGAAATACCGAACCTGAGGCTTCAAAATGGAAGTATACATAAACCAATGGGTGACATAACAGTAGGTGCGTCCATTATTTTATACAATCTGTGGTCAGCTACTGGCTCAAAGAATATGATGAGGAGGGAGTCAATGCAAAGGATTTACTTAAAATCAACAATTTATTTTGAGAAGTTCAGTCAGGAAGACTCTTTTTATGCTCTCAATTTATTCACAAATCTCTCTGCAAATACGACTTCTGCACTGTCAGCTGACTATGAGCGTCGCTCTTAACCCTTTGAAACCTGAAGCCATATCACCCTTTCGTGCTGCTTTCAGAAGTATGCAAACCTTTGAGTCCTGAACAAATTGGTACGATTTCTCTCTAAGACATAGGAAAAAGGCAATGTTCCAATGTCTTAGGAAAAAGGTGAAAAAGCTAAGGAAATAATATGTAATTATCATGATTAAAATTTTAAAATTATGCTTCAAAATTATTATATCTTTGTGCACTTTTTCTGGACTTTCTTTCTTTTTCTTTCCTTTTTTAAATAAACTAACTAATTTTCAGGCAATTGTCTTGTTTACTTTACTAATGTCTTGGTAATTTTGTGTCCTTTCTTCTTTTGTTGTTCGTTGCCGCTTTCCCATGTTTTGGAAGTTAATCAAGTCACTTTGCTCATGTTTCAATCGGTTACCTAATCCAACGACATTTTGCAACAATCTCCCTAAAACAATCATATCACCGCTGTCAAATTTGACATTTTTCTCCTCTCTTCTGCTGTCACGTGTCATTTCAGGATGAATAGAAATGACCCTCCTCCACCCCATTCACCTCCAGACAAATCCCCTGTCCAGTCCAGCTCCTCATCCCATCATCTTCAGCCTTCAGCCAACCCTCTTCTTCACCTCCACCACCGGGAATACTCCTAAACTACCCATGGCATCTCTAATCCCTAAATATACACATTATGATGGGGTCTAATTGCCAAAGAACTGTCCATCCATCTTTATTGTGTAATATGAAATAAATTATTGTTCACTCTAAAAAATTAGCCTCTCTGAATTAAATAATGTCAACACAAAACCAAAAATTGATTGTGTGGATCAGCAATGTCACCAAAGGATGTGTGCCATGTGGGCTTTGAAGGTGTTGAAGGTGCAAAATCCAACAATAATGGAGCTTTTTCACAGCAGACATTTGAAAGTAGGAAAAGCACTGATGGTTCAGTTCCATATAGTTTCCCAGTAAGCTATTCCAGTGAGCCAACATGCAGAACACTAGGGCTTCAGCTGAGTGGAATGCAGCTATCAGTAACATTATTGAATACACCTGTGCTCTTGTTGCCATGGCATGTCACAATGTCTGCTGTGGAAGAGGTCTGTGATGCAGGGTGGATGTCAGCTGTAGAAAGGCAGAGACTGAGTGGATATATGGCCCAGCTTTTCAAGCCCCAGGACCCAGGTGAGCCTTATCAGCTGTTGACCCTTCCATATCAGACCACAGACTTCTGCGGTTGGCCACAACAGCCTTCAAGACAGTAGAAGGTGAGTCAAAATATGCAAACATGAACTTGTCATTAAATTCTTATACCAACAGTTAGTTGGTATAGTTTTAACAAAATATCTGCAAACGTTCAAACTAAAAATCTGGCAAAAATATCATTTGGAATGAGGGAAAGACTCAAGTACAAACAGTAAACATTTTCCCCCTGTTCACAGTGCTGAGGAAGGCAAAGTGAAAATACTTTGGACTGAGGAACCATTGGAAATGAGGCCAGTGCAAGCTGTGATATTTACTTTAAAATAAGAAAGGGGCTTATGGGAAATATGGTATTAAATTGTAGAATCTGTTGCTAATTTTATAACTTTTTAAAATACATATTTTTTTCTAATAATTCAATTGTACTTGAACTTTGACTTTTTTAAAAAAAAGGTAAAGGGGAGTTTTAGTAACCCCCCCCCCCAAAAAAAAACATTTATGTTTTTTTTTGCATTTTCTGCACTTTATTTGTGTCATTTTCTTGTTTGTTTATGTGTTTATTTTCCTGTATTTGTCACTTTTAACTAAGTTCTTACCATTTTTTGGGTCATGTCTTGGTATGTTGCTCATTGCCTTCTCCTTTTTGAAAGAAATTGTCACTTTGCTCAGGTTTCAAAAAGGTTAAGCAAGAAATAACACAGGAAATGTGAGGTAGAGACCGCATACAAATTGATCTCATCTGTTGACCACCAATGTACAAAAGGTAGAGTGATTGAGTGCAGAAGCAGTGCACGTGTTGCCACCTTTGAGTGGGTCACAGCCTCCTGTCCCACTGTTGCATCACCTACCAGGCACTCTGGCATCAAAACACGGCCGTGTGTAATGCAGCTATAGCTTTGTGCTTGCAGCCATGTTTGATTACTGTCCTTGAGCAGGGACACATGAAAGTGAAGTGACCAGGTCTGTGGCCATGAACCCAGTAACAAGAACAACCCCTGTCCCTATATTCACTGCCCTTTTTTCCTCTCCTGCACCTAACAGCTCTGCACTGGTCTGTCACCTCAGGATGAGAGTCACGGGACTGTGCTTTGAAGAAGTGCACAGCAGGGCCACATTCGGACCAACAAGAGTGGAGACAGTGTTCTCTGTGTGAGTAATGATTGACAGCATGTTGGATTACTCAGAGGCATTAATCATTGTGAATTGGTTACATGTTTTTGTTCTCTATTCTGTTAGTGTGAATAGGTCTGTCTGTCTGTCAGGTTCATAGATTTGTTTGTGTGCTGGTGACAAACCTGGTGATCTTTAAAAAAGTTTTAAAAATGTTCTTCAGTTCCAAATATACATGAATTAGTGTAAAAAATTATCTGTAAGTACATCACCGCCACAAGGTTTAACATATTCAAAAATGTCTTTCGTGATGCACAAACTTTGTAAAAAAGATATTATGTTCATGCCAGGAAAAAAAAAAAAAAACGTAAGAGATTTTTCATGGGTGACGAAAATCAGCAACACAGGACAGATCTGGTCATTAGTGAAACAATTCCAAAATCAGTGATCATGCTTGTGCTCTCCCCAGGACACTGTACAAAGTGTTCATACCAGCAAAAGCAAACATGTTTCTGCTGGGTGGAAAAGCTTACACAATGAAGTATCACAGCTACACGCAATACTGTACAAGCATTCTGGGGCACCATCGGGGGGTCCAACCTTTTCCAACAGCGCCAGCGCAAGGCAGCTCCATCATTGGCTAATCTTTGGCCGGAGAGAGCCAGTCATCTCTGCGCTCTCCTCTCATCCCACAACTAACCAAACACTGTGCTGTTAGTGTCTCTGATATGCTTTGTTTATCAGGCCACCTGGACATGCATCTGGTCAGCCAGGGAGTATGCCTGTCAATAGCAGTGCCAGATGGACCTGCATTAATAACCGTGTCTTATGTGCCAAAATTATTAGCGGCAAATGTTGACTTTTGAGGCAGTTTTGAAGTTTCTGGAGCCTTGTGTTGTGTTGAGAGCACTGAATGAAATGCTAATTAGGGGGATGGGAGCAGCAGAGAATCAGAGAAGAAAATTAATTACTGTGCACTAGTGTTTCAGGTCAGTACTTCACAGTGTTCCCCTTCCTGTGCTAATAGACAAATTACATAATAGCCTCCGAAGAGAAAGAGGTTAGACATGAGGTAACCTTTCCAAATAATAAAAGGGATGTGATGAAGTAATTATGAGTAGTATTGATATGAGGCAGGAGATATTTTGGCCTCCATAATAAGATGGATGACCAAGCTCTGTGCTTAAAGCAGCTAGTGCACAAAGCATGGAGAGCATGTTACATAACTAATGTCTTTATTCTAATGGCCTTAATAAGTTATGTTAGAGGTGAGGGGAATGACTGACTCAATTAAAACCAAGAATTCGGCTGAGGTGATGAAATCTAGAAACAAAGCGCTCTTCAAGTATTGACTTAGACCACGTCACATAATGACTGATGAATTAGATTATTGGGGATAAAAACATCCCCTCTTGCAGAATGTTTGTGCTCAGTGTTTAACAAGGGGTCACACAACTGCCCATTATTGTGATGCAACTGCCCATAATCCACAGGTAGAGCACAATTTGTGAAATGAAAAGTGTAATCAAAACAGATAACACGTTAACATTTGTACACCTTGCAGTGTTTTTACATTGTATTTTAGTGGCACAAAGTCCATTATTTCGTCATTGAATTCTCAACAACTTCCTATGGCACAGGAGGTTATCTGGGTTTGAAGATAAGAGCTGGAAAACTGAAGAAGGTATTTTACCTGAACCATGGTGTCACTGCTAAAAAATGCATACCAACAGTATTTTCTTTTTCCAAGCCCAGTCCAAACACATAAATCTGTTCAGAAAGGTAACACTATAAAAAACTGAAGTTAAAAGCAGTATAGTGCTGTCAAAAGTATAGATTCTGAATATTTGAAATGATTTCAATATTTTCTGCAGTGTTGATACACCGGTACTAGCTGCGCTTTCTGGCTCTCTGTTATTGTTAATGTTTGTTTACTGCACTCAGACCTGACCTTATATTGGGAATGTTTTAAATTCCATTTCAGTTGACATTTTTTGTGATGTTTTTTCAACATACTATACAGTGACATTCTTTATGATGTTATAATATGGAATTTTTAATGTTATTTTTTTCTACATACTATACTATATATAATATATATTTTTTATGTTTTTTGACAGACCCTACTATGGCATTTTTAATGATGTTTTTTTGAAATACTATACAATGACATTTTTTAAATGCTTTTTTTTTGACATAATGTACTATGATATTTTTTTATGATGTTTTGTCGACATACTATAATATGACATTTTTTATGTTTTTCCGGACACACCATACAATAGCACTTTTTAATTGTTTTTTTTGACATAGTATACCATGATATTTTGATGATTTTTGTCTTTTTATGATGTCATAGTATAGTCTGTCAAAAGAACATTTCAGCATAGTAATTAAAAAAAAACTTAATAGAAAAAACCATTGTATAGACATTTTTAACGTTTTTATGACATAATATGATTTTTTTTATTTTTTCAACATATTGTACTATGACATTTTTTAATCTTTTTTTGACATATACTGACATTTGTATGTGTTTTTTCAACATACTATACTTTTTTGACATAGTATACCATGGTATTTTTATATTTTTTTCCCAACATATTTTACTATGCTGTTTTTCATGCCATTTTTTCTGACATATTATAGTATAACATTTTTTATTTATTTTTTTTTTTTTTACATACTATACTATGACATTTTTATGACACACTATATTGTGATATTGTCAGTTATGTTTTTATGGCATCATAAACTATGTTTTTTATCTATTTTTTTGACATACAGTAGTAAGATTTTTTTTATGATGTCATAGTATAATATGTTAAAAGAACATCATAAAAAATTACAGTATGGTAAGTTGAAAAAACATCCTAAAAAAAACATTGTATAGATATTTTTTGTTTGTTTTTTGACATATACTATGACATTTTTGTGGGGTTTTTTTTGTCAAAATATTATACTATGCTATTTTTCATGATGTGTTTTGACATACTACACTATTCCATTTTTCATTTTTTGTTTTTCAACATACTATACAATGACATTCTTTATGATGTGATATGATACTTTGACATTTTTTATGTTTTTTCCGACACACCGTACCATGACATTTTTGAGGATTTTTAATGAAATACTATACACTAGCCTTTTTAATTGTTTTTGACATAGTATACCATGATATTTTTATGATTTCTTTTTTCAACATATTATACAATGCTATTTTTTTTATGACGTATTATACTATTACTATTATATACTAATAATATTACTATTTTTTAAGACGTATTTTCAACATATTGTAGTATGATATTTATAATGTTTTGTCGGCGTGATATACTATAACATTTTTTAATGTTTTTTTGGGACATACTAAACTATCACATTTTTGGGGATGTTTTTATGACACACTATACAATGATATTGTTAATTATGTTTTTATAGCATAATAAACTTTGACAGTTTTTATGATTTTTTTGACACACAGTACTAAGACATTTTTTATAATGTCATAGAATATATATAGTATAGTATATATGTCATGTTTTTTCAACATATTATACTACAACTTTTTAAAATGTTTTTTGACATATACTTTGACATTTTTATGTGTTTTTTCAACATACTATACTATGGCATTTTTATAATGTTCTTTCAGCATAGTATACTATAACATTTTTTATTAGGTTTATTTTTGACATACTATACCATGACATTTTTGAAGATCTTTTTATGGCATTTTTTGATGTTCTTTCAACATAATATACATTCAATAAAGGCATTGTACACAAATGCTGACTCATTTCCAGGTTTTAGGATTCATTCCTGCTCCACTGTATTGTAGGGCTGACTATTGGTGCTTTCACAAAATATTTACACAATGAGATATTTAATAAATAATCATCAGTAATGTAGATATAATGCCTATGTGGGTAAAGGCAACAGCTAGAAAAGTCTTGCAAGTACAGCAAATGACATCAATGTACTGTATTGTATCTCTTAAAACCAGGAAAAACAACACTTACGATATTACAATATCCAAAATCTAAGACAATATCTAGTCCCATATCATGATATAAATATATCAGTACTTTGCTAGCCCTATCAAGCCCCCATTTCTCTTATTCAACTAGTTAACAAATCCTACTTTGAGGAGCTGATGATTCATTCATGAGCGAGGAAGCAACTTATGACATTTCTAAACATGAACATGGAGAAATAGCATCGTTAGCACAGTAAACATGTAAGCGTGCATTTGTGTGAGTCATTTGCCTTTCAAAGTTTCTGCTGAAGCAATAGATAAGACTCAAGTTGTTAGCTCTGGATTGACATTTATCACCAGCCAGTGGAGTGAGAAGGAGGAAAAAGACTCAGTATTATCCTTTAACCCAGATTCCTGCTGGTCTCATGCTTCAGCAGGCAAAACCTTGGTGACAGCTGTCATATGGAGCAGATGATGGGATGAATGTTTGCCACCCTGCTCACCACTACTTGCCTCTAAGTGGTGACTCCATCACCTCTCACATCTGCTAACTCATTAATATGGTCACCAGCAGGAAAAAGCTCTCACGTGCTGTACTGTGTAAGCCCACATGTATTCACACACAACCAATGTGAAGCTGAGTAAGTTAGGGTGCGCACTTTGTGTCTTGTTACACATGAACAATATGTTGTTATTCAATTATCCCACTTTTCAAACATCATCCGACTTTCTGCCAAAGAGTACTGAGTTAAAACACTCATGGATCCAGCTTGTATCTGAGCAGAGCCAAGCAGAAGTGGAAGAGAGAGGCGGTCTATTTAAAGGACTTTAGAGCGCCTGTCCAGATGCTGAACTTTGTGGTATTCCATTTATTCCCAGTACTCGATGTCCTGGCCAATGATATCTGAGTAACATCCGGTGAGCTGGGGAAATCCTGGGCCTCAGTGCTGGCAGTGCTGCCAAGATCAGGCCTGCTGCCATGAACCTTGATGTCAGACAGCAGAAATGAAATGCTGCCTCTCAGACCAGATTTCCAAACAACAATCCGGATCCATATTCACTTATCTTTACTGTTTCAGTGGTGCTTTATTGGAGATTATGTGGGCTGGGTGGTGTCAGATCTTCACAGATATGATATAATACGCCATCGTGTCACAACAGTCCAGTGTTGTGTTTTACTTTTACGTGAGATGAAAAATACCACAATATTACTGTTGACTGTACTGTGTATTTAAATAGACTGAGGTTATTTTAAAGATAACAAAGCTCTTAATTTTTTTAAATCTGGTTGTTGTCCTTGTGAAATTAGAGACCTAAATCTTTTATACTTAAATTTCATTGAGTATTAGTCACTGCTGTACTACTTTGTTCCCTTTAACAAAGCACTGTTGAGATTTGTCTCAACAAAACAGAGATCATTTCATTAACGAAAACTATGACGAAAAATGTTCCTCAGTGACCTTTTCTTCTGTGACGAAGACGAGACTTTGATGCTTAAAAAAATGTCTATGTGATAAAAAACTATGACAAAATCCATGTTTTATTTTCGTTGATGAGACAAAGCAAAAAAAAATGTCTAGATGAAATTTCAACAGTTGATGCAAATTGTCACCTTAATTCCAATTTCTGATACTTGTACTAGCCTAAATGTATTATTTCAAAGAGAGAAAACAAAGTAACAACTTTTTGTCAGCTAAACAGTTTTGAGATGTCATCAACTAAAAGTATGAAAGATAAAATGACTAAAATTTGACTAAAACTTATAGGCATTTTGATCTAAGGACTAAGACTAAATGTAAAAACAGATGCCATAATTAACACTAGTACTAAAAACATCATTTTAAAGCAACAACAAGAAACTTTAATTTTGTGTTAATTTTAGCACCCCCTCTGGACAAAAGGGATAGTTTTACCTTAAGCACAGGTCTGGCACTGTAAAAATCTTGATCGTGCTTGTTTTTCTTTCTTTTTTTTTATAATCATTTGCTGTTGTGCAATACGCAGAAATGTA
The DNA here is from genome assembly GCF_026936395.1 of Plectropomus leopardus. Classification (NCBI taxonomy): domain Eukaryota; kingdom Metazoa; phylum Chordata; class Actinopteri; order Perciformes; family Serranidae; genus Plectropomus; species Plectropomus leopardus. The sequence goes on from NC_142181.1 coordinate 29,207,994, forward strand.
GCATGACAATGGTGAAACACAGTAAACTTTGTTTTAGCTCGCCAATGTGAAATTCAGACATTGATGTAAAACCACATCTTGTAATGCATTTCATGAATAAAATAGGCATATTACATACATGTCTAAGATGGCCAACTCAGGATCAGTTTTGAATTCTTTCAAATCCAGCAATTCTCTCCATCTCTTGAATGAGTGACCGAGGCTGACTTGTGTTATTGCCCATGCTCTATCACAGTCCCCTTTAGCTTTTTTATGCTTTTCGGTCAATTCTTTACTTTTTCTATTTGCTAATCCTGCCCCAATATCAGCCATACCCACAAAACAAAAATAAAATTTTCCAAAGAAATATTTCTATCTCTCTCTCAGTGCCAAATTTTGCCAGGAAAATGTAAACAAAAGCTCTTCCAGTCTGTGTATTGTAAATTCTTTGTGCAATATTTCACAGGGAATCCAACCCAGAGCAGGCATTAAAAATAACCATAAAGAAATGGGCAATCTTCTCGCTGATGGTCTCATTTGCTTTATGGGTCGAATAGAGGCATCAATATTAAATTTCATTAACAGTTACAAACTCCTTATAGCTGCTTAAAATATCAATAAATACAAGAGCAGAAGCTGTATTTAAAGACAGAGCATTGTGGGAAAGTTAGTTTATCTGTTCATACATTCAAATATTACGTTGCAGCTTAATGTTGCATTAATGATGAATAAAAACATTTTTCCTCCATCTGACACACCATGATGTGTTGTAAATGGTCAAAAAAAGGAATTTATGGTAAATTAGTATGAATCAGTATTATAACTATTATTATAGTCTTGTTTATATCTTAGTCAGCATGGTAGACAATTCTTTGAGAAGCCAAAGGACACACATTTTCCATTTTATCTGTACGACTCAAAACAGATTAAAATAAACACAACGTTGCCGCTGAAGCTTCTGAGGTTTCTCTTAACATTGTGGCTGAAGTTTTACTGCCCACTCTTAAGTGTAGAAAAATAAGACAAGCCTCTTAAATTAATATTATTCATTTTTTTTCTTCATATAATGTTCAGTATTTTCAATAAAAATACATTGTTTTATACACTTATGAAGCATAATTAAATAAACAGTGTATATGGCGTGAAAACACACAGGAAGGAGGAGACATATGTGCTTCCCAGAGAGAAAAAAACATAAGCTGACTGCCTGCTGCAGTGAAAGTAAATGGATCATACACATATAATGTTCTTTCCTCCTGGCATGCAGGAGTGTCTGTCTCTGAGGCCAGCGCACATTCCAAATTTCCCACAAAGAACCCCACCTTAACAACTACTTTGATATACATTTGTGTTATTACGCTGTACAAATTACACAGCTCTACAAATAACGTGCAGGCAGTCCTTTGCCGGGGCTCATCTCGTGTTTTTGAGATAAACCAGGTAGGACAAAGTGTCTCTCAGGACAGTAAGGTCTGAACCTGCTGAGGTGATCTGGGGAGCAGGTTCTCTAGGTCTTTGTAGCTGTTCGCTGGGCTGGTCAGCGCTGTGTAAACCTCCCCATAAGCTCTGCACACCAGCTCTGTGGACTGACGGAAAATCTGCTCCCTGTACAAACAGATAAAACTCTTTACATTTTTATACTCACAAAACAAAGAACCAGCAGTGAGTGGGCCTTTTAAATTCCAACACTTGTAGGCTAAATCAGACAAGTGGAGCTCTACTGTAATTAGTCACCGACCAACAGCTGAATAAGTTAGTCATGAGTAAGAATTTTGTCCTGATTACTTGTTTTTGTTCAGTGACCATTGTGTGCCCCTGCTGTGTCACAACAATCAGTGGCAGTATGTGGCGCACACTGCCATCTATGGATACATATTACAGCATAAATGCACAAGTGTGTCAGCCACAGCAACATGTACTGATTTAGCAATGAAAAGACTTCATATGAGAGTATTTTATTCCCTCTAATCAAAACTGAAGCCAACTTTTAATCTGAAGTACAATATTAATCATTTCATTTAAAGGATTTCCACATCAATCTCTACAGATGTTTAAAATCAAATTCAGTTACATCGTATAGACTTTAGTTTTCTTTTAGAAGTTTAACACTTTGTCAGTGATTGAACATAATGTGACTATTTCTTGCGGTGGAGTATAAATAGAGGATGCAACAATGTGACTGAAGAGCCTATTGAGAGGACTTATGGACACAGCGGTAGCACCTGGATTGTATCCATCTCAGGCTCTTGAGACCCATATTTTTAATTGGCCCACAGAGAACAGAACCATAGTGCTGTGTATACCATCTTACTTCAAACTAAGTGCACTAACACAAAACATGAAACAAGAGACTGAGGAGTACATTCCCATTATTTCTGCACTGCAAGAGTGTTTTCAGATTGCTGGGGGGTGTTTTTGTGTATTTCAGTGAGCAGAGTAGCAGACTTGAGAGATAGCGGGAAAGAGAGAGAGAGAGAGAGAGAGAGAGAGAGAGAGAGAGAGAGAGAGAGAGAGAGAGAAAAGACAAAGAGGAGGAATAATTTCAGGGAACGAGTGTGAGTGAGAAATGGACCAGAAGCTAATTAATGGCGTCCTGCCCATCAGTCCTTCCATGTCCATTAATAGAGAACATTAACCTGAGGTACAGAGTGCTCCTCAAGCCTGCTGCACTTCCCAGTAAACGTGACTCACAGAAAGAGCCCTCCAATGTAGTAGCTGGAGAGCTAAAAGCATGTGCCTTTTCTGATCAGTAGGACAAATACAGGCAGTCCTGCTGACCACTCTCTCAAGGTGTTGGTGGCTTCAGCAATTAAGCATCCAAACTCTCCATGCATTTAGTCGAGTGTTTTGTTTGGAAAGCAGTAATAATCGTACTACATCTGCAAAATGAATGAATGTTGAACACGATTAGGCCAACGTTCCTGTTCTATTTTTATCACTCTGAATATGCTGTACCTTGTCCAAAAGCAGCACGATGTTGTAAACATTTAACATGAAGTCTGAACAGACAGCTCATATCAACAATAGGGAGAGGAACTCACTTGATGGCTGCACTGAGCAGGAAGTTGAGTTGTGGCATCACAAGGGTGTCAGGCGACGACAAGTACCGATCAAACTGGACCTGTTGTTTATGCGACAGAGTTAAGAGCGGGTGAATAAAAAAAATCATGATCATTAAGTGAGAATTTATTGATCCATGCAGGAAGATTTGCTTTCATTGCATTAATAGAGACAGTGTAACTCACCATTGCTGCTTTCACAGAAGAGCTGTCCATGCTGGGGAGGAGGGACAGAGGACCCTGAGGCAGAAAAGTAAATATCATCTTACAATCCAATACTGAAGGTCAGTTTTTTTGAACAGTAAAAGTGCTCATTCTCTGGACTGAACCTAAGCCAAGTGTCTGAGGTCTGTCATTCATTCATTCAAGTTTGCAGGCAGTGTTGAAAAGCTTTTCTTCTTTCTCGGTTGCCTATATTTTCCTCAGTAAGTGCATAAAATGGATAGAGGCAGGGACATAATGATGACTGAGTGAGCACGATTAATACTGGCCACCTAAACATATAATAAGGATTTTTTTTTTTGTTTAAAGAAGCAGTGTGTAGGATTTAGTGGAATCTAGTGGTGAGGACTGGAGAGTGTATTTTTTTCCTCACCAGCAGCCGAATTATCTGCAGAGATTTAACCTGAAATTCACATTATATATATATATATATATATATATATATATATATATATATATATATATATATATATATATATATATATATATATATATATATATATATATATATATATATATTTTTTTTTTTAAATCAATGTTTTTCAGACGCTGTTCAGCTCATGGACAGGCTGCTGACTAAGGTGGCTGATGCTGAAATACAAAAATGCAAATGGCCTTATCTAGAGCCAATGTCTGGTTTGTTTGTTATGGCTTACTGTAGAAACATGGTGGTGCAACATGACAAACTCAGTGGACAAGGACCCACTCCCTATGTAGATATATAAATGGCTTATTCTAAGGTAACAAATACATAGCAATTCCTATTTTTAGGCAATTATACACTGAAGAAAACATACTTATTATATTATATTCAATTTCTGCCATAAATCCATTACACTGGACTTTCAAGAAAAAGTTTTAAAAAATGTTAATATAAAAACACATCTTCATCATCATAGTGTCTTACGCATTTCCACCCTTGATGAAACAAACAAAAAGATTTACTCTAGGGCTGGACAGTAAGGATGTGTATCATAATAAAATGTCACATCTATTTTCATGACTATAAGTAGTGCTTAAATGGCTGATTTATGGGGTGAGCATCAGTTTGATGTCATGGTTGTTGTAGCCCTTTTCTGTTTAATTATTATGGATTCAGGATTCATTAATGAAAACTGCAAAGAGAGTCGATTTAAGTTGGTAGGAGATTCATAATGTTGGTGATTTGATAACCTCAGTTTCTCATGTAGTCCAAAAATAGTGAATAGATTTATAGGGCAAAGAAGTTTGGTTTTTTTAATACAGTGAAATTTGAACATGGTGAATCTTGATTTGTAAACAGATAAAACTAAAGAAATTCCGACCCTAAATCTTGATAGGTTAAGAAATGACAGACTGTGAACACAACAGCAGGTACCTTTAAGGCAATTAGCTCACACTGATTATCCTGAATGGCAGCATTACGTCAAGCTTAAATGCCTAAATTGCCAACATTAAAAGCAGCAAATAGAAGGTAGTGCAAGGGTCGGCTACAATGCAGTACATAGTGATTTTATGGGTATATGAGCACATTAACAAACATACTCTGAGCCTGCACACTCATCTGCTAGCAACAAGCCAGCCTCGTTTTAATTACTGTTTTCTTGTGTCTGTTGACTTATTCATCGGCTGTATCACAGAAAATTACAAGGATTAAATGTTAAGCAGATAGTGAAAGTAAACCTGAAAAGTATAAGATAAACCTGGGGATTCTTTCCAGTTGTTGACATCTGATATGCTGTTGAGTGTGGACAGCTAGACTTCATCTTTTCAAACAGAGGACTATCTAAAAAAAACCCAAGACAGGCCACCCAAGGAGAGAGGTAGTCTGCAGAAGAATGACAGTTCTTGATTGAGCTTTGCGTAGAGCTGCAGCAGCAGCAGCAGCAGCAGCAGGGTGTGGTCTGTCCTGACATGACCCAAGGATTCAAGACTCACATGCTAAACCACAACTATGGATCTCAGTCAGCCGAGTGGCAAAGTGTGTCAAGAGCAAGGAAGACTCAGGGGCATCAGCTCTCTCATCAGACAATTCTAGGAAAGCTATAATATTTGTAATAGAACATAATATGATCTGCCTCCCTCTGTCCCTTTCTCATCTGAGCATGTGATAGAAACACCAATATGCCCTAATAAAGCGTTGGTCATGTGCTAACCATAATGATAGCTAGTGTAAAGCCCAAAGAGGCAGTGTAAGCAATAGTGTTAGGGCCTATATAAAATAAAAAAATAGGGCCATCAGAGAGTTTAGCAGGAGAGATTTGAGGGGAAAAATTCACAATTCTATAACTTCATGTGTAAGTGCATGTAAATGTGTAGTTAAGCGTATCATGTGAGACCTGTTCAGCACTGTGCTGCTGGACGCAGCTGTAGATGTAACTCAGTCCGGCTCTGGTCAGCACGTAGGATGCTTGCTCGTTGATCAGAGTGTCAAGGTGAGCCTCAATCTAGAAATTGTGGGAGAGAGTGGCTTAAAATACAGTCCGAGCCAGCGCCAGTGGTACTTGTGGTTAATAGAGAGCCATGGTGCGATTGATAATGAAACTTCCACAGGAGCCCTTGTGGTGCTCACTTACAAAAGATGAGCTAAAAATAGAGGATAGATGGCGCATTTGAGCATGAACAACAATGTATGACGCATGCCCTTCAGTGAGACAGCAAATAAAATCCTTTTAATAAAAGATTTGGGCTGTATGGGTTTTAATGAAAGGAAAGAGAATAATAAACTATTTTCAATGAACAATACTCCTACGCAAAGACAACGTTATGACTGCCAGCTGAGTTATCATGTTAGATAACATTAGTGATTCTGTTTGTGGTGTCCTACTAAGGTGTGGTCTGTCATTATGAGTTTCATGTCCATGACTAATTGAAATGAAATGTAAACAAAATACTAAATCACAAAAAAATTAAACCATCTCATTCACAATTAATTAGTTGATAATAGTCTATAATAAGGGCAGACCTGGAACTCGAGCATCTCAAGCCTCTTGTCAGTGAACTCAAAGAGAGCCAGAGTTGTCTTCATGACATACAGTGAGTTGACCATATACGTAGCCATATCAGCAGTGCCGAGGTTACTGGCTGACACAGTACATAACTGTAGGAGGGGATCCAAGATGCAAGACAGCACCTGGGAAAGACAAAGACAGAGCCTTAAAGAGAAACTTTGGTAATTTTCAACTTGCATCCTATTTTCCCTTGTTTTTGTGTCCAACTAATGGGAACAACATTTTTTGAAATTGGTCAAGTATTGAGAGAGGCTGTCACAAGGATAGACACAGGAAATCTTTTCTGTATCTGGCAATAACCCTGTTCAGCACCTCAATCTAATCACCGTCTCTAATAGAAAACTGACAGCTATATGATTCTGACCCAGTTCTGACCTTAGTATATCAAAGTGTTTTGTAGTGTATTCTTTATGTTGCATACTTTGTAGATTTTTTATAGACTTGTATCTTTTTCTTACAGAATATGCTACGGTTTATTTATTTATTTTTCTCTTCAAGTACTCTATCTATCTATCTATCTATCTATCTATCTATCTATCTATCTAGCCATCTAGCCATCTAGCCATCAAGTACAGGCTGCAAAGTAATCCCTATGGGTTATTGTGCATCATTTTGCTACTGACAGACTCAGATCGTTATTATAAGTGTCTGAAAACAATATGGAAAGGACCCTATAAAGAAATTAAATGTTTTCCCTTAACTTCTGCTGGTCTGTTAGTTATTGTGACCGAGTCTTGCTCAAGTAGAAGTTCTGAAATAATGCAAGAGGTGAATTGTTGCAGGATAAATAACTGTAGAAATTTTAGTGAGAGCTGGAGAGAGAAGTACAAGATAGATTTTTTTGTTTCACAGTACAGAAAGAATAGCTTATTGTTATGTTAAAACTTTTAATGTCATGGTTGAATTAATAGCTGATTTTACTAATGGGGAAAAGCCTGCAAGATTACAGAATGAGATTTCTATTTGAGCAAGACTTGGTTAAAATAACAAACAGATCAGCGAAAGGTAAATAAAAAAAAATCATTTCTCTGTAAGGTCTTTTCCACAACATTGTCAGACTCTTCAAATAGCAATCTGAGCCTGTCAGTGGCAAAATGAAGTCCTTTTAGTGGATGTAAATTGATGGTGCACAATTGCTTGTGGGGATTACTTTGCAGTCTGTTTCGCCCATGCAGCTGCGGCAATCTCTCTCAACACGGGACCCATTTCAAAACTGTGGGAAAGTAGAGTCAAAGTTGAAAAAAACATATGTTTACTTTTAATAGAAGTATGAAATATCACTGGCTTTGATAAACAGGTGACACATACAAGTATTATTTACATTTATATCCCAAGTATCTAAGAGATACAGCAACTGGTTAAAATATGACAATAAAGGGAGACAAGTTTGATTTTTCTTCCATCCTGATCATACTGTTTAAACGTAAGTTTACCTGAGCAAAGTCAGCCTGGCGGGCATCCAGAGGAACAACTGACGAGTCGTGGGAGGCCAGCACCTCCCTGAGGAGGGAGAGGGTCTGAGTGAGGGAGGATGTAGGTCCCAGGTCTGCAGGTGGCAGCTCCACCTGTCCAGGCAGACAGGGTCGGAAAAAGAGACAGCAAAAAAGAGAAAAGTTATTCTTGCAGAGGTTTGGTGTGTGAGAGCTGTAGCCTTCACTAAGACAAGTGGTCCTCACAACATTATCAAAGCATTAAACATCCCTAACGAGCAGCGTGATAGACCCACTATACAACTGCTTCCTGCTGCTACTCTGAGTCTCAGCTTGTTCAGAGTCTGTCGAGTGTTTTTAATGAAGAGGGTTTTGATTTCATTGGCTTCTGGATACACAACACAGAACTAAGACCAGCCACTGTTGTCCACCTAATAGAGTAAATTATGAGAAGGCTGTGTTCCTGGCATTAGCTCGAATTGACACCAAAACCCAGAGGGCCTCAAATTTGATTAACACCGAGCTACAGGGATAATTCTTGTAACTGCTATTGATCAGGACACAGCCAGTGTGTTATGTGGAAGAGCCCCCGCTCGTGCTGGGGTATATTTGGATGGCAATTTAACTAAACGGGAACAAGTTTGGTGTTTTTTGGCAGCTAGCGTCATTTTGATGCTGTGGCTAGCAGGCTCAAACTGTTTACAAGCATAAGTGCTTCAGAAATAGCCTTGTTGTCTTTGAGGGTTTAGACACAGAGCTGAAATACACAATGTGTGTCCGCAGGGTGCAATACTGAACATCTGCACTGTCATTTAAGCGATTTTATGAAAGAACATTGTGAACCGTCTATTTCAAAAACAAAGCTGCTGCTTCTTCGACTTCTGTCTCTGTGTCAGGTTGATAGTATTGTTATGCTACTACTCACTTTGTCACAACTGTACAAGAGAAAACAAAATAGTAGATTATTTTTTTAAAAAAAATTCATACTGTACCTTGTCCATGAGTCTGCTTGCATGAAGGCTCAGGCTGTTGAAGAACATCTTTTTGCTGAGGATGTGCATTTCTTCAATAGTGATGAGCAAGGAGGCCACACTGGTACCAATAATGGAGCTGGTCAAAAATCAAATATGTGGATAGGTCAATTAGTCCTGAATCTGGTCATTATTTACATTATTATTTTTTTGTCTTCATTGTTTAATCTAAAATATGTCAAAATAAAGCAAAGAAAATGCTCATCACAGGCTCTACAAGCCCAAAGTGACATCTTTTAACTGTTTATTAAGTACAGCTGACAAAACAAAGAAAAGCAGCAAGTTCCCAATTAGCAAAAGAAAAATACCCAAGGTATGTTTTGCTCTACCAATGACCTAAATGATTAATCGATTATCAAAACTGTTGCCCTCTGTTGCAGGTTTAGTTCAAATACCTGATGGTGTGGTGGTAGAATTTGAGCAGGTTGGACAGCTTGTAAAGCAGGACAGCACCAGGCTCAGCCACGATAACCTGCTCTATCCGGACCTGAGGGACAAGATCCATGACACGAAAAATGAGTGAGTAAATGAGCTTAACACGACAGAACATCATGTGCATTTAACAGAGCAGGTCAGTGTTTCTTTATTGCTGCTGCTCACTTTCAGTGGCCTGCAGACTCCCTCAGTAATGTGCCCAACAACCTCCCGCATGTTCTCCTCTACATCTAATGAAAGAGGAAGACACACACGCACACACAGACACAGACACAGACACAGACACAAATAGTTAGGGCTATTTGATATTAAATACATGATCTGTTTTGAGGATGCGGTACATTTCTAATTAATCATATGTCTTAGGATGTGTTTACACATTCATTTTTACTCCAACTGTACATTTGTGTTTTCAGTTCACCATGTTTAGGCAGGTGACAGCAATGCCATCATCAGTACTATCTGGTGGTGGCACCATATAACCACACTGACACCTGCTTGCAGGACTTGAACTTTTTCCAAGTCAACTCTCAATGCTTCGTTAGGAGTGAGATGATGAACAAAATTCAATGCAGAAAACTACCCCCAAAAGGTTATAGATACTGACATGGGATAAATGTAATGGATGCAATATACCAGCATTAAAAAAATGGACAAAGGGCTAACCCCTGTCTGACTGATCTGTGTTCATTCTTAAGTGCTTTGAGAACCAAAGAAACAAGCACAGGATTAGTCCATCAGGCTGAACTATATGTACTGGAATTAGATTTTTTTCACCCTTTTTAACCTAAATCTCTAATCGAATTGAACGACAAATTCTGTTCGATAACAAGCTACTTGTGTCTGTGAGACATTTGTTTACAAGCCCTGATTCACTTGTAAAAGACACCACATAAAAAATGCAACAAAGCAAATGTTTCCAATAAGGACAGCATTTAAACCAAGGGGATTAAAAAAAGCTGTTTGTGTGATTGCACTGTTTGTAATTTAAGGTGTGGCATTAACCAGAGACAATGGAGTAGTTCAGAATGTTTAATTAGTGTGCAAGAAGCATCATACCTTGCAGAGTGACTTGTTTCAGCAGTGCTTCTAGGTGCTCTTTCTCTGAGGCTGTGGCTTGATGCAACCAGGCCAGCATGTCCCCAACATACCTGAAAAAAGCGTCAAAACAGTGTGTATTAAACAGTACATCACCGTGGGGCCAACCTGAGGGCTAATCTTACCACACCGAGACCACAGCTACATCGAGGCATGGGTCATCGTGTTGCACACACAAAAACACAGGGCTTTTGGTGTTACATAATGGTTGAAAACAGCAAGGTTAAACTTGAATTATTGTGTATAAGCCTGTGTGTGTGTGTAAGTGTGTTTGTGAGCGTGTGAGGACATGGGGAGGTGAGAAAGAACTTGATGTTCTCAGAACTGCTGGTGCCTCCTATAAAGTGGAGGTGATTTTGTGTTCCACACGTGGCTGTTTTTCTGAGAAAATCTCCCATTTGGCTCCTGGGCACAGGAGGAAGACGGAAGAGGATGTGGTACAACAGGAAACACAGACATGTTCAGACAAAATAGACATTTGACATTGTTGATTGGAACTATGGAATTATGATATTTACAATCATACAATCTAAAATATAGTTTAGAACACTTCTATTCCTAAATATTTAATAAAGGGACAGGTGTGTCTCTGAAAATTGTACTCTATTTCCTGTAATATCTGGAGACAAGCTTGGAGATGCACCTCAAAGGGTCATGTGAATGCATCTCTATGGGGCGGGGAGTTCCCCCTGGCCCACCACGGGTGAGGGCATCGATGAAACCTCGTACCACGGCACACCTGCGCGCAGTTCCAAACTCATCCAGAGTGTACCTGACCAAACAGAAGAGAAAGAAGGCAACATTCAACACCCAGGCCTCCTGTGAAAAGACGGTTGCTGCAGCGTTTTCGTGCAGACTGTGTTTCGGAGGTCAGCTGACATACATCAACAATGCAGGCAGTTTTTCCAAAAGGAAAGACTCTGAGGTTGTTTTGATTATTTGGCGGTGGCAGGCTCTGTGACAGACTAAACAGAAGATAGTGCTGAATTCAGATTCTGGGAACGCTGGTCTCCACTATCTCAGCCTCAACATTCCCAGCCAGCCCGTAACCTTGAACACTTTCTGGGCACTGACACAGGTGCATTTCAGAGAATGAAGACACACAGTGAGGGTGTGCCTTGAAAACCTATCTTGAGGTAACGAGTGAGACTTTTCTTTGTGTTGTCTAGTACTCTGGAAAAAGTTAAAAATACTGAGCATGAAGAAAAGTATGAGACCTATGCTATTCTTTGTTTTACATAAGCACAAGTTGCTTTGACTGTACTACAGGAAATAATTCAATTACATAGATATTGACATTCACTCAGACTTATTAATACCTAATAGGAATTTCAAAGCACATGAAGATTTTCATGACCCAGTGGTACATAATGGTTTATAGTATATTGTGATTCTCAAGTGGCTTAACCATTTGTTTATATATTTCTAGACATCAGGGGGGCAATGAACCTCAACATGCCCCAGTTAAAGAGCAGAAGAGGAAGACTTAGTGCCTGCAAACAGTAAACAGTGCCGGTTTTAAAGCACTATAAAAAGGCTTTGTAAACAGATAACATTTTCTGTCAGATGAAGTAGGTAAAACACTCAACATGTAGGCCTTCATAATGCACACAGGGAATTTTGGAATTACTATCGTACAATATCATGAATTTCAAATAAATAAATACATTATGTATTATGTTTATTTGATGATAAATGATGATTTCAGTCTGTTTTGGGCAAAAAAACTTAAGTGATTAGTTTGGAATATATTACATATATAATACAGTACATATTTGCAAAATACAAACCTTTTGTACTATCTAATGAGGAGATGGCCAAATACGGTATTTGTAAGAAACTTGCAGATGCAGTTTGTTATGATGCTGATGGCTTATATTTTGGTGTGATTTATTCACGTCAATCTGCACTTTCCTCTTCTGCGTTGCATGGTGGTGACATTTTCCGTTGTTTCAGGCTGTTTGCACTGTTGTTTTCTAATCAAGAGCCTCTTTGTATCTCTCACCAAGAACACAGTGACAAGAATCTCTTTGGCGATGCGTTGTCACAATTCACCTGCAGTAGTCTACAGAGCGAAATACAGAGCCTAATAATCAGTGGGGAAAGGGTCACATAATCTTTAATTTAACAAGCATGAATTTCTGTTCCTATTTAGTGCCTTTAGCTATCTGGCAAGGCTATGGTAAACAGAAGCATTTTAGGACCAAAATTCTGCAGTTATTATTCATTTGAAAAAATGTATATCCATCCCTTGATTTTGGACATTTCAAAACATCACTGCAAAGGTCTACTTCTACCAGCTGTTTGTACGTTTAGAAGACATAATTACACTAATAAGAATCGAGAGGAAGACAACAGACAATACAACATGTTATGTGTATTTGTATGTTACTTGTAAAGGACTGGCCGGTCTTGTAAGGCTTCCATGGCTTGAGTCAACACAGGGCAGATATCACAGGTCTCTTGGGTCAGTCCTCTGCATTCATCTTCATAGAAAAAAGAACAAGAAAAGTATCTGTTGGAGTAGGGCACTATTAAAACGAATAAGCTGCAGTCTTTCTGCTTACTATGCTTGTGCAATGCTCCATTCATTCTTGCTAAATGTTTTGGACCATGGTAACCCTGTTGACAAGAAGCAAATCTAAGCACCAAGAAACAATTTTAAATCATATTTTCCCATGAGTATGTACCAAGAAGTCAGGCAGTTTACTTATGCTTCAGACAATACAAAAAATAAACAGGCAGTGACCAATCTTCCAGACTGTGGAGAAAATAGGTCAACACACTCCACTCGTGTCAGACTCTACCTAATGCTGGAAAAACAAGTTAATGCTCTCTTAAAACAAGGTGCAGTAACACTATTGTGACAATGTAGTTTTCCCTCATAAACAACTAACAAATGCATTTAAAAAAGAGACCCTTTACAAAATAAAATGACATCCACTTCATGCACAGACATCATTAAACTACATGATATCTTACATTTGTCTATTACCAAACTTTCACTTGTCAAATTTCTGGATTTGGGTCTTATAGCACATGAGTATAAGTGCAATACAAGTGTTTGTGGAGCAACTCTTAATGTAGCAGATGCTCTATATTTTGTTAATGTGTTCTTGCAAAATGAGGTTTCTGTGATCTCAGTGTTTTATTTCCATTTTAATTTCAGTGACAAAACACACATGGCTAAGCTGAGGAAAATTTTGGTTTCTGGCATTCTTCTGGCAAAACCTCAGACAGAGGTTATGAGTCACATGTGTCCTCAAATGCGTCCTCTACACGCCAATAGTCTCACATGAAAGAGCGTAATTATGTATTTAGCTTCATCCACTTAAAAAAGAAAAACAACTGACAAATCAACAGACAGTAGAAACTTTTTGGAAACAAAAGAAACTCAGATCACTGATTATGGTAGTGCACTTTTCATTAATGTTTACAAAATGCTAGTTTGATTGTAAAGTTCAAGATCAGTATAGAGGCCTTGTATAATGAGGGTCAGGGTGAGTCAGTTTTATCCGTCAGTGTGCTTGTGATATTAACTCTGTGTACTGTACTTACTCTGAGCCCAGCGGTAGAGCTGCTCATAAGATGTCTCCTGTAACACGGCCATCTGCTCCATGATCTCTAACCTGGAATAATCACACACACCAAGATCACATATTACATACCCATAACCTGTAGCATAATGTCAGATCCCCGGCAGTAACAAAAATACCTGCCCTGGCTGGACTTTTTTCCCCCCACTCATCTATTTCACCATTCAGCTTCAAAATAAGCGCATGAATTTAACAACAAGACTAAAATCACTGGAGAAGACCGCATTATTTTATTCTGTCAGAGGAAGAGAAGTGCAAAGTAACACTTTGTATTGAGCGTGTGCACCTTACCCCGCAGTTTGCTGGTTGGTTCTCAAGAGTATTTTCACATCCTCATGAATGTGCTTCACTCTGCTGAGAGCTTTGAAGAAATCCTGGGAAATCAAATGAAACTTTAATGTATTGGGAGCGATATGGGTTTCAGATTTGCAAAAGTCAATTGACATATTTGGCAAAACATGAAAAATTACAGTTTTGATAAAAATGCTTTCTGGTGTAAAGCTAAGGACAGCAGATTTATCTGATCTTTCAATACTGACAGATATAACCTTGATTTGAAGCTCACAGATGCATGTTGTTACTTCACATGCTAAATTACTTATGTGCATATCATAGTCAATTAAATAATGTTCAAATCACTAAGATCACCAGTTTTGATGGGCTATGGCATATCTTGACCAAATGTTACAACTTATTAGATATTGTGGGAAGATGAGGGAGATTTATCATCCTTCAATTAGAGGATACAGAAAATGAATCGAAAAATGAAGGGAAAAGAAAGCCACAGATCAGCAAGACACTGATCTGTACCTGATACTGCATCCTCCCATCCCGTGGGTGAAGATGGGAGGATTCTTTACATGATTTAATTAATTAGTCTACATTATAATAGAGATTACCTCAGTAATGGGCGCATCTCGAGCCCCTCGCAGCATGGCCATCTCCTCATTAGATAGCTGGAACTTGGCAAGGAAAGCCTGAGCAACCTGAGCTCTCACCTCCAGGCGGTGACTGAGAGGGAAAGAGATAAATGCTGTCATTTTCTTCACTTGTTTTATTGCAGTTTATTATCTTTACAATATAAAGATCTTCTTTATAAACCTTTCATAATGCTTTTCTTTGTTTCTTTGCAGTTCAGTTTTGCTTGTCACCAAGACTTGTTTTGTCTGTCTTCAAGGCCCTTGTGGATTTTTATCTCAGATTATTTATTCTGTTTTTCATGATTGAGGTTTATAACTGTACACTCATCTCGCTTGTGTTTTCTCATACTGTGCAAATGAAAAAGTACTGTCAGCGTGGAAAACTTGAACAAAGTTGACTGCTTTTAACAAAAAACTGTTCATGCTGTCGACAAGCTGTAATGTTTGAGGTCCAACAGCAGATGGCAGTCATACTCCTCTCTCACACACACACCTTTGTTCACAGTGGACTCAGAGTGAGACAACAGGGTGGGACACAGAGTAAAGATATCATGTGCAGCAGAGAGAAAATAAATAACAGAGCGAGACAAGAGACACAGAAAGAATTCAGAGCCAGATACTGGCCAGGTTTTGTCACTATCAATAACAGCAGGGCGATAACTATCAGTGTCACTATAAGTGTCTCAACACAATAGTGACCATGGCAACCACCCCAGTCAAACAGGGAACTCTGTCATGGGATAGCGAAACAACAGCAAGTACTCCCTCTGTCCCCATCTATCCATCCAAACCACCTCGTCTATATTCTCTCCCACTGTCTGTGAAAATGAGGCTGGATCAGTAAATCACCAGGTTGTTTTGGTGGAGGAAAAGAAGCCAACATCATTTGACCATTGTCTCACACGGCTATTTCCAGTGCTCAGCCAGCTGAAAGTAAAGGGCTGTAAATCTGTTACAGGATTCTATGATTTAGTGTTTCTCTGTACAGCTCGAGGAGCCTCACACGCAGGTCCTCAAGGTGTCTTTGCCCTTTACACATTTGGTGTGTTGTGGAGAGATTTTGTCGCAACAGATAAAGATGACAGCTTAGCTGCACCGCCTTTAATTCTATGCACAGATAGACATTTTTTTATTATAGCAATCTGCCTACATCAAAGTAGTAAGTCACGAGAATAATGATAATAATAGTTTTATTTCACAGAAACACAGCAGTGCTGCCTTTTCTTAAAAAGATCTTTTAAGGTTGTTTTCACTATGAGATAATCAAATATTTTAGTACATTATTTAAGGAATGAACCAGAAGACTGTTCCATTTTTTGTATTAAAAGGTACCTGCCCAGCCCTGCACATGTGAGAACAAAAACACTTCAAGAAAGGAAGCAGAAAACTCTAGAGAATTGAATGGATGGCAACTTGAGTTGAAACAAGAGGCACTTCAGCGACCTGATATTACACCAAAATTACACCCAACTGTATATAGAAAATAACAGAATATGCTAATGAGGCCATTAATTAATCTGAGTGACGCATACATTAGAGAAACTATTTCCATGTGAACAGGCTTGTCTTCGCACAACATATGAGCAACATTAATATGAAATATGTAGACTCGTGGAAGACGAGAAGCTACAGTTGTCTCAAGAAAGGAGATTTTTATCACTGATATGCAAATTTATGCAGCAAGCGTTTACAAAAATCTAATTGGATCATCTGTTCTATAGCGAGGAAGTGTTGTGCAAACAAGGAATTTCTATCATTAAGTGTGGCTGAGTTATTATCTTCACACGAGGGAGAAAAAAAGACATGCACAACATTGAATCTGGAATATAAAGTCCCACATACCAGTTTTATGGGACATAGAAATTGATTGGCCATCCGATCCTAATAGTCATAAAGGCTCCATAAGCCTTATGTCATATTTAACATGCCATCGAAAGGAGTTTTACTCATTAAGTATTTAAGCCATAGACTATTTCCACCAACAGTTGGTGCTTTAAAATTAGATCGTGTTCACTGTGCTTACAAGAGGAGTTGACTTGAATGACATTCTGCTGTTGTATTAATTAAACATAAAGCTAAGATATCTTTTATCAGTTACTTGACACTAAAATGCTAAAAAACACAAAACATTAGAAATCTTTGAAAAAGGGCCATGGTAACAGTCACTTTGCAACAGCGTCTCAAGGTTAAACCACTTGACCGGCAATTACATTGCATTTTCAGTTCCCCGTGTAAAATATGACCTCATGAGTTTCATTTTAAGGTAGCAATTTTTCCCAATCCCTATCTTATTATGGTTCCTGTCTACGAGCGTGTTGAGCATCATAGACGTGGGAACACCAGCAGAGAAAAACATCCTCACGTCAAACAGATTCACCTCTAGAAGATAAAAAATGCCACAAATTTCTCACGTTCACGCCAGGAGTGACAGACCTGTTCCTCCAGGATGTAAAGCACAACAAAGACACAGGCTGCACACGCCTGTACATGGTGAGAGGTGGATTGTGGGAGCCACAACAGCAGAACAAAGGAGAGCAAGGGAACAGTGGAGCGGCAGGATCGTTTTCAACAGCGCTGTCAGGACATGACACATTCTTCTCTAGACTGCAATTACCAAATACCAGAGAGGAAACATACTTGAGTGAATCAGCAACGCCACAATGGCAAAATATGCAGAGACTCTGGGATGGTGGTTCAAAAGATGAACTCAAATAAACTCAGCATTGTCCTGAAGAACAAGTATGGAGTTAAATTCAGGTTACATAATGTTACATGATGGGGTGAGGTTACAGTGTGTGTAACAGTCTGTCTCTTAGTGTCCCTTTGTGTGTGTGTGTGTGTGTGCTCAGATTTCTCAACGAGGCCAATTGATTTTGTCTGTTGAAGCACAGAAATCGTTTAAGCAATACAACACAGTGCAATCTCATAAACAGCTTTGTCAAACTGAAACACTGAAATTACTGATGCCTTTTTAATAACCTCACAGAGCTGAGCTGATGGTGCAGCACCGAGTTTATAAAAACTGAGAGCTTGATCAGTAAATAACATTTACAAAGCTCCCTTCTTTTTATTAATAGTGTAAAAGCAGCAGACTATGAAATCCGACCTCTATGAGGAGATTTACAAGACATGTTTCATTTCTGATTGATAATAATACAGAATGAAAGATAAGGAGATCAACTGTTACAAGCTGAATGTGCAACCCTCTCAAAAGTTATAAACCATGCGGGTCGATTAACCATTAAAAATTATTAGAGGCCATTTCAAAGGTTTGAGTGAAAAATTTGGCTTTCATAAAGCTCTTGGTAAGCAACGCGCCAATGATCACGGTCATATCAGGCATTCTCACAGCCATACACTCATTAACAGCCAGCTGAGCCTTAATAAGACTCAAGTGTTATTTTGCACAGGTTGTTGTCATTTACACTTTGATGTCCCTGATCACTCTCTCAGGGGTTTGAAGCTCTTGATATATGAATGACCTACACAGAAGTCAACATTTGCTTTATTTTCAGGAAAAATTGTCTCACTGAAATGCTCCATGTTTGATAATTCATCATATCCTGTAGGAATTACTGTTGGAAATGAGCTGCTGCCACAAGTCAAATGCACGTAAATCTTTGTTGTGGTTACTAAATGTGTCTACATTGCTCTTTGGCATGCAGCCAAGTAGGGCTACTCTAGCCGTCTGAGCGGATCAGTAATAGCTTGAGAACTTAACCAACAAACCAGCCCCTTCAGCTCCGGCTGCTCTTGAGGTCACACGGTTCTTAGAAACAACTGTTTGTGAGACGTCTCAACTTGTTCAGCAGATAACATGTCACGCTAATGCAAAGATCACACAGTGCAGGACAGGTGGGTAGCATTACGTTTCATTATGGAACAACACACAACACCTATTGAGTGCTCTTGCTGACAGCGCCTTTGAACAGGACCAGCCCAAAACAAAAGAGCAGTGCAAAGCCGGCAGACAAACACAGGGCGTCTACTCTCATTGGCCCGCCTCTTCCACCTTTGCTTCTGCAGACTGTAAACAGTGCGCTGTTGCTTTTCGTTTCATTAGAGCTGACAAATGACACAGTGCCACTGGCAGATAAGATTGCAAACAGATCAGGGCAGTCCTGCTCTGTCGGATAAATACACATCCGGAGCATCTGCGGAGCTTTGAAAATGACTGTGCTTTCTCAGCAGAGCTGCCCCATAAGCACAAAATGTGAGATTATGTGTCTAATGTAGCACTGCTGTAATAAGTGTCAACAGGAGAAACATGAAAAAGACAGTGGCTCGGGACTGCAGAGGACTGTTTGACCTGAAAAAGATCTGACCGAGAAAAATGGAGCGGTGCCGTACAGTGGGCTGACTGGTGGGTGGCTGAAGGAGGACAGCTTGACTGCACACTTCCCCTGGCAGCTCTTCTGAGACAAAATTGCAAAAGACAAGGTCAAAGCCCAGCGTGCAGACATTACCCCATCTGGCTGTGGGGTCATTGTGGTTCTGCGAATGGAAATGTCACGCAGACGGACAGCAGGTCCCAATGGGACCACTATGCAAAGAAAAAGGCACAGGGGGCACGCAGAAGGACATTCATATAAAACCTTTGACCACCTACCTTCAATTCATTGCCTGCACATACTCACTAGTGGCTTTATCCCAACTGGTGTCTGTCATTGCTGTCAAATTCAGAGCCCTCCCCTCCGATGTCACCTCTCTGTCAAGGAGGTCCTGAAGCTGTGCCAGCGGTACATCACAGCTGTAAGTCTGTCTTCTGCCAGAAATCTACATGATCTTAGCCCGTGCTGCTGTCTTTATGTCAGCTCACAAGGTCACTCAGCACGAAGGTCACAGCCGCCACTATATGCTAATGAATCCCATCCCAACACCCCTGCCATCAGTGAACAGGAGTGGGTGTTTTATTTAAACATTGCTGTCAACACTCTGCCCAGCCAAATTCATAGATTAATGATACCTAGATTAATTTTATTGGCAGGCTTTCAACCAAAAAAAATCCATCAGTATTCCAACAGTAGCAGCTGGGTGAGTACCCAAGATACACTGTCTGACTCCAGTCTTGACTCCATGTCATGGTGAGCTGTATATATTGAATCTGCATATCTGATGGCTCCTAATATGTGTTGTCAGCAAATCTCAATGCACACGCTCAAATACAGGAGCACTCTGATGGGCTGCTCGCCAGTTGTAATAGTCTGGCTTCAATAAGATAAGGCAATAACTCCGTATAAACAAGAACTACTTTGATGTGTATCTCAAGGCCAAACATCACAGGACATGACGAATAAAACAAATAAAGCTCCATTAATGATGATTGCTGCCCTCCTTATGCAAATAGACAACTGCAGGAGAAATATTCATCAACCTCATGAATCATTCATCTCTCCTCATCAAAAATAAAGATGTGCTTGCCAGCTCCTCCTGCCCTGCACCAAATCTCTCCAACTTCTGACACTAAAGAGAAGCTTACTCTTCAACTTATTAGTCTTTCAACCTGGCGGGTCACAGCTATATCCGCGCGGATATTTCAAATTCTCGGTATTTAATTTTAATGTTTTGGCTCTGAAAAATCCTCTTCTGTTGACTGCCAGAAGCAACTCCTGGAAAACAAGGAAGAGCTAGAACATTAGCAAAGTCTCAATTTCCAAACAACATGTGTGCAATAAAAGCTTATCACTCGCAAAGTGGACCATGTTGTTCCTGCAGTGCGCTCTGATTGAAGTGCTATTTGTCTGGAAAGTTGCCTGAATAGAAAAAGAGGTATTTTTTCTGCAAGGGAAATGAGACTACAGAAAGAGTGAACTGAGGGTGTCTAGCTTTGTACTGATGAAGATGGCTATCTGTCGTGCATGTGATAGGTTTCCAAAATGATTTGTAGCATCAGAACAGATAAGGGAGAAATGGCAGTATAAGATTTCTTTGAAATTTCTGCAGATATTTTAGAATGAAGTTGACATCTTATCTCTCTCATCTCTCACTGACATTCTGAAACGCTAGTTTAAATGTTCAGGGCAGCAGCTTCCTTGTATGGTCTCATTTTACATTTTGGTGATGTAGTTACAATCACATTGAGAAACAACTTGTGCTTGCTGTGATAAACAAGGCTGAGTCTCTTGATTAATTCCTATATCAACACATGTAAGAGAGTTAACAATGCTGAGTACAAACTTGTTCTATATAATCCATCATAACAGCCCAACAATAAATAGGTTCAGTTTTTGTTGAGACTACTACTTAAGTTTTTTGAAAGCTCACTAAATTCTGCAGAGCGATTTGAGGACATACATTGTATAAGTGAAGTGAACTTTACAGTTAAAGAAATACTATAAAGAAACATTTTGTCCACAACATTTATGGAGGAAAATGTCAGATAAAAACTTATAATATAATGCAAAACAATGCAAAAAGACCAAACTACTGCTCCAAAAGTTACAGTCAAGCTGAATCAACTTTGGGATGCAACCGTCTACCTTAATCAAACAATTAAAATAGTAGGTTTGTCACATGTAGAAGTAATTTGTGGTCACTCTGTGTATCTGGCTCATGTAGCAACAAGAGGCAGAAGAAAATATGAGGAAGACTAACTATATGATATATTTATTTTAGACATGTCTGTCTGTGGAGAAATCAGTCAGCCAGTCAGTGAGATTTCTAGACAAAAAAGACAAATGCAACTGCATTTGCTGTTTTCTCCACGAATTCTCTGTCTGTCTTAGTTAAAGTATGCATGTATAAGTCAAGTTACAAGCTTTACTCTAAGCAGTGACATGCATACGCAATTTGCATTCCCCACACTTCCAAAAACACACACACACACGTACACACACACACACACACACACACACACACACACACACACACACACACGCACACAATGTTCACCCCTTTAGAATCAACTCACTTTTCTCCCTGCAGCTTGTTGGTTTTTACAATGAGGTCTTGGGTTTGCTCCTTTGCAGCCTATTGAAGAAAAGTTGTTGTGTTTTTAAAAGATCGCTTACAAACAATATGTTCTCAGAATAAATTTAATAACTCCATCTTATAAAGTGATTCACATTTTATATTTAGTCCACACCATTCACAAATATACTACCATCTATTGTTGTTGTGAAGAATTTAGCTTTAATAAATCATTATACATAAAAACAACATGCAGAGATGATTTAGCATACCTTTAATCTATTGGTCATTTCTTCACAACATGTGCTCATGGCCTGGACATCCTCATGAACACTTTCAAGCTCCTACAGAGAACATGAAGTCACACTTACAACAGCACTGAGACAGGAGCACGTTCACACATGCAAAGTCACAGGGGCGGCTATATTTTTCAAATAAATATTAAGAACTCGCATCCTTGAATCACATTTTTGGAGATTCTTTACTACAGTCTTTGGTCTTGTGATTGTCACTGATCATAAATCCTTCGAAAACCTTCCTCACCACCTTGAATTTAAAACTCAGTGTCACTTCCTGAACCTTGAAATCCACTTAGGTACTAAACTGGCTCAGCAGTGACTGTGAACTGAAAACAATCCTAAAATCTAGTCACAAACCAGCAGGGACAGACTGTTGGATTTTGTAAAATACAGTTCATTTAGAGATGAATCTACTCAACAGTCTCTCCATGTGAATATTTGTAAATCCACCTCAGTTAAAAAAAGACTCACTGCAATTTGAGTTAGACTTGAGTATTCCTGAGAGTAATAAACAGCATTTTCTTGCAAAAAAAGTGCGTGTTACCTCTTTTACATCTTTAAATATTCGTGCAAACTCCTCGTTTATGGAAAGGCTTCGTCTCTCTATGTCACCACGAAGATTCCTCCTGGTGCGCAAACTGTTCTCAGTGAAGAACACAGAGAGCGCCTTCAGAGCCTCAAGCATTTCCTGAAATCACAAAAGGGACATCATAATGTTAGTCAGTCCAGGTGTTGTGATAAATGTATCACTTACAGTCTGTCCCCCTTACACAAACCACCGTAGCCAAAACCTAGGGGGGTCTGCGTTGTCTCATTTTTAAATGCGTTGTTTTCTGTAACTTAGGCTAACCCTATAAAATCTTGGCATGGGAAACTGATTCCTCCCCTCTCTATTCCAAATCAAATGGCCTCTAGCTCACCAAATAGAGTGCACACCTCGCATAAGTAAGGTTTCTGCAGCAGCCCAGGTTCGAATCTTTCCTGCAGCCCTTTGCTGTGTGTCATTTCTCTCTCTCCCACCTATTCTGTCTCTCTTCAGCTGTCTCATGAATAAAGGGAAAAAGCACAGAGGAAAATAATCTAAAAAAAAAAAAAAAATCAAATCCATTTATCACCACGTAACACTCTCAGGAATTTTTATTCCTTGAAACTCCTCAGATCACTACTTAGCTTTATATAATAAAGCAAATAATAATAATAAATGGAACAAGTCAGAAGAGGTATTGAAACTAGACAGGTATGTGTCCCTAGACCATTTTATATGTATGCTAAATTAAGCCGTTATTGTGCAGTGGTTTTGCTTTGGTTAATTCACAGACATGATCGTTTTTATTGTTTTTATATCTTCTACATTTCGCTGATGGTTATTTTTTGCAGTTACTGTTTTGTATCCTTCACCAATGGCAGATTTGTTTGTCTTTTTTTTTCTTTTTTTTTACTGTTTTTATAACTACGTATAACTATTGACATACACTGCTGCTAGTTGTTTTGATGGACTTTCTCGTAATATTACGATTGCTATTATATGTTACAGATCCTTTTTGACCACTGAATGTGAATTCAGAGCATTGCTGTGTAAGAGCTTAAAGTTAATTTTCACCGAGTAAACAAAGGTTTGACGATGATATTGTTCATACTGTATTCCTGTAGCCACAGGCTAACGTTAACTGGTCACTGAATAAACATGTTTAGGCGTGATCACTGTGTTTAACCACGATCAGTGAAGAGCAATATCGTCTGCACAAAAATACATCGAGAAGGTGACAATATCACCAAAGATCAGTGTTATGTCCAGTTTTGACGTGATCATCTTGCAGATTTTGTTAATGTTAGCTAGTTAGCAGGAAGCTAAACTATTCCGTCTTACCTTGTCATTATCAAGTCTTGTCTCCAGTATTTTGTTGAGCTTCCTTGACAGCGGATTGTTAGGTTGAGAAGTTGCATTTGGGTTCTGTATTACAGTGGAGCAATCGGCTGACATTTCTACTTTAGTATCAGCCATCGTACACAAACAGCTCCACGTCAACTTTAGGAAAGATGTTTTGGTCCGTCTGAAATTAACGTCCGGTAGGTCGCTGGTGAAAAACGAAATAAGGTTCCGCTGTGCAGTCTGTCTATGTCTTGTTGAAATGTGTTGTTTGTAAAGAGACTTTCACCAAGGACAGATGACAATGTGTGTGTTGATATATATATTACAAATATTATATTTCCTCATCTTTAGGCTTCATCACTCATTGAATAAACTGTGTTATTGAGCTATTGTATTCAAATGACCGAATAATGCATGCAGTATAAAATCAGTTCCCAAAGCATGCTTTGAAAGCTGGAGCAATGGGGCGCCTAAGAGGCTTATTTAGTTAGTTTATTTTTTGAGTCCGATTAACCTTTAAAAGTTAATAGAGATGAGAACATAATTTTGAATAGTTAAATTACCTGAATCTGCGCAATCATTGGCATAAACAGGGACTTTTAACTCTGCTTTAAAGCGGTTCTAACAAGTTATTAAGGCATACATGTAGTTTCTTATTCCCACAGCTTTATTTAAGTTTAAGTCGAATTTAAGTTCTCATGTTTGCAGTAGAATCACTCATGATTTTACCCTTAAAGATATATTTTGTTATTATGGCGATACACGTAATACATATTTGACCAATGTTGTTAAGTTTTTATTTTAATGTGTAAATTACTTATACATAAACAAAAATGTTCAGGTCGGTAGTTATCTAAAGTTACTTTAGATGGGAGTCTAAAGACTATTCTGGAGGCCTACTGTTTGTCCCTCTTGAGTCGCCATAGAGCAGGAAAAAAAGTTGTGGGGGGGACTTCTGCTCTTCATGCATGTGTGGGAGTTTTGGTTAAGGAAAATGCAGGGCAACAGTTGCTGTTGGAGCTGTCACACCTTGTCCTGTCCCGTTTATTGTTTTAAAAGTTATCCAGTTCAATGAACCTAGGACGCTCGGTTCCATTGGTGGCATGAGGAGCCCTTAGCCACGCTGTTGTTTTTAGCTTAGCTACCTCAGTATAGCCAGCTGTTAACACCCGCTTGGTGCTTCAGAGACTATAGTCAGCTACATTAAGATGTGGCGCAGTGAGAGGATCCTTTTCAACCTGGTGGCAGGGGAATGTTTGACAGACACTGGTCCGGCAGGAAGGGTAGGGAATAATTTAATCATTTCCTTTTTTGTGTAGACTTTGTAGTGTGTTCTGTGTGTTTCTTGGTTTTTGGTTGATTAATGCTGACATACTGGTTACTTGTTTTATGCTACTTTCTGTCATTTATCTGTATTTTACTGTAAAATGTTTTGTTTGTTTTCTTCATTTTTTGTCATTGTTTGTTGTTCTGAAGTTGGGGGGTGGGGGGGTGTTGTATAAGCCTCTGGCTTCTTGACCTCTACTGACACATTTTTTGTTTTTCTTATATTCAACTGGATTTTATGCCGTTTTTCTTTGTGTACAACTTAACTAAATACATAATTACATAGGAAATATAGCATACAATATAGGCTCTAATCTCATCTCTAAAACCCCTTGTGGTTCAGAACTTGTAATACTGATATTCTCCATATGCCAATTATATACTACACTAATACTCTCATCTTCGCGTTTTTCAAATTTGTCTTGCTTTTAATAGCAACAGTCACTCAATGGTTTCCTGGACTCAGAATTGTAATTTCCAAGTCCAGCAGTTTACGAGGCGTCCGCGAATGCATCGGGAACATGTAAGGAATGATAGTGGCGGTGAGTCCAGCCCCTGGGTGGGGATTTGTGTGATTGATGGTCACCTCCCGAGAGTGTTTCATGGACTCGCCCCCTCCCCGCCCCTCTCTCTCTCTCCCTCTCTCCCTCTGTCTCCCTCTGTCTCTCTCTCTGAGCAGGAATGTGGAAATCAGAGTCCCACAGTCAGTCAGCGCCGCACGTTTCTGCACCGCGCAGGAGTGAATAATTGATCTTTGCCTCCGTTAAACATATTGATGAGGAGGAAGTGTTTTGTGAACGGATTCCGCGGTCACTTTTTTGGATTTACACTCTCGGGTCGGACGCATTTCTTGTCTCTTTTCCTCGACTGAAGAAAAGTTTGCTTGGAGACCCAACGCAGCTGGAGTCATCAGATGGAAATAACCTCTCTGTGCACACCGAGCGCACCTTTTTCCGGAGCTCTCCCAACATGTAAGCTTTTCTTCTTTTTTTCCCCTTGTCTTGTGCTTGTTTTCATTATTCACATTCCGGCAGGGTGAGCACTGCGATAGCGTGCTCCGTGAGGTCACCCCTAACGAAAAATCACTTTATGTTCCCGTAGTGGCTGCTCCTGTGGGGACTTCTAGTCTGTGTCCGTTGAGTCTGTGCTACTTAATGGATATTTCATATGGTAGCTCATTGTAGTCCTATAGTATGCCATAAGCTCTATTGTATAGTTTTGCTGTGGTGTTTAATATTAATGTAAACTTCATGATATGAATGCTATTGCTATTGCTGTTTTGTAGAATAATTAACACTTTTCAAAATAAAACACAATTCACTGTAGCCACAATTAATAATACCATTGTTCCAATAATAGTCTTCACGCTTGCTTTTTACTATTTGTTATTATGCATATTCACTGCTGCCTTAAAGGTGCTGAGTGCTATGAACTAACAGCTAGGATTGTTTACCCATGAGGAAACAGTACTTATGTGATGTTAAAGGAAAAAAGCTTTAAAAACATAAGTGAGATGGAGAATAACCATTGCCCTCAGCTTATCAATATTGAGTTTTGATTATTTGATTTGACTTTATTGTCAGAAATAATTCTGAAATTTGTCTTGCATCCCAGGACGTCAACTGTTTGACATGATACAAAAATACAAACAACACTTAAATGAACACCAAAGTCATACAACAAATGCTACAAATCACCACAGGCAATACAAAAAGTGGATGCAGTGCAACATATGACTCATTACCTATTACATTAAGTGTTTGACTCGTACACTGAGGTGACGTAGAAGCCTTACTCTGATTTAATAGAATGACAGACTGATGAACAAAAGAATTCTTTAACCTGTCTTATCAAGCCTGTGGGACTCTAAATCTCCTGTGTGATGGCTAAAACTGATATTCTTCAGATAATGTGTGAGAAGGATCTGACCAGTTTGATTACTTATTGGCCTAAGTTTGATCCTTGGTGCATTGTGTTTACAATTATATATTGATCAAATAGTAATGATGTTGAATATATATAACTGTGCCCATTGGTTAGTCTACTTTTCTGCTTCATAGTTAAGGAAAAAGTACTTTACAGGAAAAAGATCTAACAAACTGAGTAATGATGATCTCCTTTTCTTTCATATCTGTGTTTATAGCTGTACTCAAAATTAATGCAGAACAGGTTTCTGGTTTTAAACTTATCAAGCTGTGACTTTTCATGGTATTCCAAAAGCCAAAAACTTGCTCCCAACAGATGACTCATCTGTCTTTTCCGTTGCTCTTCCTCCTGACAGGGACCCGGAGTCACTGAGAAGGTGAAGGCTGCTAGTGTTAAATGCTCACTGCAAGGCTTCCCACATCACAGCGACCGCTCATATAACTGCTGTTAGTTCAGTGCCTGTGTGAACCATTTGCAGACTGTTTACCATGGCGTCTAGTCTGACATGTACGGGTGTTATCTGGGCCCTGCTGTCCCTGCTGTGTGCTGCTGCCTCCTGCGTTGGCTTCTTCATGCCCTACTGGCTACTGGGGACACAGATGGACAAGCCAGTGTCCTTTGGCACGTTCCGCCGCTGCTCTTACCCGGTGAGGGACGAGGAGAAGCAGGCCACGGTGATGCTGGAGCAGTGTGGGCGCTACGCCTCCTTCCACGGCATCCCCAGTCTGGAGTGGAGGATCTGCACTATAGTGACCGGTGTGGGATGTGGCCTCCTGCTGCTGGTGGCCCTCACAGCTCTCATGGGCTGCTGCATCTCTGACCTGATCTCACGTACAATCGGCCGTGTGGCCGGCGGCATCCAATTTGTTGGCGGTGAGTTTACATCTCTGTCTTTGTGTTTGTATCTACATTGACTGGGTGTGTGCAGAGCAGAGGGTCTAATTATGAAAAGATGGGGGGCTATCAAGTTTTGAGCTATCAAAACTTTTTTTGATGGTTTGCTTTGCATTGAAAGACTACAGGAAGACAACAGGTTCTCCATGGCTACATTCAGACATTAGGTAAAAGTGGCCTGAATGTAATTTTTTTGCTCTTATGTGACTCAGATCTGCTTTTTTTCATAAAAGCATGAATAGCAAAAATCACATGGAATCTGATCTTTTCAATTCCCATTTGGAACACATTCATACGTGGTCCTAAATCAGATACAGGTCAGATTTTTTTTGCATTGTGACCTCAATCTTTCTGAATTCATGCCACTTTTACGTCACAATAGATTGACATTCTTGCTGCAGGGTTCTTGAGGAGGGGTGCTGACAGATGTAGTAAAAATGAGTCCTCAACATCTTGTATTTTTGGATGAAATCTGTGTCACTGAAGTCATTCATGTCACAATCCCACCACTGCTGGCTCTGAATGCACACACACCTTCATACAGATGTAGCTGCCATTGTTTAACAAAAGCCCACAATTAAACATTTGGCTCTCTTTTTCCTCGTCTTTGCTTATCATCTTCACATGATTTTACTGGCTTCCACTCCACATCAACATATGAAATCGCAGATGCGGACTTCAGTGGCTTCCATGTTCTGCGTGACACTGTGCTGTTTGTGATGTCTTTGTCAGCTCACAACTTGTGACCAGTGGAATCTGATAATTGCCACATTTAAGACATTATGTGAACAACCAAAACAAAAAAAAAAAACAGATCTGAGCGGTAAATCCAAATTGAGCACTAAGGCTTGCATTGTGAACATAGCCCTAAGATATCAGTGTTCATAGAGACTTGGGAGGTTTTAATGGTTGTAATTAACATCTCATAAAATTTGATTCAAGCTCTCAGAAGTGTTCATGAAAGCAAATCACATTTGTGAGGAAACAAGGAGGCATAGAAATCTTGATAACTGTGAAAATTTAACCTCTGGCCAACTTTTCTGTGCCAGAAAACCTGCTGTCGGCCCAGAAAAACTGTTGTTTCCTCAGATACTCGGCTTCACAAGAAATCAGAAAAGTCCCAGTGGGATGTTGGTCACGTTACCCAGTTAATGTCATTGGGTCAGTGTACATTTCCTAACTCATGACTGCAGTTCAACAACAACAAGCACAATTCTGCACATTGCTTTATTGAATTGGGTGAATATGTGAATGAATGTTTTAAAAAAAAATCTTCTACAAACAAAATTATTTGATTTCACATCAAGTGTGTTGGTCCCAAAGGTGTGGCTTTGGTCTCATTGAAGAATGCTTTGACTGGGCTCTAATATTGTAATTAAGGTGAAACATGTAATTTGATGAAGAAAAAACACTTAATTTTCATAACACCTTCCTGTGATATACTCTTACCCTTATGTGCTGCAGATTTTAGCATCGATTTATATCTTTTGGTTTTAGTTTAAGGTACAAGGTAACTTTATTGTCATTT
The DNA here is from genome assembly GCF_026936395.1 of Plectropomus leopardus. Classification (NCBI taxonomy): domain Eukaryota; kingdom Metazoa; phylum Chordata; class Actinopteri; order Perciformes; family Serranidae; genus Plectropomus; species Plectropomus leopardus. The sequence goes on from NC_142181.1 coordinate 29,237,506, forward strand.
TTCTTAAACTGGTTTGATCCAGAATGCACCCCTAAAAAGTAAAAAAAAAACCCACGCCCTTCCTTTTTGCAAAAATAGTCTTGTCCACCCTGCAGCTCCGGCCATGGAAATGTGTTTTTGTTTGTTTGTTTGTTTGATTACAGTAAGTGAACGCAGCTCTGGACGGCACCAGCTTTGTTTATGTGCACTGTTGGTTTTTGCACGTGTCCTCCCGGGACACGAGGTCTGAGGGAAGGCTTCCACTGAAGCTGCAAGTTTCTCTGCCCTAGTTTAAGAAGCTGCGGCGCTCCAGCCCTCTCATTTACTCCAAAACGTTTGCTCGCATACTGTGGCTCACCACTTTGCTATTTACAATCCCCATCACTTCAGTTTGGCTTCAAAAAGTGAAGTGACAGAAAAGCAGGTTGCAGGCAGATTTGACAGAGCTGCCAGGTTTTTTAGAGGGATAAATCTACTGAGGACCACCACAACGTGCCATGTCCTAGTTCTTAGCTACTTAGGAACATCAGTATTAATGATGTATAATATGGAGGATGATTAAGGTGAAGGCTGGCTGGCTTATTCAGAAATGTGCACTTTTATGTAAGGAGAGCTCCTTTTAAGCTCACAGCAGCCCCATACATACAGTAATACAGCAAGCTGCTATTTTTGGTTATAGGATTAAAAAATCCCTGTCTGTCTTTCTTGCGATTTCTCTCTTTCGTAGACTCACAAATCCAGACACGCATGAGTTTAGACGGAGGGAGAATGAAGGAAGGTGGAGTACAATACAAGGGGCACCGCTCACTTCTTTTAAGTTGAATGCTGATGAGCCAAAGGGCATATGTCTCTGAAGGGCTAATTGGAAGTGACACAATTGGGAAGCTCAGTGGGCTTCTTCATGTATTGTCTTCAGTCACTTACAAAGAGTGTAGAAACATAGAGGCAGGCAGGGCAAATTGCGAGAGAGAAGAAAAAATACCTAATGATTGAAACGTTCTGCATTAACTTCTTATTAACCAAGAACCTTGTTGAGAAATATAGACCCACGGGGGGAATACCGATATGTGTGCCGAGAGATATGATAAAATCTCAGTGATTAGCGCAGGAACGAGGAGAGAGAGTAAATGAGGCGATCAGTTGGTGAGGCAACGCATATGAATTCACCAGATGCAAAGGACCCTCATGGTTCACTGTCTAACGCCGATGTCTTCCTCCTTTTGTGTTTCCTCTACTCCTTTTGTAGGCCACTAATGAAGAGTGTCTTAGCAGCGAGGCCAGGGCCCCTCGGCTGCCACAAGTAAAACATCCACTTTATATCTCCCTGTAATTTATCTCAATCCCACGAAATAGATTAGAGCTGAAGGGACTTATCAGTGCTTTATCTCATTAGCTGCAACCCCAACTGAAGGAATACCTTTTAACAGTAACAATTATTGTTGATAGTGTTGTTGTTTGCCTCTTTAATGCTGTTTTCTCCCAGTTCACTATGGGCAAGTTGTTCCAAGGCTGGTTAATTGCTACTGGCAAAGGCCCAGATTTCCTGTACAGGCCAGAGAGTTGGAGTCTGAGTATGAGACTATGACACTGCTGTGGCTCATAAATCAAAGGACCGTGCGTTCTGTGCTGCTTACATTAAACAACTGCCTGTGCCATAGTTTCTTGTCTTAGTTATGTAGTGGTGCGGACTCCAAATGACTGTGGCACAGACGGGAGGTTCAGACATTAAAAGATTCTTGAGTTGGATTTGGTTGTTAAGGGTTCTGATCCCCCTCCACCCCCACCCACCCTCCTGCAGAGCCTCGACTTGTCTTCTGGGGGCTTCAAGCAGAGCTGTGCACAGCGGGAGAGCTATTTAACGTTTGCGTTCCACAAGCAACATATAAGACCTTTATGTACCTTTTTGCATACTTTATATTTCCCCTCGGCACAGTACCTTGTTGTGCTTTGGTGTCCCCGTTTATTTCATCTTTTTCCTCTCTGCACCTGACAGGTAGTTTTGTTTTGACATTTTGCTATTTGATTGCCTCATGATGACTGACACTTTGACAGGCCCCGTGATTGGATAACATTTTTGCTCCATCACGATTAAATATAAGGGAGAGCAATGGGAGCGTGGGGCCTCACCAAGTCAAAGGACTTTTTATTGTACTCAAATACCACTTTCACTTCATAATATCTCTGACTGGCGGGGGCATATAAAAGTGAGTTGCCTGATCTGTTTATGGGAAGGTTTGGGAATGTTTCAATATCTTACAGAAACAAAGATAAAGATAAAAGATAAGATAAAGACAAAGACAAAGACAAACAAACTGTGACTTCCCCAAATGGCTGTGGTGCAGTTTGGGTTTGAGAAAGAATACCAGTACGCAGCAGTCAGAGTTTGCCTGAACAATAAGGGCTGGATGCCAAATTTGGAAAAAAGAGTGGAAAGGAAAAGCAGGTTGAAACTGTTGTCTGTATACTGGAGTCAAAGTTTAATTATAAAGACAAGTTAAATACCTAGATTATACACTCACTGATGTTGTCTGATTACATGTTTTTTTTTTTTTATTGTGGAGGTCAAAGTATGCATTTTATGCTTCTTTGAGCTTTTCTAACATGAATTGCAAATGTAGACCCAGTTTGTGTCAGCGACATCTATACCCTGTTGCCCTTTCTAGACAATCAATCAAATAAATCTACCATGATCGAAAAAAAGGTTGATTTGCAGGATTTGAAGCCCAAATAACATCACAAGTGACATTAGGAGAGGCAGCGATAAAGCATTGTTCCACAACATGACTGAAATCTCTAAAAACAATATTGCCTTGACCCGAGAGAATGTCAGCCGGATTGAGATCACTTAAACTCTTGATAAAAATGTCAGGACATATAGCAGCTCAAGGCTGAAGGATAAAGGCTATATTTTATTGAGAAGGTGGTGAACTGCTGCATCCTTGAAACTGAAGGCAACATAACAAGACAAACAGTGTGATGCATGACAGGCTGTACTTGGCCTTTTCAGGGCGTTTGTTGCGGCAGTATGTAGGGTTCAAGCAGAGGACTTCTTGTGAGCTGCTGCTGTTTCAGAGGAGGTGCAGACCTATGAGGTGTACTGTCCCCAAGGGATGAAAAAAAAGTTTGAAAGAGCTCAACACAGCATATTTCACTGCCTCAAGGGAAGGTTGAATCCATACAGTCTAATTTTGTCTGTCATTGTTGGGAGAAGTACCGAGAACTCTTTACAGTTTTAGGAGGAGTTTTCAATGCCATCACGGCCAGATGGGCTAAAAGCATTTATTATTGATTAGAGACATTTAATGTCTATTACATTAAATATTACCCCTGAGTTTTGACAGTCCTTTGATGAAATGAAATGAGAAAAAAAGGGTTTTCACATGCATTTGCGTCTTCTGATGCTCCCATGTGAGCGCTCTGAGAGTGAGATGACAAACTTGTCATTTATTTGACACACATTTATGTTCTAACCAGTTGCAAAACTTTTGGATTGGAATTTTTCCTTCAAAGCAGAATTGTCAAAAACTTCAATGAGATTCAAACTAGAAGCAGAATTTATTAAAAGATGAAACTATATGAGGCTGGTTAGTCTGAACAAAAGGACAGTTTTATCGGGGAAACAATGCGATGCACTGGGCCTAGCCTCCACACTGTCCACAGGCCTGTTGGCCGTGCTGGTTGAATACTTCCCACACCAGCCTCAGATGAAGCTGCAGTTGATCTGAACTATCAAATAATTGGCTGTGTTGCCTTCTGGGAAAGCTTCTCCATTTTGTTTTCAGGTTGATTGGCTCTGTTTACACCTCTGTGCCAGCATCTCGTTTGCCCACACTGGTGTGGAATGTCAGTAAATGAACAATATGAAGCCGCAGAGAGAATACACACGAAATACTTTCAACTGTGGGTGTTATTCACTCAAGTTTTTCTCCGGTTTTAAGTGTAGAATTTTCCCCCAGGGGTAGCCGGTTAGACACAGCATGTAACACGGTATCCTGGTCATGTGTGGTTCAAGTTAACTTTACCACATCTGTCTGCACCACCTCTGTGGCTCAAAGTGTGTGTCAAGGGCATGTGCACGAGCGATAAATTTAAAGACGTGTAAATAAATTACAGATGGGCTGCCATTTTGGCTTCCGAAATGTTGCCAAGGGCTATTTGGCAGAGAAGTGTGTTGTCCTGTTTGAGAGCCATACCAACACAGCCAGGAGCTTTGTCCTTGTGTCGGCTCTGTGAGTTGTTGCCAGCTGGATCCCGCCCAGTCCCAGAATGTGTGCTTCCACTCCCCTCTCACCACCAGCACTCATTTTCAAGAGGTACAACAAAATGAAATTGCATCCACATGAGGAAGGCTTTGGGATGAAGAGCTCATGTTTCCTGGGGAATATTCAGTATGGAACAGTGTCTCCTGACAGTCATTGTTTAATGGTGTCAGATCACGAGACATTTCCGGGGCGATGGGTAAATATTCCCTGACGCGCCGTGTTATCCTTTTACTTCCAAAAACCTATCTGTATTCCTTCCTTCTCATAAGCCTGCCAGTTTGATGTGATGATGATGGACTGCACTGTCTCATCTGCCATGTAGGCATTGCATAAAACTAATGAGATAGTACCGGCCCATATGTTTCAGGGGAGAAAGCCAGGCCTTTTCACTATGGGCAAGAGCCTCGTGTAATGGTTTGTAGAACACGTTCTTGCTCTCCATTGCTTACGTTTCCGGCCGCTGATGGTTATAAAGTGGACGTCTCTTCCTCTGGGTTGATTGATCACCTTAAGTGCAGACCACTCTTTGCAACACTGTAATGTGCTTCATTGAGCCCGGCAGCTATTTTTTGCTCAACATACAGTTCCCTAAACCCCCAGCAACATGACCACAAGGGTGTTTGGAGTCAGAGCAGTGAAACGTAGCCTTTGCACCATAGGCAGTCTATTCTTTTCAGCACTCAGGTCTATTTTTCTCCTTCACCCTTCACTCTTTCTAATGATGAACTCACACCTCCTTCTCTGCCCCTCTTTCCAACCTTGCGAGTTACGGTATTATTTCCAGTGATCTCAGTCTCTAACTCTCTATTTCAGGCTTGTTTCACCTTTCCCCTAATTCTGCTTTCTGTCCACCCCTCTGTGTCTTTCCTCTTTCCTTCTCCATCTCCTTCACTCACTTTCCTCCTCCTTCTTGCAGTGGCTGTGCACATTGCTGTCCGCTGCAAGCTGGAAAAAAATAGATTAGGCCAGCACTCAGTGACCCGAAGAATGGACCTGGGCTCAGCCAGAAAGACAGAAAGAGAGAACGGATGAAAAAAAAAGAGTGAGACAGAAACAGAGAGAAACAGGGCGGAAAGCCCAGCATCAACAGGGATTTAGTTTTGTCAAACAGGAAGTCTGGGGAACCAAAGGACAGACAGAAGGGTTATTTCAGTCTGTTCCTCTGTTAAGTCATTGTTTTCTCTGCCATAGTAGCAGGCGTGCTGCATATCGGCCTGTTTTTGTCACTTGCAACAGAGCTGTTCCAGAAAACGTGTCTGGTGTGTCTGCATTCGTGTCTGGCATTAATGCAGCCATAAAAACAGAGAGCAAGGGAGCCTGACAGTTGTGGGGAATGAATGGATTTGGGATATAAATTTGGTAGCCCTAATAATTAATTTGTAAATAATTTACCAAGCATAGATATCGAACATTTGCGGCTTCCAGCCACTGAAATGTGAGGACTCTCAATTTCAATTTTCATTTCAATACAAATAAGATATCTTATGGTTTAGGATGATGGTCAGACAAAATAAACACTTTGAGTGTGACTTATGGGAAAGCGGGATAAGCATTTTCCTTTTAAATGATAAATCAACTAGAGTAAGAATTAGCCATGCTAGCAAAATGCTAACATTAGCATGTTAATACAATCACAATGACAATCCAAGGGTGCAGATGTTTAGCAGGTATAACCTTGTTTACCAGTTTTTGTTTAGTTTATCATGAAAGCATACTAAAATTTAACTGACATACGTTGATGATGAAAATAATTGTCAGTACTCAGGAAAGAGGCACTGAGCATTTGTTTGACACTGAGTGCTGCACATTTTGGCTTTTTTTCTTGTTGCTAAGAGTTGAAAAATGTTTAATTTTGTCCAGAATACTACTTTTATGTAAGGAGAGCTCCTTTTAAGCTCACAGCAGCCCCATACATACAGTAAAACAGCGAGCTGCTCTTCAGAGTCATTTTTTAACCAGGCGTCCAGTCACAGTGGAAGGTGGTACAAATATCACAATGACCGAACATCACATCCTACATGTTCAAGTGCTGACAACAACAATGCAAGAGAAATTAATGCACATAGATTTGCGTTTGCGTCCTCTCTCCTTCTGTGCTTCATCACTTATACAGAGCAAGAATTCTTCCTCTTGGCAACATTTTTACTTCTGCAGATATTCTGTATCATAGTAACCAGATGCAAGCAAAATGTCTCAGCCATGGACTGTATTAAATAGACTAATGGACGTAGCTACCGTGACGTCACCCATTGTTTTGTGGACTAACATTTTGAAACCTTGAGTTCGGCATTTCAGCCGTTGATATCTTGGCTCTTTGGAGGCAGAAATGACCATATTTGGTTAGAGGGTGGAGTTGTGGTGGGGCAAAGCAAACTGTCACTCAAAGCTGCCACACCCTTAATTATGTGTAACTTTAAGCCTTGATAACATTTAAATGGGTGGCATACACAAAAATTCACCCCATATACAGTTGTAATGAATGGGAAAGTAGCTATAGAGACTAAAACTGAGAGAAAAACTTGGTCCCAGCAACAAAAAAAAAATGCTTTGCTGGACACACAGCATTATAAAAGTAACACCAACGATTGTCTATCCAATGACAAACTGGTTCAACAAAACTATATCGATCAATCAACAAACCAGAAGGTGTCAGCCCTACAGGAACCTCATGAATTTCCTTCTGACAAGTTTGTTTCCTGAGATGATTCTACAGGATGTTCTCCTCGGTTTGAAGAAAGGGTAAAGCAGACAGAAAGTAATTGTTAACACCTATCACGTCTTTGCCGCTGACACCTAAACCAGTGAATATTTGTGAATAGATGAATTACCACTCAGACAGATGCTAAACAGATGGTGGAGGCGCTGCTTCTCTGTATCACTGGTGACACACATTGTGGAGGGCATGTTTGATGTCAGTGCCCTAGCCTGTACTTACAGTGAGCAATACTTTAGTCACAGGTAGGGATACGAGAATAAACCCCTCTCATGCGGTTTGAGCTGTCTTGTTTCTGTGGCAGATAAACTCAACTATGTGTGAACAGAAACACAAAGAGAGAACAAGGGAAAGAAGAAAAAAACTGTTTTCCTGAATTTCACCACATGTTATGTCTAATTAAGGATGAAGAAGATGGAAAGCCCACATTTGACCTGTTAGACATCTCTGAGGGAGTCAGAAGCCATGAGTCTGCTGAATAAATGAATAAGTATGGATTGGATGGATTGGGTCTGAGCCCTTTGGGATAAAGTAGTTTGCTCAGTATTCATACCCTGTTTTACAGTCTCAGAGGCACTGTGCCTTTAACACTACAGTTAATTATACCCTGTTCTTCCAAGTGAGGGGGAATGTGGGGTCAATACTCCTTTTGTGCTGCCTTCTCGTAGGTCAAATAGCAGGCCGGTGAGGAAATAGAATATGTGCTGGATGTATGGAGAATAAAGTGGCAGCGTAGAATAGCCAGGAGAGGAGTCTATTTTTGGTAAAAGAATTCACAGTAATTGCCTGTCTTTAGTTTCTTTACCCTCAAACCATAGATACATTATATTGTAAACTCCTGTTTCCCAAAAGAGGCAATACCCACTTAAGAATGAGCAGTTTTTCTCCTTTTTGCCACTTTGACTCATGGATGTCTCTTTTAATTTGACTCAGTGTGTCAGTGTATCTCCTGCATCTTATCCCTGAAAGGCCAGAAATAGCATTAAGCACTGCACGAAGAGCCAGAGCTCTCACGAGTAGTAATGTGTGGAAAAGAGTTGCCTCTGTCTCTGGGAGAACAGGGTCAGTGTGCAGCTCTGGGAGAGGATCTTTGTCCACTCAGTGGGTCACTGAAAGCATGCTGCCAGACAGTGCGGACAGGTGAAGGTGGCGTAAAAAGGCAGCTGAAGATCAGATCAGAGGAGGATGGGGGTTACCTGTGCACATGCATTTGTCTGTCACGAGTGACCAGCAGTCTGTTAATGACTTGGTGACGGTATGTGCTTGTGTGAAAGAGCTCTCTTGTGAAGTGTGAATTTGTTGCCTCTTGTGTCTCATGTTCACATGAAAGTGCCTGGAATTTAGCCTACGTCCACAGTAATACATTTTCCTTTTAAAACACATAACTTCTGCTTAATTTACACCTATCATCCAAACTACTCTGGCATTTTGGAACCCCGAGAACAGACTTTTAAAAATACTGCTGACCTTGCTCTAGTTTGAAAACTCTGGATCTGCATTTTAGTCTGGTAATGCTATAAGGGAAACTTTTGAAAACGAGGATGCACACACCCAGGTTCACTTTCTGATTGGGTGTTGTTAAGCTGAAACATGCTACATTTTAGCTAGATCTACATACATTTAGGCCTACATACATTGTCTGATTTTATCCTAAGTGTGGTTACTCCTTTCATATTGATATAACTTTTTCCCACACTGTTATTTATGTGTTGTGGGCTGCCACTATTAAAACATCGGCTGCCACCGAGAGATTTTTTAGCACTATTGAAAAATATATACTGTCCAGTTCTTAATTGCACCACACTTGCGGGGTGCAGAGTGTACTCTTGTGACCGATGTAGCAGCAGTGAAAGGAAAACTTTAGTGATCACAGTGGTGGGTCTAAAAGTTTATATTCACTCACTCTGCACTCTGCTTCTCCTGCCATCTATCAATCTGATCAGCTCTGACAGGATCAACTGATCAGTTATCCATGCCAAGACTCAAATAACTCATGATGAGTTTCGCCCTGTGTCCCTGAAGGAAACACTGTCTGGCGATTGATCATGCTCCCGGTACTGCTTTGACATGTTGCCGGATTTTCTTTGCAATGACTCTCAATCTGTTTTTCACTGCCTTGACCATATTCATGTGTTCCTTTCTGTATGATTTCCACCTCATATGTCAGTCCAAGAAAATAAATCTTTTGAATTTTGCTTTATTGCTGTCAGTGTAGTCACTTCTGTATCGAAGCAATTAAACACAGAGTGGACGATCTACATCCTGTTTACACCAGTACATGCATGCCCGGTGTACGTGAATGGTCATGTGATATGTGTTTTCAGGCGTGCTAATGTGGACAGACATAAGCTCTCAAACTGTAAACGTGTGGTTGCATGTGGCTAAGTTTATTGATGTCCTGCGTGCGAGGCCATGGCCTGCCTCTGCTGTCTGCCTTAAGTCATGCTGGGAATTTAGGGTAAATATATTCTGTTGCCACTACCCCCACTAACTCCCCCATCCTCAGAACTACAACCAGTTTAATTTGAGAGGCTTTTAATGAGATTGCTAACATGCGTTCCACAAAAGAAAGTGTTAGAATTGGATACATTCCACAGCTTTCCTTTTGCTGTCTTTTTAGGAGTGGGCTAAAACTATAGTTAGCCTGTGATTGTGAATGCTAACAGAGTTAGGGATTTTTCCATTATGAATTCAGCTTATATAAATTAGAGGCAGCAAGACCCTCAAGAGAATGAGTGTTTGTGTGTTCAGTGATCAATACAAATAAGACTTCATTTGAAGCAAAGGAATGTGCATTGTGGGCTTTTTTTTGAAGCCTCGCAGAAACACCATCAAAGGCACCTTGGCGTAGTAATAAGCAAAATGTCACCCCCGTCATTATCATAAAGTGACAACCCTGTAATTGTGCCTCATGAAAATTATGTCTCAGGGGAAAAAAAGTGCATGCTTCAGTTTTTATAAGGCTGACACAAGCTGAACAATAATCTCCATTTTGTGGCCCACGGCTGTAGTTGTGGAGACTGGGGTGGGTTTAGTGTTTGGGTGGAAGGCGACGCAGTGTGACTCCAGTTTTGCTTTGCTTCCCAGACTCTCATTCCAGCTGGTCAGCAGCAGTTGGGTGGGCTCTCCCCTTATAGGATCTGGTTTCCACAACAGCAGGGGGTGCAGTGAGAGAAGGGGAGGGAGAGGGAGGGTCAACATTTGGAGAAATCCCATGAGTCTTCCAGCAGTCTGTGTTTGGCTGCTTAACATAAATAAGTTATACTACAAGTTGCCTTTGGATTCAAGAAACACCACACTACCAGTCTGCTGATAGCTAAGCTTCAAAAGTCTTTTTATACTCTCCGCGAGCAGATTGTAGTCAAGCCTCAACAGTTAAACAGCACCTTGTTGACTGGCCTTCCTGTGAACCCCAAAAAGGGAAAAAATCCAGCAACAACAGTAAGTCATAAACAAAACCTGACAAGAAAGAGCTTGAAGTCAAGCGTTTACCCTATCTAGCCAGCAGACAAAGGTTTTGAAAGTGCTCTGCAATAAGAGGCCCTGTGATGGGACGCCCGTAAGACAGAGTGTCTGGATGTATTTTGAGCCACTCTGTCCAAAATGCAGCCCTGTGAAAGCATAACAGAAGTTCTTTGGAATGCTCAAAGGGAGCCTCATCTCAGGAAGCTATAAACAGGACGAAGACTCAGTGCTCTACCCATATTTGTATGTGTTTATGAAGATCAGCAAGCGCTCATGGCCATATATAGGATTTTGAAAAAAAGCTTGGAGGTGTACAGAGCTGTCTAAGGTTGGGAAGCTGTTATTAATCTCCATGCAGACACAATTTGTTATGATTAATAAACTGGAAATAAAATAGTGTAGGAGTCTAAACCTGAGGGATTTTATTTGACAAGTTGTGTCAGATGTGGTTTACAAATAGCTGTATTATAGGTGAGGATAATGATATCAGCACTGATGCTGTATCTCTTTCCTCACCTCGGAGCGGAGAACATAAGCAAGACAATCTGCCCTCCGTGCCCGCTCCACCTCCTCCTCTGCCGCTTTAATGCACTTTATTACTATTAGTCACATATTCTCTTTTCACTCATTTTTTTTCTGTACTCATGTGTATGTTCTTTTTGCCTGAACAGAAACAAAAATGTCTCTGAAATGAAAAGCTGTGAGTTGTGCTGCTTTCCAAAAGGGAGCATGGGAACAAAGGTACTCTTTGATCCAACAGAGTGACTTTGCTCTCTGCACTAATTCTGGGTCTGGACCAGTCTGAGCCCCCCGGTGTTGTTCTTCCAGGCCTGACAAGCCAACTACACCCAGTTCCTGGCCTGTTGGCTCGCTGGGGGTCCCCATGGCAACGGCGACCTGGCTCTAGCTAGTTACACCAGAATATTACAGAAAGTTTTCCTGGGAGTGATTTAGAGTCATACTGTGACTGAACCCAGGGCTTTTTAATCACATATTCCAGCTATTGCTTGAGCTGGCTCACTAGTTGAATGAAGTCTCTAGCGGGAGATGGTGTGGATGAATCGAAATTATTAAATATGACTTATTCTCTGGCTTTATAGACTCACCAACATAATGAAAACACCAATCTTCAGCGTATAGCTCCAAGATAATTCAGATTCTGTGCACCATAATTTGTATGCTTTGTGTTGTGGTGTTCATTTTTGAATACATCATCATAAGACAAAGTAATCTAAGTCCATTCAAAAGTGAAAATGGAATTAAATTAATATTTTTTCTGACATTGTCTGAGCTGCTCTTGCATCCAGCATCTGAAAAAACTATTGATTTTTATTATGAAACACATGAACCTCATTACAGTCTCCGGGTCTTACAGCATGTAAGCTTCATTACATGGGAAAATTGGAAGGAAACCAAAAGGCTTTTAAAAGACATAACTAAAGACAAGGGTGTCACCTGTAAAGGTGAAGCAGAACAGAGGATTTGTAATTACAGAGTGATTATATGTGGAGCCAAGCCCTTAGGAGGTGAAGCGTACTGCTCTGCTGCCACTGATATCACTCATATCTACTTATCTCCTGCACCGCCAGCTAAGACTTGATCATTAGTGAATGTGTCTCTATCATGACTATCCTGATAGTGCTACTCTACTGCTGGTCCTTTGTTGGTATTCCCCTCAGGACAACTCCATTTTCTTGCCTTCTGCTGCCTCCAGTCTCTCTGCTAGAGCACGGAGATGCAGGAAACCCGAAGATATGAATATACGAAAAATGCCAGGGTGGGTTTTCAAATTGAATGTGGCTCTTTCACAAGGCATGCACTCAGTGTTGTTATTTCAGGGCAAAATTACACCAATAAAAGGAGATTCGGCTGATTGCTTGTCATAACAGCCTAGTTTCAGTTGCTGGCTGAACTGTTTTGACAAAGGGATGGTAGACTCCAAGTCGATGTTATTTTCCCTAACATCCCTGAATCTCTGTGAGAGCTGCTGGATCAGGAAGTGAAGTCCTTCAAAGCTCTTCTGCTCAACATATTTCAGCCTGACCGTGATGTGCCTCACCATCTGACATTTGAAGATAACCATGGAGTAAGTGGCTGGCCGGAGTGTGCTCCTTTCTTCTTTTTTTTTTTCAAACAGAGAGCACTCAGCCTCACTCATGATGGATGCCGAATGGCTCGTCATGTGCAAGGAAGGAGATAATAGAAGCCGAGAAGTCAGGCACTCAGTCCTGCTGATAACACGGTGCAGCCTGTCAGTCACACAGCATACTGGACAAGGCGTAGGTTGTTCTAGTTTGATTGCCTGCTTGATATCTGATTTTTGATTTGGTGTTCTACCAACATCTTTCTCTCACAGTTGACTGGCCAAGTAATAAAATGTTACCTAATATTGTTTTTTTCCACCTCTGTAATTGCATCAGCTCTCTTGTGTGAGGTGGCAGAGGTGGCTATTATAGAGTCAGGCCAGTGTGACATCCGTCATTCAGTAGTCACACTGCACATCACCCATGAACAGAAGTGACATCAAGGTTAGTCTGTAAGCCATCCGGTAAACTGACCCAGGCTGCACGCAAAAAATGTCAATAAAAGCAGAGACAGCTGTGCGGTGTTCGGAGACCCTACAATACCCCGCTGGGTTTTGGTCACTAAATATCCATTATTATCTCAGCATCTTCCCCTGCAGCCTTCACTGTGTCTGGAGCTCTGAGATCATTTAGCTTCCACTTCCTCAGGCAGTGCAGTTGAAGATGAGTTATTCATTATTTTTGCCTGACAAAAAAGATGGGAAACAGCTGAAAAGCATGTGGACTTGCTGGCTGTATATCTGTGCTGGAAATGTCCTCTAGGATACGAGCAGGATTTTATTATGTATCTTGGCAGATGCTTTCTGGTATGATCAACTTTTGGATCAAACTGCAAAGCAAGAGCTGAACCTCTTAATGAAAATGTGGCTGCTCTGCAGGAAAACTGGTACGTCTGTCCATTCTGCAACAGATTTCAGCCAGTATGACTGTTGAATTTAAGTGAAAAATGTCCAAAATGGAGCTCTTGATCTTACATGTTTTGGCCTGAAACAAAAACCTGATTTTACTGTGAATGCTTCAGGCTGTTGTCATGCACTGTTTGTACGTATACTTCCAAAAAACAGTGCACCACAATTTGTATATAACCCTCATAATAAGTAAGGCTGTGATCATGTGACCATTGTGTTGATGGTAGTAAAGAAAGAAGTAGTATAAAGACCAGACGTCCAAGGCTGGTTGGGTTGGTGAATGGGTCAAACAATAAGGACTTTCTCCCAGGAAACCCTGGGTTTGAAACCATGTAAACCCTAGTGAACTTCAAGTGATTATAAGGTGCATTGTCACAGTGATTCTTTCATAGACCTTACTTTTCTGAACCCAATCTGCATATCTTTACTTGCCAAGTCCTATTGATGGCCAAACATGTTTTCTTCTCCTAAACCTAACCTACATAAATGTTCTGCTATCAGTATCTGCTAACATGTCAAGGTACTGATTATACCATGACATGCTGTTAATCAGCAGTTTGAACAGCATACAGTATATTAGGCTGGACTTCCCCTCTAAGGCAGCCAGCTGTCACATAACTGTAAAGTACCAGTAAGACCAGTTCACGGCCCGTTTAGGATTGAAAATGTGTGGTTTAACGAGACAGGAAAAACAGAAGAGACAAACAGTCCGAAATAAAATGTCAAAGGTTTAAAAGAAAATCTGACAGCTTATTATTTCAAAGGACTGCACTCCCAGCGGTTTGGAGCTTTTATGTGCTGGGGTGAATCTCACACTCTCTGCTTCTTCTTCAGGTTTTCAACCCAAAGGAAAGCACAACCTGAAGCAAAATGGCACATATATGGTCAGTGGTCAATCCACAGATTTGTTCTCTATCCTCCAGAGACATTTACAGAGAAAGACTTGAGAGGAGCTGAGCACTTTTTCCTGAGCAGTTGTCGGCCAGCTACTGGCAACTGGCGCATGGAGATTTCCCCGGCGACACACATTCAGTTTGAAAAGGGGCATTTATACCACACATAAGTCCCTTTTCAAACTTCAAACAAAAAAGGCAGTGGTGTTTTACAAATACTTTCAGTGTAGTCACTATGAAATTATTTTCACTGCGGAGATGTGTGATAGAGGGATGGCTGCCCAAGACAAAAACCTGCATGGTTTGATAAGAGAACCAGATACATTAATAGGATGAAGAAACTGGATCGTGCTTATATACTTCTTTGGGCAAGTTGAATTTCTGATTTTCTTTATTTAAAAAAAAAAAAAAAAGACTCCCTTCTGAAATCTTGTCAGAAGCTCCCCTGGGTTTTCAAAAGCATCCTTTTTCTTGGAAGGAGACTGAACAAAACAACATTTCAAAGCAGACAGCTTGTAGTGTGGTATCATAGGGATTGAAAGGTGTGTTGTCGTAGAGCCTAAGTATTCAAACAGTCATCCTTCTGACTACTTATTGATGGGCTCTCAGCAGGGTGTTGCTGAGTCAGGAAGACATTTGCCCTCAGTCACGGCAATCTGTAATCATGATCAAAGCTCAGATCTGTCAGCTGGGAGCCCCGTAGTGTCCTTGCTGTTGTTTCTAGCGTGCTCCTCTAACCTTGGCAACCCCTGCAGGCAGTTACACAGGAGGTTTGTGCGAGTCGTGTGGACAGTGCAGGGTGGAGACACGCGTAGGTACCAGGCCTGGGCTTGTGACCGGGGCGTCTGCAGGACTTATTGGTCTGTGAGATATACATCCTCTCCTGAGCTACCGACAGATCACTATTTGGCACTTAGTGATTAGTGACTTTCTACTGCCTTTCTTTGTGCTCAGGATATGTTTCTCCTCCTGGAAATTTTGATATTCTTCACATATGGCATTTTTGGTCTTGTCTCTCTGACATGCAGCTATTGACCCTCTGATTTTGCCTCTGGTCATAAGGTATACTATGCAGTACTTTGTCACTCCTTCACAAACTGCTTGTACTTATGGTGCATTCCGTAAGTCCTGGGAAGTCAGAATCTCAAGTTCCCAGGCACAAATTTCAACTGGAACACACTGTTGAGGTCAGATTTCTGACTTGGAGAGTTGGGAGAACCTTGTCAACCTCAACCTCAAAAACCACAATGACATTAACTGTAGTAAAAGCTTTAGTTATATGTTGTTAATTAGCACTTCTGTCTTATTTGTGTCCCATTAAATCATTATCCGCAGTATCCGTGGGCATGTTGCTACATTGTTTGTATGTGCAAAATACAGCATAATGTATTGTCATCCTAACAGAGCAAACCCCACTGTGAATTAATGGTTTTCTGACTTGTACTGGAACACAGTCAAATCGGGTGTTACAAGGGAACACAGCAGTACATTGCAGGCTACTACTGAACGAATGTTACTTTTGTTTTAATGAAAAATTCAATACTGAAGCGAGCTAACCACTGGCACTAGGGATGCACGACAATATGGGCATGTCATCAGTATCAACAGATATTGGCTTTAAAATGAAATATCGGAATCGGCCAATGTGCAGATTTTTGCTGATATCACAAACCGATATTTTTTGATTGTCAAAGTGAACATTTACAAAACATCAACCCTAGGTTGAAGTATTTTTCTTATTTTGCACAATGAATGAATATCACATACCCTGAAAAGCATTGTACTTAATATCTCCATCTGCTGGTGGGCCAGCATGATAAGAGTATGCAAAAATATAATGTTAATTTCACTGCAGAAGAGACTTGATCACTGAAATTGGGTGGGGACAAAAGTGGTTATAACGATATCGGTTATAGATCAAATGAGTTTTTATATATCGACATGTGGATATCGGCAAAGAAATCCAATATCATGCATCCCTAACTGGCACTTAGCTGTCCAATGGAAAACAGGCCAACTTTGCATCGCTCTGCAGCCTCATCCTCTCCTTCAGTGCTCGCCAGCAAAAGTGAAAATGAAAGCCAACCCCACATTCACTCTTGTTTTGGAACAAGCTCTGTCTGCTTGGCATTTCGCCACCTTGAATTTGCATTGTTTTGGCGCCGTGTCCATGAATGTGGGATGATTAGGGACTGAAATCTGGTCACTATCTTTAATAAAGCCCCAGCTTTACCTGCATGCTGTAATTGGCTGGGGGCTGCACGCCCAAAAACATCCCACACACAGCAAAATAAGAAGAAAATACAGACAGAGGCCAGGGTCTCTGCAGATAAACACACCAACACCTCGGTCATAAGTGATGATTGAAAGGGAATACTTTTGTATGAGAATCATGTGTGCTTTTAAAAACCCACCAAATGATTGATCCTACACTGTGTGTCGGGCAATTAATGGAACCCCCCCTAGCGCTTCAGCTAAACATTTCATCCTCTAATATCCTCTATCTCACTGCTTCGTGGTAATTACTCTGTGTTAGACCTTGAGCTTGAGAAGTAACACCTAACCAAGGGCAGCGTGTCGCGTGCTGCAGGACTGTGATTCATTGGCATGTAGTCTATATGGCTGGCTATATATCTTCAAGAAGCATTAATAGGTGGGGGTGGTGAGGTGAACATGGGGGAAATGGGCTGCTGTCGCTTGAGTGGCCGCTAATGTGTTCTTCCCCAGTGATAATATGAAACAACTGGAAGGACGATCTGTTATTATTGTGTTCCTATGGCCTAAGCAATACCAATGAAAAGCAGTACATAGGTGCTTCATGATCAGTATTTATATGTATAGGGGTGCGACTCATTTTCTGTAGCTCAAGGTGATACCCTGAAATAATTTGTTTTGTCAAACCAACAGTCCGATATCAGAGGATATTTGATTTACCATGATATAAAACAGAGACAAGTGTGAAATCCTCATATCCAAAAAGCTGAAACCAGTGCATGTTTTGCATTTTTGCTTTATATTTTGTCAATCTTCTATTTATTGAATGAAAGATTATTTGACAAAGCTTCAGCAATAGATATTGTTCAGATTGTTTTTATTTAAATAAAAGATTATATACATCTCTAGCACTAGATCTCATGTTGGCTGCTCCACTTAAAAAGCAGAGAGAAGCACCCCAACTTCTCTCCCTCCACCATCCCATTGCTTTCTGCCGTGGCACGTCAACTGTGATCCAGACCTAATCTACCAGCCCAATAGTGAGGTCCCTGCAGGGAGCCAGGGGGCCCCAGGCCCAGCACCATTGCCTCATCTGTCTTCAAGACAGGCTACAGGCAGGGGCCAACCTAGTGCATGTCCTGTCGTGCTTGCATATGCAGAGCTGCGATGGGATGCTGAACCCTTAAGGCTTCATCTGGTCACCAGGTGGGCACCGGAGCAGTGGCCTGTCTCTTTCCACGCGCTCTGTCGGTGAGCGTGGAAATGAAAATCATGGAAGACGGCCCTTTTTTCCCTGCGGGGCGCCTCCAGCGTCCTCAGAGGCAACAAGCAGCCGTGACCATGCTTGCACTCGGAGGTGATGATGAGCAAATAGCCTAGGAAGTTAGTTTCACTAGCTGTGCTGTTTGTGCAATTTCCCATTTTCACTTTGAGCTCCATTTTGTTTTGGAAGCTGCATGGATAGCACACATAAATGTTTGCTGAAACAACATTGCATATTTTTGTTTTCTTGTTGTAAATTTCAGTCGTAGCTTCGTCACGTAGCCAGATTAGAGCAAACAATGAGTCTCTCAGTTCTGCAAACACATGCACATGGTGCAGAGGCAGCCAGAGACGCCCCCATCATTGTGTTTGTTCTTGATTACGCTAAGATTTAAGGGAGACAAAGAGCTGTTTGCAAGTCATTTGTGTGCTTTTTTTGCTTGTTTTGTCACATGTTGCATCCATCTGACTTTAGTCTGAAGGCTTCACAGTCTGTTTTATCAGCCCTGTGTGAATCTTTAGAAGACAGTATTTGCTTGGAGTTTACCCACGTTCAAATCAAGTTCATTTTTAATTTCAAACTGCATTTTTGTTGTCCTATTATCAACTAGAAAGAAAACTTTCAGCATCAGTTAATGCAGACAATTCATGAATAAAGCTGAATACAGTCTTTGTGGTGTTTTGCACACACTTCATATAGTTCAGCATTCAACATTAAAGCTCTGTCAGACAGACGGCCAGCCCTATGGTGAGTTATTTACTCTGGCAAGTACACTCAGAAAGTCTTGCATTTGTGGCAAAGTGAATGACATGTTGTCCCTGACAAAGCTGCTGGAGGCCGAACTCCTTGTTTATTCCTTTTGAGAGGAAGTCAAATAGAGCTTCAACAAACTTCAACTTAAAACTGCAGCGAGGGAGACAAACGACCTGTTTCAGCAGAGGCCAGATGCCGATTAATCATCAAATAAGAAATTTCCCAATTTTTAAAGTTTCTTATTTTTGGCAGAAAAATAACCCATGAAATGAGGCATTTCAGATAGCAGCTCATCTTTAACCGTTCCGTCCCTCATTTCACCCACTTCTCTCTGCACCAGCACACTGAGTAAAGAATACATTAGAGGGTAATGAAATAAGGGCATTTAAAGAAAGATCTGAATTGAGTGTCAGTCATGGGTAGACGATCACATTACCAGTTGTCCATTGCAATGACTTTCCTTCCCATTAAGAGGTATTATGATCTCCTCTAAAATGAAATTATAGAAGCAGTGGGCTCATGTCTGTGCTGCTGAAATGTTCAGGAATATACAGAGAGTTTTATTTTGCTATTCTTCTTGTTGTCAGTGCCTGTGTTTCTGTATTTGGAGGCTTCATTAGATCAAAAAACCGTCTTTTGGCAGCTCGGCTGTCCTGCCCTACATTTTCCGCTGACTGCATTTACATGAAATAAAAGAAATTGCCACCTACACTTGCTCCATTTGTAGGTACAAATCCTTGAAATCCCTGCGCATCTTTATATTGTGGTAAAGAGGAGATTCAGACTTGGAAGTGAGAGGGTAAAGATGGTTTTTAATCAGTGTCTTCCTCATCTGCGCCCCAAACCTCAGCTCTGTTACCTCCACTCTTTCACCCTCCCATTCAGAGGCTGCTGAAGGTTGATGGGAGCTGAGGCTGGGGGAGGGCTGTGGAAGGAAAGGGGCTCTGGAGGCCGCCTGTGGAATCTTTGCATACCACCAGAGAAAGTGGGAGGGATTTTTACACCTCCACAGGCTCCGGACCCCCCCTCTCCTCCCATTGCCTCTCAGCTAGTATCATAAACTGTGTAGCAGCAGCTGGTGTCAGGGAAAAAGACGGAGAGAGGAGCGACGCCCTGCTATCTCACTTACCATCTTCTTTAAATAAAGGCCAGTAAGCAGAGTGGGGGAGATTACACACAAGAGCGGAAGATGTGGCATCCATCCCTACAACAAATCACCAGATGGAGCAGATCTAAATCAAGTTTCCCCTGCTATAAATACAATGGAAAACAGGCAGACACAGGGAATAATAAGCAACAGCATATGCTGTGGTCAACCTCTGTGGGTAGAAAGGAGTGCTATTCCTCCGTGCTTCGCATTTCTCCTCTGAATTCATCCATGAAGGCGCTCAGTTTAGCACGCACCACAGCAGAGGAAGCCCTGGCAGCAGGACATGCCACTCAGACCAGTGGCCCTATGTTTTCTCTGCTGAGGGAAAAACAAGTTGAATCCAATGAAAATTAAGTTATGTGATAAAATGCTGCATTCACCTTTATGGCCCAGCAACCGCTTGATGTTACAAGGGACTGTAGTTCTGTAATTGATTGTTGAACAAGAGGCCAGTTGGATTAAAAGCAGCTATAGTGGTTTTTTCCCCCTTCTCTATCAGGTATCATAATCTCTGGATGGGTGGAGGAGGGTTTACTTTGTTGGTCCGCAAGGATCAATTAAGCCATCAGGAGGGAGAGACAGTAATAGGACATGTAATGGAAGGCCCCATTTCCTTGGGGAACTGTGTTAAATTCATCACCGCCTCGCGTTCACACATTTATCACTGGCACATTACAACTTGTAATCATTCACAGATGTCAGGGGTGGTGCTGACTCTCTGTCACTCCGTATGTGTTGACACCAGTATCAGTTTCTGCTAATGTATTTAATGTATGTCCCTGCAAAGTGCAGAGCTGTTTGGGGATCACATGTGGACAGATAAAATTAAGGAATCAATTCTGATAATTTAACATAGAATTGTATCTTTGTTTCATAGATGGAATCAAAGATAAAATCGGTCACTGTTCAGTTTTCTTACATGATGCCTGTGTAGAGGAAAGACAGAGTGGTAACACCTTCCCACTCAACACATTAAGTGTGATCGTGGGGTACCAATGCGTCATCTTCACATTATAACACATCCTCCACATGTCCGTCTGCCACCACAGTTTGGTAAATTGATTCACAGCTTTCTTTCTAGATTAGGTTTCACACTTCCACCGGTTGGTTTCATTCTAACACTGCTGGTGCCAAAAAACCTCACTATTTGTACAAATAAACAAAAGGGCAAAAACATTACCTAAGGTGCTTGATGTTTGTCTCCAAACCAATCACAATGCAGCCCAACTACCAAGCTGAGGAGCTGATGGGAGAGAACATGGTGTATTGCCAAGGTGAAGTGCAGCAACAGTTTCATTCCAGCATGTACTGACCAAAATACTACTGCACTGCACCTTGTAATTTCTGTATTTTGGAATAAAATGGTCTGCTCACACAGCCAACCCACAAATTTCACTCACTTTGGTCTGGCAAGAATTTCAGCCACACTGTACAGCAACTGACTGACAGTGCTCTCATCATTCACACATTATTATGGACCATTCTTACACCTGACTGCATGAATACACCACTCCCTTGGCTGTCACTAACTTTCCATCTGATTTCTAAATGAACTTCAGATAAACAACTACTACCAGCATTGCTAACATCTTTTTAAATTATCCAGCAAATGAATGAAATGAGCTGTGCAGCTATAGAATCACACTTCATTTTGTGTCCACAACATCCAGTGGAAGTAGTAATTCACCAGGTTTTGGAGTGTAGAGAGTTTTGACTCCTGTCATCATGTAAACCGCTCCCCATAGTTCAGTGATTGGTTTGCCAGCTGTCAGGCTCAGTCCCTTCTCAGAGGATGTTTTCTGAGTTCACAAGCTGGATGGTGGAGCAAGGACGAGGATTCCGGGGGCTATTAGCTTTCCAGAAGAACTTCCTCTACTACTCAACTACCTGAGAAACCAAGTAGTTTTAATGATCACCTTATGATGCACAGTTAAGTGCAATTTTTACCCCTACCCCTCATTTTAAATACCACCTTGCCCTTCTGAACAGAATTACAAGCACTAGGTGTTGAAATGTTCCCCCATGACATGGGAAAGCCTTTCAAGATCCTCATATGTCATTGGTAGTTGTCGATGCAGGCATTTACGTAAACAGACGTGTTGCTGGACATTGTGAATCTGCCACTCTCTTCTGTGGTGAGTCTCTTGCATGGGCTACAGGCATTCTTTTGCAGTTGTGAGGATGCTCACGATTTGTTCACAACTTTTCACGCTATCAACCTGTCAAACAAACCATCAAATAAAAATAACCACAGCTTCATTAACGGCTGCTTTGTAGGCTAACGTTAGCAGCTTGTGCTCCTACCTTGCCGGTCTGCACTGATGTGAGAGGAGTGGCAACAACTGCAGTAACTTTGCTGCTAGACTCCAGTTAAATTTCAGTTGTCAAATGAAATTTGAATGAGTAGGGGTATGGCACATGGGATTTCTTTTTCTATTTTTTTAATGTGGGACTGTCATGCACAAATCAGCAATAACAATTTTAGCCAGCTAGCTCGTTAACTACTGAGACATTGACATACTAATGAATTCTTTATGCTTGTTATAAAGAAAAGGACCATAATACATTGAAACGGCATCAAATAACAAAAATAATACGATGATTATCATAATTTTCAAATCTTTGTTAATCAAATAAATACATTTTTTGGATTTCTTTTGTTGCTTGTCCAGCCATCTCGCTGATGATTTCTCATAACATGTGACTCTGAAAAACCTCCGTTTAGTGACCCATTCAACACTTCACACTTCCCCTCTGTCCCACAAGAATAGGGGCATCCTAGACATCAATGTGCAAAACGTTGGATTAAGGACTAAGTGGTAAGGGCAAGGGGTGTGCTACGATTGTGCCTAAGTAAGACCTCCAGATTTCTTCCTCTGGCCCTGTTTCAGTAAAATCAGACATTAGGGAAGTAGTGGCACAATTTCAGGAGCCCATCAGCCTTCCATAAGATAATTTTTGATGCACTATGCACATTTTCTATAGCTTGTATCATTTTAGAAGGGCGAGGAGTCTGGATAGACTGGCTTATCTCAAAATTAGATGCACTGATTTTCAAACAGGCTCTTACCTGAAAACTTTCCTGAGGCAGCAGACGTGCACCACCTGTCATCCAGGGAGTCTGTATATGTTCAGGTCTGTTCTACTAATTGCTCTGTTGCCTTGCTGTGCTCCAGTTGTATATGAGTTGGTTCATATGAATTTTTTCTATATATACAAATAACCGTCTGTAAGTGGTTTATCGGATCCCTCAAAGAAAACACAGATAACGGAGATGTTGTGAGAGTCCTGCGGAGTGCTGCCTGCCTAGTTGGCCTTGCCATATGGTGTTGGTGAAGGAGCCAGCGCCTGGGGAGTATGCATCCGTATGGTGGCAGGAAATACACAGACACAGCAGTATGGCAAAACAAGGCAGCAGAGGAATGCGAGTCTCCTTGCTGCAATGCAAAAACAACATGAGTACATGCAGTATGACAGAGACAAGTGAATGAGAGAAGAAGAATGGAAAGGGTCAAAAATGACCTTCAAACTAAATTACAAGGTGCTCCGGATTCATTTGTTCTATGCATGGCCATAAAGACTAATGTCTTGTAATACATAACTCTGCATCTCCTCTTTGTCGCTTCCCGTCCCATTAAACATCGTAACAAAGGAGCTGCGATTAAATCTGTTTTCCTCTGAAACGCCACAAGCTTCTTATTGAATTCAGCCATTGCCACGATCTCATCAATGACAGGGCGAGTTGGGCCTTCTGCCGTTTGACATTTTAAAGGCGTTTCTTTTCTGCTCTGTGTTACACACTTGAAAAGAATGATAGTGGGGCATTGAGAGGATTGATGAGGGACTAAAAGCCTGAGCAGAAACCAGCCTGAGGAATCTGTTAGAGCCAGTGAATGGGTGGTTGAGTAGGTGGCTCTCTTGTGTTTTGTGTGACCTTTTCAGAAAGACTCTGAGAATTTCGGTGCCATCTGTGCCCTCCGGGTACCACTAATCCCATTGCTGCTACACTCAGCAGTAATGGCTACCTTAAACCTTTGCAACATGCCCCTGATCACAGTCACACATACACAGGAACACACTCCTTTCCTTGTTGCTGTTTCCACTGGGGTACATCTCATATATCTCCCTTTGCATTTTTACTTCCTCTTGCATTAGTGGCATTGTGTTCTAGTGTGATTTATAGTTAATGCTTAGCCTCTACATTTCTGTAGACATCAAAACAAAACAGTTTTAATGGCGGGATTTAATAGATATAATATTCTGCGTATTGCTTTGCTGTTTTGTAATGTTTGCTCTTCAAATCCATGAAGTAACGCACACATCCACAAAATTAATTATCATTGAAGCATCAGTCAGACATTTCAAAAAAATCAAATAATGTTTTTCTTTCCTTAGACTGAACTTGAATGCGCTACATGTATTTATTTTTGCTGTCTTATCAGTGTCTGTCCATCTCAGAATGCATTTTCAGCCAGTGCAGATTCCTTTTCCTTCTTCATTCTTTCATATTCTCTCCTAACCCCATCGGCTGAACTTTGAAGTACTCCCTCCTTCCTAAATGAAAGTGCGCTGCCTGGGTATGTTTATCGACTTACTCGTGCTGTCACGTTCATGCTTATGCGCCTGCCATGCCTGCGCTCTAAAAGAAAATCTTTTGAGACAGAATACTTTGGTCCCTGCTGAGAGGAAGCCCATTTTAGCTTTGGCTCCATGACAAAAACTTAACATGGTGCAAAAGCATTCCAATCCCGCACTGGACGAAGGATCCACAAATAAGTGAGGATTTATGAATTCATTCTCAGATGCGAACCGATACCTTGTGAACGCACACACACACACACAACTCACCACCGCCACCAAAGTCAGCATTATTCTTAATGTTGGTGATCTATCCTTGGCAGTCTCTGTCTCTGTCTCTGGCAACTTAATTTCCACTCTTGTCGTGACAATCCGGAGACCGCACTGTGTGTCAGAAAAGGTTTAGCAATTTGTTTTGTTTGACACTTGCTTCAGCGGGCTTGGTTTGCTGTCAAGTGTGTTGCCACTGCTGGAGGTTTTCTGCTTTTCTTTTTATGACAGTTCACCTCATTTTCCTCTGCTCTGCATTCCCCTGTGTGTAAACCCAACTCTTATGCCCTGACTCTGTTTTCCTCTTCTCCTGGTGAGTGAGATACAGTATCGTAAATGATCAAAGTCTTTCTTACTCATTGTGGTGGAGGAAAACAGAAAGAAGCTTGAGGATATGGCACAGATTTCTCTCTGGGATATACACCCTGGACTACCAGAGCTGCTTTCCCTGTTATTCTCCTTTGTTTTTTTTTGTTTTTTTTGTTTCTTTATGGTAATTAGTTTTATTGCGCACACCTTAAAGCTGGTGCAGGCAAAAGGCCTTTGCTCAGCCATCAAGAGACCACTTGAAGCAAAATTGCAGCAATATCAAACCCTGAGGCAATGTTTTTGCCTCTGTTTGATAATTCTCTCATAATTTAAAATCATTTTCCGATAAAGAAAGTGATGACTTAAAGAAGATCTGTATTTGAAGCTCCGAGTCAAATTGATATCAGCAGGGTAAAAGAAACACACTAGATTGACAGTCTGGCAGTGAGAGGAGAGTCAAGCCAAACTCTATTGGATTTGTGCACTGTGGCCGTATGCAATATTTTCTCCTTGCTTGTGATTTATTATTGTGAAGCTCTCATACAGGACAGCTTTTTTGGTGTTTTTCATTAAACTGGCTGAAATGTGTAAGTGCTTCCCTGAGGAATGATTCATCACTGGTTTGCTGGGACGCAACCAAAGCTTGCCTTCCTAACATATGAACCATTGGAGCAGCCGGTAGAATTTTCTACCTGGTGTCCCCCCTGGTCTCTGTTGTTCATTCATCTCAACATTGATTTTAGTAGTTGAAGAGGGGGTGGGGGTGGTGTGGGGTTGGGGGGTGAGGGTGGGGGGGGGGCAACTTTTGAGGGATGGATGGTCTGTGGGCTACAAAGTCTGATCTCATTTATATTTTTTATAGCTTACAAGGAGAAACACTGTATTATAACACAGCACAACAACACTCCCACCTGGGTGATGAATTGTGAGTGATTGCCTTTGGGGACAAATCAAGCCAAAAGTCAGACTCGCATTTACCTTTTTCTCAGGCACAGCGCAGATCTTTGCATGCTGGCAACAACTCAAGGTGTGCAAATAAAGATCTTAACACTGAGCCCCACAACCGCTGTTTGCCTGTGATCATCAGATCAGTAGCTGAGTAAGGACACGGTGACCTTCAGGTTTGGGGGATGGGGCATTTTCTTTTTCTGTAGGGACTTACCCAGTGGGCTGAACTCAACCTCTCCTCCATTAAGAGTTCCCATGTTCCCAGACACCAGTGATTGTGTCTTAATGAATTCAGTGAATACTAATCAGTCAGCCTAAGTCCAGGGGGTGGGGCAGGGTTTAACACACACAAGGTCCTGTATAAATATGCAGAGGAATTTTTTCCTTCGCCATCATCACAATCCCACTGTTGTAGGAAAACAGCAAAAATGAAATTGGGTTTGTTGCCTTTGAGATATCTTTTTTAGTGTGTTTTGACGCTTGTGTGGCCGTCCCGCTTCATCTCTCAGTTAATATGTGTTTGCCTCATTATGGAGTTATGACAATTCTGTTTTGATTCAGCTTGTGTCCTGGGGATACCCTGTGATTGTTCCATCCTCACTGACTTCAAATCGCTCCAATTCAGTGCGTGTATATTTCGCTGCAGAGACCCTGATCATATAAATCTTTCAGCACCACTGGCCAGAGGTTATATCCTCTAACATTAATCAAGACTCAACAGACTTCTAATCTTTTATCCGAGTCCTGTTAGCCCCACGGACAAACTCTTTATGGCTCAATCAATCAGACTGACTAGCTCTGAAATGTCCAGTGGTACATTCTCAGCGACCCATGTCAGGCTATTCAGTCACTGGGAGGCTACAGTAACAGCTACAGTAATCAACATTCAAGAAAAAACAAAAAAAAGATTCATCCCTGAAAAAAGGAGTTTGCACATGCAATGAACTATGATCTTGGACAATTCAGGCGTAATTTGCGAGCTGGAACAAGTCCCTCTCAGAGCCACATACACTCAGACTGACTCAATCAGGGGGCGTATTGTGAACGAGCCCTTTTGACAGTGAATGGGAGCCTTTGTGGGCACATGACATTACAGAGGCGGACTTTTCTGCCTCATCACTGAGAGCTATATAATGATGCACAGTTAATTTTGCTGTGAAGTTTCACAGTTTCATCCTCCAAAGCTGATCTCTGATTCATCATCAGTGCAGCAGACTCAAGTTTTATCTCTTATATTTAAGCTTCTGAAGATAGTTGTTCATGTTCATGAATACTGATGGAACTTTATAAAGCTCTATTTGCACGGAACTAATATAACCTGAGGTTGGAAAGTGATTTGTATAATTGAGGGAGATCGTCGACGATTTTAATCCCGATGCGAGTCTGCCACGATTGTAATTTAAGTGAAATTCCAGTGCGACTTACCTGCCACACATTGGTGGAGTCAGAGGTCCCTGAGTAATGCTTACTAATCCAATGCAAATTGAATTTGTTTTTTGGCTTTCAATGGAGTCTTTTCTTTTAAATGCAACATTTTGCTCTTTTAAAACAGGAGGCAGTAGTGGAAAATGAATAGAAATGCTGTGAATGCTTTTGGCGGGCAATTTGAAGCTTAGCTTTGCAGAGTGACAAACTACAAATGTTTCGTTTAACAGACTTGTATCTAACATTGTGAATTTCTTTTTGTGGCCCTAATGTTCTGAGGTAAGCAGCTAATTGATGAATTACTTGAGGTCTGAACATACTGTGCTATTAGTCCTGTGTGAATTGAGCGAAAGGCAATCAGACTGCAGGATGGAACCACTGGTGCTTAAATAGCATTGTTCCTTTCTTCTGTTTTTTTCCTCTTTGAATCATCTCAGTGAGAGGCAGTTTTGCAAGGACTCCGGGGAACTATTGATTTTCATTCGTCCCTGCTCCCATGCTATAATCTGTGGATTCATGCCATCCACTGACTCTTATGACATGAATGCCTGCAGCTCGATTGAAGCCATATGTTTGTGGGAGGCAGCAGCGTAATAGAGGTGTTAAGTCTGCATTGTCTGATGCATAGTAAAAAGAAACCAGAGCACCATCCTGTTTTAAAAGGTCTCCTTTTATAGGAAACACATCATGTTGTATGACTGCTCCATTGTTCATTCTGCATTACATCATGTTTTTTCCACATTTTCCAAAGTGGACACTGGAGTAAACAAAGGAAAGCCATGGATTTATGTCAAATAATTATGTGTGTGTTTTGTATTCTCTGTAATTACCCATATAAAGTGCTTCATTTTCAGCACACCTGGTAATACTCAGCCCTTTGTGTTTACATTTTTTCTGGGTTCATACGGATCCAGCTGGGTTTAGTTTTTCACGCTAATTTTTTTTTTTTTTTAGTTTGCTTCAGGGCTTAACTGACAAAAATACAAACTGTTGATGAAGATGAAGATTTTATGAACGTGCCTGTCAAAACAAGAACCAAGTCATCACATTTAGCCAGTTCTCTGACCAAGACATAAAAATAATCATCAGTTTGGGAAAACCCTCAGGCATTCATCAAATTTCATCATGTTTTACCACACCAGACATTTTAAATACCAAGGTGAAATAAACACGTGTCTCCGTCATGTATCATTTAATGGCAATCATCATTAGGAACAGTTTATTCTAGATGTTATTATATTACCTGTGTTCAAAGGACTCTCTAACAGTATTGTTAATAAGACAAGGCTTCAACAGAAGGCTGCCGTTTCATCACTAACATTTATCTCAACATAATAGCATCTGCTTTAGTTTACTTCAATACTTTTTACTGCCCTGTCAGAGATGCCATGGTGACATAAAATAAAAACAAGATAGTGGTAAATCTTCATATGAAATAGAATTGGTAGCCTTTTCTTGACATCTGTTTAGATTCAATCTGTTGAATCACCAGGGCAGAAATAGCTTTTCATCCTTGAGCGGACAGGATAAACCAGATATTATATGATTATGTAGGATCACAATACCAATTCAATATCATACAAAATGTCAAGAGCACAGTCCCGCACAACCTGATCTCTTCCTCTTCATTGTATTGCCCTGTTGTGTTGCTCACAGATTACTTCACACGTTACATAATGCGCTCTCATTTCAATTATTCTCTTCTTCCTCAAGGGCTCTCAAATGTCACGATAACAGCATGTGATGAAAGAGAAGCTACTTGAGCTTCATAATATAACCTTTATCTATCTATACAAGAGTAAGAAAAATAAATAAAAATGTAACTTCCGTGAGCTTCAACATTTTTAGAAACATTAGCATACATCACAGCTAATGAACTCCACTGTGCCAGAAAGAGTATGTGTTAATTAGTGAGTTTCAGAGGTGCTGGTATGCACATTTAGACAGAGTCAGGCCAGGTGTTTTTTTAGTCTTTGTGCTAAGGTAAGGTAACAGACTGCTGGTTGTATCTTCATTTTTACCATAAAGACATGAAACTCTTATTGATTTTCTCATCTAAAGCTCAGCAAGAAAAATCAAATAAGTATATTTCCCAAAATGTCACACTCTTCCTTTAAGAAAAGCATTAATGTTAAGAGGTTCATGTTGGATGAACTCTTCTAAAGCCCCTTTCCACTGGACAAAAAACCCACTAATTTCCACTCACATCTGGCTTTCTGTTTTTAATCAAAAAGATTACAACCAGCTTCGGGCAAAATGACTCTGCAGTAGTCATGGGTATTTATAGGCTCCAGCTCCGATCGGCAATGATGAAAATATGACACCCTATTTTTTGCCCCTTTGCCTCTACACTGCAATGATGGGCCACCATCAAATACCGTCCATCTCCATCCAAGCAGCACTCGAACATTGTAAAAATGTAGTTGACATCAAGTTTGAGAGATGAACTAGAAATAGAAAGATAAAAGAAGTAACTGCTGTTACATTTTCACCAGCTTCCATGCTGCTCTCTACTGTTCAGTGACATGTTTTTCCGGCCCTTCCATGACATCAAACGTACCACACCATTTAAAAAATTTTTTTTTTTTTAAAACAGAAAGGCAAGGCGTACACGTCTGCTACAGAACTGTGTGCACCACTTTAGTCTTCTGGCAATGCAAAAGCAGTCCATTGTCTATTTTTAGCATGTTTTCCTGCATTTAAAAAACTATATTCACACACTAATTTTAGTGGGGGAAAAAAGGGTATTGAGTGAAATAGTATTTTCTCATTGTAAAAACGTATTAAGCTCTAAAATCATTAAAATCATTCATGCAAAATCAATCATTTCCTGCTTTGTATTTCATATATGTGTTATAATGTATCACTTTATATTCTACCTTTATCACAACCTTTCTATGGCTCTAGAATGAGCCTTTTGCCCTACTGATTTTTGCTCTTACTGAGTGGTTTTCACATCACACCCACACAATGAAATGCTGGGAGCAAAAGTGACCTGTTGGTTTAAGGAATGTTTGATTTTTGGGAGGTTGGGAAGGCTGCTTAAACTCAGTCCCCACGGGTAATAAGCTAGCCTGGTATGTGTCCCAGAAGACAGTGTGAAAGCAGTGGGCCGGCACTTTAAACACATGCTATGGAGTACTTTGTACACTTGGCAGTGGGAGTCAGTTTTTCCTCGATCCCTGAAGCGTTGCATTGTCTTTTGAAAGGGGGTTCTTTGTGTTTGCAACATGGAGCTGTTCACATGATGAGCCCCAGTACTGTCAGAGAGGCATTTTGATGTCTGCCAGTGTCTGTGTGGAAGATACTTAAACATTCACTGCATATTTGGATGCTATTAACATGAATATTGAAGTGTGGATTGTGGTGCCTTTGATTCAACCCTTCCCAGAAGGCCTTGCTTTAGCATGTTTACTGCTCGTTGTAAAGGGTAATTAAAGCAGGAACGCATCACTGTAGGTATATGCTGACTTTTGGACACGTGGGCTGCTGTCATGCTTTTCTGTCAGTGGGAGGAGGGTGCTGCTCAACACATCAGACATGACCCAGTTAGAAGAGCTACACTTGTAGGACCCTATAAAGTGGATCCTACCTTGAGGAGGATTTCCATACCCTTTGGCTTTGTTGCTCCCCTCACACATTTTCTTCACTCGACTCACCTCTCTGATGGATGGAACAGCTATCGCTTTTTAAATTGAAATCCCAGACTAGCATGCTGATTTTTATTACAGTTTGTAGAAGGTGCTCATATTTCCTTTTAAGCAGGTTTTCCTACTTACTTTGATTTTTTTCAAATACTGAAATTGCAGCTAAGTGAGGCTGAAAAACTATTGCTCACAATCTACTGTAAGTTGGCTTTGACTCTTTGTCATGTGCAAAGTAAAGTAGCTTATTGTCACCACCCTGCCACCAAGCCTCAGAATGATGATAAGTCATTAAAATATTGCAAGATATTGCAGAAGCTAATCTTCCCTTTGACTTTGGTGAAAAAACCAAGGCAGCAAATTAACACCCGCAATATGGCACCAATCAGGTGATTTCTCATATACTACATGAATTCATTGTTTCCACAAGCTCCATACTTTAGATTCCTACACACACAAGTGACAGCATTTACAATAGAAAGATACAACTGTGTAACATTTTTGGAAAGGAAGAGAAGGAATTTCTCCTCAATGCTGCTGAATTCTTTCCCTTGTTTTTTTTGCCTGCCTCTTGTTTGACTTCTCCTCCAACTGAGAGGAGGGGGAAAATGTCCAATTTGCAATATGAGATCAGAGGAGACATGGTTGAGGTCGCAGAGAGGCGTGGGTTTGTAGCTGGAAAGAGTGAAATGCACAGAAAATATCTGCGCCCTCATGTGAGAAGCTTATTCTCCCCACGCATCCAGAAGTCATTGTCTTTTATTTTTTCTTAAGTTATTTGCAACATATTTATCATACCCCAGTTTCATCTCTTGTGCTCCTGAGCTGTAGACCTAAAGGTTTTTTTACTGTTTAATACATGCCCACTGCTTAATGAAGCAGAAGTTCATTTTGCACTTGTAATTGGGGTGTTTATTAATTACCGGTTGTAGCCTGAAACTGTGTGACAAATGAATGGTGTGATTAGATAAGACCAGCTCTTGACAGAATGCCTGTATCCAAAGCACTGAAACTGATCAATATAACACAACCTGCTCTTTCCGCCCAGGGCCAGTGATGGTGACTGATGGGTGGACATGGAGAGAAATGAAACTGCATTACAGAAGAGTGGCACAAGCAAACAAACCAGCACATTCTGTACATTGCTTTGGGCTTATTTTTGGCCTGTTTCTTAGGAATATGTCATCAAAACTGACACTGTAACATTTAAAGTAGTCTCACTTTTGACAGTTTTCCATTACTATAACCTTTCCACAACCTCAACTTTTAAGCACTTGTTCAGCTTTGACAATAGGCTCTTCTTTGCATTCCCATTGTGTTTCATAAACTGGGCTGGTGGCCAGCGCATTGCATCAAGTCATGTTTTTCAGTTTGCTCTGCTGCACACTTAACTTTTCCCTATACTGTTTTGCTATGAACATTCTCACCCTTTAGTACACCTTTTCAACATATCCTCATACAACAGTTTGTATGATATGTAACAAGTTAGTGCCCCATGAATGATGTCACATACCTAACATGAAGTAATACCCTGTTCCCACCAAAATTAGCGTGTGCCTGTAGGTTGTTCACTCGGGTAAACCTGCTAAATACTGCATTCCCACTGCCAGTGAACACACCGCTGCAGCACAAGTCTGCCTTACTGTCAGCTTTTTGTGTGTGTGTGTGTGTGTGTGTGTGTGTGTGTGTGTGTGTGTGTGTGTGTGTGTGTGTGTGTGTGTGTGTGTGTGTGTGTGTGTGTGTGTGTGTGTGTGTGTGTGCTTTTTGCATTCACATTTGCTTGACACAATAACATTCAGCACTACCTGAAAACACTTGGATTTAGCGTCACCCTCTCAGCTACTTACTTCCAGGAAGCTCTCTTCAAAGGATGCACAGAACAATTGCAATCAAAGCAGAATGGATGACTGACAGTTGCTACATTTCCATTTTGTTAAGTTCCTGTGGTGAAAAAAAGGCAATTACCAGATCTATAGAGAGATGCTTTGCAGAGCCAATTTACATTCTAAAATAGGGGAAAATGAACTCGGGTTGTTAGAAATTCTTAAATGAACCTGTGGCTCCGAAAAACTTCAAGACCTTGGTAAAATTACATGCGAAATCAAGACATGACTGATAACTTCATGAACCAAAATACTACTCATAGGTGCGCTGATGTCAGTTTAAATCACAACAGTTAATGTTCAGTTTGTTATTAATTAGTCCCAGAGGGAAAGTGATATACAGCAGATGAAACAAGACAAGCAAAGATGCAATAAAGAGCATGTGGATAACATATTAAAACAAAGGTGCAGGGTTACATGAAAATATCTCCATGCAGACTTCACATGAACACGACCTCACAATGAGTCTTGTTAAATCCTTTGGTGGCCGCTGGGATGATGGACTTTTTGTAACTGTTTGACCTTTTCTTGGGTCTGCGGTGGCAGATACTACAGGGAGAAGAGGGAGAAATTTGTCATGGAGAGGATGGTCACACTCTGAATGAAGACTCGCAGCCCAGTGTACAGCTTGTTTGTCACAGAGCTCTGTTCTGACTGGCCTGGTCAGTAATACAGTTTCCTGTGTTTGATATTCAAGTTGTAAAGCCAAAAAAACATGAAGAAACATAAAACTGACTGAACAGAAGGACGCACCTTGGAAGATTGTCTATGTAAACACCCATCACACAGTGGGAAATATATCTCAAAGCAATGGGAGGAAGTATTGTTCAACCAGAAAATCATCTTTTCCATGAACACGCCTCTTGTCCAACTGGATGATTGAGGTATAATGTGTATGAAGTGCTGCTAAAATTAATGAAAACAATTGGCTAAATAATGCTTAAATGCAAGCCACTGGCAGCAGCAAGTATTTATATGCATCGCTTTGCACATCACATATCACACGCACTTCACATACTCTCTTAAAATCCCTCCTTTCTCTGCACCCCCCTCATCCTCCATCTCTCACAGCTCTGCGTTTCAACTGAATCTCCAGATCCCCGGCTCGCTCACATGAAAACACCAGCTTCACCGGCAAAAATGCTCACACAGGAGTAAGCCCTTCTGAAAACGGCTGCGTTGATCCAACTTGAATGACGGAGAGAATCGAAACATCATAAGAAAAGCAGGAATGCAAGCTGTACATGCTGATGTGTGCCTTGTGTTTCAAGTGAAGGAAAAAAAAGCATGCCTCAACATGTGGGATAGTGCTGTTGACAGATCAGTCACATGGGCGTTTTAGGCTGAGGTGACAACGTGTGAACTTTTCACTGTCTCCGTTTTATGCTCAAAATAGCCTCGACTGAAACATCTTTACAGTATCATGTTAATTACACTACAGATGCATTGATTAATTGCATGCAAGGAAGCATAAACCATGTGACAATTAATACATTTTAACAGCTGTCTCTTGGGTTAAGGCAACATTGCATGGTGCAAGTGCATTTAGGGCGTGTCGAACTCAACTTTGCTAGTTAAATGTCATATAATCTGGGCGCATAGTAAGGCGCAGGGGGCAAAGGAGTTGTATTTACTCCCTCAATTAATCATAGATGTGTTTTGTGCATAACATTAATTCAACCAATCAAAGTGTCATCTCCCTTTCTCACTTCTATTTTCATGGCGGATTCAGCAAATCTCTCTGCTGAAAGTAATGCAGAAAGAGAAGTAATGTCACTACAGCAAATTTTGTGGGACATTTAAGTAGCAAAACTAAAATCTCTTGTTATAAACTTGACAAGGAAAACAGAACTTCACGTTTAGCCTCTGAAATAATCAAAGTCGTGTCGTTGCTCCACATGTGTAAATGTCAGTGTATCAGCATCTGTCTTAATGGAGAGTCAGACAACAGCTCTGCTCTGATGTGTGCTGTAGTTAATATTTCCTCAGCTTCCTTAATGATGTATTATTCCACCCACCCCTAGCCTGTTCACACTCCCTGTGTGTGTGTTTCTTACAAGCAGAGTGTATGCGTATATGGAATCTGCTTTTTAAGGCATATTTTGATCTGAATAATTCAGCCTTTGAATAGCAGAAAAATACAGTGCCATTCTGACTTTAGACCAGGTTTTTGTTACTTAATGGCGCAGTCACTTTCTGCCGTGTCCAGATAGCAATACGGTGACAATGTGCCCGGCCATACCTCATTTTTTGACCCACCCACCCATGGTCACACAGATGGGTGCAAGTACCTTTCTACTTACCCAACATGGGTTCTGACTGTGAAACTGTGACTGCATCAGTCTAAAATGACCATTGTGCTGCACTGTGTTCCACTTTCCGTCTGTTGGAAGGTTTCGGTCCTAAAGTCTTTGTAGGGAATTTGTAATTCTTAAGATTTCCAAACTGGTAGATTTGGTGACACTCGTGGTAACTATGGTATCAAAAACCAGAATCAGAAGAGTTTATTGCCATGTAGGTGAGGGTTGTCACTCTCAAGGAATCTGCCATGAAAAATAATGTTTTAATACTAACAAAGAAACTCCTTGAGCAGTTACTTTGTCAGAAATACCACAGAAGGGGGCGCCCAGCAGCTCAATTGGTGGAGTGGGCACCCCATGTTTCGAGGCTGCTACCTCACTGCAGCAGCTGCGGCGGGTTAGATTTCAACCTCGGATCTTTGTTGCATGTCATTCCTTCTTTCTCACAATTCCATGTTCAAGTTGTCATATTTGATAATAGCAAAAAGCAAAAGCAAATCTTAAAATAAAAAAAGAGAGAAATTCCACAGAAGAATACTGGTATGTTTGTTTACAGCACTGCAAAATAGAAGTCAATCTAAAACTATTATAACTGAACAATTACAGGAGGGCATAGTAAAGTTGGTTACCTTGCTGAGAAGTTGGAGGTGCCTAGCCTGCAACTTACTAGCTCCTCTTCCTTGTTTCATTACTTCCAAGCAATTGTTGGCCAGAAATGACCTTTTTTTCTTTATTTTATTTTTAAGAATGATCACTGGCAACAACATCAGTGATAAAATCTTTGTGCTTTAACGTGAAGCAGCAGCAGTAGGAAATGTTGGATTTGCTGGCTGTAGGAGAGTGAGCAGTAAGCAATGATATCAATGGGACAGAATTGAAAACAGTAACGCTAGATTACATGCTGCATTGCTGAATCCCTCATACATAAGCAATTTGTATCCAGCGTGCATGGCAGACTCAGCCACTAACAATGAAAATTACTATATAGAGAGACAATTACTGAATGTAAATTTGTAGAACAGCTACTGCTGAAAAATGCATTTGATTCCATGAAAATCTTGAGGATTATAACTTAAACTACTTATTTAGTGTTGAACCTTTTCCTCATGCTGTTGTCGTGAGATAGCTGCTCTTTTTGCAACTGGTGAGGCATTTCATTAGACTTTTCTATGTCATTAATCCTACCCGCCTAGCTTTTTGCTGTCTTTTGCTCATGATATTGACACATTTCTATAAAACTGCCTAAACACATGAGCAGCATTGGAAATAACTGGAATTATTATTTTCAACAGAAAAAGACCACAGGATGAGAAAAGGTGGATATTATTTTGGCCCAGCGCTGCCTTCCCAGGTGCAGTTGCTTTTACATTTTCCTCCCTCTTTTGGACGATCCTCCGAGCCCAAAAGGGAATGTCTTACATTAAGCCGGCCCATTCAGGCACGTCCCCACTCCAATTCCCTGGCCACCAAAATTCTCTCCAGCTTAGCGGCAGCCTTTTCTCCCTGTCCTCTTTGGCCTTTTGAATGATAACCTTGAATGGTATTGTCTCGTAGCATGAAGGAGAGTAAAGAAATTCCTTGCTTCTTGACAGAGAGCAGGAAAGCTTGACAAAAGGCATCAGCACTCCCTAAATCAGAGAATGTTGGGGGGGGGGGCAGTTTTCATTCAGGTAAAAAGCATTGACAGAAAAAGGATGGGTAACAATAGACCAGCGCCGATGGAACAAAGCACTTCTATGTGAGCTTTTTAAAGCGATTTCAAAAGTGAGCTCAACAACGATGATGAAATCTGAGGCAACGATATGCAGAAGAAAGTTCACTGTATTAGAGCAGATTTTATGGATTGAACACTGATATGTAGGACTGATTGCATTTGGTGAAGTCCATTTATCTGAACTATTTCCCAGTTCATAGAATAGCCTTTCAGAGAAGCCATTAGGGCCAGAGATAGTCACTGTGATAACAACCTCATGGAGATCAATTGAAACTCAATCTGTGAATAAGTTGTCTGGCCTCTTAGATTCTGCACTCCTCGCTCTCTCTGACCCTTTCCTCTTCACCTCCTCCACTGGAGAAGTCTATCAGCATCAGCTGGCTGCCATAGCAACTGAAATAAGACTCCAAAAGGGTCTTACAAACAGTGGTTGTTGGCAAAAAGCAACAAAGTAAACAAACAAACCTCCCAGGCCTGTGTTGATAGAGCGGCACTTGAACCTTTCCCAATCTCCCAGAAAGCTGAGGGCATCTTTAAGTTCAACCTGAGGGCGCAGTTGGTGCTGCTAAAGGAAAACTAGTTGTGTGGTTCTTAATAACATCTGTAGAAAGAACAGAGTGTCAGTGGATGCAGGTGATGGCAGATTTCTCATATTTATCTTTTTTTGCTGTCTGTCTGTCTGTTCTACAGTGTCATGTAGTTGCTTTGTAGCTGCAGTATCAGCCTTGTGGTGACTTCCATTGCAATCCTCATGGCAGCGTAGTGCAGTTCTGCAATGATTTCATCATGAGACGGCCATCTGCTCACAGAAATATGAGCTGCTTGTTGAAGTTGATCATATCTCTGAGAGAAGAGAACCTCTCTGTGGTTTTAGGGAAGCAATGAAATTCACAAAAGATATTTGCTGGAGCCAATATGAATGTTTTAATTTTGGGTGTTATGCAGTTATTTGGGCATTAATCACTGTGCCAATTGGATATTTAGCCGCTAAACTGTTAAAATGTTGTCACCAATTCAGCACTACAACCTAATCAGTTAGAAAATACTCCAAATTCACTGAGAGTTTCTTTATTTTGTGGCACAATGAAAATGGATATTTAAAAAAGTCCGAATACATATATGTGTTTGCATGTAGTGAAATTATGTTTATTACATATTGGACACTTACTAATACTCTAAATAATTTTTTTTTCTCTGCCAGACATAACATTGGACAGGATCAAGTGTGTGAGTTCATAAATCTGTGTGTCTGCAGCTAATTGTGTATACAACAGGACCAATCAGCCTAATCTTTTTGTGCATATTAATGACAGTATGCTCAGGGACCTCTGATGGTTGCAAAGATACACACGTTTTGAAAAACCTCTTTTACTAATGTTTTTTTTTTATCATCATTGACTGCTGACTCCTCACTCCTCATAACCAGCCAGTGGATAGAGCAAGTGATCAACAAAATCACATAGCAGAGGGTATTTCCAGCAATCAGCTATGCTGAAAACAAGCCTTACCTAGTCCCTCCATATTTTGACCTTTGTTGTGGCTCAAATATTGTCATCCAATGAAAGATTTGGACTCATTTTAAAACCAGAGGATCTTCTGATTAATTCCATACCCGATATTTTAGGATTCACTAAAATTAGGCATACAAAATGAATAAATCCCTTGTTTTGTTATCGTCACCTCCATCTTGACTGTAATGGAGCTGGGAGGAACAACTGAGTGAAATACAGCTCTTTGTTAGGAAGGAGAGAGAAAGTTGGGAGGGGGTTTATTGGACATTGTGTCCAAGGTTTATCTCCATAAAGCCTGTCTTCTCTGGTTACACCTTGATAATGTAACCTGCATATTGTCTCACTTTCTTTCTACTAGTGTCATGCATACATGCTGGACACACAGCCTGCCCTTCATTCCCTGTGCACTTTTTTAATTTGTTTGTGTTTGAATTGAAGAGTTGAATTTCACAATTTTCTGTTTCAGTATTCTTCTGTTTTTGTTTTTCTATCACTATCTTCTGCTACAGCAAACCATTTTTTCCTGAGGAGATCATTAAGTTTTATCTTATCTTATGAAGTCTATCTTGTGGTTAAATGCATGTGATTGTAGCGTATCTGCAAGCTCAGTGGTTCTCCAGCTGGGAGACCAAGACACCAGATTTAGGTCAAGACGTTTTTGGGGAAAAACACATCCTCATATGCAGTCAGCAAGGTCAGGAGAATGCATTGCCTCAATTTAAGAGGTCACAAGCCGAAAAGGTTAAGAATCAGTACTGTAGCTGACAACTCCATGCTAAATGACACATATCCCCCACTGTCTGTTTGTGCAGATTGGGCCATATCTGTGTCAGTTTAGGAAACAAGAAAAACGGGAAGTATCAGTCTCCAACAGCACGCATGGAGAATCAGAGCCTGAGGTAGCTGCCTCTCACAAGTCCACACTTTTCTCCAGCAGTTGGTCTCATAACCATTATGTGAAAGAACATTTTCCATTCTTGGTAATCTGTCTCCCACATCCCAGTCACCAGCCTCCCTACCTCTGCTTCTCAATAACCCACATAGTGAGTGTGGCGGATTGGATTTGATGGAATTAACTATAATGGGGAAAAAATAAATTAATCAAATAAATTAAAAGCCAAACAAGAAATGTAGGATCCCATAAGATATGGAATTAAATTACACCTTGGCGACGTTTGATTTTTTTTTTTTTAATCTGTTCCCACAGTGATTTGTGTTTTGCCGTTTCTGTCTTTATAGTGTCATGGTAACATGTGAGTGCTCACATTGATTTCACCCAGTACGGTGTTGCAGGCTCAACAGAAAACACTGCCAGTTCACCCGGAAACCTTTGATTTTTTTGTGATTATTCAATGAAACTGAGCTTTTATCTTTTTTGTGGCAATGATTTCCCTTCTCTTCGTAGTCTTTTAGATTTTCAGCTCCATGTCAGCATAATCATCATCATCCTCTGACCCGATGTGGAAACTATGCACAGAAGTCTTTCTTTTCCCCGTCTTCTCTCTGAGGTGTTTGCTACAGAGCAGCAGCTCTTTATGGTTTTGGTTATTTCAACAAATGTTTTAATCAAAGAATGAATGAGAAATCCCATGAATCTTGACTTTTCAAATGGAAATATTATAGTTTGTGGGACAGAATAACAATATATTTGGGAAACAAAGCCAAATTCTGCTCTGCGTGTAATTTTTTTTCCTCCCCTCTGCTGCAAGGAAATTCAATTTGATTATATGCTGCTGTATCTCTCTGCATTACCCAACACTTGAAAGAGAATTTTTGATTTTGTTAAATATTAATGATGAATACATTATCATGCTCACAAGCTTTACATACTTTACTGTTACAAATTTTAATCAAAACACACTCGATAATATTATATAACTGAGAATTTTTTAAGGAATGTGTGTATGCTCACTTGCTCCTAAATGCATTTTTGTCCCTTGTAGAATAGTGGGTTTTTATGTTCATCCGTGGTCCATGGTGGCTGCTTGTACAGGGATTTACATCAAATGCTCGTGTGTTACTGCAGCTGTGCTGCTCAGCAATAGGTAGTCACTCTTGGTCTGAAGCAGAAACTCGTCTGAAGTTTTCTTAAGGGGCTGAAGAAGAAACGGCTGAGTTGTTGCGTATGACAATCCCTGGATCCCCTCTGATCCTGAGCTGTAATGACACAGACTTGGTCAGAGCCATTTTATATCCCTTCATTCTCATCAACATGCCAGAGTTTCACTGAATTGATTTTCTACCACAGGTGCCATAATCAGCCGGTCTGTTTTCTCCCATAAGCGGGCCGATGACATTCGCCGTCCTTTTGGCTGCAGCTGGGGAAAACACAGATGTCTTTTTCACTTTTCCTACTCCACCTCTGATGTTAGCCGGTTTGTCTAGCCCATCTGCATTAGCATGTGGATTAATTCCTGCTTGTTATCTGGGTCTAGATGTAATAAGGCAGTCCTGGATGGCAGGGGTAATGAGGTTGGAAGGCAGAGCTTTCTTGCCTTCTCTTCCTCTGCTGCCATCCTCACATCCCAAAACTGATAGCAGGGTAGACACATCGGTGGGGATTAAGCTAATGTGATGGCAGAGCCACCTACAGGGTAATTTCAAGAGACAGGCCTTGGCATCAAGGGAATAACTTGTCAAGACCTGGCTGTAGGCTAATATTGAGGATATTAATCCTTAATGTAAATGGCCTTGACTAGATTTTACTCTTGTCTCTGTGTGCAGCTTCAAGCGCAGTCATAAGTCTCTTTAATCACTGACATAAAGCAGTCCCTCAAGGGTCTTCCAGAATTTTACAGTAATTATTGCGTACCAAAAAATGCCTTGTTTTTTTTGCTGTTGCCTCTGTGAGAAATTGCCAAGCTATTTGCATACGTTCGTTGTTCATTTGCAGCCGTTTTATGAGCTGCTGACGGAGGAGTGCTTTGTTTTGTTGCTGTAAAAATGTGAAGTGTTAAAATCACAATCCGTGTCATTTTACAAAGGGATTTGAGGCTTGTTAGGTAAAACTGTTGGAACAGGTCAGAGCTGCCTCCCAATCAGTATCTGCTGGAAATGGTTGATAAGGTGAAAAAAAATCATAGAGGTGAGGTCACACACATCACTAGTTTGGAGAGCAGCAGCTCATGGACTACGTTTATGTGCACAAAATATTGTGTTTTTTACCATTAATCCAAAAAAGACAATATTCTTATTAAGCTGTTTACATGGCTAATGAAAATAATTATTCCACTAATCGCAGCAATGCATTCTCTGATTTATGTGTCCCAACATGTTGTTTATCATGTCAGAATATGGAAAATTGCAACAGTTGGATCCACTTGTTTTTGCTTCTTTGCATCATACATGATTTTGACAAAGTTTTCCACCAGTTGCGGACTTGTTTGACAGTAGAAACACAGCCTCCTTCTTTCATCCCTTAAACCGCCTTCTGGAAAAGGTTAGCATTGCGGCATAGCATATTTGTGTATATCCAAAATCTTGTTGATTTCCAAGTCTTTATGACTTTTAAAAGCAGTTGTATGTCTCCTTCCAATCAGAAATGTGGACTTTTTGTTCGGACATGCATCCCTACCACAGCCCAGCCCAAACTTCTGGCAAGTTGGTTTGTATTCAATGCACAGAACTTACCATAAACAGCCAAGAGGATGTGTGTGTTGCCAACCCCAATTGAGATGCATTTTCCAAATGTGCTGTGTAAATGTCCAAGGAATGCTCCTAAAACCTGAATAATACTGGCATATCTTAATTGGGAAATAGTATATTTGGAAAAGGCCTATATTATATGACACCTATCAATTTCAGAATATTGTCACATTTGGAGTAAGGGAATACAGTGTGCATGTAAACATAGTCGTCTTTTGGATCATTCAACATAAACCAAAGAATGAGCAAGAATCAGGGGTGAAATTACTTTTAATTCATTTCACCCTGCTGGATATTTGGATGCAAAAAAAGAAAAAATAACCAACACACTGATTTGCATTTTCTGCCTCATTAATGAAAAGATTCTTAAATTATGAAAACCTACAGAGGCAAGGTCTCCCAAAAATACCACAGCCCTTCCTCAAGGAGCATAGTGAACACCTTGATGGTGAGAGTTTGTCCTTGCTGCAGTTTTCACCTGACAAACAGCGTCTTGTCAGCCTGCAGTCATGTTTTGTGATGTTTTTTTGAACCCCCAGTGATCAGTCAAGCTACTGCGATTCCTTCATCGCTGACAGATTCTCTTTCTCTTGTTCTCAGGTCTGCTCATAGGATCTGGCTGTGCGCTCTATCCATTGGGATGGGACAGTGAGGAAGTACAACAGACCTGCAACAACAGCTCAGACCAGTTTCAGCTAGGTGAGATGTCCACCAGGCTGGATCTGCTTACACATGAACCAACACACACAGCACCTAAATTACACACTGATGATTCAACCATGACAGAGTCAATTTGTCTTGTATTTGCTGAATGTTCTGGTCTCAGAACAGATAAATCTATGAAAAAGTTTGAAACAGAGAACAGACTTTTATGTCTGGCCGTTGACATTCTGGCTTTTTTAGAAACCGAGCAGACGCTGCTCTCTGGTACTGTCATATACTGAATAGACATGATCCCCTGGTATTTAAAAAGTATGATAAAAAGTCAACAGAACTTCCAGCTGCCGTCGATTTCTGGAGTGTTTTATAGCTTTAAAGATGTGCAGAGAATAAGCAGAGGCCCAATTTGTGTTCTGTATTCAGCTGGCATTCTCAGGACTATCTCATAGACAATAATGTGCTACTGTATCAGAGATGAGGTAGGTGGAGGGGCTATTCATACTGCAGCTGCTCTTTTATGTGATGCTAATCAAATAGTGTTTGATTTTCTACTTAATGTACATGGAGAAATTCATTTGGTGTAATTGCAAAATATTAATTAAATGTCAGAGTGCATTTTTGATAAAACTGTTGAGCCCGTAACTTACGTAATCAGGTACACTTAGATTTGCTCTGTTTTTCAATTTACATCAGTGTCCACTATGCCAGAGTTTCTGCCCTTTTTTTCTTTTTTCAAAAATTGTTTTTTTTTCTACCCTCCTCCTCACACACTGAGAGATGTAGAGT
Organism: Plectropomus leopardus; assembly: GCF_026936395.1. Classification (NCBI taxonomy): domain Eukaryota; kingdom Metazoa; phylum Chordata; class Actinopteri; order Perciformes; family Serranidae; genus Plectropomus; species Plectropomus leopardus. Next base: position 29,280,864 of record NC_142181.1, read on the forward strand.
TTCTATGTGTTCATTGAACCGGATTAGTATATTGACTGCTGAGTGAAAAGGTGTACCAAAACAAAAAAGTTCAAAACAACTAATTAAAGGAATACTTTAACCCCCAAGCACCATTTGTATATCAATAACTCACCTTGTGTTACTTTGAATTTGTGAAGAAAACTTTGTTGCTTAACTACAGTGACCAAGGAATCCGAAAACTGAGAAAATTCTTGTTAAGTCACAGTGGGCCGTGTTTAACAACAGCAAAGCTATATCAAAACAATCGTTCACAAACTCTCACATGACTGGTGCAGTATAATTCAAGTCTCATATAACTGGTTGTTACTCAGTCTCTCCTGAATATAATGATGCTCTCTTCAAAGCCAGACTCCAATGAGAGAAAAACAGCAATCTTCCTGAACATGGGTGCTGCTGGTCTTTCGCTTCCTCAATCAGCTTGTGTTTTTTTGTTTTTATGTGACTTTTGGGAAACCAAAACCAACCCCATTAAATACCAAAGTCACATAACTAACTGATCAGGCAGTGGTAGATCAGCAGCTCCCGTGTTTTTGTCACTGGAGTCTGGCTTTGATAAGAGCATTGATAAATTTGGGAAGTGGGAACTGATCAAGACAGAAAGGGCTGACTGTTTGATAAGTACTAAGCATATGACTGGATAAATTGGACTTGGATTTTAGCCTACTGCATGAGTTGTGTGAGAGTTTGTAAATGGAAATTATGATACAATTTGTTTGTTGTTAAACGCGACCCCTTATGACTGCAATTCATCGAGAATTTTCTCTGTTTTTGGATTATTTGTTCAATGTGGAGGCATGCAAAAAGAGGTTTTCTTCATAAAGTCCCAAAGGCATCCCCTGTAGGATGTGAAATCCAACCATTGATTTTCATCATCAATCAATGTTATTCAAGGGCAAGATTTGACCTGACAGTGTCACCAGAGAACCACTAGACAACAAGTATTTGTATTGCATTTCATAACAATCTAGTCAACATTTGTACTTCACATGGATGGAGGAACAAGAGATACAAGTTAATGCAAGTTTAAAGCCAAATGTGTTAAGAATTTAACAAATGTTTGGGCAAAAGCCCAAATCTTTCAAAATACAGCAAACACTGTCTACTTAATACATTTTCAGTCATGTGAATTATAAGTTCATGCAAGCGCAGTTGCAGATGTAACTTTTCTATTACCATTTAATTTTAAACCATGTCCATTTAATAATTTAATTTAATTTAAATTATATTTCTGACTGTTTTAAATCCATAAAATAACAATTTAATTACTAAAATTTCAGACTATGTCATCAGAAGTACTTATATCAGAGAACAAATTCTTAAATTATACTATACACTATACACTATATACTATAAATTAATGTTTAAAACTACGTTTAGGTCAGTGTGCTGTTCAGTTGAAGACAACTGCACCATAGTTTTTTAGTTTTATCTCAGTCTTTGAAGTGTCATGACAAGACTGTGATGTCTCACACAAGTCATGCCACAACAAGGACTTTGAATCTCCTCTTCACAGACTTATTTATTAGTCAAGATGAGGGCAGTCACTATTTCAATAATTTCAAGATAACCCTGAATGTTGCTGCATGACACACTAAATGCATATATGTTCAATACAAAAAAAGAAAACGGTCAAACTTATGTCCGCATAATGTCTGCATGAAAAATTCAATTCATTGCTTTGCGCTGACATGTTTTTATAAATGGAATATTTTGACATCATGTTAATAGATAAACTACAGACACATTTGAAAAAGACAGGAAGCTAATTTTTATTTAGCATGAGTCCGACACCGAGAGAAATATGTAACAGAAAATGAGACTCTTAGAAATAAATGAATTGAATCAAGTTTCCACAGTGAGAAGATAGAATAGAATAGAATAGAATAGAATATTCCTTTATTGATCCCCCATTGGGGGAAATTCCAAATGTTGATGGCTGGTATGATTTGTTAATGAGGCCTCTCCTACTCCTCCCACCCGGGTGGTAATTAGATAACAACAATCAATCAGACATTCTCCTAAAATGTGATGTTTGTAACGAAAACTCTTGATGGTCATCACAACATTTTCCAATTTTAGAATCAGATTTAGGTCATATCCTTGTTTAATAATGCACATAATTTCCTTTGAGGATTACAGAAGATGCATCTTAAGGAGGCCTGTTATGTTTTAATTTGTGCTTGCTTTTGGCTTTTGGCTCAGTTTCAGCATTTTTTGCCACCGGTTTGCTCTCCAAAAGTCTGTGTTGTGAGTACATTTGGCACACACCACACTGTCTGTTTGCAAATGAAGTTAAACTATGTTCAGTGCATCTGTTCCAACAATGCCAACTCTTTTTCACAAGAGAAAGAGAAATGTTGTGGCTTCAACAAAAATGTTAAGCAGTTCGCAACATTTTCTGCTCTTCACACTGACACACTGATGTTGGATCTGAGGCAAGAACAGAGGAAGTATGTTCTAAAGCAGGACACACAGATAGATTTGGTACTTTAAATAAACTGCTTACTGATAACAGTTATGTTATCAGTAGGCTATAACAGTTATGTTATCAGTAGGCTAGGACCTTTTCAATCCAGATTCCATTCCATTCATGCTCGATGCACACTATACATATTCAGCTAAAAGATCCAATTCAACATGCCGTTATGGCCACAAACATGTTCCAAGCACTTCAAATTAAATTGATTCTTTAATACTGAATCAAGTAAGAAGTGTTTTTTGACCACTAATGGAAATCCAATACCTTTATCAACATTCATTAATCGATGTTCATTGGCGGATGAGAGTTGTTATCTCTTTTTGACGGACACTATGTGTACACAGGACAATAAAAGTAGAGTTGTAAAATTAATGACCACAGGAAAACATAACATATATTATAAAAACATACTTATAATAAATATATAACATGCATCATAGGGCTGCTTGATTATAGCAAAAATAATAATCATGATTATTATGGTCAATATTGAGATCACATTTATTAAACATGATGACTTATTGACTTTGGAAACATCACACATTCACTGAACTAAAAAACTTAAATAAAAAAAAAAACCCTGAAAAACAAATTAGGTAAGTAAACAAAATATATAAGATATAAATAAAGCATGGTGCAATTTCAATATTTTTCTTGATTTTTTTCCCTAATGGCCCAAATAAGTCACAAAATTTGTCACTAGTGGCTTTTATGACATAAAGGAAGAACGTTAATAAGCTGGCAACATTGTGCTCACCTTTGTAAAGACATGGAGTGTGCTGGATTTATAACAAAAGGAGTGCATAACTGAATAATAAATGTGTCACAATTATTGTATTATCCTGATTATCTTGATTTTGTAAACATTGGAAGCCAAAATTGTGATTTAAAGTAAAATTTGATAAATTGCTCAGCCCAGAAACAGCAAGAAGAATATAGATTAAAGCTTTGTTACAACTAAAATGTCTCTAATCCCATAAATATTAACTTTTCCAGTATATAACAAGAGACAATTTTAAATCCTCAAGCAGTTTATTTATCTCTATTGAATAAACAGTTTAAAACTTGAGCTCTTGTATCAGAAGTTTTTATCCTTTATTTTCAGAGTCGTGAGATTTATGAGGCATACTTTGAAAAGGCTCTATGAATATAGAGTAAACAGAGTGCAGGTCTCCTCTGACACTCAGATATTCTGGTTAAACCAAAATCGAAATCAGTTGTTCCCTAGCCAAAAGCTTATCTCTCCAAATGTGATTGAAATCCATTCATGGGTTTTTGGAAATATCCTGCTGACAGACAGACAGATAAAATAAAGGGTGAAAAGATATCATCCTGCAATCCTCTGCTCTCCTCTGCAGGTTCCTGCCAGATCGGCTGGGCGTATTACTGCACAGGGGCCGGGGCGGCTGCTGCCATGCTGCTGTGCACCTGGCTGTCATGTTTTGCGGGGAAGAAGCAAAAGCAGTACCCGTACTGAAAGGAGCATCAGAGAGACGGGAACAGGCAGAGACCTCGGGTGGTACGACAAAAGGGAGAGGACTCTGATTCTGTGGACTCACGCCGATACAGCACATCAGGCACCAAAGACACCAAGTCGTTGTGGTGCTCTGGACATCATGGGACACAACTCATCTGACAACTGCAGGGACTGTTTCATAATGCATCACACAAACACACACATGGCTTTGAAAACTGGCTCTTCTCTTAAAAAGCTGTTCTTTTAACGAAAAATGTACGGACCAATCCTGTTTGTAAAATTGTTACATTTCTTTAACGAAAAGAGTATTCTCTGTATTTTTTTGTCTTCCTCCTCTTCAGTCATTGATGTTTATGTGATAGTGTGCCCTGTGATGAAGAGAAAAGTAATATTGCTTCATTGTTACGTGAAGTGTTTCTGTCTCCTCTTCATGTCTCATCCTTGCCTTAAACACAAACTGAAATGCAATAATCCCTATAAAGCAATCCGACACTGGCTGCCTGCTTCCTCAACTCAGCCTTCTCAGATCCAACCCAAAAAAATCTAAGCATAGTTTATTTAACACATTCATAAGATATACGTTGTGTATGATAATGTATTTTATCATATTAGCACATGTTTTGTATTCACTATTCAAAGTATTCTTTGTCATTGTTTTCTTTTTGTAAATAAATGTTTATTGAAATTCTGGGTGTAAAGTGTTATTTCAATCACAGAATACACCCTGAGGTAAACTGAACTCTCACATTCCTAAAAAGCTTTTCCCATGACCTCTTAATCTTCGCTACATGTGGGAGTCCTTTCCCCCCCCCAAATCGATAAAGAGGATAAGGGTGGGCAGTGCTGTGAATTTAACTTTTCCCTTTTATTGATGAGCTAAATCCCATGACCTCTAGTTAAAACAGATTATTTGCGTCTTGATCAGGTTACTCAACTTCAAAGCGTGTGAGTTTTCCAGACGAAGCCTGTGATGCAGTCGTACCCTGGGACATAAAGTAGCCATGCTTCCATAAGCTTAATGTCAAGAGGTGTCTCCTAGTTCCCCAACCTGCCTTCACAGTGTGAATAACAACAATTCTAACCTTTTCCTAGCAATTACCACTGCTATATGTGTCATCAGAGGCGAGAGCTGTACTCAGCTTTTCAGTTACTATTTTTAGTCATTTGTTCCTCTCCGTTTTTCCTCCTTTGATTAACAAACAACACTTCAGGGATTCATCCAAGCTCAAGTGTACGAAGTCAGCTCATTTACAATCCAGCTGTTCTCCAAGTATTTGGCCCTCATTAGCATGCCCATTTTCTCACAATGCTCGGCATCCCCCAGATGATTGCAACACCCTCCTCCCCTCCGCCACCCCCTATTCTCCATCCTCACTTGAGAAATCTCTCTCTCAGTACTTGCTCTGTTTAATATGTTAGCATCGCTCCTCTGCATTCGGCTTTCTCTCTGATCTGCCGCGCTGATTGATATCACCAGTGATTGTTACAGAGTGTCAACCAGATGCCTCATCAGCAGAGGCTGACACATTGGGGTCAAGTTGGAGTGTTCCCTCCTTTATATCAGTTCTCGTACCTCAGACTGACAGGGTGCACGATGCTATCTGAGGGCTTGTAGCTCGTAGGCGGCTGATTGTCTTAAAACATGCAAAATGTGTGGTAACTGGGAAGTACAGCTGCTCTCATCGGCTGCTGAGTAAAAGCGATAATATAACTGCTGTAACTGATGTGAATTTAAGATGACCATAAGTGCTGTTCGCTGAGAGCACAATTCTGATACTGTGAGGACCACACACATGGATTTACTCCCCACCACTGTATTGGGATAAAGGCAGAAATCTCTGACGGATATGTCAAAACCTGGAAAAATAAAACCAAAACTATCTGCCAGGTTAAATACCAATAAAGAAAGAGAATGTGTTCTTTTCATAGACTATAAAATAAAAGACAGAGCTACCATGACGTCACCTTTTGTGGACTCCCATTTTAAATCTGTAAGTTCGGCATTATGGCTGTCATCATCTTGGTTTTTGACAGCCAGAAAGGGACGAGGGACAGAGTGAAAGACGAGAGAGATTGTCGTGGCGCCTCACAAAAGGCCAGTCACTGGAAGTGGTCACACTGTAAATATGAGTAACTTAAAGCCTTAAAAACATTTAAACAGGTGAGTAACAAAAAATGTGCCACCTCAATATTGTCATACATGTTTAGATAAGTTATAGAGACCAAACCCATTTTTTTGCACAAGACTGATAATGTGTTAATTTCTGTAGTAAAGTTAGGCATTTTAACATGGGGGACAATGGAGAGTGGAGCCAGTAGTTAGGGGCTGTTCAAGGAACTGCAGTTTTACTCCAGAAGTACCTTCTGCATTGGCTTACTTTTTCAGCCATGGTGGTTTTCACTAGGTTTTCTTATTAATTTAAGTGAACTAAAAAGCACCTTTTTGACCCTGTTAATAACTGATATTAACGTGTGCTGGGTGATCCAATCACAAGTGGACAGTGCTAAATGCATTGTCGACATTGACTACGTCACAAATTGGCTAGCTAGCCAATTTTTTGATGAGTGAGATGAGTGTTAACCTTGCAATCAGTTGTACTCGGATCTTGAAAACAAAAAAAGACCTCCCACATGGAAAAGTACAATAGAACAGTCATTCAAGGTAGAATTCCAAGTGGGAAACTTGGGCAAGATTCACTCAGCTGTAAACACACCCGTCAAAACAACATGGCGGCGTACATAATGAACTGAGCAAAATTACCTTTTCACAAGTTTTTATTTCATGTAGTGTTTGTGTTGTAAAATAGGCTGCAAAAACAATGCAGACAAGGTCTCCATCTGTATGCTGCACCAGTTTACATAATTTTGAGTTGTTTTGTGTTACAATTTTAATTAATTAATTTTTCAATTCACCAATGGCGCTGTGGTAAATGATGTGGGTCCTCTGGAGATGCATGTTAAGCACAGAGATTTAACATACAAAAGTTTGCAGCACGCCAGCACCCATGGCTTCCTGAGCAGACGCTGAGACATATTTAGATCAGAAGTCAGGAATACTCACAATTATGGACTTCTGACCTACAATGTATTGCAGGGTTAATACCAGGTATAAAAAGGCCCTTCAAACCCTGGGGCATTATATAAGGAAAACGTCACATCTTGGCTGAAAAACAAATGCAAATTCGCCAAAAGTAATATATAGTCAAAATTTAAGAAAATAAATCTATCTAAAAGTAATTAAGAATACCTTTTTTTCCATTCATGGCCACAAAATGTATGATTTTAGAAGACCAGCAGGATTCCTTGCTGGATTAGCTCTTCAAAGGTATTGCAGAATTAGATCAGCTACAGTCAGGCAAACTCACAAAAAAAGCTGGGTGAAAAAAGTAATCTACATAAAACTTATCTTTTTATTTCCTAAGTAATTTCTTCAACCTTGAAGGAATTTGCCATGAGAGGAAGAAAACATAAGGACAAATCAACAAAGACAATCACACCACTGAGTGAACGCTGCTAAAGTTGGAGGCAACACCATCATACCGTGTCAACTGATAACACCTAAATTGTGCAGCGTCTTTTTTTAATATAGTTGGAAGGGGAATTATTTAAAGAAGAATGCTCTGAATCACCTTTGGAGAGTTCAACCTTGGCAGCCAGTTAGATACTTTCACATCAATTAATTCTTTCTAATTAATTTTTTCCCCCACAGTACCCTAGCGAGATAATTACTGCCCCTAAGAGCAACTCTGCTTAAAAAAGGTTTTGTGCTACTATAACACCAATCTCCATAAAGATATTGCATAATTGATAGTGCTGCAAGATAGCAAGATTGTCAGATGTGACTGCAATCATAGAAGCAAAACAGTGGTTTGTCACTCTCGTCCCCCCTCAGCAGGTTATTTTGTTGTGTAATGTAAATGTGCTCACAGCAGAGTAAATAATTGTGAAGAGCTTCCTCACTAAAGTCTGTAGCACTAAAGACAGGTACACAGTTTATGTAAATTACAATGCAGGCAATCATGTGACCAAAAATGGAGTGGTTTAGGTCAAAATCTTTGAAGTCGCTCAATCTTATCGATTTTAAAATAAAACTCCACCCACATATTCTGTTTTTTGCTTACTGCTGTACTTTATAAGTCCCCAGTGAACTTAAAGGAACAGCCAATTAGCCACATACGTCAATTATTGTGTTTATATGTTCAGGGAAATAAAGAGAATTCATGATATCACACACCAGACAAACTGGATCAGCAGCGAGGATCAGAGGCTGTTACTCTGAGCTCACAGAGAGGGATATGCGGATTACAGCTCAAGGTTCGCTTGTTCACCTATAGGGACACAGAGAGGCTGCAGTTGGCATGGCTTCTAAATTAGCAGTTTTTTGGGTTTTTTTTAACAATATTTTTTTGGGGTTTTGAAACAAACTGAGACAACAAAAACATACATGACAGCATCTGAATGAGCACATTATAGACCATATTAAATGGAAAAAAACAGCAGCAACACCAACATCATTATATATATATATACATATTACAGCCCTGTATGCAACATCAAATGGACATTTCATAGGGTTTAGAAATGTCACCTACATCTGGGAATACAGCACTAAGGCAGGGCGACAGGAAACCCAGAAGGGAGCATTAGACGTAAACAGGGGTACCGGAGGGTCGCCAGTCCACATTGCAGCGCCCCCTATGTATTTAGTCTGCTGTGCAGTCTAGGAGATGGTAATTAGCAGTTTGTTTGAACTCAGAAAAGGTAATCCCCATATTGGGAGGATATATTTTAATAAGGCAAAATGTCAGTCTCCTCAATATTAATGTAGCCACTGTTTACCTTTTAAAGGCCTTGCATAAGGGTGTCTAATTCTGGCTGTTTTACTCCTCTGCTCCAGGTTAAAGAAGGCGGAGCTATGCTGGGTACAAAATGAGGCCACCGGACTGTTTCACAGAGGACATTTTAAATTGTCAAACTGGAAAAAATAAAGGTAATAATAACAATTATCATGGCTAATTTTCATTTAAGTGTCTGGGGTGAGGCCCTGACACACCAGGCCATCAGTCAACCGCCGGTCAATGTCGACCCGTCAGTGATCGTCTATTGTCCTAGTTTTTGTATCAACCACTGTCGGCCCTAGTCAGCCCTTGGCAGCCCTTGGCAGATACGGTTCATAATGGTTTGTGTTTGTCTGTGTTATTGTTTACAGACGCACAGTAAATTATTTTAACATCACGTTGTGTTGTTAACTTGCTAACAGCACTACATTCAACAGTCTTGAATCTATCATGTCAGTCTTTTGGGTTTCCCTTTTTGAATGACAAGCACTACTGATGCCTGCTGTTATGGAGAGTTATTTCCTTTCGTAAAGGTGAAGAACATATGCGGTAGTCAGCTGGCTGTAGTCTTTGCAACAGTTGTCTTTAGCCACTGGTTCTGTTAGTTTCATGTGTCTGGGCTATGAGCCATGACATTGAGACAGGGAGCCACCAGGATCCTGAAACCAAATGGGATGCAGCCATCATTCATTTTATTACTTACGCCTGTGCTTTTCCTACTGTGACATGTCAAACTGCCTTCTGTGGAAAGGTAAAATTTGTCCAACCCCTACATGCTTAACATAGCAGTGAAGAGAGTCCAAATCATGCTAGTTAAGTATAATTTGCACTGTATTAAGAAGCAGTCTCAGCCAAAGTAATTAAAAACACCTGTGTCTGTTTAACATAGATGTACACAGCCTTTAAAGTAGAACAAAGGACTCCTGCACACTGGTGCACTTGCAATAATAGAGAATTTATTGTGAACAAAATCGGCGTTTCGATCCAGAGATCTGCACCAGGTTATAAGATTAGTTCTTTCTATGATAACCCAGCTAGCGAGATTTGATTCTAAACACATTCTGAGAGTAGTTCAGTGCAACCAAAGCAGTTTTAAGTAATGTTTTCAGTGGCAAGTTTTCTTCTAGTTCCCAGAATGTTATTCTTTAAGTTAGGGTAACATGCTTTATAAGCATTAAAAAAATGTTAAGTTTGTTGTTGTTAACATATCACATTACATCACATTTTCATTGAGAAATAAAAGGTCTGTAATCTCGGGCCTCAATAACATGTCCTAAATGTTGCTTCGAAAATGCTTTTCCTTTGTTCTCATGTAACATTGTGGGAATGTTTAATAAAGAACATCCTATGATCTGTTACCTCTCAACATCACCAAAACATCCTCACAATGTTTCAATTACAACGTTACGTCTAGATAAAAGATAAACATCTTTAAAATGTTCTTTGAACATTAGATTAACATGTTTTTTTAAAAACATTTTTGCAACTTGTTGGTAACATTGTGGGAATGTTCCCTGCTAGCTGGGAATCAGCCTGTACTCTTCCTCTATGCACCAGGGATGTAAAAGTTTTCAATTTGAGAGCCTTTAAAGTAATATATGAGTATCAAAAACACAGACAAATTAGGGAACATTTGAGAATAAAGCACAAGGTTATGAGTCCTCTGCATGCTGTATACAGTATATCCTCACTAAATCTATTCTGTCATTATTTACCAACTTATTTCAAAAGGACAAAAAAATCACGCAGGATAGAAGACTATGTCCTTGTTGTCCTCTAGTTGTATAAGGGTTTTGAGAGAATGTATCACCTCTGGTCACACTCAATTAGATGTCTGAGTAGCTGTTTTCTATTTGCTTTCAAAAGCAAATTCAACCTACCTTTTCATACATCAGTAACAAAGTAAACCTATGGGCTATACGTCTGGACCACTTAATCAATAAAAGATGTGATTTATTATGAGAAAAAGGTAATAAACATCCAAATCCCACATGGCCTCTACGTCTTTACCGCTTCATTCCATTGTCTCCCTCAGATATTTCCTAGTAAGAGACAAGTGGCATGAAGGAAAATAGCAGGAGTGAAAAAGCTTTGGTATCCTCCAACAGATGTCTGCCCTATGTTCAGCTCGCATCAATGAAAAACTGTAGGATGCAGGCTGGCATTGCCTTTCAAGCTACTTCAGTTAAAGTTCAAATTCAGGTGGTAGCTTTATTTCCAAGCCTAGGTGAGACCTGGCTACAGCAACATTATACTTTCTAAAGACCAAAAGTAGTGCTTCACATATTTCATTAGAAGTGAACTCATACCTCTGGGCACAGTCTCAAAGAAAAAAAAACAAACATTGTGAGCTCCTCAAAGCTTGCAGGAATGACACAGTTTCCATTCAGGGCTGAATGGAGTCCCTGAATGGAGTTCTGTTGCACCTTTTAAAATAAGAAAGAAAAAGAAAAAGAAAAAAAAATTCTGCTTCACAGTCTTGTCTTTACTCAGTAAAGTACAATACATAAACCCCTATAGTGACTGAACTTAGCAGACAACAATGTGCAAATATTTCTAGACCCTATGGAAGACCTACTGTAGTGTGAGATATATGCAGAGAAGATGCAAGAGCAGCATTCCCCAGGCTCCTATCTAATAATTGTCAAAACACTGAGGTACTGTTCAGTGTAATCAACTCTGCTATCGGCCCTCTGTCGTACACAGTCCTCCCAGGAGAAACACGTTGATTCTTTTATCCTTCACCAAAGCCTTGTGAGCACCGAGTTTCAAATCTGCTGCTGTTTTAATGCTGTTTTAAACTTATTTTCCTGTCATGTTTTTAGAGAGGTGTTATCATATGAACTGCATCACCTGTGCCCAAAAAGTTGTCTCAGCTGAGTTCTTCCAGAACGTCTCTGATAAAGTTAATCCCAACATTTTATCAGTCATAAACAGCTCTCTGGCCACTAGTATTAGTCCACTTTAAAGCAAACAGTAGTTCAGCTCCTATTTAAGAACCCAGCCTTGATCCCTAAATCCTTAGTAACTACAGACTAAACTTTAAACTGCTGTTATTGTCAAGTCAGTTTAAGCCAACTGATATTGTTATTAAGAAATTCTATCTATTTAAATAAGATAACCCATCACAAAGTGAGTCAGCCGTCGTTGCACTGCAGATGATGATCACTCCACAACAAATTTGTATTTGTAATTGAAGGTTTTAAAGCTGCATTATGTTCTAGAATAACAATGAATCAAATGTGCAATGTTAAAACGATTGGTCATAATGAGAAACTCATAGAGAATTATTGACAAACTCTGCGAACAAGCAGTGATAAACCCACTTCACGCTACCTATCAGCACTAAATAACAAAGTTAACAAGCTGGTTAAAAAAAGTTCGGCCATTTAAAGAGCTTGCTATTTTTCTATGGAATAAATGGAGACCAAAACATCCCGTCAAAGATTCTCAGTGTTAAAATACCATATGTTCTGTGGTACTGGTTACATGCGTTTTTGAGGTAACTTACTGGCACTTTTTGTGACATTATCCTTTGCTATTTCTGCATTTCTGTGTGTTTTGGGACAACACAGGAATGTAGCACAGGTTGTGCTGTAATTATCCACATGTTCTGCACATGGTACGGTCCTGTGGTAAATGTATCAAAGTACCTCACAAGTCTTTGGAATAGTACCCCTGGAAAACATCACATGAATACAGAAAAAACTGCAGCAATTGTGTTACATGGGGTACTAGTATTTTATCACAAGGATTTTTTCAACTCTCTGAACACACTGTCATGAAAATGAATATCTTGTCTTTCTTTAGAATTTTGTTCATCTTGTGGTTACTTGGTTAGATAGATTACTTAACGGGCCTGTCGGGCACAGGCCCAGGGGTCCACAGTGACAGGAACCCCCACTGACCACAAAGAAACATAAAACAACTACAAAGAGACATTAAAAGTCTAGAAAGAGATACAAAATTACAACAAACAGATGCAAAGCAGCTGCAAAGAGACACAGCAGAGACTCATACTGACTATAAAAAAAGGGCACAACAACCACAAACAGACACAAATTGACTCCAAAGAGATGCAATAGTACTACAAAGGGGGCAAAACAAGCACAAACAGCCACAAAATGACCACAAAGAGACACAGAAGGACTGCAAAGAGACATAAAATGACCACAAAGAGACATAGAGCAACTGCAAAGAGACACAAAATGATCACAAAAGCAATAACAAAACAGACTGTGTATGCTCCTGTATAGGCAAAGTGCTGGGGCCTTCTGTGAGTCTGTGCTTGGGGGCCTGTTGTCTCATAATCCGCCCATGCTCATCATCGCTTAAATAATCAGAAGCTTTGCAACAAGGATTAAATGCTGTTTGACTAGAGCATTATTAGATAACTGATAATCATATTGTTAGGTCTTTTTGCACGTCCTGTAGGTCTAATATGTGCTTCTAAGCACTATGAAACTGCTGTAGAAGATGTACCCTGCTAACATCTAGCATAGTGATGTCATCCTAAATCTGGAAGGTTTCCTTTGTATAAGTAAACTGTAACTGTTGTCACACAACAAAACAGGCACCCTGATGCAGGTGCAAAGCCTGTGAAGGATAAACCGATTAACAGCACCGAAGACAGTGAACTGAAAAAGGAAGACAAGGTGACAGTATCCAAGATAATTATCTGGGGATCAACATATGCTCGCAGGTTAAGAATGGTGATAAACTCTCTGTTATGAGATGCGCAAATGGACCTTAGAGTTTAGATAAACTTAGATCATCTCACAAAGTGACTTTCACCATCCACAAAGCAGCATCACTGACACGGCACAACAGGTTATAGCTTTGGTTCAGTGATGTCCATCTTTAATAGACTGATAATCAAACTGAATTGCAATTTCGTTTCACTTCATTTATTCACTCTATTTGAACTGCTGAACAATTTTAAGATGCGAGCAGTGGTTTGAAACCAGGCTATATCTTTTAATGTGTCCTCTATGAGCTGGTTTATTATCCCAATTACATAAATCTGAACAAAAAATTTTACTATTTATAATTTTCTGTTTTCGTTAACTTACTTCTCACATTTGAACATTTAACATTGCTGTCTTTGTTTGCCTTACACAGTAAAATGTATCACCTGGGCAATGAGACATTATAACAGTGTAATGGAACAGTATTCCACATCCTACATATTTCTTTTTAAATATTTGACCACTAAATATTATATTGCCCTCTGGTTTTTAGTGGGCCTCTGACAGACTTTAGTATTTACCTTTTCAGGCTGTGGATTTCCAGCCGTCCCCATGAAGAACCATTTGATGGCCTTCAGTATAATGTATGCTTCTTTTAGAAATTAGATTGGCAAAACATCAAGATTTTTTTTTTACGTCAAAAAGATGTATTTCATTGATAACCTCAAACATAAAAATTTAACTGAAGCTTTAAAAGTCACAGATTTCATAATAACTTTCTCTGAAAACATTTTTACATGACAGAAAGTCATTTAATGCACGGTTTCTCTGCCCTCTTTACCCTTGACTCAGTATTTTGGTCCCAAACTTATCATGGCCCCAGAAGTCTGAGAGTTATCAAGTTGCCAGGTGAATTAGACATTCTTTTAATTCTCTTTCAAAAACATGAATGAAGAGCTAAATGTATTATACCGAACTGATGATATTTTTTAAACTGGCTTGATTCGGATAAATGTCAATAAGTCTGTATGTGAAGGAAGCCCACCCAGGATACACTAGAAGTTCTTAATGCCATTCGTTTTTAATTTTTATTGCCCCACAGCTGCTTCATGTCAGTCATCTGTCAGCACAAACTAGAAGAGTAGTGTCACAGCATCTGACAGATACCATATGTTAAGATGAGTCTGCATTTTAGTGCTCTCTCGGCACCACAAACAGCTACAGAAGTGTCTGTTCCTCTTAAAGGTATCACATCACAAAACAAATATTTTCAAATTAGTGGAAAAAGCTCTCTCTCTCTCGTTCTCTCTCTCTCTCTCTCTCTCTCTCACACACACACACACACACACACACACTTGCACAGCTTGATCCTTTGGTTTCCATCCTTAATAACCAGTAATTAATCATTTGAGAATTTCCATGTGAAAGGTCTTCACTTATGATCTGAGCTGAGAAAAATCAAACTAACAGCCTGAGAGTATTGCTCTTTAGCCAATTATACAAACATGGTCTTGTTACATTTCACAGAGGGTTTTTTAAAAGGTCAAGTGTGTAGGTTTGAGTATGCTATATTGGCAGAAATGGAATATATAAAAAGTATGTTTTCTTTAGTGTATAATCACCTGAAAATTTGAACTGTTGTGTTTTCATGACCGTAGGATGAGCTGTTTATATCTAAGCAGGAAGTGGATCACCGTGTTGCTCGACCATGTTTCTACAGTAGACCAGAACAGACAAAGCAAATACTGCCTTTGAATAGGACTATTAGATTTTTCACTTTTTTTGACTGGCTAGCATAGTTAGCAGCCCCTCCAGGAAGAGCATGTCAGAAAAACACACACAAAAAACATGTTAACTGCTTTATTCAGTGTTTAAATGCTTTTAATCAGTCTTGTTTGTTTTGGAGAGGAAGAGACCTCTGTGGATCATTCAACTCCTGATTAACACCTCCTGGGCATCTGGATCTTAAGTGATCAGAGAAAAAAGATGAACACATACAAGCAGGTGCTGGACTAGCGGCCCGTCTATGACATGCCAAACAGCATCAGAGAAACACTGATTTGCAATGTTTTATTCATTGTTTTAATCAGTAAAATCTCCTGGCCTGTTTGTTTTGGAGAAAAGGAGGCTTCTGCAGATAATTTTGCTTTCGTTAAAACGTCTTGAACAATGAGCATTGAGGGAATCCGGGAGAAGTTTCATCTGGTTGCAATCTGCAATTCTCACAGCAAGATGATACCAAATTTCCCTAAATCTGACACTATTCTTTTAGAAAACCTGATGTCATCATTTAAATACTAACAGGATCGTGTCCATGGAGTGGCCTGGGGTGGCACCAGCCACCCTGGAAATCTGATTGACCACCCTAGATGCCACCCCATTATGATTGCCTATTGGTCCAGTCAGTTTGAACTGTTTGACAAAGAAACCAATTTTTTGTTTATACATGCAATTCAGTCCTAAACCTGAGAGGCAGTAATGTGCCAGACTAATGTCAAGCCTGACTAATTTTACAAATAAATTGATACAACTATAAAAAAAAAAAAAAAAAAAAAAAGTTTGCTACACAGGCTTATTTATTGTAATTTTTGGCACTTTAATTTTGTTGGCACTTTACAGTTGTTATGGGTCGGCTATGGCTTAGAGGTTGGGTTGGTCTCTAATGAAAAGGTCAGTTGTCCGATTCCCGGCTCCCCCAGGTGACATACAGAAGGATCCTTGGGCAAGAAGCTTTGGCTACCAGTGTGTGAATTGTGAAGTGTGATTGTGACACATAGTGTGGAAGCACTTTATGTGGCCAAAAACCATTTATTGTATTCTTTACTCTTGGAGGAACAAGTTCTTTAAGTGTGGAAGCTTTATTTTGCATTTGTGTGGTCTCACTCTGTTGTGCTGTATGTGGAATGTAAGACACTGCAGTGTTAGTAATTAAAGTAGGTAGAAGTAGTAGAGACAAAAATGGTGAAATTAAAGCTACGCCGACCTGTGTGCCCGCAGCAGCATGCCACCCCTGCATAAGTCAGTACCCCACCCACCCAGGCTACCCCAGTAAAAAACATCTGGACATGCCACTGAATAAAAAGACACAAAACATGCTTTCACTCTCATTTTGATTCAGGAGTTTTTTGAGAACAGATTTTAATTATAGTTTGCTGGAATAAGTAGAATCAAGCTGTATGAAGGTCTTCCCGTAAACAAAGTGTGATGCAGTGTTTAGCTGGCAGGTTGGGGGTTCGAACCCACCATCTGGTCCTTCTGTGTGGAGTTTGCATGTTCTCCCCATGTTAGCATTGGTTTTCTCTGGGTCCTCCAGCCTCCACCCACAGTCCAGTGATAACCAGGTTAGTTTAAGTGGTGGGTCTAAATTGCCATGAGTGGTTGTCTGTTTTAACCCTGTGATTGGCAACCTGAGCAGGCCTATACCCTGACTCTGTCAGCTGGGACTGGCTCCAACCCCCACTGACCCTTTAGCAGTTATAGATAATGGATGGATCTTTCAACAGCTCTGAGAGAACCAAAAATTATCCGTCACATTTCCCCAAACAGCTTGTGCAGCAAAATCCAGGAGCTGTAGACAAACTGTTGCACGATGCCCAATATTTACCTCATTATTGCCGTTATTTTCCTCCTGTGGAAGATTATTGGCTGATGGGACCAGAGCACTGCTAGAGAGCAAAACACAGGAGGTAATGAGGCAAACATTACACATTTGGACCTGCTATGCAATCATTTGGCTATGAAGTGCTTAGTTTATGCTGCACAAGATGTTAAGGGGATGCTGCTGAACATTAAAGGACAATATTTCAAGTTTCACCTCCTTAGCCCACTAAACAAATGTATAGGCTACACTTACATTGTTCTTTACAAATGCATTGCATGAGATAAGAAATTCCAGGAGCAGGTTCTTGAAAGTTGATTAACAGTGAAAGTCAAGTGTACTTTATTTTTGGTAAATTTTACATTATAGAGTGTACAGGAGTTTTTCATAAAATGACTTACACACTTTACAGGAGAGCTGTTGTGTTAGATCAGAAATTAGTGTTTTGAATCTGCACTGCCACACACAGCATATGTTGAGGAAATTTAACAATTTCCCTTATGTTTGGACGATTTTCTTCCTTAAGAGCAAGATACAAAGCTTGTACTGTAGTATGCACCGTTTACCTGTGCTTTAAAAAACCTGACGCCCGAACAGGGACTTGAACCCTGGACCCTCAGATTAAAAGTCTGATGCTCTACCGACTGAGCTATCCGGGCTCCGTAAACAGTTTCAGTGTCATGCGAAAAAGTAGTTATTTGCTATTCGTGTTTCGTGTGTTCTTACAATTTGATTATTTGGACAGGTTAATCGAGGGGGAGGGCAAACACTGCAGAAAAAACAGCGACATTATAAACGGAGCCTGCAATGTAGACGATAACAGTACGTAACTGATGGAAAAACACGTGTGTATATATATATATAAAAACCTAAATGTTAAAAATGCACTATGCACGTGCTTGAAAAAACATTACTTTAACATGAAAGTAGTCGACTGCCAGTTTAAACTATTATCACATCACTATAGTCGTTATGGAAGCCCTTTGACTCCCAATCTGATTTAGAGATTATTATCTACCGCTATCTAGCGGCCACGCGGCGCAGTACAGGTGAGTCTCGCTCCGCACGTCATACAACAACACGGAAGTAACGGCATAACAAACCGCACGAGTTCAGGTAGATTCTTTTGGGTGTATTCGTCTTTTATTAAACCTTGTAAATGCATCAATGTGAGCACTGAAGACAGAAACAGGGAAATCTTCTCGCATCTCGGTCTGTTAAAGCGGGATTTTTAAATGTATTTGTAAAATCTTTGTGGTCTCTTTGTGTTTTGTAGATGAGCTCCATGGAGAGATACTTACTCCAGAAAGTCATCGGTGAAGGATCTTTTGGTCGAGCTTTGTTAGTCCGGTGCAAAAACAGTCTGGAGAAGTATGTGATCAAGGAAATCCAGCTGCCAAAGGTATGTACAAGAACATGTAGTGATGTAGTGTGCATGCTGTAGCTGTATCCTCACCTGTGTGGTGGGACAGGTAGGCTAACTGGACTTAAATGGGATAATTCCAATGCAGCAAGAAATCATATTTCATATATCACAAATCATATTTGTGATAAAATATGAATTAAACATATATAAATGTTGGATTTGCGCCACCCTGTAAACTACTACTGCTGCAGAATATTTGAATTCAGACTACTATGTTAAAGCCTGGGGTCCGATATGGAAATGTTATTTGCTCTGTGCTGATAACCTACCAGATTGTTGCCTACACACAGACGTGGAGGCTGTTTGTTTTGCATAATGGAGAATGCATCCATGCTTGTATTTGCATTTTTATAGAATCAGCCCAAATTGGAGAATTGCAGGAGAGAAGCCATCCTGCTGTCCAGAATGAAACATCCTAATATTGTAGCCTTCAGGGAGGCATTTGAAGGTATTCACAAACCTAACTCTCTAATTACAAGACATACAGTTATTGTTGTTTGGGTTGTGGAACAGGCAGTGTGATTGTGTTTGTTTAGCTGATGACCTCCTGTGTATCGTCATGGAGTACTGCAGCGGAGGTGACCTGCTCCAGAGGATCCGGCTACAGAAAACTACACAGTTCTGTGTTGATGATGTAGGCTTCGACTTCCTGCAATTATTCTTCACATTTTATGCAACAGCGTTGTTCCCCTATTTAAATGTTGTTTCAATGAAATCTTTTGTCTTAAGATCTTGAAGTGGTTCGCTCAAATGTGTGCTGCTGCTCACCATATCCACGATAAACGGGTTTTGCACAGAGATTTAAAGTCCAAGGTACAGCACTCTATAAACATGGTAGTTTATACTTACAA
The DNA here is from genome assembly GCF_026936395.1 of Plectropomus leopardus. Lineage (NCBI taxonomy): Eukaryota > Metazoa > Chordata > Actinopteri > Perciformes > Serranidae > Plectropomus > Plectropomus leopardus. The sequence goes on from NC_142181.1 coordinate 29,300,242, forward strand.
TGCATGTTAATAGATTTGGTTTTATGTCTACGAAAAGGTAGCATACATAGATACAGCAGACATTATGAAGTCACAAAGATTTTTCACTAGATTTTCTTTTGTGTTTGTTATCTGAGTCAGAACAAGAAGTCGATAATTTAGTTTATTGGCTGGATGCATGTTGATAAAATCTCATCATTGTGAGCGCTGTGGAGTGAAATGAACAATGATAAAATTGCTGATCGAGATAAAATCACAACATTATCTCCCACTTCTGCATAATATCACCATTTTGCCATGGCTGGCTGCTCTTATTTTTGCTTCATGTTAAGTCATCACTTCTCTTTCATTTCCTTGCCCAGAACATTTTCCTGACAGATAATGGGACAATCAAGCTCGGGGACTTTGGCTCAGCATGTATTCTGAACAGGTACAGGAAAAGGAAGGCGGCAATTTATAGTTTGTCTTTTTTAAAATCCATTCTCAATGCTTGATTTGCTGCTGTTACCTTTTATTTTTTTGTTATTGTGTTGCAGCTCAAAGGCATATGCTCGTACATATGTTGGGACTCCATATTATGTGGCTCCAGAAATCTGGGACAACAAGCCATACAACAATAAAAGGTATGTTACCACGATTGTTTGGCCTTTTCCTCTATTTTATATTGCATAAAATCAAATAAAATTAAATGAAAGCTCAAAGTGAAAATAGCATTTCAGTCTTCAGTGTTTGGTTGGCACAGCTATCATAAAGACAACCAGATTGCTTTCTGTTTATCTCAGAGCCCAGCAACTACCATTGTATTGGTAGTTGCACGGGTTATTTCACAATCTACCATTTCCACTACCAGGGATAGAAGCTGCAAAGAAGTTATCTTGTGACTTTTTGGTAACTGAGGATAGAGAATGCTTCGCTTCGATAGCTATCAGGGAAAACAAAAATGCTATCCTTCAGGACACACTTCCTTTGTGTCGCAAATCAAACCTTCATTTTCCTGTGATCGTACCCAGGGGCCAACAGAAATGCACAGTGAAAATGGCAATCTAAAAATTGGTCATAGCAACAGCAAGTTTTTATTGGGTGAGGCAAAGAATGTATACCTCTAAATATTGAAGAACATAAAATAGCATATATATATATATATATATATATATATATATATATATATATATATATATATATATATATATATATATATACAGAGAGTATGCAGTTTTGTATTTTTTTGCATTAAGGAAGACCATACACATCAATATATTTATTTTTATTCTGCTTATGGCTATAATCAGGGTTTCCACAGATCCTTAAAAAGTCTTAAATGACATTTCATTAATTAATCTAAAATTAAGGCCTTTATTAGTGTTAAAATGTCTTAAAGACTTTTTTCAGAAGTCATGAAAATGTTTGTGACATGAAAAGTCTATGAAACCTTTTTTCTTACGTTGCATTTTAAAATCTCAAAATGATTGGTAACATATATCTCCATATATTTCTAATATCTATTTATATATTTTTTAAAATAGTTTGGCAAATGCCTCTAACATTAAGATCAGTCAGGTCAGGGCAGGACATAATGTTATTTATGTGCAGAAAAAATACATTCATAATCCCCCTGGTGAGAAATTAGCCTTATAGAGGGACAAGAAACAGACCAGAGGTACCCAGGAACAGGATAAAAATCGTCAGAAAAAATATATATAACACATCTGTGTAGAGTGTGTTATCCTGTTAAATGTTGTTCAAAATCCACAGTGCATGATATTCCAGTATATGCAATGTGTCTATTTTGATTATTACTTCAAGGTGCAGCACATGCAGACAATGTACCACATAACACAAATGTATACAGCATACAAAAACACTGTATATGCTCTGTTTTCTTTACATCGTTATTTTGTAAACACTGCACCTTAAAAGTGTTTCAATTGTCTTAAATTAGTCAAAATTAGTCAAGCTCATTTCTCCTAACCTAATACTGTCTATTTTGCATTACACTTGCTCTTACTTGTTGGCAAAATTTACAGCTGTAGATTAACTTAACTTACTCTACTAACCATAATTCTACAAAAAAAAACACCTCTGCATGAGACTACATAAATGCTGCTTACCTTTATACTCAACCTGTTGACCAATGTTGGTTATTACCTTACAAAAGTAGGCCGTCATTGTCCAAACAGACAACAGACAGACCATCTAACTACAGAAGAATCACATGATCTCTCCTCAATTTCCACATTTGCTTAGAGTTTTCCTTCCAGGCTTTAATTTGCATCAGCAGAGCATGTGAACACAATAGTTTTCGTCATCCAGTCTTAGATGTTGGAGTGTCAATAAATGCAGCAACAATGAAGAGTTTTCAAAACGGTCTTTGTTCTCAGCTCAGCAGTGATTATGTAACTCATGCGTGGGTTAACCAGTCTTGTATCTTTGTGACGGTGCCAGTACATGACGAATGTCTGGGGTGGATGAATAACCATCTCTATGTTTATGTGTTCTGCAGTGATGTGTGGTCTCTGGGCTGCGTTCTCTATGAGCTCTGCACCCTGCAACACCCGGTACTTTCCCTCCCTCTTTCTGCTTGTTCCTTGGGTTTTACTATGGTCCTCTCTCCAGATACTGCCAGTAAATCATTGTTATAAAATACTTCTGCTGTCATCTTGCTGCACAGTGAGATGCTGCAAAGCATTGTTGTGCAATGAGGCCCAGTATCTTCAGCTGAGTTAGATTTTCTGCTGTGTATTTTCTATAGCTCAGATGTTGCGGTGTGGTTTGTTTTCCCAAAGATCCTCACACCTCTCTTTTATGTCCAGTTCCAGGCATCCAGCTGGAAAAGCCTGATTCTTAAGGTTTGTCGGGGTGCATATCCTCCTCCCCCCAGTCACCTGCCCTACGAGCTGCAGTATTTGATCAAGCAGATGTTTAAGACAAACCCAAAAGACAGGCCGTCCCTGCACAGCATCCTGACCTCTCACCGGGTTTCCAGACTTCTGCGTACACATCTGCCTTCCCAGGTACAGACACAGTCGCCACCTGTTCATTTTAGCTTTAGCGAGTGCAGTTGTGCTTCCTGCACAGTGACAGTTACTCCCATCACCCTGTTCATCCGTCAGTTCAACATAATGTCACAACAGGGTGTCAAAGTGAGAATTTAAACTCTTACACAATTTCCCCAGCTGTGCTGACCCTATGTGGAATCTGACCTTTGACAAGCTGCTGTTAGTTCAGATGGCCGCAGAGTTCATGTTATGTGTTTGATTTACTGCAGTGCTTTGAATATTTTACAGGCGCTGGAGACGCAGGAACTGGGAAGGCGTACGGGTCGATGGAATAGAGAAGAGGGAAGGAAGGTGGCTAATCTTCTGGGAGAGAAGAGTTTAATAAAAACGTCAACTTTTGAAGGTAGAGTCCAAGTTAAAGTTAAGAATCCCATCATGAAAAAAGGATATACTGAGAATTATGTGAAGACTGGTGGGAGCATACATGTGGTTGTCAATGAAAAAACAGCACTGCCATATATGTGTTAAACTAGATAAAACACAATTAAGGTCTGGGTCATCCGGACAGAATTCAGCTATACCTTAACCTAACTCAGCCACACACAAAACACAGGGAAAGTATCATCTGAGTTCTTTCTGTAATACTTTCGGATAAGTTATTTAACCCTTTGAAACCTCAGCACATTCGCTTGATTTCTTTCAAAACATGGGAAGATGTCAATGAGAATCAAAAAAGAAATGACCCAAGAATAAGCATGATATCTGTAAAAAAAAAAAAAAAAAGTACAAGAAAATTACCTGAAAATTAGTATAAAATAAAATAAAATAATGACCTTGGAAAGCTACTCAAAAATATAATAATGCTGTAACATGATTAAAAATATGTAATTATGATAATTAGCCATAAATATATATTTTCCCCCAACTTCCACAATCCACTAACTTGTTGAAATCTGTGGAACATTTTTTACTAAGCTGCTAGTTGGCATTTTCCCCATGTTTTCAATAGAAATCACACCAATTTGCTCAGGGCTCAAAGGTTTAAGTACTTGTGAAAGGCCTCTGAAAGCCACACAAGAAAAATGATGTTGCTCCAGGTTTCAAAAGGTTAATGAAAAGCAGAGAAAGGTAAAGGAAGGATGATTATCCCTCAAAGCAAAATTTAAAACGAGCAGTCCATTCCTGTTGCAGCTATTATCATGAGCCCCTCTTTGTTGCTCTGCTAGAATATCGCTTGAAGCAAGAGAAGTTCCTGAATCTTATTATTGTTTGCTTTTTTTCTCTCTCCTTGCTCTTTGGGATTTTGTTCATGCACTGTCTATGGAAAAAATGCCTTTCCTTCAGGATCCTCTTAAATACAACAAAAAATAACCCAAAGTAATCCTTTCTTTACCTCAGGTGTGGAGTTTCCTGAAGCCCACAGTGAAAGCAGAGAGGCAGGTCCTCGAAAGAAGTGGGCCGCCGAGCCATCAGACACTGTGCTGCAGGTGTTAGCCAGTGCTAGCCTCATCTCATCTGACAGCATGGCATCAACCAGCCAGAGCCTCACAGGATCTACACATGGAAGTATGAAAGCAATTGTCGTGTTTTCACTTCCTTGTTTGTACAAAATTCCGATTTTAGAGAATGATATGCATCATCAGAGTGTATCAGCTTCTCCGCTGTTTATCCAGGTGTGTTAGAGGAGCCAAAGGACAGCAGGCCAAGGAGACGATGGGACAGGGATCCTCCTGAAAGGCTTTTGAGTCTGTTGGAGAAAGCTCGACTGAACAGAGCCTTCAGCACCTTCATAATACACACTGGAGGTCTGTTGATATCTCAATACATGTTATTTTAAGTTCCATTGCCTTATCACACTCAAAACTTATGTGATTTTTTTTGTCGCTTCACTCTTGACAGGAGTGTGTCATATGTCAGTGTGGTGAGTGATATAAACAGTCCTCTGATTTCATTTTCAGGTGAGGACCCTCTGATGGGACCCCTCTCCCAGCCACAGGGTGACGACACTGACGGTCCTGAGCCTGAAGTGACCGTAGATGAGGAGCGTCTGCAGCCTCGCTCTGATGATGAGGACACGTAAGTAACCCCAACTTATCTATTCTACATCAGCAGAACAAAAAAGGAAATATCTTGTAGGCCTCTGGTTTGATTTCGACATTGTCGTGAGTGACATCCATAATGGAGTAATTTTTGCATGGAATAGCATCTAATGCACAAATCTTGTAAAGACGCTAATGACTAATGTGTTGGTCATGGTAAAATATGTATGGGGAGAAAAAATATTTTATATTTTATCAAATAACTGCTTTGTAACCAACTTTTTCAAATTCTAACACACTACATGTAAGAGCCACAACGTGTGAATATAAGTCATATATAAGCTAAAATTCATTCATTTTCAGACATTGTATAAAATATAGTTTATATATAAAAATGTACAAAGACAAAAATGCATGCATGTTAAATTTTAATATGATGCTCCCTTAATGTTGTTAACTGATGTAATGTGCAGTGCAGTTCAGTAGAAAGCCACATGAGGCACAGGAGCACATAGTTATTCTGCTGTGTTACTGAGTGTAATTTAAACTTTTTTCAGCACAGGTTTTAAACTGGATTTACATCTCCTGTCATTTGCGTCAGACTGTTACTAAAGTTACTGTGCCTGCATCTTATGAGTGGCTTATTTTGACACCCAGAAGGAATGCTGCTGCACTAAATGCAAAGCAAATTATAAAAAAAACCCCAAAAAAACAGATATCAAAGCACCTGGAAAAAAAAAATATTGTTAACATTAAAATTACATAGGATAAAACGTATAAAGAGAGGGTTGCATGAATCTGTGTTAGATATCTGTTGAATTTGTAATGCAACCTCTTATGTAAAAAATACATATAATAATATAGAAAAAAATAGAAATAGTATAGAAAATAAAAATAGAAAAAAAGTTCAAATATACTGCTTCTCCTCTCTTCACAGAGACTTTGAGGAAGAACTTCCATGTGACTGGATGAGTGAAGTTGAGAAAATGTTTTCGGACCACTAAAGCCTCATTTCCTCTGAGTCTAAACTATTGCAGAGCTGTCGTTGATGTTTACGTTCACTAAAGACAAACACGTTTTGCCAAAATATTTTCACTTCAAGTGAACAAAATGAGGTCTTGAACTTTTAAATAAGGACCAATTTTTATAGCAGGTTCTGTTTAAGTTTACAAAAACTAAGATGAGCTCAGACAGCAGCATAGAGACAGTATGTTTTCTATACTGTATGTTTTAAGCCTTGCATAGATTCTTGTGATTTTGATCACATTCCTTCAACAAAACACTTATGTTTGAACTGAGTATTCTTCAACTTGTTGTCATAGAAGCTTTTTTTTTTACATAAAGACGTTTGTGTCTGCGCTCTGTCTCTCATTTGATTTGAACATCTGCTGTGTACGATTCAGTGATAACATTCCCAGTAGGTTGAGGCCGTCTGGAAGCTCCTGTTTAGCTTGTCGGGGAAGCAGGAAATATTAGATTCAGAGCAGCTGGGTCTCTGTGGGGTCACACCGTTTTTGAGCCTGCCTGCACCTTTTGATATCCGTTTCCTCTGCAATATCAAAAGTAGACTAAACATGTTCAGTCATTGGTATTCTTTGTCTTTTATTCTCTCAGCCAGACACTAACAGCCCATACATCTGGATCCTTGAGCTGTTGTGTTATTTTTAATTTGCTGTGACCACAGTGGTGCAGACACTCAGAGCAATGGCTGCTGGTCTTTCCTACAGTAGGTGTTAATTATGTACCACTAGGTGGAGTTAAAATCACTGATGTGAACCTTTTGCAGTGGGGAGGAGTGAGAAAAGTTGCATTCTGGTTCAGATATATTTGAGCCTTTGTTGAAATCCTTTTGATATTAATAATAAACTGTATTTAAGGAACTATGTTCTTGGTTATTGGCACTCTGAAAAGCATAAATATATTTAATATAAGGGCTGTCACTCTCTTTGTTTTGCCAAATTAAAAGCTCTACAATGTGGAGTAGAAGCGGACAACAGCTTAACCACATGTTTGGCAACAGTCAAACAAAAACCAAGCCTCGCCCTTGACAGTTTAGGCTCAGCAGGATATAGATACTACAAACCATTGAGTCAACAAAACCATAATGGTGCTGATTCACCAACAGTCACACTAGGGATGGATTATCCTGCTTCCAAAGTTTCTCCAGTGACTGAAGCCTCCCATTGGCCGTCCAGAGGACTCTGCTATATGAGAAGGGTTTTTTTTCCAGATATCTGTCCACGATGTATTTATTGAGGAAGCTCGGGGCTGTAGCTTGCCCCTTATCTTGAAACCACACTGAATCCCCTTCCAGGGCTCATACTGCAGCCCCCTGCTTTTTCATTCCCACTCCATTTCCCCTTGTACCTCCAAACATGTCCATGTTCAGCAAGGATACAGATAAACTGCTGAGGCATAGCTGAGCTACAACACCACCATGCTGTGTCCTGCAGATAGGAGGGTCTCCATCCATGTCCATGACGAGCGAGACCACAGTTATATAGGGTACTCGAATGGAATAATTAGGATTTTGTTATTAAGGCCGATAATCAAGTTTTTTTTTATTTGTTTAACCTCAGTGTTTTTTGTATGACAGGATATACTCTTGACTATCACAGGTGTGCTTTTGCTTTCAGTTTTCTCCTTCCTCACAGAAGAATAATATCTCTTTGGAAGTCCCCTGCACCACCTTTGCCACCCTTTTGAATGGAGGACGTGATGATGTTTATGAAAATGTGGGTAAAGTGAATTCAGAGATTTGTTTCAAAACACATTCTAAATGTTGGAAACTGATTTTTGAAAACATGTTACAACGACCCTTTACTATATAGTACTGAATTGTGGAGTTAGACGGTTGACTGTTTTTTCACCATTTTCCTGTTTTAAGATTTTTTGGGTGGGCCTAAAACCATAGCTCGATGATGCAATGGAGCTATACTCAGCATAACCCCGCCCCTGACAATGTAGCAGTATAGAAATGGTGAGCATCATTAGCATAGTCCCGTGATTGGGTGTGGTCTCTGTTCCTCCAGCAGACACGCCCCCAGCATTTCATGTCAGAGAATACTGTGCATTTTTTCATGATTTTGAGACCTTCTTTTACATACTTGGCAAATTTTTTGGTCATTCAAATTTGGTCAGGTGTTTAATAACATCTTTCTGTGATGCGACAAACTCAGAGCACATATTAATTATCACTTTACCTGGACTTAAAAAACTAAACTTAAATTAAAACTAAATTAAACTAAAAAAAAAAAAGCCATTTTCATACCAGTCCAGAAATTTTACTCTACCTGTGACACTATGTTGAAGTTTTAAAAAGCAGCACCATCAAATTTACAAAATAAGTCTGTCTCACATAATCGCATAAAAAATCTAACAAATTAAAAAAACTAAACATTTTGTTCAATTTTTGATTTGCATGACAATGTGCCGGTGATGCTATTATTTAGCCCACATCGTTTAATTGCTGTGTCAATGTTTCAAGACCTGGCTTGGAAAAAAAAATCCTGACTGAACAGTTTTATGAAGTTGTACTAGAGAATATAGAGTCGAACAAGCACATGAACAGGGGCTTCCTCTTGCAGGAAGGATGCGAAGTCGTGGCTGTTGTATCTCAGTGGCTATAAATGGGTCAAAAAATGAAATTTCTCTTTGAATGAATTGCTCATCTGTACAGCACTCCTACACTGTGTTAAGAGTGGGGTTGAAAGTGGAATAATGATACCTCTGTGAAGTCACTGTAGTGTTTTTGTTGACAAGTGCAAGCAAACCACAATGCCCTGGTTTTTAAGCCTCGCGTGCAAGCTGAGCAGCTCACATGGGACAAATCAGTGGAACTAAGGGCACGTGTGGTGATGGCGTTTCCTCTCTCTTTTCTCTGTTCAACTAACCTCGATATCTGACTCATTTCAAAACACGCTACATCCTGTATTTCTGAGTCATAGTGTGGATGAATCTCTAGCCACTGGTCAGACATCTAATCTGAAGTGCTTCACTGATTTTCTTTCTCCTTGTCTTGGTGACCTGAAAGCACACAATCAAGTAGCTTCCTCTCTTATCAAATGATGCACAAAAGACCTTTCATTTTGTCTTTTTGGGAGATTGTCTGCACACCTCGACCCGCACCTTCTGTGCCTCTTGATGAAATATTGACGCTTGTTATCTGTGACAATCTCTGTTCCCCTTTTGTCCGCCTGTCGCAGTACCTGTTTTTGTGGCCTGCTGTAAGTGCCCCTAGCTTCACACAGGAAGAGCGCTGCAGATGCAAGATGACCCAGTGATCTCTGTCTGGCTACCAGTGCTTAGAAAGGCATTTTCTACCGAAGTCCTTTTTCACTTTGTTATTCAGAGCCAACTGAGGGAATCTTGGTGTTCACATTTCTACTGTGTGTGTGTGTGTGTGTGTGTGTGTGTGTGTGTTCTTCTACTGTTCAGCTGCTTTAATTTTTGTACTGTATGTGTGTTTTTAGTAGACAATTATAGCCTTGGGGTATCAATCACACAGTGAGGGAAACAATGAAACCTGCAACCATGACTCACCCAGTAAATAGAAGTGCTGTTTATTCTTCACAGGGAGCAGCACTTCCTGTTAATAACAAAGCACTTAGGAGCTGCAGTTGGGAGTCTCTTTGCAACTATAAATATGGGAACTGTCATTGTTATGATTATTTCAAGCCCTTTGCACTGACCCTCCATTGTTTCCCACCAGTGCTCTGTTTCAGACAATAGATAAGCAAGGTCTGTCGTGGAGTTCCACAGTTCATCGGCCGCTCAAAGTAAAAAGGTCAGGAACAGTTAAATTTGGACCCCATGTTATATGAAGTGGGACACTGCCGGCACTGTGGAGATTATCAGGCCATTTGCAGTTTTAAACACTGCTATTGTTAGTGACTCATGCCTGTTGACTACTGATGGGCTGGAGCACTTTAAAGCAGGGTCACAGGCTCCTCTGGCCTGGGCCTTTGTCATCCTTCCTCTGAGCCAATAATAGGTCAGTAACAGACTTATGACAGTCTTCAAAAGGTTTCCTCTTGAAGCGTAGATGCAGGGTACTGAAATCAGCTGCTTTCCAATTTTTTTAATTGCGTAAGTAAATTGTTCCATTGAAGGAGGAGTGTGTAGAATTGCAGATTGCAACTAGCTGAAAAAACTAGCAAAAACAAAGAATAAAGCAATTTCACATTACAAATCTCCAGCACAGTTCATCTGTTGCAGACAGGCTGCTAGTCCACCATCTGCTAATGTGTGCTCACTTTTTTCCTTTAAAAAAGAGAGTTCTCTTTCTCTCCATAATAAACAGACCCTTTGTTTAAAACCAGTTTAAAACACTATATAAAGTAGTTTCACATTATAAAATCAGTGTTTTTCCAACAGCTGATAACTGTAGCCAAAGCAAAAATGTGAATGGCCCCTATCTCAAACCAGTGTTTGGTTTGTGCATTCTGGGCTACTAAAGAAACATGGTGGTGCATGGAGAAGACTTTAGGTAGAACATTTAGGTATAAATGGCTCATTCTAAGTTAAAGAAAATGTGAGGATTCCCATTTTCTGGTTATTATACACTAAACAAAACATATGTATTGTATTTCATTTCTGCCAATACATCCCTCTAAATCATACACAGTGGACCTCTACAGTGTATTTACATGTGATATGTGGTTGTTTCTTTTTGTTTTAAGCTGGCGTATAGAACTAGGCTGGGATTTATTTACCATGAGATACTGTACTTACAGTTTATCAAGTGATATCTGAGCATTACTGCTGCCAATGTCACATTGTCAGTGGAAGCTGCAGAGCAAAATGTTGTAGATGAGTGCACCTCTGAGAAAGGCTGGGTTGAACTTCATTACTTTAAAATGAGATTCAAACTCTTTGACTTGTAGTTTCATGTTTTCTCTTTGCTTTCTTATCACGTCACTGATCTATGCACAGATCTAAACATGCACCATATGTCATACACAGTCTTTCACCACCCTACACTTTAACTGGTCCTCGACTTTAACAGTGACACACCTCACTTTCTCCATTTAATCGCTGGCAATTTGTGGCAAGCAACCGCCTGCATGGAGACTTTTGAAATCAGTTTGATTTGTGGCACTGGCTGCACAAATTTGATACAGAGAAACTCCTGCAATAAACACGCCCACAATGAAAATGTGTACAGTATAGCTTTGCTCTTTAGTTATAAAAATAATAGCAGCAATCACAGAAATTTAAACACAGGTTCATTCAAACTGCTGGATATGCATCGCATGAACTGCAGTGGCCCAGGCCCCAGCATGAAACAAATCTTTCAGTCTTGTGATTCTGCTTGTGTGGAGGCACAGTTTGCATTTATCTCAATGATCTAAAACAGTGCATTTACACTGCACAGGTTCAAACAGGAAAGAATGATGAGTTAATGGTTAATATCTTTATCAGTCATGCTAACTGAACTTTCCGAACACACAAAAGGACAGTTTGCATCACTGGAAATGTTTCACACAGTGATGATCAGAGAGTAAATTGTTTTGTGTGGCGTGTGCTGAAACTTGGGGTTTTTGAGATGTGCTGTACCATACTAATGATGTTTAATTTTAGCCCATTTACTAAATAACTACCATCAGTAATTTTTCAAACAATGCTCTAGTGTTTCAATTTTTTTAATGTATTTTTTCAGGGCAACCATCCACTTTCATTCATTTCCACAGCGCTTTTAATATTACATTATTGTTGTGAGGTAACTAAGAATGAACTGTAATGTATTATGCAACTCAAGTGGCAGAATTTTATAATTTGCAGCAATGCAAAGAAATGATTTATATTGATAAATGATTTTTTTTGTTAATGTGCAAAAGTTTCTCAAATTTATCCCATAAACCTTGAATGTGGTATTAATGGAAAACAAGAGAAATAGTACAATAACATCAGGATGATCAGACATCACTTGGCTCTTTTCCTGGATGTTACCAGTGGAATTAGCTTGGTCTTGGTTATTGGTTTGTTAAATGGCTCTAAGTGAGGGGGGGTTGGGAGTGATGGAGATAACCTCAAGGGTATCAATGAGCCATGTCCTTCACACTCTTGGGCCACAATGTCAATAAATTAGGTGTCTGTGGTGGAGCATCAAAGGATGTGAAGGTTGTATTTTAAGCATGTCATCTTTACGTTTGACCGAACTTTCTTCCTCTTTTGGGGGATATGAAACCCTGTTCAAAAACAGGAACTCAATCAGTGAACAATACATATGGTTAAATCTTGGTAAGAGCTGTGGCTTGTAGACAACAGTGGGTTGAGTAGATGAGGACATCACCTTGTTGGGGAATTAAAGAGTGATTTTCTGTGGTTGAAGGAGACAGAAATCTGCTGAGGAGGAGAGGGAAAGTTTTGTGTGGTCTGAGAGGCTCCGTGGAAATTCCTCATGGTGAACATGCTGACCTCAAAGATGACCTGTAAGTGTCATCTTTTATGTGTGGCTGTGCTGTGGAGTGTGTTATGTGCATTTGTTTATGAGTCTGTATCGCAGCATTAGCAGCTATCACTAATTCTGCTCAGTGTGCTTAGTGGAGCCGCTGTGAAAAAGTTGATGGGTGTATTCATGGCTTCTGTAAAGGTTTAGCTTAGCAGCTCTACCTACTGTGCAGTTCAGTTGAAATTTGAGGTATTTGTTTTCACCTACTCACAGCTACAGCAGTTAGGCTTCAGCAATGCTCAGAAGGTTGCAGTAACAGCCAACATGTAATAGATAGATAGTATTCTTTTAAAATGTGACAGTGTGCCCCTTTTGAAAACAAGTTATTGAAATAACTGCTTAATTCTTTTTTTCAAAGGAAGTTTACAAACTAATTAATTAGTGACTGATTGACTAATCAAGTACTAATATTTTTTCATGTTATTAAACAAAGGAATTTCAAATTTATAAAAAAACAATACAAATTTTTTAGTTCAACTGCAGAAACTTTTGAATTTAATGATATGATGTTATACATTGCAGTTTACTGCATAAAAATAATACATTTTCTAAAGTAGATTTTGCATCATTTTTGTCAGTTTTGATATTATCATTTGCTGTAGGGCAAATAGCTGCTGTGGGGTCTGACCCAGTGACCTTTTCTTTCTCACATGTCACACCAGTGTCCTTTCTGGTCAGAAGCTGTAGCTACTGGGAAAAGATTAATGTGTACTTATTGACAACTTAGACATTGTTTAAATTCCCAGGACTTTCCAGAGAAAGGACTCCTAGCTAAGGGTGGCCCAACCTGTCCTATCAAGTAAAACACACCTAAACATTTTTTCCCCCTGTCATGTTCAGTCACACTGAAATACTTGAATTGAAAGACAGGCAGATTAGATCTAATGTTGTATTTCTGTACTAGGGAAGACACAGCCTGCGGTTTACAGTGCTGTGATAGATAGGTGTGTTTCCAGGAAATGTGAGGTGAACCCACACAGCTTACACTAACCGTTAGTGTTTATGGGAATTCCCAGCTGGATTCACATAATGGATTAAAGGTTCAGTGTGTAGGATTTAGGGTGATATATTGGCAGAAATGGAATATAATAAGTATATCTTCTTTTGTTCTTAATCTCCTGGAAATAAAAATAATTGAGTTTTTGTTACCTTAGAATGAGCCGTTTATATCTACAGGGAGCAGGTCCTTGTCCATGGAGTTCGCCATGTTGCACCACCATATTTCTACAGTAATCCAAAATGGACAAACCAAACCCAGGACATTTTCATTTTTGCTTCAGTCACCGTAGCTAGCAGCCCCTTTGTGACAAGCTGAACAGCGTTATAAAAACACTGATTTTTAATGTGATACTGCTTTATTCAGTGTTGATACTGGTTTACATCACCTTGTGTGGTGTTTTTGAGAGAAAGAGACCTTTCCAGATATATTAGTTCCCAGTAAAAACCTCCTTAACATCTGGATTTAAAGTTATCACAGAAAAAATGTGAGCACACATAGGCAGGTGCTGAACAGGCTGAACAGCATTGGAGAAACATTTATTTATGAAGGGAAACTACTTTTTTCAGTGGTTTGTTTATTTGTTTTTTGTTTTTTCTTCTTTTTTTTTTTACCAATTTTAATTGCCTGTTTGTTTTTGAGAGAAAGTGACATCCGAGCACCCAGTAAAAACCTTCTGAACACTAAAAATATATGAATCCTTGGTGGGAGCTCATGCTTGGCGCATGGGAGAAGTTTCAGCTGGTTGTAATCTACAGTCCTCACTGCTAGATGTCACTAATCTTAATAATTCCACATACTGCTCTTTTAAATCCAACATATTAACCCTCCTGCCTCCAAGTCCATTTAATATATAGGTTAATTTGTGTATTTATTCATTCAAACCTTTATTTTAGATTTGCAGACTCAGTTTAGGGAGACCCTTTTCAATGGTGTTGAGCATGAACAAACATTTAAGACCATGCTGGGACTTGAGACTTCTCGGATCGTAACAAAACTGCAGGTATATTTCTGGAGAATTTCAGCATTTGTAATGACATCTTCATGCCCACACACACATTGACACACACATAGAAAGTAAAAGAGGGTTATCACCAGAATCTCCTTTTATTTGTTATTGATTAAAAAAAACACCCCAGGCATGGCTTTTCTCATTTTGAGCCACAGAGCCGTCACTTCCATGAATCACCGCCTGTCAGTTCTTCGCAATTTCACGTGAAGTTCTTGGCTCCTATATCAATGTCACACGTTCCAACCACCATTTTCAGGCACAAACAGGCTCTGAATTCTGGCCTCAAGGTAAAAACGCATCCGGTTGATAAAGAAAGGAGCAATGATGGGCACTGTTTGCACACACTCTGTCAAATGTAGTTGAAATGTCCCTCTTTCATTTCCTGTCTGTTTTGCTCAGCTATTAGACCAGTTTGAGCTTTCCTGTTCTTAACAGGCTGGGCACTTGCATGCTGCATGCATGTTTTCAGTAAACACCACGGTGCCCTGATGATGGGAGTGTTTTATCAACATTTTCATTATTCTTTCTGTTTCATTCTTAAGATGTTATGCAACAAAGAGCTGAGCTGGTCAAATAACTCCCCAGGCATTGATAAGGACTGTTTATGGTCTAAGGCAACAGGGAGTTAAGGAGGATTACGTGTGACTGGTCGGTGCAGTTATTTAGCCTAACCCCTCCTTGCAGACACTGAGTCTATTCCACTGCTGCTTATTAGTTCAGTGCTGCCTCTGATTTTAGAATAAGTGAGCTGTTTGTGCCAGCACAGGCCCAACAAGCTTCTTTTTTTTGTCAAACCACATCCTGACAAATTGTTGCTTAATGCAATGTTCCGTCTCCTGCATTGTGTGTTTTTATTGCTTCCCCCTTCCTAGTCTGCAAAGTTGTCTTGCAAACAGGTAATCTGCCCCCCTAAAGGGTGACAAACTTTTTACAGAACAATTATAATACCTGTTTTTCCCCAAAACCAAGATGGGACTGTAAATACCAGAGATGCGGAATGTGATTCTGGTGTGACTGTGGGAAAATGATGATATCTAGATGGGCACGGCACATATCAGGCTAATAACAGCCATTTCCTCCTAAATTTATCCTGTGCGCCATGCAGGGAAAATGGTTAATTACCCTTTGCAGAGACCCCCTTTTCCCCAGATCCATTTAGTGGGACAGGCGCTTCCGTTGTCATGTGATCCAGAGCTTTGGAGTGAATCTGAGGACAAAGACCTCACCCGAATATCACCCCCTGCCCAGCTAAGCCTTGTCTTCCCCAAAAGCACTAACATACCGAGGTCCCCTTTAGTGCCCCAGCAGAAATTACTCCTGACACGTGTTCTCAACACGCCAGAGGATCTCCAGCCAGTTGGGACTGACAGAACTTCAAAGTGCCCATTAAAGGGTTCATTGGAGGAAACATGCTGGATGCACCACAAGGGAATAGGAACCTAAACCTTTAAGTTAAAGGCTGGATACAGACTTGTTTTTGTCCCACCTGGAGGATGGTACTGACTGTGACAAAGACAGCTACTCAGCCTCTTGTTTTGTCTGACTTTGGAAGATTATTTATAAGCCATTTAAGCCATTATTTATACAAAATATTGCTAAAGGCTGATATGTGCAAGCATCTTTGAATGTCATAATTTTAGACATAATTATTTACTTGTTTCATTTCATTTTATTTTCCTCGAATCACTCGCACCATGACATTTCACATATCCTCGGCCCCTTTTGTACTGTACAAGAGCACTTTGATGAACGCTCCCATCTGAAATTACCAGAGCAACATAGAACAGAGTGTATGTGATGACAAGCAGCGTGGCGTCTGTGTTTTCTCACCCTGCAGCCTGCTGGGAAGGAGAGGTCAGGCTGATTAGATAACTGGTGTGTATGCAGAGGAGCCTGCTGGGCTCATGTGAGGGGCTCCTATCCCTGATACAGAGAGCTTATACAAACATAAGACTAAAATGTATACACAATGCCAAGTCCTTGACATTAAGCAACAAGCTCTTTTTTAAAATGGGAACCATTAAGAAACTCCTCTAGGTTACATCAGTCATTGTAAGAGGAAGGTACTTTGTTTTGTGAGATGTGGAAATATTTACCAAAAACTGTATTTACTGACTTTTAGTGTAGATAATCAATGTATTTATAAATCTTAATTACATTTCAGCTGTGATTTCCTTTGTATCTCTCTGTCCTTGCCCTGACCTTTGATCCAGATCAGCCAGGAACACCTGATGGTCAGATAAGAGCTATAAAAGCTGAATACACACCAGCTGACTCAATGATGCAGTTTAACATAAAGATTAAACAATGAAATGAGTCATCAAGATGTCAGAGGAGTCCTGAACACATTCTAATTCATGATGCTCAGTAAGCATGTGGCCAAGTTGCAGCTATACTTACATGAGGATGCCACTTTAAGACGTCCAGATGACGTGCCTCAGAGTCAAATTGTACGTGTTTGTTTTCATAACAGCCCGGGTCCTTAACCCCGTCCGTGACTTACTCACATGGCTTCAGCGCTAGAGTTATAGGTGGAGTATGAATAAAGTGCCGCCGACTGACCTTCAGGCTATGTCAATAAAGTTAGAGCACCATGTGCTTTGTGTTATTCACTCTCACGCTGTGTTGACTCCTCCGTATCACTTGTAAATTTGTCTGCAGCAGGATATACATCATACATCTGCTTGTCTATCAAACTAAAAAACAGGACTCATGATTTTTTTTCATTTAAATTTGACTTTGATGTGTTTTTATACACAATTGTGCCACATCACTGGTAATTATCTGCTGATTAAAGACATCCTGATTCATTGTGTAGCTGTACTGACTGTTCTGTTGCAGAGGACCAGCCTCATCAGTAGTGATATTAAAAAAACATGTCCTTGTGGAGGAGGAAAACAAAATGTTACAGGATGATAAAATTCCTATCTAGGTTAAGTTAAACATCAGAGACTCCTTTCTCGTACCAACTGATCCGCTCACTGCATCATCATCATTATGGCAGTCAGCCCAATTATTCTGTTCTTGACCTGGTGGTTCTTACACCACATTTACATACGCATTTATGAAATATTTGCCTGAAAATATGAGAAGTCAGTTTCCATGAATAAAGACTTCCTCTCCTTCACCACTGGTTGCCACACAGGAAGCAGGCACTCCCCAGTAGGAGTCAGACACAATCAGACATCTTTCAAACGTTCTTCTTCCACTTCTTTACCCCCTTATTTACATGCAAAACACACATTAAAGAAAAGGTTTAGCATTTAAATAGGGAAACTAGTATGCTATAGTGTGCTCAACCTGCTATGCTACAGTCATTATCTGAGTTGTGCAAACTGTAAATTTTTGAGGTTTAATGTTGTAAATAAACAGGTATTGTACTGACATATTCCAGTGTCAAAGGGTAGCTTTCATTTAAATGACAAAATGTTTCAGGTGCAATTGTTTGTTTTAGACAGTACATGACTTTTATTCATTACTGTGGCATGAGTGCAGTATGTGAAATTCTGTGTCAGTGCATTTAATGGTCAATAAAGACATAACGTCTACAATGAAATTGTGCCAGAACAAAAAAAGGCACTTCTGTGACCTATTTGCAATTCACATATTTAAAAAAAAAAACTATGTACAATACAATCTATAGCTTGATATAACTTTAAGTTAATTTAATTAGATTACTATTCTAGTTAGCACCACAACTTACCACGGACATGTACAAATATACAGGCACATGTAGCATTCAATAACATAATAACATGTCCTGCTGTTCAGAGAGACTTCCAGGTCACTTGCAGAGTAATTGTGCTTAACACAATTACAAAATATTCCACAGGAAAGGGGAAATTAGTAAGTGGTAATAAAAAATCCGCAGACGTGAACAAAGGGTCACATAGCAGTAATACTGCAGAGCAGAGGCTGTCAATGACAAGTGAAAACATTTGCCCTGAGATGAAGATATAATACCTCTTTGGCGGGTGCTTCATTAAGCACTCCAAAAAAATCCATTCCTATTGTCTCAAGGATTATTTTATGGAAGGATGTGTAGTAACTCCACCATCACACTGAAGACTCATTGTGGAAGACTTTAGCTTTGAGGTTCCTCAGGCTGCACTGCAGGTTGGAGCTGGTCTCTGACTGCAGGGCCTCGGAGAACTTGACATCATACGAGCGGCTCAGCTGGGACTTTCTCTTGCTCTTGATTGAGTTCTGGATGGTCTCTGAGGTAAAATAGTAAATAATGGGATCAAAGCAGCAGTTGGACACAGCAATGCAGAGGGCTATTGGGTAGATCGTCCGGACCACTGACTCCACAAAGCATCCTTTTAATGTTTTGGTGCGGACCAGAGAGTAGAAAACCAAGTTTACATTGTAAGGGATGAAGCAAAAACAAAAAATAAAGAGGTGCACAATTATCATGCGCAGAATCTTTGTTTTGTTCAGCTTCCCTCCATGACTGATGGTTTGGGGGCGACGCAGGGTCTGCAGCACCATGATGGAGCAACCAACGTTGAGTAGAAGTGGGATAATGAAGCCCACTGTCTCTATGAAGATTACCACTTTAGACAGATGAGATTTCCACTGTTTGGAAGAGAAGTTCTCAAAGCAGAAAGTGGCGTTATTCTTGTTTTTCTCTCGGGAGGTGGTCTCCAACAAGAACCCTGTTGGGAGACTCCCTGACAGCACCAACACCCAAACAGCAATGCACACTATCTTAGCGTTGCGCTTGGTCCTAAGCGCCCTTGAGCGAAAAGGGTGCACAATTGCTAGAAAGCGATCCACGCTGATGCAGGTGAGAAAGAGTATGCTGCCATACATGTTGGTGTAGAACAGTGAGACGGAGACCTTGCAGAGTGTGCTTCCAAAAGGCCAGTTCCGGTTGATGAAGTAGAAGACCCTCAGAGGAAGCGTGAAAACAAACAGCAGGTCAGACACTACCAAGTTCATCATGTAGGTTGTGGTCTCATTCCTCAGCTTCAGAGAGCAGGTGAATATGTAGATGGCCACAACATTGGTGATCAGTCCCACCATAAACACAATACTGAAGACCGTACTGTACAATGGGTATTTGAAACCATCGTTGTTACAGGTAGAGTTGTTGATTGTGTTGTTTTCAGCCCATCGCTGGGTGAAATTTTCAGTCAGGAGGGTATTGTTGTACATTCTGAGAGACAAAGAGTGGAGGGATGAGGGGTGTCTGTTATGTAATGGCTATATAATGAAAGGGCTGCTCTGCACAATGAATTAACTATGAATAGTGAGTAAAGCACAGAACAGCTCTGAACCAGGGTGCATTGAAAGACATTCTGTCATCAGATAATTCAGGCCATTGGTACAAAGGTTTCTTTCCAACACAACTGTTTGAGAGGACTGCTGCACATGGTCAACATGATTCTCCTCCCTGTCTTAACGTAGTTATCTTTGGGCCTCAGGCTGGAGCGTCCTCCCCTCCCCCTGTCCTGTCTCTTCAGCACGCTGCCCCCCCCCCACACACACAAGTTGCAGGCTGAGCTTTACTTACTCAGATAAATCAGTCATACAATTGTGTCCCCTTCTTATTTGGTAAATCCTCAAGCATCACGAGTTGCTGAGTCCATGAAAGGAACCATGACATATCCACACTCTGGTCCGTTAGAGAAATGTCCTCATGGCAAAAATCCCTTCTCTTAGTCAGAACTCCGTCCCTTTTTGGTTCCAAAGCAGAAAAGTTGTCATTCGCTTCTCACAAGGTCCTCCACAAAAACCACACTCACAGGAGCACTGGAGCTTGAGTTGAGCTCCTGCTCCCGGTCTGTGTGTCACAATGTGAGGGCTTCACTGTTTGTCCTCAGGATCTGTTTCCTGCCCCCCCCTCCCTCTTTCTTTCTGTCTTTCTCTTCCTAACTGACTGAGTCACTCAGTGTCTACTTCTCTCTCTCTCTCTGTGTCTCTCTCTCTCTTTCCTCAGTCAGTCTGTCTGTCTCTCTGACAGTCTCACAAGTTCGCTCCGCATGTACCATATTCAAAAAGAGCTCTACTTCTCCTTTGTGCCGGTATCACAGGCAGTTTTTGTACTTTGCAAGGGAGGGCAGCTGTGGTAACTCCTCCCAATGCCCCCCATCTAACTCCTCCTACTCCTTTGTCTGCTCTACAGTTAAAGTGGGTATCAACCAAAACAACTCATTGTGAGGGAATTCATCAGTGGTTTACGCATATTGATGCATGAATAAATATTTAAAATTAATCTTTTGAGCCATTGATATTGAGCAGTGAGGAAGCAAAAGTTAAAAATGCAATATTTAGTATTCTTTCACCAATATTGAACATGTTAAAGGAGTTGTTTGTATCAGCTAGAGGTTAAAATGTGCTATATATTGAAGCATAATAAATGCTTCAAGCTGCGTTATGATTTGAAACATAACTTCATGATGATCATAGTAAAAAGCCAGCTTCTTAATGATTTTTTCCCCGCTAAACTGTAGCTGCTTTTACACAGGGACTGCAGTGTAGAGCCGCTACAAAGTTCCGTCTTTATGCCTCCTTTGTATTTTTACACAGGGTGGCATTATTCCGCTCCAGTGTCTCATTATACACTGCATCCTAGCAGCCCGCAATCAAAGAGGCATGATGGGCATGACATGTAACTCAACAGCATCATCCCTTTAGTGTGACAAATAATAAATGTGTCGGCAGTGCTTTCTAAGAAATAACAAAGGTATAACATGTCAATCACAATCATTCACCTTCTCTGTTATGGCAGCTGATCTCATTCTCTGCTCCGAGGGTAGGGAACTCCTGGACCTCTTTGTTTTTCCAATTTGTGGGCATTTATGGCTGCTGTTCTTCTTCTTTACATTGGCCGCTAAATGCTAACAGTTTTTAAATCTCCAGCAGTGTCGTTACCAATATAATATACATAATCAAAATGTCACACCTGCCCACCTATAGTTTAAATCTTTCCAGCTTTACATTTTTCACAGACATCATTTTAGTGCCATTACTACCTCTCCTCGCGGCTCAGAGGCAAGACAACTCTTTTCCCCCCTTTCCATGATTGCACCTCACATACAGAATGGTGAGGCTGTGCAACTGTGTGATATTGTCGTTTTGAACAGGCAGTGTAAAACTGGCTTTTGATGTGAATTTTTCTAAAAAATCGCGGTGGATGTTGCAATTTTTTTGCAATAACATTAAGTGCTTCCCAGATAGTTGTCCTACATGTGAGAAGTTTCAGTTTGTTGGAATCTGCAACTTCATTGTTAGATGCCAGTAAATCCTACACTAGAATTTTAAATTCTGTACAACCCCTCACAGCATTAGTGATGGAATGTAACAAAGTACATTACTCACATCCTGTACCTATGCTATTTTATACTTCTACTCCTGTAGGAAATATTGTACTTTTTTTAGATACATCACAGCAGTTTAGCAGCTCTACTTACTAGTTGGTTTACAGATAAATTATGAAACCTATAATGAGCTTACATTATATAATACATGGCTGTAAGTGAATCTTGAATGCAGAAGTTATAATGGAGCGCATTTTGGTATTGCTACTTTTACATTTGTAAAGACTTCCTTCCTCACTGACAAAGACGAAAGATGACCAAAGATTGTAGCTTTATTTGTTTGTCTCCTTATCAGTCAAGCTGTTAATAAAGACAGGAGGTCAAAAGTGCCTGAGAAATTCACTAAAACCCTGTGAGTGCCTGAGGTGACTGCCTCCATAGGTGGGACAGGACATACGCGAATATTGAACTGTCTGCTTGTTTTTGACAGCCTGCGTGGGTAGCCACTCTGCTAAAGAACTGTTTTATTCCACAAGCGACATTGGAAATGAGGCAGAACAGAAAGCTTTCTCTATTCGGTGGTTTTTCAGCTGCCCTGGTCAGTCCATGCCCACAACTTTCTCCTCTCTGTGAAATAGCATTCAAGTCCTCCTGTAGTAGAAACTCTCCACTTGGCAGTCAGTAAAAAAATTGAGGCCTTTGTTGTGAGTGAAGTAGCTTAGAAGGGAGGAATGTAAAGTTTATAAATAATTTGTCTGCGACAACATGAAAGGGCTCTCAGCTTCTTGATGGCAGTGAGGTTAGTGAATACTGTAAATTGTTTGAGTGTATTTGTGTTGTCACGGCAGTAACTGTGTCAAATAGGAAGTAAACTACCTGCATGGGTTTTCCCTGTCACTAAACAAATGCAGATAAAACAAGTGATTTTCTGCCAAATCCAGGCTTTGTTTCTGAAATCTGAATAGAGCCATACAAAGATAAGAAGGATGCTGAGCTGTTTTTTATTGGTTACAATAATATTTTCCCCATTTGGAACTGACTCCAATTGTACAAACATATGTGTTCCAGTTTAGTAACATAACACTAAACCAAAGATGACTCTTTTTGACTTCACTGATTTACTAATAGCCAAACATATGAAGGAAAATCTTGCAGAGAATCAAAGAGGCAGTGGGTGTTTTATAGCCACTGTGCCTGTCTTTGTCAGTTGGCCACAAAGTAAACACCATCAAGGCGAGAGTGAAATGTTCAAGAAAGCAGAAAAACCTGTACTATTGTCTGTCTCTCGCAAAATAGTTCCATCCAGCACATAAAAACAAGCTCTTCACATGCAAGTATGTGGTCGCTAAACAAAAACATGTGCCTGAAATCCCTGGAGTGTTAAATTTCTCACAATGCCAGGAAACTGTCTGGTACCCCCAAGGCCAAGACTGAAGGCTTTCAAACAGAGAAGAAAAAAGCTTGAGAAAGACAGCAGGTGACATAATGCTGTTGTGTAACGATCATCAGTGGCAGTCAGAAGTGTGGTCAGACATGGGTCACAAATTTGATGATGACTTCAAAGTCAACAAATAGTCATAATAATAAAGAATGTGACATAAATGTAACTTTACGCTAAAGGTCTGTGGCTCAACATAGACTTAAAGTAATTATCTAAAAGGTTATCATTCAAATAAATATCTGTTCATCAGCTTTTACTGAATGAGATAACACAATGGTGATTGAGCCTATGGTCCACTGATAAAAACACTTGCATTTAAGGATGACATTCCCAGGACAAATCACAAGTGACACACATTAATACTCTGCTCTCACACACACACTGAAACCTACATACATGCACACACACACACACACACACACACACACACACACACACACACACACACACACACACACACACACACACACACACTGTCTACATTTGGGATATTCAACTTACTTTGTGTGGGGGCCACTTTTGCAAAATGACCGGAGCCAAGGGACCAGTTAATAAACAAACATTAATAATTAATACATAACTAATTTGCTTGCTATTTTTCTGATTTTTATGGATTATTTCAGCTCATTTAAATTCAAAGTAATACATAAATAAATCCTAGTGTTAATCAGTTTATTTTCATTGTGAATTAAAAATGTTTAGTGGGCAACCTGGCACCCCCTTGTATGCCAAATCTGCCCCACGGGCCATAAATCGAGAATCACTGGTTTATGCTGGTCTATGGGTAATCTATCATCTCACCAGCTGCAGGGCTCATGAAAACAAGCTTACATAAATACGTTCACAAGCCTGGTTTCTGGTAACAAACACATTGTAGTTACCATCATTTATTGCCACAGACACCACCAAAGAGAACAAAACAGAGCTCTCTGAAATCCACCTATAAATTACTTAAAGTTTCTTCAACATTGATCCAACCTTGAAACCTAGATTGGGGTCTTGTGTTACGTTAAGACAAACTACTCAAACTACAATTATGTAACTGGTTATATTAAACACATATGGTGACACATCCAACTAACATCCAATGACCAACATTTTGGTCACAAATTCAATACAATTGGTTATAGGCTATGTATTGTAAACTAGAGCTATAAACTGAAAGATGCAAAAAAGCTCCAGAGATTGGTTTTGGTTTGTCACTAACACCTTTGACATTACATAGTTATTTATTATGATTTTGCTGGAAGGTGCATTGATTTTGTTACCTTTGCACAGGGCCTGGCCAACGTTTCCAGTCTTGGGTGCAAGTTATAGCATCATATTAGGCTAACATGTACACATGACAGTGATGTCACTCTTCTCACCTAACTTTCCGCAGTATTTCGCGAAAATGTTAAACTGTTAATTTAAATGGAAAGCAAGTTATATGGGCCATTCTTGATGTAAATGCATGTATTATGGTACCTGACCTGCCATTTAGTGTTTTAATATAGGTAGGAACTATCATGCGGTGACAGGTGTGTTCCTAGACGGAAGAGCACCAAGTTTTTTGACCGCAAAGCCCTGTCATGCCATGCCGATCATAGTTGTGTCGAGTTGTTCTTTGTATGATGTTTATGTTCACAAACTGGTGAGTTCTTGCGTGTAATTTGGTAGCCTGCTTAGACAGCCCATCAATGGCTTTAAAGTTAGACTTAGCCGCTGTATATATCAGTCAAAAAACGGTGCTAAATTTGCTCCAATTGCTTCATCATCGTGGCAATAGCCGTTACCAACTGCTGCAGTTTTAAGCGTAAGCGATGCTGGAGAAAAAGAGGAAAAGCAGTGTCCTGGTTTCCACATCTAGTTTTTCTGAACGATTCTTCCTACGGATCAAGATCAGCGTGGCAGTGACAACATAAAGGAGTCGTTCCCCAGCATCACCGCGGCGCCCAACTGGAGGTATGCATAGCGCTACAAATTTTATGAATGGCCATCCAGGTTTTGCGTGCACACTGTTCATAACTGCGGTCACGCCAGCTGCGCTTCAGAAAAGCTCACTCGCGCTATCTACACTTTAAAATTGAGTGTGCGTCTACACCGCGTAGTACGGTATAGCGTGGCGGCGGCTTCGTGGTGCATTCAGACAATCAACAATCAAAACAATTTGATCAAGCAAAATCATACAATAGACCTACAATGCAGGTCACAGAATATGAATAGGCCTAGATTCTTGTTCTATACAAAGCGTACAGTACAATGTCCATAGGCAAATTAAAATATTAATAAAAAAATCTAAATCAAATTGTTTTCTGCAAACTCCACCAGAGTCTTGTTGTACATCTTCCCAACTACCTCTGTGGTGATTTTCAAGTTGTTTCACCGTTGCACTTTGAGACTATCTGGTCCTGAATTCATACAAAGCGTACAGTACAATGTCCATATAACACATAGAACAAGAATATGTTGGAGTTTGCAGAAACAGTTTGATTTTGATTTTTTTTTTATTAATATTTTCATTTTCCTACTGTACTGTACTGTACGCTGTACACTTCAGCAACAGATAGTCACAAAATGCTACAGTGAAACATTTTGAAAATCAACACAGCGGTAGTTGGGAAGATGTACAACAAGACTCTGGTGGAGTTTGCAGAAAACAATTTGATTTTGATTTTTTTTATTAATATTTTAATTTGCCTATGGACATTGTACTGTACGCTTTGTATAGAACAAGAATCTAGGCCTATTCATATTCTGTGACCTGCATTGTAGGTCTATTGTATGATTTTGCTTGATCAAATTGTTTTGATTGTTGATTGTCTGAATGCACCACGAAGCCGCCGCCACGCTATACCGTACTACGCGGTGTAGACGCACACTCAATTTTAAAGTGTAGATAGCGCGACTGAGCTTTTCTGAAGCGCAGCTGGCGTGACCGCAGTCTGTTAATATTACCGGGCGTAAATCAAATGCATTGGTGGTCGACGTCGGAGAACCATTGATTGTGTAAACTTTGTGTGACTGTGCGCGTTGTGGACAAACGTTACCCGTGTTCTTCTTTTTAAAAAAAAGGAAACTGAAGAATGGATGCGCGCAATGCTGTGGAGGCTATTGCGCAATCCGGCGACGCAAACGGCGCGATTACGCAAGAGGACAAAGAAAAACCTGTTGATAAACTGACTGCTTAAGGCTTGCAGAAAAGCTTGAAGTGTTGCAGAGCTCAAGAAAAGTTAAGCAAAATAAGACCAGTAAATTGAGAGATACTATTTTTTTAAAAAATTTATGGACTTCCTGTATTCGCTCAACTCCATAATTTCTCTGATGCTCCTGAGGCAGGATATAGAAATCTCATTTTACGCCATGCTGCAGAATAACAGAAATAACATCCATGTTGCATTCCTGATTGAAAAGGCCAGAGTTACATCCTTGAAGATGGTCACCATTCCTCGCCTAAAGCTGACAGTTGCTGTCCTGGCCATCCATGTTGACTTGATAATGAAAGCAGAGCTGAGACTCCAGCTACAAGAGTTAGATGGGCATCACATATGTACTTAGGTTCATAAAGAATGAGGATAAGCATTTCCATACCTTTGTGGCAAACATATTCTCATCTATCAGAGAAACTACCAAAACTGCCCAATGGCAATATGTTGGCTCCAAGGAAAACCCTGGATGATGCATCTAGAGTAGTGCGGATGAGAGACTTCCTTCAGAAAAACACTTGATTTGAGGGTCTTAAGTTTTTGAGGAAACCGGAAGCGGATCGACCACCAAATATAATAGAGGCATCTGTACAAAAGATGACCTCAAGTTCAAGAAGGAGGTCACAATGAATGCTGTTAATGTGGAAAGCTCTCCAGAAGCTACCAGTCGGCTAAGGGCCTACTTTTCTGATTGGAGGAAGCACAAGGTTGCAGTTGCTTGGTTCCTTAAACTGAGTTGGACTCTATTGGAAAGGAGTTGCAAGAGGACTGAGTTGGAGGCTTCTGACATCAGCAAACACAGGCCGGACAAGGGAGTCATGATGCAGGAAAGGCAAAAATGAAATCAAAGACAGGGAACAGGTGAGCTAGTGGGCACCCCTGGACTTCAGATTTAAGACATAAGACTCCCATGTGATTTTCAATGCAATGACTTGATCCCACCTCTTGAAGAAGTATCTAAAATAATGAAATAACGAAAAACTCACTGTGTGTGATCTCTGCAACATGAAAAATGAGCAGTCCAAATTAAAACCGCTGAACAAATGTCTAACTTGGCAAAAAGGACATTCTGGACCATGGACAGCTTCACTGTGACTCAAAGGGCTTTCGTCTCATTCACTCATGTTCACCTTGGAAACAGAGACTGCACAAATGTTGTGCTGGCGTCCACAAATAAACAAATGACAAGGAAAAAACGGCACAGACCAACAGAACTGCTGTCCATACACAAACCACGGAGGCCAAGGAAGTGTTCCAGTACTGCCACAGCAACGACAAGTCTCAGCGAGTGTAGACCAGAGCCCTGACACAAATCACACATCTCTTTTGTAAGAACAGAAAATGAAATTGGGACTAAATACTTTAAGGGACATCTATTTTTAAATGCCTAGAGAGGGCGGAAATGTATAAACCTTTTCCTGCATACATAAGCTACAAGCAATACAAAGATAGTGAGAATCGAAACTTAATTATCTTTACTTTGTTTAGTTATACCTACGATTTAATGTATTATAAAACTAAATTTAGCACCCTGACATTTGAAAAACACAAGAAAAGAGTCTTGTCTTTGAAGGATGGTGCTCCCACATGCTGCCTCATCAACTTAAAACTCTTGACTGCTTTGTGTAAAACACTCCCCACACGAGTACTTCCCCCTCCCTCACTGCAACCACTGACTACATCTACAGTAGTATAAAAAGCACTTTTTACCACATCTTATCAATTTTTTTTTCCTCTGAACTTTAAGCCTATATTTACAATTCTCTGAGCGGTAAAGTTGTTATGTGGTCAAAGTGTCAACATGTGAGTGTGTGTGTGCAGCCCAGCACAAAAAATCCCCACTTCATCCAAAGTTTAAATCTAATTAATGATGAGTGAACACGTAGGCTAATTATTGAGCAAATACAAAAAGTGAACAACTATTTTTTTCAGATTGTTTATGAGTCAGTAACTTATGATTTTGGATCCCTTATAGCTTTTTTTTTCATTTTTATCTGCAGTATTGGTGTCCTAGATCCAGCACACAATGTTGCATGTAAGTAAATGGTATGTGACTTAAACCAAAAATCTTAGGTTAAGCTCTGCTTCAGTGAAAAACATCATGATCGGGGTCCGAACATCATGTTTGGAATCTCAAGACCTTCATTGTTGTAGCCACGCAGATGGTTTCATTTTCCTGCTTCACCAACCATTTACATGTTTCACTACACACTGTCATCCTGAGTGAGCTGACTGTGAGACCACTAATTTAAATTTGCCTCATGGGTAAAACAAGCTACACTGCATGCTTGAAGAGCTATGCAGAGTGGTGTTTGTCATTATATGAGGGGAAGACTAGCCAGCGGATGTTTGTTCACAGGTTTTACAGATAGTGGAGCATAAAAATGGGGAAAAAAACGTGAACTAACAAATTGTGAGTCGATCTGCACTAATCTATGAGTAGCAAGTAGAGAAGCCAACCACACAGGAGATACAAGCTGCTCTTGCATAAGTCAAAGTTACCAACAGTAACAGCAAGGTGGTAAACCAAATAAGTCGCAGTTCTCACCTTTCAACCCCCAAAACCTCTTGTCAACACAGGCTGATGCTTTACATTTAGCCAAAAAACTGTTGTATTTGTATCTGTTTGTACTTTTGTTTCTCCACTACATTTAAGGGAGGTATTTCCCCCCTGTCTCTCCACTATATTTGTCTGATGCTTTTAGGGTCTTTGCAGATTGGGATTTGAACTTACATAATGTATGATCAGTTTCTAAGTAATATAAACTATCAAACATTATATGAAAATTTACTCCACCCTGACCAGGTGCACTTGCATGTTTCTTACACATAAGCTTGTGTTGTTATAAATACTTCTTGACATTTTATAAATTTTAATTGCAGAACTAATTTTAATAAGTTTTAAATTGTCATACTGCTGTTCTTAATTAAGAGATAAAAATAAATTCATACTCTAGATCACATTTTTATTACAGTGTAGGGAGGGGTTGTATGTGGCTGAGTGCCAGATACCGTTGGCAGCTGTGTGCACTTCCTCGTTTCCACGTAAAACCGTTTAACTTGTATGTCGGCTGTGTTGAGTAATTTTGTGTGACAATGTGCATATGTTTAGTCTGAGGCTTTATCCATGTAATAACATATGAACTTGACTGACAGCCTGATTCTGCACAATACTATTATAAGGCCCCTTGTCTTAGAGGCACAATAAGGTGAAGAGAAATGTATGTGTTTTCTGGAAACGCTAATGCAAAATTAAAGGGTTTAAAAGCCAAAATCACCAGAGAAACTTAAACAATAGACTTCTGTACTCTACAGAACAGTGGGCGTTGCCCTCAAAGCCGTATGCACATAAATCTAACATCATTTGTTTGGGGAGTAGCGATTAGCTGGAACTAAGTAACTGAATTATTGTCTGTGAGCTGCTGATCTGGCTTTCATCACAATATGCCAAAAAGTACTGACTGTTAGGGCTCAGAGTACTTAAAAGCTTATCATGTTTTAGTCAAGACTATGAAAGTAAAGCAACACATTGTTTTACAGAATCTCAAAAATCTATTTTAAATTTTACTATACACCAATTATATTGGATTGCCTTATCTTGGTGTCCTTGTTGTGTAGTTGTGATAACGTGAGTGATCGTGCAGCCCACTTACAATATGCAAAACAAAACCTATAACAAAATCATTTCGAGTGATGAGACCAAAACATAACTTTTTGCTTACAACCATAAATGCTGTGTTTGGAACGAAAAGTACACCATCCCTACTGTAAAACATGGGAGGTGGAGCTCTGATGTTTTGGAAGGGAGCCTACAGTGGCACAAGGAATTAAGTCAAAATGAATGCTGGACTGAAAACAGCATGTCATCAGAAAATACTGGAGGACAACTTGCATCCATTAGTCTGGAAGCTGTGCATGGGACACACTTGGACCTTCCATTATGCCAATGATCCAAAACACAAGGCCAAGTTGACCCTTCAGTGGCCCAAACAGCAAAAACTGAAAATTCTTCCGTAACCATCACAGTCTGCTGAGCTCAATACAACTAAGCCACTTTGGGATGAACTAAAACTTGCAGTTCATGCAAGAATACCCAAGAATGTACAGGACCTGGAGGCTTTTTGGCAAGAACAATGGGCAGCTGTACCAACTGAGAAAATAAGGATCCATGTCCACAACTTTCACAGAAGACTACAAGTGGTCATTGATGCTACAGGGAGCAATACACACTCTTAAGAATTAAGGGTGTGCAAACCTGTGAATAGGGACCATCTTTATTGCTATTTTTTCCACGTTTGTGCTATTCTGTGATGCTTTATAGTTTAATTAGAAGCCAATTTAATGGAAAAAAATGTATTTGCCAGATCACTCATGTTTTCTTTAAAGAATGGTACATATATTACAAATCCTGCCACGGTATGTAAACTCATGAGCACAGCTGTATTCTGACCACACCTGATTATCTTCCTGGCAGGTATCTTAAAACTGAAAGAAGTCTGACTAACAGATAAAATTTGCTCTTATTAAAATGAAACACTGTATGTGAAAAATGACAGGAGCTTCCTTTCACAGGAAGACTTTGCAAATGTGTCATCTCAGGGTGCAAACTTAAAACAGAATGTGTTACATCCTTCACATATTAAAATCATTGCCTCGATTTCCTGGATAGAATACATAACACTGAAACTGTACAAGTATTATTACATGTCACTTATAAATGACTTTGCTAGTTTCATTTGCATGCATTTCAGTCACTAGACAGGGTGGCACATTACCTTAGAGTTTAGAGTTAGAGCAACTTTAACATGCAGATAAAAGATCAGTTATCACTTTGCTAAAAACGTGTGATAGCAGAGTAAGGCAGGTGTGAAAACTTCAAAATGTACAAAGAGCACTTAGCAGGTTTTCCTACAGAAATGCATGAAATACAGTTAATTTGAGTACAAGACGCTGCCCCCTGAGGTCTTACAGCTGCTTTTGGTAACACACAATGTATGTATGTCAAGGCTGTAAATAATTCCACATTAGCCCACCAGTCACAGAAATAACTCATAAATCAAGTTATGTAGTTACTCATTTTAATACATTTTAGATTATCAAATGTTACCATGAGAACTGCTGTCAGCAGCTTACAGCATTTTCCATACAAAATGAGAAAACACAGGCATCTTTTAGTAATTATCAAAATGTTCCAAAAGCAACAGCATTGGCTTGTTAAAGTAAAAGCATTTTGTTACATTCTATTTAGACAGATCCAGAAATTTAATGTGGAATTATCTGGTAACTACATTTAAAGACCTTGTGGTCCTATATGAGACTATTAAGAAGACTAAGACTAATAAGACTATTCAACACAGTCAATTGGCAATTACACAAAGCCAGCACTATTTCATTACCACAAGGTGCTACCAAGGGAGAGATATAAAGAAAGACTTGTAAAAAGATCCGAAAGTTTGCTGCCAACATACAAACAATTTAAAAAAACAAACAAACAATAAACAACCAAACTTTTGTAAACATACCAATTTGCAATGAAACACAACTGTAAAATCAGCTGCGCCTACAGTGTAACTTTACCAACAGGCTACACAGGAATCAGTATGCTTGTGTAAGTCACTCACTGTTTCCAGCTGCACAGAAATGGTTAATCTGAGGACAAGTAAACATGCAGTAAGATGTCCTTATCTCTCATAACTGACTGCACTTTTTTATATCAGGCTGCTGACGGTGGCAAAAGTAACTGTCTACAGCAAAACAGTGCAAATGAAAGTCAACACTAACTTTAGGTAACTTTAGGTATGGATGGCAAAGGTGAATAGCTACAACATAACATAAAGCAGCAAAAGGTTATATTGCCTTATGCAAGAAAACAGATATTATATATTATTATTAATGAGATACAAACTATAGTTCATAAAAAAGGTGTCAAACCTAAATTGCTAAAACTAAAGTATGTTTTTCTTCATTAAATAGTATTTCTCAATCCAGATAGTTTGAGAATCAAGGCTTCAGAGAAAAGCAGCACAATGTGAAGGGTCAGTTCCTGGCTACAGTACGATACATAGATTGATAATTTGTTTTACAAACTGATAAAGGACAGTGTGATAAAAATAAAATTGCATATTCCTCAGCGCCTTATATTACAATGAATTATGTTTAGCACACAGCATTTCTAGGTGTCCTGTCTAAGCTGGTTGTAACAGTGAGACATCTGTCTTAGCTTGATCAAACAAATCAGACACCGAATCAGCCAAGGCTATTGTCAGTAACATAAAGACCACAGAGTGATGACCACTGTAGTTTATCTCTCTATCTGCTTGCGACTGACCCGAGTGGTGTAACCCAATATTTACGCCCCAAGCAACTAGTGTGTGGGCTCGGTTTAGAGCAGTAACACAGAGGCATCAGTTAGAGGGTGAAACTTTAAACCATTCGCCTCTCCAGTGTTAACATCTCCAGCGACAAGGGCTTTGAAGTGCTGATCAGCCGTGTGTTTACTTTGGTCTGAGGTCGACTCTCAGGACCTCAGTGAACTGAGACCTGATCGAGTTGAATCCATCACTACAGGGGCGTTCTAGTCAGTTTTTGAAGGCCCCATAGCGGCTGGCTTTACTAATGAAGTTCTTGAGCAGGTCGTGGTCCATGTCTGCAAAGGCCTGGGTCTGCGTGACAGCTGTTAGGTGGTTGACACAAAACTTGAAGCAGAACTCCTCCAGGTCCTAAAAATGAAGAGGCCTGTCTGGTCAATGCTGAGGAGTATAACTGACTAGCTACTGAGAAGGCCCCCACCACCATGGTGCCTGACAGTGTGTCAGGGGCTATAAGCTTACCCGCGCTTCATACTTGACAGCAGCAGAAAGGAGAGTGATGGCGTTCTCCTCAGAAATGCCTCTCTTGATTGTTTCCTGGCACAACCTCTTGAGCCTTGTCTCCCGGTAGTAGGTGGCCAAGTCTAGCAAACCTGCACACAGGAACAAGTGAGTGAGTTTAGGACTTCTGCAGTGTCTTTTAGTGTGTAAGGGTCTGTGATCCATTTTTGGGCTTACCAATAGCATCCTCTGGTGGCAGGTTAATAGTGTCTGTGTAGAGGTACTCCAGAAAGGCTCGGTACACCAGGTATGAGAACTGGTGAATTTCTATGGCATCCTCATCTGTTTCATTAAGCAGTGCACGAAAATGCTCACATCTGGAGAGAAAAAAAAGGAGCTGACTATTCGAGTGACACAGTAAAAGATACCACAACAGGGACTCAGCATGTGCTGGCACATTTATTACAAATGTGTACTAAAACTAATGTCATTCTGCTGATCATGCTGTAGAGATTCAAAAACATTAAACTGCTTTCCAGGTACTTAAAGGTTTGCATTGGGGTTTTTTTGTTTGTTTTTTTCAAAGTTATATCAAGGGATTAAAACCAGAAGGACGTAAGTGATATGGATCAACTTAACAGGACAGCCAAAAAGAGTAAATGACCATACTAAATCCTAACCTTGTTTATTGAATTTAATCTTTAATATAACAACTTAATAAACATATGGATAGAAATATATTTATTGAACTTTATTTTGATATTTGTTGGAAGAATTTCTTTTAAGAGAGTAAGTGCACTCACAACCTTTTTGGCCCTAAATAGTTTAGTAAGTTCAGTGTTAAATCTTTTATTTTATTTTTTTATTAATAACTCTGGATTGGTTTAGAATTCACACGTTCTCTTTTGGCAGTAGATAGCTCATCAAAAGCTTTCATTTAATACACCATATAATTAATTTTTGCCCAAAATGCCAGTCTGGTTCTCACCCCTTGATATAATGACTGTGAGGTGATGCAGTGCAGTCTGCACTTATAGCACATTGCCAATGAAAATGAAATATTTGCAGACAAAAAATAATGAGGAGCCCTGTGATCAATCACGCAACTCAAGCAAGAACCTGCTAATTAATTTTCATATGTTACAGAAATCCCTGGAAACAGTGACTGCTTATATAGAGGGAATATTATCTGCAAAAATCTGAAACACTGCAACATCATTTGGAAAACAGTCAGTAGTAATATGAAGTATGCATGATCAGAAGTTAAGGAACTGAAACATGCAAGGTAGACAGGTAAAGACAAGGTAAACAGGTACACTAAGATTTTTTTTGGTAATTTCTATTCATTTTTGTAATCATTAGTGTTCACTATTTGCCTGATTTTAATGTAAACGATTTTTTTTGTTTCCCATACCATTTTATCTGAATCCTGCATTTTATCTGAATTTCCCCCAATAGTGTAGAACTTTAAAGTTTAAAGAAAAAGCAATGGATCTCATCGGCAATTCAAGGACATACGTAAGTTTCATTTCAATATTGTGGGGGTACAAGTATGAATGGGGGATTGGGGTACCTCCGAAAGAAAACTTGGGGCATCAAACACTACATTTTCAGCATTCTGGTGAATTTTTATGCCCCAATTTGTGTCTTTTCTGCATCAACTCATGTGATAAATGTCTTTAATTCTGTTCCTCTGCTACTATCATGTTTTTATTGGGGGAACAAATACTCTCTCAATATTGAGGATGATATGTGCCCTGCATCCCCTCTACAAGCTATAGCTATACTGCTATGTTACAGTTACATTGTGTCAAGTGGAATAGGAAATATATATTTATTTATTCTTGTTATCTTTTAACCATCTTCTTTGTGTTTCGTGGCACACAATGCCTTATATATTCTTGAGATGTAACTTAAAATGACCTCTTAATGCCATAATACACTTCCTGAGGCAAAGTGGAGGGACCTTGCCAACAACTGTAGCCCACAGTATTTTTCCGTATTTGTTCCTTCTGTCCTTCTGCATTACAAATACTGATTACCATTTTCCCTCACTGCTAATCTCTGCTGGCTCAAAACACTGCCTCCCTATCATTTCTTCTCAGGACCCAGTTGAACAAACAACTGAGTCTTCACTCTCGGAGTGCATCTCAAACGTGTCATTTGCATGTGATCTTGCCAAAGCATGCGTTTTGCTCTGTTGCATATTCGTGTGTGCATGTGCACTAAGGTTGACGTCACAGACAGTCTGGCTCCTTCCTACTGACAGTGCAAAAGAGCAAGAGACTGGAATGCAGATACTCTGTGTCTAAGTGTGGTTATAAAAAGAAAGGCAGGAAACAATAGGTCTGTCTTTGCTTCCCCATTACATTAACAGGAAAGATGAGGAAACGCTGTCTAACGGATGGAGTTTAAATATAGGTGGCACAGCCTTCAGTAGACATACGTAAAATTCATTATCATAGAATGATCAGTGTGTTTTTTATCATGATGGCTGCACGGTTAACTAAATGATTTTGTTTCTATATTTAACAATTCTGCAACATCAAAGTATGATTCTGTTCCCCCTGAAAATCCCACTGTGGTATACCAGGCGCCTTCATTACTCATGACCAAGCACCAGCTCCAAATGTGAAAAATAGACTCGTGACCAAAATGAAAGTCAGGATGGAGAAGCAGGCCGCTCTGGTGAGAAAGAAAAGAACAGAATCTCTTAAAAAAGGAGTCAAGCAAAGAAAAAAAGAGTGCAACAGCCAGACGTCTGAGAGGAAAACCCGGAGACACAGTTTCATTTCCTTTATAAAAGATTATCATGTGCATCTAAAAGTCAGTCTTAATGTGGATTATGTCAATAAGAGCCACACTAAAGATATTCTAAACAAAATTAAATAATGTGTGTGGGGAAAGTACAGCTCAGAAAGTTTGCACACCTTGTACACTACCTGTTCAAAATGTCAAATGCCAGTGATCGAATGGGAAATATGTTGTTTTGATTAGTTTTTCCAGACTATTATTTGATTTGTAAGGAGTCTATCTTGCACTGAAAGATGTTTATAAAAAAAGCAAAAAGCAAATATTAAGTTGCAAAAAATAAAATGTGAGAAAATAATTATCACTTCACAAAAAAAACCCCATAATTATCACATTTTGACTTTGACTATGAGTGTCCTCATTTTCTGTACCTGATTTTCAGCAGGGCTTTGTGAACATGGATACACTTCCCATCAACCAAGAACTTCAGGTCTGAAATCTCTGGGCTGTCAAACTCCTTCTTCAATGACTGGGCAACAGTCAGGTAGTCATCTCCATCTGGGAAAATTAAATAAAAGTAAGTTTGTGTTTGTTTTTAAAAAAAATTGTTTTCTGGTTTACAGTTCTTAAATAACTGCAATATTTCATTGTAAAGATGTAGCACACCTGTGTACTGTACAGGGTACACAAATATATTCTTTCATTAAAATGCCATACATTACACTAAAAAAAACTGTGACTTGGCTGATGATGGTTTTAATTTTATTTTAATGCCTTTTTATGTCTTTCTTTTGTGCTTTGTTCGTAAAGCATTTTGAATTTCCCTGTTACTGAAATGTGCTATAAACAATATGCCTTGCGATCAGACCCTAAAGACACCAGAAATTGCGCACTTATTTGGAGCCACTATGAGTTCCCTTAGGAGTTAGTCATACTTATTTTCAGAGGGAGGTTTTTAACTTTACAAAATGGAGTGCAAACAGAAGATTGGGATCTCAAAGTGATGTGTTCGTGCTCCTCATTTCACATGAGATCAATGGATATAATACATATGATTGTTTGACATGGGCAGGAAACAGAGTTTCCTGTTTATTTCTGAGGTGACTTCCAGGAATTTCTACCAATGACACGCATGTGGTTATTGCATGGTATCTTTGCCTCTGACCAGTCACAGTAAATGGGACAGTGTCAAATGGTTAAAAAAAAAAACTAAATTATTGAGGATTTTAAGGAAAATAGTTGGGTTTTTTTTTTAAACTGACCTACTGAGAGGAGGTGCCATGTGACTGCTGGCGTGGCGAAGCAGGCAAACACGTCATCTGTGCTGCTGAAGTGAGTGAGGTGAGGGCTGGCCACAGCCTGACCACGACACTGACCCCACATCAGAACCTGTCCGCTCTGGGTCTTGGCAGCTGACGTGTGGCTGGTGTGACATGCAGCCACCTCCACCATCCTGGTGACACAAATAGTATTCATACCCTAAAGTACTATTTATGTTCAGCCTTCTAATGCAGACTGCATGTTGAAATGTGTCTATTATGGCTAATAAAGAGGCAAAGATGATGTTCTATCAAATGCATATAGAAGCAGATTTTCACAGTGAGCTCTACTTCTCTAGAGTCAGCAGTTGATCTCTTATTACTCTACGATGTTAAACAATTATACCTTTGGGGCATTTAGTGACTAAATTTCTCAGGATCTTGTCATGCGGCCCTCAATGACCTGTTGTGGTTGCAGAGAGGTGTCACTGCTAAATGAGGCTGGGGTAAAAACAAAGTACTAACCTCTCCTTGTCTGTGTTTATTTGGGTGGGCAGAGCTTGGTTACTCTTGTTGCCTGTTCCCAACTGCCCATACGAGTTGGCTCCCCAGGCGTAAACCATTCCCTCATCTGTAAGCGCCAATGTATGTGCATATCCACAGGCGACCTGTATATGGAAGAATGTTAGTTAAGCTGAATATTATTCGAAATTATCAAAAACAGAAAATTAAGAGAAAAATCTCTGTTCAGGCTCTTACCTGGGTGATGTTGACACCTTGGAGAGCAGCGATCCTGCATGGAGTCTGCTGATTTCCATTGTTGCCCAAACCTAGCTGTCCATTGCAATTGTAGCCCCAACCATAGATCTACACACAGGTGACAAATTCAGAGTATGCACACACTACATGACATGAGGGCACTGGTGAAGGTCGGTTTTCTGTATGTTTAGGGCTAATTTGTTTTCACCTATTATTAGCTTTTACCTGTATATATTTTGAATATTGTAAAAATCTGACACAGCTCATTTGCATTTGCATGGAAAGTATTTACTATGTCCTAAAATGAGCACAGTCGTCGGACGGACAATTAATAAGTACAAAAAATATCTTTAAATTGTGTACCCCTTCTAAAGAATCTGTATATGTTAAAGGAATGCTTAAGAACACAAAATGTATAGTTGTGATACGTATCTGAATTTAGCCAACTTCCTTCATAAAAGAGCATGCCCACTGCTAAAAAGTTGACCTAGTGAGAGCACTGATTAACATCTTCAAGCTAAACATCTACAGATGGATGTGACACATTACCTCTCCATTGTCCAGTACAGCCATAGAGCAGAGCTGACCACAGGCTATGTTAACCACCACTTTGTTCTGCAGGCAGCTGCTAACCCGCCGTGGTGTCGGCTGGTTGGCAGTTGACCCTGAACCGACTTGGCCTGAGTTGTTGTAACCCCACGCATACACCTGAGCACAGAGATAAAAGTTCATAGTTCAAATAAAACACATAGATTGGGCAGAAATAAATTCACGCAGGACACGACTGATGACAGGTTACCTCCCCATCAGTTGTAAGGGCAATTGTGTGGTGGGAGCCGCAGGCCACCTCTGTCACCCTCTTGCTGAGGAGGTTGGTGGAGACCAGGGCAGGGGTCAGTCCATGGTTGGTGGTCCCATTGCCCAGCTGGCTGTAACCATTGTGGCCCCAAGCAAAGACCTCTCCATCTGCATATCAGCAGGCAAACTTTCATTCATGTTGTCTCAGTGGTTAATATTTTATCAATAGATAAGACGCAGTCGCGTTCATAGGATTTAAAGCAGAGCAAAGACATCTGGATTAAAGGCAACGTCTGTGATCCAAATCTGTGCAAAACAAGCTATCAGTCTGAAATCAACTAACAGGTCTTTTAATACAAGAACTGACACTTGACAACAAGTGAATCAATGTTTGTAATGTTTCCTGATACGTTTCCTGATAAGTTTTGCATATACAACTGACCGAGATTAGTAAACCGAGATTGGACCAGTAAGGGTTAAAATTGTCTCGTGTTATGCAACATTGTGCAACTAGTTTACCCACAAATAACAAGAACATCATGTTTGTACCAAACACAATGACCTGTTAAATGCCAGAAAACAAAACTGTCACAGAAGACATTTGTACAAGCTTATTTTTTGCTCTGTTTTGATTTTAATTAAGTGATTTTTAATTATGTTTGGGCAGCGATGACACAGCACTGTCATAAAACCAGATTCCAAACATTTGCATGCATCATCTTGTTGTTTTCTGTCATTTCTTTGCATCCTGAGGACATGTACCCTCAGGGACAAATAAAAGCTTACTGGACTGGATTACCTGCAGTAGCGATAACCACATGCGGTCCTGTTCCATAGCTTAGGGACACAATCTTCTTTCCACACAAGACATCAATCCGGCGTGGCTCAATAGTGCTTTGAAGGTCTCCAAGCCCTAAACAGCCGCTGCAATTGGTGCCCAGAGCAAAGACCTACAGAGACCAAACATCAGTGGTGAAATGGCACTGGCATTAGTAAGTTATACTTAAATGTTACATTCTGTCATTTACTAAAAAATATGGACACCCAACTAAACACAAAATATTTGGTGAGATGTAATATTAAACTAGACCTGCAACCAAAATGTAATCTATTATGAGATTTTAGATACTTGAGCATCTGATTTCCCAGAATGTTTGCCAGCTATATGAAATAATATTGACCAAAGCTGGTGTCTCTGCATGCAGACTTCGGGGAATGTAATGTATCCCAACGTTTTAAATTAAATCCTCCAAAGTACACATTTTCAAGTCATAATTGACTGCTCTGAAACATAAACTGTTTGGGTCACAGGGACAAACAAATGACCATGGATAGCAAGATGAGGCACACCCTACACCTTTCTACAGGATGAAAATGGAGCTTGCTTGGGTATTAGGCCTGTATGGCTAAAGATAGCCACACTCCATCTGCTTATCCCTCTGCCTGGAATTGCACCCGTATCAACAACAGAGTGAGAGGCCTGCAGCATTTTTCAATCCACTTCTGAACAGACGATAATCAAACCAATATTATGAAAGGATATTAAGTCTATCAAATCTCGCAACACATCTACATGTAAACAAGAGGATTAAATCACCGGTGCTTAAAGCTGAAGTGTTACCTCGTCATTAACTGTGACATAGAGGGCTTCATTTGCAGCACTGCCAAAGACACAAGCCTGCCGAATAAGCCGTAGTTCCTCAGGTGGAAGGAGCGCAAAAACTGGCCACTTCCCCACGTCCAGCATACTACTCAGCTGTGAAATGAGGAGAAAACACAGTTAGACAGATGGAAACATAAGTCATCCAGAGATTGATTTTAAAAAGAGGTATATAAAAGAAAGAAATGTGGCAGGAAAAAAAGCTTTAATGGAATAGTAGGAATCAAAAATACCCAATTTATCATGCATATTCCTTTCTGCTTTGGGTATTCTTTGAAAGAGAGAATAGATGCTGAGTCACAGATGAGCTATAGTCTGGTGAAGTTGTCCTATCAAAAGCAATTCCTGCTCCAGTTGAAACATGCTTGTTTGCTTACAAATTCATATTGCTGTTGTATTTATTCGACAGTTATCCAAAAATGACAAAGGAAAGCAAACTAG
Source organism: Plectropomus leopardus (assembly GCF_026936395.1). Classification (NCBI taxonomy): domain Eukaryota; kingdom Metazoa; phylum Chordata; class Actinopteri; order Perciformes; family Serranidae; genus Plectropomus; species Plectropomus leopardus. Next base: position 29,341,086 of record NC_142181.1, read on the forward strand.
ATATGAATTAATAAGCCAAAATTAAACTACTGTAAACTGGAATCAAATATTGCTTAGTCTGTAGAGACAAATGCATAAAGTAGACACTGACAGGGTAAATTATCTACAAGGTTTTGCATGTCCCAAAAGTGCCCAGCACAGACAGCAAGTGGGCAGTGGGCCCAGTTTTACAGATAGATAGATTAAAACGTGTATAGTATGCGTGTTGACTGAGGTAAACCCATTAATGTGTGTTTATTGACAGAATGAGTAAAGTCCAATTTATGTCATAACAACATTTGCCTCCTCTCTACCATATCTAAAGCCTAAAGCAGTATTTCTAGTGCAATTACCAAATCATATGTGAATAATGCACTCCTCTCTTTAATTATTTTCTTAGGGTGGCATAACCAGGCCACAGATCTGAAATGGGATATTTGGGCTTGTGTATTTAATGGAACTTGTTTATCATTCTGACTCAGTTTTTTTCCAGGATCAAAATCTAATCTGCTTTATCACAATGTGCAATTACTTTCCATGTGCAATCGGTGTATATATTTTTTACGGTTGAGTTTTGCCTCTTGTTTTTTTTTTTGTTTTTTTTTTTACCTTAAAACCTCTTATCTCCTTGTGTAAAGATGCATTCCTCAAAAATTATACTAGACAGTATATAAAGGACATTGAAAGGGAATTAAATATTTAATATGACTGACATTACGTAGAAATTTGACTCTATAACAAGTTAGTTTAGTAACTGAAAAGTGTCAAAACGCTATTAAATTATTATTACCACACCTCACGATCGTCCCTCAGTGACCATTGACATAAGCTGTACTTAGCATGACATCATCCTTTGCCAATTACAGCGATAGCTACACCTCAAATCAACAAATATCGGAGATGTTACACATTAATAACGCAAAGAAACAGGGCATGCTGCGTTATAAGACTTCCAGCCTGGGTTCACAAGCTAGCAATATAAAAGTTGCTTATGTAGCATCCACCCGTGTCAGTAACCTGTTTATCCAAACAAAAAAAAAAAAAAAACAACTATTGAGTATTAAGCCAATTATCGTAAGGAGTGTTATTGTTGCTGCTGACGGTTCAAACTGTAGACGTTACCTTGCTGTTGTTTTAGCTAATGTTTCGTCCGCGGTGTCGTTTTCTGATCACTGAACACTGAAACACTGAAAAGTTGTCAGCCAACATATTGGCGATTCAAGTTGCTGATGGGATCATCTCGGAAGTCTGTTATGGATCTAGCTTCACGTCAGTTGCTGTGGTTGTTATAGTTAGCTTTGATCGCTACACTACCGACTGAAAAAAACAGCACCACCGTACTTCCTGTAGTCCCATGGTGCGTTCATAGAAAATCGGAGAATTGAACTGCTGATGTTTGTTATGAGCAATCATTAGGGACTGTTCGTTATTAGTGAGGGGGGATGGGGTGGTGCAAAAAGAGTACAATTTTTTATTAAGTGAATTACAAGAAATATGGTGAAGCAGCGTTTTATGGACCAGTGGCATGGTACAAATTGCCCAAACAAGTAGTGAGGAGGAAATCACTACTAAGTTTTATTTTCTCAGTCATGGTATTTTCTGTTTTTGGTAGTACTGCTATCAAATGTTTTACTGAGTATTCAGTTATAGTAAGGATACATGTTGTCACTCTTGTAATTATTGTCATCATTATTTTCATAGTTATTAATTTATCCTTTTGTTTTACTTTGGTTGATCTTTCCCCCCAGTTGTCTTGTTTTTTGTTCCTACTTGCCTAGGATTTTAAAACATACATTTTATGATGTAATGTTTACCTGTATGGACCCCAAGAGAAGTAGTTGCTACACTGGTATTGGCTAATGGGGATCCAAATGAATGAATGAATAAATGAATGAATGTCAAATATGTTTTAAGCACAATTGAGGGGATTTAAAAAAATTTTTTTTTGGCTCGGGGGAGGGCATACAAATTTTAATAATTGTTTCATATTTATTTTTTCCGCTTCTCTGATATTTAAGGAACAGTCCCTTACCGTGAGCTAACTATTGGGCTATAGTAAGTAACTCTGAAATATTTGACATTTAAATCATGCTTTGTGAAGCAGAAACTCAGATAAGGTGTTAGTTTGTTTTGAACATTAAAAATGGGTGAAAATATGCTCTATATAGCAAAAACTAACACTCGCAAATAAATAATGTGAAAGATTGAGTGACTGAATAATAAGAAATTGACACAACCTCCTATCCAACCTTGATTAACCCTTTGAAACCCAAGCAAACTGGCTTTTCTTTCAAAAACATGGGAAGAAGGCAATGAACAATAAAAGAACAAAATATCTGTAAATCAGCAAGAAATTGGTTTTAAAAAAAGATAAAAAAGAAAGTAAAAACAAGCAAATTAAAAACTGATTTAATTCTGTAACACAATTCAAATATGTAATTATGATATACTGTATATGTGCAATTTGTGAAATGTTTCTTGCTCATTGTCTTTTTTTTCCTATGTCTTTGGAAAAAAATGCAGCAATTCACCTAGGGGTCACAAGTTCAGATACTTGTGAAAGTTGTCTGCAAGCAGCACAAGTAAAGTAATTCAAGATTTAAAACCTTTGGGGTGTTTCGTAAATTGGACACATTTTAGGCAGCTTGTTTAATTTGTATGTAAGTCTACTTGCATTAATTTTCCCATCATAACATTTCAAACCTTAGACTTAACTGTAATGTTTGATTTTGAAAATTAATATGATGTAAATATGTTCTGTTTATATATCCTCAGAGGCAGCTCTTGCGTGCAGCAGCTGTTATGGTAGTTTCTCTATGCTTTTATAGCTAACTCTAAATTTCCTTCTTCATCTTCCCCACTGTCCATCTTTTTCCTCTAGTTGGCAGTTTTCTCCTCTTAGTTGCACTATCTTAAGGAGTTAAGGTCCAGCCAAAATGGTTTTTGAATGGATCATGGATATCTCCATGCTTTGTACTGCAGTGCTGCCAAAAGTTCTCTGTTGATCTCTTCATTTGTAGCCAATGAGCCACTCCAGGGCTGCTGTTCAAGCTTTCTACTTTCTCTTCCACTTGACTGTTCGAAATGTTGTTCTCAACAGACCGGCCTCCTTTTCCCAACCACATTGATGGCAATTCTTACAGAACAGGTGTAAAGCAAGGCTTTTATTCTCCATTGAAACCTTTATACGTGGCCACACAGTCTTAATATGTCAATGCAGAAAAGGCCAGAATAACTTCAAGACTATTAAATCTGAAAATAACAAATGTATTTAACAAACAATCAGGACCAAAAGTGACACACAGCTCCATGCAGCTCTAATGATGGGTGGTGCCAGAGGAAAGGTCATGTTGTAAATCAGCTGGTTTATTCTCTGTATGGTGGCCTTTTTGGGACATTAGTGTCAGCTTACTTTATCAGATTTGGCTTGACCTTCATCTGTGCTCAGAATTTAATACCAATGTTCTTTCGCATTTTAATGTGCATACAGTTAGCATTTTAACGATGGGATATTAGTATGCTGCTAGCAGCATGTCAACATGAATAATTTTGGAGTTATGTAGCATTTCTTTTATTAGTTACTGTTTAATGTTATCTTGTATTAAACAAACTCACCCCCACCACCCTGATTTGCACTTCCATTAAGATACTCTGTGATAAAAGTGTGTCACAACACTGGCACTATATGTTCTGGCAAATATTGTACAGATAAGAAGTGAAGAATAGTGTGCATGAACATAAATCATATAAAGACTGTGATGATGAGAGTCTATCTATCTAGATATCTATCTATATATCTATTAGAGACATTATGGTACAAAAAATAATTACATTTTTGTTGTAGCTATTTCACATAAAATCCACTTCTTTTTTTAGAAATGCAGATTTTCAGTAAACCAGTGGCTCCAAAGGACTTTGTGAACAAACTTGACACTTGTTTAAAATGTATGTTTTCTCTCTGTACTCACTTTTCACTGTAAATGTCAACAACCCTAGAATGCTCTTTGTTGGGATTTATAATCACAGTTCACAAACAAGTAGGCATTTAACAACATGTATATATTGGTTTGAAAAAACACGACGTAGTGGAATAACGAATGATTTTTGAACTGCACCTGAGTGTTACTATGATATTAAAATGGTCAGATTGGAGTCAAATATCTCAATCTAGTGTTGATGTTTGGATTGGTGAGGTTACAACTTATGTGTCAATATAGAAGCAGACCACAATATAGCTAGCAATACAGGAAAGACAGGCCTGCTTTAAAATTTCAAACTAATGAATGTGGTCAACTGAAAACGTAATTGCCAAGAATGTAGTACAAGAAGCAACCAGCAGCTGGAGCCATGGGTACCCTTAAGTCATGGTTTGTGCCAAAGCTTTACAAACCCTCATTTGACATGCTCATATTTTTTTTGAAGATACATTAAACCATGTTGGAAAGTATAATTTGTGACTTTAAAAAATAAATAAACTTCGGGGTAGCATTTCAAATACATAGTCATAGTCATTTCCATGTGCATCCTTTTGATGGATAAACAGTGGCTCAATATAAAGACTTCATAGAAGTGTGTGCATGTGTTTGTTTCTTGGATAAATAAAAACATGTTATTGTTAGGTTCTAACAATTGCTAGTTTAAATTGCAGTCTGACACTGAAGCATCATGAAATATGCTTTACACAGTAAAGAAATGATAGATAGATAGATAGATAGATAGATAGATAGATAGATAGATATGAAAATTAAGTGTTGTTGCAAGTCAATAGGCTAGATAATATGCTGCGAAGTACGTACTTGTCCAGGAATATGAAGCTAGTATTAATTTTTTACAGAGTATACTATACTGTGATGCAATTTAGACATACATTTTAACCTATTAATTCCCCCCAAAATCTTGATACTTTGAGAATCTGTTTTCACTTAATTTAAAAATGCAGGGTTGAATATACTTTACATTTATCCATCTCCAGTTTACTAGTTTACTCACTCCCCTGGGCTATATTAATCACACTTTCCGTGCAGGCTGATAAAAATGAATGACAGTATCAATAGTAACCTTTAAAGGCGATATGATGCTGTTAAGGTGGACCGGAAATTTCCAATGAAGAGCTTTCCACGGCTCTGTTTTGTCTGGACAGCCCTTCAGCTCAGCAGTGCAGGACTAAACCTGACAAAGGCACAAATGCACGTTGATCAAATGTGTTTCTCTCATATTACCATACAGACATGATTGAACAAACCGATCACAGACACGTCAACCTTAAGGTCTTCCTTAATATAGTAAAAAATGAGGTAGACGGATGAATTCAATAGTAATTTTATAGGGTGCTGATAACACCCACCAAAAATAAAAAATAAGAAGTCACAATATTATTAATGTTTCGCCTAGCTATCTTGGAATCTGGGATTCGTCATGATTTGCTGTGACACGCATGCGCACAGAGCCCTGTGAGCGATGGCGAAATTCCTGACTTTTCTGCGAGGAGCAGGGTTGGATGGGAAGTTATCTCGATAAAACTGGCAATTAGGTTGACATTGTCGATACTTGGCGTCATCAGTGTTGCTCGCAAGTCACTTCTTCGATCTGTCTTAGGCGCAGTCAACTCGAGCGAGCGTCGTTCATATTACAAGAGAGACACATCTTCATCTTGCTAACTGTAAGCTAGGTAGCATTAGGTAGCTAACACTAGCATGTCACATTTTGCCTTGTCTTGTGTTTATCTTGGTAGCTAGCAAGATCTCAGGTGTTTCAGAAAGTAGCTGGCGCTTGCTGACGTTAAACATTTCGGAGAAGAGCTGCATAGGAATCATCGCTGTGCATCGGCTTGTCAGTCCAGACTGCTGTTGCTGTGCCGACTGACTGAGTGAGTAACGCTAGCTGTGTTATAATAACCCACTTATGTTGATCACACTCTTTGGTGTAATAGCACTGTATCTTAACTCGAAATAAGGTTATCGTCTGTGAATTAGCTGACTAAGATGTAATGTTGCAGTTAGATAACGAATGACATAACGCTAAGCACACACACCTGTAGCTAGAGTAAACAATTGCCCAGGCTGCAAGGTAGCTAACGTAGTTAATTTAGCTATGTCAAATGAGGAACGTTACCTCTGGACATTGACTTTAGTATTGCCATTGAGATATATTAAATGCAAATGAATTCATGTTTGAAGTTTGTAGAGATAGGTTTGCTAAGTGGGTAATGGTAAGGCTTGGGCAAATACACGCTCTAAATGAATAACCAGCTGTTACACTGTGTGAATCTGTCTTGCATTGAATAAAACGCATATCTCGACGTGTTCCAGCTAACCCGCCACAATAGAGTATTAGATAAAACATTCATTGATTTTAGGTTATTATAAGCTGTTGACCAAAATTTGAAAACATTATGCAGATGAAGCATTGGTCTTTTTATAATTATCATGATTTTGTCTATGCCTTTGTATAATACTTGACAATGAGTAATAATAGACTCAGTGTCCTATTAGCCTACTCTCTCTCTCTCTCTCTCTCTCTCTCTCTCTCTCTGTGTTTCCCCTTCTAAGCAAAAATGTAACTGAAAAACATCTGTTGTGCCCTCATTGACTGCTCTCCTAGCCACAGTCAAATATGATGTACAGTCGACAACAGATGTTACCACAATTTCGATAAAGAAGAAATGTTAATTGTACTACATCAAGAAAGGCTGTGCAGTGACTTTAGTTTAATGCAACCACAACTGCAGTTTATCACCAGAGTCAGCTGGTGTTTTTCACTGTTTTTAATCAGAGGCTGTTGTGATATCTGTTATTTAACAGCAATATGCTTAACAACATATTTTCCTGCAGAAGGTATAGGAATCAAGAGGGGAAAGTACTTATACGATGTGTTCATATTATGTGCCAACCCCCACAGGTAGTTCCAAGTATGTAATAACTGGAGTATCTGAAACATATTGAAATTACACTGTCACCCTAATCAAATGACATCATTTTTGGAAAATGAATAATTAACTCTGATCTTTTTTTATTTCCAGTGTGATATTAGGATGTCATTTGGGAAAGTGAAATGTGGGTGGTCAGGGGCATATTTAAAGAAAAGTGCCTGTAATCAGGGAACCCCCTTTGCAACTTCTCCTTTCACTGACCCCGAGGTAGCTGTTTTGTGTGTTCTTGGCAGATAATTTTAAACTTGAACATTAATTTATTTAAGATGGTCTTGTGTTAAGATCAGTACGGCTAGTGATTGTAGTGATGGATTGGAGGCCTAATGACCACAGACGGAACCTGCCATTATTAAATGCCTGCTTGTAATATTAGGCTAATCACATGTCGACCCCGCACTGTAATAGTTCCCTCAAACCCAGTTCATTGACCATCACACTGTAAACTGATTTTGTTGTTTAAGCTTAAGGAGGGGAGGGGCTAAAGCCAACAGATAAGCCAGATCACTGAGAAGTTAAGGAGCGCATGCGCAAGATTGTAATTAGGTTCAAGGACACATGTTACATTTCTCCCATGGTGTTCTGTTGTTTATTGGCTGAATTTTTCTTAGCTTTGTTTTTCATGTTTTTTTGTCCCCAAATGATCAGTGCTCATTGTGGCCCTTTTTGACTATTCTTTCTTTTCAGTGCAGTGTCTTAAATAGCACACTATCTTCGTTCCTGGTTGATTTGAATGGTTTGATTGTTTTGATTTTAGTAGACATTGCAGACTATATGCCTCCATGGTCAGCTTTTAGATTTTTGTGTTCGTTTGTTATGGGAAGGATGTGAGCACACATTGGGCAGCAGTGTTTGTCTTCACCTCTCACATTGTGACATGAAGGAAACATTCATTTTAATCCACTGATAGGGTAATTGGGGACATTCATTTTAAAAACAATTTTTTTTCTTCTCTCCCACTTTCTTCTTTATACCAAGGCAGATATGCTTGTGTACTGATATAATATTTAAAAAAAAAACAAACAATGTATATGACTTTTAGAAAAGGAGAACTTCTGTGTGTATGACTGAACAATAGCATATCAACCACTTTTTAAAATCATGCTGTGATTTAAAGTGCCAGGAGCAATATACAACAAAGACACCCACAACTATGGGAGTTTCCAGTGACTTTTAACCACATGGCATGTTAATATTGTATCAAGGAAATACATCTGACGAACCCTCTTTTTGGTTTATAATTTAGTTTGCGTGTAACAGTTGGTTTAACCTGACTGCTCATTGATGGTGTCAGAAACTATCCTTCAGAGTCAGCAACGTATTTTGAAATGTCTTTACTGGAAACAGGTGCATTTAGAGGTTATTTGCCTCATGCCCAATGCCTTAAGTGCTAGAGAAGGCAGTATTTTAAATCACAAAATATAGTTCTCAATATCATCATGAAATTGGGAAATAAATTTACTAATGGATCATAGTATATTTATGTGTCCCAATGTACAGATGTATCCAATTAATATGTACACTGTAATATAGATTCAGTAATCATCACTATGTCATATTGTTTGTAATATAAAAGGAAAAATGAATGCAACATCTCTAGAAAATTGTGAAGGTATTTCATGGTGATCAGTTTGATCCTATCAGTTCATAATAATCAGTACGAATATCCACATCCATCCCTTGATCTGGCCATCCTTTCTTTCATCCATTCTTCATTTTTGTTTAATCTTAAAGTCAAAAACAATAAAGATCCCAGAATGTTACAGCTTTTTGCTATATAATACAAAATGCCTGCAGAAAAACAAAGAAATCATACTTTTGGTATTCAGAGTAAACATAGTTAATCATAATTTGAACATACATATAGCTGTAGACAATTACTCCATACGAAAAGTAGTTACATCCCAATACAAATTTACTTGATGATGTGCTCAGACTTTGTACACTCAGAGAGAGAGAGAGAAGTCACATCCTGTGGACATTCTGGGTAAATGTAGTTCTCAGCACAAGTCTGACTGCCTGGAAGACTCAAGACAATGACACCACAAAGCTTTATGATATACTATGTATATTTGCATTGATCGCAGTGTCTTTGTAACAGGAGTTCCTCTTCAGTGGTGTGAATGAGGGAGACATGGCAGACCACACCCCACCTCTGGAGTCCGGCCAGCTGCTCAGCACTGAACTCCCTATCATGGCCTCACCACCACCCCCAACCATGGTCAACGGGGAGGGCCCCCAGCAGGTACACTCAGACCCCTCTGCCTTCATGTCTCTCTGCTATTAGTCAAAACTGCTGCATCAAGTCTTTTATGCCCAAATTGACTTCTAGCATCTGCCTTGTAAATGGACTAGAATGGAATTGTTATAAATGATGCCTCTGGCTCATTTTGGCCTTAAGTCTTAAGTTGTTGAACTGAAAATGAAGCCATAATAGCTTGTGCCAGCTTTTTGTGCTTGTCAGAAATATTATTACATTTTCATAATTAACACTGGACTGATTTGCAAAGCACAGGAATATTGATGCCTTAAAATGCACCACATCCAGGGAATTAATCAGTGAAATTGAGAAATTTTAGCAGGTGCACTTAAAGCACTTCAGCACTTACATATTAACACCAGAGGCAGTGACAAAGTGTATGGTTTGACCTGCACAGCAGGGAAACACTAATGTGGTTTTTGGCTTGATATGTCGTCCAGCGGAAGCTGGTGCCAGGGTTGTGTGTGTGTCAGGCAATTATAAATCCTGAAGTTGACTAAAGCTGTGCATATGGAGTTTTTTTTATATAATGACTGAAGGAAAATGAGATATCACTGTGTGAATTGTTTTAATTTTGTATTGTTTAATTTATTTTATATTTTACCTTAACTTATATGTTGGTGGAATAACAACATCTCAAACTCAGCTCTATGTTCAAGAAAAAAAATTTACTCTATTGTGTTGTCATAAACTCAATCTGATATAGTGTAGTAACTGTTGAAACTGTGTACAAATTGAAAACAGCATACAGTATGTGCCTCTTTTGAAACCTGATGCATTTGGTGGCTTGTTTCAGATGCTAAAATAAAATATGTACATGTGGCCCTCACTCTGATAAGTATTGAAACAACAAACAGATTTACAGTCCTCAGTTAAGTTTCTCATGGAACATCTTTCATAGGCAACAGGTGCTTGTTGGTTATGAACCACTTCTCTCAGTTTTGATAGCAGCCTTCGCTGTATGGGTACAGGGTATGGGGTGATCGCCCCCATCATCTCTTTTCAGTATCAGAGTGAGATTGAGCGGCCCTGACAAGCCTGGGTGATTTCCCTGTCATTTTGATGGTCATCAGTTCGATTGGCTTAAGTTTCCGTGACTTCCTGGGGGACAGCGTGGAACCCACAGTGATATCTTTTCCGTCATTTCATCAGTCTTATGCAGTTTGTCTAGATAAGACTTGCTAATATTAGCACTGCCCTATAAACATGCCTTTCCAGCCATCTTGTCATTTTCCACAGTGGAAAATCCCTCGCCTGAATCAGGCTTTGTTCATGTAGAGATCAAATTTTACCGGTTGTGTCGGGCTGTGAGGTTGTTGTTCTCATGGAATTCAGTTACCTTACCACCTCCCACAAAGGTTACCTGATTACCTGTTCTCGTCCCCTGTCAGTGTTTACAGTGTTTCATGAGAGCTAGAGGAATAAAATGTGGCTGCTCGTTCCTGGCTTACATCATTACCACCCTGCTGCTCAGACCAATTTGAGACACTGCATGTTCATGATCGCTGAAATGTACTATGGGAAGGAATAACAAGTATCGGATAACACCGAGCACTTACTATTTTTTTTTTTCAAAGTACAGCATGATGACTTTGTTTTTGCACCAGAGGTGTTAGTGTATCCCACTCAGACATATGAATACCCAGATACATGATATGCAATTAGATACAGAGCCAATTCATTGCTGTTGAGTTAAGATTTGATATGATTTGAAATTTTTAATTTAACATTTATTAAGTTATATGAGATTTGAATAGCAGCAGCGAAAAACCACGATCAATGACAAAACAGCAAAAATCTGTAGCAAAGAATAATTTATATCGTGTTGAAGGGACCCATTGTAAAAAGAAATTATGCTTACTGCTACATCAACAATAGAAACAATGGACAGTGATGCACAAGGCCAGACCTTTCGGGTAGCTCCCATTACATATGTATTTTTCACTGAAATCCTGCATGAACTGGATATTATGCACGGTGAATTCAGGGTCAGAGTCATACATCTGCAGCCAATATTTTCCACAATGCTATATGGACACATTTCCTTGCAAATATAATATCTTATTACTTTAGTTATTACCTTTGACTGTGAGGAGCTGAGTATGAGTGTGCAGTTTCTTATGCTAACACGGTTAGCTTGCCTCATACAGACTTGTCTGGTAGGTAAAATCGATACCACTGTGTACCAGTAGATTTTATAAGTATGTTTTGTTTTACTTTTTGTATGGTTCTATTATATATGCTTTGCTGTTTGCAGAATCCGAAGAATATTGAAACTTTTTTTCCAACAGTTAGCTGGTCTGTGTTATACTGTGATGTCTGTTAAATTTGATCTGCCTAGGACTTATTTAATTCTTTTTGCAGAAGTGCGATGGGTCATGCACAATTACACACAGGCTTTTTCTTTTTCTTTTCTCCTCATACATCTGGGTACCTCGTAGCAAGCTTGTTTTCATAGAATGTAATTTTGATTGTATAAACCTTTTCAGTCATTGTAAAAACATACTGTTTTGTTAGTGTACTTGTAAATTGGCTCTAGATACAGTGCTTCTTTTTATTATGGGAGTTTTTGCAACCTCATGAAAGAACACATGACACATAAGGAGATTTTATGTGAGTGATTTCATGATGTCCAATGTCTGATCCTGACGGATCAAAAGACATCTATTTTGCATTATTAAATGTAGGGCTTTTTGAGGACTGTTGTTTGACAGTTGCTGTGAAAAAGATGTAGCTTATGAGTGTTTTGTGTCTGAGGAGGTGTGTAAATATCATGACAGCTGCAGATTGAGGAGCAGGATCCACTGGAGGGGTCTAGGCCCTGACAGGGAGATGCAGGACTGCAGTGACAGTGAAGAGGATTCACAGCGATGGCTGACCCCTTCGTTTCTGACCTTAAGTTGGAGAAGCTACAAGGACACCTCATTGTTTGTTCTTTGTTTCTTTATCCCAGTATTGGCTTGGTATACGCTCTGTTGGACCAATTGTTCTGAGTCAGAGAGGAAGCTGTTGTCTTGGGGTCATTACCTGAGATGATTCCTTTTTAGAGATGACTTTGGCTACAGTATGATTCACTGCTTCCATCCATTTAAACCCCCCTCCCCTGCAAGATATTCCCGCTCTTGCAGTTTGGTTCATAGCTAAATTAGTAACAGATGAATCAGTCTCTTTCTGTCAATGTTTAAGCCCAGCTAATGGCTTATGTACTTAACTATTGTCTGTGCTGATGGTTATGTGTATTTTCTTCCATTTCATTCATTACCGTTTTTGATAAGACCTGCTATTTTATGTTTTTATGTGCTTATGTTTTGATATTCTTCTGGTTTTATGGTTTTTGAGGTCTGTTTGTAACCTGACAGACTGAAAATGATAAAAAACATCTCAGAAAAATGTTATACATTTTCTTAAGACTATCACTTCTTAGTATAACTTTAGTGTCAGAGGCCCTTTCCTACAAATCATTCAACCTTTCAGGATAAACATATACAAGATCTTTCAAGACAACATCAGAATTTTGAGGAATAGCTTTGAAAACACATGGAGGAGTAAGTTTTATGTTTTTGATGTAGTTTAAAATTCTTTTGTCCTAATGTTGTTCAAACATAATAATGTCGTTTTTAATTCGTCTATGATATGAGCTGAGATTAAAAAGGACAACAACATAATTTGCTTCAGCTGTGTGAGAGTACACTCAGCATGAAATAGTAACTGCACAAATTGAACAGGGAGCACATAGCCATGAGTGTGTGGTCTGCTTGTGGCTACGTGCCATGCGTGGGCTAATGTTACTGTGGGATAGTGAGACCTCACTCCCGACTCAGTCGTCTTTAGTGCTGGCCTTGTATGCTATAGCCAGACACAGGAGACAGGGCCTTGGACATGTGCCTCTCACAAGTTGCCAAAGGGTTAGAGATGTTGTGACACAAACGCAGCCCACTCTGTTTGTCTCCTGGTTAGCCACTGAATCATCTGTGAAGATGAGGGTGAGCCCACTATTTGTTGACTATTGTGAGGAGGTGGACTGAGTGTGACTCAGCAGTGTTTAGGGCACTTTCTTCTGAGACAGTTAAGCAAACCATGCCACCACTTCAGTAATATTCAGAACTGACCCTGAATGCTGAATATTTTAAATCAGTCTATAAAACTATTGATCCGAGCTCCGCTCAATAACCATTTAAATACAAGTACTGCACTGATGAGATTAGCATTAAGCAAACTGTGGCGCAATACATAAGATGTATACTTTTATGTTCAATACTGTCATACATGGTCCTTTTACATATAAGGGACCATGCAAGGACTAGAGATAAAAAATAGCTTTTAGTTATATCTGGTGCAATCCATGTATTTTGCGTTGTCTCTCATAAATAAACAATTAAATAAATTAAATTCGGTAAAAACATATTTTAAAAATCCTCCTAAAAACATAATAAACATAACGTTTTGTTAGCTTAAAGTGGTATATTAATTTCATAATAGAAATATCAATAAAAACGTGCTTTAATGAAAAAAAATGTAAAATGTAATGTAAATTATAGCTTAAGAAATGTTTTCAAATCATGTTTGTAACACAATCACATAATTGCTTTTTTGCAGCATAATGACAGCATCCATTGATTTCATCATTTGCCAACATGCTCTGGCTAGATGGAGGGAGATAAATCTGAGAGAAAACATGTCAGTGGATGTGTAAAACATCACTTTTAATGTGTTGGAAATTCAGAAGGAGGACATAAGGCTTCATCATTAAAAATGGCCAAAGTGAAAAACTATCCTAACTTCTCCTGGACCAGCTTTTGACTGACCAAACAAGTGACCAAGTCGAAGGACTTCGGCCAGGAAGCTGGCCTAGAACCCGAGGACTGCTCTGAGTTTTAAGTACAATAGCTATAATGAGAGAATCCTCTGACAGGTCAGCACTTTGTAAAGCACTTCATAGTTCTGGGCTATGTGGTAGAGAAGCCAGATGGGGAGAAAAAAAAAGCAAAAGCACATTGACAACATGTCCTGGAGTTTGTAGAAATTGGTGTGAAATTTTTGTTGCGCATTAGCCAAAAGATAATGTGGTCCTATTTATTTAGCTACTGTAGTGGAGATCTCAGTATTAGGACGACCACAGCCTTTTTCCTATCTAACACCAGCTCCACTGTGAAGCATTGTGGTGGCAGCATCAGATTGTTGGGTACTTTTTACTGAAGATGTGAAAAGGAATAAAGACCAGAGCCAAATACAGGCTAAGTCACAACTAAAATCCTCTCCTCAGGAGCATCCTTACTTACCAGGACAATTATCCTAACCACGCTCCCAGATCAATATTGGAGCAGCTTCATTCCTTGATTGATGATATAGTAAATCATATTTAAAATAAGTTGAATTAATTCTAAACAAATTTAGAAAGACGTTGAGGCATGACAAAGTCTAGGTATCCTGAACTAATTTAGACCTAGGTGCTTATAAATGCTTTCATGTCAGTGGTTGAACAGTTATTTAAAAAATAAAATAAATAAAAAATAAAATAAAATTCTATTTTGTCTAAAATTTGAGTTAATCTTCTTTTTAGGATTGTTATGATACTGGAATTCATAACTTTGCTACAGTAGGTTGAATAATGTCAATGTTTGATACAATTTCTGTTACTAAGATAAAAACTGACATTGAGGGCATATTATTAATTTTTTTTAATTAAAAGATAAATAATACAATGATTTAACATGACAACAACAACTTTTATTTTCTTGGTTAGTAGCAGAGAACATCTGAATGTCCTTAGTTAACATTAACAATAAGAGAGAGCGAGAAAGTATAACTGGTACGGGTGCATCGACACTGGAAAATGAGTATTGATAGGGTTGCACAGTTAATCGGAATATTATCAAAGTATGGCTAAATGCAGTATCCAAATCACAGCAGCTGCACTTTTTTGACAGAATTATAATGTGTCATTATAAATTAAGAATTGTGGTGCTACAGAGATGCTGCGGCCTACAAATCATATTCCAGATGTAAGGGAACATGCCTGTTTGGTACAGACCCCAACAAAAATGACATCATCATCTTTTATTTTTTTAAGGGAACATTTAAATTTGTTATAGCTCTCAAAATAATCCCAATAGGATTTTTTGTTTTTTGCTTATCATGTGCAGCCCTAAGTATTGTAATATTCTGAGATGATAGGTAAGATTAATGTTTTTGACAACATTATATAAGGTCAAAATTATAGTATGTCCCCAGTAAACGTAACATATTGTACACTGTGCTTGTAATGCAAAACCCTAAGTCATCACCAGTCAGTACTAATTGGTGACTTTTAATGAGTTCATAGAAAAGTATTTAGACACTTAGTGAAAACATGAAACATGGACTATGTGCTATGACAATATTTTGTGGTTCCTGTGATAAATTCATATTACAGATTATCACCTCTGTGACTTAATATTGCTAAGTAGATAATACTAATATTTACAACTAGAGATGCACCAATTTGATATTAAGACCAGATATTGGTCCTGATTTTGACAAAAATAGCACGATCAGGTATTGGATAATTTGGCAGATCCATGGGGCCGATCCAGCAGTGCGTGAGCAGTGCCGAACCTGCATCCACATTGCCTGTGTGAGCAGCGCTGCTCTGGCGTGTCTCAGCTGCTTGTCAGCCGCAGCACATCTAGAGAAACGGTGGGCTGCATGCCGTGCGGGGTTGCAGAAATAGAAAGTGAAAGTGGTGTTTTGATGATGATATTAACTCTATATTTTACCTTAGTTTAAAAGTCTTTTTCTGTCACAGAGATAAGGTAATATGAAGCTGTCTGTTTTACTTCCCTTCTTCTGTTTCAAAATAAAAGTCCTGTAACAATGTCTCTGTTGACAGAATCTCATAAGATGTTGACACAAGGCATTTTATTTTGAAATATTTGCAGGACGTTGTTATTGACGATGCAGGAGCTTGCACGACTTCATAAATTAGTGTTTTGTGCTCATAACAGAACTCATAGCAACAGGCATCCCTGCAGAAGCGTCGCAGCCACGACTGTTGATTCGATCACCACAAGCGTTTGTATGTTTGACCAAGTTACTTGTAGGGTTGCCAGCTCTCATGCTCCCGTGTGACACATGCTTTCACCGTCAGTCTCACACTCACGCTGCCCAGGCAACTCTCAAGGCAAAACATTGCGACAGCAAAAGTGTTTAACAATCATGTAATGTAGTGAATGACTTTGACTCTAGAATACAGCTGAGTATTTTACAAACGAAGTTGTATGTGCTTCCACAGCGTGACATTATAGCGGATCAAACAACTGATGGTCCTATAGCAGCGCAGTGAGAGAGACAGACAAACAGAGCAGAGCTTCTCCTCACAGCACCAAAGTGTCTGAAACAGCCAAATATTCAGTGGTGGAAAGTGACTTCTTTAGAATTCTACAGATTATTTTGTTTTAATGTCAGGTTTAGTCAGACTTTGGATGGAATTATTTAGCTCTCATTATTATTACCAGGGGTGTAGTGATGCCATGATTTGGGGTCTGGGCCACAGGCACATTGTCTTATTTTCAACCTTTCTCTATCTGGGGATGTTGGCAGGCTGGCAGCTATAGAGGAAGTACGTCTCCTCAAAAGATTTTTTCTGAAGTAAAATGATTTAATTGCACATAGCAGAAGTTAAAGTCAGATTCCTGCAGTCAGGAAAGGGTTGCCCATTATCACCACAATGTACTTAAATTTACCTGAAGTTTATTTAGGCCGGAGCTTTTCATTCTTATATCATTCTGGATATTGTAATAAATAATAATTCATCATATGTCTATTACAGTTAAAAATACCATGGTCAAATGTAACTGTAAATGTCCTCCTATTTTTTTATATTCCTTTAGTCTCCTTCACATGGTAGGTGTATAGTTTACAAACTCAACAATGGTATCGGATCTGTATCGGGTATTGACCGATATGCAAAGCCCAGGTATCGGTATCAGTATAGGGACTGAAAAAGTCAGATTGGTGCATCCCTGTTTACAACAGCATGAACATCCTTGAAACAATGCTTTGTCTGTTTCTTTGCTGTCAAATGTTTCTAATTGATCCTGGAGGATGGAGGATCATGAAATTGGCTCAAATTTTTATCGTACATTTAAGCATATGCTGTCAGCAGAAGGGAGACTGCATTAATTCCTGGCTAG
Source organism: Plectropomus leopardus (assembly GCF_026936395.1). Lineage (NCBI taxonomy): Eukaryota > Metazoa > Chordata > Actinopteri > Perciformes > Serranidae > Plectropomus > Plectropomus leopardus. Next base: position 29,358,421 of record NC_142181.1, read on the forward strand.
TTCCTCCAGTGGCAGGATTTTCCCTGTGTCATTCAGCTCCTGTTTCCTGTCCACCCAGCTGCTAGTTCACATCAATGCACAGTAAACAATTAAGAGGAACAAATAGTGAGAAACTCAAACTCTGAGTCACCAATGGCTGAGAAACGTCAGAGCTAACAGTCATGAACACACAGAGCAGGGCCATTCTCCTGGGTAATAAAACACAGCAGTGGCCTGTGTGACAGTGTGTCCTAATTGATCCACACTCTCTTTGCATAGGGTTCATACGTGGATGCAAATCTTTACAACAGTGGGAACAAGAGATATTGCTTGTACATAGTGTTCTATAAATTTTGGACAGTGCGCTTCATTTTTATTGTACCTCCTGTCTTAATGCATGATTTCTCCCATGCAGCGCTCTGAAATAAAGATCATCCCTGTTTTGAATGTGACCAGGAAACCATTTCACATCATAGTGCCTAGTCATCTGTGTAAAAAGTAACCTTTGCAGTATCCTAGCACTATTTCTGAGTCCATACACTTTGATATTAAGTCATCATACAGTTGGGTTGAATGTATCTAACAGCAGCATTGTAAATTCAGCATTTCTAAGTTTATTAAAGCTGAGCTTCAGGGGGATACAAGAGTTGGTTTGTGTTTGCATAAGGGTAACTATGACTGGCAGCAGCCGCAAGCAGTCGGAGTTATCAGAAGAGGAAACTATTCTTTTTTTGTATTTTGCAAAACAATCATTTTTTTGTACTAAATATGATATAGACAGTGCTACTTAAGAACTGGGGGAACGAGAGGTTTGGTTTCTGTTGTACAACTGACATTGATGTTACACTATGAGGCAATCCTTTGAAATCCAATTCAAAATAGTCAAGAGAATATTAGCAGTTTAACCATAAATCTATGAAAATGCCTCAGAATACCTATTCAAAGTCTAAGCTCCCAAAACACTAATCACATCACACAATACAGCACAGTATTATGCAGTTGTAACTTTGAAAGAAAAAAATCATAACCTCATTTTGGCCAAGACTTTATTCCAATTTTAGTCTGTTTCTGAAAATAGTTCAGTAACATCAGCTTCATTTTTTGCAGATAATATGAATGGCAGCAAGGATTGCACAAGTTAAAGGTTTACTCTGTTTTATTTAGTTGCTGAGGCTGCTGACATCTTCTGCCTTAGCATCTCAGGAGTTGATTTATTTTGCTGTGGGTTTTAGTCACTATCAATTTAGATAAAATTGTCTATAATTATCTTGGTTTTCCCTGTTTTCACTGCTAAAAATACAGAAAAGTGGCACATCTAAAAATTGCATGTTTGGTTTGTTGTCACTTGTGTTTTAGGTGTTAGCCCATGGGGGGCGCTGTCCTTATTTCACTGTGAATTAGTCCATTCTTTATTTGTAGTTAGAAAAAAAAACTTGGCACAATGACCACAACAGATCACTGCAAAATGTTAACCTCTTATTACTGTATGTTCTTTATTAGAGTGGTTAGTACTTTATGATCACTGATCACTGCTGCTATATTTATCAAATTTTTCAAATCCATCCCTTTTCATTTTACATTTTTCATTTTTATTTTGGAATAAAATGAAGCGTAGGATTTTTTATAATGACAGAAGCAGCATGACTCAGTGTAGGGTAGCTGTGTGTACCTTTTATTTCAGTCATTATGAACTCCATGAATGGAAGATGGAGGTCTTAACAGTTGAGATTTTGTTTTTTTTTGGTTTATGGTTAAGAGCCCTAAAAATGCATGTAAAGCCCAAGGTTGTTTTTCTGCACATAAGGTGGTGACTCATTTTATCTAGGCTAACTAGGTTTGGGGCATAATCAGTTCAGTTAAAAATCATGGATCCTTTGAAGAATTTTTCTTTGACATATTAACACGAACAATATTTTTATATATAGATGTCAAGAATTTTCTTTACCACGTTGAAATTATGTTGACATAATAATCACTTCCTTTGATTCCTGTTTTTTATTTGTAGGCAATATCAGAATGTTTCTGAAATGTACATGTGGTTGTTATTTTTATCTCACAGGCACAGTAGGGAAAATGTCAAGTCTTGTACATAATAACTTGTATAAGATAAAAGTAGTTACATTGCATTAACACACACTTTGAAAGTTATCAAATACAATGCAAACTCAACAATTTCCTCTCACTGATTTACAAAATGAGCTGCTGTTTAAATATATTGTGATTTTGAAAGACAATCAAACCATAATTTAATTTTAAGTTTTAGTTTGTTTCAGTCATTACAATGTTTGGATTCTTCCTAATTTTTAAGCATTTTAATTTTGTTTTTTACAACCAAAATTCACTGAAATACATATTTAACAGAAATCAAGCTGTGTTTACTATACTGTGCTACGCTTCATTTTATTTCATGTAAAATGTAGGATTTAATTTTGTGGAGGATGTGCCTTAGGTGTACCCCTTGTGCAGCAGTATCAGTGACGCAGAGAATCTTAACTTGGCACATGCTGATCAAGTGATCAGCACTGTCGCTTTAAGAAGTGATCCATTCAGAATGAATGAGGACAGATGTTACAGAAGCAGTGAATACTTGTGAGCTCTGTTTATTGTGTCGCCGTACAAATAGTGTCTCTGTTTTGACTGTCAGTGGGCTGCTTTGTGATCTTTGAAGACAGTGGAGGCTCGAGGGTGCAGTTGTCGCCAACGCTGGAGCTTTGCAATTGAACTCCCACCACCTCATCTCCTCTCACATCGATCGGAGTATTAAGAGAGGGTGTATGGCATGTCGCTCCGTGAATGGGAGAGAGAGCCAGAGAGAGTATTGGGGGGTGGGGGGAGAGAGAGGGACTGTAGCGTAGTCGTACATGTCAGCCTCAGAAGCTGCGTGGGTCGCTTAGCTCCCTCACGCCATTGTTGTTGTTGTGAAAAAAGGCAGAACAAAGGACTCCCCACGCTATGGAACCCTTATACCATTGCTGGCTTAGCTGTGTTATGATCACGCCCTGATGGAATGCTATTGAAATTAACCATATTAAGGAGCACAGCAGGCGTTAACTGAGCTGGCACACAGTCAGTGACAGAGGCAACAGGGGAACTGAATAGCAAACTGAGGCATCATCCTTCTCATATTTGGTCCTGTTTTCTCGCGTTCATCTGCCTCCTTTTCCAGAGAGTGGCCAATGCTGATAAGGTTTCAATCCCTTCTCTGAAGGTTTGGCGCGGACATCGCTGTGGCTTATTTGTTGAAGGGGTTGCTGTGGATACTGACAGTAGGGAGGTTGCACTGGAGCCAGAGGCAAGAGTGAACAAGCTTTCCTGCTGCAGAGAATGCCGCTATGGAGCAGATGAGGCTGAACCAGGCTAAGCAAACATGAGATTTACGGCACACTTTCTGTGAACGCTCCAGCGCGAGAGACTAAGCCCCATCTGCCTGCATTGCTCCTGCTGCACTCCTTACCTCTCGTCATCTTCTCTCTGGATTTTGCTCAGGAGTTGATGGAAGTGGAAGGTGTAAAGGATCAGTCTAGCCAGATGTGTTAGCATTGCAGGCCATGTGATTTCTCATGAGGGTTGGGTGAAGTGGTGGAGGGTCAGATAGACCCTGGAGCATCTTTTTCTTTTTCTCTGTGACAGCGTGAATAGCGACGACTGAATGAGAAAAAGCAATGCGGGCTACAGTAAGTATCAGTCAGATCTTTTGCAAGCAAAATTTACTTCTGTTTGATTTTTCTGAACATGCAGTGAATGTCTCAGTATTGATTTCACTGTAACTTCCAATCTTTAGATTAAATTGGAAAAGGGAGACATGATCCAAGGAGGGGTGTTTGTTTCTCACAGAGCGGCGTGGACAACAAACATGCACATACACCCGACTGTGAAGTGCCTAGACTTTGATTCAATTAGATCTTCATTGCCCCACATCCCCCTCCTCCACCACCATCTACACTTGCTGCTGACGCTGCCTGTGTGGGTGTGTATCAACATATGAGCTTCTGTGTGTGGCAGTCAAAGGGCTCTTTCCTCTCCTTGCTGAGCACATGAATGGGAGCAGTGTCAGAGATGGAGGTGCTGATGATTTCTGTGCTTGAAGAGAACCATAGCCAAAGCCCTTTGCCAGGGGAGTGTAGATTCTATGACAGCGACTTCCACAAGAGTGAGGTAACTACCGCCCACACACAGTGCCGGGCAACAAAAACCTGATTATGTGTGTTCTTTTGGAGTTTAAAAGAAAGAGCGAAAAGAATTTGAGATTTGAGAAGTTTCGGGGTATCTTGATTTTATTAACATAATCTTACCTGTTGTTTAAGTGAGTGGAAAAAGGATAGTCTGTCATCACTTCTGCTAATTTTAGTTTTAATTGGCTGTTGTCAAGAGAAGGTGATGTTGCCAGAAAGATGGAATGATTGAAAAAGTTTGTTCCTTTTGTACAAAATGAACCTTTTTCATGAGGCTTTTTCTTGTTCAATTTTTATGTTCTAGTCTTTTATAATGACAGAAGCAGCATGACTCAGTGTAGGGTAGCTGTGTGTACCTTTTATTTCAGTCATTATGAACTCCATGAATGGAAGATGGAGGTCTTAACAGTTGAGAGTTTGTTTTTTTTTTGGTTTATGGTTAAAAGCCCTAAAAATGCATGTAAAGCCCAAGGTTGTTTTTCTGCACATAAGGTGGTGACTCATTTTATCTAGGCTAACTAGGTTTGGGGCATAATCAGTTCAGTTAAAAATCATGGATCCTTTGAAGAATTTTTCTTTGACATATTAACACGAACAATATTTTTATATATAGATGTCAAGAATTTTCTTTACCACGTTGAAATTATGTTGACATAATAATCACTTCCTTTGATTCCTGTTTTTTATTTGTAGGCAATATCAGAATGTTTCTGAAATGTACATTTGGTTGTTATTTTTATCTCACAGGCACAGTAGGGAAAATGTCAAGTCTTGTACATAATAACTTGTATAAGATAAAAGTAGTTACATTGAATTAACACATACTTTGAAAGTTATCAAATACAATGCAAACCCTACCATTTCCTCTCACTGATTTACAAAATGAGCTGCTGTTTAAATATATTGTGATTTTGAAAGACAATCAAACCATAATTTAATTTTAAGTTTTAGTTTGTTTCAGTCATTACAATGTTTGGATTCTTCCTAATTTTTAAGCATTTTAATTTTGTTTTTTACAACCAAAATTCACTGAAATACATATTTAACAGAAATCAAGCTATGTTTACTATACTGTACTGCCTTTTCGAAACAATCCCAGGTTCTGTTGATGATATCGCTGGAAATTGACAGTGAAAATTGATGTCGAACATGAGCTTGTGTGTTACATTCAACAAGCCCTTTTCACACAAAAAGAGTACATTATTGATGAATTCAGTTGTTTAGCTGTGGCAGTGGTTACTGGTGTTAACATGTAAGTCTCCCATATTAAGTATAAAGTATATATACTAAGTATATATATATATATATATATGTATATATATATATATATATATATATATATATATATATATATATATATATATATATATATATATGTATATATATCTGTGCTGTTAGTAATTGTTTATCCCCCCAGCTAAATTGGAGACCACAGTGAACACTGCAGAAAAGGCTGCCTCCTGTTGACTTTATAGCCAGTGCCTGTTTTAATGGATTTTTGTCCTGAAAACTAGTGGTATGATTTAAACTTTAAAGGTATCTGTGTAAAGGTTTTTGTCAACTGTGCATATTTTAAGCAGACTAGCAGGCTTATCCCAAAACAGACAGCTTTGTCTGTTTGCATTCTTGCTGATGCTTGCTTGTACCTGCCTCTGCCAGTGTTACCTACATATTACACTTTACAGAAATGCTCTCCGTTGAAAGATAATATTTTCAGGTTGCCCTATCATTAGTTTAACAACAAATGCAGTTGGTTTTTAGACTGTTGTGTGCTTGTCAGTAGTGCTGCACAAGTAATCAAAATACTAATGAAATCGCAGTATATACAATATCTAAATTGCAGGAGCTGCAGTGCTTTGATAAAAATAAAATGTGTCACTACATACAAATTTAAATTAAGCATTGTGGTGCTACAGAGATGTCTGGCCTCCAAATCATATTTCCGACGAACATGCTTTTTTAATACAGACACCAGCAAAAATTACTATTATCATTTTAAATGTTTTTTTTAGTGAAAATGAAATGCAAAAATTACCATTCCCACTAAAAATGCTACTCATATTGCAATCGCAATGGTTATCAAAATAATTGCAGTATGATTTTTGCATACATCATGCTGCCCTACTGAAAAAATGGACTGGGGTTTCAGTTTACACATGTCGACATGTGAAGTTACCATGTACAAAAATGGCTTCCGTTTTAATTAACTTGTCACTGTAGAGCAAATGTGAAAGCTAACTTGGATAGTATATTCAAATGTTGTGTTGTTTCTCCACAGGTAATCCTGGTGCAGGTAAACCCAGGTGAGGCCTTCACTATTAGACGAGAGGATGGTCAGTTTCAGTGTATCACAGGTAAGAAAGCTGTTTTGTAATAAGTTGATCACAAATAATAATTGTAATATTTATATTAATATATTTGAGTACATGCTCATTCATTAAACTCTTTGTGAAAGTAAAAAATAAATTGTATTTGTAAACTTCTATATCCCTTGTGGTAAAAAGTGTTTATAACCTTGATAAAAAAAAGTTTATAAAATTACATCTTAGTTAATTTTTAGAGCACATCCTTTCCAGAAAATTTATATATGGTAGTAACATATGTTTTTATACAGTTAAACTGCAAACACATGGCTTAGAAATGACATTCCCAAAAACAACAAGATGAGTACAATATTTTGATCAAAGCTCTAGCATCACTTTCTGAAAATGAAGACATGGCCCATGTGCATGGGCTAATTTCATTTGACAGTATCATTGGTAGTAGTAGCTTTTATTGGTGAAATGCTACAAGAGGTACAGTGTTTTCAGCGAGCAGAGCACTACGGCTCTAGCAGAGAGTGCTCCAGTAAGAGCAGACAATATTGAGAGTGAGTTTCAGGGCATTGTGAACATAAGGCAGACAAATGCGTTCTTGCTACACTCCACATAAGGCTGCCGAAATTCCTGAAAATGTATGGATAATTTACAATGCTTAGGGCTTCTCTTGCAGTATGTTTTAAATTAATTAATTTATCAGTTAAAGAAAATAAGTAGGTTTGGGTGATACAGTTCAAGGGAATATCTCAACGTTATTAAGAACATCCTAATATTAAGGTATGCCTGGACAGTATGCAAATGAGCAAATATGCAAAATCCCATGAAAATCAACCTGATGTTCAGTGCAATAAATTGTTCTTCATTTATGCATGACCTCAGTAAACTCTAAACAAGTTCCCCTCTAAATTAAATATTTGCTTGCTCTTAAGACGCATACAAAGGAGGGGCAGTTTAAAATGTTTGTGCCTGAATGTATAGAAAATTTAGACAAATCAAGGAGACTTTGTAAAACCCAATTTTAACACCCTAAAATTGTCATCTAATCATGAGATTGCCTCTTGCAGACTCTTGCAGCTAACAGCAAATTTCATGTAGGTGCCTAGGTTTGATCATCTTAACAGGTGTAAGATTGTAATAGGTGTAAGAATAATCTGATTAACAACTAGATTTTTGCTCAACCTCTATATTTCTAGTAATCACCCTCAATCGGATTCAGTCAGCTTTTTCTTCAGTGAGCGTGCGCAGTGAAAAGGGAAGGGGATTGGCCATGAAGCATTGACGTATTTTTACCAGAATGACAACAGCATGACAGTCATGTCTGTCTCACAGCTCTCAGGCTGCTCAATGACATAATTGCATTTTATGGTTCCAGCCAAATTAGAGAATAGTACAGCTTGAAGGAATCTGTTATGGAAGCACATCAATATGTTCAATGAAATATGATGTTTTTTTTAAGAGACACTGAGTTGATTAAGCTTGATCACATTGATTTGTATTTCAATTTATTAATATTCATAGTAACTTCCTATCATGATAAATTATTAGCAATGCATGTAGAGGATTGAATACAGGCGAAATACTTCCTGACCCTAAAAAATGTACCATCATTTTTATTCTTCAGTTCAGTAACTGTGATGATGTACACATAAATGCATTCCCTTTGATTTTTATCAAAATTTCTATTTTAACACTTCCTGTACAGAATGTCACCTCTGCATTTTTTACCCAGGATTATCACACTCAAATGCCCCAAAAGAAAAAAAGAATCCTCCTCATTGGCTGTACCACCCAAATGTCATTTGGCACGCTGCTCCTCTCGATTAATTTGACAGATGATAAAATGAACTAAACACTGATATACTATTGTGATGTAAAATAAGCATATGGTATGATTACAGTGTGTTGGTAGAGGAGTTAGGGCAGAAAGGCGGTGTTTGAGAAAGATGTGTTACACATTCTTATTTGTCCTGGTGGCAGTCATTTCCTTTTCCTCAATTGTTGGTGATTGGGCTGGCTTTGTGACAGCAACAATGAAATCTGGCTCTAACACGTCGCTGACATTGTTAACAGAAGACAGCTGGAGTAGTAGGAGGTAGAGCTGTGGGGCCATAATTGTAAATGATTATGATAAAATGTAGTTGCCCGCAAAAACATAGATCTGAAAATGATTTGCTTTGTTTGTTATGCTCCACGGACATCCCTCTGTGTATTGACATTTCTGTGAGCTCACTGCCACTCTTTTTCTCTGTTAAATGTTCCATTTGAGTTAATAAAGAAAAATAAAGGATGTCAACATAATAAAGGTTTGTGAGTGAATAATGATTGCTACCCTTTGCGCACACTGCAGGCAGGCGCTCAACATTTTAGCATAAATCTAATGACCTTTGTATAGACTAGTGTTTCATATTTCACTGGTAAAAGACAGTGGTATTTCTCTTCTGTAACCTCTGACTATGCATGCGACGTATATGAATAACAATGAGACATAGACCTGTGTAATAGGCCTCAGATATCCAGGACACAAAGGAGCAAAAGCAGTAATATAGAGTGATCCCGCCCTGGGAGGAAGCCATCATACAGCTTCCTCACATGGGGACTCTTCGCCCTACTCCTGTCTCACTGAGCTCCCACACCGGCCCCCCCATTATGAGCTGAGTAAACCTTCCTAATAGGGAGCGAGCATACATAGTCTCTCCATCAGAGGAGAAACAAAGGGAGAGAGGTGCCACATAGATCAGTGTGACTGCTACTAACTGGCCTGTCACAGGGTGCACTCATCTCTCAGTGACGTGAATAGAGGGATGACTCACCGCTTGCGGTGCAAGGAGGGAGGAAGAAGAGTGTGTGCGCGGGCATGTGTGCATGTATGTGTATGTGGTTGGTTGGTTTGGTTTGTTGCGTGATCACAGCAACAGATTAGCCATATTCACTTAAGTATCAGTTGTGCATATGCATGCTTTCACCTTTTACCCTAGTGTGTACTGACAGGGACAGTGTGACACAGACTCAAAGCCAGGATGAGATGGTTTGCATGTATATTTCAGGATTTACTCCCTCCCACACCAACTTGTGTATTGAATTATGTATTTTTAGCAGATGGATATGTGTAATTGCTATGTCGTGTTAATGCATGACAGTTTGCCAGTTATGAACAGACAATCTTGTAAATGCAGTTTATGGAAGGCATTTTCCTTTTTTGATATCTGGCTTGGAGGAGGGGCCATTAGCAAGGGAGGCTAATTGGAGTGGCCATTTAGTATCTTGCTGCTCCTAGCTGTCCTCCTTGCCACAAGAGAAGTTCTGTATGTAAGCGGACTTGCTCTCTTGACCCCAGTGCTTACTGGGTCATCCTTTCTCAGCATCTGTCACTGTAGATCTGAAGGCTATACCATTGGCGTCGAGCAATAGACCACCTGATAAGTTTGGTGACTGATAAGGCAAGTCAGCATCAGGACCACTGGGTTGATTAGATCCACTTCTTTATCTGACTTAGCCTGCCAGTGATTCACATCACTTTGGATGATTCAGTCTCTGGTTGATGGCTGAGAGCACCATCTAGTTTCACTGGGCTTATTGAGCCTGATTGAGATGTGCCTTCTCCCACAAAAGCCAAGACAGCCATTCTGGCATCTCGACAGGGAGCTAAAGAAAGAGTGAGAGAAAGTGTGTGTGTGTGTGTGAGAGAGTGTGTGTGAGAGAGAGAGAGTGTGTGGGCACGTGCATGTTAGTATGTGCATTCATACACCTGGCTCACTTTGTAGCCATGTCCAATATTTCTTCTCTGTTAGATACTGGTTGGTCAGTCAGTCTGTCTGCCTACTTGTCTCTTATCTGTGGTGCTATAGCTGTGAAACACCTCATCTCATTCCTGATGGTGCTATTCTTTTTTATATCAGAGGGACTTAGGGCTGTCATGTTCCCTGTGCCTGAAACTGAACAGCCAGGACGTGCACTGTTGAACATCTGTCACTGTGTGGTGAGGGGTATCCATAATGTCAATACACTAGTCTGTTTTGAGAGAAATCCAAGAGACATTTACTTTTAGGAAGCTCCACTACTGCGACAGTAATGGACATTTTCCATCATGTGTACGTTCAAGACAAGTTTTCAGTCTTACGATTGAGTGCAAACAGTCAGCAAAAATGCTACTGTTAGGGTGTGATTGCACATGGTTATACATGTGAACAGAACATCCGGAAGCTACTCTACTGTCTGAGAAGTAGTTTAACTGGACTATACTGGCGCCTTTAGAAGTACGTATATTATGTGGACATTGCCATGTACTGAAAAAATAATCAATAGGTATAGTGAGGTGAAATTAAAAATTTAGATGATAGTGTTTTTCAATCAGTGGAAATAAAGGAGTCTGAATTCTAAGTAAAGGCAAAATTCAAAAATACATTTAAACATCCAATATGTAGGCTTTAAGGGCATCTATTGGGAAAAATGGTGTACAATATTCATAACTATGTTTTCATTAGTTTATACTTACCTGAAATTAGGAATTGTGTTTTCATTGCCTTAAAAAGAGACACTTATCTTTACATACGGAGCAGGTGCTCTTCAATAGAGTCTGTAAAGTTGTTCTACAATAGTGAAGAACAGACAAATCAAGCAATGGCTCTTTGCGTTTTTGCACTATAGTTCTCCTACAGCCTTGGCACATAAGAAACGTTTTAGTTCTATAACCTCACTGCTAGATGCCACAAAATCCCAAATACAATATTGGAGCCTTAGGATGCAAAATCACTCTCTCAACATTGTGTACCAGAATGTATTTTTCACATTGTCTTTAGGATACATAAAATGATCTGTAAATGCCTTATATCTGGTGATCGTTTCAAAAGTCTTACATTTCAGCAGGATTTACAGATGGTTACAAATATATGAAGCAAAAAGGGTGAGCTATTAAAACTGTTTGTGTAGATTCAGTCCTGAAAAAAAGATGTTACAGTCTCACAAGAGCAAAGCTCCAGACATGAATATTTATTTCCAACTTATCTCGAACTTAAGTTGGTAAATATCAGCGGGAAAAAATATCAGCATCAGCCTTTTAAAAATCACATCCATCCTTTATTCATCCTCTCATTATGTTCTTCAACACCCTGTCTCTTCTCCTCTCTTTCCTTATCTACTGACCCCCTGTTTATTTAAACCCTTCCAGTGAGTTTACATGGTGGCCGGTTACTCCTCCCCTACCTAATTCCAAGTACATGTACACAAAAGTGTGTGCAGATGCACAGAGCTGCGGTTCATTCACAGCTTCTGCAGTGAGTAGCTCTAAGAATGACTGAGCTTGTGACTCATTCTCCCATTGCTGCGTTGATACCAAGGGGGAATGAGAAAAGGTAAAGTGGCTGATAGAAGATGATAAGAGGGAGGGATGGTTGAAAAATACTTTTCTTTATCTTCTGAGTTTAGTCAGATGTGGGATGTTTGGAGGAACAGGTTGATTCCATTTCCATTCAGCTGTTTTTGTATCACAGGGTTTGTGAGGTTAGCTTCTAGTTATAGGAGGAGACAGTGGTTTTAGGATGGAATCTTTATATCCTGAACGGAGCCAAATAATTCATTATTTTAAAAAATCCAGCTCCTGTGGTCATGGCCCTTCTCTCGTTCTGGGTTTGTCTGGCTGAGAGCAGCAGCCGCACTGTGATGTTCTGTATTAAGCACAAGCATGAAGGTTACGGATTCCCTCCCCTCCTGTAAACGTCATTCATGCCAATGGGGTTGTAAAAGCTGTGCGGATGCTTAAAATAACAGGAATTCAGACAATGTTTACTAAAGCCCAAAAAAATACTCTGTTATTAAATTGTTCAATTGTTTACTGTATAGCTTCCTCCTTCAGGCTCTGGTTTGCATACAGAACAAGACAGAATGCCTTTTTCCTTTTTTTCCCACTTGCTCCTCTCCTTTATATGCCTGTATTGGTGGTGGTTTGATGCTAAAGGGCATGTTGAGGAGAAATAGCCTGGCCGAGGATGAGCTTGCACATCTGTGGCTTCCTAATCTGCTAATAGAAAGTTCCGCTTATTTTAAATTACTACTCTCCTAATTGATGGAAGATCTTTCCTGCCTGCAAGAAAAATGTGTCATGCAAAAAAGAGAGCCATTTACCACAATGTCATTACTGAAAAAAATCAAGGTTAGGGTTTTAACTTGCAATTAGTACTTTTTTGTTTTATTGACAGTTCAGTATTTAGCCTCTTTCCATTGCTTGGCTGTAATTATTAACTGCTGTCAGTTAGTCTGCTTCCCTTTCCTTGCCCATCCTCTCTCTCCTCTTTATTTATGGATGGAGACATTTTATTAGCTCTAATTAATAATCAAGCCCGCTCCATCTTTATAGGCTCACAGTTCATCATGTTTCCATTGAGAGATTATTGAGAGCTCCCATATGAAACCATTCTGTCTCTGCTCTGTCTTTCTACCTTTCTCGCTTTTGTTCTCTCCACCTATGTGCCTCTCTTGATTTTAACACCCCTCTGTTAGCCCCAGCCAGCTTCTGTCAAGCTTTTTTTCTTGTCCTCTTTTTATTCTCCATATCTAATTGAGGATTCATTTGTACATCCGATTAAACCAGAGAGTTTGCTTGGATTGTATGCCTTAGACACCTGCGTTAAGTCCCACTTGAGTTTGTTTGTTACTATGGTCTATATCCATTTTTAGATAAGAGGAAACAGGTGGGTATGTATGTATGAATGTATGTATATGTCTGGCCTTTGAGGAGTTTATCCCTCAGCTTTTTCACCCAACCTGAACAATTATCCCCATCTCCTCACACTAACATCCAACGCCCCCCAACTCAGACACGCCACATCAGTTGATCCTGTTGGCCTGCCCCAGGAGGCGGAAAGGTGAAGACAGGTTATGTGATTTTGACTGGAGATGATGGTGTTTCCAAAGTGTTGCGTAGCCTCTGTTTACACTGCCAGAACAGGCAGCTTGTTTGTGGCTATTTTTGGATCAGTGGCAGCCTGCCGTTTTGTGGAGGAGGACTGATGTTTTTCCCGTGGCTGCTTCCTCTGGAAGGCTGGCACTCCATGGCCACGTCAGCACAACCAATGCTCCAGTTGACTCAAGGGGAGGGGAGGGGGAGGGGGATGTGGCCTTTTGTATCTGATCTCTGTCAGCACTCGTGCGTCAGTCTGATGTAAAAGAGTGGGTGTCCCCCCCCCCCCATTCTCCACCCTACCTCTCTCCTCTCTCTTTCTGTCTATATTAAATGTGTGAGGCTCCCTCATCCTACCTCCCTCACCGCATGCTTTCTACTGGTCCTCTTCTTCCTTCACTCTTCAAGTCAGTGCAAAACAAAGTATTTTATTCTAAAGAGACAAAAAAGAAGCTATACTGAGTGCAGATGTGATTCATCAGATTTCGTGTTAGTCAGCATCAGAGGTACTAACTGGAGTTACCTTAATCAGTCACCACACAGGTGCACCGCGGCACCTGGCATAAGCACGGTGTAATTTATTTGTCTTAAAAGTGAGTGCAGCTAACACACTTTGAACTCCCACTCAAATGATATTGTAATCTGAAATCAATGAGGGCTGAGCCAGTGTGGCTGCCTTCATTCAGACTGAGCTCTCCCATGCTCCCTGAATTGAGATTTTTGTCCTTGCACTCCTTGTCTTCTTGGGTAGGAAAGTGACTCACTGCCTATCAGTCTGCTGGCTTGTTGTACTGAGAGGGGCTTCAAAGCTCTGTGCCCTTTTGATACCAGTATAAGAGGCCTATTTGCAATCTGTCTTATCCAGTGAAGTATAATAGGTAGATGAACGAAATCATTTTCTTATGATTTTTCTGCCAATGGAAAGTATTATATTGCGAGACTGTCTGGTATGAGATGTTTACATTTAAAAGAGGTTTTAGAGGTGCAGTGAGTAAGATCTAGGGGGGATTTAGTGGAGTCTAGTGGTGAGAATTGCAGTTTCATGTGAAAAATCTGTTTCTCCGATGCTGTTTGGTATTTTGGAGATGGGCGGGTTGGCCTGCACCTGCTAATGCATGCTCAACTATTTCTCTAATAACTTAAGACTCAGATGATTAGGAAGTTTTTGCCACATTTTAGCAGAGGTCTCTTCCTCTCCAAAACAAACAGGTGATTTAAAACGGTAAAAACCTCTGAATAAAGCAGTTTCCCATAACAGGTCTTTTGTTTTTTGATGTGGCTCGTCAAAGATGGGATTCGAACTGCAGTGGCCAGCACAAAAACACAAATGGCCCTATCTACAGCCAGTGTTTGTTTTGTCTGTTCTGAGGTACTGTAGAAACATAGCGATGAACTCTGCAATCTCTATAAATGAGGACCTGCTCTCTATGTAGACATAAATGGCTCATACTAAGGTAACAAAAACAAAACAATTTTATTTTCAGGTGATTACACACTAAATAAAACATACATATTATATGATTTAATTTCTACCAATATATCCTCCTAAGTCCTACACACTGGACTTTTAAGAAGAGTGTACCTGCCAGCCCAGAGTACACAATGACTAGTTTGGGGAAATGTCTATTTTTAAATTTTTTAAATTTAAAAAAACAACAACATTTTAATCAGTCCAAAAATCTAGTCCAAGCTGCGGCCAAGCTGTACCCTGTTAATTTTTGTGTGTCTGAGACGATTCATGTTTTTAGATCATTGCTATCTTCATGAAAACCTTAATAAGTAGTGAACAGAACACACCTGCTCTCAAATACCTTACATTAAAAAAACAGATCAAGTCAAACATTTTTGATCTGGTAATATAAACAACATGGATGCATTTCTATTCTAAGCAAAAAACTGCCTTGCTGTATTGCCTTGCAAAGACAACCTGTCTGTGTATTGAGCTGCTGAGTGCAGCAGTGAACTCTGGACCTGAGTCATTATGTGTTGAGGTGTACACTCTGATGTTATTAGGTGTGCTTAGCTAATTCAGCAGTCATACAATTATAGAGGTTGTACTTTATGGTGCTTCTAATATTTTGTCCCCCCTCCTCTTGAATGGGGCAGATGAAATTTTAGAAACACTTATCAGTATAGCATATTACAGTCTGACAGCACTACAAATTTAAACCTCCAAAGTTCCATGATGTTGATTTACCACCTCTTTAAAGCAGTTTCAACAATAATTGTACTTTATAACCTTAATAAGGTAAAATTTATTGTACAGCTGTAACACTGCATTAGCTTTAAGTAGGTTTACTTAACAAACTGATATCTGTCCTTATATGAACACTTGCTTGTTGTTACTCTCACTGAGAGGTGGAGCCTGGACTTCAGCACCTGGGGAGGTGGTAGAAGCTAGAAATGGGAGGTTTCAGTGTATAATTACAGAACCAGCTTTGGGAGTCATGTGCCCATTGTGGGTGCTCAGTAAGAGGTGCCTTCTCTCTGCCTACGCCAGCTTTGAACAAATGAAGGAAAACTCATCCCTGAGCAAACTGTTGGGAGGTCAGTGTGTGCTGTGGATCTTTTTGCTCCCCTGCATGGCATCTGGCGCTGGGGCCCTAGTGTTTATGTCTTAGGTTTGTAAGAAGAGAAATGTGTGAACGTGCAAACTTGGCACCGAGGGGTCTCTCTCTCTCTCTCTCTCTCTCTCTCTCTCTCTCTCTCTCTCTCTCTCTCTCTCTCTCTCTCTCTCTCTCTCTCTCTTGCTCTCTCGCTCTCTCGCTCTCTCTCTCTCAGGCTTTCTGCTGAGCTGTCACTTCTCTGAGCTGAGCTAAGCCGCTACACTGGCCCCTGCAACAAAGCCACGCAAGACACTTTGTTGTTTCTCAGCACTTTTATAAAGTGGTCTTCTTGCATTTCCCAGTATTTGAAAATTGCATTTCTCTGCCTTGTCTTACACACATTTTTAAAAAAAATGAAATAGCGATTGAAAATGCAGCTGGCTTAGAGGAGTGAATCAACTGTAGGGATTGTCCCTCTTCAGAGGTAATGTTTGAAGTTTGCTCAAGTGAGAGCCTGCCAAGTGTCATATGCCATAGGTGGCAAGATGGGAGGAGTTCTTTTGGTAGTCCAAGGTTATGGAATAAAAGTTAATGTATTATTTGTGGAGAAGGTTTACAATGACTGGCAGTTTGAGCTCTTCAATGCTTGGATGAATAATACTATACAAAAGATGAGCAACTATACTGAAATAGATCTCTTTAAATACAAAGTCAAAAATGCCATCATCGCATCAACTATTGTGAGGTGTTCTGATTTGTTCCAAGCTGATACCTCCTCTGATTTGTACTTCTGGTGGCTGATATATTCTCTATAGCAACAGCAACTGGGACTCCTGGGTTTTTAGAGTCAGCTACTGTGCTAAACCGATGAAAAAAACAGACATTTTTGTAACTGATGGTTCAAACTTTATTTATTATTAAATATTAATATTAAATAATTATTATTTTTAAAAATTGCTTTTGGTATGAAAACATTTGTTAGCGGTTGGGCCCAGGCTAGAGCTTGAATGAATCTGGTCTGACTCAGACTGAAATGTCAACCCTATGCACTACTGTATTACTTTCAACACATTTACCACAGATGAAACAGCTGTTTTCCCCAGGGGGAAGTGTTTGATCTCGCTCCTTCCCTCTTCACAGGTCCTGCTCAGGTTCCCATGATGTCTCCAAATGGTTCAGTGCCTCCAATCTATGTGCCTCCTGGATACGTTTCACAGGTATTCAATCTTCACTATTTCCAGCGCAATGTTACTGATTGGCATCTGGTCAAACTCGGAGCAACTTTGATATCTGCTCTCTGCACTCTTGTGTGTTTCCTCTTAGATCATAGAAGAGAACGGAGTGCGGCGGGTTCTGGTTTTACCTCAGCAACCAGAGTTCCACCCAGGGGGCCACTCCCCTCTACACCACCCTCCACCTCCACCCCATGCCCACCTGCCTGCCTTCATCCCACACCCTGCCATGATGCCCCCGCCACCCCACCTGTACACAGGCATGGCGGGGGGCGTGGGTGACATGGGCTCTCAGTACATCTCCCAGTACCATCCAGCTCATATCTACTCAGAGCAGGGTGAGTTGGAGCCAGCAGTGTCTGGGCTGTATTGTTATATTAAGATGTTATTTATTTGTCCCCAGCACTTCATTTGCACAGGCGAGTTATACAATCACAGCCTGTGTCAAACTGTTTAGTCTTTCAGTTTCTTAATCTTTGGGGGTTCACCTCACTACCTCCTTGTTTATTTGTAAATTCTTTCATAATAGCCAGTGAGTTTGCCATTTTTCGACCTGCTTTTCTGGCCACCAGACAGGTTTTTTTTACTCCTCCTGTCTGTGTCTGCGCAAACTGACATGTGTTGCCTTTTTATTCCTTCAGTCTCTACAGATTCTCACTCCCAACATGGACGCCCGCCATTTGTCCACAGAGATGACAGAACTAGCAAAACATATGAGCGTCTGCAGAAGAAACTGAAAGAGCGCCAGGGAGGCGGAGGAGGAGGGCAAGTGAAGGACAGCCCTCCCCCTTCGCCACAGAAGACTTGCAGCAGCCCCCCGACAGTGGATATTCACAACGGCGTTGGATTAAAAGGGCTGGAGGTGGAGCAGGGGCAGCTCGGCCATGCAGTTGCCGGCCCTGACAAGCAGACAGGCATGGGCAAAAATGGAGAGCCAGGAGGTAAGAAGGGGAAAGGGTAGAGGGTTGTTGAGGCAGGCAGACACACAGCATTTTCCAGATGTTGGGAGTGTGTTGTGTTTAGGAGTAGTGCCTCATTAGTTGCTGCAGCTAGTGGCAGTGAGGGATCAGCAACACAGCAAACATTATTCTTGATTACATGAACTCTGACTGCTCATTAATCATAGAATTTAACTCTGCTATTTGGTGACAACAGCGCATAATTAAGGAATTACAATCAATTTTGAAAGTGGAGGCAAGAATAATTTCACCTTATGGCTAAATAAAGGTTGCTGAAATTGAGAAAACTCAAATCTGAGCGAAAGCAATAAAATGTAATGGGATGTTTAAAACATAGTGCTGTAATGTATCTTTTTTATAACAGCTGGTCATTCCTAGAGAGGGGTATGAAGTTGAAAAATCGATAGACATACATACCTCATAAGCAACCTAGTGTGTGAACTGGAAATTACTATAACTGTGGCCACAAACCTCTCATGACAGTGTATTTTATTTTTCCACAATGAAACCCTAAGTTCAACCGCTCATTCCAAATGTTTATCTGTATTTTTAAATCTAAAGAGACATTCATTATTCTTGGATGATTTCATTTTATTTTTAGCCATAATAGCCATTGTAGATGTACTGAAATATTCTGTGTTAGTGCAGCATGTAGAAGGCAGTTATTCCACCAGATAAATTATTGAATAGATTATGCAAATTTACACCCATAATTTAACTGACCAAGAAGCACACAGACACTTTCAGAACACATGCCTTTACTTTTCTTAAATTTGTCTTAATTTCAGAAATACTGAGGTGTTTTCTGCCCATATTTACCTATATTTCTCTCCTCAGAGCTAGATGAGGAAGCTCAGGCCCTGCAAGCACTATTGAGCACCGTCAGCGCACCAGTGGTTAGTATTCACTTCATCATTTTGTTATTTTTCTTTATCTTATTGATACAATTTGCACAATGTTGTGTGACTCTATTAGTGCTGAGTTCATGAAAACCCATAATGATGCAAATATGTTGCGTCATTAAACATTCTATTAACATCCATGATGAATTCTAGCTGACATCTTGCTAATGGAGTTAGACCTGCTGACTGACATCCATGTGGGGATTTCTATTCCCAAATGTGCCACCAAATACTATGCCAGCAGTTACTGAAAGACTTCAAGTACTGATTTTTAAATAAACAATTACAACGCTCTCACATCATCATGGCACTGTGCTTGGCAGTTTGTAGATGTGAATTTAAATAAAAAATTACATTGAGGGAAAAATATAAGCTAGAAATATATAATTATTTTTGCAGAAGTCACATTTGCTTTATTCTTTGAAGTAGCCCTTGATTTAATGGTGCTGAGCTCACAGCAGGAATGTGGATGAATAAATATGACAATGGCTGTTTTAACACCAGCTGGATGAAATAGAACTAGAAATAGAATTTCCTTGACCTCTTATGAGATGAGATTTGTTATACAGTGTCGCTAAGGTCTGATCTTCTTTCAAAAGTAGCAAAACAAGTCTATTGGAAAGATGATAGATAAAGGTAAGGAAGGATGTCTAATACGGGGAAGGTTCAGCTTCAATGGAAAGTGGATTTTTTTCCATCTTTGCTGCCACAATTTTGTTAAAGGACTGAGAATCGAACTGTGGGAAGCGAAGGAGTATGGTGGGCCCCCAGGGCAGAGGGGAGGGGGAGGCACAGACTTGACCTGATTGAGTTCTTCCATGTATGAATCCCCCCCTGCTGTATAGCTCAGGCTATTTTTAAGCCTCCTCAAAACAGAATGAAAAATCTTAAGGTTGCGCAGCACATCCCAGGGTTTTCAGCCAAGTGCTGAAAACCCTTTCCCCAAGTGGCATCAGCTTGAATATTTTGATCCCTGTCTCTTTTCCTGTATCAAGCAATGCAGTTTTTGTGTCGGAAATTAAGGAGTAAGAAATGTTCTTGAAAACTTGGTGCAGGACTGATAACTAGACATGTTGGATTTGAGTTGAGGTTTGCAAAATTCAGAAAAGTGTGTGCATGTTGTGACGTGGGGGGTGAAATCGTAAGAGGAATAAAAGCTTTGGTTACATATCCAGGTGTAATGGTTTAATGTAGACTTAGTTGTGACTCATGAAACTTTCATATAATAGGTGTCTGACATCCAGGCTAGAGGAGCAGTAGTGAGCTGGGGTGTGCCCTCCAGGCCAGAGAGTGAGAACGGCAGCGTGGAAGATGACTGCAGCCTCCTGGAGCCCTTCAGCTATGAGGTTTCTGTCTCATTTAGTGGCAAAGATGGGAAGTACAAGAGTATGTACTGGTAAGCACCAACAGCAAGATGCTACAATATTCAGCACCAACCATTGTTAGAGATTTTACATAGATGTTTTTTTGATAAAACACGAAAGACTGTTTTGTTGTTATGTTTTCCTTTGATGCAGCGGGGAAGAACTAAGTGCTACTTTAGAAGACCTTCGACCAGCAACAGACTATCATGTCAGGTTGGCATAACCCTCTGCCTGCTTTTGTTTGGACCACAGTGTCAGTGCACAGAGGAACATTTCATAACCACTTTATTCTCTTTCCCCAGGGTCCAGGCCATATGTAATTGTTTACAGGGAAGCCCGTCGGAGGCTGTGAGCTTCACCACTTTAAGCTGTGAGCCAGATCCTCCTAATGCTCCCAGAAAGGCCAGTGGGACCAAGAACACACTTGTACTCCAGTGGAAGGTAAAATAGATTGGATGATTGATGGAATTTAAAACCACAGTTTTAGGGGTGGTGAACAATTAGCAACTATACCTATGTGACAGAAATCAAGGCACATTTAGACCAGTGGTTCAACAATTTTAAGGAAAATTGAAAATCCAAATTCTGTTTTTACAGTTTCTGGCTATGATAAATGGTCTCATTTTGGCTATTTTTTGCGGGCCCAAGGCTTTTAGAGAAGAATTTTAGAAAAGAAGAAATATGCCAAAATATTTTTAAAAAAGTTTTAAAGTGAAAAAAAGCTAAAAATGTTATATGGAAAAAATCGGAGCGCATTTGTTTGTTTTTTTTGTTTGTTTTGGGTTTTTTTTCCTTCCCTACTGAGGTTTAGGCTAAGCCCCCACTGTCTTCAAATCCTAGAAACGCCCCTGGTTCTAACTAATTGCACTTTATTCTTGCAATATGTTATTTATAATAGCCAGTGAGTTTGCCATTTTTCGACCTGCTTTTCTGGCCACCAGACAGGTTTTTTTTACTCCTCCTGTCTGTGTCTGCGCAAACTGACATCAATAATTGTTATTACTTCATTCTGTTTTAATTCCACATGTAATTTACTTTTTGTCAAATCATATTGAATATGTAGTCATTTCTCTAATGTGCAGATGTTGACCTAGTGAATAAGGAGAAATCTGGACCCAGTGACTGGACCAGTTGGGAACCTCTTATGTGTAGAATAATAACAGCCAGGTCTTAAAATGCATTTTGTTTATTTAGCAGCCATAACGCCCTTTGTATTACATGTTTTTTATATGCGATACCTGCCACAAACATACTTTTCCAATTGGCCATATGGTAGGAGATATATGTTAATGGCAAAATGATCACCCTTTTAAAATCCCCAAACTGGCTGGGAGAAAGAGGAAAAAGTAATTAAGAAGCAATCTCCCCTTCCTCAATAACCTTTGCTAAGATCCACTTCACTGTGGTTCTTTACCTTCTGTTGCTTCATTAAAGTTGCTGAATTGCTAGCAGTAAAAGGCAGTTCGATGCATAGATCACCTCCCAGGTGTGAGTGTGAATGTGTGAAAGTTTAGCAAGGCACTTTTAGAACAACCATGCTTGCTCAGCAAACTTCATTAAGTTAATTAAACCATATAACAGTGTGCACACCTGGATGCACCTTATTTGTCATTAGTAGGGCTTAAGATTACATCTCTGTAATTAGTGGCAGTAAAAGGAAATATTCTCCACAAGGTTTGAATAAAAGGTGGTGGGGCTTAAAGGTCCAGTGTGGAGGATTTAGGGGATTATATTGGCAGAAGTGGAATATAATACAATAATAATGTTTCCTTTGGTGTATGTTCACCTGAAAATAATAATTGCTGGGTTACCTTAGAATGAGCCATTTATATCTGTATAGAGTGGGACCATGTCAACATAGTCTGCCATGTTGCACCACTATGTTTCTGTTTTTTCTATTGTAGTATTAGTAGTTGTGTATTGTAACACTGACTCTAGATAATGCTTTGTATGTCTGCCACTATAGTTAGCATCTAATCCATGATAAGCCAAACAGCATTGCAAAAATAATGATTTTTAAAGTGAAACTTCTTTCTTCAATGTTTTTACTGGTTTAAATCACTGGGTCCGTTTGTTGTGGAGAGGAGGAGACCTCTGCGGACAATTCTGCTCCTGGTAAAAACCCTCTAAAAAATAATCACTGAAGGAGCTGTATCTGGGAATTTACTTTTGGCACATGGGAGAAATTTCAACTAGTTACAATCTGCAATCTTCACTGCTAGGTGCCATTAAATCTGATATACTGCTCCTTCAGGTCCTCTAAAAAAATGGTTTGGCTATGAAACATTCTTGTTCTCCCTTTGTGGGCATATATTTAAGTCAAATGAATAACTGGGCTCTTGTGTGTGTGTGTAAGTGGTATGTGTGCTTTATATATTTATCTGATAGAAATATGATTTATTTTAAAAATGTATATGGCTTATTTGCAGGCTCCTTGTGATAACGGTTCCAAAATTCAAAACTACATTCTTCAGTGGGATGAGGTAATATTTCATCTATCATAAAAGAAATGTTGAACACTGCACCACAATCTCATGTTTTATGTGGAACTGAAACTTCTTCTCCCTAGGGGAAGGGCACTGGGATTTATGAACAGTGCTATTATGGACCTCAGAAGCAGTACAGAGTGACCAAGCTTTCACCAGCTTCAAGATACTCCTTCCGCCTTGCAGCCAAAAATGACATGGGTGTAAGGTAGGCGCGCAAGATTATGCTGGATTATTTTCTGGATGGCACCCTCCCTGTTGTCCATTTTCATGTTACCGTTTCTTCCATTCACTGTCTCCACCTATGTGTGCATGTGTGTCTCTCACTTGGTCTCTTCTGTCTTTTTCTCCCATCCTCTCCCATCCTCTGTCTCTCTCTGCCCTCCCCAGCGAGTTCAGTGAAGTGGTGGACCTGTTCACCTCATGCAGTGTGCCATTGCCACCCTTCCCTCCAGAGCTGGAGATGGCGGGGGTGACCTGGCTGTGTATGAAGTGGCAGAGGCCCACTAGCTCTCCAAAGGAGGATGACATCTACTATGTTTTGGAGATGGAGGAGGAAGGCTCGGTATGTCTCTCACAGTCTGCCTTTTTAAATAGAAAAACCAACTGCTCATTTAAGATTGAAACACATGAATGACACAGCAAATATTTTACATGTTGTCTCCCTTCTGAGGTGCTGCAGTTACTTTTTAGAAGGCAGTACTGCCAAGTGCATTTCTTTGACTTTCATTCATCTTCAGACGACATGAAATATGTATGCCATTAACACAGCACACTTAAAATTATTACAGTTGCAATCATTTAATAGTATACACTCATGTTCCTGGTTGATGTGCATCCTCTTGCTAGTTGGTGCATTCAGGTATCCTGTTGCTCACATTAAACCAGCCAAAATTGAATTCATGTCATTGTTTTGCGACACTAACAGTTTGCTCTAAAACTTATGTGACATTTATAGCTCCTGACACCTGTTCCTGCACCGCCTCAAGCAGCTACCTGCAGACATAGTGCCTGCCAGGGAAAACACAAAAAAGTTCCCCTATCCCCTGTAGCTGTTTGTCTCCTGTAGACCACTTTGTTTTCTGTGCTTCAGTGGTTGTCTTGTAAGTCATTGCTTACCTGGTTGTTTCCTTTCTCACTTTGTCATTTGTCTTTGTCCCAGGGATATGGCTTCCAGCCAAGCTATGATGGTGAGGAGCTCTCCTGCACAACCAGGAATCTCCACAGGAGTACCAAGTACAAGTTTAGGGTAAGGGTGCCCTGTAATGTTTGCCATCATAGCTATGTGTGGAGAGGACAGGCTTCAGGCAGGGAGGGTGCTGAGGCCCACAGTGGCCCTATGACTCATCCATTTGCAGGATTCTGCCAGCAGGGCAGTGGGCAACTGACAGCTTAAACAAGAGGACTCCACTGCCCGTCACATGCGGGCCTCAGTCTGATCAAGTGAAGCGTTTGAGCCACGGCGGCTTTTTGGCCAGCCCAGTAATGTGACTTAGTTCATGGACTGACAAGTGTCTTTCTCTCCATGTCACTGCATTTCTCTCTTTGTCTCTTACCCTCTCCCTCATTTCCTTATCTCTCATTCTGACGTTCTTGCCTAAATTGTTGCTCTGCCTGCAGTTTGCTGAAGTACTAAATGGCTCTGATAAATCACAGATGATCATCTTTCACCTGTTCTACACAGAGACCAATGCAAGAAATATACATGATGCTCCTAATAATAAGCTGAATAGTGGTAATCCAGTGAGAAAAATTGGCGTAGATAAATAGATAAATTATATACATGAAATTGTAGGCTTGCATTACCTCTGCATGTGATTTTTTTTTATACCTGCATATAAAAATATTCAAAAATCCTTTGCCCTCTTCTACCCCCTTTTTGGAGATGGATTGATTCATTATTTTTGTTCTTCATTTACTTTACTACTAATTTTATCTTTTTTCCATTCTGCACTGGTACAGAGCTTTGATTAGCGATGCTTTTTAAATCAGTGATGGGATCTGTTCCAGGTAGATTTGTAAAGGTGTTGAACATCTTAAAATTGGCTTTGTGAAAGCTGCAGATAGCCTTTGTTTAATTTGTGCAGTCACAGTTTGACTCAGTGAGAGTGAAAGGGAAAAAAAGCATAACACATCTTATGATGGATCAGTAAATTACTCTTGAATCTTGCAAATTCTAAAGATCATACTTACATAAATACATACTATAACAGTGCCAGCGTCAGCAGTGAAGCTCCCACTGAGGCCATTCTTACTAAATACATTTGCAGCCATAATACTTTATGCTTCAGATAAAAGCACCTTTTATGATTGGAACTCCTGGAGGGAGGGCAATGATTTATTCAGACCACATATACATTTTTTTCCTTATAGGGCTTGGGCCTGTAATATACTTATTATGTATTGCAAATAGAAAAAAAGGCAAAACATTATTGCTTTTTTAAGGATAAGGTGGGGAATATTCTTTAGCCTTTGTGCCATAGTTCTCCATTTTTGTGAAAGGAAGCACTGCAGCATTGCTATGCATGACACTGACAGAAAGGTATTGCATTACCCAAACAAACCACCATATGCCAAAATGGTAGAAATGTTCATTAGTCACTCAAGACTCTTTCCCTCATTCCCAATTATCCAGCTGTGCAGTGAGGGGGGGGGGCTGCTTGGTGCTGTGCAGGTTTGTCTTGGTACAGTATGTGGATGAGCTGTACTCAGCAGGCTTACAAAGATTTTCATGTTATTTCAGATTGCCGCTAGGGAAATGCAAATTGCCTTATTGTCACGTTTCTTTTATTGCAGTGCTCGTGGCATCTTAACAGATTTGTTGAAGTGTATTTGTAGATTTAAGGATCTTTTTGATACTATGTTATTTGTCTGTGGCCATTTTAGTTGCAAGCAGAGTGTTACACTCCCTCGCAGATTCTTTCATTATCCTCCTCTAATTCTAGTTTGTACTTGTCATCAGGAAACATAATGACCTTTATAAACTTGCTCTTATTGACCATGTATGCAAACAATGGCCAGTATTTAAATCCTCTGAAACATGGATCAACATCTCTTTTCTTGTATTGCGTTCAGAGGCCTTCACAAGTATTTAAACCTTTGAAATCTGAGCAAATTGGTTGCTTTGTCTTGAAAACTTAGCAAGAACTGCCTTACCAATTGCAAAATTGGTAGATTTTGATTTTTTTTCCCCCAATATTTTTATTACAGCTTTTAACTTTGAACACACATACAGACAAATCAAACAATAATATAGTGAAGGAAACACACACTGGCCATGCAAACAAAATTTCTCAGCTAAATCCCTACATAATACATAACGTGCAGCATATATTATAGTCAATAGAATTGAGAATATCATGGTATCTATGCATGTATAGGGAGCACTCAGTATGTTACAATTACAGTTGACAGTAATGCAGCACTTAAAATACACAGACATAAAGAAACAATGAGTTTTAAGCAGGCTCAGAAAACAAAGCATATAAAAAAGGAAATAAATTAAATAAAAATAAAATTACATTATATAAATCTTTCTTCCCTAGTACCCAAAAGTATTTTTGACAGTTTTTGGGGCTGTAATACACCATTCACTTTGAAACCAAATTAAGTCTTTTACCAGTATATCTATAAAAGGGTGCCCAAGTTTTTAAAAAATCATCAACTATACACTTGAATTTGTTTGTAAGATACTCCATTGGTATGAGGTGAAAGAGCAGCGTATTGAATTTATTTTTTAAAAAGCAAGGGAAAAATGTAAGAATTTTTTTTATATATAATCAAAGGAATTAATTATTTTACAGACTTGTTATCTTATTATTAATATTATTAATACCCATTAATGTCCTTAGTGGAAGTTCAAAATTTTCTTTGCATCATTTAAAGTACTAGCTGACCTAAGAAGATATCAGTTGGGATTTTTCAAATCAGTTGAAGTATGAGGCTACAGCGCCTGTTTTTCTTAACATACTTTTTTTAGTATCTGGTCACAAGGGGTGTCTCATTTTTTGATTTTCCATGAAAACACACCCAAAACAATAGGTGAGGAGTATCAGATTTTAATAGTTTTTCATGCACACATTGCCCAGACTCTTATAATACAGATTTAAAAAGAGAAATGGTAATTCATTGATTTTCCTCGCTCCAATATGACATTGTGCACAGTATAGAGGAATTTTATAATGTATTTCTATGGGGTCTTAAATGGGAGTAAAATATCTGTTAACTCACAATCTACCACCCCTACTTAATATCACTCACACACACACACACACACACACACACACACACACACACACACACACACACACACACACACACACACACACAGGAATACATTGAAATCCATGGTCATAGAACTGTGTGTTGTTAACACACTGGAAAATCTGTTTTATGATTTATTCTGACTTCAGTCTATCTGGTTAAGTGCATGGATTTTTTTGAACATGTATAATGTGAACCTTTATTTCCACCAGGGTTTATAGGAAACATCATAAAATGACTAACCCTATGTGACTAACTACTAAAAATAGTATGTTACAGATATAGTTGTATCTCAAAAACTGACTGAGCTGTATCTCAAAAAAAGGCTTGTATCACATTTTTGGTACCATTGGACTCAGAACACCTTGAATTTAAAAAATGTGTTATTTGTTCCAGTGTATATATAATATTAAGCATATAAAATTAGTGCTAAAGTCATTTTTGTGATTTTTTTCATCTTTCAACTTTGTCTATCAACTAAGGCATGATAAATTTCAGATATTGAAAATTTTGATTTTGACATGTAGCCACATGTCTTGACACTTAACACACAAAATGTCATGTTTCTATCTCTAACAGAGAAATATCTATAGGGCTTTTACTTAACATACTAATTATAGTGTAAGGATGTTATTGGGTTAATAATAAATATAATTTCTTCCGAAGTTGCTCATATCCTTTTTCCAATGTTTTTGAAAGAAATCAAGCCAGTTTGGTCACTAAGGAATGACTCCTCACTGCCTGTATTCATGTTTTTCCTCCAGGTGGCAGCATACAACTCAGAGGGGAAAAGTAACCCCAGCCAGGTGGTCGAGTTCATCACGAACCCTGACAGACCCAGCAGTCCCTGCAGGCCTGTCATCAAAGGAAGAGTGCTGTCCAACAGCTTCAAGATGGCCTGGGGTGAACATTTCCTACCAATTGCCTTTCCCTTTATCAGCCTTTATATATCAGTCCTTCCTCATTCTTACATGTAGTTAATAGCCTGGCAAGGCCCGTTTACAGTTTCACTTGTCTCATTGAGTTTTGCTTGGCAGCATATATAGTGTATCTCCTGGAGACAGATGACATTCCAAGAAGTCTGAACAGTAGATGACCGTTCTCTCCTTCATCGGCATGAATCCTTCCTACACCTCACTGGACAAACACATCATTAACTGCTGTACTTGGTCTCTGCTTCTAGTTTTCAAAAGGAAAAAAAAAAACATGACTGCAGCTCTGAAAATTCTGTCAAATGTCTCTGTGTTTCCAACAAAATTAGTTTCTGAAGAAGTTTAAGGGGTGAAAAAGGTCATGAGTTGGCAAGTCATGCTTCATCTGCATTTACATTTCTGAGTTATACTACTACTAATAATTTTTGTGAGATTTTTGAGGCAGCAAGTTCCTCTGTTATATCTCCAAATGTCATAGTTTGTTGGTTTGAGTCATTACACATCTTAATGCAATAATTCAATTCTCAAGTATATTTCCAGACATAGCCTCATGAAAATTGAGCTTGCTGGCTGCTTAATTAAAGAAATTGGATTTGTGCCATTTGATGATGATTTTTTTTCCCCCTCAATTTAGAGCCCCCAAAAGATAATGGTGGAGCAGAAGTCACAAAGTATGTTGTGGAGTTGTCTGAGGGCTTAAGCGGTAAGTTGTAAATGGTAGTAATAGAAATGTTAAAGTGAAAATAACATTTTAAACACTGAAAACATTAGTTTGTTTAAACAATTTAAATGTATTTGCAATGTGTTTGTATTTAGGTTTGTCATGGGAGCTGGTGTACTCGGGGCCAGCTATGGAGCACGTGTGTGAAGGCTTGAAGCCCGGCTGCTCCTACCAGACCCGAGTGTACTGCATAAGCGAGGGGGGGCAGAGCCCGGTGAGTCATTCAGCATCGGCACACGTGCACAGGCAGTTGCGCACATAGCCTTGTGTTTTTGCCACAGGAATTTTAAGAGTTTGCTGATCAGTTACGATTTTATTTGATTTTATTCGCAGGTAGAAAAACATCCCACAACTGCACCCACTTTTTAAATTGATGCAGGCTGCATACACAAGTGTCAAGATCACAATTAGATATACTCCAACTCTCACTCAACTTAAAATTACTGTTATTTTGCAGTGTTTTTCTATTGGTTCTGTTATTTTTTATTCATTTCTCGGCTGTTACATATAGTGTAATTGTTAGGGAAGGCAGTTGGGAATCACAACACAACCTGTGATTTGATCTGATAAATTTCACATGAATAATTCTAGATATGCACTCTATTTATGGTGAGGTTTAATAGAAAATTGTCATTCAGCCAGTGTCCTATGTTGGGAGATTAGACTACGCTTCCTGGTGTGTAAGAACAAGACAAAGCCTGCTAATCGATTAACCCTCCCTTCATGTGTCAGTGGATGTTTTTCTTAATTAGTTCAGTTCACAGACACTCTTCATTAATTTCTTCATCACCTGTTAGTGCATGCATTTATTCATGGTGGGGCTTGTAAAGAAACATGACTCATGGTGGCGAAATCCTGCCTTTCAGTGCAGCACAATGTGACATAACACTCACATGTTTGCCTTTTGTCACAGAGATTGAGACTCTGAAAAATGGGGACCTATTTTTCCTTTCGCCAGACAACCTGTCTAACTTTATTCATGTTCTTGCAAGGACTACAGCATATTTCTCAGTGTGCTGGTTGAATGATACATTTACATTTATCTCCTTTTTGCTGTACCCTGAAAATTGGTGAAAATTACAATTTTTATCCACTTAGTGTTGTCTTAGCAAGAGAGGAGGGGGGTGAGATTGTCAATTTGTTATTTTCTCAGGGTCTTAATTGGTGTGTTGTCTTCCCTTGCAAGCTGTCGGAGACCCTGCAGGTTCAGACTCCCGCAGTGCCCCCAGGGCCCTGCCAGCCCCCTCGGCTGGTGGGCAAGCCCAAAGCCAGGGAGGTGCAACTGCGCTGGGGTGAGTCATTCCTCTCCAACTCAGATCTGTGTGGGATGTATTCTAGCTTCTGTTGATGCATTTATTTGTCTAGCAAACTACCTCAAAGCTTTTATGATGCAGTCTGTATTAGTTCACTGTTTGTACATTTGTGTTTGTGTATATACTGTATGATTTTATCTCATAAAACCCTTAAAGTATATTGATGTATAAACACTGGCTGCACAAATTTCCTAGGTCCCCCTCAGGTGGATGGAGGCAGCCCAGTGTCCCTCTACAGTGTAGAAGTGAGTGGGCCGCAGTCTGAGGAAAGCAGGGAGGTTTACCAGGGTCCAGAGCTAGACTGCTCTGTGGGAGGCTTAATGCCTGGCAAAACCTACAGCTTCCGGCTCAAGGCAGCGAACAAGGCTGGGGTGAGAAAGACTGTCAAAACTGATCTATCAATAACAGGAGAAGGAGTTGTTTTTTCTTCTGCTACATGCTTTCAACCCTCTCTAACTTAATCTGATTTAAAAGGTTTAATATGTTTTTTTTTTATATGTTTTTGTATGGATAGTTTGGACCTCTTTCAGAGCGCTGTGAGGTTACAACTGGCCCCGGGGCCCCTGAGCAGTGCAAGCCTCCTTCAACCACATGCAAATCCCCAAGTTGTGTTGTTGTGAGCTGGGAGGTAAGACTAGCTCTGCTTCCATACCCCCACCTGATATATATAAATGTTAATATCACATGCTTCATTTTGAGGACACGCACCTGCATTATTCTTAAATTGTGTCATCAGGTTTGTTGTTAAATCGTGTCATCAGGTTTGTTGTTAAATCGTGTCATCAGGTTTGTTGTAAAATCATGTCATCATGTTAAGTGCTGGTGGGCATTCTCATTGATGTTTGTCTTCCAGGCCCCATCTTGCAACGGCGCTCCGGTGACAGAGTTTCGTCTTGAGTGGGGAGCTGCTGAGGGCACTATGCAGGTGTGTTACAGTGGAGCAGGGTTCAGCCATGAAATGAAGGGGCTGCTTCCTGCAACCAACTATTTCTGCCGGGTACAGGTGAGCTCCAAAAAACACTTTATTATATAAAGTCTGAGCTAAGTTTCACTCCCGCTGTTAAAACGACAACTTAAAAAAAGAATCAGATCTCACCTGACAAACATGGGAACTAGAGTTTTCCCTCAAGGACAGCAAAGATCAGTGATAGAACAATGAATTTTCAGTTTAAAGTTATTCACTGCCTTTGCACTTTGTTTTCCTTAATATTTGATCACTTAATTGGCTTTTATGTGAACTTAAGGTGGGAAAGGCAACACACCTTACACTCTTCTACCATTTCTCTCTCTGTTTGTGGCTCAATGGATGAAGTGTGATTCTAACACTGTCTTGGATTCATGTTTGGTCCAACCCCACCAAGGCTGGTGTGCTTAGTTGAAAATATCTGGAACGATGAGATCTGGAGCAGTCTTGCCTCGGTTCTAAATGAAAATACTTCGGAATTCATATGTCTCATCTCACTGCTTGAAATTGTGATTGTTATCCTTCAGAAACGTGGCAACCAAGGTATAGAACATCATGCTAAGAGGTAGAGCTGCACAGTTAATTGAAATATTATCAAAATCGCATTATGGACAAGGGCAATATCCAAATCTCAGGATCTCCGGTTAGGTATGTGTTTTGGTTGATAATTACAAAGAATAAAATAATAAATATCTGTGGTGGGAAAGAGACAAGTTCTGAGTCTCCAGGTTTTCAGGTTTTGAAGATTCCTCCATTGTGGGTATAGATGGTTGACGAAGATTTGGAGAACATTTATGAACTTGATTTTTAATACAGTGTTCTTCTCACATCAGTGCAAAGCTGCAATTTTTCTGATAAAGATAAATAAATCACAACATACCATTATTAAGGAATGCCTTGGCCTAAAAATTATATTCCAGAGGTAAGAGAATATCCGTGTGTGGTACTGACCCCAGCAAAAATCAAATCATCATCATTTTTATATTTTTCTAGTGAAAACGAAAAGCAAAAATTCTCATTACCATTTAAATTGTGACTCATATCTCAGTTGCAATATCTGTCAAAGTAATTGCAGAAGGAATTTTTGCATATCATGCAGCCATGCCAAAAGGTTGGGTGTTTGTTTTGGTTGATAATTACAAAGGTTTTGAAGATTCCTCCATTGTGGGTTTAGTTGGCTGCCTATGATTTGGAGAACATTTGTGAAATTGATTTGTAATGCAATGTTCTTCTTACATTAGCGCAAAGTGGTGTCGATTTTAATTTATCATGCAACTGCAGAGAATAAGATGATTACTTTTTAGGACTCGCTGGTGGGCTAAGGTTTGATGTTGTGTGCTTGCCTGTAATAATTGGCTAATACTTGCCAAGAGCTACATTATACCATGTTTATGTCTTAATTACAGTTAGGTCACTAGTTACTTCATGATGAGTGGACACCGAGTTAGAGCATGTCTCTACTGTGCTGTTTCAGTGAATACATGTTTATGCTGTGACCAATTAGGCCTGCGTTTGTATGAAAGAGACAGACTCTGGTATTAAAATATTGGCCTTGTCCTTTGGGTCTGGTTCAAGCTGAAATCTCAGGCCATGCTGTTCTCATGCAGCCTCTTTGGTGATACAACAGAGGATGAATGTAGGGACATGTGTTCCTTATGGGTTCTTACACATGCAGTGTGTTTATTTTCTCCACTGCCACTGTTGGTCCACAGTGCTGGCAATATTCATGCCCAGTACATCCCTAAATATTACACTCTGGTCAGGCTATAAAACCACATTTCTATATAACAGTTCATTAAAAACCTAACCCATATGGTTCTAGTTTTTCAAATATGTGTTTTTTCCACTTTATGACTTTGCTAGAGAATGAAAACAATATACTTAGTAAGACTTGTTGAAGCCACCAGTTATGTTTACATTGGAATGCCACCTTGTGGTGAAACATGGACATTACACATGTCCTTTCATATAACAAGTGAGAGTTGACATTGACTTGATAAGCTGACTCTTTTGTTTGTTGTGCAGGCTGTAAATGTGGCTGGTGTGGGGCCGTTCAGCGAGGCAGTGTTGTGCCAGACGCCCTGTTCTGTGCCTGCAGCCGTCAGCAACATCTATTCGCTGAAAGAGTCCGAGCTGCAAAGGTACGAGACTCCAGTCGACGCAGATGAAGACGAGGAAGAAGAGGATGGTGATTCCCGGGCACCACCACTCTACTCTCCATCCACCTGCCTGGGCATTAGCTGGGATCCCCCATGTGATCACGGCTCTGAGATAACATCCTACCTGATTGATCTTGGAGAGCGCCAGCCGATCGTTGTTGGTCCTGTCACCAGACACATCATCCAGCATCTGCAGCCTGACACCAGCTACAGGTTGGTGCTTCCTGCTACCTCACACTGATGCATTATGTTTGCACTACACAACTTTGTACATATCAGATGTCAACAACAGCTGACAGTTGTGAAAGTTTTAGATCTCAGAATGCAATACAAATCAGTTAAACACACACCACATTCGCTCATTAACTCTGTCTGTTGTGCTTTGTACCAAAGGATGCCAAAAGGGGACAACTCTAGTAATCTAGTTAGTTAAATCTGCAAATCCAGGTTATTCTTGTGAGGGCTGACAGCTGTTTAGGACACAGTTGTCCAGACCTGACACTAAAAATTTTTTTCACAAACCAGCTATGGCTCATCTTGTACTAGTACTCAATTTATGGAGAGTTAAATTAAATATAAAATCCCTCATCAATTAATAGAGTCTTATCAATTATCCACACAGGGATGTAATTTATATTACTTTAATTTGATGTGGTTTATATTGTAAGCCAACACAGAACTGTGGCAGTTAAACAGGTTAGCCATGAAGCTGAAGGACAATGACATATGATTTATTGCGGTGGCTTTATACACTTGTAATGAAACAAAGACTTAGGCTGTATTAAAGTATTCACTTTCAGCTTTTAGCTTAGTGAATACTTTTAGTGTGTTTTGAACATAAAATTTGTCACGTCCAATTATTAACAGAGGCTGAATGTCAACATTTGCAGAATAAATAAAATACTGTTAATACATCTATGAGCGTTGATGCAAAGGCTGGGTGATATGGCAAAAAAATTCGATCACAATATTTTTTTCCATATTCATCAATGTTGAAATTTATGACAAAATGTAATTGAGTATCCTGATAATGACATAAGGAAACCAGTGGGTTTATTCGTTAAGAGTACAGTTAACTTACATATAAAACAGAAAAACATAAACATTTGACTATGCAAACATGGCTAGGTTAATATTATATATTGTGATAAAAGAATAAATTGAATAATGCGCTTTATCATCGCAAACACTTGACTAAGCAAACATGCTTTGCCCTGTAACTTAGTAAAATAATAGTGTGGCTGCTGGGAGGTTAACTTTTCAGGCAAAGAAGAAGATTTGTTGTGTTTCCCATCTTGTTGGCACTGACCAACGACACATTTTGCAGGCTGTCTTAGGCTGGGCTTTGTAGCTTTTTTGATATCAAAGGAAACCTCTTGCATATACTTGATGTTGTGTTAGCTTTTTTGTTTACAGTTTCCTCAGCAATTGAAGATAATGTAAATTTAGATGTAGATTAAGAGGAGGCAGGAGGTTACTGCAGGCAGAGTAGCCAGAGATGTCACATTTCTGCACGTTTGTATAATGCCTGATAATCATGTCCTGTCTCTGTTTTGTTGCACTTATGGATAATGAGCACAGGTGTTGTTAACTCCAGTAAAAAATATTCTATCATTTTAGTCTGTTTTATTCCCACAGCTGTGTGCTTTGCGTAGAAGTAACACTGCTCTCCACTCAGTGTGTGGAGCATAATTCTGCCCTCCTACAAACAGGCGATTACACAGAGAAGAGATGCAGCACACTGACTGGCTTTTGTCGTGTTTATTTGTGCTCTGTGATACGCTGTCAGAGCTATCCATATTGAATAAAAATGTCCAAAGCTTATCATGATTATCAAGATAAATTCTATTGCCACCCCCTATCAAGATTGTTTGATTTTCCCAGCCCCATTCTCTGCAATTTTTCTGCTCAAATCAGCTCACTCCTCACAGCTCTCTGATGTCTGAATCTCTCCTTCTTACCCAGGATCCGAATCCAAGCCCTGAACAGCCTGGGAGCAGGCCCCTTTAGTCACACCTTTAAGCTGAAGACAAAGCCCCTGCCTCCACAACCACCCCGCCTGGAGTGCACCGCCTTCAGCCACCAGACCCTCAGGCTCAAGTGGGGCGATGGCTCAGCCAAAGCCGTCACCTCAGACGCCCTCCAGTATCAACTGCAGATGGGGGACAAGAGCGGCAGGTCAGTGGCCCATTAGTCAGATGAGGGGAAGTGACCTGAGGTGAGATAAACAGATAAGAGGGGAGACTGTATTTGAGCAAAAAGTGCAGATAACTGTATCGAAGAGGGCGGCACAGAGGCAGTAATGCGCCAGACAGAGTCTCTTCACAGTATACGTAGACAGGAACTGATGATGTGCTTTATGCCACTGTATATTTCCCGACAGAGGAGTTACTTGTCTTGGTTGCTTTTTGTCATCTTTTGCTCATT
Organism: Plectropomus leopardus; assembly: GCF_026936395.1. Taxonomy (NCBI): domain Eukaryota; kingdom Metazoa; phylum Chordata; class Actinopteri; order Perciformes; family Serranidae; genus Plectropomus; species Plectropomus leopardus. The sequence goes on from NC_142181.1 coordinate 29,394,050, forward strand.
AAACTCTTTCTCTTTCTCTCTCTTTTTCATGTTCCTGTCATGGCAGATTTATATCCTTGTATAAAGGACCATGCCACACACATAAAGTCCAGAGGCTTAATGAGTCTACCTCTTATACGTTCCGCATCCAGGCCTTTAATGAGGCGGGCGAAGGGCCCTTCTCCAATGTTTACACATTCACCACTCCACGCTCTCCTCCAGCCCCAGTGAAAGGTACAGTAGCAGCCCTTTTTCTTTTCTTTCTTTCTTTCTTTCTTTTTTTTTCTGTCTTTCAGTCTTTCTTTTGGTCTTTCTTTCTGTCTCTTTGTCTTTGTGTCTTTCTCACTCTATATCTCTCTTTCAATATCTCTCTATCTCTCTACCCAATGTAGATCAGCTCTTAGTATCTTTACAATCACTCACTGCTGACTGCAGACAGCCAGTGTGCTCAGCTTTCAACCTCAGTTGACCCAAGTTTAACGTGCATTTGATTAAGACCCAGCAGCCTGAGATTCACTTGTCGGCTGTCATCAGGAGTCGGATTGTTCAGCAGTGTGGTCTGGTCTCAACCAGCCTCTGTAAAGGCTCTTTTGATCCTACACGTTGAAGTCAGTAATGAGGGCGTGGGTTTTATTCTCAGTGTGACACCTCTTTTGATTCAAGCAGTCATGTGCCAGTTTGTCAGAGTTACTCAGCAATGTTTGTCTCTCCACATGGTAAAGTGGACTCTCAACTATTAACTGTTTGAATGCAGACTAACTTTTTCAGCAATTACATTTAAAGCCCATTATCACAATGCCTAAAAGGATATAAATCCGCCCTGCCACTGCGTTTTGTCATGATTACCAGGGCACTTTATCAGTTCAAAACAACTGCTTGTTTTTGCTTGAAATGCCACCTGCCTAAAGAAAAGCATGACTCATAGTTACAGGACTTTGCTAATGGGGAAAAGTTACATGTAGTTGTCAAGAATTTACTCTTAATTTATCAGCTGAGCCAGTGCACATTTTAAAGCAAGCTCTGTTCTATTAAAGCAAATGGTTTCTGTAGCAGACCCACTTAAAAAAAAAGTCCCACAAAACTCCAATTCAAACAAAAAATTCACAGCACATATGAACACTATTTTGGAGGTTTGGTCTTTTTTGTCTTCAATTTTGCCTTTTTGGTATTAGTATTAAAGAATCGGAAGTTTTAACCACCTTTGAAAAATGTGGTTTGTTCTCGGTTCTAACCCTGAGGTTTTGAAGATTACACTGTTCAAACCAAATAGCGTTATGGGTATTTTTTCCAAAGGTAGTTGTTCACACATCTCATTGGCAGAAGTGTGGTACTGCCCTTCATATCGCCCATCTTCAATGTGCTTTATGTTACATCTGCACTCTCTTTTTCGTCCTTCCAGTTCCTAAAGTGGAGCGTCTGGATGACATCTCCTGTGAAGTCACATGGGAGGCCCTGCCACCCATGAAGGGGGACCCGATCATCTATACCTTGCAGTGCATGATGGGGAACTCCGAGTTTAAACAGGTACTGATGTTATTGTGTTAGGGTTTGGTTCTCTCTTTTCATATTTTGTGTCCTTACCTGCGGCTGACCTGTCATTCATCACAGTGGCTTTTTTATGCAGATTGGGATACATATGGATTCAGGGCCTTAATATTCTCACTGTGGCGATGTGCTGTATTAGTCACCGCTGGCTTTAAATTGCCCATTATGCAAAGGTCATTGATCCATGAGGTATCCCGGGTGTCTCACACCTGCCAGCACATTCATCCCTCTCAGTGGCCTCCAGCCATGTTAATTTGGAGTAATGGCCACTGCAGGTTTATGCTAATCTTACCTCATCATACATGGCAATTGAATCATTGGGTTGAAATATGTGGTTGCCATCCTGCATGACTTTGTTTCCACCCTTATTGTCAGTCTCACTGGCAGTTTGCATCAGTTTGTGCACCAACCGGGCTAGTTTAGTTCGTCTGGTGTATAATGGAGAATTTTTTATGCTGCCTTTAGCCAGTATATCTGAAACCCAGTACGAAAACTGTTCCTCCAGTATTGCAGTTTTATTACATTTCCAATTTATAACCAATACAAACTGGGAATATGTTGAATATGTTTATAGCTTTGCTGTCACAATCTAAATGAAAAGTCATGGCTTGTGTCCAAATAGCTTCTTTTTTTTTGGCAATTCTTCCTAACGAAAAGAGAGCAGATCTCCAGAAAGACTGCTGCACCATATTATGGTATTACGCTTTTTATTACTGGACATGTTCTAAGCTTGTTGTTAACTTAGTCAACCCTCTGTTAAAATAGCAAGGAGGTATTGGGGTGCCTTGCCTTGCCTTGCCTTGCCTTGCCTTGCCTTGCCTTGCCTTGCCTTGCCTTGCCTAGCACTTGGTCTAGCACAACGGATCCGGTTCACAAGGCTGTCTAAAATCTAGGGCAAGTTTCAGATGGGCAAACAGCTAAGGTCTCCCCTTTCATTCAAGGCAACTAACAACATCGCTCACTAAATTGAAAAAAAAAAAACAAAACTGAAAGACGGATGCGTAAATGTCTTTCCTATCATGCTTTTAATTTGAAAGCAGCATGATGGGAAGGATTTTATCAGAAAAAAAACATCTAGAACTATTTCAAGAAAGTTCAATAAACCAACCTCATCTCGGTCACCAGGTTCAGGCTTATATGCTTAAAAAATATATTATGCATGATTTTTACACAAATATGTGTAGGAGCCATGAATTCATTTAGAAAGGAGAGAATTTTGTAAGATTAACAAGATTTGGGATGGTTTATATTTTGGTATTGTTACATGTTTTTTTTGTTAGTTTTGGGATATTATTGTTTATTAGTTTAATGGTTATGGTTATAGTAAGAGTTGGGTCATTGGATTTGGGTGCTGACATTGATAGTCTTTGGCGTGGTTGATAGCAGAGGGTGATTGGGACGCTGCCTAATTTTCATTGATAAATCTACTTAAGCAATATCACACGAGAGGGAGTGATGTGCTCGTATATCATCACAGCTGTGATTCGGTCGAAAATAATGTCTGTCGTGATGATATACAGTACAATATACGACTTCGAGTGTGATATTGCTTTTATAAAACAGTTCTACAATCGTCTTTTATTTGTTAATAGTATACATTTTAATAGTTTACATTTTACACCTATTTACAATTTTTATAAATTTTTTATATGTAAATATTAGCATTTTAGCTCAATAGCTCCCAGGTCATGTGACCAATGAACTCAAAATCAGTGTGGGATGATAGTACTCCACTGGCTGCATGAGATACACCTCTTATTTTTACATTTTAAATCTCCAAATAATTTTTATTAATTTTTCATATGTAAATATTAGCATTTTAGCTCAATAGCTCCTAGGTCATGTGACCAATGGACGCAAAATCAGTGTGGGATGATAGTACTCCACTGGCTGCATGAGATACACCTCTTGTTTTTACATTTTAAATCTCCAAATAATTTTTATTAATTTTTTATATGTAGCATAGGAGCGAATGTCTGTCGAATATCCAACATAAAACTATCTTCACTGTGGTTGATCAGACAGTTCATCGCTGCAATGTGTGTCCGCTCACCGCCGTGATCTCCGTCACCTCGAGTTCTGTATCAGACAGCGTGTGTGTGTCGGTGTCTCTCAGGCTGTGGTCAGTGTCAGACGAGTGTGTCCCTGTCTCACTGCACATCCTTGTAACATCTGTGACAGCTGGTTTACCCCCAGTAAACAGCTGTTTACCAAAACCCGTCCATCACAGCTGCCCCCTTCCGGGCTCCCTCATACCTTTTAGTAATTCCAATGCATGTACAGTCAGCTCAAACAAGCTCAACAACAAGCTCAAAAAAATAGATGCATGGTTCCCCCCCATTCCTCTCTCTCCTCTCTTCTTCTCTCCTTACTCAACCTGACCAATTGACAGCTACGTGAACAGCACCAACTAGCTGTTTGAACCTGTGCTTATACCATACTATAAACATCTCACTTTTAAAACGTATCCCACTTTCACTTTTACACTAATTAACGGATTTTGAATGGCTGTGAAGCGGAGTGATACATACAGAATTAAAAGTTAACAGTTCTGCAGAGATTCTGCCCTCTGCCCGTATTTTCTTATTTTCTTATTATTTTCTGTGTTTGGGGTGTTTATGGGCTCATACCTCCACACCGCTCAGGTGAGGTCAGGGCTTTACAAAAAGGTAGCAACAAGGTGTCAGACTGTAAGCAGCAAGCATTCTAGAGACACAGAGCTGAAAAACTGCAAATATAGCAAGGCAATAAGCCAAACGATTGTCAATCTAGGGCTGGCTGAATGACAGTATTTGCTCCTATATTTTATCATAAACATGATGAAAGATGAAAAAGGCAAATTATTATTATTATTATTATTGCATTAGGGGACAAAAACCCCAATATCTCATAGATTTTCATTCAGTTTTGTTTAATATTTAGTGTTGTATCACACTTCTTCTCCTCCCTCCTAATGTTTGCAGGCCTACAAAGGCTCTGCCACATCCTTCCATGTCCACAATCTGCAGCCCAATAGCGACTACCGTTTCCGGGTGTGTGCTATCAGGCAGTGCCAGGAGGCCCCTGAACTCAGTGGCCCCTACAGCCCCACAGTGACCCTCTCTCCCCAGCGGAATGACGTGGCAGTAGGCGGCGGCTCGGCCGGCTCGGGGTCCAGGGCTGGCACAGAGGCCAACCGAGCCAGACGGAGCTTGACAGACGAGCAGTGTGCTTTCCTCCTCCTCATGGTTTTTGCCGTCATTGCCATCCTCATCGCTTTTGTCATCCAGTACTTTGTCATTAAATAAGCAGTTTGTGCCACCCAGCTGCAGGGTTATAGCTTTATTCTTTCCCCCTCTCTCTGTTGTTTTGTATTCTTTGTTTTGTACTTATCATATTCCGCTGTCAACATAGTAATCGCATTAGCTGCATTGGGGTGCAGCAGGAGGGAGGGCTGGTGAGTGACAGCCCAATGGTGGTAAGAAATTGACAATGTAATACTTTATTAAGCACCTGTGATACCTTCCTGACTCTCCTGCCTTTGTCAGCCTGTCCCAACTTTTTGGTATCTGTTGTTCAGTTCAGATTTCTTTTTCATGATCAGCTTCCCGCGCAAATGGATGGAAAGAGCAGGGATATAGTTTATTTTAGGAAGAGGGTCAGGGTCGAAGAGGTGCTTTGACTCATGTACTTGTTGATTACTATATATATATATATATATATATATATATATATATATATATATATATATATATATATATATATATATATATATGTATATGTGTGTGTGTGTATAAAATAGTCATTATTTATATTTCCATTTATGTGTCTAGTATGAAACTGTTTCTGATAGATGTGTTCCAAAAATAGTATGTAGGTGTTACATTAGCCTATGTATTATTTGATCCTGGGACCCGGTGGGCCAGTGTTTGCACAGTGGGGTGTGTGTCCAGATGTGTATACTGTATGTAGTAAGTGCCACAGAGGTACACTGCTGGGAGGGCTTCAGGGTGAGATGAAGGGACTTAACCCCCTGCTGGAGTTTTAGGGGTCTAGTAAGAGAAGAAACAGAAATGAAAATCTTGTTCACACTTTAGAGCGTTCATTTAGCACTTTCCAATCTTTTTGATGTTTAGAATGTTTAAGGATGCAAAAATGACTGGAGAAATGTTAGTATATTTTTGTACAGTGATGACACATGGACCTGTAAGTTTGAAAAAAAGCTCATAAAGTTAGAAAACAAACAAAAACCAAACTAACAGTGAATTCTAATTATTTTTACTATCATATAGTTATACTGCTGCTTTACTCCGAAATATTGTTGTTCAGCACAAAAAATGTATGCTTACCTGTATGTTTTGTTTTATTTTGTTTTGTTTTGTTTTTCCCCAGTAATTGATTTTGCACCTTAGTGAAAGAGAACCTTGACTGACTGCGTCTTGGTCTTGTGATGCATTTTATAGAACACACTTTGAGATTGTGCAACCCTACTTGTGTTTTGGGTGTTTTAAAAGTTGTAGAACCGCATAACGTGTCACTGAAACAGCTGATCTATCTCAGCAAAACAAAAAGAAAAAAACTAAGAAAAAAGTATATACCAGTTGTTTCAGAGGCCTTAATTGGGGAGTAAAAAATCTCGGGAGAATTTTCTTAATTTCTCTTAAGTTTTGATGTTTTTCTTTTAGTGTTAGAAGACTCTAAAATGTGTTTTATTTACTTTTATTTTTGCAACATTATTTGATGTTAGTAAACATGTAATCAGGAGAGAAATGGTAAGTAGTTCTATGTATTACTTATGATTTGTTTTGATTTCTTGTCATACATGTCAGGTCATACATGTGTGAAGTATATTTTTTATAATATTGAAGTAAAATAAGTTAATACTCTCCAGAGAAAATAATAAATCCTGAGTGCTCATGAATCATGGAACGCAAATGGCAGATACAAAATGTGTTATTTCATGTACTTTCTGTGTATCTAAATTTGCCTTTTCTCTGTGTGTTAAGTATTCGTAACAGATTTCTCACGCTGAGTTTTCAGTGGTAATCTGGCTGTAGGATCTAGTGTTGTTTGGTTTTGGGCAGATAACTGCTGTTGCAACCGTAAAAATGAAATACAGGTACCTTGCAAAACGTCTTGGATAATTACATGATTTGGTCTTTCAGACATTCTGCAAATGTCTTCTCTTTGTCATTTGAAGAATTCAAATTCCTATTTTTGATAGCGATTGCAACGTGTGCCATTTTAACACCTCTTCACCCTGGGCTTAGTACCTTTGGTTGGGGAGATTAACAAAATGCTACAAAAAATGAGTAAAATATGCACAAAAATAGAGACCATTTTTATGTAATTTTAATGTTTGCAGTTACCTCATACACCGTACATTCCAAAATGAAAATTTGTTATACTATACATACTACCAGACATATCACTTTAAAATGTTCGTTATGGGAAAAATGTATAATCATAGATATGTATCTAAAGTGTATCTGTATAGCCATGATATCTACAAAGGATCCATGCACAATAAAAGATTTATAATTCTTAATCATGTTTGCAGTTTGGGCATATGCTTGTCTTTGGATTGTCCATTAATGTTTAAGTAGTTATTAAGTAATTAATCAAGAAAAACACTAAACATTCACTTGTTCCAGATCTGAGGATTTGGTGCTTGTTTTTTTATCATTGCAAATTTAACTTTTTTTTTTTTTTAGTTTTTGGACTGTTGGTCAGACAAAACAACAACATGCCTCAGGCTCTGGGAAACTGTCATGGGCATTTTTCCTGATTTTTAGATTATTTATAGCCTTTAAAAGAGTATTTCATTTCCCAATTACCATTTTTACATCAATCGCTTATCCTGTGTTGGATTGCATATGTTAAGATTACTTTTTTTCTGCATGCCTCCACAGTAAACAAATAATCCACAATAGAACATTTTGGATGAATATAAGTGACTGGTGACTATGTTTAACAACAGCAAAATTGTATTAAACGTGTTTACAAACTAGCGCACAACTTGTACATAGATAAGTTTCGCTTTCATTTCAATTTTTAAAAGGTTTTTAGCAAAAATGCCTGTATTTGGGAAGTACTGAGCAAACGACTGGATAAAATTTTCTAATTACTCTGTCTCAGTTCTGGGAGAGTTTGTAGACAGATGTCTTGAAATAGTTTTGCTGTTTCTAAATGTCGACTGTTTTTCTCCAATTCATCAAGAATTGTCTGTTCATAGATTCTGTTTTCACTGATATACAAATGGTTATGTGGGGGGCTTGAAGTTTGAAGTATTCCTTTAAATTGATCAAAAACAATAGATTATCAAATTATGAAAATAATAGCAAGTTGCAGCTTTAATAGCAACAGTACTTGCCTCAGCTGCTTCTTGCTAACCTACTCAGGTGAAATGTAGAAAGTCTCTACAAAGTTGGAAAAAAAACAAAAAACAAGAAGGGATCACAGGGTCTCAGGTGGTAGGTGGTAAGTGCAATAATACACACATGTTTTGATTTAGAAAAAAAAATGAACAAGGATACTTCGCACCATGATGAGCTCATGCTTTGTTCATTATAAGCCTCATCCAACGAAGACATAGGGATGTGGGTAAAGAAATTTAATCTATGAATATATAAAATTTAATCTATATTAATTTATTTTAGTTTAACAAAGGGACATTAAAACAAAAAAGTGTACCAGCACAAATCAGATGAGCTCAAGGATTAACTGTCTATACATCGTCTTTAGACTGAAAGTAAATGAAAGCAGTAGTTTTGTTTTATTAAGAAAACCTACTTTGCTGCAATACCACCATTGTATTTTCACAGAAGATGATGAAGAAAGAGTTGCAACTACATCTTTCTAAACCAACGGAAATTGCTTCTATCCTTTTCTTGCGGGTCGACTACCCGTTTACCTCCTCTTATTTCATTCTGTCTCTCAAGACAAAAGCATTTCGAAGAATATTATCAGATACTAATCAAAGAATAAGAATTCTAATCCTAATAATATTTACAGATATCTCTTCCACCTGGCCTTCATTTTGTTGCGACTTCAGAGTTCAGTGCTGCTGCTACACCTCACAGTAGTGTGTGTGTGCGCGCACACACGCGCTTCTGAAGTAAGATAGAGGAGCTCCTGTACAAGCACACCTAAGTGGTGTAAGCAGGAGAGCCGTGATTAATGAGGGTGACAGACTGGAAACCTACTTTGAACAAAGAGCAAACAAGCTTTCCCTGTTGTGTTGCTTTGACATGAGTAAACAATGACAGAGGAGGCATCACATTCCTGCTTACCCTCTGAGGTCCGAGCAGTGCATCCGCCATGGATCAGCACAGTGTAAACACACTCCTGTTAGGTTCATTTAGATACAATAGACACTGTGGCTCTTGACCAACAGAGCACACTGCTTGCGATCCAGCAGGTCATCCAGGCTTTGATGACTAATGCTTCTTTGGACACAAAATAGGAAAACCTGTAGATCAGGATCTGGAAAAACATCTCTGTCCTTGGTCATAACATAGACCTTTTACTTGCAGTTTACGCACTAGTTGAGAGATGCAATTCTTTGAAAAAGTAAGGACAGATCAAGTCACACAGACGCAAGATTGTCATGTTGATCTGCAGGGCTTGCAGCACTCAAAAACTTTGACTGAAAACATCTTAATTTGTGGATTAGGTGCTCAAAGGCTCAGTTGGTGGAGTGGGTGCCCCATGTGTGGAGGCTGCGCCTCGTCGCAGCAGTGGATTCTGTTCCTGCCTCTGCCCATTTTGCATGTTGTTCCTTCTCTCTCCATCTTTCACGCTTAGGCTTTCCTGTCTAATGAAGGCAAAAGCTCCCCAAAAATATTCTTTAAAATAAATAAATAAGTTATGCATTAGTGGGATGTAATGTCAAAATCACTGTAAAATGACTTGTTGGAGGTCACTCTAAATTAAATGTTGATTTCTGATATTAAGTGTAAGAGCTCATACATTTCACAAATCAACAAATCTATTCATGGTCTATGGAGCCAGATTTGTGTTTGCTTTTGACCTTTTTCTGCCCTTACTGACTAAACTTTATGTAAATTCTTAAAATAGCATTCCTCTTAAATCAGCATTGTTGAAATTTGGTTTATTATCACAAGCCTGATGGGTGACTTGGGGGTGAAGAGGAAGAGATGAGCTGGTGGGTGTGGTGAGTGATGAAGCCAAGCGGAGAGACAGATGGGGCTGGCGGACAATTAAGCGAACACAGAACTAATTTTTCAGTGATGAATTCCAGGCAGCTTGGGAAACACACTGGGATTTCAGTGATTGATGCATTAATTAATAAAGGTATATCCCTCTTTTCATAAATGTTTTTCATGAATTTATGCTCAATTCATATTACTATGATTCTCAATCTGCATTTATTCTCCCAGAAGGAGCAGCAGTGGTGGTGGGGGTGGGGTGGGGGGTGGGGGTTCCCCAAATCTTATTCCCCTCCATCTTATGCCCTTTTACCGTCATCCGCCCCGTCATCATTTGATTACAAAGATTACTTAGACACGCAGCAGCAGCAGCAGCAGCAGCAGCAGCAGCAACAGACAATCTCCCTGTTGCTCCCTGACTCCTCGGGTTACTGTGGAGGAGGTGCTCCTTTCTTCGTCTTTCACCAGAGCTCGACTTGTTTCTGAGCATCTAGGACCGGCTTTGCCACTTTGCCAGTCTCTCCCACTGTTGCTGCTGCTCTCCATCAATACACAGTAACACCACAAAGGCCGAGAAAAAGTTACTGAAGGTTGGAAAAACCAGCTCAGTTTTTAAGGTAAAGTCAACAGCAAAACTTTCTTTTATATCTGCTTTTAGTATTGAAGTTAGCATTGCTTTTGCATGTTTTAGCCCTTTTACAAGGAGCTTTTACTTTATTTTGAAGCTAATAATTTCAGAAATCATGTTGTGTTTCACATTTTCCAGGCAATTAGACATTTGGATTGTGTCATTAAGTATGAATTTATCAATGTCAGAGTTTACATTATTGCTACAAATCATAACATTAATTTGTAATATTTAGGAAACTGAGAAAAAGTTATTGCAGACTATGTTCACTGTTCTGAATTACTTATTGTAACAGGTGTTCATAATGTACATTAATAGAAAACAACAGTTGCATGGAATTAAAACAAACACTTAAAAAAATCTCTGCATAATAATCTACATAATGTGCAACTACCTGAGATAAAACCTGAAAAAACACAGGTCTCATCTTCTAATGGTCTGTTTTTATCTCCTCAGCTACCTATTGAGTCTTGATTTTACACTTTTGCTGTGTCAGCACGTAGCAGAGGTTGGCATGCCCTGGACCAGACCCCAGGTGGACCTTCATGCTGCTGGAGCAGAGGCCATGGACCAGTACAACATAGACGACCACCACTATGAGGGCTCTCTGTTCCCCACCTCCATCCTCATCCCCGTTACTGTCATCTGCATCCTTATCTTCATCATCGGCGTGACAGGCAACACCATGACCATCCTCATCATCCAGCACTTCAAGGACATGAAGACCACCACCAACCTCTACCTGTCCAGCATGGCAGTGTCTGACCTCATCATCTTCCTCTGCCTGCCCTTCGACCTCTGCCGCCTGTGGAAGTATGTGCCCTGGCTGTTTGGGGAGGTGGTGTGCCACTTCTATCACTACATCTTCGAGGGCTGCACCTCAGCAACCATCCTTCACATCACAGCCCTGAGCATCGAGCGCTACCTGGCCATCAGCTTCCCACTCAGAAGCAAGGTGGTGATGACCAGACGCAGGGTGCAGTACATCATCCTCATCCTTTGGGGTTTTGCTCTGGTTTCCGCCGCTCCCACACTCTTCCTGGTTGGAGTGGAGTATGACAATGACACACACCCGGACTACAATACAGGGCAGTGCAAGCACACCAGCTATGCCATAAGCTCCGGGAAGCTGCATATCATGCTCTGGGTGTCCACCACATACTTTTTCTTCCCTATGCTCTGCCTCATCTTCCTCTACGGCTCCATTGGGTGCAAGTTGTGGAATAGCAAGAATGACCTGCAAGGCCCCTGTGCTTTGGCCCGTGAAAGGTCACACAGGCAAACAGTCAAGATCTTGGGTGAGTGTAGACAGATATATGTTTCTTCAGTGCTTTTGAAAACCTTTATTTGCTTTTTTTTATTTCATTTTTTTATTTGTTTCAGTCATGTTAATGCACAACAATCAGATTTGCACTCAAAACAAGTCTAATACACTTTCCATGACCGAAAAGGAGCAGGGAGAAAGAAAAATCGTATTTTTCCTGCCCCTTTCGCAAAACATATATAAACAAAAGAAATATGAGGTCTGTCAATTGCAGTTAGTTAAAAACCAACACTTGCAGTAATCTCAGAAAGAAAATCAAGACCCATACACCATAAGTCACCTTCAACAATGGGACAGATTCTACCTGACAACCTCAAATAGTCTAATTATTTTGTCTTTATACATCTTCTTAAACTAAAAAAAAATAAAATAAAATACAGCACTTTTAATAATTCTGTAGAGAATTCATGATTTGACACCAACCAATGAAATGTGCATCTGCTTCAATGTAGTCCGTGAGAACTGGTGCTTTAAATGAATTTTCCTTATGTGTTTGTCGTCCTCTGAAATAAAAACAGCTTTATAAAAACAAGCATTTTTACTTTGGCAACTTTTCATTGGCAAAAAACTAAAAAGGGAAGACAATTTAAACTTCGGATTGACAGCTTTTAAAACTCTCCTTGAAGTAAAAAAAGAAGCTCAAACCAAAAATCCACAGGCAATCTTCCTTTCATTGTTTCTTAAGCAAAAAAACAGTTGTGTGTGCTGTTGTGTGTGTTGCCATAGCAAATTAAAATTTTGTTTCCATATAACAACTGTGATTTCTACTCCATTTAATAACTTAAATAGTTTCACCTATTCTGTTAAATATAGCCCCAGCTCGAGCTCCAGGACATTTTGTTGCTTTTATCCTGCAAGTCTGAAGATAGCGGGCGCCATGTGTGTTGTTGCTGGTTAATTATTCTGTTTTGTCTGAAGCTAATCATGTCCTGCCACTGCACATATTGATTGGCTTAATTCACAGCTCTGGCATATTGTGCAGGAAACCCTGTTTTACAGTGAAGGACTGTGGTCAGGCCAATCTGCATTACCCAAATATTTAATCATGATGCAGCCATTAGGATATCAATGCTGTTCATTAGCTGAACACACACTGCACAGAGCTCATCTTGTCAGACTTGCTGCCATTTGTATCCACAGTTGTTCAATCCCAAATTGGATTGTCATCAGAGGCGTCCATAAATCAACCATAATGGAAATTTACATGCTCCCACAGTCCCCTTTAATCTGCCAATGTGACACATCTTAGGAGTCACTTGACGATCGCTGCTCTCACATGGCAAGACATGATCAGTTCTGGACAAAACTGTGGCATCTGTTTGCTCCGCTCATTGTGAACCCACAATAAAGATCCTCAGTTTATTAGCTGTTATTGTGCTTTCACAATTAATTAGGCGTTGTGGGCCAAATTTACCTCTCTCTTACTTATTGAATTGACATTTATTATCCTTACTGAAATTACTGCCCCAATCAGACAGGCAGTCAGTCAGTCATTTTCTGTAACCGCTTGTCCTCGTAAGGGTCGCGGGGGGGGGGCTGTCATCGGGCGGAAGGCAGGGTACACCCTGGATAGGTCGCCAGACTATCGCAGGGCCCCCAATCGGACAAATGGATGGTAATTTTATCTGCAGCGGCTTCTTGATCAATACCAGTGACTATGTGATTACCTCACCCAGCACTGAAATGTATGTTTTTCGAAACTAAATAAGTCTTTGTTTTTCTTTGAATTTGTGACATGTTTTCTCCCCAGTGATGCTTCTGCTGCATATGCCCTAATTAGCCCCCGTACATGTAATGTGAAAAAGTGACTTCACTGTTACTAAAGGGAACAAGTGAGGTCGTGTTCAAGCCTGTGCGTGCTCGTGTGTGGGTTTTCAGAGAAGTTCTTTTGATTTGAATTTCTGCTGGTCATTAGTAAATGTCAAGGGTTACTATAGATCATATAGATCACGAGTTACTTAAAAAAAACAACTTTCTTAATCTCCCTCTTATTATAAACAAGCTGCAATATGAGTACACACGTTAAATTAGAATAATATTGGTCATTTCACATGTGAAATTTATGTGTATTTTGTTTGAGGATAGGGCTCTGTTGAAAAAATAGTTCTATAAGAAACATGATGTGTTGTTGCTAGAAAGATACAGTATATTAAATCCGATAAAACCACCCCCCACATTCCTAATGAAGAGATTAGTGATAGTGTTTATGAAAATCTTATTAAATTTACAACTAAGAATGTTTTTTTTTTTTTCTTAATGGTATCATATACAGTCTTATTAAGGATTATTTAAATCTTTGGACAAAGCAGTTAAAGAAGGTGAATTAGTGTGTTTTCCAAAATGTAAAACTATTGATTAAGGTCCAGTGTGTAAGATTTAGGGGGATTTAGTGGCATCTATAGTAGCATTCAGGATTATAGATTGCAATAAACTGAAACTTCTGATTCCTGGTTAGGAATCCTTAAGTGTTCATTCTTCAGGGGGTTTTTACTAAGAGCTGCAGAGGTCTCTTTCTCTCCAAAAGGGATTAAAACAACAAAAACTCTGAATAAAGCAGTTTCATATTATAAATCAGTGTTTGTCAGACACTGTTTGGCATGTCGCAGATGGACTGCTAGCCCAGCACCTGCTAATCTGTGCTCACATTTTTTTCTCTGATAGATTAAGATCCAGACGTTTAGGCTTTTACCAGGAGCTGAATTATTTGCAGAGGTTTCAAACGGACTCTGTAAATTTAAAGTGGTAAAAACACTGAATTAAGCAGTTTAACATTTAAAAAAATAGTGTTTATCCAGCTCTGCTTGTCACAAAGGGTCTTCAACTATGGCTGTTGACTCAAAAACATGAATGACCCTATCTAGAGCAATCATTTAGTTTGTTCATTGTTAGTTTGTTCATTGTTCATTCTCGCCTACTGTAGAAACATGGCGGTGCAATATGAAAAACTCTGTGGATCAGGATCTACTCCCTATGTAGATACAACTCGTTCAAAGTAACAAAAACACAATTCTTATTTTCAGGTGATACACTCAAGAAAACATACTTCATATATATTACACTCCATTTCTGCCCATTTATCTCCCTAAATTCTTCACACTGGACCTTTAAATTCCTTTCTAAATTAAACTCACAGCCCCCACACCTTTATTTTTCCCTCAGTGGTGGTGGTGCTGGCCTTCATCATCTGCTGGCTGCCCTATCACATCGGCAGGAACCTCTTTGCCCAGGTGGACGACTATGACATGGCCATGCTGAGCCAGAACTTCAACATGGCCTCCATGGTGCTCTGCTACCTCAGTGCCTCCATCAACCCTGTTGTTTATAACCTCATGTCTCGGAAGTACAGAGCTGCAGCCAAACGCCTCTTCTTGCTGCACCAGCGACCCAGACAAGCCCACCGCGGACAGAGACAGCTCTGCATCATCGACCACATCTCCACCCTAAATGAAAGCTTGACAGGGGTCTGAGGAGCCTCGGTACACACTTGAGCAGTGCTTTTACAGGCTTGTTTGATTTCACCACAGACAGAGAGCTTGCAGGCATCATAACAGTTGCAGCTAAAGAGGAAACTTGATGAAGAAGTGTGGAGGAGGAATGTTTACTCTGTTTTATCTTTGAGGGGAAAAGCAGGGCTGAGGGCTTCGCTGCACTTCAATGCAAGATCAGATTTACTACTCCTCAGTGGCATTTTGTTCACAGAGACATGGTTATGATTTTCAACCTCATCACATTTCATTTTTTGTCACAAAAACAGGAATTCAGTGGATTCAAAGCGCAAAAAGTTGCCATTTACGTGCTCTAAATTCAGTGTTACACCTCATGCAAAATTATTTACCTCAACATTGTGTGTTGCCACGTTTTTTTTTCTTGCTTGGTGTCACACCCACTGTTTCAGTTTACAATTACCAGCAATCCACAGCACTGATTAATAATAAGTGATCCCTCTTTGTTCATGACGGATTATGTTACTACATTTGAATTTACATTTATGCTACATTTGAAATTACTGTTCATTTATAATGTGTAATTGTAGTCTCAGCTCCATTCTGTTGTGAGATTGAATTTGTTTAATGTATGGTGAACAATTGTTATCATGCGGTTTGTTTGTTGTTCTCATAAATCAAGAAAAACAAAATAAGTAAACCTATTAGCTGTGGTTCATTAGCTGTGCAGATCTGAAATTGGGTATTCCGGTGTGTGTGTGTGTGTGTGTGTGTGTTTGTTTGCAGGGTTGTGTAGCATCTCTGTAAATAGATGGAACATAAACTTCATAAAAGCAGATTACTATGAAAATGGGACAGCTGATGTCTGCATGAGGCCACCTGAGCCCTGAGGTTTTGGGGCTGCATATGTGCCGGCCATCATGTAATCTGACACAGCTATTATATTACCTGGGCTCTGAGTTAGATTTAGGCTGGCAGCCAACATCCCTGCATCACCATATTCAAAGTAATGGCTGCCCTCAGTACATTTCAAAGAGGAAAAAAGATATTAGGTTGTCAGCAGCAGCAGAGGTTATTGCTTTTACTGCTTCCACTTGCATAATCTTGACACTATTGTACAATTCTTCTTTGATGTTGCATTTTGGATCAGGCATTGTACATTTTGTACCTCATGCACTTCTGGTAAGAAAGGTAACGTCAAAGTTATGTATTTTTAACCTGAGCACTGTCTAATCCCAAAATAAACTCAAGAGTTTTCCAGGTTTTGTCTTTATATCTTTTTCTTTAAATTAACTGTCATGATTTTGCCTATGAATCATCGGGCCTTGGTTTGCAGAAACACAAAGAGACAAAGTCGCTCTGGGCTGATTCATCCTCGTGACGCTTTTTTTCACTGAGCCATTCATCTCTGCCAGAGGAAATGAAGCAGTGGGTAAAAGCTTACATGCCACAGACCATCCTGCCATCACCTGTGGAAAGATCAGCAAGCAGCACGACTCCTCTGTTGGTTATTTTCCTTACTGATAATGAGGAAAGTGTTTGTGAGCGGCCCGTCCAGAGCTGTCAACACCTCCCTCAGGCCTTCTTCACACCACCTCAAATCATTCAACATTAGAAATATACAGTTTGTTTGTGTTGACTCTACTTTTCAGGTCAAGACTTTTTCTCCATCAGCAAACCTCTAACACAGGGGTCTTAAACGATCAACAAGAGGATCCCCTACAGCATAGACCGTATAAAATTGAATTGCTCTTAAGATCTCTAGTTTGCACTTGCCTGTAGATGCTAAGTCAGCATCAGTTGTAGCATGTCTTGGTGCATTAGCCTTTCCATCTGCAATTTTGACTGTAGTTTCTTAGCTGTGTCAGAGTCTCATGCCCAAAAATTTACAAAACAATCTTGTGTAGCTCACAAGTATGTCCATGTACTTGGAATAATATTACAGCTAAATGGCCAATATGTTTCAATAGAACAAAAATGTTGGCTTACCAGTTCACCTTGCTGTTTTGAATAAGTGCTGCACAGAGATTTAACAGTAGCTAGCTCACATGATTGCACAAAGATGCATGAGTAGCAGTGAAGCTGTATTCACACTTACAAGCAACAATGCATCAGCATGACCAGCTACATTATCATTTTTTCGCCGCTCAATTGTTGCTCAAGTGCTTGTTAACATAAAAGTAGTTACGTCGACACAGGCTTGCATGTGTCTGAAAATTGCCACAAAGCATCTTAACTGAACGCCGTCTTAAGCAAAAATGTCTTTGCTTTTGATCAGTGTCTGAGCCTGATTTTAACATCCCATTTTGGCACCCTATTACATCTCCATGTGCAGCGCAGAGCACATAATGCTCGCATAACTAAGGTAGCTAACTAAGTTGGATATGAAGACGTATGATTGGCTGATGCCTCTCCATGTCACTGGAGCACTGCAAAAAGATGAGAGCAGCTCAACTTTGACTTGTAGTATGTCCGGTCTGTCTGCAGCGACAACTGTCGGGGGACAGTTTTACACTTCATGTTATCGGTTTGCACTGAAAATGACGAGTTGCCTGTTGCTGTGTCGCTTGTTGTGTGAGCACAGCATAGACCCATCATTAATGTTGTGTAAGGTTGGACTGTAAATGATTTTTTTTTCATATAAACAGGCCGATTTATTTTTGCTAATTATTTGTTGGATTCATGTTAATGAGTATGTGTTTTAGATACAGACTTAAAAAAAACAAAACAAACAAACAAAAAAACAAAAGCAATAAAAAAAGACCTAAATTAAAACTTAAATTATCAAACAATGATTTAACAGTCTCCATGCAGTAACTCTGAGGACCCCCCTTGGAGTCATGGACCCTATATAAAAGACACACCTCTTTTGGATTTGTAATATATAGGCATTGATTTATTTCATTAATAACAATAATTTTAAATATAGATAAAATGTGATTACATATTTCTTGAGAGATTTACATTGTCTAAAATTCCTCAGTAAATAATATTTCAAAACTGGCATGTACTATAATCTTCCTCTTGCTGCTGCTTGTTCCTGGGTTATCAGTATTTCCCTTGTCTCAAGGCTCTCGTTTCAGTCCCATGGCCTGTTATTAAACAACTGAAATAATAGTATGTAATTCACACAAAACCTATTTAAACTGATTCAGAAGTAAACTTTGTCTAAATGGCTGTGTCTGCCTCATTTCAATATTTGAAAAGTGTTTCATGATTGTTTTGGTATTATTTAAGAAAAATGTAAGCCTTCAAAAATATAAAAATATTTGAATACTAAACCACAGACAAGACAGGCAGTTATGGACTGTACTCAGTTGGATAAAACTACATTGACTTATGTGAATATAACCTTGTAATGCCATGCTGCTTTGCAGAATGCTTTTTTTTTCATTTACATTCATCCCCAAATTAAACTGCGATTTAAGTTTATCTCTTCTGAGATATGATTGCTTTCCGCAGCTGCACAGGCCATCATCTCAGTGTAATGGTATTTTCCACCAGAGGGAGGAGCCAGAGACTACTGCTGCTGATGTGTGCATGTGTAAAGAAGAATTACAGCCATATCAAACATTTCCTGGGATTCAAATTAGTCAAACTTTGCTTTCAAACAACAAAAACATTCATCTTTCAGTCTGAAGCAGTTCACCTCTCCCTGTAAGAAATGTGTTATCAAGTCACCTTTTCAGCCCATTTCCACAAATTCTCAGCTACATATATTCACTTCCTGTTTGGTTCGCTGTGCCTGCTGGTCCATGCATGTCGCCACAGGAAGCTGCACTAAAATTATTTATAGTTATTTAGGAGGAGGATCTGCAAAACAACTCTTTTCTAGAAAGTCTGTAGGGGTTCACTGTCTTTCCTGCTGATTTCTGTTGAGGCCATGTTGCTCTCTTCATGGCCTCTTATGATAACAAACATGAAGCTGTCTGTCTGTCTCAGTGGTGTTGCTCCCTGGAGACAGCAATAGCATGCTTTGTTCAGACACAGGAGGTGGGACCACACCAGGCTGTTCTTTTAGTGTCTGTCAGTCTGCGCTATGACAATCTGTGTCTGGCCTGAAGAGAATTCACCACCCAGCAGCACTTTCCTTCCTGGGTGACGCTGGAGGACATCATGACCATCACTCTGGGCCCTTATGAGAATGCTGAGGACCTTCCTTCAGCAAATCCATCCTTCACCTGTCTGCACCGACACTCTGGATGCAGAGGAAATGTGATTAAGGCCTATATCATCCATTTGTTTGGACACTCAGCAAATGTTTTCAATGCTGCCAGCGTTGTCTCCAGGTGTTTGCTCCCTCTGTCTCCTGGAAGAAGGGAGGTTTGGGTCATCAGTTGCACGCCAACGTCATGACCCGAGTGCTGAACTCTGCACCCAAACATGGCGAATACACAGAGGAGAATGAAGGCGATGCTGTGTCTTTCTATTCAGTTTGCCAACTCAACAAGGGAGTGGAGCCTGCACTGGAGCTCCAGTAAGACTGAACAGAGACTGTGTAAACTGAAAATCATATCCCAGAAGACAATTTTACTGCTCACAATAGTATTTTCTTTGTCTCATCAGCCATAACTCAGCTTCTCATTTGGAGATTACTAAATTCTGATCTGTTTCTCCTAAACCCTCTTAGGAAAAATGAGGAGCAAAAGAATAAATCAGCAGGAGTTCTTTTGTTGTGATCTTAGGCTTCTCAGAGGTTTCTCAACTCTGAGAACAGATAAAGGACAAAGAGCTGAGACTTGAATTTGATCACTGAGACAAATTTCTGAAATTGTGCAGGCTCATTTATAAACCATTCAAGTTTTCCTTTGGGTCTGACTGTTATAAAGAGCAGATTATTTCAGAAAAATAAAGATTACTGCAGTGAGAGAGGAAAAAGAGTTTTTAAGACCATACATTTGCATCGGGCTGAGACCAGAGAGGGGCTATTTCTCAGGAGCGAAATTTAAGAAGTATGAGAGAATGGTCCAAATCACATTTATGTTATACTGAGCTCAATCATGTCTAGGAGAAATAGGCTGGACAAAGAAGAGATCTCATTTAAAATGTTCCTTTCCTCTGGGAACATGCATAATGTACCAAATAACAACATCAAAATCATATTAGTATGTTTTGTTTGTAGTTAATGACACTATGGGATCATACTGTGGGTTTTAAGTGCCACTTTGGCTCAGATCTTTTCTGCTGGTTTCTGTTGTTGCTATTCTGCTTTCTCCATATAATGACCTCCATTGCCATCTCTTTCTCTTTATTCCTCTCCGAACCTAAAGCTTTTCCTACCCCGGGCTGACTGTGTGGCCATTCTGCTGTTGTAACGGGTAGCCCAGGGAATTTGACGAGCACCTATTTAAAAGTTTGAGGTCACGTATCAAACATAAAAGCCTTAAATTGTTAGTCAGTGTCTCTCTGTATTGGCAATCATGTCTCTCTGGCACAAAGAGCCAAGAGTGTGCTACTGTCACCTCACTCTCACCCTGTACTCTGGTTGTCTCAGTGACAAGCGAGAAAACAAACACAAACGTGTCTTTGGCACTTACAAACCATCAGACACTCCCACACCGCTTTCAAATGCCTTTAATGGCAGTAATAATGATAATAAGCTTCATTTGTGAAGCACTGATCACCTCGTCTTCTAAAGCTTTTAGTAAACACTTTCCATTGTTTAATGAAGCATGCTACACGCAGAAGAGTTAATGCCTAGTTCCTCCCTCCAAATTAGTGGTAGAGTTTCCAACAATTTGGAAGCTAATTTATACCTACTTGGTGTCTGTGAAGTGTTTGTTCATAATCAGTGTTTGACATTAGGCCCTCTGCGAGAAAAATTTATTTCAATACAGAACCTGTTTATCTGTCAATTTCAAACCTGTGAAGCCAGATTGCAACTTGCTTTTGTCCATTGTGCAATATCTAATCAGTCTATAGATACTTTTAAAAAGGAAATAACTCTTGTAATAACTACTATTACTACTACTACTAAAATTAATAATATTATTATTAATAATAATAATTATTACTATAATAATAATAATTATTATTATTATTATTATTATTACTATAATAATAATAATAATAATAATAATAATAATAATAATAATAATAATAATAATAATGATAATTATAATAATAATAAATATTTTACATTTCTAATTTATTTCGTATTGCAGTTCTGCACTGTGTCCACGCGATGGCGCCAAGACCACTTTTCTAAATGCAGTTGCAATCTCTTCTGGGCTAACGTAGTTTACCAGTTAATTATAATAACTTTACTGAAACAGTTATGCATTTTATTAACTGAATATTGATTGCATTGAAGAATATAATGTTTTAACGTGTAGCTGTCACCAACAGAATATATATTTTAATAGCTCTTTTGTCTTCTCGTGTCTGATTGCATCAGTTTGTTTGACTTTATTTTGTAGCATTCAACAGAAGTGCTAGCAGAAAATGTCATGTTTAATTGACGTTAACTTGACGAATTCCATGTTGCAGTTCCTCACTGTGACCACAGGACGGCGCCAACTCTCCGTAATCCAAAATCTGAAACGCAACATACATTGAATTATATATCTTTTAATTTAAGAGAATTATCTGAACTGCGGAACACGTTGTTTTTGTTATGTTACTTACTGTGTTAATATATATCAAATGTTTGAAATCTTAACAATATCAAATATAAACTGCCTTCAGTCAGTATCATCGGTCATATAAAAAGATTGCTTAAAGTTATTTGTTTTATTATTACATACTAAATTACGGATATAACTGAGTTCCGCTGCTAAATTCGGCCTCATGTTCCACTCAGTAGAAGACGGATTTAATAAATCAGCAGTTAGAAACTGTGTCCTTTATGGGAGATGATTGGAGTTTGGATACACAAGGCTTATTCGCTCTACATTAAGGTAAAATTATTTCCAAATTATGATTAATGTATGCAGAGTATAAGTAGAAATCACAAATCATCCTTAAGAAGATGTTAATGGTAAACTAGCTCGGGCTCTGGTAATTTAAACATAAAGCAAGCTTATTTCAAATGCACTTGGTTAAACAGGAAAGCAATTAATACTTTAGAGATGGTTGTTAGTAGGAGGAGGAATGATCAATTTATCCAGTTTGAGGTCCATCAGGTGGCGTGCTTCACACGTTTTATTTCCCTACTTTAGCTGAACGAATTTTTCAGCGCAGTCGCAAACACCATTTCCTGAATACAATCAAGGGCTTTATTTTGTAGCATTCAAAACGGAAGTGCTAGCAGACGCTGTTTTGTCTTAATGACGCTAGCTTAATGAATTCTATGTTGCAGTTCCTCACTGAGACCACAGGAAGGCGCCACTCCACAATCCAAAATGGTGAAATCTTTAAGTCAATATCATTAATCATAAAATTGAATGCCAAAAGATATTTTTGTTACTACTGTAAATTACTGATATAACGGATATCTGCTGCTGTATTCGGCGTCATGTTTCACTCGGTAGAAGTCCAATTTCATAAATCAATCTTTATAAAATCCGTGTGAACTGCGTTTTTAAGGGAGACGATCGGAGCTGGGAACCATCACCATTATTCAATCTACATGGAGGTACTTTTAATACCGAATTATGTTAAAAGCATAACTAATGTGTCCCTGTCTGTTAATGAGTTGTGAGGAATTACATATAACCTTTAAGAAAATGTTAGCCAGCTCTGGCCCCGGGAATTTTAACTTAGCAAGGGAAGCTAATTGCTAATGATTAAAAAGGAAAATAACCAGTACTTTTGAGATGGTTGCTAGAGATGGCAGCGGTATGATAACATTATCCCGGCTGAGGTCTAACAAGTGGTTTAAATCCCATGTTTTATTTAACAATGCTTGCTAAACGAATTTTACATTGCAATCCGCAGCACAGCTTTCTAGATACACTAAGGGACTTTATTTTGTAGCATGTAACGGAAGTGGTAGAAGAAACTGTTTTGTTCCTCACTGTGTCCTCAGGAGGGCGCCACTCCATAATCCAAAATCTGTAACGCATCAGTACTTTCAATCATATATTGAAATTTAATATAGAATTTAAGAGAATTATCTGAACTGCAGAACGCTTTGTTTTTGTTATGTTACTTATTGTGTTTTTGTATTATATTTTTCCCTGAATAACACCTCGATTTAGTTGCCTGTTTCATGTTCCCACCTTAGGTGTCTTGTGCTATACAATCCTTATTTTCCTGGAGATATTAAAAAAGGTTTGACTTCATATTATATATTTCTGAAAAAACAAAATCAAAAACAAAAAAACGACTCATCATCGCCCTCCAAAATGACGTCGCCGTGACCACTGGAGGGCGATGATGAGTAATGAAGTTTTCTTGCCAAAGCTCGTGAATGTCAACAGGAAAAGACGCCGGTGAGACACGTGCTAGCTGCCGCTCCATACGAAAAGCAACAGGATTATAGTTTCCCAACATATTTTTCCTCTTTCTTTCCGGTGACCTGCTTCGGAACCTCCTCATGGAGCACCGGAGAACATCGCTGCTGTACCCGGACTTTACCGCCAGTTTATGATCACAGCTTGTAACCGGATGAGACCGTGTGAACACTTTGACCATCAACACACCAAAACTGCTGCTGTGGAGTCTGAGGATCTGATATGTGAGCATGCAAACACGAAGTCAAAGAAGAAGCTCTGCAAAGGTAAGACAGCTGCTTTATCACCGCTCTTCAGTGTGCTGCAGTTTGGGCCTTGTTGTACTTTGAGATGATTGTTAACATATTTTCTGTGAACCACTGTGACATTTTGATACACTTAGTGTGGTCATATTTATAGATATTATGCATTATGCAAAGTATTTTCAATCAGCATCTTTAGTACCAAAAAAATCTGTCAAATCAGACTTCTACTATAAAACAATATTGGTGGAGCCCTATTGCGTAGGCACTGCCAAAACTTTATTTTTTTGTTATTATTTGTATGGGCAGGGATAACTAAACGTGCTTCTTCAATAGCTGACACTTACATTTGCTGTGGTGACACTGGCATTACTACACATGAGTGGTAATATGTGGGAAAATGCACATGTAAGGGCAGTGAGTGTTAAACTGACTGAAAGTGAAAAAACTGAGACATTTTGTTGAAAATGAACTTAATTTTCTGAAGACATCTTAGGCTGTTCATTATCTGATTGGTAAATGGATGAACATTTGCAGAATGTGCTCAAACTTCTTCACCTGAAATGAAATGAACACATTTGGAGGTGTTGTTGTTTCTAGGTTATCATGTAATGGTTTTATTGGTACGGCCCACTTAAGATCAAATTAGGCAGTATGTGGCCTATGAACAGCAAACAAAAAAAAAAGAGTCTGACACACTTGAATAAAAATAAGGATTTTATTATTATTATTTTTTAATTTAGTCTGATCATACTGTGAGTGGAGGACCAGCTGACCTTAACCCCAACAGACTTCTTATGCACAGCACAAAATGGTCCTCCTGGTGTGGCTGGTGATAACTCACACAGCTGAACACAGAGACAGTCAGGAAACACTGCCTTCAAAATAAAAGTATAAATATTCTTAAGTGTGGACATCTATCTTTAAAGTATGCGTTACATAGAAGATATACTCTCCAGGTGAAAGTACATTTAAGGTTGGAAGTTAATTTATAATCCACAGGTTGCGTTGGGCAGAAAACTGCTGCTGCATTAATGGATTGAAACTTTCAAAGTGTTGCTCATTTGGCCACAATCCAATAAATGATGTAACAGCAGGTGTTTTCCATCAGCTGGCAAAGGAAACATACTGACTGAACTCATTTGGTTGCGGCCAGTAAAACATACCCGCGGCTTTCAGTTCATATAAAGCAGGCCTGCAGCATGAGTTAATTGGTAAATTAACTGAAATATTTAGGGAGAGTAACAAAGTTGTCTCCTCATTTATGCAGTTATGTTTTCTGATGTTCAACGAGCATGAGTGAGGATACATAGCCTATTTTTAAATGTATTCCCTGTCACTGTATCCATAAAATCCATTAAATGGCCATTTAAAGTTGTTGTAGATGCTTTCTGTACATTGCGTGTTGGGTTGCATAATGTGTTTAAAATGCCATCTAATTTCTAAATCCAGTTTGCATCTACCAAACCCAATGGTGGAATAAATATTTAGATCTTTTACTCAAGTAAATGTAGCAATACAACAGTAAAGAAATACTTTTTTACAAGTAAAAGTCCTGCATTTAAATTGCACCTTAGTAAAAGCACAAAAAAAATAAATAAATAAAAATTAAAATTAAAATAACGTCAAAATACTCAACAAAGTACAAAAGAACAACAAAGTATTCATTATGCAGTATGGCCCATCTCAGACTATCATAAAGTCTGTAAGTGAATTATAATTAGGGATCAATAACATTTATTTGTATCTATGTAATACTTTGTAATTTATTGATTGATTCTATTTTATGAATAATCTGATTCTGCAATTTAAGTAGTAACTGATGTAAATAAATGTAGTGGAGTAAAAAGTACAATATTGGCAGGATGTAATGGATTACAAAATCAGGCAGAAAAGTTGATATACTCATATAAATTACAAGTAACTTAAAATTACTTAAGGAAAGTACTGTAGTAAATCTTTTTAGATACAGTCCACTCAACCTACCACATATAGCAGGAGAGGTTCAGTAATTCAGGACATCCTTCCCCTCTGTGTTCTGCCTCCAGTATCAGTTTGTTTAAAAAAAAAAAAAAATCCAAAAAGTGGGTTTTATTTTGAAAGTCTACAGCAGAAGATGTAATGTTCAGCCTGTCTGACTTGTCAGCACTGAGGGAGCCAAATGCATGCAAAAGTTGTCCGCTCCTCCTCCGTCCATGAGGCCCATTTGGCTTCAGATATAAACACAGAGCTGCTCTCTGTCCCCGCTGCTCCTCCGTCTCCTCTCAACCAGCAGGCCGTTTGCTCCTGGAGGCTGCAAAACAGAAAAAAAGGCAGGAGGGGACGATCTCTGGCACATTCCCCAGGATGGAGGTAACTCCTCTGTGACTCTGAGCGCAGTTTTCTGTTGTAGCCTGTACTTTTAGGCCACTTGAGCAGATGTTTTTAAGATTTAATGTGGTTTTGTGCAGCCATGTGTGGTTGGAATTAAATCATTACATCATAGGAGCTCAGTGAGTAACTTTATAGTATTTTTACTGGTCTTTGTTATTATTGGGAAATTTCTTGAGGGATTTCTTGAGTTGCCTGTCTGTGCATCCAACCATTGAACAAATAATAATATTGCATTTGTGAAAGCACACTTACAAAGTTGTGTATGCACATGTAGTTGTGTTGGCTACTGATTACTGTAAAACTTCCTCATGATCTTTACAGTATTAACTTCTTAACTTTTATTTGATATGTGATAAAATACTATGTTTTTACAGTTTTTACTTATGACAAATATGTGATATACTATACATGAATACAGTAGAGTAGCTGCATGCAATATTTACAATGTTAAACTCTAATAAGATACTTAACTTTTTATTTGTTCTGTTATCTACACACACACACACACACACACACACACACACACACACACCCCTCAACATACATATGGTGTCTCTTTGACTTAGTAGTTTTGAGCTTCAGGCTTGTGTGATTTAACCCTTTGAAACCTGTTTGACATCACTTTTTTGTGTTGCGTACAGACACCTTTCAGAAGTATTTAAACTTTTGAACCCGTGGTAAAAAAAAAAAAAAAAAGTTAGGCTAGTTATTTTTTCCACAAATGGCAACACAATCAGGTAATTTAGGAAATTATTTTTTAAAAGTGCTGGGGAAAATGTCCAGAAAACCATATTTATAATTATCATAATCAAATATTGATATTATTAGAATCTTTAGACACTTTCAAGTAATTTTATAGTCTTTTTTTTACGTTATTTGTACTTTTTTGTGCTAATGTTCTGGTAATTTTTATGTACTTTTTTACTAATTTCTCACAAACTTCTGGGTTATCAAGCCAATTTGTTCAGGTTTCAGCGGGTTAAAGGTCAGTTTGTGGTCACGTTTCCATAAGAAGTAACGACACATAACATCTGTCATAAGTCAGCGTTTGTGTGCTGTGAGAAATGCCAGTAGTCAGTTTTGTCTTCACTGCAAGTCGAGTGTGTCTTATGTTTTTTAGTCTGAACATCGGCAATTTCCCACCCATCAGCTGACAAGCCCTGCTTTCTCTTCTCAAAGGCCAAACTGTCCTTTACCCACTTGCACTGAAGCTAAATAGGAAAACAAGCGTGTTTCTTCACAGGAGGCCTGTCCAAGTCCTTCCACACATATGTTTTTCCTGCAGGGTTTGCTCGCAGGTCTTTTTGCCTCCTCGCTGCAAAAAAAGCCGTTCTCTCTGACTTTTAACATCCCTCTCAAGTGTTTAATGTCATGTTGCGATGAGAAAGAAAAAGGGCCATATTCTCCCCACAGCACGTGAGGAAGCACATTAGTAACCTACCACAGAACCACTCTCACATACTCCACTCAGTATTAGGACTCAGGTGTGCTTTAGACCAGTTTAGCTTGGATTTAACACCATTATCTTCTTTCATTGTAGACAAAAATGAGATAAAAGAATTTGGACTGTCCCCAAATCTAGAAAAAATAAAAGAATGATTAAAAAAGACAGGGCTAAACATTTCATTCTCTGATATAGTTACAGTTTTGCGAGACAAAGCTGCTTTGAGGAAAAAGAAAACCCATTGAGATGGAGAAATGACATCTGTTGAACAGTTGGTGACTCCAGCTTTTTCAGGATGAAGCCTCCCAAACAAACGCAGCCCAAATCTCACAAGCTCAGGTGTCATTACTTGAGCAGCGGTCTAGCAAGTGATTAAGAGGTTTAAGACAATGAGCAGCGCTACATTTAAAAACAAAAAAGAAATGCTTATTTGCCACTTAACTATCTGATCTTGGTGAAAGACTACACAGCCAACGAGGCACTGATTTAAAATGAAGCATTGTTTAGGGATTCCATTGTCTGATTTTCAATTTCTCTCTTCAAATTTATTATTATGTATTTCTTTTGAAGATTTAGATAAAATGTTACACTTTTATGGCAACCAAAGTTATTTTAAAACTTAAAACATGTAGTAAAAGCTGACAGGCTGACACTGGACGTCAGTATGCCATCAGAAGGACAAAGGACTGGACAGATGTAAAACTTTGGTTGGAACAAAAATCGGGTTGAGGAAATGTTTAATGTCTAATGACGTCCGAATTTATGTTGTGTGGGCGATGACAATGTGATGCTGACGATGTGTTTTGGCTTGTGTACCACATTATCAACTGTCAATATTCTACGTCAAGATGATGTTGGCATGAGACATTTGAAAGGATTTTGGTTACTTAATACAACTTATAACCAACAAATTATAGGTTGCAATGGTAAGAGATTTTCATGGGAAGATAACTCATAACTGAAAATAGCAGGGTTTCACAGTATGGTGATAAAAGGTATTAAATAATTACTATTATTGTCATTAATGACCCTTAAAGGAATGAATGAAGTTTTTCTTTGGTTTAGCAAATGTTTTAGTACTATAATTGAAACTTGAAACCCCTCTTTGAAAATAACTAAAATAAGGTTGAGATAAAAGTACACCTACCTTGAAACTAATATACTGCTGCAAGCCTAACAAAATATCAACATCATCTGTCATCACTATTCTAACTCAAATTGATTTTGAGACAAGACTTTGTGCTGACATTGAATTTTGGTCACTTGACATCGCAACCTAAATTCAATCAATTATCATTATCTAAAGACATTGTTGGGCAGCTGGGAGTGGACAGCCCACAGAGTCCAGTCAGTGCTTGATGTTTGCGTAATCTTTCAGTAGTTTCCTGCAAAGATAACACCTAAGAAATACAGGTTGTTCATTGGTATGTTGCTGCTGTTGATGATAAAATTTGAGTTTTGCACTCAATTTTGGTTTCAGTCACCTCTAGTTTGCTGAGAATCCCGACCAGTAACCCACCTGACACCCGAAATGAATTTGGGCAAAATGGATCAGTTTTCTCAGATGTTAGCTGTTGGGGACAACTTTTGTGTGCTGCAGCCTTTCTCTGAGTTTGATAGGATGCTATTTTTGCATGCTGCATTTCGCCTAAAGCACCTGTAAACAAGCACTAAACTATCCAGTAAAGCCAGTCTCACTCACTCTGTTGTTTTAACTGCTTCAGCTTTGTGCTTTTATGACATCACCTTCTCGTAAAACTAAGCTGTGTGTTTCCAGCTTTAGGAAAGAGCTGTTCATGTTTGCAAATGCTGATGTACAACTGCCTCAAGCAAGTATTACAAGGACATTAATGCTTAAATTTTGTTTCCTGTGTTGCAACAGCAAGCTATTAAGTAGACAAACTGGAAATTTTGTGCACACATGTATATGTGCATGCACCTGGGGATTTGTGTGTTGGGTGGTGGGGTTGGCAGGGTGGTGGTTTTCCTTTGATGGAAAAACAACACTACAGCTAGAGGAGAGTGTGTTTGGGGTTGCCTTGCCAACCATATGGTGTGCACATTTATGATGTAATCCGTAGTAAATTTAAGAGACCAATAACAGAGGGACTCAGTCTGTACCAGCCAGACATTTGCTATAATGAGTCAGGTTTTTCCCATTTTGCTTTACAACAGTATGTCATTTAAATGGTGTCACACTATTATCATTGTTATTATAAGTCCACTCCCCATTCAAAATGTGCCTGTTCAGAAAGGGCTGACTGATCGGCCTCCTGTGTTGCTGCTTACAGCTTTGTCAAGAAACACTCATCCAAACATCTTCACACTCAACACTCCGCTTCCTCGTGTCCTGAGCGATTCACCTGCCATGACATACCATAGTTACGCCCCCTGGCAATGCAAGAGTGCACAAGTATTTGCAAAATAGCTATTTGGGACCAGGCTTGATCTGGAAACAAAATCAGTTATTCCAAAAGTTACATCACCCGTGCTTTAAATGTTTGAAATTGCAAGTGTGTAAAATCTCCGGTCTCTCTTCATCTGTTAATGAATTTACTATGTCGAGAGACCATGGATGTATTTAAAGACTTGGATGCAGCATCTGAGGTGGGGCTCCGATCATTCCTATGAAAGTTGCTCAGTGACGCACCAAACCAAAAATGCTCTGTTTCCACTGTATGAAATTACCTGGATCTTCCTTATTATGGAGATGCAAGAGACTTATGCTGGTTGATTGCTGCCGAGCAGCTAACTTCCACTGGCCAAACAGCTAACTTGTGGTTAATTGCTCTGCAACTTGAATGGTGATAAAATAATTGAATCTTGCAGCTCTTCTCGACTTTCAAAATGTTATTGGACCAAATGGATCAAATGCTTGTTGGATTTTGATGCTCAAAAATGTATCCACTGATTTATAGGCATCTCTTTCACAATAGGTGGATTTCCATTAGAGATATGCAAACTTAAGCAACATTGTCAAAATGAGTTTCGAGTTTCCACTGAGTGATGTTATGCGAGTTCTCCTCTGGCAATAACATTCCAAGAAGCATCACGATGGATGCTCAAAACATATTATTATTATTATATTTCTATTGCAGCCACCGCACGGGCTGTCAGTATTTCCAATTGAAGGCGACGTAGGAGTGTTATGCAAGCGATAATGGAAAGGAAACCCTCTTATACGGGGGAGCGGCCAAGTATGAGGGATTTCAGGGAGGTGATAGTCCATGATGCTACAGAGGAATTGTGGATTAATACCACCTCATGTGAGCGCAAAAATGTTTTTGCCATATATGTGAGTTTTTTCAAAATTGACATGTTTCCATTAGGCGTATTTTATCTTTGCAATTTCAGTTTGCGCAATTTGAGGGTAATTGGATGAACAGTTCTCGAGAAAATTGACAGACAGCGACTCCTTCCATTTCATGTAGATGAATCAATATGACTCAATATGAATCAGTGACAGACAGTCTGAGGAGGTGTTTGCCGAGGCTGTTTATGAATCTGTATGTGTTTCAGTGAAAGATTAATGGTTCACTCTTTCGAAGACATAAAACCTAACTGACCATAAAACTCAGTGGAATGTAAATCATCAGCATCAAGTAAAGCCTATGAAACTTTCGCCTGTTTTTGTAAGTCACCGTATAATTATGCTTGGATATGTGTTTAGAGTGTGCACTAAATGTCATCTGATTCTATAGCTTATACAACTCATCAAAGGCCTGCGATTTAAGTGCTTCTGAGCCATGATAAGATGAGCTGCATGAAGAGTACAGAGTGATGATAGGGCAAACCATCAGCATCTCATGTGACTTTCAAAACCCAGATTCCACTGATGCTTCCTATTTTGTGTGTGTGTGTGTTTTTTTATAACCTCAGCAGACCACATCAGCTTTCTCTGATATTTTCTCTTTAGCTTGTTTTCTTTCATCTGTCCATATATTTGAACTTTTGAAACCAGCACTTTGCAAGCCAGAAATGTTGTAATTGCAGAATTAGTTGGAAAAGAGAAGCCAACAGAAGGAAGTGCATATATATTCATAATTTCACAGCAGTTAGTGCAGTTTGTTTTCACTGTTTCACAACATATTCAGTTTCCGTGGTGATAAGTCACAGTGTGAAAAAAATAGTTTTGTGCAAAATGAGCAGCTGTTGTCAGGTGAGTTAGGGTACATCATAAAAGTAACTCCTTGCAGAGTTTTTGACCACTCAAAGCACTATTCAAAAGTGCTGTCATTTGCCAGTCCAATATAGTTTGTGCCTCATGTTCTATTAGCACCCACATGAGGTTGCAAATGCATGCTAAGAAGGAATCTGGGGCATTAATGCAGATCAACAGCAGTGGTATTGTGATGCAAATAGACTAATACAAGTTTAGAGCCTGCGGTGGATGTAAACAATGCATGTTTCAAATCATCATACACGGCTTTGCAAATATATTAGAATGGAGTAATGCTTTCGCTATGTTTGTCGGGCCTGAAGGATACACACAGTGTGTTTGAGTGGAAAAACAAATGTAAAGAAAACTGTTTACAGGTAACTCAACCTTTAATCTGGTTCTGCAGCACTGTGTACCCTGAAGGTGACGATTTGTACAAGCTGGAACATTTTTAGCAGAAAAAGAAAAGTATTTGTGTGGAAGCTTGGCTTGTTGGAGAATATGTGCACCTTTAAAACCAATCAAATCGTTCATAAAGCCTCATAATTGCTCAACTGCTTTCTTTTGCCAAGTGGTTGATGTTGCTCTAAACAACTGTCATACTTTGTTGCCATTACAGGCCCTCAAACTTTACATGTTTCTCCCTCTGAGTCTTGCTATCAGGGATGAGATTGTGTCAGACCCCACCCCTCTGAGTTAAAAGCAATGTGTGGGGCAGAGAGATAGCCGGGGGGGGGACTGCAGGCAGACAAGATAGTATGAGGATACTGTGATCTGTAAAAAAAAAAAAAAACACATGCTGTTGACTTTCAAGGAAGTTATGTCATGGGTGGATCCATGCAGACTGAGGCAGGCTCTCTCAGGCATCTGCAGATTGTCAGGCATGTTAAATTTAGTTAGTATAAACTCAGACAGGTTTTGAGAACATTGAGCCAGGCAGAGGAAGTAGAAACTTCCACAAAACAATACGACGACTTTACAACTTACTTCTAGATCTCCCTGCAGAACAGTTCACCCATACTGCCTCCACCTCCCCAACAAACCCCATTCCAAATTTGGCATCTAGCCATGCATTTTATTTCCTTTTTTGGCAGATAGGAGTGTAACACAATAAGTGCTGCAAGCTGCTTGTACTTTGCGAGTGCTATTTTTTTAAAACCCGTTTTGCATTTTTGCTTAATGCAGCCATTGTCAAGACTTGTCACATCCTAATCCAGATGACAGTTTGAATATTTCTGATAACGTCATCTGTGCCTCTTCAGTTTATGCGTGCACTACTAATACAGTGGCAACGTTGGGAAAAACTGGTGGAGATTTTAAGGTTTTTGGACCTTAGGCAGTGCATGCTGTAAGTTTGAGCATGTTATTAACCCATTAATCATTTCAAAGGACCAGGTATACAAGAGATGAGAAGAATATAATTAAATTGACTGCTGACTGAAACCACAGATTGAACAAAAAAAATGTTTGTGGGAGTAATTATAGACATTTTAGACAGCTGATCTCGTCCTCTGCTTGGACGGTAATCTCATTGTTTTCTTAGTTTGCAGACTATGCGGCCGCTGCCCTTCTTCTTTGTATTAGCCACTATGCTAACAGCTGCTTTTTAAATCTCCTGTGGTGGGCTGCACACATACATATGTTGTCAAAACGTCACATCTGTGCTGCCCATAGTCACGTCTTTCCGCCCCCCTCTTTCCGTGATCAGACGATATATACAGAATGGCAAGGTGGCATAAGGGCATGTGATATTCCCGCCTTGAACGAGCAGTGTAAACATGTTTATTTATGCTGTAAATTTGGGCATTTTAACATGGGCCTCTTTAGGGATTGGCTAGCTTCCAGAGCCAGCCGCAAGTGGCTATTTGCTGCAGTTTTTGGCACGTCTATGTCGGCTTTGTTTTTCAGCCCTGGAGGTCTCTTGGCTGAAACCAAGACATCGCAGTATCAGAATGGAGACAAATCCACAATGCAGAGTGGCTTGGAAACTTGACTCTGACTCTTGACTCTCTCTATATATATGTATATATATATATATATATATATATATATATATATATATATATATATATATATATATATATATATATATATATGAAGTATGCATTGTTCCATGCCTGCTGTGGGTAAATGGATACCAAACGTTGTGGCAGTTGATCTCTGCAGGAACTACGCAGCGTTGTAGTGGGGAAGGAAGGTGCAGGGCTCCACTGAATGAAGTCATCCCACGTCTGTGCTACTCAGCCTCCATGTCAGCTATCTGATCCACTGTCCAGATGGCTTTTGTCTTTGTGATTGTTGGATCAGAGTGGATGAGAATACCAGAACACCATGTAGAATCCCCAACAGATGCTTGTGTCAGAGTCTTCTGGCATAGGTTAAAAAAATCGGAGTAAGTACTGTCTGATGTGAGCTGTTTACATTTTTTGATATCTTTTTTATTCACCATTCACTCTCCATTACCCCGCGTTCTTATTGTGCAACAGACTATCTTAAGCAGGCCACTGTAGTTATCGCATTGAAATGTCAGAGAGCATACCACAAACCTCTTCTTATATCTTCATAATTTTCCAGTCAAATTGCAGTAAAGTAGCGTTTTTCAAAAGCCTCTTGGGGTCTTAACCCCATGTGACATTAAAAAAAGGACATATTTCAGTCTTGTGGTCTTTGTTTGGAATTCTAACTTTTTTAATTTCCCCTCTCTCTGGCTGCATATTTTTTTATAACATATTTGTTTTCCCGCCCTACAGTATTAGTCTGTGTCTGCAGCACCTTCCATTTCACTTGATGCAGGGCCAGCAATGTCTCAAAGATGAGGGCGTCCATTTACCTCATCCCTCTGACTCAGGGCCTTTTTAGTGTACTTAAACACACAAAACACGTGAAAACACACAAACACTGTGCCAGCGAGGGCAGTGGAAAAGTGAGATATTCAGATGAGGTCCAGTCCAAAAACACATCATGTTTTCCTGGAAAGGCAGCGAGCAAGAAGGTGCCTGTCTGCTCTCTCACGACTTCACAAGTGTAGGCAGAAAGGGAGCTGCTCACTGTGGTGGATTTCCCCCTGGCACAACATGCTGACTTGTGAAAACAAAGTCTGCAGACTCAAACTGAAGCTGTTATGCTTGGTGATCTTATTTAACAAGATCTTTCTCAACAGCTGTGCTTTAGTGTGCTTTATTTATCCCCTCTTTCACAGATTTTCACCGTGTGGGAAGCGTATGAGGATTGAGAGTTCCTAGAGAAGGGTTAAAGATCGTGAGCCACACATTATCTTTATCAGCTCCATGGTAGATTACATGGCCCGCTGCTCTCTGACCACTGCTATTATATCAAGCAGACATGTTAGGATCTACTGAGACTTATATCATGTGCTTTTTCTCCCCTGCCTCTGGAAATAGGAATGACAGGAACAGACAATAGCGGGCTTTGTGTGATCTGTTTGTCTAGCTGTTCTTTTTCCACATCTGCCGGTCATACAGTTAACTCGTGTCTCCGTCCACAGCCTAGAAATTAAGATGCTGGTTGGGATTAACCTTTACTTATGCAAACACAGCTCACTGAGGATGCATGCACTGTTCCTGCAACACTCTGAATCACATTCACACTGAAAACCACAGTCTAGAGGCTTTTCAGGTGTGGTCATGTGCACTGTCAGCCATTCTGGAGGTCAGACGTTTTTCTTAGAAACACTATAGTCTCAAAATAGCCAATTACATTACATTGTAATCATTTTACATTACAACAACAAACTATCTGGAGAACTTTCTGCTGATATATACCATAGGATGATAGGAATTTGTCCATCCCTTTTAAGGCATTTATCCATTTAATATCTCTTATGTATAAGGCTTTTATGGGCACTAATTAATAAGCAGGGCTTTTCTTAGACATTTGTTGATACCTTAACATATGATTATAGAAGCATTATTTTGTGACATTGGTGGGGAGGAGAAATCACTCAACAGTATTAGTATATACCTGAGTGTAGAGCTGCACCAATTAGTTAATCAATAGAGAAATCTATTGGTCATTAACATAGAATGAATCGACAGCTATTTTGCTGATCAATTACTCGTTTAAGTATTTTTATCTCTCTGTGCCGATTATAACCATAACTGGAGGCATTATGTTTTCTGGTCGTCTGTACATCCCATTCTTGAGAACGCAATATCTCAGGAATATCTTGTGGAAATTCCTTCAACTTTGGTGCATATGTCCACTTGGGACTCAAGGATTAACTGATTAACTGTCACTGTGACCTCATAAAACATGCTTTTGGCCATAAAAGTATTCATGTGCTAATTATGACACAATTTCATGCAAACATGTAATAGAGTAAAATGATGAAGTGATGACGTTTTTTATCAAAACAGTCATCTTCACTGTGACATAAGGTTTTGCAAAAAAAAAACAAAAAAAACAAGCAGAAGTGGAGACATTTGGTCAGATATTAAATTGGCGACACTTTTCTTGGGTGCCCTTCTTGAAACGTACATCTTCTGTGCTACACTTTCTAAAATACACATTTTAGAATCTGTAGCGTCTTTGCAGCAACATCCACATTTGAAGCACTGTCTACGAGTCTGGGCAGAGATGGATGTAAATTAAAAACTTGACAGACAAAACAATTGATAATGAAAACAATTGATAATGAAAACAGTCGTTAGTTGCAGCACTACTTAAGTGGATGCATTGTTGTGCAACTGTCTATGGCAGCTACAGACGCTGTATGATTTTAAGGGGAGGGAAAGTGAGCTAAGAAGATATTTGTTATGTAGGCATCGACACAGTTG
Source organism: Plectropomus leopardus (assembly GCF_026936395.1). Classification (NCBI taxonomy): domain Eukaryota; kingdom Metazoa; phylum Chordata; class Actinopteri; order Perciformes; family Serranidae; genus Plectropomus; species Plectropomus leopardus. The sequence goes on from NC_142181.1 coordinate 29,430,529, forward strand.
TTCATGTCCTGCACTTCAAATAAATTATTATTTGTGAATTAACCACATCATATTTTCCCAGCTGCTTCTGGGATTCAAACCAGCAAATTATTTTATTTATGACACTTGACTATCCTGTAGGCTACCACTGTTCCCTTGAAAGCCTGTTTTTACTACCAGCATTAACATTTTTGTCAACGGAAAAGCTCCTGAAGTAAAAGGTGTTTGATAACAGTACATTTAGTCTGTACAGTATATCTTACTGTAAGGCAATTAACATCTAAAGGATATGTTTCCAAGGAAGTTCAGAAATAGCTTGTTTCTTTTAGGTGCTGACACTGTCCTGTTTAGGAAAACTTGAATCATATGGGTAGGCACTACTTTAAGATTATTTTTTTCCTGTGTTTCCTTGTTTAGACATGCTCAAACGCTCTGTATGCTAGATTGCAGTATGTTTCAGATGTGGTCTAGCATGTCCAGGGACACTCAGGGAGCCCAGGGAGCTGAGGAGTTGCAGAGCAAAGTTGTGATCCATGCGGCCTACACAGCTCTGGGGCTTTTTCCCAGGCCTTGAGCCCCAGAAATAGAGTTTGCCCTGCTCTCTCCTGCAGTGAACCAAAGTTTCCCAGTCTTCCATAGAGCGTGGGGTCCCAGATGAGTTAAACATGCGCAAAACTGATAACTGACTGGCCTTTTATGGCTCACTGGAGTAATTGTGTCTCTTGTCATCTCAGTGAAATAATTTGAGTTTAACTGAAAGAAAGATGTTCGCATCAACATTTTCAATTAAAATATTGTGACATATTGTCAAATGGTTATAGTATACTTAGAAATTAGTATACTTTATATGTTTTGCAAAATTGCAAATTTTGCGCCTCTATAAAAGTTTCTCTTTTCAGTCATAGCTGACCAAAAGCTTATGTGAAGTAACAGCAGAGGTTTGGATAATGTGATATATTCCTGCAACATTTTTAATTTAAACATGAGGATCTATTTATCACCTTATACACAAGGTGAGGTGATTGACAGATGCAGATAGGTGAATGCACTGTCAGTGTATTTTTGAGGAATACTTCACTCTGATTCATGATTTGGATATCAATTGATCATAGTACGTTGAATTGATTTGTACGTTGAAATACGTCACAGGGGGCTGTGTTTAACAACAGCAAACCTATATCAAAACATCAGTCAAAAAACTCTCACACAGCTTGTTCAGTATAATCCGAGACTCATTAATCCAGTTTTATGAAAATTCCCAAACCGACCCCTTTCTGACACGGAACTGATCTAAAAGTGAAACTTAATCCATGCTTTCTTTAAAGCCAGACTCCATTGACAAAAACAGTAATTTTACCTTGCTGAACAAGATAACAAGGATTTTGTTCTCCTTCTTTGTTCATTAAAGGCATGCAGGAAAAAAAATTTCTTCATGAATACAACAAAACACAGGGTGAGTAATTCATATGGTCATTTGGAGGGGTGAAGTATTCCTTGAAGTCAGGGAGGTATTTGCATTTAGTGCGACGTTATTTTCATACTGCATGAAGAAGGTCATTAAAGATAAGGGCTCGCTGTGAAAGGAGTTATGGAAGGATATTAATGGATCTGAAATTACTTCCTCCAAAACGAGAAAGTTGTTGAATAGTTAATGCTGCTGAAGCCGTTAAAATCTTCATAGTGCTCTCAGGTTTTATTTAAGTCACTTTTGCAAGTATGTGATAATTTGTAAAATAATCAAAATATGGATAATATCATCTTATATGTAGATAACGAAGTTCCAGTCCTCAAATTAACAATAAAAGTGCAGAGGTCACCCTCAACAAATAGAAATTAGATTGTTTTTACTCTAATCACTGGATTTACAAACTGTTAAACCACACAGTATGTCTGGAATAAAAACAAATCACTGGAAATAACAAGCAATGATTAATTGTGTGTTTGAGATACTGATTTTCTTCACTCAAAACACCTGAGGAATGATTTAATCAAAGCCTCACTTCATTTCCCTGCAGTGTTGTGATTAGAGTTTGTGCTCTGTAGGAGGTTTTTTTTTGAAGGACAGGAAAGAGTTAAACAATTAGAGGTTACAAAATAATGGTGCAGAGGGTGGGTGGTCCCTGATGATTGCTATGTATCACAGATGAGAAAAGAGAACTCAGGAAAAGGGTTGGGATGTGGATTAGGACACAGAGAAGCATTAACAGAGGCACTGCAGGGCCAGCTGATGCTGTAATACATTTGGGTGGAGGGAGCAAGGTGGTGAGGTCATGTTGAGAACAAGGAAAAAGGGAAAATAAAGCTTGTGATTAAAATGTGGAATGTGTGTATCTGTGAAGCTTGGGAGATCCACGTTTTCATGGGCTACGCCTCAAACTGAGAGGGAGGGAGCTGAGAGTGTACACCCAGGAAATGTGATAGAATTGGCTGCTTTGAAGAGAGGCATGAGCATTTTGTGTTCAATAAAAGGAGGATGGAAATGAAATGTAGCATGAAAGCAAGAAAGAGAAAGGGAGGAGCACCATAATCAGTGACTATACAGTGCATATCAGTAAACAGCAACATGATGCATGAGAATCTGCGCAGTCCTGGCACAGCTCAGCCTGCTGTCGTGTTGTAAACAAACGTCTCGACCCATTCAGAGTCCAAATACTTGGCAAGAAAGTGGCCTTAACCTGGAAAACAGAGTAATTCTTGTTTTCAAGAATCGCATTTGTGCACATTACAGCCTGCAGCCAACTTATCACTTTGGCCACAGATATGTGGAGTGAGTTAATGGTCTTGAAAGGGCAGCATGGAGGAGGGAAGTTTAGCAATCTGCATGGGAATAGTGGGAGAGACAGAAAGTAAAGGGGCCAAGAAGTGATAACAGTGAGAGGTTGTAAGGACAGGTCCCTCCTGTCACAGGCTGCGGCGTGATGTTGAACAGCTGTGGAGAGAGGGGCTCACTTCCTGATTCCAAACCCACAAAATACTCTCTTTAGCAGGAGATGAGACTAGTTCCTCTGAGGACAGCATTGAACCCAAGTTGTTTAGTTGTTGTTTTTCGCTTGCATATTCACCCTATCTGCTGTGTTTCTCAACCCGTCTGCATTTTTTTCCTGCTACAAAGAGGGAAGTGAAACATGTTCTTCTATGCTAGAACATCTTGTTCAACTGCAAATCTCCATGCTCATCTCTCAGCTCAAATTGCCCAGTTGTTGCTGGGACTAGGGCTGTTGCTTGAACTATAGATTGTGGTTCCGCGTTTTCACAAGCTTACGCCGTAGACACAAACAGTATAGAAGCGGATTGAGTGAGAGCTGCCCCTCTCTTTCTCTCAAACTCTGATCAAACTGTAAAACTAGGCAGCGCTGATCGTTTATAAACTACAATTCTGTTATTGCCTACATCCTGCTTAAAATGTTTTCATCAGCATATTACAGGATTACAGGATGTGGATGTCATACTGTTCCTGTATTGTATAAAAGACAGAGGCTGAACAAAAAAACCCACATCAAACAGTAAAACTAAGCAGTGCTGATGAAATCTAAACCAAGATTATGTTATGGCATTGTTATTTCTCGCCTAAAATGTTTTCACGAACATTTTTTATATGACTGTTTAAGTGTAATTCAAGATTATTAGACACCAGCTGGTCGCCATATTGTTTCTTGTGTCAATAGAGACAAGCTCACATTACGTCATCCACCAGCGGGAGTGTTTATTGGTCCAGTGCACTGTAGTGCATTCTAATAGTCGCAGGTTCTCTACTTTTTGAGCAAAATGCCACAGGCCTTTCTCTCTGTTTTCTGTGGTCATGTAGCACCAAGTTCAAAAGTATTTGTGTCTTTCTACTGCTTAGACAGCCAAGTTTTATTAAAAAAGACTATCTCTTCAGCAGTTAAATACCTAACGAATGTATTCTTTTTAGCTGTATGTAGTAACAACCTTCATTTTTGTGCCTCATTAAGCAGTACAACTGCTGCCAAGCGTGCATGTAACATCCATTAAAACTGGCCTTTTGTTTGAAGTGTTACACTTTACTCTCAACTCAAGGGAGTCAATACATAAATTAAAAATGTGGCAAACAATGTGTCAAGGCTGTTGTTACCGTAAAGTATTTGTCAGTTGTTTCATTTAACATCTTTATTCTTTTCCAGGATTCTCCATCCAAGCCATCTGTGGCTGAGCTGGCTGGAAGGTTCAAAGGTCACATTTTACCAATGCCCACCTCAAATGATGAGGTACTTTATTTCCACCTCATTTGTTACAGTATCCATACAAAAATATACAAAAAACTGTAAACAGCTGCCTAAAAGAAGAGAGCTCCATGTTCTGCTCATGGTTTATTGTCATACGTGTAGTTGGTAAATATACATAGATGGCTTTTGATTACAGCTTTTTTTTTTTATCATTTCCTCCTTCCTTTTTGTTTGTAGCTACCATTTCGAAGAAGACCCCCATGTTCTCTAAAGCTGCAAAATCAAAAAGATGATGAAGAATCTGATGTAAGTCATTTTCATCCGTTACTGACCCATGTGCTACAAATCTTCTTGATATACAAAGGAAGTCTCATGAAAACAAATTTGGACTTGTTTACTGTAGATTTTCATTGCAACATCACAATTTCAACACAGTAGACATTGAACTATTGCCAAACGACAGTTTCTCTATTTTTTCTTCTGCTTAAAACATTGGGAATGTTAGTGCTGCTGTTTTTCTTCCAGTGAAATGACTATTAAATAAACCTATTATTGCATTATGGCAAATCATAAGCACAACAAAAGTGCAGGAATGTATTCTTCAAAAGCATGTACAACAAAAAGTAATTTTATTCATTTAATACATTTTAATCTATATTATTTTGACCTGTCATTTAATAGGCCATGGACTTGCAGGTCTCAGTATAATTTGCAATGACATTGCACATTCATGACAAACTATATCACGGCACGTGTCAGTACTACTTTTTGTTCAAATGGGCATTGTGGCGATTTCGTGAATGTTTCTTCTCAATAATTTTGTGTTCTCTTACAGAAAACTGCTGTCTCACCAAACCCTTTTAAAATCAAGGTGAAGAACTCTGCCATCATTGAGAAACTTCAGGTAGATATATCTCACAGCATTTGAGTATTTTGTGAGGGAAATAGGAAACAAACAAATGCTAGCCTCACCAATGATGTGTTATTGTAGGATGTGATACACTGACAGAGGTAGTCAGGAGGTTGTATAGTCAGGGGACTGACATATATGTAAAGCGATACTGCCACCTACTGTTCAGTCGACACAAGTGGCTGAGCTGTTTGCATTCTGTGAAGAAGGGGAAGGGCTTGTCCCTGATGCCACAATTGGCTCAGATTAACGAGCTAATGGGATCATGGGCATCCCAGCCTCTAGTGCGGCTCAAACGCGCCACCATCTTTCCTTTAGTAAGCAATTCACACGGTGGGCAGCCATGGGACAAAAGGGCTGTCGCTTCTCCCTCTTCCTTTTCTCCCCAGTGCAGGTAGGTCAGTCTCCTCTAAACTACTTAAGAGTGGATTGGGGACTAATTTGACCTTTTTTGTACATACATTCTCAGACTTAATATGACAGGTGTTTGTGACACTTAAGTTATACATAGATAGGCGACTGGTGCAAGCAGAGCAATGTCCTTTATGCACATACCTGTAAAATACTGTATGCTGTTTTCAAACAAGCGTATACCTTTCAAGGAGGAAAAATCCCAGCTTTTATTATATATAGATGACTATACCCATGTTAAAAGTAACATGACGTTGTTTAATCTTTCACTTATTTATATTTCCTAATGAAATGAATCTTATGTTGAATTTATGGCTGGCTCTCCAATACAGTCTCAGGTTTTACTTTTATTTCTAGTATATTTATTTTTTAAAAATGCTGTTTAGTACATGCAATTCCAGTAATTAAGGCCATTGTTTTATCAGAACACAATGTGCTTAAGAGATTATAGTGTCCAGGCCTCAGGATCCTCCTTTGCCTTGTAGGCCAATCTTGCTCTGTCACCCACTGCTCTGCTGCCTTCGCCCAAGAGTCCTGAGGTGAAGCTCCAGCCAGCACCTTTGTCCCCCACCACACCCTGTAGCCCGCAGAGCCCCCTGAGCCCCACCCGGCAGTCCACACATCTGTCCAGTGAAGAGGAGGATCCAATCAGCTTTGACAGCCCTCCTGAGGGCAACCCGCTGCCGAGCTTCAACAAGGTAAACATATGGATGCAAAGCTGCACATTGGCTTGACAAATGGAACAAAATGATTTGAGCTACTTGTTCTTATAATGCTGTTGTAAAGTTGTGTGGTTTTACTGTAATTATCATGTAGAAGAACACCCTTTCCCATGTTATTCCAGATTTTTTTGAGTCCAGCTCATTTTTTAAGCATTTTTGAGCAGCTTTTTCTCTTAGGTTTCATAAATTTGCATCACTTTCTGTTAATGAGCTCTGAGTCACTGAATGACAAAAATGAACTGTTGTCACATTGAGGTTCCTGTAGTGTTTCTCACGCTATTGGCTGACTGAGCTGTGACGTCACAGCCGGACACATGGTCCTCATCCCAGCTGACGTGTATCTCAGCGGGTGTTCTGCATCTTCTGTTTAAGCAGGCATCGGATAAGCTGGAGCAAGATGCCCCTGTAGTACATGAGTACTGCTGCAAGGGGGATTGAAGATGTAATCCCCTTAGCCTAGTTAAAGTCCCTAGGTACTATTTTGTGCATTGTTCTCACAGATATGCTGAGACTTGGGAAGTTAATAGAAATCATTTGATGAAAAATAAATTGATATTAAATATAGACTCTTAATTTATAGATCAAGGCGCCTTAATTTTCTTGTGTTGTTCAAAGTATGAACTAAATCCCCTGCTGATTCTTACTCATCCTTTTCACACAGACTCGTGCACGACTATCATTTAAAAGGCGCCCGCCCACAAGACAGCACAGGAGGTCAGCTGGAGAGGAGGCGGGAGCCTTTGGAAATACTCTGTCCCCAAGTGAACTGTACAGCCCAAAAGAAAATGGGGACATGGACCAGGTTTTCGAATGTGGACAGCAGACAAGTCTTCAAGAAGCTGAAGAGGACAGAGACTCTGACAAAACAGAGGAAGAGGTAGCAAAGAGTGATCCAGATGACAGGGGAGATCCGGAGGAGGAGCAGGAAGCAGAACAAAACCAGAATGTGGAGGCTTTGGAGGAGGAACAGCAGTCTTCAGATCCTTGCCCTGCTAAGGAGACAGAGGAGGAGATGCCTCAAGAGGAGAACTGAGATGGAAATGACAGGGCGTGAACTGTGAATATTTACTCAAAGAAAAAATATATGAATAAGTTATTCAATGCTTTTAATTAAGAGAACTCTTTTGAAAAATAATCTGAAAAAGTGAATTCGTTTATAAGTTTCTTGGTACCTGCTGTTGTTGTCCCTCTGTCGCCCTCTCCTGGCCGTCCACAGAACAGGTCTATAACACTGGAGAGTTCAGAGAAGCAGCTGTTCTCTGCACATGGAAATAAGCATTGCAGTTGATGTGTCCGTAATCAGGCAGCAGAAATTTGTGTCATATTTTATCAAGTCTGCATAACCAGACTCCTGTTTTTATGATACATAGCATTTTTTTTTTTGCAAATCAAAGACATTGTGAACAGTGCACCCCAAAGTCAGAGGTGTCTTTCATGTACAAAGCACTCTAAAAATACTGAATGCTAGGTTGACAAAAGGCAAAATATTATGAGACTTCATTTATATATATATTAGCAGATGTATAAAATTTTCCTAAATCATACCAAACCCTGTTCACTTTAGGTTGAAATCATGTACTTTGCATATCTAGTTTTCTAGATTGTCTGCTTGTTTAACATTTTGTATTTTACAAAATATTTAAATCACAGTGCTGATGTGGAGGGGCTTGGGTCCTCAGAAATTATGCACAGAAATGTTAAGAAAATAAACAGTTTCCTTCTTCTGTAATAAGAAATTGACATTGCATGTGTTTGGTCAAATTTTCAGTTTGAAAGAATCATGAGTCAAATTATCAATGCTGAAGAACATGTTAATTCTTAATTGGTCTGTATGTAAATACTTTATGCTTTGTGTCAGTTGTTATTTAAAAACAATGTTGATTAACACACTGAACAATTTCAGTAAGATGAGGCAGAAAAATTTAGATCTTCTAGAGGCTGCCAATATTGATAAGGGATGCCCTTGCTAAAGAGCAGATTTGAGAGCCTCTGCCATCCCACTGAACAGCCACACAGGTGATTTTAATTACGCTCCATGATCACACATCTTCTCAGGTCTGTGTGTGAAACTGGAAGTTTGAAACTGCGCTTGATCAACAACTTTGCTGAACCTCTTAAGGTAGGACAAATAACATCTTTATTCTAATTATGAGTACATGAAGTCACATAATTTTTAACCTGAGCAGAGGTCGAATCAGATAAACCACCAGTGTGCATGCAGGGCCTCATTAAATGATTTTAAAGGAATCGGAGTCTTTATAAAAGTGTAAGTACTTTGTCTTTCTTGTTTAAGGACAAGGGCATTTTTAGCATGATATGAAAACCTAGTTAAAAAAAAAGACCATTGCTGACCTTTGTCGACCTCTGCTGGTGACCATTTAGACTTCCAGCACTAAATAATGGTAACCCCCCCCCCCCCACACACACACACACACACACCCAACAAAAAAAACCAAACGGTATTTATTCCAAAAATAAACCTAATTTGAGAGTGTATGTTTTTTAATTGTTCTTTTAAACAGTTTCATAGTGTTGCAGCAGGTGATATTTAATGTAGTTGGTTTTTATTTATTTTATTTTATTTTTTGGATCCCCATTAGCCACTAGCAAGATAAAGATAAACTTGATGTAAACAAGAGTTGAAAAGGGGATTTCACTTTAGCAGAGGCAGCCTGACGAAAGAATTTTTACAATTTGACAAATAGCCAAGAGGCTTATGGAAAAATAAGCTATTAGTCAAATGTGAACCATCACATCTATTATTTTGCTAAGCAAATATTCAACATTCATGATATCCTCGAGGCCTTTACCTGGGAGAAACGATCACGTGACGTGCATACTTCAAATACCTTTAGACAGCCTACCCACAGTAGTTTTAAGAGTAAGTGTTGACACGCAGTTTCCCTTATATTTAATTTCATAACTGGTTGTGAATCGCCGCCCAGTCGCTTCACAGAAAAGTGTTGTGTCACGTCCAGGCGTCATATCTGATTAAGTTTCCTCCCCGATTTCTTTCTTGACAACGCCTCCAGGCGTCAGCTGCACCGAAACTTGACGGAGCTCACCTGCCTGGCTGGCCGGGTGGGAAAGGACGCGCAGTGAAGAAGAAACTCGCCTGGAAAAATAACTTTCCCACGCGCTGTCAGCTCTGGCAATATGAACTCGCTACCTCTTGTTTTTGAGGAATTGTTGCACTTTTGATCCGCGACTGGGACGTTTATGGCTCTGCGGACCGTGCGGTTTCAGTAAGAAAAAAAGTAAGAACTAACAGGCACTTCCGGGTTCAGGAAGGCTTAAGAGAACAGCTCCCATTAAACTCTGGGAGTGGGAAGCAAACCAGCATGGACACTGAGCTGCAGCCCATCAAGACGAATGGGAACGACGGAGCAGCACATTTGTCAAACGAACGTGTGAGTTAATGGCAATTGTAATTTTATTTATATATTTATATTTCATCGCAGGTAAACTAAAATTAAATTAATTGTGGGGTAAGCAACCGAGAGTTTATGTTTAAGTGGCATGTCCAAGTCCAATAAGAGTAATCATAAGCCTAATAATGATCATAATGATAATAGTTATAGAGGTAGAAGAAACTTTAACAATAATTATATGAATATAAGTATCTTATAATATCTTAAAAATAAAATAAAAAGTGAGAAGCATAGCATATCTACATCTATATAGCCTAAAGTAGCCTATATACTACATTTACTTTTGTCCTAGGTATCTAACTCATCTTTTGAGGCTGCTCTATATAACATGTCATCATCATTTTGAATAAAAAAATCGCATTTCTCTGCTTAGCAATCCATACTAATATTACCAATATTTGCCCGCTCCCAGGTGCCAGCAAGTAATGGAGATGGTGCAGCCTACAGGATCTCTGATGCAACAGAGACATGTGGATTGCTTTCTGTACAGGTGAGGCTCCTTTGTCATTTTGTATGTTTTTCTTTTTTTTCAGGTTATAGTCTGTTCAAGATATTAGAATAACACATGTTCTGATTAGCAAGAATTTTACATGTATGTGTAAAGAACAAAAAATGAGCTCTTGGTTCTGTGTCAACAATTTGTGTTAGTCACTTCCTCTCAGCATTCCTGAAAGTGAATAAATAAACACACTGGCCCCAAAGGACTTATTGCATTTATAGTAAATGGCTGAGATTGAAATATGTCTGTTGTGTCTGTTTGTCAGACTGCAGGATGTAACGGGGAGACGGCACCCTCTGCCCCTTTAGCAGAAGTTCAAGGGAATCTGGGAAATACTTACAATCCTCAGGAGGTATGGTGACTTTAAGTGGGAAAAAAAAGTTAGAAATGTGTTTTCTGGGGTATTTCCTTCAACACTTGGAATAAAGGAAGTGTAACTTTTGTGTTATTGTGTGATAACTAACTGAGTTATTTTCCCATCCATGCCCCAGACACTAAAATAACAGTGGGGCTATAAATAATTTATTTCAACTTTGGATTTTTTAAATGCTCTTAGTGTTATTTTTTAATGGTGTCATATTAGGATGATGTGATGGTCCACCTTAACATCTATCTCAGTATCAAACTTGAACTCCCATAACCTGTGGCTCTGTGTTGACAAAGCAATTCCATTATGCTTTTAGGATAGCACTGTGTGCAGGGTGAAGAAAGAGCTGAATGAGATTGTCTTCTTGAAAGTCAGACTATGGATGATCATCATCTTCATCTTCCTTCTCATCTTTGCTGTGATTATGATATCACTGGCTGTGTGCTCAGGTAAGCTCTCATGATTCGTGTTTTGTACATTGGGGAGTGTTAGGTGGTGCTACATTTATTATAGAATACGTGCACATAATGTAAGAATCCTGGCAAAAACATACGTTTCTTTAACCTGTAACAAGATAATTAATCTTACTTTAGAGCACAAATGTTACAAGGTCACAGACAATTTACGGTCAAAGTGTAATGCTGCGTTCACATTTTCCTCGGAAACATCGTATTTACAAGTTACAAGCACGAGTGGCCCTCCAAAGTCGTAATTATGGGAAACTGGGAAATTTTGGTGATACCTGTTGTTGAGTTTGCATGACGTTTCAGGGCAGCAAAAATGGCGGAAAGCCTGGAAACAGTGTCAACAGTTAACAATAAGAAATTCTATATTTTGTTATTTTGTTCCTAGTAGCTATCATTTACTTTTAATAGTTGCACATTTTAGGATATGTATCTATTAGCAAGCAAGCAAACTTTTAATTATGAAGCATGCCACATGAGTATACTAACACTGATAGCATTTTTTTTTAAAACAAGTTGCGGACTTGACGACATAAATGCACAAACATGGAGAGCAAAATTCAATGTTTTTTTTAATTAATTCATGTATTAAATATCAATTCTTGATCACATGTAAAGAGTAATATGGTATTAACATGAACTGTTGTCCATGTTAAGCAACGTTGATTATATGTAAAATGTATAAAAAATATCATATAAAAATATATAAAAAATAAAATAATATATAAAAATATGAATAAACTGGAAATAGCTATCAACCTTCGTTAAAACGCTCATAACATTAAAATGCAACCCATCTTCTTTGTAGCTTGTTCCCACTTTATGACTTTAAAGCACATGAACACAACAAAGTCGGAAGAACCAACTCAGAAACTACGACCTTCCAACATGACATGAATGCAGCATAAGTTCTTGTGCAAGAACAAAACACCAACACTTTGTGCAATGAGCCTGTAGACTATTTCAGAAGCTTATGATAATGATACCATTTCAGTACAGCAGTATGTTTTCAGCTTTGAGGCTTGACCCATTTTCTCTCTGAGCAGCAATCCATGAGGATGTGGATGAGAACTTTGACCGTTCGTTGTTTAAAGTTCCTCAGTACCTCAATGGCAGCTTCCAGCTGCCCCATCTGGTCTTCACAGAGGAGCTTTCTACCTTCTCCTCCAATGAAAGTCAAACACTTGCTGCTGAACTTCAAGAAAAGGTTTGTAACAGTTCTGACTTGTATTTCAAATAATGTACTCAACATCCAGTGTGTAAGATTCAGGGGGATTTATTGGCAGAAATTGAATGTGATATAATAAATATCTTTTTTTTAGTTTATAATCACCTGAAAATAAGAATTCTTGGGGTTTTTTCTTAGTGTTCTACTTGTGTTCATCATCTAGTCTAAATGAAGAGACCTCTGCAGATAATTCAGCTCTTTGTAAAAACCTCCTGAACAATGAAGGAATCTTAACTGACAGCTCATGCTTGGCACATGGAAGAAGTTGCAATCTGCAATCCTTATTGCTAGATCCCACTAAATCCTACGCAGTTTTCCTTTAAAAGTCCAGTGTGTAGGATTAAGTGGCATCTAGCTGTGAGGTTGCAGAAATGAAACTTCTCTTGTGTACGAAGCGTGTAGGAAAACTATGGTGTCCAATGTGAAAATTCCAATGGCACTATCCAGAGCCAGTGGTTGATTTGACCATTCTGGGCTGCTGTAGATCAACATTGTGGACTCCCTGGGAAAAAAACCTGCTCCCTATGTATGTATAAATGGCTCATTCCAAGGCAACAAAAACACAACCATTCTTATTGTCAGGGGGTTATAAACTGATGAAAATATAATAATGAGTATTATATTCAATTTTTACCAATAGATGCCCCTAAATCCTACACACTGCACCTTTCATTGTTTGTATTTGTAACTCAGTATACAGTATAGGAACAAATATTGAAACTATTGAAATCTTTCTTCTGCTATTGGATCAGTTGTCTCCCAGCAACTGTATCTATATTAACATTTTGAATAAAAAACAAATATGATGCTTTTAGTAAAATGAGTTAATTTTTAACAGCTGAGGAAAAGATGCAGCAGCATTGTGTACAGTAAGGCAGTTACTTTTTTGAATTGTCAGAGTAGAGATGGATAGTTATATTACCAAGGCAAGGGAAAGTCAATTTATGGACAGTGTATAGCACATTTCATTACAATTAACACCAATGCTCTTTTGTTAAAAACATATACAGACAAATATGATGAATAAAATATAAGATAATACAACAAAGTATTTGAAAAAAGTGAAAGACAACTTCTAAACTGAGATAGCAATATCGAAAGCTTCACAAAACAAAAACCACGGATGCTGTTGCTGAAAGCCCTTTTTAATTCTTAAGCCTCTAGCTGCACAATAGAGTTCACAGTAAAGTGAAAGTTGGTTAGTATCAGCCAAAAACATCTTACTCTCATTGTTTGCCTTTGCATGTGTAAACCTGCCCCACCCAGCTGGCTGACCTCTACAGATCCTCCCCTGCTCTGGGACGATACTTCTCCAGAGCTGAGATATATGCTTTTAGGTAAACACACATCACACTACATTATTTATGAGTTACATTTTTCCACCTCTGCTTTATGAAAACTGGATTTAGCCTTTTGTCGTTTGTGCATTTCACATTAAGAATGAGTTGAACCTCAGAATTTCTGTTTTACTCTCCGAACAGGAATGGCTCAGTCATCGCTGAGTACCAGCTGACATTTCTCATGCCTCAAGAGCAGGAAGATCAGCTGAGAAACTTCACTCTGAGCAAGGAGATGGTGTACAATGTGCTCAGGCAGTTTCTATACGACCAAGAGCCAAATGAGTCAGGGGAAATGTACATTGATCCAGATTCCCTGAACATGTTTTTAAGGCACTAGTGACAAATGTTCACAAACAGAAAGGAGAACTGCTTTCTTTGCCATTTAAGTGAGACACTCAGCTAACACTAAACCCCCTGCTGTGAGTGAGGTGGCTGCTTGTATCATATGATTTGTCAGACTTAAGTGATTCTCCCACGGGTCTGTCGACATTTTGCATATGATGCATCTTTGCCACAGAAGCCTCAATGATCACAGACACACAAACCAACTATGGCTGTAAGTCATATGGATGATCTCATTCTGTGCTTTGTAAAATAGGCTTTTAAGACAGTTTATTAAAATCAATCAACGGTGCGGGACCTCTTTGCTAAAAAGGGACATCTGCCTGCTGTCAAAGCGAGTGGTTTAAAAATCAGGGCCTTGCTGAGTATATGAAATACAATTTTTCCATGTTGTATTTGAGACTTTATTGTGTATGACTGTGCCTTGTTTAACTGAAAGTTAAAATGTTGGTATAAATGTCAGTGCTGTAAATACTTAACATCAGTTCCCTGACAGTTACTGTGATTTCGTCTCTGACCATTTGTACAAAAGATGTGGCTGAAGAAGTGTTTTTTTTTTGGGTTTTTTTTTTTTTTTTTTACAAATGTGTATATTGTCATATCTGTGCCATTATTTTCTTTCACCCGACATAATTTGTGCCATTATTTTCTTTCACCCGACATAATTAGCAAACCAATGCTGTGCATTGCTCTTTATACATTTGCCTAGAGACCTTAAGAGAACTGTATGCAGGAAAATAAGCCTACTGGTGCAATCATTTTGTAAGTGAAGGTGATATATGCCCATATAGGCTAAATCTCCATATTCTACATACACAAAGGATTAACTTGCTGTATTTATAATATTCTATGTGGTTGAACAGTAGAAGTGCATGTCAAACTGATTGTTTTACCTATTGTTTTTTTTTCTTTGTGGCTTCCTGCGACTCTGGAGCTAACAATAGCGAACATCCATTGACATTTCCCCCTTTAGGTTGTTAGAAGCAGGTTGTTGCATATAACAGCACCGCTGGTGTATCACGTTTATCAGCTAGGACTGTGTCAGTGTGTTAGACTGCAGCCTGTTTCCTGGCAGTGATCATGTCAACATGTCTATCCTCTAATAAGATTACAGCTGTGATTAATGTTTGTGCCAAATGATCTGGTCACAAATTTTCATTCTTCACCACCACCAGATGGTTATTAATTAGTCCCTCTTTCAGCTGGTTGCACTCATTACAAGACTTCATGGAAAGAGCTGAAGCTTGAGCCAACTAAGACACTAATTGCCATGTACATGAGGGTTTTGTGTTGTTGTTTTGAACTGTGGTGGTATGAACTCATCTGATCCAAACCAGATGCTTCTGGTTTAGTTAAAATAGTAATGTAAGATAAAATGTTTAAGGCCTGTTATTTCGAAAAGAAAAATGTACAGGCATTTTTCGAACCTGAAAACTTCATGTGAAGCTTATATGTAAGAATTATAAAGGCATTCAGTTACAGGATAACTTCATAGTAAAACAATTTTTACAGGGCACTCGGCAATAAAAAATACCTTGCTATGGTGTAAACGTGTATTGGGTTGGCATAGAATTTATACTTAAACACAGGTTTTAATTAAGTTATTCAGATGGAAGCCCTCATCAAATAGAAGGCTTCCCCCCCAGGCCACATCTTCCTGTCTGGGAAAATATTTTCACATGCAGCTCTTAAACGTCCTTGCTGCATGGCAGTCACATGCTGGTCAAAAGGTCAAGTTTAAAGTGCACCAGTGAGATCCAAGAGGTTTCGACAGCTAATTACTGCAAAAAAACCAAACAAACAAAAAACACCAAATCACTTAACCTGCTCTTTGAAAATGTTCACATAAACTAGAACAAACCCGCACATTTCTGTTTAACTGGATGTATTGATTCAGAGTGGACATCTTTAATGACTTAAGCTGCTCTTCACTGTATTTAGGGATTGGGAGGGTGTCTGTATCTGTTCCATTAAAGTAAACACCTCTTTATCTGTCAGCAGCAGTGAGAGATCATTTGCCATGGCACTGGGCAGCAGCATGGATTTTAGCAGTGTTCACCTCACAGGCTAATAGATAGTGGCTGCCTGTAGTCACTGATGGTCCATCTCCTCAATCCTATTTTGAGAATTGTTCATCGACTAAGGCCAGATTTACCATAATAAGCTCTCTGATCTCCAATAGCCTGGTTGGCTTAAACACCACTACGCTATTGTACCCACAGTCCTCCGGTCATGCAGGGCCAAGCTTAGGTCAGTCATGTCAGCAGAGGTGGTTATACATGCATTTATCTATTCTGCTGTGTTTGTACTCAGTGTGTTTATATTTCTCAAACTTCCTAAAATATACTCTTTAATGCTTAAGCAGCATGGGAAACTGATTTCCATGATAAGGCATGAGTTGACTAAATTTATGGTTATATAGTGTAACGGACGGTTCGCCCCAAATCTAAAAACTATTTTCACTCTTATCTGTTGTGCTTTTTATCAGTCTAGATTTCTTTGGTGTGAGTTGCAGAGTGTCAGAGATGGCACTTGGCTACTACACCCATCAATCACTGTGCATAAGGAAGTGTGAATCTATTTCTAGCTCACCTAGCATGACTGAGCAAGTTAACATAACAGCTCAGCCAAGGAGGACACCATCAACGTTTACATCTTACGCAATCAAAAGTACAACTCTCTCATTCATGAATAGATGCAAGGTCTCCTCTGCACAGTAACACAGTTGCTAGGTGTAGCTTGGTATAACGAAAATAGTTCATGAAACTGCTCACAACAAGGTTTGTGAATTATTTTGAGGAACCAGGTCATGATTTCTGGAAAGAGACATTGCTGTTGAATTTTAATTTCTTTTTTTTTTTTTGTCCCTTTGAGCACCACAGACTGAGTGCCATCTAGTTCCATTATATCTAAAAAAGTCAAATATCTGTACAGCCAATATCGCCAACACTCTGCAACTCACACTAAACCAACCTAAATTGATAAGAAGCACTACAGGTAAGAGTGAAAATGTGTATTTTTGACTTTGGGGTGAACTGTCTCTTTAAGAAATTCTTCATTAACCTTAATGCTGTTGTTGTTTAAGGGTCAGTGGCAAAAGCAAAGGGTTTTTTTTAAAAGCATAATACCTTTTTCGGTTGTCATTGAGAGAAAAAAACAACCATGAACCATTGTCTCCTGTCGTGTTGATATCACAAGATGTTGAGTTACTTTGACCCTGTTGAGGTAGCTAAGGCTGGAACAGGGTGGAAATTGGTTTAATGATTTGCAAATGGTAGTCAAGGCATGTCCGTTTTATTTATATAAAACTCATTGCATGTGAACCCAGTTTGATTTACATTTAGGAGCATACAGAAACAAATTATATCATAATACATAAATTACAAGAACAATGCTAACAACCATCCACCCTGCACACACAAACACAACAGATCTGATTTTATTGTAGGTACAGTCAGAAGACCTAAGCAGTCTATCTGAAATGTAGTCAATGAGCAAGAAGAAAATGCACTGAAAAGGGAAAAATACATTTTTTTATTCCTCCACGTATGCATTTTTTTTATTCATCACTGTAGATACTAAAATATATCTTAAGTACAATACTGCTGACTTGGCTCTTGCTAACATGGTTACTGATTTGTGAACATACCAGAAAAGTAAAGTGCCACTTGCTTAGATTATGCTTTTATTGGACAATCTTCCTACAATTAAAGCTTGTTTCTTGTAGTTAGCTCTTATGAATCACTCTTGTCCCAAATATATTGTTAAATTATTGTAAACCAGCACAAAATCCCAGTGTGTGCAGTGTTATGCATTCTCTTGCAGCAACCCTCAATTATCTGAGCACCAGTGGCAGCCCTTTTACTCCCAGTATCCAGTTCTCATTGTTAGAAATTAGGCTTTAAATACTGCTTTGAGCCATCAAGATTATGAACATTTTTGCTCCTTTAAATTTTAATGTTCATTGTGTGCTTGAAGGTGGGTTCTTTTTTTTTTTATTTTATTAAATAGGGTAACAAAATACCTTAGAAAGGACAGGCCCCAAATAAGCAAAAATTTGAAATTGAAAAAAAAAACTGCATGCATGTACATGTTTCTCCTTGTATTAACATACTTGTATGTCCATAGATAATAACTTTTATGTAATATTTGGTAAGAGGCTTAATGTGTGTTTTTTAGCTGAAAGAAATCCCCTGGTCTGTCCATGTCTATAAAGAGGATGAGTGGGTTTCCTCGGGACTTAAGCAAGTCCCGAGGAATCCCAGAGGTGTGTGACAACAGTAAAGAGTAAGGTGTACAGCTCTGTGGGTAAATTTATTATTGCACGCATTATGATGTGAATGTGACTGTGTGACTATAGAAAATAATGTTATGATAATACCTCACATGGAATTTTAAAACTACAAACAAAGAAAAGAGAATTAAATATGAAATGAATATGCAAAAAATGATAAAGGAAAAGTACGTTTTTCCCCCACCTCAATGCCAAAGTCTTGTATTAAACCCTACATTTCTCTGAGTCAATAGTTCACCTGGGGGAGTTTTCCTTGTTACACATTAGAGTCCCATCTCCCTGAATCTTGGTAACTAAGCCCACTTCTGTCATGCAATGTACTGGCGTTCTTAGAAGACTTCTGCAGTTATCCCATTAAAGGGTTATCTCTTCTTTTGGCTGTTCCAAGACTTTAAGATTAAGGTGGTCGTTGCATGAGATTTCAGCCAGCCCTCATCAGTGCTGCCAGTGCTCTACATGTGTGAACACTGTCCGCTCTCGCTCTCAAGCTCACCACTGGCTCTTGGCAGGACTCTAGACCAAATCACACCTCTGGAGGAATAATGGGTGCCCACAGCTCCAACCTGGATGATCTCATGGAAGAGGACATGCACCACTGGTATACCAAATTCATGAGGGAATCTCCATCAGGGCTCATAACACTCTTTGAGCTCAAGACTATGCTTGAAATGAGCGGTATGACAGAAGAGGCCAGCAGCTATGTGGACCAGGTCTTCTTTACCTTTGACATGGATGGGGTAAGACAATACTGTTTTCTTCTTGCAAAGAGGAAAATTGATTGTGTGATTTACTTAGTCAGGAAATAATATTCCAGCTGACAAGACAGTTTCTTGTTGAATTCCTGCACTTTGCTGTATAAATAAAATAAGTTCTCTGGTATTGTAGAATATACCTTTGCAGCAGAAAATTAAAGACTTGTTGCATTATGTCTAACATTTGTGCATGACGAATGAAACATCTTAAAAGGATTTTTCAGAGATTGCAGAGATCCTCTGGATCACTTGATGTTAAACTCTTCTCTACTCTGTGAGTCCTGACCTCTTTCAAAAAGCTAAAGAGCGAATTGTCATAAACTGTAAATTTACCTTTAGAGCAGCAGTATACTATAATCTATAGATTCCCCAGAAATGTATAGCCATTGCATAGACTAATAAAATGTTTGATGGTACAACTGAAAATCTTACAGAACAATGTCTTTTGGTGGTTTTTGTGCAAGCACACAGATCAGTAGTCCTTTCCCTGAATTTTCCCTCCTGTGTCCTCTTGCAGGATGGCTACATAGACTTTGTGGAATACATCGCAGCAATAAGTTTATTACTGAAAGGAGAAATTAACCAGAAGCTGAAGTGGTACTTCAAGCTCTTTGATCAAGATGGAAATGGGAAAATTGACAAGGAGGAACTGGAGACCATATTCAAGGTACAGTATATTTTCTTTGAATGTCCCATAATTAGAGTTTCACAAATTCAAGGAACTGAACAGCTGAGAGTTTCCTGAATGGTAAAGCTTAACAGCTTTACTCTAAAGGAATAGAAATAGGCCATGAACTAGACGTGACATGTAATCCAGGGGGCTTCTTATCCCAGGTCTAAATGTGGTCATGCCTACTGTATGTAACCTCATTCAGTCACGAAAGAAGTTATGTAGTTATAATCCTACAGAATACATGAGACCTTTTCACTTTGTCACCATTATATTAATAACTGTAGGTACTGACAGATTTAATCTGTAAAGTCAAATCATGACCTTTTTACTGGGGAATTAATTTCAGTTTGCCATGTAGTTCAGGCTGCTATATGTCATGGGAGTATAGTTGTTATAGATTCAGTAGTAGTTGTAGTAGTGTGTGTTGTGTACTATTTGTATTTTTAAAATATTATTAATCGTACATATTACTTACTAAGTCTCCTATTTAGTTTGTCCATTCAGCAGCTGAATGAGGAAAGGCAAATTGTTTGTGATAGGCCTTTGCAAGTGTCAGTTTAACCAACAGTGAACTGTGAGAACTCTTTTTTTCAGGCTATTCAAGATATCACCAGAAGTTACGACATTCCTCCAGAGGATATTGTAACGCTTATATACGAGAAGATTGATGTCAAAGGCGAAGGTGAAGATTATTTTGTTGTCAATCCAGGACCAAAAATTTATTAGCCCTGAAAATAACAGCAGTGTTCTTGGTTAGAAATGATGTCACCATATAGTTCTGGAAAATAATAATATTTCCCATTCTCATACACCGTATTTGAAATGTGTTGATGCAATTTTCATCTTTTCTATTTGTTGTCTCAGGTGAGCTGACGCTGGAGGAGTTCATCAGTGGAGCCAGGGATCATCCCGACATCATGGATATGCTCACTAAGATGATGGATCTTACCAACGTCCTGGAAATAATTCTCAAAGGTCAACAGAGGAAAGCTGTAAACTGAATTGGTAACAGACAAGCTGGATCATGTGGAGAACTGAGATTGTTTTTGGAGGATTTTCAGAATGCAGCAGTGTTGAAGGAAGAGTGCTTGTGCTTGACTGGAGGAAAGCCAAGTCCTCTCTCAAACTGCACAGATTGAACTGAATGAATTGACTGAGCTGTCCCACGCAGACATGGTTTCTCTGTGCATGTCACTCGAGGGAAGCAGAAGATTTGTCCCCTTCCCTCTGCTTGTGCTCTCACATTTTGACTCACTTGACTGGTGGCACTTCAGTTTTGATAGTTTTCAAACATTTTAAGAGGTGTGTTTGGAGACTATCAGTGAAGGGAGGCTCATCTGCTTTCATGTTCCCGTCAGGGTTCGAGTAGATGGTGAAAAGCAATAAATCGCTTTATTTACCTTATTAAGAGCTTACTGAGCCAGAAATAAGACAACTGCCAAACTCTGTAAATGTCTTACAAAACTTCTTTACAAAAAGCACTTCCTGTAGCATCTATAATATTACAGATGACAGTTAGAGCATTTAGGTACTAACCTATAGACTGTTAACATGTCAACATCTAAAATACTGAGATTGTTAGTCCTTTGTTTTGTGTCACTGCTCATGCAAGATCTGCATGAATGTTACACTGTTGCTTGAATAAAAAACAGACGGTAGATGAATATCCATGTAGTGGGTTAATGTAAAAAAAAAAAAAGGCATGAAATGTAATGCTACTATATTTTACGATAATGAAGGTTGCAATGTGGCCTTAAAAATCAATACAATCTTTGTTTAAAGTGATTTGTTTCCTTTTGTTCTTTTCTTTTAAAACCCCCCCAAAAAACTTCATATTAGCAGTGCATGGTTTTATTTTCCCCACCAGATTAAAATGCAGGAATAGTAAGTAATCAAACATTTATTACTTTGGTTATGGTCCAAAGCAGACAATACAAAAGGTATGCAATACCATGCACATCCGGACAATGAACATCAGGTGCTGGAGAAGAAATCATACAAAAGACAAAAAACAAAAAACAGAGTATGTACACAGAGTATGTATCAGCCTGCTCTGATGAAGAGCCTTAAGACCATAATGCCACCGTGGAGGTAATTAAATTAAAATATATGTTCATAAGAGCAAAGTCTAGTGCGCAGACTCTGTTTTTCAGTCCAAAGCAGACCATTCTCTAAAAGTTACAGGGTTTGTAAATGTGGAGTTTATACCGTTTTATAAAAAAATCATTACTTTCTTACCTGTTGAATTCAATTTTAATTCAAAAACTGATTTTAAATGTCAAATGGAAGCCAATGCATGCTGTCCAAAATAGACTTTCAAACATAGTGCACGCCTCTCCATGTTCTTAAATTAAGTCTTATCTAAGGAGCAGCTATGATATTCTAAACAATAATCTTTGTCTTTTAAAGTGACAGCTAACTGGTCTTTTGTGTTCACTTGGCTCCTCTTTTGAAGAACTCTGCCAAGGGACAGAATGTCTGCAGAGCTTTCATGTCCATTTGTGCACAAAATACCAGATCTCTTGTCACACATGAAAAAACGTCATTATCAGTCATCATTTAGTTTTAGCGAGGAACCAGACCGACAAACAAATGTTTGTACCCTGGCCCATCTGGAGCCTTTCTCCATTTTCATGATTACATGTAGATCACAAATAAGCTTAAATTTCTTTTAAAGACTAACCATCTCAGTTTTCTTTGCCTTTGCAGTATTGTGTGCAAACAGACAACAGAAGAACTCAGAGTTCAAGCTTCTGAGATAACCTGCAAATGTAAACACAGCTGACCTTGGTTTAACACTAAAGTTCTTTTTGTTTGGTCAAAATTTGACATCTTTTAGCTCTCATTTTTTAACTTACGTTAAGTGATACAAAACCATCTTAGCTCTTTCTAGACATAATGGTCTGCATGGTTAATGATTTGACAGATGTTCATTTTGTTGCACACTGGTCAGACATTATTATGACCTCGGAGAAATTACAGATTGTGTAAATCAAATAAAGATAAGAGTTTGACTCCACATAGCACTCGCTGCGTTCCTGCATGTATCGGATGATACAATTACGTAACTGCCCTGATCTACCCACCTGTGCTCACCCTATAAATTCAGCAGTATTTGCTCTCATGGCTTTGCGCTGCACACTGCTTCCTATTGTCAGCCACCACAGCACAGGAACAGGCAACCACATCCAACTGGAACCATGCAGTCTGCCGAAGCCAAATTCAACAAAAACAGCCTGCTCTTGGCTTTGAAACGATACAGCTCAGCTGTTAGCGACATGGAGCAAACCATTCTCCTGCCGAGCCTGCTGCGAGATGTGCCCTCTGATGAGATGTGGGAATGTGAAGCAGCAGAGGAGTCCTGCAGAGACCTGTACAGCAACTATCTGATGCTCAAAGCCATAAGAAACACAGTGGAGAGCAGCATGGGTCTTCTGGATGCCCGCAAGGTCAAGAACAACACAGCGCTCAACAAGACCCTGGAGCCTCTCTTGGACACAAACCCTGAAGCTCTCTTCTGCTTCCATATGAGGGGACTGTTTTCTGTGATGAGTGACCTCACCAAGAAGACTCAGAGCCTCACTGAGAAATATATGGACATTATCGGAGTGGCAAATTAAAAGCATATTAGGTATATGGACATAAAGCAAAATATCTGGTGTTTGAAAAAGAGCTGTGTATGTAGGAAAGTCACCTGAACATCCTAAATGGCTCCACTCTTTACATTCATTGACTTCTAACTTTTTGGATTTGGAATAAACGTGAATTGTCAGTACTGATCAGTGACAATGTCTTAATTTGCTTACTGTAAGAGTCCTTTGGGAACTATGGTTTAAGGATATGGCAAAGGTTAATTGATTAAACAGTCATGAAACAACAGAGCAGCAGCAATCTCGGCTTGATGTATGCCCAAACACACAGACTCATCATGCTTCTTGTTTTGACCAAAAAGTAAAATTTCAGTCAGAAAAAGGTTGACTTTGGGTATTTTTTTATTTACATGACTATATTTGACACAATAAATGACAAAGATTTCACAAAAGACCACTCAAGACAGATGGTACTCTGTAGGTATTTTTTCTCTCTCTCTCTCTTCTGCCTCACCAGCTGCCAGCATTTAGCGCACAGGATGGAATGGCTCGACAATCTCTGCAAAGGTCTTTTTTTCTGGTGAGATAAAAGAAACAAACAGTTTGATTAGACACATAAATGGGCCAACATGTTTTAAATATTTGTAGGATAACTTGCGCACTGCACTTCGAACGCTATAAGTATGCCTCAAACTTCACAGCAGGGGGCTTCATACCCTCATCCTCGCCATGTTTTAAGATTCTGGTCTGTTATCACTATGGGTTAATATGAAATAACAGAGAAAAACAGACCATACTGCCACAAAGTAATAAAAACATGGTGAATAAGAAAATATATGCAAATATAGTCATACTGCACTGCAGTGCCTTCTTTGAACAATTGTTCTCCTGTGTTTCAGGAAAATCCACATGACAACTACCATGCCACAAATTTTCATCAAAAACCAATCAATAATGTCCAACAGAAAGTGAGACTATCAGTGTCACTCCCCAGTCATAAATAATAAGGAAATGTGCACCAAGCAGTGTAAAGACAGCTGTGTAGGTTCTGGGTTCTTGTGTCCTCTGTTGTTTCACTTACCCTTTGGTGCAAACTCCTCTGGGTGCAGTTTGATATACTCGTTCATATCCCGATCAAGTCTGGCGTAAGTGTAGTTTTCATATTTTGTAAGGTGGTAACCAATGAACCAACCAATTGTTGCCAATAGGACTTGTCGGTGAACACCTAAGAAAAATAAAATAGGACAGATGGTAATTGTGTCCTTAGCACACAGCATGCCAACACTACATGAGCTTGGCAATGACAGCACAAATAAAAGCCTTTATTGTGCTTATGTGGAATCACTGATTTACACCTTATAGTCTATTTTTCAAAATAAGGAGAAATAAGTGTGAAAAATATAATTTGCTTATTTACTTATTTATTTTCACTTCAGTCCTTATTAACACATTTCCAAAAGACAAGCACTTAGTACATGACTTTAAGACATTAATTAAAAGAAAAACAAAAACTATGGTATGAAAACATGTAGGCTGGTGGTAGGCTAATAACTGTATACCACCATATTTTATTTTTTATTTTAATTTACAGTGAATTTCATCATTTTAATTCCTTTTAAAATCAACTAGATCACAAAATATTAAAGCATATATGCTATTGTCATTAGTATTACCAGGTACTAAAATTAAGTCAAATCAAGAAGTGGAATAAAAAAAACCCAAAACAAAACAAAACAAACAAACAAAGCACAAGTACACGAAATCAGACGTCTGTCTAACGTTATAGTATATGAACCAATCAATAATTTAAGTCAGTTTGCTATTATTTACCGGCTAATAGATTTAATTTGAGGCCGGATGTGGTGGGTAAGCACACACTTAAAACTATCACAATAAAGGTGTCATAACAAGGTACTGCTATGCCATAATAAACATGTTGCCTCTTTGCTAAGTGCACCATCTTCATTTTTATGCTTTGTGATTAAATGTTGCACACACTTGAGAGGAGAGTGAACGTCCACGGACAAATAAAGTCTGACAGACAGCTAACAAACATGCTAACCTGATTTTAGCGGCGGCCTGTGGTTCATGGCATTATGAAGCATCGCGGAACACCAGCCTATACCGGACAGCCAGAAAGAGTTCCTGTTGACGACTCCCGGAGGAGGGAGAGACTTTGCCTCGTCTGGTAAGAGCCCCATGGTGAGGATTTCCCCTTTAATTCAGATATTTAAGTGACCTCTCAGCTGCCTGCGTTTACTCCTCGGCTATCACCTCCCTTAGGAAGTCAAGGACATGGTGAGCAACAGAATGAAATGTCCGGGCACATCAAGTGAGAAGCGCTTCAGTTCCGCCTATCCGGTTTCCTAGCAACGCACGCCGCGCCAGATGTAAAAGCATTACACTTATAAATCGATTACATTTCCTCGTAAAATAAAACGCACGTCCACAGATATTGAACGTTCCATTAAACGAGGCTGAAAGTAACTGTTTTTTAACTTTTCATGAACAGTTTTGAAAACAGTGCATGTAGTGGTCAAATTTGTACATAAAGTGGCGAGTAGTGGCCAAAATTCCAAAATGAAATTCATGAGGAATGTAGGTACAAACCAAAAAGATACAAAAAATTAAATTAAAATAAAATAAAACAAATATAAAAATAGATAAAATAGACACAAGTATGAACAAACACAAGGGTTTACTTAATTAATTAGAAAGTTGTAAGGTTTGCATAAATTAATAGTTTTGGTTAGTTTTTATTATATGTTTTTTTGTTTTAAGATATGTGTCAAGATCTCATTTTTTGAAAGTGGTATATGAGGGCAATTTAAAAAAAATATAAACGTAACATTTAGCTAAAATAATGAGCAAATCATATATATAATAGACTACATTAAGATGCATTTACAGTAAATCACAAGAAAATGTGCATGTAGCCTATAAATTGATAGCGGTAGTCTTCTGGAATTATTTGAATAGCTAACATTAATTATATGTAACTTAGTGTTTTGTACTTTGTGTCCTTTCAACATTTATAATAATAACGTTACAGAAGCTGCAAAGCTTTGGTAAGATTTTCCCCTTTCATTTAATCACTTTCTCGTGCACCATCATGTCCGTAGTTTTTGCTCTGTATTTTATGTGGTCAGGCAATTAGTAAGGGACTGTTAGTTGTGAGGGGGAGGGGTGGTGCAAAAAGGTGGAAGCATGTCAAAAAGAAAAGCATGTCAGAAATTATTGTAGGGTTTTCACATTTATGGTGGTCCTTGGACACTTCATGTAGCCTATGACAAATGCTTCCATTAGGAAAAAACAAAACAAACAAAAATAAATCTAAGCTTAAAATAGCAATATTTCATCAAAATCACTTTATTCTAGCCTACATCTCATTTACAACTTGGCCAAAAACAATCTGATTGCATTAACTAACCAGCATGCACGACGTATAAAAAAATAGCAAGGCTTTTTTTAACTCCAGGATTCCATCTTGAACTTTCAACTTAAAATATCAAAGGGTATGTTTTTAAAATCTAATAATTAATTAATGGTGGAGGGAGGGTCGTGAATTTTCTGCCAGTCACTCACTACTTTGTAGCTTTAGGGAGGGTAAAAAAAGCAAAAACAAAAACAAGCAAACAAAAAAATTAATTAAGTCACAACCCAGCAACTCTGTCCTCTGATAAATAAAGAACAATCCCTAAATGAGCACCCTTCAACGTCACGCTTGGCTGCACAGCCAATAAAACATGATATTTAAAAGACTGTATTCTTTATTAAATGCAGTAGAATAAAAGCATAACGTGCAATACTTGAGTAGATGTACTGAGTTACTTTGCATGTGCGCTGATGACATCATTGAGTGCAGTCTTCCTCCTCCTCTTCCTCCTCCTTCTCCTCCTCTATCAGATAGGCTGCTGCTGAGCTGCTGAGGATACACAGCCAGAGGAATTATGCCCTGCCCAGCAGTGGCTTTGCCTATTTGATGAGGTGACCTATGCATACCAAGTAGTTATAAATCCGGGGAAATCCCCGTGTTTTTGGTAAGTGCAAAGTATTTCTAGACTCGCTTCGCAGGTCTGACTGAGATGTTCAATCCTGCATCTGCAGATAGTGACAAAATGGCTAGAGTCTCACGGTAGCCGCTAGTTGCTACTGCTGCTAGCTTCGCCCTAATGGCTATCAAGACTGAAAATGTAGCGTTATTTGGAAGAAATGGAACATTAACTTAGATTAAGTCTGTTCAGGATGTTACGGTGTCACTTTGCATTACAAAACAAGATAAAAAGGCGAAGAAGGAAATGCGACACAGGGAACAATGTATATTCAAGCGATTTCAGTTGAATTAAACCTTAAAATGTGGTTCATTGTGTCCAGGTTCGCATTCAGTGATTCACACAGTCCTGTAAGCAACAGTTTGATCTTTTAAAATATGCTCTCTCTGTTTTTACAACGAGATATTTAGTTTTCATGCAAGTATAGGCCCGACTCTCCGTGTTGTTATCTAAGATCTAAGCAGATGTATAACGGTGCTGCAGGGAATACTAAAATTATATGTTGCTACCGCTGTTAGGATGCATTTTGCACTAAATGTCGCCGTGTTGCGCGAGGACACAGACTGAAGGATCAGAAATCCAGTAGCTACACCTCTGCGTTTATTTTTGCAGAGTATTTCTCCAACAGTGTTTTGAGCCTCCGTGGCTCCATTATCCCCCCGAAGTGATGCATGGACTCCTAAAAATGCGCTTTGTAATAATACTCGGAATTTCACGTTGTTCACATATCATATGCTGTAAAATGGGGAAAACGATGGGGAAGTGAAATAGGAAGAATAGAATAAATCGAAACATTTCCTCTGCGTCCCTATATATATTGTTGTTCTCAAAGTGTAAAGTGTCTGAAGTGTTTTAGTCCGTAATGATGGGGAATCAAGGACAAATACAATTTGATAAATGTATATTTTATCATTTCTCAAAGTAATTCAAGTACCAGTGATAGGGAGATTTAATTACAGCATAAGTAAACACTTTATGACATTGGGACTTGAGAAGACTTTTGCATTGACTTTTGCAGTGCCCTCAGTGTATTTGTGCAATCCTAAACCAGGGAATTTTTAACTCATAGTTCCTCTGGTTTGTCTTAGTGAAGATTATTCAGGTCAAATGGCAGCTGTGGGATGCTGGCCTTTACACAACAGTTAGGTAGTTTTCTCAGCATCTTCACAAGCTGGCTTCTCCGATTTGTGCCTGTAGCATGTGCTACAGACACGTGTTTACTTTAGCCAAATGCAGTCATTTAATGTTAATGCATTTACTAATCACCATTTTCTTGTGTTCCCTTGCTTTTCACAGTTTAGCATGAGCATGGAAGATTATGACTACCTGTTCAAAATAGTTCTGATAGGAAATGCTGGAGTTGGGAAGACATGTCTTGTCCGGCGCTTTACTCAGGTTTGTATAAGTTTGAGCTCATGAGTTTGGAGTCACTGAATTACTAAGTGTTGAAGTATCAGACTATATATTTTATATATATTTTTAGGGCCTTTTCCCACCTGGACAAGGGGCAACTATTGGAGTGGATTTCATGATTAAAACAGTGGAAATCAAAGGGGAGAAGGTTAAGGTAAATGTATTTATGTTTTGGATCAGGTGCCTTTTATGTGTTTAAATAGTTAATAGTAATAGTAGATAGAAAGTTGCTCATATTAGATGTGATGTTTTCCAGCTGCAGATATGGGACACAGCTGGACAGGAGAGATTTCGCTCCATTACTCAGAGTTATTACCGTAGTGCCAACGCCCTCATTCTTACGTACGACATTACCTGTGAGGACTCCTTCAGGTGCCTTCCAGAGTGGCTGAGGGAGATTGAGCAGTATGCCAACAACCAGGTGGTGACTATATTAGTCGGTAAGAAGCTTTACTTTGTACATTAATAACAGATGGACCTCTTTTATCATTATGCTCATAGTTAATTATGGGAACGCAGTGAATAATGGTGTGCACCAAAACTGGCCTGATATTCAGAGCCCACATAAATGTGAGCATGAATTGCTGAGCTGATGTCAGAGGCAGTTTCTGAATAGATTTGCAAACGTCAAAGCCAGTTTTGTTAACTGAAGAAATAATTTTTTTCTGAAATAAAAAAGTTTACACACTGTCTTTTTTACATCCATCCAAC
Organism: Plectropomus leopardus; assembly: GCF_026936395.1. Taxonomy (NCBI): domain Eukaryota; kingdom Metazoa; phylum Chordata; class Actinopteri; order Perciformes; family Serranidae; genus Plectropomus; species Plectropomus leopardus. The sequence continues at coordinate 29,459,891 of NC_142181.1, forward strand.
GTATACACGCACACACATACACTGCACTTCCATCTGTCTCATCCACACCACTGTTAAGAAAGACAATCTGTGTTGTGATGCAAAAAGTCAGATTCATAAGACGGATTTCCAATACAGATCTGCGCAGAACTACAGCAATATTTTCAAAATGTCAAAACACAATTGCAAGATGAGTGCGCTTCCACTGAGTGATGTTATGTGGCTTCTCTGGCAATAACATTCCAACAAGCATGGTAATGGATGTTCAAAACTTTAGCAGCATTATTTCCATTGCAGCCACCAGACTAGTTGTCATTGTTTCCAATCGAAGGCAACGTAGGCGTGTTATGGAGCGATAATGAAAAGGAGAGCCCATTAAACATGGTAGCAGCCACATATGAGGGACTTCGGGGAAGTGATAGCCCACGATTTCACAGAAGAACTGTAGATTCAAAACTTCTGAATGATTCGCTCAACTTCTGAAGAGTTATGCGATGTAATAACACCTCTTGTAGCGCCTGCTGTATCATGCCCGAGGGAGCCAGTTCCTACCAACAAGCACATAGCCATAGGTGTTTATAAACTGGCTACCTGTGCAGAGGACAGGGTAATAGCTGAGATGTTTGGTGTTAGCAAAATCACTGTCCACAGGTGTGTGTACGATGTATGCCAGGCTATATACACAAAATTGATGAGGCATGACATTGCTTTGTTGTTCATCATGTGACCTTTAAAAGCGAAAAAAATAGCTTTGCTTGCAGTTTTGTGAAATATGGCTTCTTTGAATTACCTGAAATACCACTCCATACGAGCGTAAAAACTTTTTTGTGATAGATAATTAAGAGTTATTTCAGAATGTGCGTGTTTCCATTTTTACTCGCAATTTCAATTTGCGCAATTCGAGGGTTAATGGAAACCCGTCTTTACATGCTGCGTACATCAACAGATGACTGTTTTATGTCTTCCAGGTAATAAAATAGATCTGGCAGAGAAGAGAGAGGTTCTCAGACAGAGGGCTGAAGACTTCGCTGAGGCTCAGAGCATGCTCTATTTGGAGACCTCAGCCAAAGAGTCCGACAATGTTGAAAAACTTTTCCTCGACCTGGCCTGCGAACTCATTCGAGAGGCCAAGCAGAACAAGCTTGACAACAATGACACTGCCCCAGTGCCCGGTGAGGGTAAAACCATCAGTTACTTGACCTGCTGCAACCTCAATTAGAGAGAGCTCAGCCTTCTGGCCATGGTAACTCAGTAGCCATTGACTGTAGAGGGCAGATGGCCGAGCCCCGATGCCTCCGTCCCTCTAAGATGGCATAAAGCCACTTCTTAGTCCCGTCATTTCTAGTCCCATGCCTTTTTAAAGCTGTACAAAGGAGTTAGTCAACTTAAGTTTGGCATTCCAGGAACAAGCATTTTAGATGCTGCCAGTATGGAGAACATTGTCTTCAGTGCAACAGGATGTAAAATGTTGCCTGATGCATCCAGGAATTGGTGTAAGTTTCCATTTTGACCTCTTTATGGTGAAATGGCAGACTCTTCCTGTTTGGGCGTTCGGATCCATTTTCATTAAACATCAATGTTCACCAGCAGTATTACATGAGTAAAAAGTTTTACCAGGTATTTTGTTACAGATTCCACAAAGTTGACAACAGGTGTCACGGTCATTGGAAGTTATCAGTAAATGGTAACAATATGTTTACATACAGTTTTTCGAGATTACCAAGTCTGATCAAGTTGGCAAAAAAAAAAAAAGAATTGCAAACTTACTCTAATCTGTTGCACAATCATTTATTCCCCTCTGGTTTCTTGTGCTCTGAGAATTGCATAAAATTTTATTAACTTTCATAATCTCATTTTTGAGTGGATTTTGCACCTGTCATTACAAACTGTGAAATATTTGTTCCCTATAGAAGGTTTTTACTTGCTGCTAAATATGTTTTTGTGTCAGATAACAAACTGAAACACATATAAATACTACAATGAAACAGTATTCTGTGACGCCATTATTATTATTATTTTTTTTAGTATACTTGCAGTGCTTGTGTTTAGTCGGTTGATATTGTACGGAGCAGTTGGAAAGACCTCAGTTGTTGTCAGTCATCAATAGGAATTATAAACAGTTTAATCAATTGACTTGATTTTTTTATTTGACTGTCAGCTGTGTCTTTTATCCATAGACGTGAATATTTCTGCCTTTGTTGTTGCTGCCTAGCCATGAAATCGTATCACTTCTTTTGTTTGAAGTGGTATGTTGATGTAGTTTCATATATGACTTGTTGTACTTCATAAGCTTTTATTGTGACCTTTCCTGATTATCCAGCATGTTTTTGCCATAATTTGTAGTGTCTAACTATCTTTCAGATATTTGCCATAACTGTAATGTAATGAATTGCACAATGCCATATACTGCACACTTATTATTTTTATTGTAACATTTTGTCTTTTGTTGTACAGACTGTAGTACATCCTGGCACTTTGCTTTTTATACTTCTTAATTTCAGTAATCCCTTTGTACAACTGGCAAGCATTTTGTTTTGCCTTTTACCTTAGATTTAACAGCAGTGATTTATTGTTAATCCCTAGCATTTTCTTGTCAACAGAATATGGGAAATACAAAGGAAAACACTACTGGGATATTGTGCTTCTTTTCCTTTATGTGTACAAAATAATCCCTAAAAATACTCTGTATAACATTAAATAATTACACTAAATATTGTGTGTTTGTCATGATGTTATTGTTCAAGGCCAGTTATTGACTATCCACTGCCCTCCCGCGGTGATCACGAGTATCATCTCTGTGGCTGTTTAGTTTTATTTTTAAATGATTTACCGGAAGTGTCTGCGTTGACGCTAACTTGATGAATTAGATTTTTTTTTTCCAGTTCTTCGCAGTGAACACATTATTTTAAATATACATAAAATAATAACCAACATACAGAATACGAATCATGATAACATACTGATGAAAAATGATAAATATGTTTGATTTGTACAACCTGGCAACTGATGATAAACTTGTACATTTTAGAATAGTTGTTTCCAATAGATAGACTCAAATAAGACTTTTGCATAGTAGCCTATGTATTGTATTTATTTTGGATTTACTGTCATAATTTTGTATTTTTATATTTACAATTTCTATATTTGTCTCTTGCCGCTTTGCACTGCAACTTAATTTCCTAGCTAGAAAAGTCCAAAATGCTGTTTTTTGTATATGTCCACCCCTTTGTATAAAATTAATTATAAAAATAAATAAATACAAATAAAGTAAATACGACGACAATTACTACCGCCATCAATAATAGTAATAATAATAATAACAAGCTTGTTGCCACTCATTAATTTTAAACACACACAAAAAAGTATATTCCTGTTAATTGAATTTTTTGCTCAGTTGTCCTTTAATGTCGATCATCATCATCACCCCAAATATTTTGGTATAACCATAGACTGTATAGGCCTATATACAGTCTATGGGTTTAACACAGATCACATATTGTTTCTTGGTCTAAATCACAGAAAGTGCAAGAATATTATCAATTGTAGATCTCTCCATGTCTGTGTTGCTGGATATTTTCGATGTAAAGGAAAACTCTGCATTGCACCTGCTTGGCACCAATTTCCCTCGGAATAAATAAAGTTTTATTTTGTATCTTAATTTACCCACTTGATTTAATACTTCCGTTATAGACTTTCAAAGTAATAGCCCCAAATTAGGAAAGATGTATGGATGTAGACTATGGCAAAACAAAAGACATTTTACGCTCCACACAGCACAACACAACAATGCGTCGTTAGTGATAGGCGTGTTAAAGCGAGGCATCGATACGTGTTCCCGGTTTACTTTTGCAACAATAGCTAGTGTTTTTCGAAAGTAACTCCAACGTGCACATTTGAAACTCCGACTCCCATCAGCCACCGCGCGCGTATTTACAGTGGGAACCATCTGCTTTCTTGTGACCGACCAAACCGGCCACAGTAAAGTTAAAATTAATATTATTAATAAAACGTGGTGAAGCGTTGAACCTGGTGCTTCCTGTCCGGCAGAGGGCTGCCTCTGCTCTGCTGCTGAATATAGGTCACACGCTGTCTGACAACACCTCTCTGGATTTGCTGACAGGCGAGACTCACTTCCTTTCTTCCTCGGGACAGGTCTCCTCTTCCCAGTGGGAGCAAAGAGAGACCATGCGACCTCATTGTCATGTGCTGAAGATCAGTGTGTGGTGAGCTGTGTTTGACATTAGCAGAGATGAAGGCTGGAGTCAGGGCGCAGGTTTTGGACAGAGCTGCAGCTACCTGCATCCTAACGCTGTGTCTGGGCTGTTTACACGTGATCGCCCTCAAACCCAAACTTTTCACCAGGTTTGGTGGGTCAGCTTACTCCACTGAGACTCCCATCAGCTATGAAACACTTTATTTTGACCAGAGGGTGAGTTTTAAATGTATTTGATTTATCATTAACGCACCAGTTGTCTGTGAAAACTGTATTTTACAGATAAGTTTGCACTGGTCTCTTCCTGTATTTTACTTCTTCTTTTTCTGTCACACCATGTAAGGGCTTAATTTAACGGTTTAGAGAAGTAACAGTTAAAATAAATAAAAAATATCTACACGTTTGGCATGAAATAATACAATCAGTAATAATATGACTTAGTATATATACTCAGTATTATCAGATTGCTTTCATAGGCTAATGAAAATATAATCCCAAAAAGAAAAACAAAATGCAAGAAGCAACATTTTCCCATTATATAACTGAATTTGATGATTATGGGGTTATTATAGTGTGCTCACTCTTTATTTATCACTGCATTACTTGCATAGGTGTAAATTTTGGTGGGTATTAAGGTGACAACTCCCTCTCAATTTCAAGAACGTGTTCATTTGTCCTCCTTAATTAAAACATAAAAGTAGCAGAGGACTTTGACCAAATGTAGGTCATTTTCACCATGAATGATGTAGAAAAGGCACAAATTGGTGTATAAATTCACCAGAATGCAGGAAATTAACCAATGCCCTTGATTACTTTGGCTCATTGTTTGCTGTTTACTAATATCAGTAACACTTGCTCTTTCTAAAATGTTAATGCACTTGGTTCTGTAGGGGTTGTTCATGTGTAGTGTCTGCAGACAATAGTTGTTTCCCCCTGGCTTCCTGTAGTGAAGGGAAAACTATCACAATTGGCTCTGTTCCTGCCAGCAGAGCTGTAACTATCCCTCCTGGCTCGCTGCCTAAAAAGGTCTCCGGGGCCTAGTGAATGTGAAACACTTTTACCTCAGGGGGGTTTGAGAGATCTTCATTCAGCCTTTACATTTTCCATTTACTGTTACTTCATGGAAGATCAGATTGCCTGTTGAGTGTATGTAGTGGTAACGCAGCATCACGTTCAGTGACTTGAAAACCTGACTCATACAGTCATAAGACTGTGCTTGTGTCTTAATTGGCTTACTTTTCTATTCCTGTCGTCAGGGATGTTATGAAAAGTAAAACAAACCAGTTTACCCACATTTAGAGACTGAACCGGTTTAGTCAAACCTCATAGTCAAAGTCTGTCTTTCTTCATCCCTAAACTTTAGACTCTGTTGAATTCCCTGCTAACTTGGACTTTGGACAGCTTTGCAAGCACTTTTCAAGATCAATGGGTGTAGACATTGGGAAAAGACAATCTAGTCCATAAAAAAGTAAAGAGAACCAATCCCTGATGCTCTTTCAACCAATGCTGTATGAATTATAGTGAGAGAATTAATAAACACTTAAGAATAATACACATTAGTTAAAATAGGTCAGATTTGCCCTGCTTTTGGCTCTCGCCAGGATTGTCTCAGGGAGAGCATCATCAAAGCCTGCAAAAGTGGGAGAAAGTGTACAGGTGTTTTTTTTAAACTTTAAAACTAAATCTTGAATAAGAGTAGGCGTATTTAATTCCACTACAGGAGAGACTTGCTGTTCTCTGCAATTAGGTGGAAAAACATATGTGCACATATCTGTATTAGCTATCGGCCAAAATAAGTTAGAAGATATTGTCATATCACATATTGGCAAAAATCCAATATCCTGCATCCCTACCCAAAAGTGGTTATTTTGCTTGTAATGATGGGGGAACCTGTTTTGGTGCTACGTATATATGGTACCCGTTGTTTAAAGGTGCTATACAGTGCCTTTGTCAGATACTGCCAGAACCATGAGGTGGACCAGTCAGCATGTTGGCTTAAAAGATCCAGATTCATGTACTAAATGCTTATTTAGAAACACAATATGTTACATTTTCAAACCTGGAATATTTCTGTGGATATAGGGAGCAGCAAGGTTGAGTGCCACTCCTTTAATGTCTTAGTTTCTGGAAGGACAGTGTTTGTAGGCTTTTTTATTGTGGTGTTTTTATTCTTTTCCCTGTAAACTGAGCTGAAAACCAGTAGAAAATCTCTAACAAACAATACTGCTGCTTAAAAGGTTTTCTATAAGTTCTTCAGCTTCATTTAGTTTAGTTAATTGGGGAAAGAACCAGTACAGAAACTCTAAAATACCATGCAGGGGCTTAAAATTACTCTGTGTGGCATTTTGCAAGTAAACCCATGCCAAACAACTGCTGAGGAACCCGTATTTTTATATGTATATTCATAGAGCTGTAGTGATTTGTTGATTTATCATTGCAGTTATTAAAAAAAGTATTATGGTAAATTAACTATATATAAGATTTGGACTGTTTATCAGATATAACAAGACATTTGCTTACATCACCTTGGGATCTGGGGAAGTGTTATGATTTTTTACTATTTTCAGATGTAACAAAAATGTTGAATAGATGAAGCAAAAAAAATGCAGTTCTAAGCATAATATTTACAAACTGCTGATATGCACAGAACAATGTTTGGATTAGGAGACAATGCTCCACACCTGGTCCAACCCACGACATCCTGCCTAATCAGCCACACGGGGAAGAGGACAGAGACCATTTCCTCACTTCTGTCGTCCATTGTCTTCTCTGATGTGCTTCCTTTGACCCATCAACAAGAGATCATTTTCTTCTTCTTATGTACAACAACTAAAATACCTGCAATCCACTTTTCAGTACCATTAGTAGCAAGTTCGTATCATAAATAGTATCATAAATCATGTAGCTCTGTTCTACTCTCTCTGTGGGACAAGCTACTGTGAGCAGAGCATTAAGTGATCTAGAAGAGGAAATCCTCTTGACTGCATCTTGCCTCCAGACAATAAATGGAAGTGTCCTTTAGCATCCTCCAAATTAAGTGCTGTCATTAACCGGCACTTGTGCACCAGTCTTTTCCCTAATTTCTTCGTTTTCTAGACTGTAATACAACAGATTCAGACTCTTTTCTTGTGGAATAGGTAAAGTTTCTGGTCCAGTGGATGCACAGAATGAGAATTGAATTTCTATTGGAACTAACTGCTTGAGTGCTTCCTGCAGTAACCACATGGTGGCACTACTCATCAGGGTGTGGATTTGTTATGAAACCCATCTCATAGGTTTTGTGATGTGCATACTGAGTGGGTGCAAGTGATACAATACTCACCAGGAGTTCTTTTTGTGAAACACTATGTATATTCAGCCTCTTTAGTTTGGCATTTAGATCATAGTCTATAGGAATATTTCTGTTTGCAATGCAAGAGGATTTGGCTTTCAGTAATTAAAGAGTTTCACTCCCAAAATCTACCTTTTTTCAAACCTTGGTATGAATAAGAAATAACTAATAAAACAAACAATATTTGACAACTTTAACACTTTGCTCTTAAAATTCAATTCAAAGCATAACACTTTGGATGACCAATATCCACTGATGCTTATTTTGCTGCCAAACTGCTGAACTTTTCCTTTAAACTGTCTCATGGTCCCCTCACACTTAAAAGCACTGCCAAGCACTAAGGAGTCGAGGCTTGAATGAACACATTGAGGCCCCCGAATCTTTTTGGTGTCACTGGCTCATAAAATTGCTGCCTCCTTTGTGTCCACTGAGGAGGGAAGTGAGCGAGGAGGGGGAAAAACAAAACAAAAACATTTTGTATTAAGTGTTGGTGCTGTTTCAAGGGTTGGACAACTCAGCCGCCTCATGGGGCCGCCTGCGCTGTGAAGTTGTCGGTTTCTTTCTGCTTTTGTTTAATAAATAATACGGGGAATATAGCTGAAAGGGGAAGATACCCCAGAATCCCTGAGGTTGCATGAAAGGATATCTCAGAGCTCATCTAAAGTGGAACTAATGTGGAATCCCTTAAACTGGCTCCAACATATTTTAATACAAATTGGGGCTAATTACCCTCAAATCCAACCTGGGGACTGTCATTTCACAACGCCATAGTTGGCACAGGGCCAGGTATCTGAGGATCACGTTCAGCTCAGAGCAGTTGATGTACATTGGAGTGCATGCTTTAAAATGCTGTAGATTGTAACATCAGTAAATCATTGCCACATTGATAGAGCAGGCTATAGATACTCAATACATTTAAGGTGTCAGCTGGAATAACCCAATGCCAAATAGTAGTATAATATGACAGGTGATTTGCCCTCTGCTTCAGCAGCTACAACCCTTACAGTCTGTGGTTTGGTGAAGTCGAGTGCAGTGTACTAGACAGAGTTGGTGGTCCAGCATGCTGAGATGCCACCAAATGATGATCAAATTATGCACCCTATTGTTATCAGTAATGGTATCGCAATTTTTTCAAACGATATACCAGCCCTACATGTTGAGTTTTCACAGGAGATATTGAAATTTCATGTTTTGATGTTAATTTATTGCACCTTTTAATTAACTTTTGGGCCCAGCTGCACAGTTCAGCTACACTGAGAGCAAATGGGATGTTTGCGATCAGTGTGTGTTTGTGAGCACATTTAAGATTATGCACTAATTTTATTTGGTGTCATGTTTTATTTGTCACAGATTGATCATTTTGGCTTCCTAGAGGATGGCACCTTCAAACAGCGGTACCTTGTGGCAGACAAACACTGGCAGCAGCCTGGAGGACCCATTTTGTTCTACACCGGCAATGAAGGCGACATCACCTGGTTCTGCAACAATACTGTAAATATCCCATCTGCTACTTTATATTTATACTGCACATAATCTTCAGTCTAATTTCACACCTGTCATTGTTTTCTCTGTAGGGATTCATGTGGGAAGTTGCGGAGGAGTTGGGCGCCATGCTGGTATTTGCAGAACATCGTTACTATGGAGAGTCCCTGCCATTTGGACAAGACTCTTACAGTGTAAGTAAAGATGCAGTGTTGGAGTACGTCTGACTGTTATTAAAATCTCATATAGGTATGAAGAAATGAACTATCTAATAAAACTATGCCTTATATTTTCAGATTAGTATTATGCATCATTTTGTAGACAATCTACTCTTAATTTTACTTAATTTGTCATCTGCTTGCAGGACAGCAAACACCTGAACTACCTGACCTCAGAGCAGGCCCTGGCAGATTTTGCAGTGCTTATTCAGAATCTGAAGAGCACTTTACCAGGAGTGCAGCAAAGCCCTGTCATTGCTGTTGGAGGTTCCTATGGAGGGATGCTCTCTGCTTGGTTCAGGATGAAATACCCCAATATAGTAGTTGGGTAAGAAATTATTGCATTTTTGGGGGGCTTCAGGTTGGAATTCCCTAATTCATGGATTCCCTAAAAATGTAGCTGACAACTTTGCATTTTTCCAGCTCCTAACAGTAGCGAAAGGTAAAGAAAAAGGTTTTAGTTTAATTACCTAGAAATCAAACACTGGGACTCATGTTTGCTGATTTCTCCGCACACCAAAGAAGACTGAAGAGCAAACCAGGAAACTGTTTAATTTTGGGGGTGCAGCTTTTTTTTAAACAGAGTGCTGTTTGGCTTCGTCACCTGCCTGTGAATTAATGTAATAAACACAGAGCATTCGTTAGAGCTTACACTGAATGCGGTGAATCTGTAGGGTGTGTTTTGCAATCTTTTTACAGACTCTTGCTCAGAGGCATGGCACAAGTTTGACACATTTGGAATCAGTGATCCATTAACTTCTACAACACTTCTGTAATCACTATGCTGGCCCCGCAAACATGTTACACAAATTACTTAAAGATTGCCCAGGATAATGGATGTGCGGTTTGTGTAATTTGGAAAAAAAAAACCTGTCAAAATGGTTTTGCCTCTTATTGTATTTCAGAGCTCTGGCAGCCTCCGCACCAATATGGCAGTTCCCTGGTATGGTGCCATGTGGGAACTTCTACAAAATAGTCACACAGGACTTTGCCAGAAGTGGATATAACTGTGATGCGAACATCAGAATTTCATGGAAGGCTATTAACAATGTCTCTTCCACTGGTAAGTCCTACAGCCATGATGGGTTTATTCATCTTAACTGTCATATTGAAGGAATTATGTCTTGTTTGAGTTACTCAGAATAATAAATGAACAGTGTTATGTATGAGGAGGCTCCTGGATTTCAAGAATTTCTATGTGTGTATTGTCTATGTTTATGCATGTAATTACTGATCTACTAAAGCCTGAAACCAGACAGCTGGTACTAGAACTTGTGTCACTATTGGGTATACAGTCTGGAGCCTCTCCTCAGAGGACAGATTTTAATATACAGATCCATAAAATTTACAACCTGCATAACTCTATCTTAGCTCTTTACTATGCAGTTCAGGTGTGGACAAGATGTGCCTTTTCTATTTTTACACTCTTAACTGAAGAAATATGCTTTATTGAAGTGAGTTGTGCTTTTTATTTCTGTTTCACCATCAGTGCTAATGATCATCATATTATAGTACAAGTAGGCAAGTGTGTGGTGTGTCATTATCAGCTAAAAAACAATTAAACAGGCAAAACCTTTGGATGATTTTAGCCCAGGAGCTTCAAATAGAGAGATGATCATTGTCACCTTGTGTGTACATATGTTGGCTGAAAATCTGAGAATATGAATACCAGTTTCAACAATGAGCGCTTTTGGTTCTGTATTTGTTTATAAGGGTTTCTGTCAGCATGCATTTTTTTAACTGATGTTTCCTGTGCATAGTGTAAATTGATAGAGTATTTTTTCCTTAAGTTTGAGCACCCTGTTGCAATAACCATAATAAGATAATGGCTATTTCATTGCATTCAGCAGCTAAATCTTATTACAAGAAGCCATGGGAGCTGTAATTGTTAAATTCTAATAAATAACCTTTGTTTTTATCTTGATTAAAATGACAGTATCAATGTCAAATTTTAGTACTGAGCAGTAAACATAAATGCAATTCCCATGAAAAAGGAATTACTAATGTCGTGACATGACATTTTTTGCTCTTTTTTTGAAAAGCGTCTGGTCTTGAGTGGCTGTCTGAAGAATTCAGTTTATGCACCCCCCTTAAAAACAAGAATGATGCTGTCGGCTTCAAGAACTGGCTTCAGGAGACTTGGGTAAATCTGGCAATGGTGGACTACCCCTACGAAGCGAATTTTCTGCAGCCTCTACCTCGCTGGCCAATCCAGGTGAAAACTTCCACTTGTAAAATACTATATCTAATATTCAAAACAATATTTTGAACATGCAGCATTGACCAAAAAATGATCCTAAATATGTTAAGTTTTCAAATTGATTTACTTTCAAAGGTCTTTACTTTATTGCAACTTTAAATTTTGTTTGTCTTTGGTTAAGCGCCGGATTTGGCCCGACAGCCTGTCCTTAATTGAAGCGAATGGGTGATTCAGCTGATAGTGTTTGTTGTGGTCTTCCAAGCTTTTGTTTACAACAGCTGTCAATTAACTTCATTAATATTCATAAGGATCTTGTTTCTTTTCGATTTTAAGTATTCTTTAGATGAACAGCTACAAGTAAGCCACCATTCTTTTCTTCCTTCGTACCAATGGTCCTTTCATTTGCACACTCCGTCAGATCTCTGAGGTGTTCCTCTTGGGACGCTCACATGGCACCACAGAAAAGAGGACATTTGCCCAGAGCAGCTCATGAGGCCATTAAAACAAGCTTCACCACTCTTATTTGAATGAGACTGTCACAAATACTTCACTAGACACTTGAAAAATAATCGCAAAACTTGCCAAAATTGGAAAAAGCCTGCAATCATGTAATGTGACTGATTTTTTTTTTTAAACTCTCAGCATTACAAAGTGTTCTTTGTTTTTGTGTGAAAGAACTTGTGACAGTATAGCAGCTGTTTTGCAGAGGCTGATTGACTTGATTCAGTGTATTCCACCAGTCACCTTGGCATGTCACGTGCATAAACCAAGCTCTGTTATTGACCCCAACTCTCTGTTTGGACACCTCACCAGGCGCCCCATACAGCAGTCTCACACTGAAACTTTTACTTGTGTGATACATTTTTTTGTCTGTTTGTTTATCATTTAGCCACTGAATAGATCTAGGAGCACCATGCCAGGTGAAATAAACACTAAATGGTCATTTTGAGTTTTTTGGCTCCTTGCCTTTAATGTATGCGACCCCTATGGGTGGTTTAAGCGGTTTAGGCAGTGGGTGCAAAGAGGAGCTTTTTTAATGACAAAGCTAATGTGATTATCTGAGTGAGTGTGAGAACGGGGTATTGAGGGCTTAGAGGAGGGAAATCTGTTGGCAGAGATGAATGTATAAGCCTAATCCTATCTGAAAAGTAAGGAGAAGATGCTTTGGAGCAATTGCAGTGTTTTTTTTTTTCACGGTATAAATCTTTGGTTGGACATGTCTGTGGCCCTCCTCATCCATCGACCACCAACTCCTCCCCAGCCCTCAGACAAAAGCCTTAGTAACAGACTCCACACTAGTGCAGCTCCCCTCCAACCTCCAAACAAGAAAGCCCAGTTTCTCTGCCTCACAAAGAGTGCAGAACAACAGCCAACTCCACTGCTGCAACCATAACAACACGCAGTGAAATTAAACAAAAGCTCAAACTCAAATATTTATCATCCACGCTATTAAATCCGAGAAATCAACCATGGTCAAAACAAAATAGTAGTCAAAAGAAAACGTTTTAAATTTACATCATTTACATCATTGGCTTTAAGTAAATGGAAGTTTATTTTCCTCTTCTGCCAAGATTAGAGCCATAAATTTAAGTTCATTCCAGGGAATTTCATATGCAAATCAGGCGCCACCACTTTTTATGTGGAAAAACAGTTTATGGGCCACAAGAAAGCAATCTTTAGTCTTGTAAACAACTCTGATATACAGTATGGGAAATAGATATTTATAATTTTCTCTTTAATGTTATTAAAAATATGCATGCAGCTGTTAATAGCTTTTACAGCTTGCCTGAACTGTAATGTAATCACAAACCTCTAGATAATTATTTTTTGTTTTGCTTATTAATGTGTTCCATTTTCAAGGTGGTGTGCAAGTATCTTGCTTTCGAGTCCACCGTGTCTGACTACCAGCTGCTGCACGGTGTGTCCCAAGCAGCAAAGGTCTACTACAACTACACTGGAAGCGCCTCCTGTCTCAACACATCTCAAACGGCAACCGGCAGTCTCGGGTTCCTCGGCTGGTTTTACCAGGTGCGGTAACACAGAGCACAAGCATCAGTCATGTCATACTGAATAAATCGCATCACAGATGTGTCAGTGGACAGCTTTACCTGTCTTAGTGAATATGTGTTCAATCCCTCATTTCTAGGCCTGCACAGAGATGGTGATGCCCATGTGCACAGATGGCGTTCAGGACATGTTTGAACCTGAGGAATGGAACTTCCAGGCCTTTTCTGATGAGTGTAACTCCATGTTTGGTGTCAGGCCACGAGCAGACTGGGCGGGCACAGTCTATGGGGCAAAGGACATCGCCTCTCACAGCAACATCATCTTCAGGTAAATTTGGCTTGTAAAATGTCAGATTTAGGCTCAAGGCTTCTTGATTTTTGGGGGGGGGGGTTGTTAGTGTAGTGAGAGCCAATACAGTGCAGATTTTCAGTGACTTTTACTGCAGACAAATTAACACTATCCACCTGGGTAGCTACAGGAGGTAGACAGATGCATGAAAACTCTAATTAAATAGCACTAACTCTAATGGAGCTCAATCACAAAAACTGAGGTGGGTCTTTTTAGGTTGAATATTAATCAGCAGCGTTTGTGAAGCTGTAAAAAGGTCTTGCAATCAGAAATATAATGTATGAGTTTTTAAAGTCAAATCAAATCAGATGTTAACAAAACATATGCCAGTCATTAAAAAACAGCCCTGACCAAAAGGACCAGCAGTTAACCTTTAAGCCAGTCCATCTGGGGGAATTGACAGATACTAACATACAACTGTAGAGAACTCAAAGTGGTGGTTTAGTCACTTAACATTTAAGTATTTTATTATTTTGTCTACCACATGGTGTTTCTTCTCTTATTTAAGTTTTAATATTTTAGATTTTGAACGAACTGCAAACAACTTTTTGCTAAACATGTGTATAGTGGCATAATGGCGTCCTAAGTGGAGAATGAAGTCACACTCCCTCCGTGTTTATTTTAATTCGAGCTCCTCTGTTCTTTGTTTTTCGTAGCCAGGCTGGCCGCACATGCATGTTAGTGTATGTTAGTCCCTTGTAGTGGGTCCCCCTGGCTGGCTAATTTCTGCCACTCTGCACTGCTCTCGTGGGGTGATTACTGCCCATAACGCTGTCCTGTAAGTGTAACGCACACCTTCTGGTTCCCCCTCATGTTAACTCTGTCAGCTCTGTCTGCACTGTTGCCATTGTTAGCACTATTAGCATCGCTAACTCTGCTAGATGCTATTTCAGCTAAGTCACCTTCATGCTTTCTTGTCACTTAAGAGGTGAACGCTATGTGCAGGCAATCCATAGAAAGCCATATATAGCACAGTTAAGTGCGCCTTTTATATCTGTTGCCTTATTTTTAGCGTGACTTTCTGATCATTGAGTTGCTTTTTAAGTAAACTTGCATACTTGCTTTACCTCTTGTAAAGCTGGCATAGCCAAGAACATGAAAAAGGAAGGTGAAACATCAATAATGATTTTAATGTTTATTATTTTCCTTGTTGTGTTTGAAATTTGCCTTTATAGGTATTATATGGCAATGTAATAAATCATATCAAGACATGACAGTCCCTAGAAAGCATACCGTGAAATGTGATGTATTGGCGCGTGAATCTACAAACATTTCTACCAAAAGTCAACAGTGATGTTATTGTGTGGCTCTAAATAACTGAAATGAACACCCTTATATGTTGTAATCAAGTGTCTGATCATATATTTTATGTTTTTTTTTCAGTAATGGAGAACTCGACCCCTGGTCGGCTGGTGGGGTGACTCACAACATTACAGATTCTCTGGTTTCCATTATGATTCCTGATGGAGCTCATCACTTGGACCTCCGCTACAGCAATGACTATGACACGCCTTCAGTCCGTGCAGCGCGGGCGTTAGAGGTGATGTATTTTCGAGAGTGGATCAGACAGGCTAAAAAAACACCTCAAACTGCATCAATTCCTTAGTCCCTGAAAGCAGCACAATGTTACCTGACTGGGATATTCTTGATATCCAGGATTGCTTAGCTTTAATTTACATGGTATTTCACAGGGTGCTCTAGGAATCTTTATGCCAAAGTTTGTGCCTTTTTTAATCAATGTTAGAGATAGGTTTTAAAACATTAAGTACTGACTTTTATGTAAAAATGTAGACATCACTCTTGATTTTATTTTCACTGATCAAATGAGAGGGTTTTTTTTTTTGTTTTGTTTTTTTAAAATCGTGTGGCCATGTTGCTTGAGTATCAGACTGTAGTTTTCTTTGACCTGATAAGACACACTCCATTTCTTTATACCAAATTATAAATTTCCAAGGGCTTCTTGACAGAAAGGTACTCCATTATGAGAAGAAAAAGAGACCTGCTTCTGATAACAATGCTGTAGTGTAAATGTTTTTCTTTGTTAATTCATCTAATCAGACTATCATCATCAAAAGACTGGATTCTCATTTTGTTTCTTCTCCAATGTAAAGTTTGCCAAAAACCCATTTAGGCCTCTCTGCCTTCAAGCAAGTTGTTTTTTGTTGTCAGTCAGTGTTACAATCGGGGATGCATTCTGGGCTGCAACCAATCATAACTTTCATTGTTGATTAATTTGTCAGTTATTTTCTTGGCTAATCGATTACATTTTTGGTGAAGGATGAAGGACTGAAGGATGTTCAGTTTACCGTCATAGAGGAGCAAAGAAACCACTTAATATTCACATTTAAAATGCTAGAATTATACAGTTTTGACTTTTTTCTAAAATAATTCAGCAGTCAACCGATTATGCAGTAAGTTGGCAATTAAATACTTGACAACTAACCAATTAATCAATTAATTGTTGCAGGTTTAGTTTTTCACATCTTTAGTTTCATATGTATAATTTGGTTTCATCCTTACAAATTGACACCCCTTTTGATGTCAGTCTTGTTGTTCCGTTGTTGTCATTCAGCTGTATTATTCTCTGATAATAAGTGTATAATGTGATATGCTTCCAAAAACTTAGTCTCAGGAGAGGAGTTACAACTGTAAAGAAGAGTTTGGCACCAAATCTAAAGAAAATTCTTTTATTAATATTATCTTCACTGAGTGTATTAAAGTGTATTAAACTTGATTTGTTATTGTTCACAGAAGAAAATTGCCTTCCTCACCTTTTAAACCGTCTATTTATGTCGTATACCACCTTAATTTGATATGCTGTCATTCCCAAGAAACACGTCTTCCAGTGAAACTGATTACAAAGCTACTAATGAATTGTCTTTTGATCATATATGGATACACCACAGCTCTGTCGAGCATGACTCTGTCATGTTTTAGAGAGACTGAGGCTTTTAAGTTACTTCCACCTAGCCAGAACAATTGCATGTGGCTGAGATTTAATAAAAACCCAATCGGAGGAGGCCAATAAAGTGAGTGGTGGGAGATTATTGCAGCTACGCCTGCTGACCTCACCCCTGCGGACTGACCTGTGGGATTCCCCCTGGCACGCATTCATTCACTGCCTGCCATTAAAGCTCTAAAATGTGGCACCGAGGCTGCCCATAGACTCTGGTTTGTTCCCCCCTGCTAGTAATATTATTAATACAACTCCTGGGGTGCTGTGTTTGAGAAGGGTTGATGGAAGGTTAAGAGTGAATTGGTAAGTGAATGCAGGAATCGACAGGGACCAAGAAGCCCTTTGTAGTTGATGAAGTCACAGTTTTCTTTTTTTTTTTTTTTTGTAAATGTCAAGGGAAAAATCTGAAGACTGAAACACTTAAGAGCAATGAAAACATGTCTTCTTGATGTTTTCTTTGAACTATTCTGGGCAATTCTCTTCCTCCTCCTCTTCTTGCAAAGCAAAACTTTCTGACATGACATGACTTTGTGAAGCAGATGGAAAACATGTCCTGCACTGGTATGTGGGTTGATTTTCTCCCAGGAGACACAAAACCTTAACATTTTGTCACAGGCTTGACTGGACTGCAGACACCCCAGCAGAAAGAAACATAGCTAAACATGGGGGAGGACAGGGTCTCCGCCACTAAATGCCCTCCTTAAACTTTTCTCAGGACTTTGAGAGGTCATTAATTTTGCCAGCCTTTTCTAACTCTCTGACACCGGCCATCAATCAAAGGTGTTATTAGTATTCTCTCGACCCCAAACTCTGAACATGTCCCTGCTCAGACAGGGACCACACACTAGTAGGAAGAGATTAAGGCTGTGCGTGTCACATCACGTTGCACCGAGCACCCTGCTCCATTGGGGCTGGGTGCTGCTGAATAAGTAAATTCTCAGGGACAGAGGGCGTGGTGGTAGTGTTTAACGATATCTCAACAATATGGATCTGTGTACTTAACAATTTGGTTGTGGGAAAGGGCACTGCAGATTACTAATGATTTTCTCCAAATTAAAATTCCCCAAAGCGCTAAACATAATGAGTTTTTGAAAATTCAATCTATAGTTTGACCTCTGTGATTAAAATAAACGCTGGTCCATTATAGGAATTTAAAAAATAGCTTAACAATTAACCTCACACTTAATGTCTTGAGAGTGGAAACAAGTCTCTCTGTTCATATATTTTTCTGAGCGAGTCTGCCACAGCCCATCCCCTCTCGCCTTCTCAGTCTTAATGCAACAATAGAAACTTGTTTCCGGGATCTGTGCGTCAGGCTCTGTGATGTGAATGACCCACCAGCACAAAAGCCAAAGCCCCGAGACTGGAAAAAAAGGGGGGATATAGCTGCCATGACTGTGATGATGTCACTTTGCCAAAATTGTGCTGCTTGCAAAGAAAAGGAGGTGAAATCACGTTGGGCAGGCGATAAAAGCTTAGTGCTGAATTTGTGAGATGTTGTGATCAAACCTCCATTTTCTTGCACTAACAGCAGTAATGAACAAAAATGTTTGAATTTACAAATATATCTGACTATGATGTGAATTAAGTCCAAAATACACAAAGTCTCTGTAATCCCCTTCATATGTATTCTTGTTTTTTTCTACGCCAACTATATAAACAGAAAAATATCCTTTATTTTGTTACCATTTGTTGCTAATAGATTTCAGTTTTTCTGGATTCCTTTTCAGTCACAGACTTGTGTTGGGCCACAGATAATTAGATCAGTGTTATCACTTTCACTGTCCCTTTTCTCTCTGGGAATTAACATAAGAAAGATTTTTTTTTTGAACGGCCCCACTCCCTTGCTGCTTCAGACTTTTCTTTTCATCCCTCCGACTCTAAAATGAGTCACTGCCTCACCTCAGCATGCACTTTTGCAAGAGTAGGGATCTCCTTATAATTATTCAGCTGCAGCATCTCTAAAATAAGAATGATAAATGAAGGTTTAATGTGTTCAGACGGAGGCTTCTGCATGCTCTGGTAAACAAATAGCAAATATACGCAGAGTGTGACAGCTAGTTACACATTTTTATTGTATAGTTAAACTATGTCTAACAGCCCTTTCACTCGAAATTCAGTTGAAATTCCACTTAAATTGGGATAAGTGCTGGCAACATAACAGTCTGGCTCTTGGACACATCCTCCGTTGTATTCACCGCTGGCCAAGAAGCTTCCTGTAAATACGTTATTGTTTACAACAGAAGTTTCATACCCAGGATTTCTTAAGGTCAACATTTCTTCTGGCACACTGAGCCTGAACTGCACTTTATTCCCCTTTAATTTAACAGCTCCGGCAGCTTTTCTAGTTAAATCGACTGTTCATTATTGAGACCCATTTTACGAAGGGGCTGTGAGGTGCAATTTAATGAATCTCTGGCACAAAGCTCCCTTTCACTGCCGGGCGAAGAATAGAGGCTATTTAGACCCTGTAGGGCTTTATGTCAAAGGCAGCCCATAATAGTTGTCAGGCCAGGGCAGAAATTCCCACTGGCCTGGGAATGCACTAGAAATCAACTTTTGCCATGAGCAGATTAAGACACAAGCAAGCAGTTGGGAAGATTCTCCCAAATAGTGGCATCTGTTTGGGCACAAAGATTTTCCCACAGAAAAGGAGCCTTTCTCAGCACTATATAGCCTCAGTTTGAAAGTTGTTGGTTTTTTTTTTCCAGTGCTTAATTAGTAATTAGATTACAAGTTAGCTTCTATTTGATAGTCCAGACAGGAAACACATAAATAGGAGTGATGATTGAAAAGTTGTTTTGAAAAACGCACTGATTATTTGTTAGAATTTTAACTTGAACTTAAAATAATTTGGTTTAAACATTGCTTTTCAAATAATTATTTGCAACAAACAGATCTACTTTTAAAAGAGGGATTTTTGTATAAGATTTTTGTTCAGCAAAAACAGTTTCCAGGATTTTAAAGGCTTTTCTGCTCACTGTAACAGTAATATCCTCTGTTTTCATGAAAGCATTTTTGGTTCAGAGCACACACAAACAGTTAAACTGGAGAGGGAGAGCTCTGACAGA
Organism: Plectropomus leopardus; assembly: GCF_026936395.1. Lineage (NCBI taxonomy): Eukaryota > Metazoa > Chordata > Actinopteri > Perciformes > Serranidae > Plectropomus > Plectropomus leopardus. Next base: position 29,479,696 of record NC_142181.1, read on the forward strand.
GGTTATTGTCTTCAACTCAGCAGGGAATTTCAGACAAATCCCTCTTAGATGCAGGTGGTCGGGCACAAGCAAAGAGTTAAGTCCTGCGGTCTCTTTGCCCCTCCTCTTTGATGTTCTGACATCATCAGTCCCCCGAAAGATCTCCTTGCTTTCCTCAGAGCCCGTCACTTCTACTCTGGGATGTTTACAGGAACTTCATGAGCAGCATCAGGACCAAGTGTTTGCCAGAGGGAAAAAGACATGCTCTGAAGAAACTTTTGGTTCAGGGATCACAGTGGATGCCACAGGTGTAGCCGCTGGGCTCAACAGAGTAATGGCTGTTCAGACTGCAATCATGAACCCTCAGTTCATGAATTTCTGCTTCCATGGTTCTGTGATGGAGTACGACATGGAGAAAAGTCTGGATGGGAGTCTCCTGGGTGAGGCAGAACATGACGAGGACTACAAAGAGACCACTAGGGACTTGCTGAGCTTCATAGACTCAGCCTCCAGCAATATCAAGCTGGCTCTGGACAAGCCGGTGAAATCCAAAAGGAAAGTTAACCACCGGAAGTATCTTCAGAAGCAGATCAAAAGGTGCACTGGCATTATAACACCAGGAAACGTAGCAGAGGTCCCAGTAAAAAGACAGGGATCCCCCCTGGCTCAGCCCAGCCCTTTGCAGAGCAAAACTCTACCCAAACGTGATGGGGTCCAGGCCAACCTGCAGAGCAAGAGCTTGGCAGCCCTCTTCAGCCCTGTGAAGGATATAAGAGGTGAAAAAGCCAAGAAGCCACCCCTGAGGCATCGCAATCTGCCCCCCTCTTTTTTCACTGAGCCTGCCAACTGCTCCAAAGTCAGCTCCACATCTGGGATGACGCTGAAGGACTTGGAACGAGGCAATCCTGAGGCTGCAGAGTTCTTCGAGCTCTTGGGGCCTGATTATAGCAACATGGTCAGCGACCAGGACCTTTATCAAAGCATGCCTGCCAGAGTGCAGCCAGAGATGGGGGTCCCCGATCCTGCTTCCTATGATGCTCACCATTTAGTCGGCGGTCTCCTCTACTCTGAGCCTTGGACTAGCTGCTCAGGACCCTCTAAGAAACTAGGGGACAGCCTACGTACAGGCCCAACCCAGCCGCCTGTCTACTGTACCTCAGAGGCTGCCTCTGGGCCCATAGAGGACAACGCACTGTGCACTTTGGCCTTTCCAAACTTCTTCACAGACTGCTCCATACCTCAGGTCACTTATGATTTAAGTGGTGGTTATAACAGAGCTAATTATTCATCTCTATGAGAAACCGACAACTCTGTTCTTAGAAGTGCTGATAACATGCAGATAAAATTGCTGTGACAGGTTTAACACTAGTCTGAGAGTTTGATATTACTGTATTTGTTTTTCTATTGTGAAAGTCATATAGCAACCAGATTTAAATGTTTAGTATCATCCCATCTCAACAACAATGTGTGTCACAGTGAAACAAGGAACTTTAAGTGTTGTCTTTCATAAAAAAAGTCCAAAGCTGTTCAAATAACTGGATACTTGTCAACATCTTACAGTTCTGTTAAATTGTTTCACATCATTTTCCTTATCTCAGGCAATTTGCTTATGACATTCTGTGTCAAAACACATCTAACTCAGTGTGTGCTTCATTTTTGTTAGCAGAGTATTTGAATATGTTCACTAAGATGCATCTCATCAATTTGGAGTTTGTTAATTAAGTCATTTCATCACAATATTTTCTTATTTCACCAAACAAAAACATACAAGTTGCAAATAGTTGTTGATTTAGTTCACTAAACATCACTTAAAGATAGAAAATGAGATTATAGAGCTGTTTGTCACATTTGGAAAAAAAACCAAAACAAAAAAAAAACAAAACATTTGGATAAAAAAACATGCTGCAACAATCTTTCAGTGAGGAACTTTTTGTTCTTGTAAGTAACTGCTCTGTGTAGCGATGTACAGTGGGGGGGGGGACTCATTTTGATGAAGTGATAATGACAGCAATGTGTGATGCCATGTTTGTTTTACAACATTTTACAGCTCAGAAGTGATTTCCAACTAGCAGAGTTGCCACTCATATCCAAATTGTTGGAAAAGCCTTAAATGTATCTAGCTATTGTGAGATGACAAAATAAAGCTGGTCTTTATTACTGCGATAACAGTGTCTGTTTTTGTGTGAATCGCTAATAGTGGATGTTGACGTGTGATTGTCAGAGTACAGGAGTATGCAAAGCAAAATCACTTGAATCATGTGCATTTCTCAAATATATATTTCTACTGTATTTTACAGAGTTGAGCTGTATTAAGGTTTCTGCAATCACAAAAAAAAAAAAAAAAATGGCAGTGGCAATGGCAATGGCATCAATGGCGTGTCAATAAATAAAAATAAAAACTCCTGTACCTCCTTTGGGGATCATCTCCACAAACTGTTGAGTGTTTTAATAATCAGCATCTCAAAATCTGTTCTTAAAGACATTTGATTGATTCTTTCTTGTTCCTAATTGTTCTTATTTGTTAAACTTTTTTTCTTGTTTGTTTTAATTTTTCCAAAATTTTATGATTTTCTTGCTGTTAGACGCAATTTGATGCAATTAAAAAAATTGTGTTTTCAACCAAAGCTAACAAATTTAAGTTGTACTGCAGTGCTGACATGTTGACTTTGTAATACAGGAGACAGGTGCTTTTATTGTTCTAGACACAGAGTTCATTTGAATTATGTAGGATGTATAATTCACCCTAATACTCATATAGGTTGCTTGAAAAGACGACATACTGTATGGTAATTGCATACCAACAATTGGACCAATTTGACTTCCAGCCTCGTTTGTGTGGATCATAGTCAAAATGGTAAAAGAATAGCCTAACAATTCAAGGGAGTAAAAAATTGCTATTTATCACTTTAGCACATTGTTGAAAGAATTCAGTGTGCCATAATTAATCTTACATTTCCTCTGGGACTGAGAGCTATCTGGTAAACACCCTGTGCGACATAAACACCTCAAAGTGTTGTGAGATTAGAAAAACGAAAGTTCATGTAAATGTTAAACCTCTTAACATCATTACCCATAATTAACTTTTCAACAAACATATTCTTGTTTCCACTAATGAGCAAAGATGGAGGAAGTGTGACATTCAAGCCAATTAAATTCACACATTTAACTCACACAAAAGTCCATTGGTACATTTAGCCACTAAATGTATAACTATGGGCATTGTGCTAGAACTTTTCGAAGTTCATTCATTTCCTGAAAGTCTGCTTTAAACTTGAAACCTCCTGTAACCTTTTTGCAGGAGATCTCTCCCTGGAGGTTTAAATACCATGACCCTGCTTACATCACCCTCTGCTGGCTGGTGAAGGTTCATTCATTTACCCTTAAACTCAGAGGCAAACCTCATTGTGGTGCAGAAATTCTGTCCTAATTTAAAGTCTGCATGGTGAACTCTTGAACATACCATAGGCAAAGAAAAGATATTTTACGTATGAGCCTGTGGTCTAAATGTTACCATTTAAACTACAGTTTAAACATGTCAGGCATGGGTGGATTACTGACCTGGCATACCAGGCACCAGCCCAGGAGCCCAAGCTAACATGTGACCACAGACAGATAAAAAAACACCAAAAAATGATGTGAAAAAAAAGTTCATTTTGTTTAAAAGGATATGAGCATCCTGGTCTTATTAACAACACAAATACATTTTTCTGTGATATCCATCTGTTTCAGCATTGGTTACAAACTATTGGAGAGGAATTTCAAATCAGTTTTTCCAGAAAAACAACAATTTTAGCTTTTCAGTTGACTAAACGGGCATCATCTGGCCCAGCACCAACTTCCCGTGACACATACACACATTCATATTGAGCTTTGACCAGCAGTCTTCAGTTGTACACCACTTGGCAGCTCAGATGGAGTTTGCTGGGGGCTAAGTGCCTTGACTTGTTATTGAAGAGCAATTTTCAGTATTTTCTACGATTGATTGGCCCATAACTCACTCTCTTCCTCAATTTTCAGTCAAGAAACAACATAAAATGGCAGAGCACCACAAATATGTCCATCAGAGTTGTATCCTCAGGCCTGAAAGCAGTTCTTAATAGTCACACTAGATGGCAGTAATGTTCTATTGAAAGTCCAATGTCCACCACTCCCATTCAGACAGAAAGGCACTTATATCTGATGTATGAGATTATGTATGAAATTGCAGCCTTGTGCCTTTTCAGATGTCTTCCATAAAATGAATCTGTTCTGAAGTTATTAAGTTGGAGGGGAATGAATGCTTGTAAACTACAATTTTTAATCTCTTAGTCTTTTTCACAGTTGTTTTAAGGATTTCTGCTCACCAGTGTTAAGATGCTTACCCCGTAAGCGTATTATATGATGGCGTACATATTCATTGTAATATATGCTCTACTTTGAAGCTAATATTGTCTGCCAGGCATTTTTCTTACCTCCTACCAGCTGGCTTTGTTTGTAGATTGGTCAATGCTACTCTATGTCGTACGCAAGACAAAACAATATCTGGCAATTTGCAATACAGCAAACTACACACACAGAGGCACATGGATTTCCTGTCCCTGAGTTGACACCAGCTGATACATTCAGATTAGGCCCTACTGATGGAGCCACAACTGTATCCTGCTTTGATTTATGGCACACTGTAGATGCAGTGTTTGTCAAAGAGATTAACAAGATCTGTGCTGGCGCAGACCTGAATAACAAGAGCGAGACATCTCGGTAAACTAGATAATATACAGCATAGTTTCTCTGGCATGGTATGTGATGTCCTACAATGCAAAAAAAATGGACACACAGATGATATAATGTGTTGCACACACATATTCAATGAATGAAAGAACATGGTAAAAACACAACCAGTGCTGAAATCAACTCTACTGTAGAAAAGTTATACATTTTAGGGTTGTTTGCTTCATAGTGCTACACTGGAAAATTGAGTATCCAACCACACTTGCCCTCTCTCTGACCTTTCACAGCTAGTTCTCATGTCTTGTCAACGCCACCGGGGTGGAAGCACAGCGCCAGATGAAATCCATAAGCCTTTGTAGCCTCTCTCAGTGGCATGCAACGTTCATCTATGAGCTCAAGTCAAAGAATCATTTTAAAATGTTTGTTTTATGGAGGGCAAAGAATTCACATGTAGGGCATCGAAACACGGCATTATCTTAATTAATTGCTTTGCAGGAATATTACACATTACAACAGGCTCATGCTTGGCTTAATAAAATAGACCGACTTATGGTTTCTGCTGATTATAGTTTAACCCTTTGAAACCTAAATTGTCTTCACTTTTCTTGTTCTGTGTTCAGAAACCTTAGCACCAAGTATTTAGACCTATGAAATCTGAGACAACTGGTTTCCATGAAGGTAATGAGCAACTTGGCAAGAACTGTTCTGCAAATTGCAAGCAATTAGAAAATCATTTTTAATGAAGCTAGGGAAAAATGACCGACAGAAGTGACAGGATTATTATTATTATTTTAAGCACTTTTTTTCACGTTATTTCCTTGTTTTGTTTTTGTTGTTTTTTTCGTTAACTTTATTTTTCATTGTTTTTTTCTTCTAATTTTCAGATATTTTTCATGTACTTTCTATAACTGTTTTGCTAATGTTTGGGTCATTTCTCTCGATGTTGCTCATTGCCTTTAACCTATATTTTTGATAGGCGTCAAGCCAATTTGCTCTGGTCTCAAAGGGTTAACTGCCTGTAAAGATTACAATGTTTGAAAGTTGAAACGTGCCCACACAGCGCCTGTCAATTTGCTATTGATGTCTCCAGATAGGTCTTCTGTAAACGCCAAACTGAACTTTAAATCCTCAACTCCAGAGATGTTATTTAATCACAGAGGGTGTTGTAGGCTGCTTTCCACCTGTCAAAGACCTCCTTATGTAACCCCTTTAAAGCTGTAAATAAAGTCAGTGCAGAAAAATATGACTTCACACCGCATTTCTCACATCTTGTATTGCAAGGCTTCAATATGTGACAGCAGTTAGTATCTGCGAACATGAATTTTAAATTGATAATGTATCCATGCCTGATCCTTTTTCCTGTCTATGGTAGTGAGATTACCCAAAAAGACAATTTACTTACAGCACAATATATTTCCTTCCATATGTATTTCTTGTCTCACTGATTTCCATATAAGTCTGCATTCATTTTCAGCCGCTATGATGCACTGTTTTGCTCCTCAGGGTGTTGTGGGTATGCTTGCTTACATCTGTGTGTTTTTTGTCAGTGTGATAACAATTGCAAGCTGTGCACATGACAAAAGTCTTGGCTAGATTAAAGACAATACTGCAGGAGATTTTTCATCTCCAGCAGATGCTACCCATATTGACAGACACAACTCTCTCATGTAAATCACATTAATAAATATCAGTCTAAAAGCCATTCCCTGCGCAGATGACAGAGTTTAATAGGTGGAGTCGCTTCTGTTCGGATTCTAAGAAAAAAACAGTTCCTTTTACTTCAGCATGATTAAATGGACAAACCTGAACTATCAAAAGGGATCTAAAAATGCCAAATGAAAATGTCACTACAGATCTTATGCCTTAAATTAGGGCCTGATGATAAATTCCAATGCTTCAGGATGCTGAAACTATTAATTTTTTTGTCATCTTAGTACATGGTGTTATACTTGAAGAAGTATTTCACTGCTGGAAAGGTGGTCTTTTCATAAAATTGGACTGTCTATGCAGTAAACAGATGTAAATACTTTTGAAATGTGTGCTATATGACCAAAGAAAACAGAGAAAATGGGCTGTGGCATTTGTTTTTGCTCAAGATTTAGAAAACTTACAACTACCAATTTATGTTCCCTTAATCAGGTGACATAATGCAAGCCTATCTGTCTCTCCACAGAAAACAATATGGCAGCTGGCAGGTGACAAACACTCTAGTGTTGCAGCTGAACTGTAAGCAAAGATATGTTTCTGAAAACATTTGAGGCAAGAAAAAGGCAGGCCTCTTGTTTACAACCAAACAGTCCACTACAGTGGTCTGAGGGCAGTTTAGGTGAAAAACAGGCAATATAGTAAAAATAATTTGGTTTATACTTATGGTGGTGGTATCCATATAGGGAAATGTGGAAGTACAGCCCTAGAGCCAGCAAATATCCTTTGGATGACGTGAATCAGCAAATTTGAGAGATTAGCAGAGAGATCTCGGCGCTGGTAAGATGGAGGGCAGTTTACCACAGTTCTTTTAAACATAGTACCCACATTGTTATGATATAAAGCTGGTTGAAAATCGACAAAGTAACCCTCTAACATACAACACAGAGTTGTGAGTCATCTAATGAAGTAAAACTGACCACTTTATTGTGGTTTTGGTCAGGACAGTATAAACCAATAAAAATATATAAGTTTCTTTTCCACCTGAACATTATCTGCTGAGTCTCTTTCACTGTGAGCAAGCCATCCATCCATCCATCCAAATTTATACTGCTTATCTAAGTCAGGGTCATGCTTATGTGAGCTGAGTATCCAAGGTGTGTTTTTTGCCCAAACATCCTCTTCAGGTTCCTCTCCTCATAGTTGGTCATGCTCCACCAGAGCCAGAGCCAGAGCCAAATGTTGGGCTCCATGACAACAGCTAAACAGAAGCTTTAACACACTGAATATCTAATATCCCTAAACACACTCTGTCCAGCTCTGGGCCCCTTGAATTATTCAAGATTGCCCCCACCAAATAGTATTTCCTCCAAAGAGGGGTGACTCTGGCTTCCTACCAAGGTCAACTCCTATTGATGACCCTCTCCATCTTGTCGATTTCTGCTATTTGTCACTCACTCCCGAAAGCATGAGGCCACAGGTGAAGGTCAGAAAGAGTATAGACTAATCAAAGTTGTATATTGTGCCTCCTCAGTGCTCACATTACTAGCTAATACTCCTAAATGGAAGGTAAACTCGAAACCGTCTTACAGTTGTCATAGCAACATGCTCTCTCACCTGGATGGGGCAGGTGACCGTTTTTTTAAGGGTTGAACCACAGACTCAAATTTGAAGGTTATGATCAGCATTTTGATCACTTTCTGCTGCAAAACGTTCAAGTTCATAATAATGTTGATGGCTGACATTAGAAGGATGACATCATCTGCAAAACAGCACCATTATTTTATCACAAACAGAGCATGTGCTGCTGCTGTGCATTGATTCCCCAAACTTGTCAAAACCTGTCTTTGAATATTACAAACAGGAAAGGGGACAGTGCGTAACTGTTGGAGATCTCAGCACGCCATACTCTGGCAGCACCTCAGGGAACATGGTCATTAGCCTGTTCAAATCCTCCAAACAGATGCAGACAGGATTTGCATATTCTCATAAGCCCACCGATTATCTTCATGAGGCTAAAAAGTGTGTCCATTTTCCATAAGTGAGGCAGAAATGTGAGGTTTCGGCTTTTTCTTTTGGCATTGGCCTTCTGTGGATAAGCCGGCAGTGTAGGATCCTTATAAACTACTCAGGTGACAGCAGCTAGCACAAAGACAATTTCAAACATACGAACAATTAGCAATGTCTCTTCTAATATGCTGCAGTCCAAGCAACTGTGCACTGCCTGATGCCTCGCCCGAGTGCTTACAGATAAAACAAATCGTGACTGCTTATTTATTTGCTTGTCTGTTTGTTTTGTTTCTCTGCTGTATTCCAGCTCTGTGTGGAAGTGGTTGGTGTTAGCTGCATGAAAATGACTTTGGGCGGCAATTTATGTCCAGTAGCTCAGTGAGCCAATTCCATCCAGATACTTCCAACAACAAAATCAGTTGTGGAATGGATGATACTGACATTGTTTACATGTCATCTTATAGATGTCCTGGTAAACACCATGTATCCTCCAGCCATTAGGCTAAACAATAATGTCAAAGCTTAATTTCCTTGATAAACTATTATCTTGTGATGCATTTTAAAATATAAGAAAGAAAACATAACAGAGTTCTTTTATATATTGAAAAAACAAATGTGTACATAGCAAGCAGTATGACAACTGTTACATTCAGACTCTCTGTTCCTCCCGTCAGCCACATTTCATTTCAAAACCCTTGTTGCTATTATCTATCTATCCACCAGATGCCCTCAGACTTCTCCACCTGCAGTCACCTGACTCTGCTTTCAGCCACTCCCTGCTGCCCTGGGGCATGTTCAATCTGAAGACAGTCTGCTACACTTTCTGAATCGAAGGACATGTTTCCTTGAAATAATGTGCAACAGGCTTTGAGGTATGTTTTCTCTGATTTGGTGGGAGTGTAAGAAGTGATACCCAGCAGTGGCATATATATAAAGCATATTCTAGTCGCTCTTTGCTGATTGTATTAAAATGAAGTGAAATGAACCCTGCTGTATTAAAGGGCAGTGCGCTTGCATAACACAACAGGGTGTTCAAACACCACTGTTTCTGTTTAACATCTTGCAAAGAACATTTCTTACCAAGTTGCTTATTGCCTTTTTTTCCAATGTTTTTGAAAGAAATCACACCAATTTGCTCAAAGTTCAAAGGTTTAAATACTTGTGAAATGTGTCTGACAGCAGCACAAGAGAGTGATGTAGCTCAAGGTTTCAAAGGGTTAAATGGCACCGTTAGCTGAAGCTGTTTTGTATTCAAGAATTTCCTTTTATGCCAGAGCATATCCAAACATGAATGTAGCTCATATAGTATAAACAATTCACTATGCAGCTTTTTTTTGTAGTTATAGATGTCATATAAGAAGACATAGTGGGGCCATGGGCTTGGAGTAACGTTAAATAAACATTTTATGACATTTTATTGGTGCTGAACATATCCCTACTATAACCTCTTTCCCACCATTACCATCACCTGGGGCACGTTCAGTCTCAAAATGGTGTGCACTGCTTTTCTATGGTTTCTGGATTGAATGACATGTTTCTTTGAAATGGTGTGCAATGGGCTTTGAGATACATTTTCTCTCATTTGGTGGGTGTATCTGAGATGATAACCAATCAGCAGCAACGTGTACGTAAATAAATGTTCACAGATCCTTATTTATTGCACTTTTTTATTTACATGTCACACTTGTTTTGGCAGTATAAACCTATGTTTCTCTTTTGAATTCAGTTAAACAGAATTTACATTTTTTTTTAGATTTCACACTTGTTCAGGTAATATGAATGTATGTTTCTCTTTGAATTCAGTTCAATTTGAATTGAATTAAACACCACCATATTGAAAGGGAGTGTGCTCGCGTAACACAACATGGTGTTCAACCACCATCATTTCTGTTTGAAGAAACATTTTACTACATTCTGTTGGTGCTGAACGCAGCCCTGCTGTAGCCCCTTTCCAAACATTCCCATCACCTCACTTAACTGCACCGGCTCAGCTGTTTCCACTTCCCCTTATTAGTCCTGCAGCGGTGCTTTCCAGTCTTTGGAACCTGAATGCAAAAATCCTGTGTGCCTGTAAGTTTGTGTCCTTGTCAGTAAATCCCTGAAATGCTTCTTTCTGGATAATTGTCTACATTTGTGTCCTGTCCCTTGTTGCCTCACACTTACCTGCCTGCCAGATAACTATCTAAATCATGATAAGTTGTAAAATGTATAGGTAATTCATATTGTATTCATCCTCAGCACCATTGTTTTAAATATTCTGAGCAACAAAAAGAGCACTTATGAGTGACAACAGCAAACTAAATTAGCAGTGACACATACTCAACAACCTCTGTCACTTACCTTGCAGCCATTATCAGTTTTTAGTCTGAAATGCATGCCATCTTTGGTTGTTGTGTCCAATACCCTAGAGCAGGCTTTAGGTAGTGACTGACCTGAGAAACAAGATTGTTGCGTAACACCTTTGCTGAAGTCTGGATATGTAATTTAATGCAGCCAAGTCTGCCGCTGCACACGGCATCATAACACCTCATTTTGTGAATTTTGCTTGTCTTCATGTAAAGTGGGAACGTGAGTAAAATTCTCACCTCAAAATAGATGTTACGTTGTGAAAATTATCAAAAATGTCTGCCATCAAGGCCCACAGAGCTATTTAGTCATGTTTTTTTCTGCAATTATCTCTTTATTGAATGTCTTGGCTTATGACTCATAACATCATGCAAAAGAAATTTTCCTCCCTAGCTACTGTCAGATGCAAATGTTCAAGGATGTTGGGATGGAAGTGTGCTGTGAAGCCTCTCTCTCTCTTTGTATCACACAGAGGGCAGGATTTGATCTAAAGATATAAATGATGTGCCTATCATCTGAAGGAGAGGAAGTTGTATTATACCACCTGCACATCCCATGAGAAGCATAATAATCTTTAAAAGCAGAGAAAATCCCATTACCTGTCACAGATTTCTTCCCTCATAATTGCTGGAGCCTCCCCTTCGGGAGGGATAGGGGGTGAAGGACACCAGACATGCTGATATCAGACTATCTTCAGGAAAATCTAGGGGACATCTATTTTCATCTTGTCATTTCCAAAGCAAGGCTTGGCCTTTCTCAACCCCTGAAAAATAGTTTTGATATAAAACATTACTGCAATGACACCACTGCACATCATTTGATGCTAAAGACGTGCAAACCTTTAGGCTGTGTGCTACCAACTACCACATTTGTTTGCAGGTGTAAACTAGTCTCTTAAATATTGGTTTTCTATTACCTGTCTTTTGTTTTGAAATGAGTATTGGCCAGTTACTGCAATATATCATCAGTGTGTTAAAATATCAATAATAACAACAAATTTAGTCTCCTGAACCAAGGAGGTTATGTATACAGTTTTGCTTATTTGTCCCTGTGTTATTTAGTGGGATATCTCAACAACTTGTTGAAATTTGGTAGGTAGAAAATTAGGCAATAGACCAAGAATATTTTATGCAGATACATCTATTTTTAAAATGATTTCTTAAAAATGTAAAACAATGTTTTGACTTGGTTAAACACATAAAATGTTGACAATGATGTTGTAAAATTTAAATGTAATTTTTAAGATGGAAATAGTCCGATTAAAGGTAAGAAATATTAGCCTAATATAGGAATTTGACATTTATCTTCTATTCATCCATTCATTGATCCATCCATCCATTTTTTCTTGTCCCAGTCCAGGTCATGCTGGGAATGGGCTCTGTGAAGTAAACTTCTTCCATTGGACATTCCAGTTTCAGGTAAGCTATGGTTCCTCCTTATTATAATTGCCCAAAGTATTCTAGGTATGACCAAAGATATTTGTGGTAACACAGGGATTCCTCAAGAAACCACCTTATCAAATGCCTGAACCATCTCAATTAGCTCAATGTTAAAGAGCAAGCTATTTCCCAGCCCTTTCTCTATCCAATTCAATTTTTTTTTTGTCCTGGAGGGCAATTTGTGTTGCAGCACGGATAAAAAATAATGGAAAAACACAAAAGCACAAACAATATGATGCAGAAACATACAACCATAGACCTTAGTCTGTACGCAGGGTGACTTGGACCATTGCATATTCAGGCTCCACCGGAGCAGATTAATTAGTCTCCATTATAACTCCATTGGGCCTGGAATAATTAAGTAAGCATTAAATATGACGTCTCCTAATAACAACAATTGCAAATGTAGTATACATCCCCATCACCAGGTTTGTGACAGTTGCAATAATGCAGTATCAGCACCAGCACCATGAAGGCCGAGGCTGCAATATAACACACACAAGTACAATATGTACTGTTACTGTCAGACTATCACATCATCATCATCAGTAATACAATAATAATAGGATAATCTAAGAGTCTAGACATCCAAGATGCATTTTGGCTATGTTTATCTACAATCTTATGCTTTCGGTCACCTATGAATGAGCTGCCAAGTCCACAAACATCCCAGTCACCAGAAGAAAATGTTGGCATTGTTCTTTTCTGCAAATGAGCATATTACATTTGCACATTTCATATGTGTCATACCAATGTTTCTAAAGTGAAATATTATAAAAGCTTACAATGATGGTGTGTCTTCTAAACAGGATGACTGCCAAGCTGCTGACCACTGTTCAAAAATAACAAATAATTAAACTGGTGATTTAGTCATTGCTGTTTTCCAGTGGCCTTTTAGGTACCAAATGTAGGTGTTTCATAGTGACCCATAAGTGGGGATATTGGCATGAAAAGTGATTGATTTTTACTAAAATATTGCTGTATTTCCCGCTTGGATAGTGGCACAAAAAGTGTTTTTTTTTTTTTTAAATTACACATTGCTGCTTTCAAGGGGAATCGCCACCAAAGCCAGATATTTTAAGCCAAAACATGAACTTTTTGCAACCATAAACAATGTCTTTGCGTCTAAACCTAAGTACACTTAATGTTGTTGAAATGTTAAGTTTCAGCATCTTAGTGAATTTAATGTAGTCATGGTTTACAGAAACATACAATGCCAACACTTTTTTCTTGAGAATAAGATGCCATAAACCACTGGCCTGGCTAACTCGTAAGCCCAACTACAGCTACTGTATTTAGCACTGGCCTACATCTCATCATCACATTTACAATACATTAAGGAACTTCCATAGGAGCAAACCCCACACATATAGAATATTCCACCACACTAAACCAAAGAAAGTTAAGTCAAAACATTGCTTCAACTCCCCTTTAGAGAAACACAAACCCTGTGTCTCTGTGAGCTGATCAACATCAGAGACTTAATGTCGTACTTTCTGTCACCAAAGATCACAAGGTCCGGAAAGTTGTTTGTTCTGCTCCCTGAGTTCTGTTTGTTCAGCTTTTCATCTCAGTTAGCCCAATTACAGAGTATTGGAATACCTGGGGTCTTGTCCACTAAATGGCTTTGGGGTTTTCTTTCTTGCCCTGACGAGACATTAATCAAGATCTGGTTGCAATTCAGCAGACATAAAAGAAATAGTTAGCCTGTGAAAACAGTGTATTCATCTGCAAGTTATGTAAGAATCCTAAGCCACAAATACTTGCGGACATTATATAATAAGTCTGTTCACAGAAATACAAATGTATGTAATGTATAATGTATGTATGTAATGTATGTACAAACGCTAAATATGCTGTAGCGTATATCATTTTTGAGCATTGTTGGCTTCTTTCATGCAACAATGCTGTCTCTCTTTGGGGTTTTAGGGGTTTTTTGTCCTCTGCTAGGGCACATTTCTGTTGTTTTTCTGGCTTTCATCCCTTAATCCTCTTGCCTGTTTAGATGATTTGACTAATGTCCAAGAGATTCTTCTGTCCAGGTGTATGCTTGGATGAGACTGCTTTGTTTGTTTGCCTTGTTATTTCTTCTGCATGGTGGTGCAGGTTGAGCGGAGCGATTCTGTGAATGATGGCATGCCCCCATTTTTAATGAACTGTTTATCTTCTGTCTGGTTGCTGGCAACGTTTGATGTTTGCTCATGGAAAGACAGAGAGAGAGAGAGAGAGAGAGAGAGAGAGAGAGAGAACCCCTACTTGTGACATTTTGTTTTGTTTCATTTGAAATGTACAGATTTCTATTCACATTTGAAAAAGCAATAAAAGATAAAAGGAGGAATAATCTCAAATAATTTATAGGATACTGACTATCGAAGACATCAGCTCTGAGGGTATCGAGCTGTGTTTTAGTTTCTTTTGTGATCTCGACTGCAAGTTAGGTCATCTGTCATTGTGATACTTTTGCAGTTCCTTGAGGATAAGATAATAATATAATATAAAGTTGACCGATCTCTGAGGAGGAATTGGGTCATTGCAGCAGCAAAAATATTTTGCGATCTAAGATTTGAGAGGCTTTATTGTCATTGCATGTTAGACATAATACAATTTGGTTTGGCAGCAATCCATTCCACTAAGCAGCATATATAAATATATTTTAAAAATAAATAAATATATTAAAACATTAATAGTCATAGTTATATACACATGTTGCATAAAATCATGGTGCATGTAATTGTTTTGGAGGTCGTTATAGGTTCAGCAACCTGTACACAGCTCGGGGTGAAAGCTGTTTCTAAGCCTGTTATTCCGTATGCCTGTATTGTTGTGAGGCTGTCTGAGGGGAGGATGGTAAACAGGGGATGTCTTGAATGTGAAGGGTCTCTTATGATGTTAGAAGCCTCGAAATCGAGCCATAGCATATTTAACAGTGATGAGCATAATTTGTACTGTTAAATACCTTCAAGAAATTCAGGCAGTTTAGTCCCAGAAACAAACTTAATAGACTCTGCCTTGAATAATGAGTTCTACTGCTCCTGTGAAGTCTGCATTTCTAATGCCTGCAGAAAAGACTCCACTCTCTTGACCTTTTTGAGTAAATATTTCACTCCAACTTCAGCTACATGATAAGGGAAGATTGTGGAGTTTCACAATAATCATTGATGATATTCAGACGAGGAGACATCTTGGTGTTTAGGTTAACACTGGGTTAAAATTTGTTTAAAAGTCCTTAAATAAGTCAACGTGTAATAATTTCAACAGCATTTCAGTGGCTTTAATTCAGCATCTAGAACCTGCTTTGAAATTAAACAGTTATTTATGGTATTCCTTATTTGCTTTGGCTCATATTTTGAAACAGTATTCTCAAAACTGTAAGTGCATTTGTCACAACTATTTCATGGGACATCACACTCCTATTGCATGTCTACAAAATATAGTAACTCACCCAAAACATTTTATTCATTCTTCAAAATTGTCTGTAAATTGGCCAGTGCCACGGAAATGACAAGTTGTTTTGTGACCGTGTGAGCTGTACTGGTCAAAATGTTTAGATGTTTTTTCATCATGGCAGTCAACCCTGGAAATGTTTCTGTTTTGTTCTACTTGTATTGCTGACACTGACTGCTGACTGTAGTATACAAGGCATACTGGGAAAATACAATACTGTAGAACACATTAAAGGGATATGCACACCTGTATGTATACAGGATGTTTATTTGTGTAAATAACCTTTGCTCTTTTATGTGTTGATCTTACATGTAAAGTCATACACAGTGAACAGCCCTGTCAAAAACAAAAAAGATGGTTGATTGTGATGTATAGTTTCACAAACGCTTTATGTCATAGATATTTATGATAAATATAGATGTGTGTCTACAAGTTTCGGTAACTGAAAGCGTCACTTTGCATGTGATTGCTCAATTGATAGAGAAGTTGTGAAGAGTGATAATTTGGCTGAGAATCAACTCATAACTGTTGATCTGCAAGCATTTGCAAGTGGTTATTGTGCAATTTGTAGACAATAGTGGGCCTGCTTACTCTTTAGCACATATGTGCAATTTGCTTGAATCAAAGAGAAATTCAAATATGATGTAAACAACAATCTAATGGGTCAGATATTTGAACTTGTCATTTGAAAAAAATAAGTATCTCATTTAAGAATTGCGCCAAATATGAGAAACTGTTAATACTGTTGACCTAAATCTGATGAATTTGACTTTTTACCAAATTTAGACCAATGTTCACTTGCAAGGTTTTGGTTCTCATGTTATATTCAGTTTAACCAAAGAATAACTACTTCTTAATAAACAAGTTGTTCAATCACATTTACTCATTCAATATTTTTAACTAGAGCAATGAAGTTATAAAGACACAGTGCCTCTTAATGTCCTTGTTCGTTTTTGTTATATGCTAATGTATGCAGATTAAGGGTCCATTAGCATCTTTGTCCCAGGAGATGTGTGCATGTGCTGATTGTATTTTTGGGGCCAAAAAAATCATATAGACCAGCCAAGTTTTTTTCCTTGTCTGGTAAAATGTTCCATTAGCCTCCCTCCAAAAAATAATTCTAGGCTTTTCAAATAACCAGACAGCTTAATTCTCCAGTTACATCAATAATTATTACTAGTTTCCGACAACACAATTACATGTTGGAAAGATATGCTTCATAAGCGCTCAGTGTTGTGGAATATGGTTCGCAAAAGAATCTATTTCTTCTAAGAGGTTACGCAAGAAAAAAAAAAGGAGGACATCAACTTTTTTCTCTGTCCAACAGCCATTGAACAAGTATAATTTCCTCAAGCAGAATTCTCATCCTCTCAAAAGTTTGCAAATATCTCAAACTCTTCACCAGAAACTCTGGCTTACAAAGTGCAAGACCTACTCCCCAACAGATGTGTGTAATAGGTGAAAATGTCTTGAGCAGCTGCATTCAATATTGGTTGATTGACCATACAAAGACAAATGACTAACAGCTGTGTTACTAGCAGCAGTCACATCCTCAGTAGGTGCATCATTTTACTGTAGTGCATACTGTATGTGGCAAGGCGAGCGGAATCAAAAGGTTGCTGACAACGCCACCTGGGGGCTTTCACCCCAGGATATAACAGGACTTCATAAGTTACCAGTTTTCGATTTGCAACAAGGCACGCAGGTCAAAATAACTCCACAGGACGAGAGCGTGATTTCCAATTATAAAAATATATTTTATTAAACAATTATTTTTAACCGAGTAACAGACTAAATAAATCAACATAAAAGATGGTAATAATGGTGAGAAATGATGTGAGGAGCCACTTAAAGGAAATAAGGGACAGGGCTGGGGCTTACCACGACAGCGGTAACAAAAAAAGGAGGGATCCAAAACTACACTTCACCCGTGACACTGCAAACCAAAACGTGAAAAAGGAACCACCACCAGGGGAACCGCTGCCGCTCTGGGCCTCAGCACCTGTCAACAGGAAGAAAACAATATTAAAACCATAAAATCAAGGCAGTCCTCACACACAACATAATCAAAAATAACACCCCAAAGCCAAAAGAAACTATACTAAATCGCAAATTATCAAAATCAAGAAAAGAAATATTTCTAAACAATTAATCCGATATAACAGAAACTCAAGCAATAATAATTCAATGAAAAGAAATAACAAATAAATTCAAACAATAAATCCAATATAACACTAAGACGCAATAATAATCCAATAATAATCAATAAATGTCTGCCACTCTAATTTAAAACAGTCTTGGCGGGTGTGGCTCTGTGGCAATAAAAGTTAGGACGCCTCTCTGGGCGCACGCCGGCAACTTTTGGCTAGGCTGTGTTGCCACAGCCTTTGACTGCAGTCAACAGGGCCGGATCGGAGAGTCAAATGCAGGCCGACCCGGAGCGCCGAGTCAAAGCGGCTGGAGTCCCACGAAGAGCCACACGGAGGACAGTTACCCCCGCAGAATGGACGAGAGGGGGTCAGCCATGAGCCAAAACGACGCCGAAGCCAAGATGAAACTAAAAAAAGAAAAAAACCCAGGCCAAAAGGAAGAGCCCGGACACAGAAATAGCCCGGACACAGAAAGAGCCAGGACACATAAAGAGCCAGGACAGCAGCAAGGCTCACAGCGGCGCGTGACGGCCGCGTACGGAGAGCAGGATCAGAGATGTCACCGAGGCAGGAGGAGGAAGCGCACACCCCAGACTCTAGCAGCGACAGCCGGGAGAAAACAAATCAGTACACCTCACCCGACCATCGACAGCATAATATATAAAAAAACAGAGAACTGAGCATCTTACCCGCAGAGAGTGCACCACACACACACTGCCCCGAGGGAGACAGCTCGGCTCCAGGTAACACCGCGCTGCCGGACGGAGCGAAACTGAGGTAAGCGCCAGGCCCACAACACAGAATAACTTGAGCAGATCGAGGAGACACAGAGCAGGCATACCTTTGTTTGGAGATTTAACCTGCAAACCAGCGAGACGCCACCACACACGCTGTCGGCTCCGTGAAGGAGGAAGAGGAAGCGGAAAGAACGAGACGGGTCCGACCTGGTCCATTTATAGGCGATGCGCAATTGTCTGCCACACTGCCCCTCACGGCAGGGAGCGCAGCGCTATCCTGCCACATGTAGAATACCAAAGATGGATTCTTTGGTATTCTACAGTATGCACTCTTCTATCCAGCTCACAAATCAACACATTGCATTGTATGTCGTACCCTACAACACAGAAAATTACCTTGCATAATAATTTACTTCTATTTCTTAAATGTCTGAAAGTGGCATAAGGAAGTTATGATGGGCCGTTTTGTGAAAATATGAACTTGTCACATTATCAATAGATCCTTGACACTGAACAACATTAACCTAGCCTGTTAAGGCCACCCTGATGATGTGAACATTATTTTTTGCTCTGCATATCATTCTGGACTTGCAGCCACTCCAAACACTTTCCAGATATCAAAATCCAGTTGAGGCCATTATGGGCCAATCAGAGATTGCACTGTAGATGACAACATCAGCAACCAATCAGGGACTGCCTTGTATTTGATGACATAAATGCAGGCTTGTAGAACAAGGCTAATGGCTGCTCTTGAAGAAACAAGCACTAACCCTAACATTAGTAGACACAATAAGATAAGTTATTGTCCAGACTAATACAGAGAGAGAAACAGAAAATTGAGCTCACATCTTACCAGGATAAAATCAACCCACATATAACCTAGAAATCATGATGATATGACAAAAATACCTAAGTAAGTATTCATTTGTGTTAATATTTTTTATTGTTTATTTATAGCTCTTTAAGTTTATGTAGAATACGCATATAATTTTGTTTAAGATTGCTACTGACTAGTTTACAAAGAAAAAGAAATATGATTGAGGTTGGTTTCTCTTTTAGAGGGCATGTGACACTATTTCTAAAATGATGTAATGTCTTCTTTAAAAATATATTTCCGAGGTGGCAATCTGAATTACCCACAAGTGCCCATTCTCTTAACCTCAGTGTGCCCCTGATGTCTTATATACTAATATTAAATGAAACAAACTCAAGAATAGTGCTTTCATTGTGACGAGACTATTGAGCTTCACAAAATGCAAATACTTTCGTAAGATTCAAAATTATGAACAGATTTTTCAGCGGTCTGAAGTAGTAACAAGCCGTATAAAAATGTTGTCTATCTATCAGACAGTTCCCTGATGTAGGGCAGCACCTCACACAATTTTATGTCCCCCTCTGTCTCTGTTATTGATAAGGCTGCTTTGTGCTGACTCATCATGGCTATAGACTTCAGTCAGAACTGGTGTTGGAAATTAAGTTGGAAAAGACAAGTAGGCAGGTGTTTCTGTCAGATGTCAGTTTAAAAAAAATGCCACAGGAAAAGAGTTGAAAAGCAAAATGCTGTTTTATGAAATGACAAAATCAAAAGAATAAAATTATACACTCACCAAGGGGACATAACTTGGCTTTTTCAATCAAACACTTTTTCTTCCATTCGGTGTTTGTTTATTTATTTATTTACTTTACATTTACAGCTATGCCAACAGGGCCTACAACAGCTACAAGTTCTTTCATGAACACTAAATTTGTCAAAGGTGTAATATCTACACATACAAATATATGATATAGAGTCATATGAAATAGATTGTCACCTGTATGCAAAGTCACTCTCAGTTTGGAAATGTGTCTCATCCTCATAGCAACGAGACACTGGGTGTTCACTTTACGGGATGGAAAAAAATCTGATTTCATTTGATTTTTGTAAAACAGTTGCCAGTTGTAGCATGTTTCTAGGCTCTATTTTAACATAGTAAATCTAACAGATGTTGTCGTTAACTAAAAATAAAACTAGTGTCTCATTTTGATGCCCATATTTTTACCTATTCCTTAAATGCCCTCACTGTTCTGAAATAAACATGACTAACAAAGCCTGTGGATGAAGGCTTCGGTCACATAAAGAGATTCACAGCTTTGCAGCCCATCCAAAGGGGTTCAAGGTGTGATAAATAAAGAAAAAAATGGCAGAGGAGTAAGATAAGGCATTTATTTACATGCACAGCAACAACATTATTAACTCATCAATGAACTGTCATCCCAAACCAGTAAATCTGTCAAAGGCTTATTCAAATAAAATGTTAAACGAACAGCATCTGATCCTCAACATGAGGGCGCATTAATGTGTTCTATTGACATTAACACAGAGATGCAAATCTGCATACAAATGATGCCAAATTAAAGATGGTTCACTGAATGCCCACCTGCAGGATTCAGGTGAAACATTCACATGCAAAGCCTTACATTTCAAAAGCAATTACATAAAGTAATTACTGCCATAAAAGTTGACCTCATGATGGCTAATGGTTAAAGTGACAGCCTTTCTAAGATTTGTATGTACATAATAGTAGCACTTTTTGGGAAAAAGGTGATCTTTTCTTATTAAATATTAAATGGATAGCATTTCTCTTCATGTGTCACCACAGCTCCAATCCTGTCTATCAGGACAAATATCATTAGTATGAGTGCAGTCCTCTGTGACCTTTTCAGATCACATTATTGTAGTGAACACTGCAAGAAGGTCAACGAGTGTCCTCTCTGTAGCAAGGAGGGGGACGGCACAATGTGAGCAGCTCTGATTTAGATATTACAGGAAGGGCTGAGAAACATGTTGATGAGGGAAAGGCCCATAAACAAAGACCATGCAGCTTTGTTATCTAAGACTGCATTTTAAACCCAAAATCGCTCCCAACTTGTCAGATACCAGTGTTTGATCAGTAGCCCTCTGTGTCAGATAAACATACAGTGGTACCTTTTAGCAGCAGTATGAGACTCACCAGAATTCAGCTTTTTTTAATGGTCTGGGCAAAAACCCTTGTGTAAAAAGCAAAAAAGTATACACACAGTGGGCTGGAGGGTGTCCAATAAAGTAGTCACATGTTACCCTAATTATTTTAAGTCAGTAATTTTTTTTTTCTAAACTAACCATGTACTTTTGTTGCCTAAACCTAAGAAAGTAAACTTTAAATCACACTTTTTTAACCTCTGAATGCAGAAACTGTACATTCCCTGTAAAAACATATGTTTACAATGTCTCACAATGCCAGCACCTTCTCACTCCCAAACTGTCACATCTACATATGACGTGCTATGTATCTTGGGTGCATATGTTGTTGACATCCTGGGATGCAGTCTCAATTTATGCCTGTTAAATGCATTGTGTCTTTTCAAAATATATGCCAGTTTTCACAGGAAATGTACAAGATGTTAACAGCAGTTTTTTTGTTGTTTTTTTTAAATCAACATACAGCATTGGTAAAATATGTTGTATTTACCTAAATTTAAGAAAAGCATGTGGTCAGGTAGGTGTAGGGTTAGGGGTTAGGCAGCATATCACACCACTATGAAAAGATTTCTTTTTTCATTGGTGTCCGACCACAAATGACCAACTAAGTGGTGGTATTCAAGAAATTGACATAGCAGCCTGGGTGACCAAAAGTAGGTAGGTAGTGCGTCATAGTTTGATATGTATTGCCACTGACCAAGTGTAATTATTTATTTATTCAGTGAGTTCAGAATTACAGGGCATGGATTATAAAAAGAAAGGCAGACTTTGCCTTGTTCTGTTTGATCTCTTGATAGACTTAATTGCACAGTCAACTTTTTAAGTCCTTAGTCTGCCCTCATGACTTATTTATTTTATGGCTACAATGATGACTTATAAAACTGAGGTAAAAATACGAGCATCTTGTGTCAAGACTGCATGTGAAATAATTTCACTGACAGTTTGTCTTTTCTTTTTTTTTTTAAAGATAAATTTTAATGACCCACTTATATGCTAAAAACTTACTTAACACCAGACTGTCAGTTCCTCCTGCCCTACAAAGCCTTGATGTTTGCCTGCAGTACCTCCAGCTGCAGAGCAAACTGAGAGCTCTGACTCACCTTAGCCACTTAATTCTGGTCAGGTAAGACTGAACTCACAACAACCCCAGCTTTGACCTTATTAATTAATTTCCATGGGACTTTCTATTGATTGCAAAAGTCATGGCTGAATAGGCTGCTGCTGTATTTTTTGGGCAAATATAATACAAATATGGAAAGAAGAGCCTTGGGCAGGTGAAATGAATTTCAATTTGCCTGTCTGTCAGTGAGAAAGAAACAAATTGGTATAACAGCTTGTGTATATGAGTTTGATGTTAAAATGTCACACAGAGGTAAAAAACTATGTGATGAGGAATGGTGTATAACCATTAATCCATTAGCTATACAAGGTCATTCTATGATATTTAATAGGGAGGCCAGAGTATCTCAATACACTGACAGTTACCTTTTGAAGATTATTTTCTTTGGCATTTTTGCCTTTATTAGACAGGACAGAAGAATGCCAGTGTGAAAGGGGGAGAGAGAGGGGGTGACATGCAGCAAAGGGCCAGGACCTGGAATAGAACCCACGACCGCTGCAGCAAGGACATCGCCTTTTATTATGGGGTGCCTGCTTTATCCACTGAGCCATCTGATGCCCCAACAGTTACCTTTTGAATTAGACAGTGATCGATATGTCTTTGGACAGTGATAAGAAATTCAGTCAGACGTTTGAGCAACATCCAAAATTCTAAACCAGTTGGCTCAAACGAAAGATTTTCTTGTCACATAATTGTTGCACATTATTTTTATCCAAAATGTCTCTATACTGAAATTCCAACCTTCCAAAGAAAAATGTGTCTCTGGGTAAGTGAAAAGGACTGATGGTGAAGACAGTTTGATTTTCTGTCTTTGTTTTCAGTTTGAGATAAATGTCAGAAAGTTGGAAATGGTTCTGTTAATGGAACTTCTAACTTTGTAGACCAGCAGCTCTAAAGCTTGCTCAGTCAGTTGGTCGGTCAGTTGCTTGGTTGTTCCACAAAAACTGTCCCTTTGCCTCTTTTGGTACTTTTGGAGGCAACAGTTTTTTTTACTAAAGAAGCCTGAAATGTGGCACAGAGGTCAAGTGTGTGTTTGAAGGATTAGTTGAAAGATGAGTCATGGACCAAAGGATAGCTGATTAACTATTCATGCCAACTGGTAAACAAGGCAAAACATGGATGCATTTGTGTATGTGGTCTATTGTGCAGCTATTGTGACTTCCTCCTTTTTCTAGTATGTGGTAATCACTGCTCCTGGACATGAATTGTCAGTGCTGTGGACTGTTACATGTTTCTTTTACTATGCCTGCACCCATTGCCCCTCACCGATAAATAATGTTGTTTGCTTGTTTTTTTTTAATTAATTAAAATAACAAAATCCTTGTGTTCGATAGGGAAAGAACCAAAGAGTATTAGTTACATAGTTCCTCAACTATTGCTGAGGTTTTTAGATTCTGTGGCTGGTTGCACAAAACTTAAGTTTTCTCCTTAAGTATGTCACCTAAGGTCAATTTCTACTTGGCTGAGGTACTTACTTAAGGGTGGTGCACAGAATCTCAAAGCTTTCCTTACTTAAGGACAAATGCTAAGACATTTACTGCATTGAAAGAGGTTTTTTTGCACTATCATCTCACAAAGTTGGCCTATAGATAATTTTTTAAAAAGGCAGAAAAAAACAGAAGACGAGAAAACTGAATTGGTCAGAGAAAGAAAAGACTATACATCTGGAGGAAAACAACACATATTAGAACACATTAAAAGGTTAATATGATCTGCAAATATGAGCCAATCATACTTTTGTGCAACGGTTTAACTCACATTAAGGGATTCCTTACGTATAAGACCTTTATAAGTGAAAATACAAAAAAACCTTAGTGAACATTCTAAGGAAATCTGAAGGAGAAGACCTAAGGTTGTTTTTTTTTGGAACCAATTGAATCTAAGGAAATCTCACATTGTATTTTAAGGGAAATCTTATCTGAATTGTTTTTTGTGCAACTAGCTGTTGATGTTTTGCGGAATGTAGTACTCAATTTTTTGCTCAGTATTTGCATCAGTGATCTAAAAATTTTATTTTACAGTCAGATATGATATAACTATTTGAGGATCTTCTCTAAGGCTATTCTTACTCAGCCAATAAAAGCAATTACAGAGCTAACATTACTGTAAAATTCAATCATACATTACCATGATTATTATACCATCTGCAGGGGGTTCACTTTCCAGTGGCGATATGTAGTTGCACTTGCCTTTGATATCAGCATGAGTCACTGTGTGTCACCAGTCCCTGGGTATGCATATGTTATTTGTAAATGTTCACACTTAGATGCAAATGTTACATTTAGCAGCAGTGATCAGTGAACTTGCAAGAAAATGCACTAAGTAGCTAACTTTCAGGAAGAAAAGGATTAACTCTACTGTGGTGACTGCATCCTGGCTGACACAGTCAAAGGTGTTATGGGAGACATATTCCTCTGCTGTTCATTTTATTTTGAGCAGTTTTGCCTGAGTCTGAGATTGCTTTTTAAACTAAACTGAGGATTGTCATTCTACCAGTGTATAGAATAATTGGGAGATAAATTTTAATTATATTGGTAAAATGTCAACCTCATAAAAAGATTTTTTCCCCCTAATGATAACACTAGGGAGTCATTTGTTGTGGTTTGTGCTATGCTTGAAAATGTGATAATGTGATATTTGCACATTGACTGTTCTCGTATTGTGTAGGTGTTATCATGACATTTAGTGTCTCCGGTAACAATCGAAGTACAGGCAATGATAACAGAAGAGCACTTCAGGCTTTTGCTTTTTTCGGCACACAATGCTTACCTACCGTTTAATTTTGTAATTAACATACATGAATCTTAAGCTCATCATAATTGAATTGCGTTGATTTTAATTAAGGGCTATTTTAAAACTGTAATGGGACACGTCGCTATCACTCTTTGTCTGATAAATGCAGGGGGGCAGGGCAAATGAACACACTCACCTTTAATGAAATCAAGAAATTGTGCATTAATAATCTCTGAAGTGCAGACACTAAAAACAACCTCATTCAACACTACATTTCTGTAATGTATTTCACTACAGCTGATGTTTGACATGAAATGAGTTAAAGAAAAAAGATAAAAACCACCAATAAACATGACTTTGTCCTCCCAGGATTTTGTCTGATCCTCCTCTCATGTCCTTGTGCCTCACTTGACACTCCCTCTATCATGATTGATAGAAATTACACAGTGATACTGTAGCAGGCAGAGGACAATTCCACTGCATATTTCTAGAAAATGTAATAACAGGAAAGGTGCTTTTGTCACAGATTTAAATCAAAGTAACGGACTATTAGTGTTCTCCCCCGAACCTTTGCTCCAGGAGGTGAAGACAGTATCAACGGTGGACACTTTCGCTTTAAAGAATTGTACAAATACATATGACATTACAGTTTAATGAGCCACATGTCACTGAATGTAATCCCTCAGTGGTACCCATGCTGTGCAGGCTATATTATAATGTCATAGAGGCTTAGGCAATGTGTGAGCATGGAACACACTGTGTAATATCATCTGAATGTCATCCTAGAGATTATCGTGAAATAGCTTTGGAGTTACTGATGAAACTGAAAGCGTGAACTAATAATAGCATGAACAAATAATGCTTCATCAACTCTGCAGATGAAAATGAATGATCAAGGGAGAAGGCTGTGAGTGCTGGTTTAAATAGGAAAGAAAGATATCCACCCTCAGATATTCTTACTTATATTGTTAGATATCATCAGTTTGTGTAGTTCAGTGTCATATTGAAGTGTTGGAGTTTACTATTTTTAGGAAACCTATTTTCCCTCAACATTCTTCATCAACTCCTACTTCAGCTGGTAATTGTATATGGTTCTTGTGGAGCTTCAAACATCCTCTGGAGTCAACATGTTACATTCAATCAAAGGTGTCTGCTTGGGCTTGGAATATACCTTACAGCCAAACCCCCACACAATATACAAGGCCCTGTGGCTGAATTGCCCTCCAGTCTGTCAGTGGCAAAATTGGTATTTCTGCCTCATTTGTGATGAATTTCTTCTTGCTTGTCTGTTGAAAACCAGAGACAAGCCCATGGTCCTTGATTCTGTTGCAGTTGCATCTAAACCTGGTCTTTGTATGTTTTAATAAATGTAACTGTTTTTATTGTGTAAATCATAGCCAAACTACAAATATCTCAATATAATTTAGCATCCCAACATATTTTCAGCACCACCAAAAAGAAGTGAAGGTCAATAGGTGTGTTTCAATATTGTTAAAGTGTGTTCTGTCTGTTTGTCTTTTTTTTTTTCCATTTTTGCAGGCTGGCCATCCTCTGTTCAGAGGTGCCCTTGTATTCTACACAGTAGAGAGACAGTGGGAGGACTCGTGGTCTGCTGGTCTTCCCATGCCCTGCTGCTTCCTGCTGCTGCAGGGAATGAGAGATGCTTTGGCATGAGGGTGATAATGTCTGTTTCGCCATGGTTACTGACTGTTTGGAAAACAAATCTGTTTATTTCCAAGAACAACACTAAGCCGTCACTACTTGCTGAAGAAAAAAGGTTTGTTTCTGTAGCCATTAGGATATTAGCCTTTAGGCAAAAACTCTGCAATTGTGTTCTTCAGAAGGTTGGGATGCCTGATGTGAAACATATCTTTGTATCAAATGTTATTGCAGTGGACTGACCCAGTGGTATAAAAATATTTTTTGATGTGTTCATATAGGCTGTAGAATAGCAGTCAGATATTGCACATTGAGCAGATACTGGTGTAGTTGCTCTGGCTTCAACACCTGGAGGAGCTTAAAGTGTGAGTAATTATGAGAGCATACTAGATTTACACTCTGTACATAACCTAACAAAGCAGACATGAAAAGAGCTTCCCAAAAGAGAAAGTAAACTGGAAACATGAGACCCAGAGAACTTGAAAAAAGCGACCAATCACATGATTGATTACTTGTAGATCACGGTGTATTGCATTGCATTACATCAGCTCAGTCGCCAGAATAAAATGCTGGCATTGCATGTTTCTGCAATCCATGTTACATTTCTGTGTTTCATACCTATATCATACTTCAGACTACAAATACAAGAGATGACTTTCTCATCAGCAGGAGGACAGAACGGGGGATGGTGTGACACCAAGTGAGACAGCTGCCAGGCAGCAGACAGCATCAGACCACTGTTCAAGTCCAATAAAAACAGGTATTTTTAATGAGAGTTTGGAGCATGTCCAGCTGTTTTTTAGCAACACAAGTGGGTTAATTTTTGACAAGAGATGGGACATTTCCAGTCATGTTTGTAGCAACCAAACAGGGATTTTAAACCAAAACACAGTATTTTCCTAACTCAATCCAAATGTTTTTCCTTTTTTTTTTGCCCTAAACCAAACCACACATTAACCTCAGTGTTGTCACACAAACCAATCACCAGAGAAAATGTTTGCACTATATATGCCTGCAAAACACAGATATGTCAAATTTGTACAGTAATTTGTTGCTCATGCGTTATAATTTTGTGTTTCCCACTGCTGTGGTGAAGGTGTGTTTAGGAAAAAAATCACTCGGTTATGGTTAAGAAAAGCTCTTATGTTTTTTTTTTTCCAGTGGCACAAAAGCCCCTGGAAAAAAAAACAGAAACAGGCCGGTTAAAAACATCCAGGTTTGGTGGCTGAAAATGCTGCTGGGAAACATCACAATATGCTGCAAAAAACACACAGGCTCTGTGTCACAAACATCAGTGGAAATGCTGCAAAGGGTTGCCAAAAAAAATCATTGTTGTTGAGTGTTGCTCTTGAACAGTGGTCTGTAGTGGTCTTGCATAGGTGTCACACTACCAACCATGCCCTTCACCTTCTGATGATAAATTAAGCTCAATTACCACATAATTTTAAAAATGTTGATATGCTACGTATGAAATGTACAAATGTCATGTATCCATGGTTTGCACAAATGTGCAATGCCAACTTGAACTCTGGCAATTATGTTGACTACATAATTTAGGTGTGTTTCCATTTCTGGTGTCTTACCAATTGGCTGGTCTAGCACATTAAATTTTTTATAAAAGGTTTTTTATGTTGTAAGATGCATTATTTTCCAGTGAAAGCAAAAGACTGAATAACATATTACTAAATAATATTTCCTGCTGCAAACTAAACTATAGAGTATGATAATGTTCACTTCTCCTAGTTGTAAAAAGATTACACAAAGCTCACATATTACATGTATTTTACTTGAGCAAACTACCCCTAACTGTAAATTAGTCCGTCTTGTATTATAATCCCAAACAAGTCATGTTCATGCTGTGAGTCCCAATTTGCAAAATTGTAGGGAGCTGCCTGGTGAATTGCCACCAAGCTTTATTAAGGGCTAAAATATTTAAGTTTGTATTTTTCTAATGATTTAGCTCTTCGAAGAGAGAATCTATTTCTCCTTCCAAAACATTCTAAAAACAAATCTTGTATTTGAACCAACATATTGTACTCATATGGCTGTGATTTCCAAAAGGATAACAGCAAACAAAACTTGGCTCAACAACACAACAGTGAGAAGGATGTTTGCACAGTCTGGGTGAGAGAGTGTGTGTCCATCTGCCATAACTTCATAGCAGTTCTTTTGCTTATTGATTTTCTCAATATATCTCTTCAGTTTCATGTTCTGTCTTTTTTCTGCTCCCTTGCCACTGATCGAACCAATATCCTTTCTGACTTCTCGTCGGCTGCTCTTTTTAGACCCTCCCAGGCAGCCGGCCCTCTGTTTGTTTTGTGTTTGTAGTGGCATAATGATCTGTGATTTGTAGCATTAGAAAATGCAGCTTGTCCATATGCCAGTGTTTACTGTAACTCAGCTGCATTTTACAATAAAGCAGATTACATCCTGCAATTTATAAACCCACACTGTGCTGCAATAAATAATAGTGCATTTTCAAATGCATATACTATAGGTCTCATAGTAAAGGTTCAGTGAATAGGATTTAGGGGGATGTATGTGCAGATATGGAATATAATGTAATAAGTATGTTTTCTTTAATGTATTATCACCTGAAAATAAGAATCCTTGTGTTTTTGTTAGAATGAGCTAATAATATCTACACAGGGAGCAAGTCCTTGTCTACAGAGTCTGCTATTTTGCATTGCCATGTTCCTCATGTAGCCCAGAACAGACCAACGAAACAGTAGTTCTTGATTTGGCCATTTAATTTTTGCATTGGCCACCATAGTTGGCAACCAAACTGTGATTACAGCTTCAGAAAAACACACACACATATATATATTTTTTGTTTAGCACGAAACTGCTTTATTCAGTAATTTTTCTGGTTTAAATCACCTTGTCCATTTGTTTTGGAGAAGAGGAGACCTCTGCAAATAATATGGCTGCCGGTAAAAACCTCTTGAACGTCTGGACCTTAAATGATCAGAGAACAAAGTTTTGCACACAGTAGCAGGTGCTGGACTAGCGGCCCATCTGTGACAAGCAGAACAGCACTGATTTGTAATGTGAAACTGCTCTATTCAGTGTTTTTACCACCCTGGGCCAGACTCATAGTTGATTTGTGTGCTTTTTCCAACACATAAACTGGTATTTATAAAGGAAGAATGTGCAATGAGAATGTGGGCATCCTCACACTTTTTTCAGACCAGGCATACGCGATGATAGCTGCAGATGATTTGATAATCAGGATAGTAAATATACGTTGAGAGGGTAACATTGTTTTTAGGCTGTTTGCCAATTTCATTTATTGTCTAATAAATTTTTTTCAAGCAACACGGTGCTCTGTAAAATTTCAATTACAGGTGCATTTATACAGTTAATTTTAAATTTTTCATGAGTGGGTGATTAATTTTTTAATTTTTATTTAAATTCATCTCCCTGTTAGTGATCATTTAATGTTTTTGTTGTGAAGCACATCCAACATTGACACTTTTTGAATGAAACATAGATCATCCTTCTTATGTATAATAAAACGATGATTGAGAGTTTACAACAATGATGGTTTGCTAAAGTGTGATAAATTAGTAGTATTGATGCTACAAATCACCACAGCTGTGCGTTATGATGGCTGCTCTGGCAAAGTTGGAGGACCTCGTTGAAGTGACATAGTCAGTGAAATTGTATTTTCTTTGCCATACCTGTTATTGACAGGTCCAATAAGCAATGGAGGGGCACAAAACCAAAAGCAAATGCATGTTTGAGGGCATTTCCACATCCATTTAAGACGTGGGTGACCAGCATCACAATGACTCAGATTTTAAAAACAGAATCTAATGTATGCACACCTTTATAAAAAAAACAAAAACCCACACAGTTTTAGTTGTGAATCTACAAAGAGTTTTATGCACCTGGCCCCTGGACAGGAAGGGACCTCTGTGAATATTTTGACTCCTGGTAAAAACCTCCTGAACAAACAAGACTGAGGGAAATCTAACCGTGAGAATATTCAGCTTATTGCAGTCTGCAATCCTCACCACTAGATGCCATGAAATCCCCCTACATCTTGAATACTGCATCTTCAAAGGAAAATTTGTCTATGATCATAGTTATTGACATGTGGAGCTAGACACAAACATGACTTATAGTCTTGTTTTTAGATGTCCTGCCCCGAGTAAATGATTCTCTTGCATGCTGTCTTGATACTCCCCAAAGAATGTGACAAGTCTAATTACAACTCAATTATCTGAATTATCAATGTAGAAAATGTGACAATCTTTTGTGAGTTTTAAACACCCCCTTTGGAGCTTGGCATTTCTGTCACGATCACAGGCTTTGTAATTAAATGGGTTTTGTCTGCACATGGATCATTGCTTTCAGCTGATTAAGGAATGATAGGAAAGACTCTATAAATCAAAGACAACCAACCCAACTAATTAGCTATCCTAACCATTACATCCACTAACAACCGCTGGAGGTGGTTTCTCTTACATAATCAACTTCATTATTAGGCCGTGTCACTGCAGCTTGTAATGGATCACATCTGATGGTAAGCCAGCAAAGCATAGTTGGAGAAAAGGCATATTGTGTCACTAAATCCTCTTTGATGTCAAATTTGAATAGGATACAGTTAGAGTAAGATCATCAGCACTGAAAAGGTGAAAACAAACTTACAGCTGTTTTTTTAGGCTCTTGTTCCCAAGGGCAAACACGGGGCTGGGTCATTTCAATTACTGAGTCTGGTGAAACACTTTGGCTCGATTCTAATTTGTCTTTATATCAATTAATAAACCTTGACAGCAACACTACATCAAGGTACAAACCATAAGTATGAAGGACATGCCGTAACTTAATGGTTTAATTACAGAATTCTATGTTGATATTATATGAATACAAAATAACCCCCCTCCACTCAGGACACAAAGCCAGAAAGATAATCCGCTAAGAGCAAAAAATCTGTGGCAATTGTCTGCATTGAGTAAAGATTGTGCCCTCAAAAGGTTCACCTTCAGAGTGGAGCTATTATGTTTCTCCTGATATGGGGCTGATGCTAATCAGTGTGGATTGTATTTTATGCCTTAAGGCAGGAAAATGTGCTGATGAGAGCCCCACAATAAATGAACCTTATCACCTAATGGCATCTCAGCCCACCCTGTGACTTACTGAAAAAGCCCTTGCTAAATGTCACAGGCAGGCAGAATGCACATGTGAGATAATTAGAGAGAAATGAATGATCCACAGATGGATTGGTCAGTCATTGTTATTGCTGATGGCGAGCTCAGTTGTTGTTTTTCTTTTTTTAATAAACACTATCTCCGATTTCAAAAACTGTCGACAGAAAATATTTTTGCCGAAGCTCAAATGTAATGAATAGAAAAGTAAAACTGCTGGTGCTGACCTGAAAAGAAGGGAAGCTTGAAAAGTCCAACCATGTTAACATTAATTTATCCTGCATATGTTTTGTAATTGTGGCTTGGAAAGTACAACTTGCATATAACAGAGCTCTGAACACATCTTAAAGTCTGCAAACTTAACACCGCCACACTGGTGCCTTGCTGTGTGAAGTAATTGCTGTAAAAAAAAAAAAGGAAAAAAAACATAGTTGCTGTACTGAACTAAATGCTGAGCAGGCAAAGTACTCACTAATGTACACACACTAAAGAGCTGCCAGGTGATGTTAATTAAGAACACACAATTACTGTAAGAATTTAATCTCACACTGTGCATGTTTTTATCGTTGTTAATAAATAAGGCTGGCATGAGGTACGCTGGGTAGATCTTGTAAATTCAGGCAGAGTAGAGCTTCAAGAGTTGAAATGCTAGAAGATGTAAATGCCTTTATCAGAGAGATTTAGGACATTATGCTCTTCGTTTAATTGTTTCAAATTTGCTATAATTATCCTATGTGTGAGAAGGAATTGTAAAAAAGAAAATGTATTAAAAAACTAGGTACATAGTTGTAGATTTCTAGGGGTCGCAGGAGACACATGCCCCTCAATAAGCATGTGTATTTGTGCCTCCCAATTTAATCAGGAGCATAGCAGAAATTGATTAAATTGGTGACATTTATGTCGTAAATTAATTATAGATAGATAGGACTTATATAGTGCTATACATGAAATGCAAAAAGAAAAACAAATACATATACAAAATAGAGAACAAATTATAAAGAGGGCACAGATTGGTGATTAATACTTTAGAAATACAGAAAATTAAATTATTGGTGCTCAAAATCTTCTGGGGGAGGACCCTGAAATACCCCTTTTTATATGTCGCCCCCCCCCCCCAGTATTAAAACAAAACCTATGTCCTTGGCAAGGTTTCTCATAACATAGCGCTATCCATCCTATAGATCCATCCAGAAAATCAAGATGGATGTAGTCTCTGGCTGATGGCTGTGTATGTTGGGTACCTATATTTGAATTTTAAATAGAGGGTAAATTTATTGCATGATATTAAAGTATTATGGTCTTGTCCTGTAGTGTTACAAAATAGCATGCACTATATTGCTGCAAAAGCAAAGAATCAGACACTCTAGCTTCAATATACTTGATGATTTATCAAAAGTTTCTGCTCAGAGTCACAGATTACGAAGCTGATAAGTGGATAATTGTCAGTGCACTGCAAAGAGACTTTAACAGTAATTGCCCACTAATTAACCCTCCAGGGTGAGCACAAATCTTCGCATTAAAATAAAGCGTTTTTTGGCACTGTATGAATGCGTTAATAGAGTTAATCTCTACTTTCTGATATTGAGATTATCACTCCAACCATATAGGTGTGTGTGTATGTGTGTGTTAAGGATGGAAACGCCCTGTAGAGCAGGGCTAAGTAGGCAATCACT
Source organism: Plectropomus leopardus (assembly GCF_026936395.1). NCBI lineage: Eukaryota > Metazoa > Chordata > Actinopteri > Perciformes > Serranidae > Plectropomus > Plectropomus leopardus. Next base: position 29,513,488 of record NC_142181.1, read on the forward strand.
CATTCTGAGTAACGGCAGAGGTGAAATGTAAGTAAACTCTGTGAATGTGCACGGTCACCCAAGTGCCAGATGCTGCGAATTGGTGCCAACATGGCATGTGAGCGACTCATTAAATCAGAAGAGTGAAATCCATTGGCCTTTCTCTGATGGCTCTGTCGCTCATTCAAACCAGCAGCAATTCTGCGCAAGACTTTCTTCGATCAGGGAGAGCAGCCAGCTGGGACATTTTCAGATTCATTATTGGCATGGAAAAATTAAATGGATAAAGAATTTTTTTAAAATAGCATTGAGAATAGGACCATGGGGAGGCAACTATGATATTAGAGAAAGGAAAACAGTTTCCTGTAAGCAGCAGATTATGAAAACATTAAGCAACAATTACCATAATGAGAGTTATTGAAGCGGCAAGGTAGCAGACAAGCTGTGTGCATCTGGTTGCTGCATCTGGCTGCAGTGGCAGAACATCCGAAGGGGCAGGCGGGACGTCATTCATTTGTTATAGCCATTCCTTCCCTGTGGATGGAAAAATGGCATGACAGTAATTGTCATGTACTGAAAATGATCTCACCGGCTGCATATTGATGCATGCACTGCTATAGATACTAAGTGCACTGTCAGAAACTTTGAAGATGTCATTTAGGGTAAATTGAGGGAATGACTTTCAGTGGGCAATTCATGTCCCTCCCTCTGTGATGAGAGATGAGCGCAAGATAGATATTATTATTGCTGATAGGACTCAAATTGTCATCTTTTCTTTTGGCAAAAACAGCCACATATAGCAGCCAAACTCAGCTTTGTATTAAACCAACACACTTATTAATATGTAAACTAGTGCAGCATCCTAAGTGTAGGCCTTTATGGAGGATAATGTCTGCTGCTTAAAAAAACATCTTGATTTGGATTATGTTATCTACACAGTTTATGCTCTATCTCATTACCGTTGATTTGATAAACTGGTTTATCATTGCTATAGTCATTAGCATTTCATCATCGTCCAAACATTCAGTCATTCCACCGAGCAATTTAGTGTTGAAAAGACATTTTTAAAAAGGCTGTTATATGTCTTTTTGTCTTTAGACATTTAGATTTCTTTCCCTTAAAGGTTAAGATTTTGTTTATTCATGGTTGAAAAGTGAATGTGTAGTAAATGTCTAGTCTTAGCCTGACTGGGTGAACTTCATAATTAAAGAATGTATTATTATTATGACTTTAATTGCATAACTTGAAAAGTGGTAAGGTTGAAAAGTGAATGTGTAGTAGATGTCTAGTCTTAACCTGGATGAATGAGTATATGACAAAAGACAATCATAATGTAAATGCAGGATTATGCAGTATTTTTAAAAAAAAATTATTTACAGTTTATTTTTATTTTAAAGATATTAAGTGATTATTTTAAAATATGGTCTGGCTATATGTAGCCTATAAATCCTTGTCTTTAACAGGGTTAAAGCCTGGAAACGATGTTTATATGACTTCTGTTGCTCAGTGGGCTAGATGTAGTGCATGCTACTTAAAAAAAAAAAAACAAAAAAAAAAGAATAAAAAAAATCTAGCAGGCTAATAAAATACTATTTGCTTATATGTTTACACTAGGTGTAATCACAAACAATTTATGGTTCCAAGACCACCTGTTTTCCTTCAACATCTGCAGGAGAAAACAATTTGGCAATTAAATTAAAAATGGCCTTTTAATGTAATTAATTACAAAAAGTGTTTAACAGCATTATGTTTGTTTGCTTCACTTTTACTTAAACAAATTGAAGCATTTTTTTTCTCCTTGAAGACATTCCCATCTGTTGACATTGTTAGGCTCTTATGAATGATCCTCCACATTATGCCCCTGTCCCATTCTCCATTCACCATCCTCTTCCACAATGAATTGCATGGTGCATGTGATGATCTCAATAAACTGACATTTTGTCTTTTATTCATTTTGTGTTGCATTCATTCCCATTTCCTGGTTTGTTGCTGGCAATTTAACATGTACAATATTGAATCCTGCCCTTACCGTACCCAGTGGCCCATTTAATCAGAGATTGGGATTAAGGTTGAGCATCCCAGCACCAGACGAGACATACAGTTACGTGATTCTCTCTCTACTAGGGACTTAAGATGGATGGGCTGGGCTATGGTGTGGATGGAACGCCTCCATTGGGCCGTTTGGCCTGGTGGAGCCCATCAATCAGGGCCGCACCAGAGGTCTAGGCTGAGGCTGTGTAATGATGCGAACAGCATGTGGCCAAGCCATCCCTGGCTGCTCAGGTGTAAGGGTCTGCCCTGTCCACCAGTCCTCTCAGCTCCTTCACCGCTATCATCCATCATATGCCGGCCGGATTCACAGCATGCAATAGATTTCATAGGTTGGATTTGATAAGATCACTTCAGATCAAACTCAAGACAAACTGTAAATGAAGTTCAAAATTAAATATGTTGTCATGTTTTTTTGGGGAGGGGTCAGTCTTCATCATAAAGTTAGAGTAATTAGGTATTTTATTATTTTAATTATCAAAGCCTAAAGTGTAGACCTGTGGTAAAATCAAACATTTCAACAATTAACCCCTGGTGCCCTTAACAGAAGCTTGTCCTGGAAAAAGAATTACACAGTGGAGCTTGACAAGCATTGTGTTTGGATTTCTAATTTTTCAAATGGAAAGCGATGCAGAGGTGAAGACCAGACAGATCACTTACCCTAATAGCAGTTGTACAGGAAGTTGCCATTAGCTATTTTTTATGTGCCCCACACTTAGGGCAGTGTGGGCGTTTCAATCTTTCTATAAAGTTCATTAAAGGACATATTTTATTGCACATTATGTGCTTTATACCCCTCACACAAACATATTATGCTCCTGGATGAAGGTGGCCTTATGAGTCCCATAAAGCAAGCCTCATGAATATGATTGTAAAAGCTGCTGCTCAGTATGGACTCAGTGTGAAGGGAAGGTCATTTGGTAGAAAGCATGCACCGCAAAAATGTATGCTTATAAAGATGCCTTTGGTGGGGTTTCCAAGCTGCTGAAATACATCTGCTGCAGCCTAATGGACTTCTTTCCCCCACTGGAAGCAATATCTGGGTTGGATTTCAGTATGTTATGGGACCAAATTAAAGCAAACCCATTCCTTGGTCAAGGATTTGTTTTATGCTGCCGTGAGGTAGGCAACACTCATTCCCAATGGCCCTGAAATTCCATTATAAGCACAATGGTGGATTTTTTTATTTTTTTTTTGGTTTCATTGCCATCATAAATTGAGTGTACATGTGACCCCACATGTAAAGGTAAATGAGCATTGACAAGTGGCACATAAATCCTGCTCTTGTCTCCCACTTGTTCATTTAACTGCATGCAAGAGCTTTTGGTATTTGCATTTCCATGAGTGCGATAATGAAGGATGTTGAATCAACTAAGCGTTTTCCATTTTTCTTATGTAATCAATGTCGAATGATTTTTTAAAAGGCAGTGTGTATGAATGGCTGATAATTGCTTTTTGTTCTTTGCTGGTGATTACTAGGTTATGGAGGCATAGCAATTTCTGATTAAACCTCAAATTGGATTTGAAAACTGGGATTTGAGGTGTGAGGAGGGGCTCTGCACAATGCATTTTATATGGATTTCAAGTTCTGTTCTTTCTCCTGAATCACAAGAAATAATTAAGACGTATGCCTTTAAAAAGGTTTATAAATTTTATATTAATTGTTTCTTTTACCTGAAGAGGGATCTCACACTCTTCTTAAATAAATGAGCAATATCCCTTTAAATCACTATAAACCTATAAACTCCAGAGAAAGAATATTTCCTGATACAGTTGCAGCACATCTTGTGCCTATTTTTTTTTTCTATGTCACATCTTGGTAATCTCATCTATATTTGAGCATCTTATTAGCCAGACCTTACTGGGTGAACTTCATAATTAAAGAATGTATTATTATTATGACTTTAATTACATAACTATGTAACTTTGTTTTAATTAAGAACACCCTTCCCCGGTGGGAACATAGTTTGACTGGCTTTTGTGTGCAAGGGCATAAAAGCAATTTCTTACCCTGCACAAGCATGATTGTTATAAAGTTCACCAGTCCAGGTTTCAGGAAATCTGTGACCTTGAATATAAGTGAATGACAATGATGGCCTTGTCTCTTTACCTATCACAGCATGCAAATTGCAAAACTGTATGCGCCATTACTACTTGTAGTTGCCTCCAATCTCATCACAGCATTTCACATTTCCTATAGCATGTCCAGGCATAAAAAGAGCTCATGGCCACTGTAATCTGGGGGTTAATAGCAGTCTTTTATAAAGGGTGGTGAGGGTGAACGTCCTTTTTGCAAAGAGAGGGGCAATGTCCAGAGATTATTAAGATGTGTTGCCAAGACATAATGGGGTTCCAGCACATTACATACACCTCTCTATGTCATTAGATTTTGTCAGGCATAAAAACACTCATTTTTACTAATATGGACAAACCATTCTTCATTGGCATGGTAATGACTTGGGAACTGAGTGCAGTCCAATCAAGTCATCACTATGTCACGGATGACCGGATTTATTTGCTATACCACCATAGATGGCACTGTTGCACTGCTGACAAGCTGACTGACAGCATGCTGATGTGCCAGTCATGTAGCACAGACTGTGGTGCCACTCCAGATCTGTGCAAATGCTGAAAGCTGTGGTACCAGATTAATGGTTAAACAATCAATACTGAAAAGCTATAAGACAAATAAAAATTTATGCTTATTTATCTGTTCACTTTGTTTTTACTTTCTTCCTTTTTTAAATAGACATTAAATTCATTTATTTTTGTTGGAGTACCATGTAACCAAAGACAACACAAAGATTTAATATTACGTGATTATGAAGCACACACTTTGATTGTTTTTTGTTTTTGTCCAATTGGAAAAAGAAACAAATGTAGGATTCAAATGAGAGGGGCTGAGGCATCATGCCTTCATTTCCAGTAAAGCTTCAGGTGCTTATTTGCTGTGAATTATAGAAATATGAGGTGTCATTCACCCCGACAAGCCTATTTTCTGCCCTGTAATTTCATCTGTGCAAGTTAAACATATGCATGCCTTTATTATAGTATGCAGCTTGTGCTGATTGCCAATCCCATTTTTCTGAAATTTCAATTGCTGAATGTTTCAATTATTGCAAGGTTTTGAAAGAAAAATCTAAACCAAGAAGTTTAATGAAAACATTAGTCTGCTCTCTCATTATAGTATATGTTATTTCCAAATAAAGCATATCAATAATATGTTGTATTGAGAGCCACAATTTTCCATGGTATTTTAAAAAAATCCTAATAAGATGAAGCTTATGGGTGCTTATTATAAAATATATTAACACTACAGTCATTTAGATTACATGAAAACCATCAGTTGATTATTTGTGAAATAGCAGATTTATCCAAAATGGGTTTTTAGCTTTCACAGGTAAATACTCTCTTCTCCTCTGTGGGCGTTAAGCTACATCACTATGCTGTGGAGATGAATATTGGAGCTGAATTTCAAAGGGATATAAGGCACTTCAACAAGCCATTTATTGAGGCGAACAGCCTACACATGGCAGGCCACACAGGCCTTCACCAGGGCCATGGGCCTGTCTGGTGGCTCTCCAATTTAACAAAGTGATGTTTTAATGAGCCTGGCTCCAAGGGACAGAAATGCTATTCTCATTTGAGTTCCTTGCTGAAAAAAAATCCAGAACACCTGGTACTGAATAAATGCATGGTAATGGCAGAACAACATACTATAGCCCACTGACAGAGAAATTTCCCTCGTTATCCTCATCAGTTTGTCATAACTAAATCAAGCAATACACGCAATAATGGAAACGCTGTCATTTCAGTTTGGAGACAAAATAAGAAATGTAAATCAAATATTGATGTAATGACACTGCAAATTATGCAATGAAAACATTGAGGTGCCATCCCCGCAGTCTGGGTGATAAGGATTACCTCTTTACCCCAGCCATAACAAGCGTATCAAGCAGGCGACTTGGCTCCAGTGCTTTGACGCCTTTTAAAGTATCTCTCCACTGTGATGTGCATGATCACACAGAAGTGTGATGTGTTCGCAGATCAAGGATGCTCATCCTCATATGCTGTGAGACTGGCCTCATTAGGGCCAGAAAGTTCTAGTTTGGAGACTTTATCCATGCCACAAAGCGTCTATGGATCCTTCTCTGAATCCTATTTGCTGGTGCATAGCACCACAATGTAAACATAAAAGTTACTTTGGAAGCATGTTCTCTGCTATGATTGAGTCACTGACCCATAATATTATCATAATGCGCAAGATCAAACCATTTATTGTGAAGAGACTAATCTTTTGGTCAAAAGTAGACTATTTTCAGATTTAGGATAATCATTAATATCTTTTAGTATATACTGAAAGGTTATCATGTATCTCAAAAGGCTATAAAAATGGAGAATAATTTATGATGTAATGCAAATGGAAATAAAGGGCTCCCATATATTTACTAGTTCATACAGCCTAAATAATAAAATGGAAATTCATCAGCGCACTACTCCACACAGTTATATAGAAAACAGCATTTAAAGTTCATGCCGATGGGACTGGAGATTGTAACCTTAACAGCCTATTACAGCCTGAAATATCATTAAAAACACATCACTGAACTGAACTGCCTCCAAGTGTCAGAGAGCACACATTGTTTATATTGCCTAAATGTCTTCAATTTATAAGATGCAAATTTATGGCTGTGGCTGTCTGTATTTCTTATGGATATTTCCTGAGAGCTTGTTAAACAACAGGAATCCTGGAAGTTTAGTAGTATATAATTATTAGTATTCTTATTTTTATTTCTTAATCTACATTAAAATTGCTGAACATATCTCCTAACATATCTCATAACTAAAAAGCAAAATATAACTTTATTTTCCATAATAATACTAGAGATTAGTGGCTGATATTTTATTTTATAGGGACTTCATGCAAATTTCTCAAGGTACTATGTCACTTCCTGCGACCATGTATGTTTTGAAAAGAGAGTCGACGTTTGGAAAATGTGCTCAAAATGTCTTTTATGGTTCAACGGATGGGATTTTTTTGGATCCATAGGTTGGAAGAGTTTTCGAGACTTTTGAAAATACCTTCAAAACAGCAGTAAGTGTTTTTTAACCACCTCACAGGTTTTTGAAAGATCGCTGTGGATTTATCTGCGGAAAACAGGTGCGAGCCCTTAACGCTAATTAACGTTAGCTGTCTGCATGTGAGACATCAACCATGGCTAAACTATAGCTTGGTAGTATAGCGTTACAGTATGCCAACCTCTCGCAGCAGCAAAATCATTTATTTTTCTGTGGCCTTGGTCATGTTTGAAGATGAAATGTCATCATGTTCAACTTAAAGCATTTTCAACGGTAGCTTTCATTTACATGATTTAACAGTTAGCCAGGTGCAAGCCTGAAACTCCATTCAGATTATTTTCGTCAAGCTAAAAAAGTGGTGGTGTTGTAGAAAAACAATACATATTTTGTATTTAAGCATACATACTGATAAAAGAATTACACATACAATTATTATTTAAATGTGCTGTCCTCTTGCCTTTTACTGTGTGTGATGTTAGGTCGCAGCAGATTGCAGGTCTGGCACACCAGGTCAAGCAGCCAGAGGATTATAGACCTCCAGTCTGATGAATAACACCATGGTCTCATGGGTGAGTTCCTGTCATGCAAATCTATATGCAGTGCCTCTTATAATCAGATTTACCCACAAATATTCTGTGCTCATCACATACTTTTTTAAAACCTGATATTTTTACCTAACTCTGTAAAAAAGTTGGACAATATAGCTGTGTGCAATATAGTCATTAATCTCTGGTCTCTTGTTAGAGTATGTATATGTGTGTATATATATATATATATGACAATAATTGCATTAGGTTGGATTTAATTATTATATATTATATTTAATTTGAAATACAATGTCAGTTTCAGAGTAGATATTGCTCAGCTTAAGCTTTTTATTGAAGTCTTTTCACAACTGTAAATTCTTCTCAATAATAATCTGTTTTCATTATGAGATATACTAAATTGTATTTGAAGTAGATGTCCTATCCAGATATTGATTTAAAGAATATCTTGTGATATCACTGATGATCCCACTGAAGCTGTAACACAAAGACATTTGAGAGGGGATGACTGACTGAGTTAGGGTAAGAAATGTAGTGTAGTGTAGTAAGGATGAAATGGTTATTGGTTACCAATTGATTTTATACTGTCCAGCATCAACAAAGTCAGCAAAACACTACAAGACACAGACAAGTGCAGCATGCAACATAGGTTTGATTTGCTATTCCATTCTTTACAGAGTGTGCGTGCAACAGGTAAAACCAGTGATGCTCCTGGTCCTTTGTCCTTTTCTACCGTGACACGTACACTCGAGAGTGCATTTCAAAGACAGGCTTTCTTTAATGTTAACAAAAAGTGCATTGTGCTGCTAATTTTATTTGTAGTGTTAAATATCTCAATATAAAACTTGGTAAAATTATTTCAGATTGTCTCAGTACTTTTTGGACATTCTCATGCATTTGTGCATTTTCACAAATACTGTGATACTAACTGTGATCATTTTTTGTCACTATCATTATGATCTGAAATTTCCTGGTGTGTGTTGTAGAAGCCAACACCTTAATATTTGCTTCAACATCAAAGTACTTCCTGTACTGGAACTGAATGTTGCCAGTGATTTAATTTAAAATCCCACACACATATCACATTTTGGAATAAGATTGCCTTTTTTGGAATCTTTGTGTCAGAGTCTGTGAAATAGTAGGAGAGTGGTATAAATGATATGAATTTGTCTGTTGAAATGAAAAAAGTTTTAATAAACAGTGGGACTGGTGGAAGACAGTTTTTGTTATCATACAGCTACTTTATGATTTAGCAATGTGAGAAAATGAGAACCGGTTGACATGGTCAGGCATTTCCAATTACTTTTTAAAGCACAGCCATTTTTATGAAATTCTAATTCCCTTGCTGTACTGTAGATCCACATAATTGAAAACTCAGAAAAAAAGTGACTTTTATTCCTAAATCCCTACAATCTAGCAAACATAAACTTGACAGGTGGACGAAATGAAGAAATCTTGACTTCTTGTCTGCTACTCTGATTTGGATGCTCTGGAAAGGTCTTACCTAATCACATTAATGTCAAATAATGGATTATTCTACTTTACCAGACATCTGTGGTCATTTCAATACATCACAGAATTAATCATTTTTTTTCTTTTCCTATTTGTAAATTTGAGGAGATCCCAATTGTCTCTTTCTAAAGTGAGAACAGAAGTTAATCAAATAAAGTGGGATTGAGCATATCAATCATCTGGTCTCTTCGAGGGTCCATGTTGACTGCCAGAGCACATGTCATCATTCATTTTCAGCCAATTTAGTTGATGAATAAACAGCCTGGCGGAGTGTTTGGCACCCATTTTTCATTTACATAAATCTAATTTCAGGTGAAATATTCAAAGTTCACCTTTGCCCCAATATGGCTCTCAGCTTAGCAAAAAGGACTAAAGGGGGTTGGCAGGCTTTCTTTGACTTCTCACTAACATATTTAACAAGATCTGAGAAACATTTCTGATCTTGATCACACTGATTCATATGATTAGAGGAGCACTAATTTCAGTTTCATTTTTGTTACAATTGTAAGATTATTCATTTAATGGCTACAGATTTACAGTGATACATATTTTGGTTCTGAGAGTCAAGTTCTGTTAAATAATTGTAGTCAAAGTGAGGCTGAGTCGTTTTGATAGGATTTAGGTAGGAGTGCATGATAATATCAGCGCGTCATTGGTATTGGCAGATATTAACTTTCAAATTAATTATCAGAATCACCCAGCATGATGTTTTTTGCACACATGGATATTTTATATTTTTTAATGACAAAATGAACATGTACAAAACTTAAACCCTAAGTTAAAGTATTTTTCTTTTTTTGTGCAATGAATGAATATTACATACACTGAAAATCGTTGTATTTTATGTCTCCATCTGCTGGTGGGCCGTCAGGATAAGAGTATGCATAATATGATGTTAATTCCACTACAAAAGACACTTGATGATTTCTGAAATAAGGTGGAGAAAAAGTGGATATATCTATTGGTATCGGATATCAGCCAAATGAGTTGTCATATATCGACATATTAGATATCGGCAAAAGTCCAATATCCTGCATCTCCAGATATAAGTTGTATTATTTTAATAAAGCCTATGGGATAAGTTTGGCCATGGTATCATTTGTTTTGAAAAATGGTGGCCATTTGTCTACATATAGGTAAATTTGATAAGGAATGTCTGTTTCCTTCAATTATTGCAAATGTGTGGTAAGTACAGGTTTGATTGACACTTAATATACCTTCTGGATAATGAAAGATGATATCCTCAGAACTACATTACCATTTCCTATGAGTCTCTTGCTGTAATTGGACTTCTGACAGTAATATTGGTGGTCTTATGCAATGATTTTTAGACAGATTTGTGCTGTGAGGAACATATTTCTAACTCTCAGATAAGAGAAGAAAATGTAAAACAATAGAGAGCGGTCAAGAGAGTCAGACCTGATGTAGAGTGGGAGCTAAAGTGTGTTCTGTTAAACAAAAACGAGACCACTCATGAAAGCAAGCACAGGGCTGTAGCCCAGTAGGTAGTAAAATTGACACCCACTGTATTCTCACTGCATCACTGTGTGCAATATGGACACCAGCTGCTTCAGAAATATCACGCAAAGTACATATAGGTGGGGGATGGGGGCTAAAGATTTGAATTTCAGTTTGAGGCAATTTAAGGAAGACTACAGAAAAGCTTGCACTGAGATAGGTCCTCTTTGTTTTTTGGTGTAAAATATAAAAGATGTGGAGCTTAGCGATTTGATTTCAAGTGGTTGAACAGGATTCTCACTAATGCTGCAAAAACAGCTCAATATTAACACCTATTTGATACAAAAAGAAGTGTTGAAATGCATCTTTGCAAGATGCAGTAGATCCAGAGGCATTTTAATGAGTTTGCTGTCAGATGATCAAAAACCATGCCACCAGGCAATTGCACATTTACTGTTTTCAAGATAACAGACTTTAGCATCTGCGTTTGGATCTCCTCTTCTCTGTGCAACTGTCTATTAATCCAGACTCTTTCTGAACGGGCCTACATCACTGTGTGGAATATTTACAAGTTATGATAACAATCACAGGGCATGGGAAAATGAAAGTGGCCAAATTACTTTCTGGGATGACTGATACGGTAATAATATGATGGTTTTAACATTAATTGCCACAATGAGATCTGCTTTGTGACTGGCTTTGCATCATGTAAAATAGTATATGTCTTCAATTTGTGCTTTAAGACTGCTGGGTCTCCATATTCAGCTTAGATTGCTTACATTACATGGCTGATTGACCATGACAGTTCCTCTAGCTTTTAGATTGTTTTGCTATGAGATTAAACCAACATTTCGTCACGCTGTCCAATAAGCTTCCACAGAGGTGTTCAGCCTCCTGATTAAACTTTGCATTACTGCCCCTGATAAATGAAAAGAAATGTCCTCAATCTCAAAGTCACCTCCGAGCTCTAATATGGTCAGTTTCGTAGATTGCATGCACGCCTGTGCTTTCAGATTGGCTGGCTTTATTTTTAGTGCTTGTTTTGAGGTAGTGAGTGGCTGTAAGGCACAAACTGGTTGCAGACTTGACTGAGTATCAAATTGTCATTTCAAAAGTGACAAGGTGCTGATTTGCCCGCCTGGCACTGAGCGATTGGACATCACTGTTGACAAATGGGCAGTGGAACAAAACTGGCAGGATGCTAGGGAAGACAAAATGCCTTCAGCCAGAGTTTTTTTTTCTATCTGTTATCACAGCTGGACAACAGCTAGTTAAAATTCCTGAATTTACTGATAGTATTATCGTTTTGCTGCCAACCATTTCTGTGTCAAGTGCACCTCTTGCAAATATTTATCCACTGTGCTGTTGTCACTTATTTGTTTGATGTGTATAGAAAAAGTGGACCGTGTGGACTCCTGTTCTTTATTTAACTTCTACAGGATCCACTGGTGCATTTGCCTTAACAAAGCTACATTTTCTTTTTTTGAATTTCGTTTCATTGTTAATTTATGTGGGGGCGGCACAGTGGCGTTGTGGTTAGCACTGTTGCCTCACAGCAAGAGGGTCCCTGGTTTGAAACCCGGTTGGAACGGGGTTCGGTCCGTGGGCGGGGCCCTTCTGTGCGGAGTTTGCATGTTCTCCCCGTGTCTGCGTGGCTTCTCTCCATGCAGCTCAGGTTGATTGGTGACTCTAAATTGCCCTTAGGTGTGACTGTGAGTGTGTATGGTTGTCTCTCTATATGTGTCGGCCCTGCGATAGTCTGGTGACCTGCCCAGGGTGTACCCCGCCTTCCGCCCGATGACAGCTGGGATTGGCTCCAGCCCCCCCGCGATCCTTACAAGGACACGCGGTTACAGAAAATGAATGAATGAATGTTAATTTATGTTAATTTTAGGGTATGTAATGTATGGAAAAAAAAATGGAAAAATGGAAAAAAAAAAGCAAGTCATCTTGCATTTAAATATTTTAATCAGTGTAAGAAGCTACATCAGCAGATACATATAGCTTATATATAAAAAGAGTAAATGAAACAAATTTTGTAACTTAAAAGTTCAGTGTGTAGGATTTAGGGGGGTATTTTGGCAGAAATGGAATATAGTGTAAGAAGTATGCTTTCTTTAGTGTATAATCACCAGAAAATAAGAGTCGTTGTCTTATAATAAGCCCTTTATTTCTACACAGGGACTCAATCCTCATCCATCTACAGTAGCCCAGAATGGACAAACCAGTCTCTGGCTCCTGGTAACAACCTCCTGAATGTCTGTATCAGAAAAAAGGTGAGCATACATTAAGTTATTATAGGAAAAAAGATGAGCAGACATTAGCAGGTGCTGGGCTAGCAGCCCATAGCCATAGAATAGCTGAAGTATGTAGGAGAAACACTGATTTGTAACATGAAACTACTGAATTCAGTGTTTTTACCAGTTTGAATGACCTGGTCAATTTGTTTTGGAGAGTGAGACCTCTGTGGATAATTTGGCTCCAGTTAAAACCAATGAACACTGAAGGAATTCTAACTAGGAGAGGTTTCAGCTGCTTGCAATATGCAGTCCTCACCACTAGATAAGGACTGCCACTATATCCTGCTAAGTATTACCCTAAATATTACACAAAGGACCTTTAAAATTTACTTATGGGAAATTTTAGGAAAAAAATCAGGGTTAAAGGTGTACACAATTTAGCACAATCATGATCCAAAAAATATAAGTTTCACTAAAATAACTTGCATCAAATTATTAAACCTAGTGTTAACAATAAGCTAAATAGATGCCATGATACATTTTATAAATATGGAATATAAATTCTGTATTGCATAAAACTGATGTAGTAATGTCTGGAATACAATATAGAACTACAATACCTCCAGTAATCCAACCAAACCAAGCTGAAATGCTGTCTGTGTGTTTGCGCAGTGTGTGTACAGTGTATTTGCATGCAAGAGGAAAAACACATGGATGCAATATGGTGGGGAGAGAAGCTAGATGTCAGACAGTCTAAGGGAAGGAGAGCAGGCCTGAGTGGGTCAGTGGATGTCATTACACGATAACAGTTGTAAAGGGATTAGAGAGAGAGATATGAGATGCAGATTGCTGCAATTACTACAGTATTTCTCCAAAGCATTTACAGCCACTGCATGAACTGATGGCCACTTAAATTCCTCTGTTCATTATATCTTTATCAATGTTAAATTAAAGGTCCAGTGTGTGGGATTAAGCTGGATATATTTGAAGAATTGAAATATGAAGTAATATGTGTGATTTCTTAAGAGTATAATCACCTGAAAATGAGATTTGTTGTATTTTTGTGACCTTAGAATGAGCACTTGTCTAAGAAGTCTGGCATGTTACATCTCCATGTTTGTAAAGTAGCCCAGAACAGACAAACAAAGCACTGGCTCTAGATAAGGCCATTCAGGTTTTTGTGTCAGCCACTGTAGTTAGCAGCCCCTTTGTGACGAACAGCAGTGGAAAAACACTGATTTCTTATGCGAAGCGCCTTTATTCAGTGTTCTGGTTCTTTTGTTTTAGAGAGACGAGACCTCTGTGGATAATTCACCTCCCGCTAAAAACCCCCTGAACCATGAACACTGAAGGAATTATAAGTGGGAGTTTCACGCTCGGTACATGGGAGAAGTTTCAGCTAGTTGCAATCTGCCAACATTACTGCTAGATACCACTAAATCCTGCACTCCGTTTCTTTGATTTAATAAAACTTAAATTAAGGTATAATTTAGGCTTAAAAAATGTTGTAATAAAATTATACATATGCAGTAGATACAGTCTTATTAGTTTTCCACCTAAAAAGTCAATGTAGTTTTAGGACTAAGTTTGGTATTTCTGGCTCTTCCTCATATTAGTATTGATTGAAAAATATTTGTAAATAAAAACCAAGGCTGAATCAGGCTGGTAGCCTACCCGAAATGACTTTGGCAGACTATGGTTGCTATCACATCATCCTGTTGAGAGCTATGCATTATTCAGTCCTTGAGATACAGAATAAGAGTAGAACACCCATTCACACCCATTCACCAATGGTCTGATCAGATCTTGGTGCCTACCTCTGAATTTTCAAGACAAATCCTGCAGACAGAACGTAACTATGTATCTGTCCCAGGAAACCCTCACTGGATTTATTTTGAAGATTCATCTTGCAGTGGTAATGCATTTCCCCTGTCTCTGGTCTTGCAAGAAAGCAATCTAATGAAAAAGGAAAGGAAAAAACACATGTTGAATTTCAGCTGCCTCTGAGTCCAAACCAATCCCGGCTATTGCTACAGATAAGACTGAACTTATAATTGAATTAAAAGTGAATCTGCAGTTTGAACATATGTAAAATACAATTCAGTACAGTAAGTATTTCTGTTACATATGATCAGTTAATGTCAGTGGTTAAATAAGTTGTCAAATAATCACCTGAATACGCATGGGAATGGTATTTTCTTTAAATGCAGAATTCTTATTAATTTTTTAGTTCAAATAATTGATGCTGAAATGATGGCTGTGACTCCTCTTGTAATTTCATAGGGAGACAAAGTGCAGACTCCGAGCCAGTTTTCCAGAGGTATTTGTTTCAGTATCATTACCACCTTTAATTATTTGGCATTAGTATTAGTTATTTGTAAAGAAAAATGATAGTGAAACACATACATACAGTATAAGATCAAAGAGGTTATATTTTTTAACGAGGTAAATTTCAATCCCGTCACTGAATGTCAAATGCGTTGTCTTGTCATCAGATAATAAGCAGCTGGTACCCCCTGCATTCAGTCTGAGGACATTAGGTGCTCCTGACCCACAGCAGCTCACCTTAAACTTGTGAGTGTGAGGTGGCAGAACAGCTCACACCTCCCATTAGGTGAGGAGAGGTGAGGAACCAATTACCTGGATATATGTCTCGGGGCCAAAAATATCATTGTCAGCTTGTCAAAATGTGAGAAATGAGGGAAAAAAAGAGAATGGTGACAAATCGCAATGTAACATGACGGATTGTGTTATCTTTTAGTTTCCCTCCCAGATCTGATAGAACCCACAGAAGGATCCATAAGCTGTAGAGGGACTACTATACTGTTGCATCACTTTGGACTTTTAAAATCTGGCAATGATTGTTTGTAACCTCTTCTTTACAACAGTCACCACACTAGAAAAAAAACGCTGTATGGGATGCAGTTTCTTGTTCAGGAGAACTACAGCAGCGAGAATGCTTGGCAACGATAAAAACTGAAATAAGGTACTTCACTCTCTTTACAACAGTAGTTCCCAACTGGTGGGTCATGGTCTGAAAATGGGTCGCAGGTCCATGCTTAATGGACCGCAAGTAACTCATCAACTTGTCAAGTTTGTAAAAAAAAAAACAAAACAAAAAAAAAACAACCCACACTCCATTTTGGAGTATAATGAATTTTCACACAGTGCTTTTATTTTGAAGTGCTGTGTCTGTTAACTCTTGCAATAAGTTTTATTTCTTTGTTTTTTAAGCCAACATGTTGTTTACATTTTATGACAGAAATTTAAAATGAGGTATTTTATCTAATGTGTGGACCTTGAATATTTGGACCCTGTGTCTGGACCAGTTGGGAACCATTACTTAACACCACATTATCATGTTCCCTCACACTACATAACAGTAATTATATTATTTCATGTTTTTATAGTACTGGACTAAACTGATTTTTTTTTTGGCCACTTGGGGGCCGCCGAAACAAGTCGTAAACACAACACTGACGTTTTATCCCCTTCTAAGGGCATTTTTATACCTATAGTTTGTTCGTTCTCGTCTAAATCAGGGACTGATTTGTGATAGTGTTGCAATTGTCTCGAGTTTGGTTTGTCTTCACAGCATTTATAAGTGAAACAAAATTTATAGTGCACAAGAAAAAAAAACCCTCTGTAATTGGTCATAATTTCGTGTGTAGGAACGTGGGAAAACTCCAAAAGTAAACAAAGAGAAAAAGAAAAGCATCACTGTCCAATTATTAATGGAGAAACAATGTTGTGGATTAGTTTTGGTCTTGTATTGTTTATTTTATGGTTTGCATTTATTATTTAAGGCAAACAATGCAGTTTTAAAATGAAGCATATTGCAGCTTGGAAATAATGTGTTGATTAATTGGAGTTGCTAAAGACGCGTATCAAGTCGGTTGAGAAGAAAGTGTGTGTTAACTCTTCTGAACTGTGGCATGCTTATCAGCCAAAAATATTCCCAAAGATTCATCAGGAACTGTATGTCTTCAACACAGCCTCAACTCTTTAACATTGATGTGAAAAGATAGGGCAAGCATAGACTGTTTTGTAACTTAAGTACAAAGCGTAGCTGGGACGGGAGCTGGTTAAATCCAAAAAAGGCGTAATTCCTTCTTGTGTCAGATTGAGGTCACGAAGTATCCGCACTGAATCACACCAGAGTTCTTTTATAACTGGACTGAAACCACCTCTGCAATCAAGTCGTGTATGATTGCTGTGTTCTTGGGGCGGGGGATATGGCCCTAAAATAATATCGCAATATCTCATAGTATTTTTGCAATGATAATAATCTTAAGGATATGAAAAAAAATCATCCCAAGAGCATACCGTTCAACAAAATAAGCATTATAAGTTTTACATGTTAGCATAAATATAATAGTTTGCCTTCAAATATTCAGTAAAAAAAAAAAACTATTCAAAAATGATCTAATTTCTTTAGTTTGTAAATAATAATAACTGGAAGTAAGTTCGCTCTCAGCCATGTTTGTTGTTGCCTTGCGAAACAGTATGACATCATTATATCAACAAATTTCAATATTGCTATAATATGAAGTTTTCTTTGCATTTTGAAAATTGTACCAGCATTGTCATTGTGAACAATTATGATATGGCAAATCCCTACTGTGTTCACACAGTTCAAGTGTTCAGACCAAGGAGGTTAACACTCCACGGTTTTATTCAAGTAAACAAGGCAGGTGTGAAAACACCCAATGTTCAGTTGGCAAACTTGTTATTGAACTGTGGCCTATTTTCACAATCAGAAAATACAGAACATTGTTAGTATTAATTGATGATATTTTAGGCCAACTGAGGAATGCGAGTCCAATATTAATTCCCCTTTTAGCTCTGTTTTTGTCTCCACTAATTACTGAGAGGAATATCTGGCTCCTTAGCTTGCTAAATGCTCCACAATGTTTACCTGCGAGTTGCTAGCTTTGTCTGTCTGCTGCTTTGAGCTGGGCAGGTAGCGTTCAGTGAGTTTTAAGAGCTTATTTAAATAAATTAATAATAAATGTCAGATAGAATCAAATACGAAGGGCTTCTTCTCTAGTTTCACTATTTTGCACTGATGCTCAGCTATCATGCAGGAAAGGAATCTGTGGCAGGAGAGCAGAGATACCAATTTCTCTGCTGACAGTAGCTTCAATAGACCATAATGCAATACAGACACAAGATATGATACAGTTTGAGTAAGGGAGATGACTCTTACTTTTTCTCCACTGGAAAAATTTGATCTCTTGCTCTCACTATCACTGTCACTGTCGCTACCACTATCACTCTACCCTCCTACACATAACACCCTTAGCTGAAAGCAACAAGTTCACAGGAGGTCGTCAATAGTCTGGGAAATGTACAAAATCACTAACTCAAGCAGATAAGGCCGGTAGAGAAGAAGTGGGTATACCAAGAACACTGTAAATTACACCAGTTCACTGCAAAATAACTCCTGAAATGCACTGAACATCACAGGTTGATGATGTATAACAGTGTAAGAGTATCTGTGCATGGAATTATTTTTATACAAGTATCGAAAAGGAAAACATGTCAGCAAGACGTGGTTGTCCATTTGATAAATCAATCACCAAGGAGTCTATTAATACAGTATCCTGCGGAGTGTGACTTACACCAAATGATTTATTTTGTTCTATTTTACGAAACAGAAATATTAAAAAAAAAAAAAAAAATGTTACGGCCACGGCTATCAAAACACAAAACCAATGTCAGTCAGAGGTCAGTGCTGTTCAGCAAGTACAATCTATAAAGTAAAAGTCTGTGTGGCCTTGAATACAGAACATGCCTCCTACTCCCTCAGGCATCCTTTTATTACTGTCAGTGTATTTAAAATGTGCCCTGCAGAAGGGAATGAGATGACTTCACAGCTGTGTAACAGTGTGTACAATCAGTGTAAGTAGTGATGATCTGCTCAGGTAACCATTTTATTTTCACAGGACATAAACTGATAGCAACAGCTGAGACTGACAGCAGGATTTATATCCTGACACTGATATGTACATCATTCTGTATCAGCTTCCCTTGAAATGGAACAGACGGATATGTGTCTGCAGCTGTGCAAATTCCACAAGAGGTGTATTCTTAAACAGAGGATCGTACTCTCTCTCCAAGGCTGTATATTTTATAGTTCACACATTTCTATGACACATGAGATAAAGCAGAAAGATAGGGGTCCCAGAGACAGATGAGACATTGAGATGTAGAAATGAAAATGCCGGTTCCATTTGTCTTGTCACTAATGGACAGGACAGCCAATCAGTCAGTAATGACCCTCTCGCTTGTCTAAATAATAGTGTCATTAAAATGATGAAACTAATGTAATGTCAGAAAGTATTTAGTCGTTTGTCTCGTATTGCCACTGTGTGTCTGCTAATGGGAATTGGCTGTGACTCCCGTTAGGTAAAAATGTTAGGTATTTGCATCAGATAGAGTAAGGAAAAAGATCTTTGTACAAACAGGTGTTTTTGTCCCTCTGTGTCATGCAAATATGTAGAACTGATTCATGCTCAGTCAAGGTGCCACATGAAATTAAACACCAATGAATAATTGCTATATTATCTTTTAGGAATCTCTGTATCTCTGAATCTCTCTAACTGCAGAAAACAATTAAAACAGACCAGCATTGTGAAGACCAGCGTCCTCTCATGGCAGTTTTACATTGTGTGCCTCCAGGTCAGGTTTCACAGAAAATCTGCTGGATGGAATTTCACCTGTTAACATTTGGTGAATGAGTAAGCTCACTTCAAACAGGTGCGACAAGTTATCTTGATATGTGGTGTTGAATGTCGCAGGGAGAGGATGGGTCTTCTGTGTCTTTTATTACTGTGATTTTCTACTTTTCCTCTGCACATAATTAGCAATGTCTCAACTCTGAATTTGGAAGATTTACAAAATTAGCTGTGTCTTTGTATTAACTGAATCGGATTTATCTTGTTGAACAAATTGTGTGCAGGTCACAAGGCCTTGTTTACTATACAGCTTTTTTGCTTTGTTGAAAATCACACAAACAAAAACTATCAGGGTTTAAAGGAAATGTGGTCTTAATTTTCAGGAAAAGGCCCAAAGAAACTTACAATACAACTAACTTGAGATACAGATTATGAGTTTTTTTCCCCTTGGCAATTATATCAAGGTACCACAAACAATTTCATAATAATACCATGTAGTATTTGTCTTGGTATTCTTGGTAGGATATTAAAGAGCAGGAGTCATGAATGTCTTCACAGTCACATTAACTATTATATAGAGCCAAGATATGGAGCCAGTATCATTCATTTGGCTCTTGCACTTGGTTAATGCTAATGTGTTAGTTTTTTTAACTGGCCTGAATATCAGTGGAACATTAATCTTTATTAAATCATTCTCAGAGCACAAAGAATTAAGAAGAGAGATATGCAGAATTGTGAGTTGGGGAAACTAAGGCAGTAAGACTTTCTATCTGCTTTCCCTGTTTGCTTTTACTGAGAACAGTAAAGCAACTCATCATGATTAATATTAACCATAGAGGTGGAGAAACTGCACTTATTCAAGTAGTCATCTGAATTTGCTAAAAGCGCTGTATTGCATTAAGTAGTATTTCCTGCTTTTAAAACAGGTTCTTGTGCTAGGAAGAGCACTCCACTGGCTATATTGAATGCACAGACTTTTGGTGGTTGCGCAAATTAATTAGTGCTTTGAGGGAGGCATATTTTATCCTGCACTAGAAGCTCTTGATGTTAGAGAAACTGTCTTTCTATAAGTCTTGGTCAGTGTCCTGTCACAGTGCATTCATAGCTTTACCAAACTGTCTGTTGGTGTTCGTCTGGCTTTGCTGACATGGTCTTTGTTCTGTGGACTGTTATATCAAAAAGAGCAGGGGGTAGAGTAATGCAGCTCCCTGAGAGGTGAGCCTTTTAACCTCAGCACAATAAAGTGAGGCATCACAATTCAAAGGGCTGCTCTACAGTCTGTACACAGTAATCTGTTCAGTCATGCGTCACTGTCACCCACATTCTTTGTGCCATCACATTTCTGTCTTGTCGTAAATACTTCAATCACAGCATGTCTCCCCTCGAGGAATAGCACTTTCTTGAACCAAAGCGGAGGCCAGGGCAGTTTCACATTCCAGCCAACAGCTCATCCATCAGATTGAGCAATAATGGCACCTTCTGTGTCCTAAGAACAGTTTTCATAAGACATAGAGGACTTGACTTTGTGTGAACAACAGTGTATCAAAGGGTTCAGCGCTGCATGGCATCTTCCATCTGTGTCTGTAAAATCTATGTCAAATAAAGGACAATTTGAAAATAGTTTTGTATGTGTGGCTACTGGATACTTAGATGGATTTAGAATGGTGTGATGTCATCCATTGGTTTGCTCTGCTCAAATCTCATCTTAAGAGGCACCTTTGTAAACTTGCATATTCAGTTTGATCCCTTTTCAGCTTGATCCAGTCTACCTTTGAACATAATGGTTTTATACACTGTAAATTTGTCTTCTTAATTTAACTGATCTGTTTTTACGCTGATGTTTTTTAGCTCAGCCCTCTAAGGTGTCCTTAAGTGTATTGAAAGGTCTAAAGTGCCTACAAATAAAATGTATTATTGTTATTATTATTATTAGGCAGTAGAAAGACACAAATAGTTCTGAAATTGATGTGACATGCCCAGAAAAAAAAGAGAAAAAGGACTGTGGCATTGGCTTTTGCTCATAAAGTAGAAAACATACAACTACCAGAATGCATTGGACCTATAAACACTCCCACTGGTGGATGATGTACTACAACTTGGTCCATTCGACACAATGGCGGCCCGCTGAAACATATTTCTGAAAACATTTGAGGCAAGAAATGGGCAACTCTGTAAAAGTTTTTTCTGTAATAGTTTTTTGGCCTCCATTTTCACTGTGCAGGAAGCAGTATGACGTTCTCTTCCTGTTTACAACTTCTTACCATTAAAATACGGGAATTAAAATATGTTTCTGAAAACACTGAAGGTGAGAAATAGGCAGTGCTGTAACATCATCTTGATTTATATTTTCTGAGTATTGCCTAGTTTTACCGTTTGATCAGATTACGATCTGAGTTTGAGGTGCGTGTGTGTCTCTTGATCCAGCTGTATCACTTTGTATCCGTGGTGGTGGCACAGGTTGTGGGTAATATGAAAATGTGGAAGTACAGCCTGCAGAAGTACAGTTTAGGGGTCAACAGATTAAAGGCTGGGCTGATTATCTGGGTCGATATTTGGCATTCGGTCCGTTATGTGTCTACATTTTATTTTAACAATCACAGATAAAATTAATCACTTAAAAAGTGCAAAGAAATTGTCTGCACGGGAGGAACTTCTACTTTATAAAACCTCAGTGAGCTATTTTTATATATTCATTTTTTTAGTTTAAATTTTTACCTGACTTTATGAAAAAAATGTAGTGAAATTTTCTGTATATGATGTTGAGCATTTTAGTTTTGATTACACATTTGCTAAGTTTTGTGTTGGAGTTTGTGAGATTGACAGTCTGAAACACTGATCATCAGCCTGTCTGCCTGCTATCTAAAAACAACTAGCAACCTTTTTATGTAACATAACACCCCAAAGTGCAGGTAATGTTTATTATACATTCCTACCGCGGACTGCAGTTATATTAGGGAATAAATACTGAAAGACAATAAATTTATGCAGACAGACTGCCTTTCTGTCAAGCCAACAACCATGATTTGGGATCATAATAGTTGTAAGCAGTGTCATAGTTTCATACAAGTTGAATGTAACTTAAAATAACTTGGACCCTTGAGTCACCACTGCACTGTGGTTCAACTATATTATAAAAGGTTCTGCTTGACAGCATCAATGCATTATCATTCGGCTCTCGTGTCAGAGCAGCGTGCTACAGATGAATGGCTTTACATACACCGAAAGGTCATCTCCTCTGAGAAAGGATAGGACAGCACAAGCCAAAACTGCACTTCCAAAACAGAGCAAATACAATTATTTGCTTAGTCACACTTAACAAATATTGAAAAAAAAGCCTATTTGTCAAGATGACGAATGCATACAGAAATAATCGAGTGAAGAGCAGTGTTATAGTTTTTTATTATATCAGCACAATCGGCCATCCTGGCCTCATTATTTAGAGTGCAAAACAAAGATGTTGCCCCCATGTCACCGCTTAATTCAGGAAACATAAAACTCAAATGATGTCATCAGAGAAAGATGAGGAGAGACTAGATAGTGGCAGTGATTACTGAGTCAGAAGAAGAAGCATTTGTGTGTTTTGTTTGTAGCTATGCTTCATAAAATAATCTCCAAACAGAGGAAAATCTCAGACTGATCATTGGAGTGGTGGCTCTGCCATCAGATCACAGTGTAAGATATGTCTGTCCACATGCAGAAGTGACTTCACCCAGGGGTGTTGCTGCCTTGCATTATGCAAACTATTCAAAGCAATCAGTGCACCACATGTATGGTCATGCCTGCTGTTGTCATGGAAATCATTTCAGAGTAAATGGTATGGAAGTGTGTGTGGGGGGGGTCAATTCTGAGATGCTCTGCCATTCTGTCTTGAAAGATTATGTCTTGATGCAGAATGGTCAGTACCCTGAAATTTAAAACTAAATTCTCAACATTACAATTGCCTGTAACAATTTTGTTAGGTTTAGATTTTTTTTTTGCCATGCTGTACTTAAATAACCAGCCTTTATGCACTACCCATGTCACTCGACAATTCCACTAGAGGGCACATCAGAGAGCTTCTGGATTTGCATGACGTAAACAATCAAGCTGACAATTCAGGATGTTACAATATTTATAATGCTGAGAAAAAGCAAGGACAGTACCATTGCATTGTATTTGTTGATGAATAGTGACAATGACACATTGCACAGATCCAGGTAATTGCTAACATGCTCTTTTTGCTTTCCTCAGAACTTTACATTAATGTTGTCGCTGCTGACTTACCTACAGAAACCTGACCCTGTCACATCCCCATACTGCCCCAGCTGTTTGTATGTGTGTTGCGCACCAGTAATATTATTTTCTGAGGAAGTGCACAACCACTGAACAAACGGGCGTAGGATATGTAAGGCAGCCATCATGCATCATCAGAAAAAAAAAAAAATCTGCCCCATGTCTCTAAATTACAAGATTATCAACCCAATTATATGAAAAATGTTGGCATTATATCATTCTGCAAACCACAGATACTTTACATTTGTACGTTATTTTGTAGTAGACAAAAAGAACCTCTTGGTTGTGGTTAGGAAAAGATCATCTCTTTTCAGGTGGCACACTCAAATCTTTTTCTTAGCTCAGGGCTGAATTCAGTCTCCCTCAAACAGGAGTTCTATTCAATCCATGTGAGTGGTTTGAAAATGAATCAATCTAATAAGATACTGTTGAAAGTTTCTTCTTTAAAGAAGAAAATTATACGTTTTATCTATCATCAAGTGTTTGTTAAAATCCTTGCTATCATCAGCAAAACAGTCTGGAGTGAATACTTTGGATCCCACCGGGATGATGATACATGGAAAAACATTTTGCTGGATGCAAAAAAATTAGATGTTCTAACAAATCCTATGTGTTTGTCATTATGTTGGAAATGTAAAAATAGTTGTGGTACTTATACTCATCTTATGTGATCATGTCCTAAAAAAGTTTCTGGTTTAAGAAAATATTTGGAATTGAGATACCATTAAATCCACATAATTTTGTATTGGGATCAGACTTCAGCTTTAAACGTGGGTTCAGGTACATTTTTGGACCTGCTTTACATGTTCCACTGCTCGCAATTTTACAAAAAATGGTTAGACAAAGAGCCCCCTGACATCACAGTGTAGTATATGAATCTTATGTCCATATTGCTTCTGGAGAGATTATCATATGTGCTAAGAGGTACTCTTGAGGTTTTTGGAAGGGACTGATTGCCAATAGCAATATACCTAAAAGAAGAATATCAAATATAACTAAAGTATGTTAAAGGCCATAATTTGTAGAATTTCACTGGCTGAGATTACTGCTATTGCCAGTATTTTTTGTGATATTTTGTCTTGTTTGTTTGTTTTCTTTGTATTTTGTCTCTTTTCTTATTTTGAGGCTTTCACTATGTGTTGTCTTAATTTTAGATAAATATAAAAATAAATAAAAATAAAATTTCTAAAAAAACACCCATGTACTAAAAAACAAATGATTTTGTTTTTTTGTTGATGTAGAACATTGGTCTGCGGCTCAGCAGGTGTCACGCCATCCACCATCCCCTCCACCTTCAGATGATAAACTCAGCTCATGTGCTGCGTCACTTTAGAGAGGTTGATATGTTAGGTATTAAACGTACAGATATAATGTCTGTGGTTTGCAGAAACTTACAATGCAAACATTGTGTAGCTTGAAATAAGTTGTAGATATTCTTTCCCTCAATAAGGATTCTTTCTGTCGTGATGCATTTAGCCAATATTTTTGAGCCTGTTGTTCTTAGCCATCGTATCCCTTCAGTCTTTCATTTGAAAGAATGGTCAGATTAAAGGCCAAACCCATTTTCTCAACCTCATTGGTGCGAAGAGTTGTCATCAGTTTATTTTTTCTACCAAGGCTCTCCTTTATGAGCTGATACATTCATGAAGTTTTCTTCTCACTCTAATGATTTAGTATTTGTATAAAATGCACTCCTTAGCCAAAGATTTAAATTTGAGATTTTCCAGTTTATTACAATAACATTAAGTTTTCGTTTCCATTACAAATCTAATAATTAATCCACATAAATAATAGAGCCTATCCCTAGGCCAATAACACATTTCCTTATCCACACTTGATAATCATGCATAGTCACAACTTGTGGGCAAATTTTCCCACAGTTAAGCAGCAGTTAAGTCACTTTTCATTTTCCCCTGGGATTAAGTGGTTGGCAGCTTTATTTACACCAAATATTCTGGACCACTGCACCATAACCTCTGTAACGCACATTTTCCGTCTTTACATTCTTTTGGTCTTTATTGGGTAAACAAGAAAGACCTTGACTTCCCTTGTGGCCTTTCCGAGCAGTTGAAAAAAGGAAGTTAATTAAAGTGAGTAATCAGTACTTTTTGTTTGGAAAATGACTTATTGTTTGCTTGTTTACATGCTTGAGGGAAACCTTTTTACAAAAGGATAGTTCTATATCTACAGAGACATTGGGGCTAAAATGCAATTGGGGGATAAAAGCTCTTGTACATAATGCTTGTTTTTTTTTCCTTATTATGTCTGTCAAATCAGAGTATGGTGGTAATCTAGTCTAGTGTGGCTAAAAAAAATATTCAATCTTCATCATATATTCTGTTTTTATACTAATTTATAATAATACACATTTTCATCTTAAAAGAAAGGACAATCCATAACTTGTTTTGCACATGCAGTTGTCATATTGCATAATAAATAGAATCACTAACTGGTTCAAGGATAGTATAAAACTTTAAAAGAAAGACAGCCGATGATCTTAGTTGTGCTCCTTTGGACACAATTTGATTAAAGAGGTTCCCTATGCTCTGTTAATATCCTCTTTGACTGATAGCTTGCACAGCAGACAGCAGCTTAGTAAGGCAAAGCCTCTTATTTTCTTGTGAATTGCTTGCTCTAGAATTGATAACCTGCATTAAAATTCATTAGACTGCTAACAACGGGAAAATTTGCATAAATTAGTTGTTTTCTTTTCATTTATGTTTGACCAGCAGTGCCGGTATGAATACAAAAGCATAGCTGAAAACATTTGCATTTCAGGATACATCAAAAAAAATATGTGCTGTAGGCTAAATGTTCTTAGGTATGAAAACTGTACAAAAGTGCCATAATATAAAAGCTATATTTCATATATATAAATCTGAAAGCAGAGAAATCTTAATTCCACTGATTTAACTATCACTGTAGGTTTGGTGTTGATGGACACTGCTGTTACACAACTGAAAGAGCTCAGGGGAGAGTAATGGCAAAATTGTGAATGATGAGCTGTGCAACAATTTAGAAAACCAAAACACAAACAAATGCATGCTTGCAAAACAGTTATGCTCACTATTGATGTTTTTGAAATAAGAAATTAGCAATAGCAAAGTAACAAATTGATGGTACAAGTCAGTGTATTTTACCAGTGGAGCTTGGCTCTTGACACAGCTGGTTAAAATTTCACACCAGTCTTTGACTCAGCTCCGCACCCTTGGATGTAAAAACTCGATATGCATGGATTCAGCTGAAAAAGGTTGCTGTAACCTTGTCCACCCTCAGATCTGCTTCATTCTATTATTCTCATGTTAATGTTAATCTTGTGCTGATATTAAGATTAGACAAGATATTAATCCTCTAATAACTTTAATATGTCCCTCCATATGTTCTATTAAACAGCTTGATTCTAGTTTATGCTTCATTACAGCACACACTCTTCTGAGTGATATTTACTATCGACTATGCTTTTCTCTTTATATGGTGTCGAAGCTGTCTTTATTCTTTTTTTTTTAAATATCTGGGGGATCATCTGATATAATTTACATATCATACTCGAATATCATAACCTCAAATCCTACTTCCTATTACTCTGTCTTCTTTATATACAATACTGAAATGCAGTGGAGTTGTTTACCTCTTGTTCCACTTTCCATCGTAATTTCCTGAGTGGTCAGTCCGCCTTTTTTTTTCATTATCCCATGAAGGTCCTTTTGTTGTGATGAAGTTCATTTTTATTTTCATTAGGCCTAAGTGAAGGGAAAGGTGAAACGGGGAGCACTTCTATCAAATCATGACTAAATACAGGAATCATACACTTGTAATGGAGGAAAGACAAATCATTCTTTCACTTAACAAAGTTCTCACTTGATCTTGTATTTTTCCTCATTGCAGTGTGAAATATGCTTCCTATGACAAGATAATTTCAAGATATTAAGTGTAATTTATTCATTGAAAGGCCCTAGCTGAAGGGAAAGCATGCTCAGATTGCATTCATTTTAAAGGAGCAGTGTGCAGGATTTAGTCACATCTAGCGTTGAGGATTGCAAATTGTAATGAGCTGAATCTTCTCCTGTGTGACATGTAATCTCAAAGAGTTTCCCACACATTCATTAATTTGCAGCAGGCCACCACAAACATTTTTGTGTATATATATATATATATATATATATATATATATGCAGTATGTCCAGGTATTTATATCGCACTTGTGGCAGAGACAACGCAGGAGGATGTCAGGCGCATTTATAGAGAAACTTAACTGTTCATTCAGCTGGGTCTAAAACTTTGCTTTTAATAACAAACTGCTACAAACAGCTCCTCTCTTCCATTAATGTGACGTGATCAGCTGTGTAGGATTCCTTCAGTGGTCATTGTTCAGGAGATTTTTACTTTGAGCCAAATTATCCAGAGGTCTCCTACTTTCCAAAACAAATGGACCAGGTAATTAAAACTGGTCTAAACACTGAAAAAAAGCAGTTTCACATTACAAATGTTTGGCTTTTTGCAGTTCGCTAGCCCGGCACCTGCTAACGTGTGCTCATCTTTTTTCTCTGATAAATTAAGATCTAGATGTTCAGGATGTTTTTTCGGGATCCAAATGATCTGCAGAGGTCTCTTCCTCTACAAAATAAAACTGAAATGATGTAAACCGGTAAAAACACTGAATTTAGTTAAAAATATGTGTTTTTTTTAGTGTTGTTCGGCTCATCGCAGAAGGGCTTCTAACTATAGTGGCCAACGTGAAAACACAAAAGGCCCTATCTAGAGTCAGTGTTTAGTTTGTCCATTCTGGGCTACTTTAGAAAGGTTAGTGCAACATGCCGAATCCATAGAAAAGGACCTGCTCCCTTTGTAGATATAAGCAGCTAATTCTAAGATAATGATCATTTTTATTTTCAGGTGATTATACACTAAAGAAAACCTACTTTTTTATATTAAATTTCTACAGATATATCAGGCAGGCACATATAAAGTCAGTTTAGTGACCGGTGTCTGTCATGAGCTGGCTTCTGTTGTCTGTTTTTGGAGATACTTTAATTGGATAGAAGACAATGGACTTAACAGAATGTGTGTGTTAGAGAAAGAGTAGTGACATACAACTAGAGGTCCTTGGCCTTAATTCACATTTAAGCCCAGGCCTGGCAGTTACATGACATGTCCCTGAGACAGGCAGGCCACCACAATTTCCCTGCTTTTTTTTCTTTCCTCTAGCAGCAAATTATATTATTTGACAGGACTTTACAATATATTAGAGAGCAGTGAAATGATGTCCTCTACTTTACAACACTGACAGATTACTGACACATGCAGCAGTCCAGTAGAGAGAAGCGAGTGCATAAAAATAGCTTGTGACATCTTATGATACATTGAGTTCTGCAGTGTTGAATCCCTTGTTTGCTCCCATTTAATCATGTCTGTTACACATATTAATGAAACATAAGTAACTTTACAGTCAATTTTCTTAATTTTCCAAATCTATTATATAAATTAACCTGTAGCGTATAGATAGCCTTATACACCACTGCTGTTATTATGGTGCCTCAGCTTGTTTACTTATAGTGCATCAAATGATTGACACGGTTTAATCCATGCATGCTTAACCACCTCAAACACACCCACTTCTGCTGGCAGGAGCTTCTAAGCAATGCCCTCACATGAGAATTGAAAATGCATATGCAATAAAAATAGTCTGGACATCATCTTTCTGTACACAATAAGCATGAACATCTTGTCTGCCTTTGCGCTTTTTGTTTATTTATCAGTTCCATAGAGATAACTCTGTGAGCAAATGAAATTTCATTATCTTATTTATACTCATGTTTTCATTCTTACCCTGTGGTACATACGGACCAAAACTAAAGAGAGTTCCTCTCATTCTTTTTGTCAATGGCACAAGTAGGACTGCTCTTCACTTTGGGCGGGGCTGTTAATGTTATTTGAGGGGAACAGAGTGAAGGACACATAATCTTTGTGATTAGCTTTCATTATTCTAAAAGCTGAACTAGCGTCTACCAAAGCTTAACATAATGCTGTGTTGAAGTACTCACTCAAAGTCATTTCTTTAATGTTAGGCAAATGGCTCTGTAATTT
Organism: Plectropomus leopardus; assembly: GCF_026936395.1. Classification (NCBI taxonomy): domain Eukaryota; kingdom Metazoa; phylum Chordata; class Actinopteri; order Perciformes; family Serranidae; genus Plectropomus; species Plectropomus leopardus. The sequence goes on from NC_142181.1 coordinate 29,543,386, forward strand.
TGCATTTTGTTGATTTGTCATTCTTTATTTATGAAACACTCAGAAATATTGTACTATAATTTTACAAATTGGACAGATATCTTCATTCAGTGACAGCAACAGTAGAATATGAAAGGTATGACTGATTTTACTGGCTGTTCTTCTTTACATATTTTAAAAGCAGTTAGGACTCTTACAGTGTTAAAAAATTGCTTTGGTGCATTTCTCAGATCAGAATCAAAATTCCAAAAAACTACTTATTCAACCTCCACATCATGTTATGTGCATTATGAAAGCAAATTCTCATTCTTTTGAACAAATTGCAAATGCTTTGGTACATTCATGCAAATGATTGTCTGCAGTTTCATACATTATTTTATATTTAGTTCTTGTTGTTATATATTACATTACACTGGTTCTCTGTAAAGTAATCTTATCGCCCAAAACATCGAGGCATAAATTAATTGCCTAAAATCCGAGTTGTCATAATCATTTACACATTTTTTCCAATACATTTCAATTATACTTTGCAGCACATTCTTATTTCCAACTCATCAAATACCAATGCTTGGTCAGTGGCTGTTAGGTACCCCTCCTGCATCAGCGTTGGAAATACAGGGACGGCGTGTCAATTTCCATACATCATGTCTTTTAAAAATAAACTTAATTTTAACAGGAAATATACAGCTCATGCTCATTAAATACATAGTCTTTTTAAAAATAAACTTTGAATGTACATTAAAAAAAAAAAGAAAAGCTATATGGTTTAGGCAACAAAAGTATGTGTTGAGGTAAAAAAAATATGTTTGTTATTAACCTAATGTAACATGACATGCCACTAGGATACACTGCACTATGTCATTCTTAAAATGAGAGTGATACCAGGTTTCCTGAACATGTTCTGAAATGATGAATGTTTCACTAATGAAGGGGAATGTGTGAAGTGTTAAATCAACCAGTTTTCAGAAATAGCTCACAAGTTCAGTACTGCATATATAGTTCTGCCTAAGGTTTGCCCCCCCCCCCGCGCTGTCTCTCTCTCTCTCTCCGTCTCTTTCTCTCTCTCTCTCTCTATACATATCTATCTATCTATCTCTTTATATATATACATATATATATAAATGCTGTCTTGTCTTTTTCTTTTCTCGCAATAAAAATAGTAAAGATTTACATGTGATTCCTGTCAGTCTCTTGCAATTAATCTCCCACATACAGCAATGTGTAACTTTGTACTGTTGAAATTGACATATGCCACAGAGAGAGAGAGAGTGCAGCCTTGTTCATTTTCAGTCATTGTCATCAAAACTATTCCATAGCTTACATCAGAGAACGCTGTTATATTGACGACATGGCTTTTGACTCATGTTCATTGCCATGTTTACTTTTGAGACATAAACTAATGATTTTGAACAAGTTACAGGCTTCTGCATGTAATCCATAGTGTTGTTTAAGGGGACTTTTGAGAAATTCACTTACTTTTTTTGAAAATGTTAAAGATCATTTGAGAAATGTACCAAAGGGACTGAGAAAAACTGTAACGTAAGACCATATTTCCGCATCATACAAAGCTTTTTTGTATTATTTATTTTGTTTGGTCACTTTTATATTTTTTATGTGAGCTGGAGATAGCTTAGTGTACATGGACAGTCAAATACAGTAAAATGTAACTGTCCAGTGTTCCATTTGTTTTTCTGTTTTGTTTGTAGGTATAGTACTTTGGAAAGAAGGCATCCTTAGCATCTTATAGCCACATGTCATGTAGTTAAGATTTCACCTAGCGTTTTCATTGGCTAGTGTTAGACGCAGTTTGCAATGTAAATTTATTTCAACACCATCTCGAGGTCGTTTGAGCAGCTGCTTATGTAAAGTGCAAAGGACCCAGCTGATGCAGAAAGTATTTACTGAAGCACAGAACCACTAACCAAATTTCCTCTCTGCTGGAAATGCAATATGTAACAGTTGTCATTTCCAATTACTCAGACTGAGTAGGTGGCAGGTGATTGACCCTGTAAACATATTTTGTGCCTGGAGATGTGTGAAACCAGCCAAAAACAATGATAATGGACAGCCTGTAGTGTACTGTCTCCGATGCCTCTGCTGCATTGGAATGATCTCTGCCCGTGTAGCACAGAGTTGTTGCTTGTTCTCAACTGATGCCACTAGAATAGGAAAGATTTTTCTTAGGGAAATGTTTTACTGTGGGATATCATAGCCAATCATGTCTGAGATACAAAGAATCTCTTGTAAACCCACAGTAATGTGATCACAAAGCGTCAATAATATTAGTAAGTGTAAAAATGTTTGCACAAGCAGACCTGATTAACATATGAGCAGGATGAATCAGGGCACCAAAAACAGTTTCAGTCTCTGGCAATGATAAAACTGAGTACGTCTGTTCTGGCATGGAATCCCTTGGTTTTGTTGTGTGCTTTTAGAAATTAGAAAATGCTGAATTAATAATGTTGTAGCCTAAAGAGTGCATTATGGCGGATCTAACCATTTGAAAAAGGCCCATTTCAAGGTATTAGATCAGATTTATAATAAAATCATGATGATTTACGATCAAATAAAGGTGGCCTAACTGGATCATAGGATTTTTCAGTAGTATCATACTGGGAATTAAACACTCCATATTCCAAAAACACCTTTATCCGTAAAGGAAAAACACAAAGCTTGGAATTAATGGGTGTAATTTGCCAAAATAGGCAGTTAATCTTTTACAAGTATACTGTCAGATGTCTGGTTACATTTTTTTGCGCATCAACAGAAACACTTTAAAATCATGAGCTGGAGAGGCCATTTATGTTCAGATGCTCACATTGTATTTCGAAACATGTTTTGTGCATTGTTTCTTTATAGAGGGCAACTGTACAGCAGTAAATGTCCAATTATGTCTCTTTGGTTCCTGCTTCTCTTCCTCTTTCTATTGTTAAAGAACTCGTCCAAGCATATACCGTTTGTAGATAATTATATGCATACTTATAAGACGGACAGTGATGGGGATGGTAGTGAGTCCAATTTTGTGTCCTTTTTTTCTATTATTTTCATGTAACATTGTATTTAAAATAAGATGAAAAATGATAATCTCACCCATCACAGTGGTTGAAAGACATGTGCAGGCGCAGCTGTAATCTCTGATCTCCTGCATCAAATATTGTGCAACACTTACTTTGTCTTGTGTGCTCAGACGTGAGCCCTTCTTTAAAGATAATTTATCAATTCAAGTGCTTTGCAATTAGCTAGGAGTTGTGTCTGTGTGCACACAAGTAAACAAGTGCATTCTCACATACTATTGGCTTTCACACTGTGAAGTTTCCTGATGGCTATCAGGAAACTTGGTGCTCTAATTGATTTGGCTCAATTACAGCTGACTCCTGGTTGTCATCAAGAACAAAAGATCAATAATCTAACTCATGCCAAAAGAGGTTGAAAGCATTTTGCACATAAACTGCCCCGCAGATGTGAAGTACAGCCATACAGATGTTACTTGCTTTGATGCAACACGTAACGTGCTGCCCTTTAAGAATAATGTGGGTCACATGGATGACACATAAAGCATTTTCATCTGTGGTTTTATAAATAGCTCATTAGTTTCAATTTTACTTAAAGTCAAATGTTAATTTCAGGTTAAAAGAACCAAATGTTTGTCAGAAAAAAACTGCATTTGTTGGTATTTTTGACTAAATTAGAAGTGATTGTTACAGAGACAGTTAAGAGGTCACATATTTCCCCAAATGGTTGTTAGGCTAGAACCTTGAACGCTATGGCCTTAGGTTTAAACTAGATGAGGATAGTGCAGTACAAAACATAAAATAGCGTCCATTATAGGCCATGCAGATAGATTTCAGAACACTGAAGTCAAAGTGTGCTGAAAACGACCTTGAATGGAGGACGTTATAATGGATGACTCTCTATATACGCAGTCATCTGTGCTCTGTAGATGAACATTAAAAGGACAAAACTGCACTATTTAGTACTGTATCATTCTAGAGATGAGTTACCAACAACACAAACTGATTTTTACTGCTTGATTCATGGCAGAGGCAGGGACAAATTATTGGCATTTCATATTTTGCAACATGAACACCATTTAGATGGGATCAAACTATCACATTAGTTCAAGCAACACACAGACGTTGTATGTGCCATGTCACCTGGCCATCGACAGATCAAAACAAACACCAATAACATTCAATGGTTCACCATTCATAAAAGGTGCTATGGCATATGCCTCTGAACTGCCTCACACTGATGTTGTCTTTGGTGTCTCCCACATCCACACAGCTGTCCTCTGATCTCAGGTGGTTTTCCCAAAATGTGACAGATGTTCCAAAAAATCCTGGTCACTATGACATCATAGTTAACACCATTAGTGACAGAATGTTCCTGTTAAGTTACACTCCAACACTTGGGAAATGCATTTAGTACATAGATTTCATAAAATAATGGACAATTGGTATGTTTACATGATGTTAAAAAAAGATGAATTAAAAAAAGTTGAATTATTGTGTTTGTTCAACTAAAACTGGACTTTTAAAATACACGGAAACATGTTTGTCCGATTGGAATCGTACTAGGTCGAATTTCTTGAAATTGAACTATCACACCTAGATAATGCGGTTGGGGGTCAATTTACCTTTTTCATGTACATGCCTCAATTGGACCTGAACTGGCCTAGGTGTTCTGAGCATGCTCCATAGTCTATGCACTGGGCTTTGACCTGGAAGTCAAACAGCATAAATTTGTGCAAGAAAGCTGTAAAAAACAAAAGAAGAAGAGGGGAAGAACACACAACAAGACAAAGTGATCAACGACATACTACTCATGTTATCTATGTTTTTTATCATTTGACATGCAACCCATTTGCTGCCTGCTAACTTCTTTTGGTATGTGACGTAATTGGTCAACCGGAAGAAGGTTCAATAGTAACTAACTGAAAGGGGGCATATCACCACCTACTGTGACGGAGTCGGACATACCTCTGTTAATGAGTCAATTCTCTCTTGGTACTTGTTTATTTAAATGGCCTAATTGAGCTATAACCTCGACTTAAGTGACTGTCACCAAAGCATCACCCATTGGTTTGACCAAAACCGGTTTTGTACAAGGCTGTAAACATGTTTATTTCTGCTGTAAAGTTGGGCATTTTAACATAGCTGTCTTTTGGTATTAACTCGCTCTTGGAGCCAGCCTCAAGTGGCCATTACAGTTTGTGGCATTTTTATACTGGCTCAATTTTTCAGCCCCAATGGTTGCCGATTGTTTCAGTTCAACCCAGCCTAGTTAAGGACTTTATGCATGAGGAAATGGTAAGCGTAGCTTCGTGGGCAGTTCCTTTTAGCCCCTCCAACCTTTCTCATTGACTTTTCTCTTTTGTATTTTACACATGTAGAAATAGAAACCAAGTCATTCTGCACGTAAGAATGGTTCTTACATACTGAAGCATTAGCTTTCCTCTAACAGCTGGGTGAAGTGAGTTGTGTCATCACAGTGAAGTTACCAGCTTTTCACACTTTTGTACCTCCGAGTAAATTGCATTGACTGTATTGGTGACTAGCTTTCTCGCTAAGATGCAACATCTAAGACATATTATCTCACGTTTAGTTTTCAGTAAGCTTTGTAAGCTAATGTGTTAAGCTTGTTTCCAGGCTTTGCGCCAAGATAGGCCAAGCACAAGGCCAAGCATACCCCAGACCTATATAAGACATCAAGCAGTTACATTTCACAAAATGTGTGAGTGATCTTTGAAAAATGTAATTGTATATTTGTCTTTATGCTGTCTAATTAGACACCAAGATGCAAAAGCAATAAACAGTGAGGATGACTATTACAAGGGAAGGTAACCAACAATGAATTGTCTGCATGTGAGTGTTAATTATTGTTGCAGTGTTTCCCCGATGGACTCTTTTCTGTGTGACACATGCAGCAGATGGGGGAGAATACAAACAACAGGGGATTCACTAAGTATATATTACGTAATACACATTAGAATATGAATAAATAATTTTGTCTGGACATTTCTCTGCATATAACAAATTTAAAGGTAGGGTAAGGAGATGATAGTGGCTTTCATGATACCAAGTTTATTATAGTCCATTCACTATCACAAATGTGGTCTTGTGACAATGTGCGCGTGGGAAGCATTTGTATTGAATGTTTTGTCACCAATAGTTAGCATGCAGGGATTTGAGAGCACACGCGTTTTAAAATAAAATTTATGATTAATTTACTATAGCAAAACTCTGAACACTGAATTTTTGCCATATTAATTCCAACAACGGCGTGTCGTATGTGCTGTTTTCCTTGACATTAAATTAAGATACATCAGCATTTATACAGTAACAGGCATATTTTTTAAATTTCCAGTTAACACTGATGTAATTATACCTTGTTGTGCTTATAATACAGATGTGCGAGACTCAAAATTATTAATTTATATCATAAAAAAAAACAGATAAATTATGTAATAAACAGACCGTCTCACAGTCACTGGGTACTATATTGAAAGTATAGCAGTTAGCACCCCAACCAGAGACCATGCTCTCGCTCACATGAATGCCTACACAGACACACACACTCACTCATAATACAAACTCCCACACAGACTAGTCTGCAGTCTCGCACAGAATAACAGCTATAACTCCTCTATTAGAAATACTGGCATATAATAATTTACTTCATACCCAGCAAAAAAAGCAGTGGGAAAAATGTAGCAATAAGTGGAAAGTCATTGTAAATAAAAGAGGCATGCAGAGTTTAATAATGTCACTGTTGGTGATGTATGTTCAAGCTAAATTAAGTCAAGAGCATGTTTCAGCCATATGGGATCTCACCTTTTGTATCACGCCTCTCACATTTATGAATGCCTCGTCAAAGAACACTAAACTGTGGTCTGTTTAACAGACAGCAACTCTAACTGTTTAAACCTTAGAATTCAATCTCGGCGTATTATTGGATTTTATTGTATATTGTACTGACCCCTTGTTCAACTCTTATAACCACATTTGCATTGTGATGCTCATAGTGGTACACAATTACAAAATGTTGATTAGGCAAAAGGCACACTTTTTAATGTTTCATCATTGTGATGAGCTAACATTTCGTAGCAAGCAAGAGCCAATTAGGTAGCAATGCGTGACAATAGTTGCAGAATTGAAAATGCTGGAAACGACAGTTTTTATTGGAAAATATGAACACTGACCACAGCAGGGATTGTGGATTACATTAATTAAGCAGGACTGTGTTTCTGAAAAAAACACATTCCTGTCACGTTTTTCAAAAATGTATTGGTTGAGGTTTAGAAATGCAAATGTTAAATCATACCTTTGATGACACGGAGTAGACACACAGACTGGTTTGATGTTGCCTTCTGCTGTCTCTCTTTAACTTTTTCATTGTGATGGTTAGTTTTATGTACCTGTTTTACTTTTTTAAAGCAAATGTATTGAGGTTGATATTCCATGAATAGTGACTGTGTTAAAAACAAAAAAAACCCCAAAACTTTTCATTGATTTCAACAATAACCAAATCAAGTAAAGACAGCTTTGAAACAATGAATGGCCACTAACTGGTCCTCTCAGTTCCTTGTAACTGTAGGGATACAAGGAACTACTTGAAACCTAAATGGCTTTTTGACTTGGAAATGTTTAACTTGTCTTGGCCACAAATCCTGATGAAATTGTAAGAGTTCCACTGCACTCCCATAGGACATGTATGAACTTCAGTTGACTTATTGATCATGTTGCTTGCAATGTAAATGAATTGTAAGTTTATTTTGTAAGGGGCAGATTTTATGCTAATAAATAAAAAAAAATCAAGTGCCTCAAGTTGAGGACTGCACAAGCAGATAACCCATTTGTTACTAAATAGGAGTGCAAATTGCATGCTTCAGCTTTAAGACACATGCATTTAAAGTGCCCTTTGAAACTGATGCATTCTGTGATTTGAAGTCGGAATGAAAAGCTTTGCTGACTCATGCTGACAATACGTGTATCTAGCAAACTCACTATTCTGAATGCCCTTGTAACTCTATATATTTATATAACCTTTTAAAGTTTTAAATATTCCACAGTAATTTGGGAGTATTTGTAATGTTGATTGCATCATTCATATTTAAGGGTAATTTAAGCAGTCAAAACACTAAAACGTGGGTATTTCTCTTTTTCTGTTGTCTCACAGTATTTTCCACCTATAAGTTACAATACTTTGATTAACCCTCTGTGTTTGAAAACTACTTTTTAATTGTTGCTGTTTTTTATTTTGAGGCCCATGGGTGTAGTTATGGTTATACAACTACTGACAGAAAAACAAAATTGCTCTTGTTTGAAAAGTCAGACAATCAAAAACAATCAAGTGAAAAACCTCCATTTTTAAATAACCGTCTACCACAATTAGAAATTCACAATCTTCTGTAGTCTTCACTGCGTTCCACAGTATATTGAGCCAAAAATATATACAGTATACATTGTTGTAGACCAGTCCAAATACCGATAAGAGAACAAACTCTTTAATTTCCAACAAGTAAGTCTTAAATTAGCCTCGACAGCGAGGTAAGTTCCTTCCACAGTGGCCAGATAATTGACAATAATATGTTGTTGAGGCCGTGGTTGCAAAAACAAACATCAACACAAATTGACCTTTTCTCGAAAGGTAGAACTCAGTCGACACTTATCAGCACATTTTATTTACTCTGCTCTACCTAATTCAGAGCTTTGAGGGAGCTGAATTGACCATGACACATCGTCACTCACCTGCAAATGCATGATCATGTCACGATTTGGGAAATAACCGTAGCTATCCAGTACTGTCCTCAACTCAAGAAAATCTAGACTCTAATTGATGCTTACATTTGAGGCTGAAATGCAAACAAGTGACAGTGGCTGCACTAATAAAAAGAAAAAATAAGACTGCCACATCAGCTATCCAGTCACTCCAGAGGTTTCATACTGCCTCTGCAAATTAAAATGGGGACACTTTTCCCATTGCTTTGCAACACATAAAAGAAATAAATGAAAACTACAGGGTTCTGTTTTTAACGCTGCAGGCAACAACAGAATTAAAACTTGCTAAATTTCACAAGTTGAGACCAATATATAGTAGTGGGTGGTCAGTGTTCAAAGCACAGGATACCTAACCTTTACTCTCTGTAATGAAGTTCCCAGATTAAAATTAAAATTTAACTGCAACCAGGGGGCAATCATAATCAAACAGCCTATTTATGCAAGCCTCAGATTTCAAGGTAAAATAACTTGTTTCCTCTTCACACAGTTCAGGTCAAATAAGCTCTCAGTGCAAGGTTCATTTTTTTGACTTTACTATGTAACAATGGATCAGTATCTGCAATGAAGGGGCCGCTTATAGTGATACATTTAAAGAGAATAATCACTTGATGTTGCTGTTTCCAAGCTTTTTGTCAGGTCATTGTTTGAGCTTTTGGGTCTACAACTTTACTGTTTTGGTTCACACCCAGCACTCTTATAGTGTTATTTGTGGACGCAGCAGACAGCTTTTTTTTGTGAGAAAAGATCTAAACAAGATCTGGGCAATCTACAAAACACAAAATGGCAGAGAGACAAAGTTAGCAACTAGCTGGTGAACAATGTGGAGCATTTAGCAGCTCCCCCTCTCCCTCAGGAGTTGCTGGAGACCAAAGACAGAGCTAATAAATATTAAATATTGGACTATTGGTTTTACAGCTAGATGGCAAGAAATATGACTTTAAGAGAATACTACTGCTTGGATGTATAAATTGGCAACTATTTGCAAGCAAGCTCGCCATCCCAAATAGGTGATAATATTTCGGTGTTGCGAGCTTGTTTTTGCTGCCCCCAAGGGACCAAAAAAGTTGCAGTCAGTTAGAGCAGGCTTAAATAACCTGAACAGGCACCTATAGGGCTTCAACCATCCTCAGGAATGCCGTGGTGCCTCTAAATAGAAATATATTTCAATAGCAAGTGTCTGCACATTAAATTACACTGATCCATTGTACACATTCAATGTAAATTTCTGAAATGAAAGCACTTTCTTGCACTTTAATTAGTGTATGCATAGACACAACAGGCTTCATGAAGCTTGGCATACGAGTGACAAAGAATACACACAGGTGTTACAACAGCATATGTGAATATTGTAATTAAAGGTGTTAAAGGCATTGCTTTATAGTGACTCATAAGTGCAAAGAACTTCGATGCTTAAAGTATGAAATAATGTTTTTCAGCAACTAAAGCAAGTAAAACGTGGCACTGTTTACATCAGAAAATAAGTACAAGCACTGGAAAAAAAATGAAGCACACATTCAAATATGTAACATTTTTTAAATCAAAACTTCTTTTTAAACTACCCAGTGATTTAGAATAAGAATGATAATGTTTACAACGTTTAGTCAGTAACTGTAATTAGTCAAAAGTTGACGATTTAGTTAAATCAAAAGAAGTTGCAGGCAAATTCTCAACAGCAGAAGGAAAAGGGCATACATTGCAGAGTAGAATCATTTCAGTTTGAGTATCATATAAGTTTTTAATGGAGTGTTGAATAAAATTATTAACCTACTATTTACTGGAATTCCTTTTTTTTAAACTACTTTTTACGATCTGAATATATCGATTCAAAATCAAATATATCAAAACAAAATAAAATTTTTGCATTTCTATTGGGAGTGTGTATGTTTATGTGAGCCTAGAAATATTTGAATTGTTTTAATGCAGCGAATAACTACAGCATCACAAACAGTATATGTTGGTAACAGAAGAGAGGCGAGAGAAGGAAAGAGATATGGAATGGAACATTATGTTTTTGGAGTAAGCTGAAAAATGAGTACTGCCTCTTAGTTATGATAGAGACGGAAGATTGAAATGTCATGAGAAAACTGGGAGTTGTGAGGAGAGTCTTTGGCACATACAGTGATTACAGGTTACTGCACGTGGAGTGTTCAGCTGCTGTGAACTGCAGGTCACTATAGCGAGGACAGAGGTGGTTAAGAGTTTTAACATTTCAATTAGTTTATCCAGCTTTACAGAATTTTTGGAAAATGCGCAGAATTCAGCTTTTTAAATAATTTAGTTTTGCCATATTCTCAACTGATAGTTTTGGCAGTCTGCCAGTACAGCAGATGAACCTGACAGCAACACGTCATTCAAGACCACATTGTGGACAGCCTTCCTTATTTTCTACACTGGGTGTCTTTCTCAAAGCAGTGGCATCATCGCAATACGGCTCATGGTGGAGGAAGAAAATATCAGCATAGTTGTGTCAATAAAATTAAATGCACTGTAGACTTTTAGACTGATTTTGCAAAATTTGCACGAGATCTTGTTGATATCAGTAGTCAATAATGGACAGGTTTGAGCAGGGTGAAAGTTTTGGCTGTGAAATATTGAATTTAATGCTTAATGCTGGATTGGTCCTCAACTTCAAGGTTGCCAAATTCCAGTGTAAAATGGCACTTATTTTGAAAAGATTTATGACAAAAAGCTTATTTCCCTTAAGTACATTTGTCGATGAGGTTGGCATGCGTTTCTTTTCATTGTGTCATGTTGTCTTCAGTTTTCCTGCTGGCTCAGTCAAGCTGCATGCACACCAAATGTACTGTATCGTCTCAGTTTGTGACAACATTTTTGACATTGCTACGCAATCTAGCAATGTCAAAAATGTTTCCATGTTAGTTTCCATGTTAGCTCAAACAAAATTTGCATATAGTTCTTATGTCTCTAATCTCATTTTAGAATTGCTAAGAATGCATCTAGTTTTTCTTCTGGCTGCACTAATTAGAAAACACCAGGGCTTCTAATATGGGGGCAGTAAATTTTACTGATCATTTGCAGCACATTTGGTGTCTTTGCTGTTGGAGGCGCAGCAGCGGATTCTGTACAGCTGGCACTAAAATACAAATAAAATGCTGGACCACTTAAAAGTAATCAGCTTTGGCTCACTGATAAATGGACAACCCACCAAACTGTAAGGCCAGACACTTATTAAAAGATGCGGCCGCCACTTTGGCTGTCACAGACGAGATTTGAGGATTGGCACATCAGCAGGGTCATTATGGAGCCTCATTGCCCCCCCCCCACTGTAAGAGTTTTGGTGTCCTTGGTTAACTGCTGTCCCTTGCTCTTGGCTTAGTTTTGGACATCCCAATTATTACCAGAAATATTTGGACTTGTTGACAGTTGTTGTAGTGTGAAAGAGACATTTCATCACTTTGGGCATAGCAGGCAGAAATTAGGGTTGGGTAGTGCAAGCTGTCCTCTGATAAAATTGTTATTAGATGTGTGTTTCCTCTAAACTACATATTGGTTGGAATTGTAAAAAGTAAAATTAATTTACCTCTGCAAATTCCATTTTCTCTGATTGTAATGATTGTCTTTATTTTGGAAAACAGCCATTCATTTCGCACTTTAAAAAAAAGAATGATACATGAATGCAAAAATACTATTTGTTGTTTGAGCCAAATAGTTTCTTCTGTGATAAATGCTTAGCAGAATAATTTCAAGGTGCATCTTAGATGCATTGCATTAAATCATATTAATTTCACATAAGTTATAGTTAAACTACAGTTCTTACTGTAGGTGATCATTTTTATTGCATCAAATGGCATCTATTGCACAATATCTAGAATTATAGTAAGGATCAAATGTGAGCTGGTTGGCATCTTGTCTGTCTCAGACTACAAAGCCCACTTGGGTATTATTAACAGAGTGTCACGTGCACAGTCTGTCACTATTCACATCATCAGCAACCCTGTGTGAATTTAATTTGCCCACACAGTGCCACTTTTCAGCCTCAAGAAATATGTCCATGCTCTACAATGCTCCTAATTTATTTCATGTGTCCCATTCCATTCAGTGTAACTACCTCATGATATGCGAATCCAGTGCACCATTGGACAGTCACTACATCTCGTCCACAGTTGCAATTATGGTGCATGTCATGCTGCCTGAATGCACTTGGTGATTGAATGCTGAATACATTGTAAAATGATCTGAATGTACCTCCCTAGCACACATCTTGTAAGACATTTGTGTGTTACAGTATCAGAGAGGACTGGCAGTCCTTGTATCTTGGTGGTATTCGGTTAAATGCAGAAGTGTACTGTGGTTAGTTTCTGTGCAAATGGCCATGACACCACAGTTTGTTTCATTTGATAAACTCAGTTTAATTTTACCAATGTCATGTAGCAAACCTCTTGGCTATTTTCAATTTTCGAATTACGAGATTATTATCAACCAAGTTACTGTATATATATATATATATATATATATATATATATATATATATATATATATATATATATATATATATATATATATATATATGTATGTATGTATGTATGTATGTGTATATACATATATATGCAATTTACAGCAGTTTCTACCATCCACAGATATGTTACATTTGCACATTATTATGTAGCAGATGCACTGAAACTTTACCATGAAACTTTAACAACGCTGTGGTAAATGCATGGTTAGGTTTAGGCACGAAAAACAAAAGAAAAAGGAAAAAATATGTTTTGTCTTAAATACCCTGTTGGAGAGCACAATCCCTGCAGGAAAAAAAAGGGAATCTCAGTAAAAAAAAAAAAAAAAAACTACCACTTTTTGGGCCACTATCCTAGCAAGAAAAGCAGCGCTGTCTTGATTTAAAAAAACAAACAAAACAAAAAAAACACGCAAACGCTTTTTGCCTAATAAACCACTGAAAAACCAGCAATGGTTAACTACAAAACACCCATGGTTGGTACCTAAAAAGCAGCTGAAAACACACTAATGACTCGCCAAATCACAACTGGTTTTGTTGTTTGCTGTTCTCGAACAGTGGTCTGCAATTTGGCAGGTCTCTCACCTATAGGTGACACGCTCAGGTGACACGCCAAGGTGACATGCCAAGGTGACATCAAAGTCTTGATGAAAATGCTGAACTTGTATTTATGTAAAACATTTTGAAAGTTTTGGCTACTTATACTTATTATGCAAAATTCTGTGAAAAAAAAAACACAAAGCTGAATTCAGAGCTATTCAAAAGAGCTTTTTAGTGCCTGCACACTGTGAATGCATCACATGCAGGGGGTCCACTTATTAGATATGCAAAAAGATTAATGGTATGATAAGTTATTATTTAAACTCATGAAATATTTATTAATTGGGAACTGGGATCAGTGCTTGTGTTTCAGTGTTCAATACTACCTTGCAAGGATCCAGCAGTGAAGGGGTTGATTATTTTTTTAATCTTCTTTTCTTTGATGATCTTTAGTAACACTATAACTCTATGACAGTCACCATCATGGTGCACGTAATTGGAGTCATTACTCTGCCAACATTGCAGGATATCAAAAAATTATTTTCGTGTCAGGGTCACACGGTACTCTCCCCTGGCACCTGCATGGATAACCTTTGCAGTTGGCAGCTCATGAATAAATATTAGTTCAATTTAACAGTTCAGTGACCATTTTCGGGAACTTTTGGATTATGGAGTGAATGAAGCTATTGATGAACTAGATTATCCATTTGTGAAGTAATTATTCCATTATTGCAAATACGAATTAATCTGTATTAGTAACACTCTAAGTAGTGCACTGAATTTCCACTTACTCCTGGATGTGAAATACTGTGTTAGTGAATCATCTAAATCCGGGTACTGGTCATACCTCAGGGATAATATATTTTTGGACTCATATCCTTCTGTATTGTTGGGGCCTCAAATGTCCTTCAACTTACTGGATCTTTTCCTGCTGATGTTCTTGTGGAATAGGCTGAATGATGGGGAGGATACGCTGATGAGTTTGGCCTCTTTATCTGAAACGGGTCAGGATAAGCCTACATGTAACATTAGTACCAACAAGGTCATAGCCACAAGTATAGAGGGGAACGTTCTCATCATCCATCATATATACACTCCAGCGCTGCTGAGCCATTTCCTGCCATGCTGTCACACTCACTCCTAACAGCTGTTACAAGGAGATGCAGCAAGATATTAAAAAAGAAAAAAGAACAAAAACATGAAGATCTTGCGCTTCTCTTCCTTAAATACATACCTTTTTATTTTGTACTTTACTTTTCTCCTGTCTATGTGTAATGTGTCTACTTCTAGTTCATCACAGATGTATTACAATTTTAAACTGACTTGACTAATTCAGATAGAAGTATTGAATTAACTTCAGTGGTAGAGAGGTTGGCTCTCACACTTCCTGCAGGTTTCCAGCTATGAGGATGCAGCTGTATTTCTTAGTGGAAAGGACAAATATATTGTTTGAAGGTAAACAATGCATGAATTGTCAGCCACTTGTTGTGAACAGTTTTGCTAGTAAAAGTAAAAGCTGACTCCTGCGTGGTGTTTTACCTTGCTGTATTTGCATTTTTATCGCCACTGTGTCCTTGATTTCTTCTCAGTTTTCTCATATGATCTTAGGACAATTTTAGGAACTGATACCCAAAACATTGTCTGCAGTTTTCCTTTCATACATATACCACACAACAAGAGATTGTGCCAGAAGCGTTCTCACCTACCGGAAATACTCCATTTGGCTTAGGCCAGCATGCAGGAGGCAGGACATGATGCAGTAACATTGCTGGTTCATAATTTGGGCATAAGCAGGGTCTCCGGCTATTCCTCAGATTTTACTAATGATTTTGCCTTCAATCCTTATAGACAGAATCTTCCGAATGTTGTCATCTCTTCAGTTAGACGTTTTTGTTTCAATCTTAGTGTAAATGTACCTTCTTCTTCAGCATCAGATGTTTGTCTTTCTCCTGGTTTCACGCTAACCTGCATGATAGAATCATCATCAACACATCCAACACGTTGCTCGCCTGGACAATGGCCTGTTCTATTCACACACGGGCTCTTTCAGACTTTGTGCTAGGGAGCTGGCAGGGTAAAGTCCAATCCAACTGATTCGGACATTTGTGCTCTTGCATAAAGCTCCTTTAGGAAAGTGAAAGGGGCTCAGGATGCGTGCTGCTTATAGTCTAGCACCTGGTCGCTACCTTTTCAAAGTTCCAATCTCACCTGCGTGCTCAGGGGCATCTCAAACACAGCAAAATTAGAAGAAAATAAGAAAATACAGGCAGACTTTTGTTTGAATCTATAAATTGAAAATACCCCAAAGTGTACCTTTAATGTTAAGCTGAATTGATCAGTGACAGTGTCACAGTCACAGCAAGTTCAAGATAGCTGCTCATCATCTCCCTAGTGTGCTAGAAGTTTTATAATAGATTAATTGGCATACTTATGTAGCAGTGCATTAAGAAAATATTAAATAAAATGTTAAAAAGATCACGAGAGAGGCAAACATTACTAATTTGTGCATATAAGATAAGGGGCTCAAAAAGAGACAAGCAAACAAATGAAAAGCAAACAGCAAAATCCAAATGGTTCACAACCATATGTAATGGATTGAATCATAATGACAAACAGAAAACAAAAAGCATATCCCGAAACAAGGAAATTAGATTATAAGTGACTGTAGTGTGCTTGTGTGTTTGAATATAGGGAGCGAGATAGCATTAGCCTTTAGTCCTCTGGTGGGGTAAACAGCATGCAGTTTACTTAGAGGGGAACAGTAAAGCTCAGATACACATCACATTTACTTTCCTTTGTCATCTGGATTTTTGTGTTTGGATAACAAAAGACACCAAAAAAACCCTGCTGTGATATTCAATCCTACACATGATGTTATTGGCTGTGATCACGTAAGAGTTTTGCTAACCTGTAAACCTGTGAAATAAGATACTTTGCTTGTGGCAGATTTCAGGTCCTGTAATTTTAGACAAGCAGGATGGATTTGTCTGCACTCTTAACTGTAATGTGCTCTCCCTACTGTTAACACCATTTAAAAAAGATCAAATAATTATTAATTAATTAATAATTAATAATTATTGAAATATCTCTCCTTCAATGCACATAAAAACGTTTTCTTCTGGATTGGACAAATTATGGTGTTATATCTGATAAACTGGTGTGCTTGGAGGGCTTGCGGCTGTCTAGGTGTGATTATTTTGTGCAACCAAAGTTTTCATTTTATACATGCTTAAACCAACAAATGCAAATTATATAGTATCTGCATAAACTGCTGTAATCATGCCTGGTGTGAACAAAGAAAGTGAAAGAAAACTAGAACTTTGTATTTATTCTGAAGCAAACTGTCAAGCAGTCTGGGTACAGTACAGTGTGTCTGCATTTAAAGGTGCCATTAACACAGTACCAACAGTGGAAAGAATTTTGAACAGATTTGCTGTAGTCATGGCAAAAAGTTTTCCTCAGTATACTATTGTGAAATAAAATACTGCACATGGTTTTGTGTTCATGGATCTGTTCATGGAAGTAATTACATGGGTATTCATCACTCACAGCCAGACCATAGGCAGAGACATGAAAACAATTCCTCTGGTTTTGTGTTACACTTTCTGCTTTTTAAAACGCTCTGCTGGGTCATATGAATGGACTACTAATAGCCATGTACACTGTTGCAGTGTAATTCATCTTGAAGTTATCAGAGATCTGAGTTAGATTTTGAAAGGAATATGAGAGTCTATGAATAAACATTTCCAGACAACCTCATTGGCTGGAAGATTTATTGATTAACAGCTCAAAACAATATTCTGTGTTATGAAAGGAAGAGCATTGTTACACAGCTGTTAGATGAAAGTTGCAGCAGTGGCTGTTTTTCATGTGAAGCTATACAAACGAAATAGTCACTTGCAATTAAGATCTCAATTGTTTGTGTTCTGCAACACTGAATAAGCAGCGTCCACATACTAGAGCACATACAGGAGAAAACCACATTTCTGTGGTGACACGTCTTTGACACTTATGTTGACAACATCGCATGCAGAATTGTAGCTTCAGAGGGTCTTGTCATATCAAGGGTAAACACTGTATTTTCTGTTTTAATAATTCATGAGTGGAACTGTAAACAAATTGCCTGAGGCAAAGTGGTGATGCATGTTTAAATTCCCACATGAAGTATATTTTTGTATTTTGCATTGTACATGGAGGACAGAGAGAACCGCCAGCTAATACATGTGTTTTATTACTAGGGAGATGGAATATTTATTGACCCATCAGTGAATCCAATTGTCTTTGAGGTGTAGAGAAGTCACAGCGATATTGTTTTGTATCTCTGGTCCCTGTCTGACAGTGCGTAAACAGTAGAAGTGCTGCAAAATTAAATGGCTTGCCAGCCAAGACCAACCAGGTCTATTTTCATTTTGCCAAAAAGCAGCTCATAATGAGATTAGATACCTCAGCTTTGGAAGACATCTTGAGTTTCATTTTTATTTATCAATCATGCATGAGGTCGCAGAGATAAGACCAAGGTCAGCGAGGCTCGCTGGCAGAGGGACTCCCATTAATACTACTACACTGACTTGTCTTTCACACTCACGCCAGCCGTGCACCACTTCACTGCAGTGGCTACAGTGTGAGGTTGAGACTATCCACACATGACGTTAGTGCAGCAGCATCCATAAACATTTGCAATTTTGCAAAGAAAATGCCATACTACATAAATGTCTAACTGAATCATTAAATTTGATCATAAATGAAAATTAAAAACAAATGCAAATGCATTGCTAGTTTAAACAAAACTCATTCTACTAGTATTTGGTTACTTTGCTATTTTGACCAGTCATTTTTAACCAATAATAAAAAAAAATAACTGTAACTGTTAACTTACCTCCCTTTGTATTAAGAATATTCTGTCCACTCGCCTTTGTTTCACAAAATATCTCCGTCTATACTGGAATGCAAAAATGACATTCGCCGCATTCGCCACGTTGGCTGTCATCCACAGTCTCATCTCGCCTGCTTCTCTGAACATCTTCCACTCCTCATCAATAACGATCCCACTATCATTATATATGTATATATTATTAATTATATTATTTATCCCATCATCTGTTGGTTTGACTGGTTTCATCCAAACTGTTGTTTCTTGTGGACATTTAACTGTGGGTGCTAAGGTTGACTAAATAACACTGGGCACAGCAGACGGCTCCGTTCGTCTGTGAAGAGGTGCAGCATGTAGTCATTACTCCCAGCACCACTCACAAAACATAAAAAAAGCAGTAAGTTAGTCCGCATTTGTTCTTGTTTTTGGCACATGCTCATGACACAAGGCAACAATTACGTGTGTGAATTTAGGAAATGATGTAATTGTTTCCCAAATGCTCCGTTTAACACATCCACATAAAAGCAAAATAACGAGTTTTGAAATATCTGTTTTTTGATGAATTAAAAAAAAAAAAAAAAAAATTGTGAAATTTGTGCATGTAGACAAGAGGCTGAAATGTAGAGGAAAATATCAGTTTAAAAAATGATAACTGTATACTTGTATACAGGGTCTCAGTAAAATGTGTTTCAAAATGTGTTGTAAACACAGCATAAACAAATTTATCCAGATCATTGTGATATGTACTCTGAGGTAGTCCCACAGTGTTTACCATTTTCCTCATATATGGGTGTTTTTACTCTCCTGAGAGTTGCAGTCATGTTAACAGAACAAACATAGCGAGGACAGCTCATTGGCCAGGTCCGTGTACAGAATGGGGGACAGTTGGCCTGGCCCAAATCCTGACAGGTTTTAACCTTCTGTGGCAGGAGGAAGCCCACTTTCCATGTGACAGACAGCCAGCCTGTTCGAACAGACGGCAGCGTGTGCATACATTTAAAATATGCAATTACCTGCAGATTAATCTCACCAGAGTGGCAGCAAAGATTACAAATGTAATATAAACTCTGATGATTTTCTCAGTAAATTTAGCCTCAACACAATGCATGAAAATCACCTGCCTGTGGACTTGAAATATGCCACATGTACAGACACTAAATAACTCTGACTGTTCATGCAAAACAAGATATGCTCAAGGCAATGCTGTCTGAATTAAGAAGTAGGACAGTCTCGCTCAACTACATTATATTGAACATATATGGCATTCATTTGATTGATTTGTTTATCTGGTGGCTCTGAGCTTAGTATGAGTACATCCACTGGAATTTATCAGATCAAATTTAACATACACAGTGCCATATATTTATGTAATTTCATTAACAAACGTCTGAAATAATTAGAGCTCAGAGCATACATCTCTATTCAAGTGAATGACTGCCACTGAAAGCCAGCAGTAATGTTCATAATTTACACAGATGTGCACAATTGCAATAGTTTTAACATGTCCAAAGTGTAAAAAATGACTTGTTGAGGTATTTCTGATATGCATAATACTCAGATTTACTTTGGCTCTTTGAGTCTCACACAATGACAGCAAGTCCATCAGAGCTGAATAAGGTTTCAGAGGTGCAGGTCCTCAGTTATGAGCAAGGCTATGTCTTTACCTTTACACAAGCAATTTCACCACTGGATTGAAGACACCTCTTCTGTTTTCCTGAAGGCCGTAAGGTTTAATTCACCATTTATTTCCAAGTCTCCAACACACTGTCAGTACCTCTATAATTCTTCCTTTCCTCCTCATGGTGTCTTTTTTTCTCCTCCTTTCTTCATTCACATTTTCCTTTTGTATTTGTGCTTTAGAAATCACTTATGTATCTAAAACCAACCAAAGACACTGCTGGTGATTATTAAGGGTGTAAATCACCGGTTTTATCACAATACATTGTTGTATTAATTCTTTGGACAATACCTTATCTACTGATATTACAAAGTCTGCCATGATATGATTGGATTCGATATTAGACCATCATATACTAATTTAACACAATCTGTTACAGAGGAAGCTGCCACCCCTTTCTTTCTTTGCTTTTGGCCATAAAAGACAAAAACAACACATAGAAATTTTAATCATTGTGACCCCTGGTTAAAGTCTTTGCATCTCCTGACAGAACACCACGGTTAAACCACGGTCAGCCTCCATGCAAGATTTTTCAGCCTAACATTGTTGAAACAGAGCAGCTAATGTTGCTGCAACAAGTAAGCGGAGTGCTTATCCCGTAACAGCATTGTTTACATATGGCATGTGTTCTGTATGTTTGCCATTCTCATCTACTTTTCTTGGCTGCTTGCTATTATATCCCTGGTGCTGTTTGACGGTGACAGAGAATTTCAAAATAATATGATTCGTATCGATGTTTACACATTGCAATGATTAAATAGCATCGTTGATCATTGAATGCATATATCCATCCAGATGGATGGATCATAAAACCCCCAGTGATTATCCCCTAAACCACTAAAAGCAGACAAAAAACATCATAGGATGGATTTAAGTTTCATGTATGATTTTTTTTTTTTTTGATATTTTTTTTTAGTGGTCTAAGTCTAAAAAAATCTTACTCACAAGCAGGCAGTGATGCCAAAGCAAAATAACCTTCAAATGCACACAATTATAAGCACATAGTAATATTATGCAAATGCCCTCTGTTGTACTGTTGAAATGAAAACAGTAGAATGTGCTGGAAAAAGGATGAGGCATAATACTGAATGTGTAAAGTGGGCACACACCACATTATTTTTAATGCAGTTTTATGTAAGAAGTATAGATCTGACACACATCCTTAACATCCTCCTTCTTCTAAACTTTGCCCTCACAAACCTTTCATGTGCTCGCAGCATTTCAAAAACAACTGCCTTACAGCCCCATTTGACAGAATGATCCTAATTTGACATTCAATCACGTCTCTTCACGGATGTCCCTTTTGCTCTTGGCCCCTTAACGTGCCGAATAAATAGAAATCCTTAAATATGGGCAAACAGTAGATCATCAAGACAACAAAGGTTGAAAAATCCATTTTCTGTCCCTTAATTACATTATGCCTCTGCTCTCACATATTTATCTCTCCTTCTTTGCTCTGTGCATGTCTGTTTGGTCAGCTTAATAAACACTGGACTCTTTGTGAACTACAAGAACATGCAGCACTGAATATATTCCCAGTGATCTATTATGCATAAAAAATAATTAAAAACTAGTGCTCTCTTTTTCACATTTAATTTGCCTTTTAACTCTCTTGAGCGTTCTATAATGCACTTACCAAAAAGAGCACTTCATTTCATGATTTTCACAGACAAGTACATACTGTAGTATTTTGTCATCTCCGTTGATCAGAGGAGAGTTAAAAGGTTTGTAGCACTTGCTATGAACATCTTGATGAAGATGAACTCGATGTACGAATAATTTTGTGGCAGTTTTTCATTCAGTCTCCCTCTGGCCCATCAGTCTGCTTTTCATGTCCATTTTCCAGCTGGCTAATGTAGTCTTTCAGTTTGTGGATGCAGAAATAGTCCACTGACAACTGATCAGATTAGAGAGCTTGCTGTATTTAAAAGGAATATACATAGCTAAAGGATGGTATAGAAAAGGGCAATTGTGTTGCTTATACCAGGAACAAATGAGGTCAATAGACCAATTACTGACACCAGTGTTATCTGTTTACTTACCATCAATGCGTAGTCTCTGCAAATATGCAAATTTTAGATATCATGAATAATGCTTAAAATGTGTTGGGGTCATGTTTCTGTCAGTAATTAATTAAACTTTAACTTTGTGGTTACTTGTGTTTTTTTTTACATGTACCTGATCAGATCACATTCCAGTGTTCTATTTGTATTAAAAGGAAACTTTGCTAATTTTCAACCAGCTTTTTATGGTAACAGCGTGGGTAGTCTGTGTAAACAAACTATGGAACTAAACAAACTAAACTTCCCTCTGTCTTACCCGAACCCACATTTCCCTTCTCATTTCTCATTCAACTGTAAACTAGTCAGTGTTGATGAAATATAGACAAAGATTCTGTTATTGCATTACCTATTCCTAGCCTAAAATTCTGTCTGAAAAAATATAAGTGCACTGTTTAGCTGTAATATAAAACATTGTGAACAGGAAATGGGTGCCATACTGTTCCTTGTATTTAAACAACAGAGGCTGAAAAAAATCAGTTCAGATAGTTAAAACTAAGCAGAGAACAAATATGGACCAGAATTATGTTACTGCATTACGCATTTCTCACCAAAAATCTCTTATAACTGACTGTTTAAATGTAGATTGAGATCGTTTGTTAACAGACAGCTGCCATATAGTTTCCTGTGTCAAAACAGGCAAGCTCGCATTGCATCACCCACCAGTGGGAGCGTTTTGTGGTCGAGTGCAATGCAGTGCATTCTGGTGGTTGTAGGTTTTCTACGCCTTGAGCAAACGAGAAGAATACAGCCCTCTCCCTCTGTTTTCTCTGGTTATATAGACAGCCCAGTATTATAGAAAGACCATTTTTCCAGCCGTAAAATACATCTTTACTACTTGGGAGATTTTTATCTGCTGATCTGATGATGTTGTAAATTTGGACTTTAACCAGTGTAGTGCTAATAAAACAGTACAGACAAAGACATTCACACATATTAATACAGTTTTTTTTTACTTAAAATCTGTTTTTTTTCAGCATGTTTAGTTTGCAACACTAAGTTGAAATTTATGTAACACAACATCACAGTCACATAGACTCTGTAGAAAAGGCTCTGACACAGCGATATGCTTATTTTTCTGACAGCTTCCTGCTTTCCTTGTCCTGAATGGATATAAGGATGAATGAATAAAGAACAGGGCAGTTTGCATGAGATGTGATAGAAACCATAGCTGAACGGAAAACAGAAACCACGCCACCCACAAAAAGCTCAGATATCAGAAAAAACTACAAGATGTCAAAAGCATTGATAATTTATCACCAAAAATGTTGCCAAACTATAAAAGCAGATTTTTATATTTCCACTGTAGGTTGAAGTGTGTCTTTTCTGTTTTAATATCAAACATGAAACTGCTTCTAATGTTGCATGATTTAGAGAGGTAATACATAACACAGGCTTTACTCCACTGATATTTTCCCTCTAGTCTGAGATTATTTGTGCTCCTCCGAGTTAGATTTAAAACCATCTTAAATCAGACCATTTATTGTTCCAGCTGTTGGGAAATGGCAGGTTGGGACTGTCTGTCTCCACTGCAATGTTTTCTCAGCTGCTCTCTCTCTCTCTCTGCATTACACACGCCTCCCCAGGCAGTGGACTAGAAGCAGGACCTACCCCCTCTGTCAGGACGAGCCCCTGGTTTCTACCCGCGGGAACCACTCGGATTCAGGAGGCTTATTTAACTGGTTTAAAGGATGTTGTATTTTCGGTCTGAGTCTAAAATAGTACCGCACTCTCCTTGTGAGTTCAGTAACCTCACAACTGACACAGTTTGTTGGGCAGAGCCACCCTCCTCATGAGAGTTTGACCTTATCATGCCTTTTCCCCCTTTTTTCCTCTTCTAGACGGAGGACATGTATTTGTTACACTGTGGGATTACCTTAGGAGAAAGAATAACCTCTCTAGCAAATGTGCTTGTGTTTTGGGCCTAGTTTTGTTTTTCTCCAGTTGTTGGTCCTCCATATTCTTTAAGCTGCAAGTTAAAGTTGTGGCATTACAGATATTATTGTCCTGCATGTGCCGGAATTACCCTTTCATTAACTGTTCAGATATTTTGGATCACTGTAAAACGAAATATTATGGATGTCTGGTGATATTATTTTATATAGAGTATCTTCAGTTCTGCAGTCACTTGGTGGGAGTCACAATTTGTCACTCAACTTATCAGCTTTTAAAAAACAGGCACAAGCTTTTATCATCTGAAGACTATTTCCGCACTTTGATTGGTTACAGCTTTCACACATTTCTGAAAGTAATATTTGCAGCTCAGTTTCTGAGGAAGTAATTCACACCTTAAAGAAATGCATGACCTTTTTTCCAAATGATGCTTGCATCAATATCACACAGCATTTATGTCTGCAGAAAACACAAAATGTTTGAAAAGAATTTCCTGGAGACCAATGAAGGCTGCTGACAAAAAGACACCTTGAGAACAGGCGTAATCACTCCACTACATGGGGATAGAGACCGTGTTTGTGAAAGGATGGCATAACCATCCAAAACCTTGTTGGCTGTTGTCTGAGGAGGATTAAAGTACAGTATTGTTTCATTCATTCACTCATAAGAAGACAAAAAGATTCTACATACTCAGTCTTCACAAGACTTTATAAATATGGGGCATAAAATGTGTAACTTCTGAACACCATATGCATGTTCTAGTAACTTATCATAAGTGCGCAATGTTCAGCTTCGTGAAACATTTCCAAGCACTGACATAAAATCAAAAAAGCATGATCATCAAGCTAAAAAAAGCCCAAATTTCTTAGTTGAGCTGACAGTTCAGAGTCAGAAGTTCTCATCTGACAATAGCAATATCCAATTAATGTTTCACAGGCATACTGATTACTACTATTCCTACTAATGCACTCAATCATCATCTTGCAGGAATAGAGAATTACTAGTCTAAATGCGCATTTGTTAGCAGCACACACCAGAGAAATAATTCACCTGTTAACTACATTTTTAAAGTTGAGCAGCTCATGTCCCCGCTGTTCATAGATAGTGGTAAAAATAATGAACTGCAAGCTTTGATGACTAAAAGTCACAGCAGTGCTAAGGAAATGATGCACAGGAGAAATATATGATACAAGACATATATTATGTAAATGTTTGTGAATGCTCTTCAGGGGAGCTGAAATTTGACTGGTAAAGTAAATAAAAGATTAATGATTATGCTCAAACAGCAGGAGCTGTCACATTAAATGCAGAGAAAGATATATAAAAAGGGATGGTAGCAATAATTTCATATTTACAGTGTCAAATTAAAATACTTTTGTTTGTTTAGACAGTTGCATACCTGTTCGTCCTTACTGCTATTTAAATTAAAGAAACTAAACTAAAAACAAGCATGTGGATGTACCAAAAGCTGAATCTGACCTACTTCATGAAAGAAAATCTGCCTAAGGCCATAAATTTCCTTCAAAAAATCTCTTTGCTGACTCAACAAAGAAACCCTTGTCACTCACCCTTTGTGTCTCCTTTCATTATAAAACTTTTCAAGTAGCCTTCTCAATACAGCTGTAAGAGCTGAAGGATCGATTCAGACATCAATGTATGCATGCATGCGCTAAACAACACAAACCCTCTCTATGATGAAGAGATTCAGCCACACTAATAAACATTATTTAAAGTAATTGCATGTAAACTAATGTGCAAACTATTGTATTAATCACATAACATTTATATTTTTGAGCGTCATGTTTGTACAAAAGTGCAAATTTTTAGTTCCTAGATCTCCATTAATAACAACAATCATAATGAGAGCAGAGGTTAGTTAAATTCATTTTTTTTATTATAGCAAGATGCAGAGGAAAGTATTGAAGAGGTGACAAGGATGTAATTCTGGCTCAGTTCAGAGAGCAACCTAACCGATAATCCTGTCCTCAAGTTTATTATTATGGAGGTCATGGGGCCCTACAAAAAGGGGTCATTACCTGCTGTTATTCTGGTAGCACTGATAATTATTATTTTTCCGTAATAGAAGCCTAAGTTGCTAAAGACAGAACTACTGGGAGGCACTTTATTATGCTATTATTTGGCCTTGCGTGAGTGTTTCCACAACCTAGACTATAAACTAATTGTTATCAGGTCTTTTTCCATGTGGTCCCTGTAGCTTTTCAACAGCGTGCGAGAGGAGATCTCACTGGGCAAACAAATGCCTTTCAGTCATTTTTGTATATGTAGATTACATTTTTCTTCATGTGTTTGGAATGATTTAATGAATCTGAAGTTTTACTCCAGTCTGTTGTTTTAGTTTTACTGATGTATTCTTATATAAATTTGAGTTTATTGACTTGCATTCTCGGAGTTAGCAACTGAATAAATGAAGAATTTACAATAGAAAAGTAGAACTATATCTACATATCAGATTCAGATTAAGACAATTTAATTTATCCCACGAGGGGCAATATGTGTGAACAGCTTGCCATGTACACATAGAGCATTAATAAATACAAAGAAAAATACAAACATGCTGAGTTGAGTTTAAGTTTGATAATCAATATAATAATATTTTTTAAAAAAATAGCTTTTACAGAGAATTTAAAAGATGAATTGCAGAGGGAATAAAGGATTTTGAATGGCAGTTACTCTTACAAGCAGGTAAAACATAACAACGTCCCAACGGCAATAAAAAAAAATTCACTTACCAGACTGTGTCTAGAGGAAGCTGAAATACTTGTCGCTTTCAAGAGGATTTGTTGATTGAAAAAAAGTGGTTAGGTCCCTTTGTGTCACTCCTGTGGTTCTAACAATGCGATAACAATATAATTTTAAATAACAAAAATGAAAACTATCTACAGTATGTATGTATGCACCAATACATATGTACTCATACACACCATACATCATATATTAACATACAACCATGCAATTAAAATGCCATTAAAATAACAATATACAACATTAAACAACAGGGGAACCCTGAGTTATCTTTTGTTTTATTAAATTGTGTATTGTACAGTGGTATTGCTGTAGGCAGGGTTGCTGTTTTCAAACGGTTAGTTCTGAACTGGCTGTGACATCCTGTCAAAAATGTTTTCACTTGTTCTTTATTTTGTTGTGAGGGATAGTGCAGAACTTTCAAATATTGCTATTAAAGCATCTATCAGCTCCTATTAGCGATAGCAGTGATATAAGTTGTAGTAATAATGGCTAAAGTATAAGTAAAAGGAGTACATGTAGAGATAGTAATAGCAGTAAATGTGCAGTGAAAGTGTTGTAGTAACTGCATATGTGGAAGTAACTGCAGTCATAAAAGTAACTGCAACTGTAGTGGTAGTACCACTTTCAGTGAATTTCACAGCAGAAGAAGCTGTAATTGCTTTGGAGGAGGCAATTAGTACTGTTGATATAGTGGCAGTTTTAACATACCAAAGTTCCCAAGCCACTTAATTTGCAAGGTGTCTCTGTTTTGAATCTTGTTCCAGTTCCTTTGAGTGAAATCCAAGTACTCATGTGAGGCAGGGAAAAACTTGAAAAAAATTATGAAAATACAGCAGGAAAAGTGCTTCTAAAATGACATCTTATCTGGTCCACTACTGATTGGATGTCCTATTCCTATGTAATCTCACATATACCCATTATTACACACTACGCTGCATAACATAGCATCACATGACATGGTCAAAAAACTTAAAACGATCCACAACTAAGTAGACTTCTCATTGTCTTCAAGTACATCATCATCACATTCTCTTTTGTCATGCGTACTGAACTGCATTATAGCACCATACCTGTGGTAAATACCTTGTCCTGTATTCTAACACAGAAATAATCTGTAATGCAAATTTAAACATAATCTACAAAATAATAGTCCAACAATTACTGTGTAAACCTGAATAATATCAGAGCCTATGTAATCTGTTATATGCCAACGCAAACATTTTTACCAAGTATAAATGTGCGATTAAATGGCTCTAACAGTTAATACTACTGAAGCATTAGTAGTAATACTAGTAGAATTATTGTAGTAATATTTTCTTTTTAAATCATGTCGGGAAATGATGATAGAGAATGCAACGGTAAATAAAATGGTCAGAGAGAAACAGTGCAGCAAAATGCTGTGTGATTAGTGTTTCAGCATGACTTGGCATTTATTGGGTACAGCAGCATTCTTGCTGCAATCAGTTAGACTATAGGATGTTGGTACGATCTTCCTGAAAGGCTTGACAGTATATGAACAATGCGTTCCCTACGTGCTATCTTCCAAGACATTTCTGTCAGGAGCATTATTCACAAACCTTACAGATGGAGTTGCTTCAGCCACTTTCAGGAGACATTCCACATACAATAGCCATGCGGTATTACCAACAGTGATGCCTCCTGGTGTGATCGATCAGATGTGTGGTTCCATATTGCCGGGACAGCCTCTGTAACAAGCTGGTGTGTATGGTGTGTCATGCAAGCTCCCAGCCATTATCTCCCAGCCAGCACAGAGGACCTTGCTGTAACCCAAGCGGCTCTTTTGACCCGAGGCACTCGGCTTGCTAGTGCCCAGCTCCCACTTGGAAATTAGTCACTGTCTGACAAGTGGGGATGGATGCCTATGATCCTGGCCCGATCCATACGCTTTTTCACCCCCATCTATCATCACCCACAGCTCCTTTAGTCTCAGACTCCCTTCTTCACCATTTCATTTCTGTTATGGACTGCTCACTCTCTGGACATCATCTGATCACCCCTGGTTGTGTTTATTTGCTCTATATGTGTTTGCTTATTTACCTGTCTCCAGCCCCAACTATATATAACTCTTTTAAGACTTACAAGAATCAAAGTATCTAACTTTGCAGCCTCTAGCAATATTATATTTCACTTCACTGTGTGGGAGATGGATTGTCAGAATCTGAGAGAACTGCCACAGTGTACAAGCCAAGTATGTTCTGAACTCGCGAGTATGATGCAGACAGTCTGTTTTGCTTCGTGGTCATCACTTTAAGCACACTTGTGGTGTGTGTGTGGGTGCACTTGTGTGCGGGCAACTGTGAATGTGAGTAGGTGTAAAATGAAAGTGCAATGTGAGTAATCAGTCATTTTTGCTTTTGTTAATGAGATGTGTTTTTAAGGAACTTAGATGGATCTGTCATTTTCTGGCACTCTGTGCGGTGTTCAGGGTGCATTTTCTCTCCCACCCATGGCAATATTGCTCTTTTGAGACTCACAGCGTGTGGGCTGATTGCAAAGAATTGAGTGTTTCACACTCTGTGGAAGGACTTTTTACTCATATTGTAGTTGTTATCAATCCATGTCAAGTAAAAATACATAATTTTACTAGAAAGAGAAGGACATTAGAGGAGAACTAATCAAAACAAATGAAACAACCTTTTCTATCACATCAAAATACTTCTGGTCATTTGTGTATTCATCAAAACCAACAATTTTTTGATTTTGGAAAAGTATACACAGAGATGGAGCTGTGGGCAGCTTGATTTCACAGTAGTAACAATGGATCCTAATACTGACAACAGGGTTTCGTCTGTCTCAAAAAGAGGCGGATGTGGTACCATCCTGATCATGTGCTCATACATGCATTTGCCTTAAACTGGCTCAAGAAAACACTTTTTTACGAGAAAAATATAAGTTTTTATAATGATATGATTGTAGAAAGCATTTATCACAGTAAAGCATTTTCTAAAAAATAATATAAAAGTGCCATGTTTTTGCAGTTGTGCTCTACTTTTAGACTTGCCAGTTACATGAATTATTATGCTACAACTGCCTGTAATAATAAGATGATGTCTAAACTCTTCCAGCTGCTCTCATGATTCTCCTCACGGCAAACTCACCTCGTAAAATAATCGCTGATTCTACAAGCCATATCTGCAAAACTGAAAACATTACACTGATCGGATGTGACATTAATATAGGAAACCTTTTTAAAAGGCTGAACATGCTTTTATGCAAAAGACACAAGATGCTGCCTGACACATTTCTGCTGTAGGGACACTAGGTTGAAACCTAATGCATGGCTGGACTGTGTATGCTCAATGTGCTAAATATTGGGGATAGTCAGTGGTATTGACTGTAATGTGAATTCCTGGACATTAAATGTTCATTTGCCATTGTCTCTGTTGGTCTCAGTAACATTTGTTCCTAAGTGTATTTAGGTAGCATATCCCATAACATGGTTAAGATATGTTTGGAACTAAGAACATGACCACAACTCATACTGATTTACTGAACATCTTGTGAAATTGATTCTGCTGGCAAAATATTTCTTACACTTGTAGTTCTACTCCCATTTTTTAAAAGTTTTTAAAAGGAGTTTCTCAAATTCTTCTACAAGACATCTTAATAAGAAAGCATTTCCTGTATTTTCACAATTTATTTTAATTGTTTTACTTTCTAATTTAAATTATTTCACTTTATCAGTATTTGTGGAAGCCATGTATTCAAATGAACTAGGTCTCTAACAGTTGAAAAAAAGAAACAATAAAAAAAACAATTATTTACTTATTTCACTGGTATAAACAGATGCACACTGGCATTGAAGTCGCAGTACAGGACGACATTCAGGCACATGTGGAGGTGCATAAAACTGTTCATAAACACAAGAATGCAGGAAAAAGACTGGAAAATTCATTGCAGGAAAAAACTCCATTCTCTTAGCGTCATCCACCTCTCCTCCACCCATCCAAATGATCAATATTTTCTAACATTTTTTGGCAAACATATTTAAAAACACTCATTCTCTCAATCCTTAGGCACAGCCCCCTCGAGCTTGTGAAAAGGCACATGCATTTGGTTTCAGCAAGTTAGAGTGCCTGCTCCTCTGTTGGACAACAGTTCAGATGGTGAGTGTATCACTTTAAGGCATAAATATAACATATCTGAAACAATGAAGTCATGCATTAGGGTATGTCTGCAAAAGCTCAGCTCTAAATCAAATGCTAATGAACTGAGGCACCATTAAACAGAGCACTTCTTTTTCACCAAAGGGCATATAGAAAAAGCTCTTTTTGTTTAATTCACTTGCAGCAGAAATTACTAAAAATCCAGCACAAAGAAAACCACAGAGCTGCCTGTTTTTTAATCACCTGGTTTAGTAAGGCAGATGTGGGGAAAAGAGAGTAGAGGAACCTAACATTTTGACTTAAAAAGCCACAGATGCAACAGCTTCCACTTCCCCCGCTTTTATGCTAGGTTCCCTGCAACTTCGATTAATATTAACTTGATCAAAAGACAGTGGCTGGCCTCGGAGCAAACTAATATGCTCATTAGCATTGACGAGGGTGCCTGGGAGCAGTTCATGTGCATTAATGAAGTAAAGAACTGAGCCAAACAATCGTACCCAGCTAGCTTTGGAATGCACAGCCAGCCACACGCGGGGCTCCCTAATGACCTGAGGATCTGATCTTGGGGAGAATTCAATAGGCCGTTGTAAAATGGCTTTGTTCAACAGCTCTGTACTGTTATCATGTATAGCTTATGGTGCTTTTGTAAATCCTGTGAATAATGTTCAACTGCCCCAAGTCGGATTTTATTTTTAAATGCAAACAAATGAAAATAGAACAGCCTCCCCTAACTACATGTTGTTCCACTTGCAACGCTAGAAAACACTGAAAGGAAAAAGACGGAAAAAAAAAACAAAAAACAATTTTCCCTGCATATTTAGATACGTTACCCCAGGGATATGTTTAATTTCCATGGATGAATTGCCCCTCACATTTCCCTTCCTAAAACTGACTCACTGAAGCAAATTAGTTTTCACTCTCTTTCTTGGGGACAAGGGGTCATTTCATTACATTTTCTATCAACACCATGGATATGCTGTGCTTTATATTCTGCAGCCAAGATTATTTGAATTGATTGACCACTGACATTTTGCAGTTGTTCCCTGTGATGCAAATTTTAACTGCAGGAGGTGGCAAAGGGCATTATTTTCAAAGTATTCACACCTGCCTCCTCCATCTACGGAGCCGTTCTGAGGTGCAGGCAGGCCACGGGGCCATAGTTTGCCACATGACCATTTGAAAGATGACATTTATCAAGGCCATCTTCAATTGTGTGTATGGGTGAGTGCAGACAGCGTTCAGGTCAATTGTCCCCTGTGTCCATATGTGCTGCAAGGTGTCTGGACTGCCATACAAATTGGACTTACCCTCTCCTTTTTACCCCAGCACTTCCTGTATCTTTCTCTCTATCCAGTTGGCTTTCTCATGCATACACATGCTCACAAACACTTTATACAGAGAGAGGAAAATATAGTGTAAACACGGAAGATTACAGCTAAAAAGCAATATGCAGATATCACAGTGGCAAAGGTGTAAAGCTGACAAAATATCATTTTGCATGTAGTTGAATAAACACCCCCCCCCCCCAACAAAAAAAAAAAAATCCTATTCTCCACTGTTAAAAATCCCTTCTCTGTGCTGAAGAGGTAGCTTCTCCTTAAAAATTAGAGGCTCTATGGTATCGAAAGCAATCTTAAAGAATGATTAACGCCTGTGTGTGAAGTGGTGATAAAACTTGATGGGTGCATGGAAGCGAAAAGGTAATATACATCAAAAAACACAAATACACAAATGCTCTGCATGCTTCCACAATCTATTGCTACTAACCACCCTGTGGGGCCTTGTTAGTCAGTAGCTACACCTAAGTGCAAGCAGCATGCAACCTAATTTGCCAGGCACACGTTGCACTAAATTAGATGCCTTCCGTTCTCCTTTAAACCAATGTTGCTTCAATCTACAAGTTGCATTTGTGCTCCAGTTCATGGAGAAGGTAGAGTCTGAACCAAATGATGGATATTGCTTCCACCTGGCTGACCTTTGGCCGAGGTTATCAAGCATTTGCAAAAGGTGGTGTTGGTCCAAATTGAAATGAGAGAGCAGAATGGAGCTTCCCCAAGCATCATGACCTTTGCTAGCCACTCCATCAGCTGCTCGTCACCGCAGACTCATTTATCAGGCACGGCGCTCTCTGAGGAAACTCACAGGTGCTGACCTGGATGGGGGTCTCATGACATGCCGGGTCATCTCACACGATCTGTGCTGGAGGCAATAAGCGGGTGGGCGGAAACACAGTCTTCACTGGTCAATACTGAATGGTATAGAGCTCTTCTGCATCGGTGCTAATTTGGTACAAAACTCACATGATGGTAGATGCTGTTCTTTGTGTATAAAAATAGTTGTTTCTACTAATCTCGGACTAGTTGTCGACACAAGGACCTTACAATTGTTGAAGGAATTGGATTTGATGCAGGGAAACTGATTGGAAATTCAGGAGTCTCTTGTTTCGCAGCACACCTTGTTTTGAGTCAAATGTAAAATATAACAGAACCAAAGTAGAACATATTGGTGTAAACTGCAGGCAGCGAGGAAATACTTTGTGACAGAAAGGATTTTGTTTCAATTTGTGTGTTATCTTGCATAAAAATACTCTGCACATAGCAGTTGAAAAAATTATATCTAAAACCTGCCTGCTGACTCAGTGTTTTATTTGTGCCACTGGATTGTATTACAGAATTGTGTGCAGGGGTTGTAGTGCTAAGGATGTATGAGCATTGGATATCTGTACATACTGTCCATAATATAGATCACATACTACAATATATCTGCCCACTGTATGCTGGAATAATCTTCAGCAGGGAAAGTCCCCTCCCTGGATAATTAAAGGTTAAACTGTAGTATTTATGGGTATCTCTGTCGATGACATATTGACTATTTCTCTAGAGTTACAATTTAATACTTACAGTTTCTCTGGAAGGCAGAAATGGACTTTAGAGCTATTGAAACCAGTATCATAATATACACAAATCAGATCCTTGAATATTAATATGATAGCTAATAGTATGTATGCATTATAAATACTGCACTTCTAAAATGGCACATCCAAGTCATCCAGTTCCCTTTTATCGTGCTATATATACATTTTTTCTGACAATTTATTTAGATATTTAACATAATATTCTATACATGTTGACATGATGTTTTTTTTCAATTAAAGAACCTTAGTACCAATTAAAATGTAGGCAATTGTAAATGATGATCTATTTAGACCTCTGATTTTTATTTATTTATTTTTTTTTAAGCCTTTTTATTGCATCATCTCAAATCGAGACATCAATGGCATTCTTGGTGGGTGTTCTTACATCATCTACTAATGTCAAACTCCTCATTAAGCTCAGACAATAATGAGCTGCTCAGAAATCAACAAAGAGGACAGAGCTCCTTAATGGGTATTTTTGGCGGTAATTTAAAAAAAAATACTGACAACTGACAATTAGTAGTGCCCCCTCATAGTTTAAAAGTAGGAAGTTGTAAGAAGTGAGAATGGCTGTTAATCATACTATAGAAATTATATTCAAAACTGTTTTATCTGCTGGCGGCTGGCATTCTAATTTAAGAGACTTGTAAGGTTTGAGTTTGTCTTGATGACTTAGTGTATTAACTGATTCACACAGTGAAAACCACCGGCAGTGAGACACTTAGTCTTGAGTGCTGCTGAGTCTCTTAGGCAAACCATTTATAAAATAGCCTAATAACTCCACTGAATGCTAACAATGAACATGTGGAGCAAGCTTGAATTCTGCTTAACACCTTCCTTAGACTCTCTAATACTCATGCTATGATATCAGTATTGTTGATTAAATATTTGCTAGCACAAGTAAAGCTGTCTCATTAAACTAAGGGAAGGCTAATAGACATTGCCTGGTTTGAGTGCATCCCCTAAAGTTGTGCATTAAAATGACTTCACATGTGTCTGGATTAGTTTCTAAATTCTGAAAGATGACTTAGTGCTAATACTTCCTGCACCAGACTTGCACCTGTCTAGGCTGACTCTTGATAGTAATTCAGGCTTTTAAACTGAAAAACACATGGCAGCTGCTACTAAAATATTATGTACTTTCCTCAAAATAGGAATCGGTTCCTGAAATGCTTGCAATGCTTGTGATCGATGTCATCATTAAACAACTATCCAGCTTGCTGATTGGACTGGCTTTAGCTGCAACACTCAGTTGATTATCAGGGGTTGTTTTCCAGGCTAAAACCTCTTGAAATAACGGATCCTGCAAGACTTAGGCTGGCTCTATGTTTAAGCTACTTTAGGCAACAATTAAATGTAAACTTTTCCATGTTTTGTCAGCCTAAGCCACCAAGTACAGTAGGATTGCATTAGAGCTAAGCGCCCCATCTCTACTGACTCAGGCAACTCTAAGCTACTGTTGATGCCAAAATAAATGTCTGCCAGCAGGTATGCACACTTCCCCTCCTACTGAATTGGAGATCAAATCAAAATATACTTTTCGATAAATGCTTCATAATTTAAAGTGATCAAGTTTTTCACCCCAGGCCATTCTCACCAAAAAATTGCTATATAGGTAGGACTCTGCAAGCACTTTATCAGGACCTATAATTTTATATATGGTAGACGGTCCTGTCTAGTGGCTATAGTAATTATTATTGGAGTGGGGCACGTGAGGCCATGTCGTACAAAAAGCGACAAAGTCTGCATGATCTTGTCAAAAGATTAAGAACACTCCTATAGGGCAAAAGGGAGAGGCGGTGGATGGGTCAAACATGCACAGGACTCTTTTTTACCCTGAACACAATGTAGGTTTCTTTTAAAAACAGCGTAGAGTAATGTACAGGTATGTTATGGTAGTAAGAAAAATACTTATTTCAAGCCAAACTATGATGTTCTGTTGTCTAAACCTACCCAAGTTTTATAGCAAATAGAGCATTTTATAGGGACTTGTTTAAAACTGCGACTGTTGTGACTAAAATCAATCATCATTGTTTTGGGGACAGTTGTATATGTAGTTTTGGAAGTAAGTGAAAGTCAACTTATTCTGTCACTTAGGTATGAAAGAGTGTTGCAGCATCCAGAGAAATCTAGTCAGTTTTTTTTATATTGACACAGTATATTGAAGTCTGCTGATCCCCAACTGGAGTTTGCAGTCTTTGTCTTTTGGAAACTGTAGTCTAGGTTGTAGTATAGGTCTACATTTGAAATGTAAGAAAAGAAAATGGTTATTCAACTTTATACAGACATGCATATTTACAATAAATATTCACTGAAATCATATTAATTTGAAAATATAGCATTTCATTGGTATTTTTAACTTATATCACAGTAAGTACTGATTCAACATTAAGAAAGTTAACTCAGTAGGAAGTTGTTTTTGGCTATTAAGCATCAGGCAATGTGACACATGGCTTCAATGAACGATTCATGCTTATATTATAATGAAAGCCTTTAGTAAAACCTCATGCTGTGATGTGACGTACTATAGCCTGTGACATCTATGTTGTGCTTCTTGGGAAATGTCAGCAAAATCAAAGTAATACAATTTTATTCTAGCCATTAAAGGAACATATTTTCATTATAAACTTTAAGATTGCTTTATTGTGCTGCTGCTCTCATATAAACCATTCTAAAAAGTAGTGTATGTCGACTCTCTCCTTTTTACACACACACACACACACACACACACACACACACACACACACACACACACACAAACACACACTTGCTTTAGTATTGTATTTTTGGAATACATCTGTTCTTACAATACCTACTGTGTCCACGGACTGCGGCATCATAACCCAATTGTTAGGCTGTGTCGCAAATCAAGTCCTGTAACGGTAATGATGGGCGGTTCGTGACATACATGAAGACTCTGTTATGTACCACACTCATTTACAAGCAAGTAGCCCCCCCCCAGTATGCCAGTCATAACTCAGCCAACTCGGCACAGTAGATGAGGTCAGACCACAGACGCTGCTTGTAGCTGATACCTTTGAGTGGTCTTCAGGAGTGGGATCTAAGCAAAAAAAAAAATCCTGAATGCATTCATATTCAGATCATACACCATGAACTGATCAAGGGCTTTTCTCTACCTCTGAATGAGGCACCACTCTACTTGGAGATTGTCTCTCTCAATTGTCTCGATCAATTGCAGATGACTCAACAAGTATCCAGTCTCTCTTCTACAATTCTCAGAAATTGGATAAGAAAAAAAGTGTGTTATTGTTGCACTACTTTATGATGACGTATGTATGAGTGTCCACCCCTGTATAAGTGTGTGCAATTTATTGCAAGTTAAGCCTGCTTTAAAATTCATCTCATCTGCGTAGCACCCAGCATATCTGCATGCATCAGTGCATAAGCTGCTGTACTTTTTAAACAACTTGCCTCTGAAGGCATCTCTGGTGACATATTACAGCTATTTTCTGCTTAGGGCAACATATTAATAAATGTCAGTAGTGGTGAGCTGGCTTAGGCACTGACTTAATGTACTGCTGAATCGGTGAATTGACCTTAGACCCTGACACCAACGTTCAGCTCATATTAAGACAACACAGTCAGGGCGCTGAGAGCTGCAACTTGATTTTGACGGACACGCAGTCGTTATGTCTGTTGGCCACCACTGATCATATGCCTCTACAGAGTAATGGAGTAATGGATGACAGAATTTCAAGGGCAAAATTCAACCAGCATTTCTGTTTGAGACGAAAAAGCCTTCCCAAGCTAAACCATCAAACGAAGCACAATGTGACCACAATGACAGAAGGTGCAATGTGCTGCAGCTTTATAAAGTCAATAAAAGCATTAATAAAGTGCTCAAGTGAATCTCTCCAATGGTAATGACAGCGTGGCACTTAAGTTATGTTAGGACCCACATAATTGCATGGCACAACATCATACTCTCTGAAAGTGATAAGTTACTACCTCATTTTATTCAATTGCCACTTCTTTATTTAGCAGTATGACCTTAGAGGACTCCTACACATTCAAGCTGACATGGATACCCAGCGGGACAACAGAGTTGACAGTTGACTATATGTGATTTGAGTATCAAAGAAAATTTCTGTTGAGCTAAATTCTTCAACTTTACATTTTTTATTTAAGATTTTGATTAAAAGGCACATTATAATGTTAAAATTAGAATTAGACATTATATGATCCTTGCACAATGGATAATGTAGATCAAACCTTTATGCATGACAGGACAAGGCTAGCACACATGGAAATGCTCCTGATTTTCACTGTTTCTAGAAGAAAAGAAGTTGATAATTGGTATGTTTCCTGAGAGGTTTAACAAGTACATATTCATTATAAGCTGAAATCAACACTTTGATTATATTTGACAATCAGTTTTTTTTCTTCTTCACACTTTTCCTTTCCTTTCTAAAGTCTTATTTTTCCCTCACCTCCATGAGCATTACTCTCATCAGTTCTCCTGAGGAAAGAGAATAGTCCGATTAGAAATGATTGCCTACTTGTCCCTGTTGCCATGTCTCCAAGACTTACTCACAACTATTTCACATTATCGTCATTCACTGCAGCGTTCTTCTCATCTGCATGGTGGCAGCCCTACTACCAGCACAAGGACAAGAAATTGGACCTCAGCAGGGAGCTAAATGTGCCTTCAATCTCAACAATCCTTTTAATCTTTCATCAATCATGGGGAAGCAGCTTGGAGCCCTGATCCTATTACAGTTTGAGGGGAATAGCTTGAATTGACAAGCCCAAGAACTGCAGTGAAAGTTTGCCATGCTAGAAAGTTGTGATGGAAGCTGGGGTTGGCTTAGCAATTTGATGAGAAAATCCACAACTGGTATGCTAAAATTGAAAACAAACAAACATTTGGAAGTGATATTTCTCTAGCTGTGACCACAAGGATCCTGAGAGAACACCTAACAACTGAGAAGGTTCTAAAAAGTTTATCTTTTTTTAGCAGCACTAAAAGTGGCCATTACAGAGGCAGCAGAGCCAAATGAAATGTAAACCCTAAACAGGGTCTGAATTTACAGAATTTTCTGCTCAGGCCAAGTTACTCTTAAGTGGCCACTTTAGGAATAAAGCTGAAGAATAATGGGCGGTTCATCACAGCTGAGAGTTTCTCTAATACCAAACATTTTTAGGGCCAAACATGCTCCCACATCAAGACTAATGAGCTGGAAAGGTGATTTAGAGTAAATAAGGGGGCTCTTATTACAGGGATACTTTTGCTGTACTGCAACAAGCACTACATCACATACTTGTTGCCTCAGGTTTGTATCGCAACATGTGATTTGAGATATTGGTGGTTCTTAGAAATCCTTTGTTGTGTTCTGACATTGAACCAATAAATTATATGAATTCTATACTTACTCATGTTTAAGTGGGCATGCAGAATGCCAAAACATTTCACAAGTAGAATTTCTCGTTATGGTCACATGCTGATCATTTTGTCCTCTTTTTCCAGCAATATGTCTGGTGGTAGTGGCTTGCAGTTTTGAGGGAACTGGGCTTTTCTGTTTCTGTTTTTAACTACAAAACAAACTGTAATCTGAACATTTCTTTTTCAGTTTCAAAGCTGAAAAAAAAACATTGCTGGGGACAGCCTGCTTATTTATTTATTTTAAGAATCCCCCCTGATACAATACTTATTACAGGGAACCTCTTTCATATTGGATTTTTTGTGCAGTTGTATGCCTCTGTTATTTTTCACTCTCATGGCATGTGCTCTTTTTTTCTTACAACCATTAAAGAAGTATTTCACTGCTGGAAAGATGGTCTTTTCATAAAACTAGGCTTTTCGATGCAGTAAAGAGACGAAGATACTTTTGAAATTGGTGCTAAAACAGAAAAAAGGGGCTATGGTGTTCACTTATACCCAAGAGGTAGAAAACTCACCACTACCATGATGCACTGCTCCCCACCAGACCAATACATGCTCCCTCTGGCAAGAGATATTATACGCAAGTTTGTCCTTTTTGACACTCAAACCAATATGGCTACCATCTGATAACAAACTATTTTTAATTACAGTGAAACAGTTTGATAAGATATGTTTCTGAACACATTGTAGGCAAGCAATAGACAATGCAGTAACAGAATCTTGGTTCATATTTGATTGGCGCTGCTTAGTTTTGATACCGTACCATTTGATCAAAAATTTTCATTCTTCATTTTTTCAATACAAGAAACCATATGGCGCTCGCTTCTTGTTCCCAAATTTTTGTATCACAGCCAAACAGTGCACTAAATTATGTTTCAGAAAACATTTCAGGCAAGAAATAGGCAACACAGTAACAGAATTTTGATTTACAATCGATCAGCACCTCCTAGTTTTAATGTTATATCTGAGTTTGGGCTGAATTTAAATGAAATGGCCAGCTCTCTCTCTGTACGCTTCTGTACTCTTTGTGTTCTAATGCAAAAGCACAAACTGTAGTTCGAGCACAGCTCTAGAGCCAGTGAAATCTGGCAGATGATGCAAAGTTTACTATAGTTTATTTAAACATAACACCCACATTATTAGGAAAAAATAATGTTAATATCCATTTAGGAATAAAAGCTTCTGGCTTCAGACAGTTGTAATACTTTGTTTTCATTGTGCTGTGTTTCTTTATATGTTCATTTGCTCCAGGCACACTACTACGAGTGTTTACATTATGTAGTCTAAACTGCCACATGTAGTTAATGTCAGGTAAACTTGTAATCTTGGTGGCCACTATTGTTAATTTCTCATGGATTGTGGATCATATTCCTGCTGAAATATGTCCAAATGTGAAGGTTTTGGATAGAAGCTTTTTTTTATTTATTTATTTATTTTTTATTTTTCTGTGCTTTTATTGCCTTTAATTGACAGGACAGTGTGAGTGTGAAAGAGGGAGAGAGAGAGAGGGGGAGACATGCAGCAAGGGGCCGAGGCCAGACTCGAACCTGCGGCCGCTGCGGTGAGGACACAGCCTCTGTACATGGGGCATCCACTGAGACACCAGGCGACCCGGATAGAAGCTTTTGTTAGGGTTTTTTCACGGTAGTAAACACAGCTTTACTCCGTTACTGGCATTTCCCTAGCTGTAATGAGTGTAGTGATGCCCATGGATTTATTTACTGATTTATAGAAGTCTCTTTCTCGATGTAAGTCTAAGGAAAGAAGTCTTTCTCGGCCAGTGGGCATCACATGACTGAACCGGATGTTGTAATTCCACTTTTGGCACTCTATCTGGGGGCTTGGAGATGCCAAAAGATGGAATACTCGGAAATGCTAACCAATCAGAGCAGACTGGGCTGTTTTGGGGGAGTGCTTAGAGAGACAGGCATTATACAAAGGCTTTCAGAAAGAGTGTTAATATACGTGTTCCAGCGTCAACAGTTTGAGGGCAAAAACATTTTTTTGAACATTAAAACATGTAAAGATTTTGTAGTAAAAAACCTTAAATACAAGTATGAACCTAAAAAATGAGCATAATATAAGCTAAAATACAGACCAAACTCTATATTTGTGGCTAAATACTGTAGACTAGATGTTTTACAACAATGGGACCCTTGCTTTACAGCATAAAAAATATTAATATCAAGAAAGGAGAACCCCACATGCAGTGTGCTTGTGTTGTTTAATGAGGAAGTCATTAACAAAGAAATAGGAGAGTGAAAGGAAAATGAAAAGAAGACAGGGAGTTGGGGTACAGCATTGCCAGGCATTCCCTAATTAGGGGTTTTATGGGGCATATAATTTGAGTCACAGCACTAAGCCTTGATTCAAAAGCAAACACTTTTTTTGTTGCTTTGGGTGTTACAAGAACACAGTGCTGCAAACTGAAATCTCACATTTTTATAGCCACCAAAGTATGTCATTCACATACTGACTTTAATCTAACATATGCTATTGATGAAAAAAATTGAAAATGCTTCATGGATTTAAATTATTTATCATTTATATCATTAACACAGATGAAATAATTCTGTCAACAGTTGAAATGTCATTGATCTGATGTTAAATCCGCTATGACAAAGAAGAGATATAGCTCTGATGTAACACAGTTAAACATTTTCTCCTTATACTGTATCTGGTTCTAATTATAACGGTGATTATGAAAGCAGACAACCATGCACATTGTACATTATATAAGTGTCTCATCTCTGAACAGGTACTGTATGGCCATCTGGACTTTTGATGAGGAGAGCAGCTGTACAGCTGTGATATGAATATATTTGTTGATGTCTAGCTCCTTGTCCCCCCCCCCATTTGTTTAGTTTTGAAGCTTATTCCACAGAGCATCAATTTCATATCCTCAGTATATCCATTCATTCATTCATTTATTGTCTGTAACCGCTTGTCCCTTTAAGGGTTGCAGTGAGGCTGGAGCCTATTCCAGCCGTCATTGGGCGAGAGGCGGGATACATCCTGGACAGGTCACCAGACTGTTGCAGGGCATCCTTAGTATATTGTATAAATATTTCATTCATCTTAGTCTGCCTACTTCCTCAGGTATTTTTGCCTCTGTAGTTGTGACTGCCAGCACATTGTCAGATTCAGATGTAGGACTTCCAATGGACAGTATATTTTGTGGCCATAACTACTGAACTATTGAAACTAATGGAGTTACAGACTTAATTCAAGATCCTAAGGGGATGGTCAAGAAATCAATTAAAAATTAAGTGACAGGAATAATGTACAGTGTTGGCAGGGGCTTGCACTCTAAGTGCTAGCTAGTTTCTACTGTGGATATGTTATACTTCTGAAATGCAGTGTTGCTTTATGTCTGGTAAAGTTGTTACTGTTATCTATGTGTGTTCAAAAGATGTTTTAATTCTATATTCTTATTTATATTCTATTTTCTGAGCTTTTTCTTATTGCTTTGCTGCTGCAGTGTCCCAGTTTCAGATCATTAATGTTGCATTTTATTTTACTTTAAACCCTCAGTGACAGAATTTTTGGCTTTTTGGGGGCAGCAGGAACAAGTTGTGAACACAACACTGGAATATCATCACCTTTTAAGTCTATACGGCAAACATCCAGCAAACGGTTGCTTATTTACACACCCAGCAGATATAAGCAACATTATCATTCATTTGGATTCTCCTTTCTGCTTATGTGGCAAACTGTCCAAGATTCACTCCCTTTTAGCTCTGTTTTTGGTCAACTCCTGAGAGAAATATCTGGCTCTTTAGCTGCTAAATGCTACCCTGTGTTTGTTCACCAGCTATTCTCTAACTCTGTCTGTCTTCTGTTTATGCTGCTGAGCAGGTAGAGTACAGTGGGTTTTTCAATCTCTTCCT
This sequence comes from Plectropomus leopardus, assembly GCF_026936395.1. Lineage (NCBI taxonomy): Eukaryota > Metazoa > Chordata > Actinopteri > Perciformes > Serranidae > Plectropomus > Plectropomus leopardus. The sequence continues at coordinate 29,586,761 of NC_142181.1, forward strand.
CTGAAAACAGCTGCCTGCTGCAGTCAGAATGACGAGCTTGAGATTGAGAGCTGTGACAGTGAACCAAAACAGCAATGTTGTGGGCTGGACAGCTTATTAATGAAGTTAAAAGCAGTTAAAGATCTCTAAAGACAAGGAGGGTTGCAGATTCAGGTGATAATTTCTCTAGGTTTCGCTACTATGAGCGGCCCCTTTCACAGTGTCAAAATGTTTACATATCATGTCATTATCATCATCTGGCATTGTTTTCACCTTATGAGTCTGTATGTTTGTCATCCTTGCAAAATGTAGTAACAGCTACACCTATTGTAGCGAGAACTAAAGAGGTGGTCTTGAGTGTTTTACCGTGTATTTATGTGTTTTTCTGTGGACAGGTTTTGTCACAGTGATAGCGTCATAACATGAAACTGTATGAATAATGGATGTAGCTACTGTGACATCACTCATTGGTTTATGGACTGCCGTTTTGAAACCTTTAGTTTAGCATTTCGGCCTTCACCATCTTGTTTTTTTAGAACCAGAAGTGACTTTATTTGGGCGAGAGGTTGGAGCTGTGAAGGAGCAAGAGGTGGATCTGACTCACAAGGCACGCTGCCATTAACCCTCAAATTACACAAAATGAAATTGCGAATACAAAATATGCCTAATGGAAACATGTAAATTTAAGAAAACTTCTTTATCGCAAAAAAAGAAATTATGCTAGCATGAGGTGGTATTTTAGGTGACTTGAAAAAGGCATATTTCGCAAAACTGCAGTGGAAGCACTTTTTTTGCTTTTATAGCTCATATGATGTGTAACACCAGGTGGCGGTCGTGTGACTTTGTGGATGCCAACCACCACCAAACCCAAAGAAGAAGAGGAAATGTACAACAAAGACATCACATGACATACTACAAAACATGACTCAGTATGTATGGATGGAGGAAGGGACCGAGATCTTCTTAACTCTTATATGAGACAAAGAAATTATGGCGATATTACATTGGCTCTACTAAATGGCTGCAATAGAAATAAACCTGGCAATGTTTTGAACATCAATTGCCATGGTTATTGGAATGTTATTGTGAGAGGAAAGTTGCGTAACATTGTAAGAGAAGTCACAAAATATCACTCTGTGGAAATGTAGTCATCTTGCAATTGTGTTTTATCAAAATTTTACTTACATTTTGAGCACAGCCAGCCTGTTACTCAAGCAGTTGTCATGAATGTTGAATTTGGCTAAAGAGACCATAAGTGTTTTTTGTACGAGGATGCAAACATGTTTATTTTTGCTGTTAAGTTGGTCATTTTTAACACGGGGGTCCACGGGGGTTTACTCTATTTTGGTACCAGCTACAAGTGGCCAGTCGATCAACTGCCGTTTTTGGCACTTCTACATTGGCTTAATTTTTCAGCCTTGGAGGTTTCTTTTTGGTCAAAACCAGCAAGCATTGGTCAAGAAACTTTACAGGTGTGTTATTGACCTCAAAATCAAGTTCTAGGGGGTTATGAAGTAGAGAGGGGTCATTGACCTCTCACTTTAAGCCTTCTGCTCATAAAAATGTATAGGCATGTAGTTGAGATCACATGAAGGCTGAGTTCAAAGATAGGTTGGGTCCAAGCAAGGGCGCTGGGAATAGTGGGAAGAGAGGAAGGGAAGAGGTTATTGCCCCCATCCCCACCCTGACACCCTGGCCCATATTCATTTAAAGTTGCAGATTGCTGCTGATGCATTGTTATTGTGAAAATAAGGATTAGAGATATTTAATGATAGGCCTTGTAGGAACCAAATCTGTAACTTGCAACTACTGAGATATTTAACCCAGCCTGATCTGGCTGATGTTCTTGCTTTGGTTTGTTGTGATGTTTGTTGTGTTCAAAGAGGGATCTGCAGGCTTTAGTTACAGAACAATCATCCCATGTATTAACACCATCATGCATAACTGTGAATTAAGTCAATTTCTTCATTAACATAAAAAACCCAACACACAACACTTAGCATGACAAGCAAATCCTCTGTGCTAGGGCAGTCAAAAACTATTTCTTCTTTGGGGTCAAACACTTGACGGAAGTGACCTTCTAACCTATATTGCTGAATCCCAGATACCAGCACAGTGACACCTGATGTACACATAATTAATAACATTTAATGTCTAGTTTGTTAAGCAACCTAGTTGGCTCTTACAAGTGTTCTAGAGATAGTTTGTGAATTAGCTTAAATAGCAAAGTTCCTTAAAAATTTGGTGGTTAAGATCACACTACTGCCCAATTGGAATTTGTTGGTGTCTGGATGACAAAACAGCTTAATTGGTGTATCATGCAAGTCACATTGTAGAACGTGGCTTTAAAATCTACCATACCAACCATACCAACATCTACCAACATCTTGTAGCCCACGACTACCATTGTGGGCTACAAGATGTTACCTGCATCACTTATTTTTTTGCACATTGGGCCCACATGAAAAGTGGTGCATAACCAGTGAATTACAGCCTACCACCTGCAACATGAGTCTGAATGCAGCTTCACAAACTGAAACTGGCCCCCTCTCTGCTGTTGCCTGGGTCAACGGCAAATCTCACATCCCCACAATGACATGACCACAATACCGGGCTAGTCTTCAGTTTTACATTTGAAAGCATATTTAACTTTTCATTCATCCATTCACAGGCTGTGAGCAGTAAGACTCTGAGCCTGGCCAAGATTAGCTTTTGGCAGACAATGCAGTGAATTAAAGGCCACACATGGCCCCTCTCTTGTTCTCTGGGTGACCAAACACACTTCCAGGGCCAGGAACTCTTGACCAGTCTTTTTAACCCACGAGAAGAAACTAGGAATTTCAGATAAGTATATGGCAATGGATTTAGGATCAGAACGTGGCCAGACAAAAGTGTTGTCAGATGGAACAAGACAGATGGTCATTTTCCTCGCTACCCTACCAAACTCTGGTGTCAGAGGTTTGAGCAGAGGTTGAGGTTGAGGTTTGTTACATGCTGAAATATTTAATAGTATAATGGTGCTTTAAAACATGTCCATGTAGACTATTTGACTAAAAACCTTACAGTTTAACTAGAAGATGGCTTAAACATCACAGTAAATATCAAGCAGATGTTGCTGTTACTTCTTCTCTTTGTTAAGAATACACAACCAAGTCAAACACTTATGGCTGAATATACATTTACCCCTAACATGTAATTACTGATGAAAAGAAAGCCTGATTTAAACAAAAATTATAACAGCTTATCCTTGCCAGATAAATTAATAAACTGGTGAGCATTTGGGAATGCTAAAAAAACATCCTAATTGGAATCTCAGTAATTCTATCTTTCTAAAACAAAAAAACTAAAAAGAAATTTTGTTTGCCTTTATTTTAGTATCATAGTTCTGACTAAGCACATCAAAACTAGGACTTAGCATGTCGTTGTTTCTTTTAATCATGACTTAGTGTCTAAAAATGATCATTCATATATAATTTTTGTTGAAAAGCTTGTTTATTGTGCTCTTTTAGGAAATAATCCATAGTTAGTTAAAGCAGTCAAAAACGTCCATAAAACAGATAATGGTAATTTCACATGGGTTGGGTTCAAATATGGCACCCTTTACATATTGTGACTTAATGGGACACCATTACATGCAGCACTAATTCTTAATTGACTGATTATGTAATTGGTTATAACATAGTAAAAATGGTTATATTTATGCAATACTAGGTCTTAATTTTGACTTAGTCAGACTTTAGACTTCCTTCAAACAATCATGTTTGTACAGAAGAGGATGAGGGCCATGTGAAAAATTTATCTGAGTTCTGATTTTAAAGTCAGAATATTGAGAATAAAGTCAGAATAGTAATTCTAGAAGGATGGGGGAATAATGTATATGGTATAGCATTACAGATGCCAAGTATTGATTTTTTTTATTAAATAACTTGACAATATTACAAATACAAACAACTGTTTTGTAGCCCACTATATCAGTTTTAGTTCACTTGATAAGTTTGGCTGAAATTAAAGTGAAAAATCTTAATTACTGTTTCTTGTTAAATAAAATAGGTGTTTTTGGCACATAATTAACAGTTGAGAAAAGGTCAGAATTTGTAATCTACATTACTCCACTACTCAATATCACAAAATGTTTTAAAATGCTATTATATTGTATCATGACTGGAAGATTATGATAATATCATATTGTGGTGCCTCTGGTGATTCCTAACCCTAATTTATTGTTCTAGAGTCAGAATTCTGACTTAATTCTCAGAATACCAAAAATGGGTCTTGGTTAAAATTCTGAAGGAGGAGACCTTCAAGCACCTAGGTCATACCCGAGCACAAACACCATATCAGTTAACATATTTTAGCACTTGTGATACCCATAAAACCCAGAAATCCTACTTAATTCTCATAATTCTGATTTAAAAGGTCCAGTGTGCAGGATTTAGTGCCACCTAGCAGTGAGGTTGCAGAACTGAAACTTTTCCTGAGCACCCAGTGTTCAGGTGAACTACGATAGCCCTTGCAAAAACCGGACATGGCCTAGAGCCTGTGTTTGATTTGTCTGTACTTGGCTATGGTAGAACAACATGGCAAACTTGTTGGAAGAAAACTAAACCCCCAGGAAGAATGCCAGACTTTCAAGCAAATTTGTCATAGTGGCCAAACTGAAATGACACTGTCCAGGTCCGCCATGTGATGCTATGCTGCCCAGAAAGACCTTTTCCTGTTGACTTACCTTGGGAAAGATACATCTATAAATCAGTAGATAAACTTTAGTGAGCATCAAAACCTCTGCGAAATGACTCATTTCACTATCAAGAAATAATCCATTCAGTTTGATAATGTTTGCAAAGTCTAAAAGAGACACAAGATTGAATTATTTGACCGCCATTCAAGCTAATAGTATGATAAACCGGCAGTGAACCGCTCCGGCGGTGGAAGTTACCCTCTCAAGCACACTCCGCTGTGCTTGGTCTGCTGGAAGTCTCTAGTGTGCATTGTCTATGGGCCCCATTATGCGGAAGATCTGGGTACTTTCATACTGCGGAAAAAGAGCCTTTTTTGCTTCATGCGCCACAGAGCAACTCTCATGGGAATGAACGTGGGCCCCGTCTCCATGCTATATCCAGGCTTTCTTAATACATCGATGAAGAAAACCCGCTCCCTACACAGCCATATATAGTTCATTAAAGGTAACAGAAACCCAACTATTCTTATTTTCTATTATAAACTACTGAAAACATATTTATGAATATTATAATTTATTTCTGTCAATAGATGGCCCTTAATCCTACACCCTGGACCTTTAAACTTAGAACTCACTAAATATAACTAAATATTTCACATGTGGCCCTAATACTCTTATGTAAGTTTGTAACTCCCCTACTTAAATATTTTTTACTTCCAAAATTTCTATTTGTATATTACCTGAGATGGAAATGCTTTTCATATATGGAGGAATAAAATCCAAAATATGATGTATAAGGTCAATAATGTCGAGGCCCACACTTTGCGCATTGTTTTATATTAATCCCTATGGGATTATTGTATAGCCTTGGTATTTTTTTAAGGATAAAAAACGGACAGGAAAAACAGAAGCAGGCAGATATTTGGAGAGACTATGGCTCAGTACCGAAGGGGGCGACCACGCACAGTCGCACACTCATCCCTGCTCCAAACTCGTAATTGTAAATCGTGAGGGACCACGCAGTTTGTCATTCACCAGTATATCGGCTGGCGTGTCACCTTATCTCCCACTGTGTGTCCGGGGACTATTTCACACATTTCTCCCGAAGGATTTTCACGGCGGTTCAATTAGGTGTGTGCATGCTAATGGGCACCTTGGTGGGCTGCCTCTCATCCATGTGTACCTCTGTGAGAGCTCTGTAAGCAGCAGCAGCAGCAGCAGCACCTTGGAGCAGCAGAAGGAGGAGGAGGAGGATTTTTTTCTGCCGTACCGTGTCGTGCACAGTGGAAATACACTCGCCTGCTCTGGGTACTATCAAAACGAAAGGGAGGGAAGAAGAAGAAGGCGACGAAGTAGAAGCGTAAGGGCTTTTTGGGGACATCTCAGACTATATTGGTGAATTGTCAACGGGACAGGCCTGCTACATTGGATGTGTCTTCAGAATGGTAAGGTTAATTTTAGTGATATTTTTTGCCAGTGTTGCAGAAAAAACAGCGGCACACAAGCATCATGCAGTAGCGGAGCATAGGCGGAGAACTAATGCAGGGAGCCGATATCAGTTTCACTACAGACAGATTTGTATGTGTTTTCTTGCGTTTGAACCGTTTGCTTATGCTGTTGTTTTTTTTTTGTTTTTTTTTTTTGACAAAGCTGCCCATTTACCCGCACGTTATTCCTCGGACAGGGCGAGATACACGGTGCTTCGTGAGCGGTGCAGCACGGCAGGCTACCTGCTCCTCGTTTTTTTTTAGCCGCCTGGAGGGTTTGTAGACCACCTTCATATCGCTCTGTGTGAATTTGATAGCTAGGAAGGGATCAAAAAGTCCACAGTTGGCGTTCAAAGCAGGTTCAGGAATAGGCATGGCTGCAGCGCGTCCTAAATGATGCGAGATAGGTACATAAATAACGGATGAAGACGGATAGACTTCCTCTTCGAATCAAGAGCTATAGATTAAAGTGCTCTGTTGTATGAAGACTAAATATGTGCACAGACCTTGTCTTCATGTCTGAATAGGCTGCGGATTACATTATTATAGATGCTGGTTGTATTTAAAGGCGCAGAGAGGAAATGTAGATTTGTTATGGTTGGGATTTGGACTGTAGCCCCCCTCCTTTTTAAATACAGGTGAGTCCATATTCAACTTTGTAGCATCCTCTATATTATAGTGTAGTAACATTAACCCAGTAAATTGTGTGACTATTGGTTTTAAATGGAGAAATGCTTGGAAAGGCTTTAGGAAAACGGCATAGATAATAGTTTATTGCTACAGCACAATAATAAATAATAAAATCCATGAACAGCTCATAAATACAGATGGGCTAATAGTCAGCAACAGTCCCATTGTTTAAGTCATATTAAATTTTAAATTGACCACAAATTAAGGATTATTGTTATTATTATTATTTTTTTTTTTACAATTTTGTCCTAAATTTAAAGCCTTAAATACTGCACCATCACGTGAGGTCACGATCAAACCAATTAAGTTAGGTGAAATAGATTCCATGTCTAGTGTTCTCCAGTTCACAAACAGTTGAGACTGGAGGAGTTAAAGCATGAGTAGGACCCCTGGGAGTCATTGTTGAGGCCCTGCACACAGCTTAGACCAGCTCTGCACTCTGATTGGGCAAGTTGTAAGACTAACACGCACACACACCTCTGAGTGAAGCGATGGAGTAGTACTCATGCTGGCAGTAGATTTTGGTCTCACGCTACATCCCACTAATATATCGATTTCTGTTGTCATATATTAATGGAGAATTTCTAAGTAATAAACAAAAGTATCTGTGTGAATTGTGTAAAATATTAAAGCAAGGTAAATTTATGTGTAACTGAAAAGGATTTACAATGTTGAAGCACAACAAAAGAAAAGATTTAAGGGGTTGGCATCAAAAATTGCAATTTATTTTAAACTGAAATATATATATATATATATATATATATATATATATATATATATATATAAAGTTTCTTTCTGTGTTATTGGGCAGACTTAACACACATCAGAACCATTAAAAATCTAATCTCTCTGTGGGAATTTTTTTTTTTTTTTCATATAACAGAGCTAACGAGTGCTGCCATTGGCCGTAGTAGGTTGCATGACCTCAGATATTAGAGGTTAAATCCAAGGGAATACAGGGGCCCTCCGTCCTCCATGGCAAGTGTTTGGTGGAGTCATCAAATGAAAAGTCTGAAGTTGTTAGGTCCCGCCGAGGTTAACCTTTGTAGAACAAGGCTGCATTCTCCCAGTTGTCTTTGTCGTGCTGATGAGCTCTGAGAAGCAGCCACAGCACTAGTTCTCTGCATGATAAGGGGGGAAACAACCTTCCCTTTGTGATCACAAATGAAAAATCTGTTGCTTGTCTTTTCGCCTTTGTTGTTGTTTCATTGTGAACCAAATGCACAGCTATTCTCCAAAGGACAAATTGCTGGAAAAAAAGATGACATGTAAGTTGCAGCTGGACCTTGTTATATTCCATAAATGATTGTTGTGTTTGAACTAACGTTTGCAGCGTATGAGGGCAGAACGATGACAGAGATGAGACAATGAAATGCCTCTGTCCCTCTGGAGTTTTCCAGGGGGATATTGTGTATTTTAAGCAATAATTGTTGCGAGAACTGTACGGTCATCTAGGGAGGGAATGGTCGCTTTTGAGGGAAAAAGACATTGTGGATGGAAAAGACTATGTTCTCCATGATCTTGTGTGGCTCAGAACATGGCAATAGAAATGATTTCAGGTTAACTGAACATAAAATATAATCAGCGCTATAATCAGTTACCTGTTTCTATCATAGAAAACTTCAAAAATAATATTATCTCTGCCAATAAAGTAAAAACCACTATATTTTATATTTACATGTAAATTATAAATAGGTTTTTCCTTTTATTTTTTACAGTCAGTGAGCCTTTCATACCTGCGTTATTTTGTTTTTTTGTTAACTTTGCAGCATTGAGTGCAACAAAAGGAGAGGTGAATTTTCTAGCCTGGAGCATTATGTTTAGTTGAAGCTGCAGTCTGTCATCTTGTGATTTATCACACATAGAACTAATGGGTAGCTGTCACAATTACAACACTTTATTGGACATGAAAGCTGGGCTGCATACCCCCCTCCTCTCTCTCTCTCTCTCTCTCTCCCTCTCCCACACACACTTTCTCACACACACACACACACACACACACACACACACACACACACACACACACACACACACACACACACACAACCCCCTATTTTTTCAAATGTTGACAGCACAGCTCTAGACTTTGTGTGATAAGTTGAGGACACTGCAGAAATCAAAAGCATGTGGTGTTACCAAGTGACCAACTGATTGTTGTGAAGCAGTTTTTCTTCATGGATGGTCACCATTTTCTCTCTCAGCGCAGTTGTCTCTGATAGCCCCTATACATACAGAAATCTCGAATTTATGTCCACAAAAACTAAAACAAATCTGTATTTTGTGCTTTATGCTGCTTCATTCTAATTCAATGAGCAGATGAGTTATTTTTGTGCCTATTGCCGACCCGACCTGTGTTTTAAAATAGAATTTGTTTGATGCAGTATGTTTGTTCTGTGTGTTTTAGCTCTTTCAGAAAGCTTTATGGGTTCCTTCTGTGAAGAAATTTAAAGAGATAGACAATGCACAGACATTTTCACCTTGAAGTTGTTAGCTCCAAAATAGAAATATAAATAGAACTTAACATTGCATGATTGCATTGCATTGTTGCTATAATATTGCTGCACCGACCTCTGCCCATTGTAATCCAAACCATTGTTTAAAAAAATCAAATCAAAACTCAAAAATATGAAGGGAACAAAGAAATCTTTGATCTCATATCTAGGTGAGCTGAAACCCGATACAAGCCTCAGAATTCATTTTTTTGCATTTTGATGAGAAATAAGCCACCTTAATAATAGTGTTAGACATGATGCGATTTGGGTGGCTGTGTTAGATGCCTTCACAATCTCTGTTATTCTGGAGAATTGCAGTGTTCACTTTTTCCTGTAAAACTATCAGATCCATTTTTCAAAGAACTGCAATCTTACACCTGTTTGGTGCTCTGAAAGTCAGAATCACTCAAACAAAGTACTTGAGGAGCGAGGTTGAGGTTGAAATTATGCACTTGAGCCCCCAGACACAGTGTAGTATTTCTCCTCCCGGGCACACAGCAACAGACTCCCCTTTGTGTCCGACATTTCAAAGTACGCATGTAGCAATTTTTTAAGATGAATCTCATTGCCGCAGAAGCTAATGACAATCTGCAGGTGTCGTACTCATTATCCTTACATACACTGCTTTGATATATTATTGTCTGCTTAGTGCCATAGTAGAACATTATCCTGCTTGCGTTTTTACTTAAAATCTGCTCTGCTTCTGATATAATTTCAGAATATTTCATAGAGCAGAAATATCCTCAGAGTAGACTGGGGGATAGCTGAAGAAAGAGCACATCTACAGTGGTAGCCATTGCTGGAAGTCTCACTTTGTGCATTAATCATGCATCTTTTACATGAATAATGTTACCAGTCCTTTGTGTATGTTACAAAGAAAAGGGAATTTTGCATTCTGTTTTGAAGTGAAATTTCTCTCCAGACTTGCGATTTATTTTGTCCAAGGGACAAAGAGATGTTTTTTTCCTCAAACACTTGATTTCATATCTGAAGGACGATGAAAAACAAACTGAGGTTGCTTAAGAAATGTAACTTTAATATTGACTACAGCTGTCTATCTCTTGCCTCTGGTTCCTTGTAGGTCTATTGCCAGCTTCTGTAGGTGACACATAAACTGCATTTTCACAGAATACTTTCGGCATAGTACCTTTAGAGGGTGGTATGTAACCCATACAGACATTTACCTAAACCATAGATCGGTTAAGCGTTTTCACTACAGACATTACTCTTAAATGTAGGCAGCGTTGTTAGTGATGCTAATAAGCGTGTCAGTGCTACCTCTTCACGGGCCATACAGAGGAATGTCTGCACCTCGCTGATCATTTACAGAACGGGTTTGCATGCTAACGCTATCAAGACAAAAAACCCACATGCTAGATTTTTAGAGTCCCTGGTACAATCAGTGGGATATTTTGAAATTGCAGGTTTGTGCATTGAGTCCTTGTAGAGCTAGAGTGATGATTCACTCTTGACCAATCAGCAGACTGCAGTGTTTCTAGTTCCACCTTTTAGTATTGGATCAGTGTGCTAGGTACAGCAACAGAGGGCTGACGAAAAAGCAGGACATAATGAAACAGTTCTATTGGTCCCATCCATAACCTTTTACAATGGAAACACAAAAATAAACAGTTTTACTAAACTGTACTAAACTGTACTGGACTGAACTGACTACTTGGTGAAAACAAGGCTATAAAGACTACCAATTCATGAAACAACACTTAATCTGGAAATGCTCAGAATTATGACAACAGGATGTGTTAGAATAATGGCCAAAGGACAGTCTGTCAGATGTATGAAATCTTAGGCAAACAAGACAAGACTTTAGCATGTTTTTAAAATCTGGGGGGGAAACTCCACTGGCAAACTCCAGATAACTAATGGACTACCAAAGGAAACAGATTTACGGGAACACATGGCCCTGAATTTTAGATGTGAGTGCTTAGAGGGGCAGTTGTGGCAATGAAAACTGAAGAAGCTGAAGATGCATTTAACAAGGTAGTTGCTCTTCAGCCTTAGAATTACTCCAGAATTAAATCAGTCCCTTCTTCACAGTCTCAAAAAACAACTCCATCTTTTGATGTTCACAAAGCTTGTACTTTCAAGTCAGTTTTATTTATAGAGCACATTTAAAAATGTTGACCAAAGTGCTTTGCGAAGAGATTAAATAAAACAGAATTATCAAATAAAAACTTAAGAATTATCAAAAAAAAAACATTCATAAATAAGAGAATTTGAGTAATTTGATTAAAAAAAAAACATCTTGATAAAATGATAACACAAACAGCATTTCACTAACAGCAAAATATAAATAAAAACCAAAAACCAGTGTGATCAGGCATATCTTCATAATGATAATTAAGAAGCTAAAGAAACAAAAATAAACAACTTTAAACAGGGCTGCATAATACAAACACAGTACAATAAGACCTTTACATTTGAACTGCCAAAACAAAGCTATGGTCTGTTTATTTTTTTCTGCATTTTTTTCATACATCCGAGGAGGTTTGGATGTAGAAAGTATAATGGTCTGGTTGACTGATAGCATCTCATTTCCACTTTTAAACATGGTTCTCGACCAGTAATGGGATGGGCAGCCGTCTCTGGAGGGTCATTGGAGATGATGGTTGCCTTGCATGGTTGTTAACAGCCAAATAACGTGAGGCCATTTTACAGGACCAGGTGCACTTAGTAGTGCCAACAATGTTCTTTTAGCATATCCCCATATTCTCCGAAGTAGTAGAAGTAGTAGTTTACATGCACTGCAGAGACATAAATCAAATGTTGATGAGGGTAGCTAGATCATAATTGCAGAAGTGTGACTAATGAAAAAAATGTTGGTCTGGCAGATTTTACTGAAATATGTGAGTGAAATGGTTGACAAATGTGCATATAAAATGGAGACTTGTGTCAGAGAAAGTCCAAAAGATGCCTCAGAAATTAAATATCATAGGAAGCGTCATCAAACAATTTGCTCTAATCGAGCAGATTTGGCATTGCTGGCCTCACAAACCTTTATGTTTGATTGCCCATCATGCACTAAAAAACTCTCCACTGATGGAGAGAAATTGAGGCTGACCATTTCAAACTGCTCCCAACTACTGCTCACAGACTCACTCTGCCCAACTGTCGGGTCAATGTGTTTTACACCACTAGAGTTAAATGCACTGCAGCAAATTGCCCCACTCGCGTTGTTGTGTATACTGTGGCCTGCCGCAGCTCTGGACAGCAGAGAAAGAAGCAAGTAATCTGATGACAGACGTACAACTCATGTTCAACTTAAAAAAAAAAAGTGACAGGAATAATTAGATGTCCTCACAGTTTTTGAAGGTCACATTATGAGGGCAGTTTAGCTGACAGGCATCACGTTCCTTGCGGCTATCAGACTAACAAAGTGGCGTCTTATATTTTCTGCATCTACGAATCCTCCCATCAGAACAGCCTCCCCAGTGGCATTTCATCATGACCTGGATAATCTTATGCAAGATAGTGAAACGGCAGTTAATTTGCAGGTAATTAAACCCTTGTGATTTACAGTGGGAAAAGCAACATATACAGTAAGGCTGTGGTCATTATGGCTGTATAATGTTTTGAATGATTACATGGCCACAGCACTGCAAGAATTTGATTTTTTTAATGAATGTATGGTAAATCAACCTTATTTCTAAAACAGTATAAGGCTTTATAGGTGAATGGTGGCAGCTCATAAAAAAATATATCTACTGCCTTCTACTGATACTGAGTTGTGAATGTGGTAATTTTTCCTATCACAGCAGTGAATGGTGGGTTAATGAACTGCCATAATGTCTCTGTTTTCAGTACTACCATTCCAACTGTTAGCACGTCACATGAAGATAAGATTTTATCAGCTGTGATTTATTTATTTATCTTTTGCATCATCATGGGTGTAGTTCTATATGATGTTTGCTGGTATAATGGTCTGGTGATGGTTGTATCTTCAAAGAGAAACGAATAACGATATGCACACATTTTACAATGAGTTATTGCACTCATGATTTCTATTAGGCATACTTGATATCTGGTCAATGTTGCTTTTCTAATTTATTAAGTATATCCATAAAATAAGTACTTTTATTGACTATTTCATCTATGTCACCCATTGGTTTGTGATGTGCTGTTTTAAAACCCTGAGTTCAGCATTTTGGCTGTTGCCATCTTGTTTTTTTGAATCTAGATGTCACCATATTTGGATGAGAGGATGGAGCTGTGAAGGAGCAAGGGATGGATCTGACTCATGAGCCCTTTTTACACAGAGATCATTCAGTTATTGTGCTGCTACAAAGTCCCTCCTTCATGGCTCCTATGCATTTTTACACGGAACCAAACGACAGTGTTATCCTTCCTGTCCTGTGTATGATTTTAAATAACATCCAGCTTCGCCCAACCGAAAGAGCTGTGACGGGTTTGACTTTAAACACAACAATCTCCATCTTGAGTGGGACATACATTAGTGTCATTAGTGTCTGCAGCATTTTCCATACAATAACAATAGTTTAACATGTCAGTAACAATCATTTACCTTCTCTGTTATATGTTGGCTGATCTCATCTTCTGCTTGGAGGGTAAGACTCCCGAATCTCATTATTTTCTCAATTTTTGGACAATTACGGCCACTGTTCTTTTTTTAAGGTAGTCGTTAATTGGTAACAGCTGCATTTAAATCTCCCATAGTGGGTTGCACACATAATGCACTGTGAAAACATCACACCCGTCCTGACCATGGTCTCGTCCGTCCTGCTGTCATATTTATATAGACCTGTTTTGTTGCTGTTATTACCTACCATGGCTGATTAAAGGTGCCTCATTTTGCGATCACACATAATATATAGAGTGGAAAGGCTGCATAACGGTATGATATTCCCACCCTGAATAGGCAGTGTAAAAGTGGCTTTAGGCTGTGGTGACATCTTGCAGACAGACTGTCAATCAAGTGGCCCCATCCTTAAATATGCATAACTTTGAGCCTTAACAAAATATGATTAGATGAGTTATAATTTTTTTTTTTTAAAATAACCCATTGTACAGTTGTCATTAATGCTGAAATAAGCTACAGAGACCTATACCGTTCTTTGCTCTAGACAGCAAACATGTTTATTTCTAAAGTTGTACATTTTTCTATGGGGGATTATTCTGTTTTGGAGCCAGCCTCAAGTGGCAATTTTGGCCACATTTTTAAGTGCAGTTTTGGCACTTACGCATTGGCTTCACTTTTTAGCCCTTGAGTCTGACGCTTGGCTTTGATTAAGATTAGACACATATGTATGTTTTAATCGTCATGTTTTATATCTTGGTTATTTAAATCTTTGTAATATGCTGTAATTTCAGGTCATGCAACATGCAATTTTAATTCAGTCATAATACATTAATGACTATGGATCTCTTTGGTTCTTGGCTTTGAGGCCTTTCAGAGTAGTCATAATGAAAATGGTGCTTTGCTTGCAATTTCAGGCCTGATGGGTAGAGCTACTCAAATTTAACTCTTCAGTATAGACTATTTGTAAGGTTTAACTTTACAGAAATTCTTGTCAGATGTCATGCTAATGTTTTGCTGTGAGTTTGAACTGTAATTGCTATGACAGAGGTGTTTTTAAAGGATACAAATTAGGGCCACATTTAATGAAAGGTGGATATTTTGAAGCTTATCATACCCCTCACTGACTAAGCCCCCTCTTAAGACATTGAAACATTTTCAGATCTGAGTTGTTTGCTTTTTTAATAAGGTTGGCATCGGCTTCTTGTCAGCATCTATCACCACCTTGTCTTCCAAATTACAGGCAAGTGATTTTATATGCCTCTAAAACTGCAGGGTCAGTTAATAAGTAATAGAATGACATAACCCTACCCTAATTACCCTGCTACCCTAACCTTTAGACATTAAGGGAATTGACATAAGATGACATAAGACGGGCATCTACAAGTTTACAAGCTTAATTGGAAATAAAACTAGTAATATTCTCACACACTGTATATATATTTTCATAGCCAGCAAGGGAAAAAGTTCACTAGATCACTAAAGTACACTTGGTGCTCACAGTAACCACAATATCATGGGATAGTATAGTTTGTATGTGGCTATGGGGATAGCTCTGGAAACGTTTATTTGGGCAGAAGAGTGATGAAATAATTTTGCGGTTTGTATTCTGTGTGTCTCACTAATCCAAGCAATCAGATAGCATCTTACGAAGGAAACTATCCCCCTTTGATTACGCCCATGTGCATGTCACTTCACGTCAAGGGTCAGCTTTATAAGTGTTTGTGTTTGACAAGAGACAAGTGACATGAGCAGGCTCTTTCTGGGCTGTAATGGTCTTGGGCCAAACTTTTGACTGAAAACTTGCTCAGACTGGCTGGGCTGTGTCTGAGAAATCAGAGTCCTGCCAACAGGGCCTGTTTTTTTTTTCTTCTCATCAAACCATACACCAGGATGACATCCATGTCATGATTGTGCCACTTTTTAAATTTTTTTAATTTTTTTTTATTCAGCAACCCCAGCTCTTTAAAAATTGACTTCAGCCTCCACAGAAGTTCAAATTACTAAATCAAATGAGAGTCTTTGTTTTTGCAGAAAATTGGCATATTTTTGAAACGTGCCGCAAACCTGCAGAGGGAGGTTTCAGGAGCAGGGGAGTGCTGAGAAGAAGTTGTCAATATATTTTGCAAGTGTTAGGCAGCAAAGTGGAGTGATAGCTCTCGAGGGGGCTGGCCTTAAGCTGTTTTTCTATAAATATTAATAAGCCCACTAGCCTGCCTGGAAGGAAGCTAACAGTTTGCTCATGTCACAGACTGGGCTTCAATGTGACAAGTTGTGAAAAGAGTGATGAGCTGACGAAGAGGCAGGAAGATGACATTTAGTGACAGGCCTCATTTTTCAAATATGAAATCACTAGAAATGGAAGCTGAGTCTGCTGACCTCTCCCTTACAAAACTGTGACCCAGCAAACAATGCCGCAGGTGAGATTAATGTTTTGTTTATTTATCGATTGATTGATTTCTTTTTCAGTCACCACTGTTACAAAATACAGTCACATAATTCAGTGGAAAAGTTGCCAAAACACTGACTGACTGATCAATTTTGGATGCATTTCTCACAAATTATAAAAACACGGTACATAACCTGATTACTCTGATTAGTTTGCCTATTTATTTTAGACACATTTTAGTAAAATGGGAAGGTATCTCATGTCTGACCTATTTTCACAAAAGCATCTGCAATCTCATTAGTGTGGTTTTTACTTTTCCTTTTGCAGTCAGTCTTTGAATCTCACAGTGGCTGATTTATAAACATGCCTGCTTTGGAAGACTAATGGAACCAACAATGAAGACAGACAGAGAAGGTGTTGGCTGCTGCTAACATTGCTCTGCCAAGATGCACTTGTTGCATGCAGCTAAGATGAAGCAGCAACACAGTGTTTTGGCATGCTGGTAGATGTAGAGCATTTGCTTTGTTGCTGTTATTATCTGCAGTATATGCAGGTATTGTTTCTGTGAGACCTGAGAACAACAAATTCAAAACCAGTCATAATAGTCATGATAAGACAAATTAACTGATATTTATGAAAATGTTGCGACATTTGCAATATTTTTCACCCTGCCTTTTAGGACATTGTTCCATGCTGGCATTACAAGAATGTAAATGTCAGGAATGTCAGTACCATTGCACTGTGCCTTAAAGGTACTCCATGCAACATTAAGACCTGAAATAAAGGGGTTGTTCCACATTTCTTGCCTTCACTTGGTTTATGCTGCAGCCCACTCATCTTGATAAGCTTTTCAATTTGATTGTTCTTTGCTGGTTTTGAATGTCGTTGTTACTGGCCTGCATCCAAGACTGAAAGCTATCTTAGGAATATGCATTATCAGTCATCCCAAGTAGTCTACCAGGAAGATTCTGCATGTGTTGCGCTGCTGTTAAATTGTGTTGCAGGATAGGCCTACATTTAGTTGCATATGTTTACTACAGATTTTTAGTGTCGTCATTTACTTAATAAATATTCAGATGGTGATTTGTGATATTAAAAGAACACAAGATCAATATATAAACTGTTGTGAAAACCTGTTAGATTAAACGTAACTAAAAATCAGGTTGCATGTTTGTAATTCATCATTTGTCACCTTTGTGTGCCTCAACAGTAGCGCTGATATGGCTTTGTAAGGATGTGCAGACATCACCTGTATCCTTTGTTTTCTGTGAAATTTTGCTGTCACATAAAACAAAATACACTGACTTGGGGCTCCTCAATACATTACTTCCTAAAATTATTTCCTTAATGATAACATGTCACATCCATTAAAAAACAACAACAAAAACACTCTACATGGCTTATGATAATAAGCCATGTATGAATTAGTTAGATTTTTTATTTACAAGTGGACTGTCCTTTCAGTTCATTAGGCTTCTGCATGGAAACACTTAACTCACAGGACTCTATGCCTTGTAGTTATATGTGGAGCTGCTTTTAGATGGAGACCATCCCTCTAAACAAAAGTGTTTGTTTCCACCAAATCATGAATGCAAATTTGACACAGGCAAACCAGCTCTCTTAATTATTATCTATACATTTCTTCTACATTTCTTTTCACTTTCCAGTCACGCATCAGTATTACCTAACCAAATGATTCATTTGGTTAAACAAGAGGCGGGGTACACTCTGGGACAGGTTGCCTGACTATCGCAAGACTGACTTGAGACTGAAACGTTTTTACAGTATTTACAGACATGGCTTTAATATGGCAACTATGCAAAAGCTTTTTTCTCTTGGCTTTGGGTATCCAAGCATTAGTATTAATGGAATTTCACACCAGTGAGGAGATAATTCCTGTGTGGTAAGGTGTAAAATTGAGCCACTTTGATGTTAAGCAGCGTATTTAAGATTCAAGATGAGGGTGTTAATTAGTTGACAAAAATCTTTTTGGTTGTAAAAGTTTTTTGTTTTTTTTTCATTAATCCCTCTGGCCTGAGATTGAGTTGCTACATTTTACTTCAAAGAAAACAGATGAAACTACAATATAGTTAGCACATGTAAGATAGTGTACCTGTATACATTTGTACTGATATTTAAATGAAAAAGCATTTTTTTTAAGGCTCCCTTATTTTGATTCATTCATGTTTGAAAATTCATGCATTGCTAATGTGGCTTTGATGTGCTTATATGACTGAGGTGGGTTCTGGAGTAAGGCATTTTTTCATGAAGACATCCACTGTTAATAATGTAAGATGCAACTTGTATACGCAATCATCAAGGTTGCCCAGTAAGTAGTTCAATGAGATCTGCTGTTTGTGGTCCTTTTGTGGATAGTAAAAAACCTCCATGAATGATGACAGCTTAATACACAACAGGTCAAACTGTGATATATAAGAGCTCAGGGAATATGTACCTTGACAAGTTATCTAGGCAAGCAATTCCAAATGTGCTATACAGGAGTACAGTACATAATGTACATACATAGAAGGAGGACAATTCCAAATGTTAAGATAAGATAACCCTTTATTGATCCCCAGAGGGGAAATTCAAGTTTTGCAACAGTACAGGGTAAAGGGTAAAGGTCAAATAGAACATGTTCCATGTAACTCTGTCAGACTGGGCCCTTATACTTTATACTTTATACTACAACAAAGGGTTGTGCATCAATTGTTGCAACATGTAATATAGTGTTCCAGCCTCAAAAACATATACACTTTATTAAGTAAGTCATGGTGGGGATGTAGATGTTTTTCATAGTATTCACAGGGAATGGCTGGTATATATTTTCTCAAGTCCATTTTCTAGTGTACTCTATCCCCTTTCTAAAAATTCTTGAGCATCCTCTAATGGCAGATATTCATCAGGCTGAGCTCCTGTACTGTGTCAGGTAATGAGCAACTGTGATCGCAATGCAGACACAGCTCTGTGCCATTGTTTCCAAAAAGGCAGCAGACTGCTTACTTTGGTGATGTGATGGAGATTAGCATGGTCCAAACTACCCCAACTTAACTTCTTCCTATAACCTCTGCAGTTGTATCTTTCATTAATTCCTTGTAATATTTGCATTGCTCTACCAACAAGACAGTAAAAAATCCAAATATAGATGTTTCTAACAAACAAAGAGTCAACAATCTCTAACTCATAGAGCTGGGTATTGTGGTGCCTTCATTTGGGGTAATGAACACAGTGATATGAACACCCCCTTCATAGTATAAACAAAGTGGAAATCATAAGTGGAAAGTTTGTGGGTGCTCCGGGGTCAGAAGTTGTAACATGTTTTCTGAAATGGTGCAGGCCACGGATGCTAATTTTTAAGTAAGTTAAGATAATATATTAAAATTTGAGTTGCATTGAGTTGGTCTTCGCAATTTTATAATATGTCTGAAAAAAATGTTGATATTCCCAGTGGCTACATCTTTTTTCTCTGACACCATGTCTTTGCATTACCTGCATTACATGACTTGCTCGCTAGTTTGCTAAATTTTTAGCCTCAGTGGCATCTAGACACCAACACTAGCATCCATGTTGCCGTTTCCTAGCAGCGGTGCTCTCATGACTTAACCACTTGAATGCCAAGCATGCCGTGTGCTCAACTTCCCATGTTGTAACTACAAGCTCACAAGTTCCATTTGAACGCAGCATTTGTTATCAATACCTTTAAGGTATCTACGGAAACAACCCTGCACCAAGTAATATCGAAATAACCCCGGCCAATGATACCTGCATTCAATCCTTTTTTGTGCTGAGAGTCTGATCCAAAACCGTTTTGTCTCCCCACCGGATCAGCAGATTTTTCAGTCACAGCCAGAGCTGCTATCCTCCCAGCAAACGTCAGCTCAATGTCGAGCAACACCGCTGCAGCAGGAGCTAACATCCAACACCATGCCATTAAATGGTCACAATAAGCTCACACCAGACACCAAAACAGCTTAACTCTGTCGTTTAACCTGTTGATGAAAAGCCGTGTGATGCTAACAGTTAGCCCTGTCACTGTGTGTGTGCAACCAGGAGGACTCTCATAACTTTCCAAAAAGCTCAAACACAGCAGCAGCTGTAGCAGCAGCTTCAAATTCTGTGGTCACCAGATGACACATTCTAAATTCAACAAAATATTAACGTCTTGCGGTGTTGGTGGCCAGCTGGGTTGTTTAAATATGACAGAGAGTATACCGGGTGTCGTAATCCTTGGATGCCATAAAACGAGTATCACTTTAAAGGCACTAGTATCTGTACTGGTATCGGAATTTTTTAAAACGATACCCAGCCCTACTGACATGCTCTCTTTAACTCAACATTCCCTACAAAATCTTCACAATAAAAGCTTTCTAGTGCTTGTTGAGTAGAAGGCTTTTACTTTTAAGTGTTTACACATTCAGAACACTTCGTGATAGCTCAAATAGCAGGGGGTGACTCAGAAAATAGAGTTTCTGCTATCTGTTGGATGAAAGTAAGAACTTCAAATGTAGGTGTCAAACAAAACTCCAAACAACTGCAACTTCCACAGTTCTGATATCTAAATATACCAAGTCATTTTTCCACACATGTTGTAGCTCAACATGCTGTGCCAATCAGTTCTTCAGGAATGTCCACAGAGTTTGGCTGATGGCAAGAACCCATCATTGCTTGGCTCTTTGCCCAAGCAGAACCATTATGTTGTGCGTCAGCACGGCCACCCCCTGCTATGAGGGCGCAGTGGAAATAGAAGTTAGTGTGGCGATGTGAAATATCAAACCCATGGAAAAAATGTCATTACAGTGACTTTTCAAACTTTATTTCCCATGTTTTGATTTGGGTTGTATAAGTAAGCAGCGTGAGCAATAGGCAGCAATAGCAGAGCCAAACAGTAAAAAGTGAGAGACTTGCCTCGTATTCAAAACACCCTGGATATACACTCACCGGCCACTTTATTAGGTACACCTTGCTAGTACCGGGTTGGACCCCCTTTTGCCTTCAGAACTGCCTTAATCCTTCATGACATAGATTCAACAAGGTACTGGAAACAGTCCTCAGAGAGTTTGGTCCATATTGACACGATAGCATCACGCAGTTGCTGCAGATTTGTCGGCTGCACACCACATCCCAAAGGTGCTCTATTGGATTGAGATCTGGTGACTGTGGAGGCCATTTGAGTACAGTGAACTCATTGTCATGTTCAAGAAACCAGTCTGAGATGATTCGAGCTTTATGACATGGCGCGTTATCCTGCTGGAAGTAGCCATCAGAAGATGGGTACACTGTGGTCATAAAGGGATGGACGTGGTCAGCGACAATACTCAGGTAGGCTGTGGCGTTGCAACGATGCTCAATTGGTACTAAGGGGCCCAAAGTGTGCCAAGAAAATATCCCCCACACCATTACACCACCACCACCAGCCTGAACCGTTGATACAAGGCAGGATGGATCCATGCTTTCATGTTGTTGATGCCAAATTCTGACCCTACCATCTGAATGTCGCAGCAGAAATCGAGACTCATCAGACCAGGCAACGTTTTTCCAATCTTCTGTTGTCCAATTTTGGTGAGCCTGTGCGAATTGTAGCCTCAGTTTCCTGTTCTTAGCTGACAGGAGTGGCACCCGGTGTGGTCTTCTGCTGCTCTAGACCATCTGCCTCAAGGTTCGACATGTTGTGCGTTCAGAGATGCTCTCTTGCATACCTCGGTTGTAACGAGTGGTTATTTGAGTTACTGTTGCCTGTTTATCAGCTTGAACCAGTTTGGCCATTCTCCTCTGACCTCTGGCATCAACAAGGCATTTTTGCCCACAGAACTGCCGCTCACTGGATATTTTCTGTTTTTCGGACCATTCTCTGTAAACCCTAGAGATGGTTGTGCGTGAAAATCCCAGTAGATCAGCAGTTTCTGAAATACTCAGACCAGCCCGTCTGGCACCAACAACCATGCCACGTTCAAAGTCAGTTAAATCACCTTTCTTCCCCATTCTGATGCTCGGTTTGAACTGCAGCAGATCGTCCTGACCATGTCTACATGCCTAAATGCATTGAGTTGCTGCCATGTGATTGGTTGATTAGAAATTTGCGTTCACGAGCAGTTGGACAGGTGTGCCTAATAAAGTGGTCGGTGAGTGTATGTTGTTGCATTGAATTCTACTCGGCTGAAAACCCATGTATAAGTTACCATTGCTAATAAGGCAACTGAAAGATTTTATTTGCTATTATATTTTATCGAAGATGTCCTGGAAATAAACAAATGTCACATCTTTAAACTGCAGTAATGAGAAAAACAACATGAAACAACATGATGTCTTTCTTGTCAAATACTAACAAACAGCTGTTTGTTACAAACAACTTTATTCCACCTTATGCACAAAGTGACCCAGGCAGAATTGTTTGTTAGTTATAAAAAACAAAACAGAATCAATGTCATGTTCTGTATCATAGTCGAAAACAATCAGTTTGCAGTTCAAAAAAATACAACAGGTCTACTCTGTTCTGTTCAAATAGTACAATTGCAAATTTTAAAAGGGAACCAGCTGCACTTTTTTTTACATCACCGTGCTTTTGTGTGTGTGTGTGCATGTGTGCGTGTGTGTGCGTGTGTGTGCGTGTGTGTGTGTGTGTGTGTGGTGTGTGTGTGTGTGTGCGTGTGTGCATGCGTGCATCCGAGTACAAATAAGCGATAGAGAGAGCAAGAGAAAGGGCAGCTTATAAACTGTTTGTGTCTAATTTGTACCTCAGCGTCTTGACGAAGACATGACAGAGTTGGGGCAAGAGGCAATTCAAACAGGCCTAGGGGTCTTAACCAGCATTTTTTATTGGGGGAAATTTAATAAAAACACTGTTACTGACAATTGATGTTTTTTCACCCTGTTTTTTCCGGTGAATGCATCTAAATGGCTGAGGCTGGGAAAGCTCAGAGGGCTGGCATATTATTTACTTCAGTCTGAGCTCTTTTAGAGGACAGACACTTCTTTTGACAGTGTGACATCTTAAACAACCATAATTTAAAATATTTATTAATAGAAAAATATTGAGCACAGTCATGCCAACTGAGTTAAAGGCGCAAAGCATAGTGATGTAGAATGTGCTGTATCTCACCTGGCTGTTTTTTGCAATATTCAGGTACACTTACATAAAATACATAGCACAGATTTAGATTTATTTTCAAAAATAGCACCTAAGCATAACTTACAATTATAATGTTGCAAATGTGTAAGCACGCAATTTAGTCAAAGAGTTTGACTCTTAATTGTGCACTCAGAATACCTTTATATGCACAATCTGTAGCTAATATGCAGTTTCAATGAAACAAATATGTTAATTCATATCAAAATATCACCTCCTTTAAAAAGTGGCTCTAGAAATTGTTTAGATTTATCCCTCAGGAATAATAGCAGCTGTGGTTAGTGGAATTAAAATGTTGACAAATGTTTTTGAGTAGGGTTACTTATAGAGTAATTTCACCCTGACTAGCAATCCAAATAGTTCTTGCACTGCCACCAAGGAGTTTGCACCATATGCAGTACAGTACCTACATTGCTAGTAGTGCAATACTACAGTAGAGCTGGGTGTTGTCTTAGATTGAATTGATGAATTTCTTTAAGATTCAGTGTGATGTTTCTCTTTAGATATTAAGCTAACCCCTAATGAAAGATATGACTAAATCACAATTTTGGTTTACAATAATCTCAACGGAGAAAATCCCTGTCACGTACATAAAATGAAGTGGCGCTGAGCGATCACTGTGTCAGTGGATTAGTTTTAGGCACCTAAAAAAGTTTAAGTGTAAGCTTTGTTTAGAATATTTTCACTGCTTTAACCTTTTCCGTCATACAGCCCTGTCTGACTGGGAACTCCAGCTTTTATCTCAAATCCACCACCATGACTAATACATACATTTTACATTGTAGAACACCGGAGTTGCTGGTCTACCACCGCCTTGATTGGTTAGTCTGTAAGGTGAAGCAGAGACAAAAAATTCTGAATATAGCCTACACGCTATATTGTGAGATTTTGGTGGCTGAAATATGTTTTGCTGCAGCCCACATCTACAGTTGTACATTACTTAGTGTCTCTGCTAGTAGATTTGGTTTACATATGTAGATGCTTGTAGAGCAACAGAGTATATATAGTAAAATGAAGTCAGATAGGTTGGACCATCTTGTTTAACTTTCACATAACGTCACAGTTAAAATCTGTTGCAAATTGTCTATCCTGAAGTGATTGTTGTTATTAGCTCAACGTCACATTGATTCAGTGTATGCTGATAATGTCCAGAGAAAAGAGAAACTGCCCAAATGATTTCACCATCATGGATTTGTAGGATTTTGTTTAAAGATGTCAGCAAATCCTTAAACATTTGCTGCTGAGTATCTTACATCTAATCTGGCAACATTTACTTTTGATAAGTGGTGTTCACATTTTTTTCAAATTATGTTAACAATATTTTGAATGCTTTGATTAATAGACTGACCTTTGGGCAGAAAACACTAATACGCTGAGCATTGTTGCTGAAGGAAGTTACTGATCATGGAAACCATTTGATGGTCTTCTGCATCGGCCTGTGACCTTTTACACAATAATGCAGCGTATTCTTGGATGAGAGCATATTCTTAATTTCACAGCCAGCTTGCATTTTCAGATACCCTTCTTGCGTGTTCAAGTGTTTTGCTGCCGTTTGCTATGTAGTACATGTGCACTGTTGAATAAATAATGGGGTTGCCACAGCGTGCATGCGTTAACAGTGTAGATCAACAGAGTTGCTCAATGCACTTCAAACCCACTGACTCTCCCAAGCGCCCTGACAGCCTTTTCCATTTCGAAGCATCTGCTTTAAAACTGCATGAATGTAAAACATACATACGTGCAACCTATCAGCCTAAATCATAAAGTGGCAGTGCAAAATGGAAGAGCTCGCAGCCCCCTTTCACTCTGGTAAAAAGAGGTGGCATACCAGGAGGCCAATAAATCTGAGTGAGCTGTGTGCAGTTTATTGATGTAACTTTATGGATATACAGTACATGTTTAAATCATTCAGTCACATCTTGCTGTGTTTTGTCCTACCAACCTACAAAATCAGTCTGTGCAGCTTGTTTCTGCTAGTTTTGGCTGTCTTACCTGCTGATTTCATGCTTCACTTGCTTGTGATGCCAGTTAGTCATATGCTCTAGCATAACATGTTATAGGATGAAGCCTCTTGATCTCAGTTGACTCCCATGTTGCATCATTTTTAAAAAAAAATGTTGAATCTATTGTTAAACTCTACTCATCCTGTATCCTCCTGCCACTGGTTGGAGGCTTTTCCATCAGAACAACAAGCTTCAGAGGCTGTCCGCTCCCAAAACATGTCCAATAGAAGCTGATTCCAGTGGCATGTTATCAAAATGTCTTAATGCAGATAGAGGTGTAAACATTTGCCTGAAGTATATGTGGACCTGATTGTTTTGGATCAGATTAAGGTTAGGAAAGTAAATCAACTGAATCTATAAAAAATGAGCAGTTTTAATCAGTAGGAAAAGAGCTCTGGCACTTCTCTGCCTCTCTCTTTTGCCCACTGTGCCACCCACACACTGCTTCATGTCTCTGTTGCACGGCTTCCCATTGTTCAATGCAGCGTTGTGTAAAATGAACAACTTTGGTCGAAATGCTTTCTTGCTTTTTGGGCTTGTTTTAAAACAGGGATTTTGCATTCCTCCAGTTTTTCCTGGCTTGTTTTTGCCCGCTTTGGATTGTAACAGTGATCAGAAGCAAACATGGAAGTTATTAGTAATTGTGCATGGGCCAACTGGGCCAGTAGCATGACAAATGTGCAATCCCCGCAAAAAAGTACTCGCTCAGTTTTCATCCAAACATGACGGTAATCAATAGCGATGGCTCTGATGTATGCAAATGACTATCAAGGCAAAAAGTGTCACAGTAATCATTTTTTGGTGACATGTTACACATAAAATGAATTATTCCTTTATTTCAATTTGTCAAATGCCAGTAGGTTTTTTACTGAAAATGTAAAACAGGTGTCAAATGACACATTATTCAGGTCAACCAGTGATGCATTTGATGTACCATATAGTAACGGTAACGTGCATTCAGCAGCTTTATACATCATAAAAACATCAACTGTAAGTCAGCTAAATCATTCATAACAGTGACGCTGCAGAGATATTTTAGATATCTGTAAAAAACATATGTGCCTGATATGTGTCCATGCAGCATGAGATGAATTCAGCTGAAGGGGAACCTTATTTTAAGAGGTGTTTTGATTCAAAGATTTGCTAATTAGCAGGAATGTAGCACAATGTGAAAGTAAAAGTAAAAGTAAAAGTGTTTTGTTACTTAAATTTTGGGACAATTTTTTGAACATATAGTTACTAGAGGATGCACTGTGAATAAGGACCAGTCTTATTTTTATGCAAAGATTTGTACATTAACAAGATTGTAGCACAACTGTTTCTTAAAATGTGAAAATGCTATAAAAAAAATATATATTTTATCCCTCAAAACAATGCATAATAACAATAAATAATTGTGATCCCAGTATTGATCAAAGTAATCGTGATTATCATTTTGGCCATAATTGTGTAGCTCTACAAAGTAGCAGTCCTAACCAGACTTTTTTGCCCTAAAAGCGACCACCCCTGACCTGGACGCATAGTTGTAAGGAGTACTAGCTGATCACAGCACACAGTGGGATCCTTTATCACCCATTATAGGGATGGAGATAGCTGAATTGCTCTAGTGTGACATTTCTCACTGGGGTGCAAATAGACACTCCTTTTAAACTTTTCAGTATGACCTGATTGTGGCAGATATGATTATTCTCAATCTGTATTTAAAAGTCATGCGCATATAGCATTGTATTTGAATATACAAATTCTCTTTGAGTCATCGTATTAATTGTTGTAGTTCAGTTATTTATTGTTTTTTTTTGTGCCAATTTCTTGCAGTAACTTAAGATCTTTTTGTTACAGAGAACTTAAAGTGGCACACGCCCAGAAACAATAAAGACCAGATGGTGTTAGGACATGTATACTCTAATAAAGGCATATTGTTATTAAAACTATAAGGTACCTTGCTTAAGTTTGTGGTGCTAAAATCTGTGTAATAAAATGTACAAAATGAAAAGAGTGTGAGATGAAAGTCATGTATATAAAAAGACTGCGCAGACTGGAGCACTGTATGTGCCAGAAATGTTTGTGTGCGTCCGAACACAAGCAGAAACATAGAAGGAGCTTATGTGATTTAGATCATGACTGGGAAGGCTGCTGTTGTGCTGAGGTAGAAGAATATCATGGTAAAGGAAACTGCTGTGCTATAGCTTGACCCATAGCGGGGATTATTTATTGCTGTCAGCTGAAAAGCTCATAACTCCTGTTTTAGTTATTTTTTTTTATTGGTTAGCATCAGTTCAAGGACTCAGTGTTGCTCTGTGGGACGGGAGAACATGCTATATCTATGTAAACAAAGTGCATGGCAAAATATTTAAAAATTACAGTTTTTCTTGATTGCAAAGACAGGCTTAATGAAACCGGGATGCATCATCACCTTCTTAGCACAGCAGAAGTCTTCTCTAGCAAATGTGTTAACACTTTTGCATTGGTTTCACACATGTTGACACCCTTTTTCCAAATAGTCAACACGAAATGGAAAAATGGAAAGATCCCAAAACTCTGTTGGATAAACTGTGTTAAACAAAAGTAAGACATACAGTATATTCACAACTGATAGAAATTACTTTTATGAATCTCTAATCCACTGAAACTTTGCAGAACTCTTGAATCAGCAGTCAGTCATTACCCATCTATAAAAGGAAGCCACCTCTGTGTTGCTGTTTGTACGCAAAGATTAGAGAGGCCAAAGGCCCGTAAAATGAAATAATGATTGTTATAAAATTAATGAAGAAAGCCCTCTTTTTTTCCTGTATTTTAACAATGCATCTCAAAAAGGTGTAAAGGGTGCAGGTGTAGAGTCTAGCAGGCTTTGTTATCTCTAGTAAAATTATTCTCTGACAGAATAATATTCCTGCTGTTATGTGCTTGCTTTTATTGGCACATACTATAATTATGTAAAGTATCAACAAATGGCACAGGCATTTAGCACAAAGGTTGAAGTAGTTCATGTTGATAGCTGTATTTTGTTGTCTATTGTGAAATAAGTAATTGAAAAAATCTATCAAACTGACCACAAGTTGTTGTTGTTTTTTAATTTTGTAATTGGTGAAGCATTTTGCAAACAGAATGTGTATTTTGCGACTTTCACATTAGTCCTGTGTGTGCACTAGGGATGTCAGTTTTGGTTAATTTTGCTTTCAATATGCCTGCACTTATTACCTGGTGACTTACCAGTCCACTTTAACCCTTTAAAACCTGAGCAATTTTTAAAATCTTTAAAATTTTTTAAAACAAGGAAGTAATGAGCAACTTCACATAGAATTACTCAAAATTGGTTTAACATTTTTGTAAAAACAAACAAAAACAGACCTGGAAATTAGAAAGATAAAAAGATTAAAAAAAAGGAATAAAATAAAAGCAATTACTTAAAAAAATTCTAATAATTATTTTTATTTCAAAAGTGCAAATATACAAACAAATGTCCATGTCCTTCCATGATACAATTTTAAGCATGTAAATACTATTGTCAAATTTTCTGAAAATTTCCCCTATTTTTTTTAAATACACTTATAATTTTATCTGTCCTTTAAAAAAACAAGCAAACAACAGATTGTCAAGTCATTTTCTTGTCATCTTTTTCTTTCTTGCAGTTTGTCAAACACCAAGTTGCTCATTGCCTTTTTCTCCCACGTTCTTTTTTTTTTTTTTAAGAAACCAGTGTTTTTTTTTTTCAGGTTTCAGAGGTTTTAATGCTTGCAAAAGGTGTCTGAACGCAGCACATGAAAACTGATGACGGCCTTAAGAAAATAGAAATGCACAATATGAAATACAAGAGGCCTTTTCTTTAATCTGGCATACAATAGGATCATTCTGAGCTTTATCATCCCATTTTCAATCACTGTCATTTCAGAGGTGGTGAAATTTTAATATTTGGTGATGTAAATGTATTGCCTTCTATTTTATTTTCTGTTGGCTTTGCTTACAGACAGCCAGCTAACTGCATTGACATGATGAAACATAATACCCACCGCCCATCTTCTGGTCTCCACTCATTAGACTTGGCCGCTCTGCACTGCGCACCACTATTCATTCGGTAAATACCATTGGCAACGCCATCCCAGAAGTGGGACAGCGCTGCTGTGGAAACATGCTGGCTACCCTCTGATCTCTTCCGAAATATCACCTGTGAGTCAGCAGCTTCATTTTGAGCTACAAAACCACTTGAGCATTGTCAGCTATGTTAGCACCACTAGCCTTGCTGACAAAACTAACGGGGCTAACAGAGTTTACAATAATAACATAGTTAATAGTGCTTTAAGAAGTTCAATTTTGAGCTACTTAGTCACCAGGGCAACTGGGGGGACACTGTAGGCCAGCGATACTCAACTTGTGGCCCACAGGCCAAATTTGGCGCCTGATAGGTTATTAGGGTACCAGTTGGCCCGTCAGTTATGTTATTCTAAAATCCTAGAAATGTCCTGAAATCTCAGAAACGGGTGAAAATCCCTGAATCATTCTGCATCAGGCTTATGTGACTGGCCCCTGGCCTCATGTCATTTTGCAAAAGTGCCCTTCAGGCAAAGCAAGTTGAGTATCTCTGCCAAAGTGGATTGACACAATATTTCCATAGCAACGCTGTTTGGTCCTGATGCCGTTGCTAGCGGTAAACACCAAATGAGCGCCACCATTAGCTAGCCCACCAGACCCAGTTGGTGTGCAGTGCAGTAAACTGAAGAGTAACAAAATTAACCTCTAGTAATCGTTACTTTTGTTTGAACAAATGTGTTCAACCAATGAGAAAAACTGTAATTTACACAAGTAAATTGTACATGTAAAAGGATTTTACACACCGTCAATGAGACTGGTCTACAGCTGGGTGTGATCCATCCATCCATCCATCCATCCATCCATCCATCCATTCATTCATTATCTGTTAAGGCTTATCCTCTTTATAGGGTCGTGGGGAACTGAAGTTGATCCCAGCTGATATTGGACGAGAGGTGGGGGACACCCCGGACAAGTCGCCACTCTCTCATTGGGCTGACACAGAGACAGACAACCATTCATGCTCATGTTCACACCTTCTAGCAATTTAGAGTTGCCAGTTAACCTAATTTGCACGTTTTTGGACTGTGAAAAGAAGATAAAGGATCTGGATAAAACCCACACTGACATGAGGAGAACATGGGGTTGTTCTGAAATATCATAATAGAAACTGATCAGTTTTGGGCTTGGCTGGAGCGGGCTGATCTCAACTAAAGTCATTCGTATATCAATAGTCATAGGATATTTTAGATTAATCATATAGTTGATTTATATTGTTCACCATGCAGCACAGACACAAAAAGAGGCATGTTCCAGTGCAGCATACATTGCAGGTCGATTGGCTGAACCCTTAAAAGCTGAAAACTAAACATAAAATAAAGTAAGAGAAGGAAACACAAAAAGAACAAGTTAAGTGTTAAATAGGGATCTGCTATGTTTCTGCCAGCAAGGTCTAGTCTGATCTGTTCTCTCAGGAGCTCCTGGTCATAAAATAGTAGCTTTAATAAGCAGAAGCCTATAAAATCTCCTGCTTATAAAATTATCAATCATCTCACAGAACTGTTTCTTAATAGTAAAATAGTATAAATTATAACTCAACAAATGTATTTAAAAATGCTTAATGTAGCTCTCTCCTCCAGAGGAAAAAAAACTCATTAAATGGCTTTTCCTTCTACCACTATGCCCTGGAAATGCCTCAATAAAAATAATCGGTCATAATAATCTGAGTCTGGTTCAGTGGCTTGTGTGTCTAAAGAAAAGATATGTAGGTTATACTGAGTTCAGAAAAAAGGCAACAAATCATTTTGCATGCAGAGATATTCAAAAAAAATGTAAAAATCTGTACTGGTTATGAAAAATTGCATATTTAAATAAGCGTGGGACTGTGCTTAACACCCACAAGGAAACACATACATGGTTTATACAGTGAAAATAGAGTATAGCCTATTTCGGAATTAGAACAATGCTTTATTTTAAAGGGTTTAGATTTTCCACAAAATTTGAAACAATGGCAGCTACTGTTTCTCACCCACTCTGATTTATTTAAGCGCTGCCTATCACTTCATTTTGAAAATTATTTTTCAGTGCTGAGTTAAAAGTATCTTCTTGAGTAGTTGTGGTATGTTTATTGTTTGTCCTTTATTTAAATACATGTGAGCGATGATTTGCCTTAGTTCATCTTGTAATGTTCCAAGTTGGAAAATCAATCCATCAATTTAGGCTGGAAATCTGTCACAAAAACAAGCTAATTAAAGATTATTAACCTAATTAAAGTGGCAGAGAGGGTGTCAAATGACTGATACACGTTTGGAGGTGGTCACTGTTGGTGCTGGAGCAGCCATTAGTAACAACGATTATCTAGAAAAGCTTGAACTCTGCTGTTCCATTGAAATGCATCTTTATAGTAGTGAAAGCAATTTTAATTCAAACCTTCAGCCTTTGAAAAAAGAACTTCTCTGTAATGCCTCTCCTTTTCCTAAAACCTCATATTTTACACAAAACTTTGTGCAGCGGGTTTTGTTCTGATCTCATACTGTTTTCGCACATACCAGTGGTTTTGATCCTGACATACCTGCCTATAAAATTCTACAAATACATAAAATATCTTTAAAAATTGAGCTTATTATTCAGAATGAATGGATTTATGAAAAGAGATGTTGTTGGGATGATTCATGTTTACCTTAGCCAGTAATAGGCTTGTGTGAAAAGAGTTATGTATTAAATTCATACAAATACATAATGTAGGTAAGTTCACCCGAAGGTGTTTTGTCTCACTGCTTATTTTATCCTTCTTTTGCTTTTAAAATTAAGGCAGTGCCAGGAGTAAGCTTTGTATAGCTGTAATTGTTTCTTAAATCTAAGCTTTACAATGTTTGTATTCAGGTGTTCATTTTATTTACTTATTGACTAAAATTTAGGACTGCATGGGGCTGGAGCCTGTCTGCATGCTCTCATGGCAGTAATATAGAGAAGGTATATCTCCTAAATGTAAATTAGATTGTAATTCAAATGGTTGGCTAATTTTTAAGAGAACGACAGTAGTAAGAGAAAGAATAAGCCTATACTTGGACATGACCCAAAACTAATGTTACTGGAGTAGTCAGCAGTGGCTTTGACACTCAAATGTATTTAGACTTTAACACAGCACTGAAAACACACTGCATGAATGGAATGGCTTTAAAGACATTTCAAAGATGCATCATCGATCTGCATGTTTCCTCCAGAGTTCCTGATAAATTAGCGATGAGAGATATTGACGCGAACCATATGTCAGACGTTTTGATGACAGAATTTTTGAGCCGGTTTAACGTGAGGCAGCAGAGGGAAGAAAGACGGGTTTCTCTCCTGCTGCTGTCAAGGTGAGGTGAAACACCCTCCAATGAGGGTTTGAAGGAAACCCCTGCTTGTTTCCAAACTTGTTAAACACAGAGATGGTGTTAACATGCTTTGTTCCAGCACTATTGCACAACCCCCACCTACACACACACACACACACACACCAACACACCCCTCCTCCACTACCATATCCGAACACTCCCCCGTTCGAAGTTGAGTAAACCTGCAGAGTAACAGCGGAGGGAGCTTGGCCCTGATTTCAGTGCAGTGGAGGAGCCGAGGGGCCCAAGGGACACTCAGGTTACCAGCGCTGAATCCTGCAGTATTAGCGGGGCACAGTGAAATAACAGCCTGCCATCTGGAACCTATGTTAAAGCCATCCTAGCCTTGCAGCGTTCAATCACGCTGACCTCAATTAAGTGTTATTTGTTCAGTATTTTTATTCACTTCTTCCTTTGCCTCCAGATCTCTCTGTCTCATGTGGTAATGTATGCCCTAACGCGCTGTGTCAGATCCAGAGCGATGGCTAGAGTTTAGGTTTTCCTACCAGGTCCTTTCTGCTCTGTATGAGCTTTCCCATTAAACTTTAAGCAAGTCCACCTCATGAGAGGTTTCGGGAGGGGGCACCTTAAGTGCAGGGAGATAAAGGCTTGTCTTTGTGCTGGAGAGATGCTTCGTGGTATGCTCGGTTAAGAGTGGCTGTTTTTTGGTGAGGCTTCATATTCTTGACTCAATATAGTCTTTATTGACCCCACTTAAACAGGCGACAATAAGCACATGTGAGCAGGCCTCTTTTGAACCCTGATGCTTCACACTTTCTTCAGTCCTAAAGGAAAATGTTACCCTGCTATTCATCAACAGTGAAACAGTTTTTAGAGAACAGAAACAAACAACTGGTAAAAATTGCAATATTGGTAGATGTAGACTGAATTAATGTATATATTGTCTTTCCTTTGCTTCACTGACATTTTGTGAAGCGCTCATGATCTTTTCATTACTCAGAGCGCACTACATTTACTTTTCCAAATTACAGTTTTATTCACTTGAGACTTGAATTATAAAAACTCAAACAAGATTTAATGTAAACATATTTTAAAATTAACTTTTTAAATGTTTAAACATTCCTCTATCATTTATATCATTTTTTAAAGTTTGTAGTTTTAGTTGTATTTTATGGAAGTATCTTTAGTTTAATTGGATTGATTTTCTGCATTCATTTGACAATTTGAATCAGGTTCCTTGAGGTTCCTTCTTAACCTAATGACGGTGGCATCAACTTGCTCCAGTGTGTGATAATACACTGCACTGTGGCTTTGCGGAATCAAAGGAGGCGTGATGGGCTTGGCACGTAAAATAACAGTGCTGGCCTCCAGTGTGACATAAAACATAAGCGTTGGCAGTGCTTTCTAAAGAGCAACAATGGCATCAATGTGCCACCGTGATAAGGCAGTGTAAAAACGGCTATAGAGTTTGGGTGGGAAGCAAGAAAGAAGCAGAGGACTTTCAACAAAATTAAAAGCATTTACACCATATATTAAAGCAAGAAAGGCACATATTGGGGCATAAAAATTGGCAAGAATGCAGAAAATTGTTACCCTCAAACCAATCATTTCATATGTGTCCCCCCACGATTATTTGAAAGATACCTACTCTTTAAAACTGGGCCGAGATTTTACCTGGAGTTGATTCTTTCTACATGAAAACTCATTATTTGTATTTTGAAAAATGACTTGGGACTAAAGCAAAGCTGGTCTCATCTCTGATATGAATTTAGAACGTTGTCCTTCACAAATGTTAAATTGGTCTCAGTGGCTACATTAAGCCTGGGGTTAATACACAGAAAAAAAGTCGTTTTTTAATAGCAGTTCTTTCCCACTTAACTCTTGGCAGTCTTCTTTCAGCTATAGTTGGATTCCTTACAGCATTTTGAGAGACTTGCTGGTGTGCTTCCATCCAGCAGATTTTATCTTTTGATAATGTGAATGCAACTCCTAATCGGGATTGAGTATCGTGACTTTTTGGCATGTTGGAATTCATTTTGGAAATATAATTTAAGAAAATTGTCAAGTAATGTCATACATCCTGAAAAAAACAGAGACATTATTTGAAGTTCATGAAAAGGAAAAAGTTATGAAAAAAAGAGACAACGCTGTAGTTTCAAACTGACATGGCTTGCATTTCTTTTTTTTAATTCAGTTTGCATTTGTAGTGAGTGATACTCATTCACCTTCTCATCCTGATTTCATCACTCTGGTTTTGTTTCCAAACTGATCAGTGGTATCTTATATTTCATGGGAGGACGAGTTTGAGAATGCTCTAGTTGTGAGTTGTGAGAGTTTTTTTAAATAACAAATTCATACATGAATTAATAAAAAATACAATGGAAAGCCTTAAATCAAGATTTACATGGTACATTTGAAATTTCATGAATTTAGAGGAACTCAACAAGAATTGTGTTGTCAGAAAACAGCGAGCTGCATATAATGTAACTGCAGCTTTGGTTGACTGGGGATTGATCTCTTCCACTGAAGCAATGTCATAAATTTTAATTTTTACATTGCAGCAACCACCAACATTATGCATAACCTTTCAGTAAGGTTTTATCATCCAGATTTCATAGTTGTATGCTTAGGTTTCATGCTTTCTCACTTATAAAAATTTCATTGTGGCTCCAGAGGTCTAGTTTTCTCTTGATGCAGGCAAAATATGCAAAAAGTGGAAGTGAAGGAAAGTTGAAGCTGAGGGGGAAGAAAAGATGCCGCTAGCCTAATGGCATGGAGATAAAGTAGAGGGGACCGTTGGTAGTGCAGTCCATATGGGTTTGAGCCCATGAGAAAATAACAGGCATTTTAAACCTGATATAGGCGCCCATGCTATAGAGTTTTTTTTTATTTTTATTTATTTATTCCTGTAAAGGATGTTTGTTCATTTTAACTGTGTCTGTCACCTGTGCCTCTGTCAAAACATTTCAACCAAGTCCAAAAGAAATAGAGACTATGAGCCTCTTATCTGTGTTTACCTTTTGTGATGAGTGAGCACCGGTCAAAAATTACCTAGTGATGTGTGCCACGCTCAGCATGTCACAGCGCTGGTTGGGTGCCAGAGATGCCAAGGAGATACAGGCTGCACGACTGGCATTTTGAATCCTCTACTAAATATCTGCCGCTATCAGTGACAGGCATCAACAGCAGAGTATGCTTTTAATAGCCGTAGAGACATATCTCAGAGGAATTCCCAAACAGGTGACATGAGGAGCGCTGCGGGTGGCTTTTGAGCATGCTGCCTTTTTTTAGTGCTTTCTGTTTGCACACCAAGCACAAGACATCATAACTACTCAAACATATAGGATGTGTTAAAAAATGTGTAAGTCAGTGAGCAAAACCTACATGAATCAAATCATGTTCTTACACTAAATAATGTTACCTTTTCGATCAAAGAATGTACATTTATCTTAAAAAAAGGAAAGTTTCAGTGCTGCATGAAAATGAACCTACAATTTACAATGACTGAAAATCAAATGGAGGAGCAAGCCTTCATTGTTAGCATATACCAAACAAGAATTTCAGCTCTGAAAGCAGTTTACCCCTGTATCCATTTGGTTAATAGATCCATTAAGCAGCATGGCGTGAGTGCAGTGCGGCTGCTGTGTACAGCGCAGGATGACGTGTTAATTCTGGGTAATTTATTACCCTGGGTGTCGCTGGGCAAGGAGCTCCTGACAGATCCTGTCTCACTGGAATCGGCCTCGGCCGGGCTTCTATGGGCATTGTGTGCTTAGCAGTGACTCCAGCATTCACTGCTCACATCCGCTGATGCAAGTATGATGTAAAAGCCTTAGTGCAGGAAAACAACAGTGAGGATGCACATAGTGTGGCATTATATCAGACTGGCACGCCTTGAAGGTGGGAGGCTAAAAGCACACCTGTGGAGAGGGAGAGGGTAATCAAATTTCCTCCCAGTGTTATGGGCACTTGCTGGCTCTCATATGGTTTTTATTTATGGAAGTATCCTTTTCTGTCTAGGGCCGGGCCCTGATTAGATCATGGATGCTGATTGTGGCCTAGAGCTGTGGTGATCAATCCAAATTTACTTGGAGAATTAAATTTATACATAGGAGGATGCAGTGCCCTGCCCTGATAGATGAAAGGGCATTTCCCTCGTATGCATCAACAATCAAGATGACAGGAAAAAAGAGACAGTTCAAATCTTTGATTTTGTTTCCTTGTGTGTTTTTATAACATGTAACACGGGCTTTCCACGGGGAATAAAAGCTGCATTAAAGACTGCTAGTCGAAAAAGGAAATTGCACAGGCGTTTGTGCATAAGCCTCAGCACTGTCTAATGTTCAGCCATTGGGATCAGAGAGTGCAGACCTCTGGTGCCTTAGAGGCAGAGGAAAGGGATTGTGCAGGTCAAGGCAGCACTGCCAAGCTACCCGTCAGCCATTTCATGTCATAATCAGTTAGGGGCAAATCAGCATACACCAACTCTCAGTGGCCCAGGAAAAATCCTCTCAGGATTCTTGTCTGTACTGGATGGCAAAATTAAGCTCATTCTTTGTGCTCTATTAAAGGGCATGTTTAAAAAAAGTGATGTTGTGATGCTATGTTTTCAGCACTAGAAAACAAGCACTGTGTGTTTACAGTAGGCCACTGCAGCAGCCACTCCTTCTAGACATAGCATCTTTACAGCCGGAGCTGTCATCCAGTCGATGATGAAGCTACAGAGTGATTAGCCCCACCCAGAGGCTGCTGAGATGGGAGATGTGGGAGGTGTGTGGTTGTCAAAGCAGGGCTTGCGGAGATGACTCAGTTAGGCACTTAGAGTAGGATCATTACCATGCAGGAACCCTCTGTCTAGCTTTGCTGTGTGTGCTGATTTTTTACTGTTGATATTGAACAGCCACTGGTTTTATTGTCTCTAACAGAAGAGTTGTGCTTGCTGCTTGTTGTGCATCGGGTTATCACATGGTTCTTCTGTTCATATTGTCTCGAGCCCGCCATGTTAGCTGATTCATTTTGCAAAGCACAGCTAAGATCCATATTATTGCTGTTGTGGGGAAACCTAATTAGTCCAGTTATGTGATTGATTGAAGCTTTAACTTGAAACAAATATAGTGCTTCCCACTGTTTGGTACTTTGTGTGTGTATTTAAACTGTTCATAAATTATAGCACTGTAGTGTAATGTTTCCTGCATCTCATCAGTTTGAACATTGTGGACAACAGCCAAACCCACGTAGTGCTCGGCAAAAAATATCATGGCATTGTCAAACAAAAATGTCATTGTAAACTCAACAGCTAAGTTACAATGTATGTCATTTTTTACACAGACTTGCCAAGTGTCCCAGGAAAATCCAGTTAGAATTTATAAGAAAAGGAAAATTTAAAGGAAATGGCTAGTTGTCTCCTGAGGTAGGAAGTACTAGACAGTGGCGATTGATGATTGGAAGACCTTCATAAGTCTGTGATCTTTGCAGTGCACTTCCTTACTCTGGGCTGACAGAAGTTACGTAGCATGAGGAAATCTCAGAACCCTCATTGTGAGTGGATTGTAATTGCTATCCAGCAGCACCACAGTACTATCTCACAGTCTCTTTGAAGGGAGTGCTTCCACTCAGGCTGCTCCTCAGAGCAACACAGTTGCCATGTATTAACGATGTCTTCATAACCTGGCACACAGGGAGAAAAGCAGAGTTGGGATTTCCACTAGTGGTAATCATGGAATACTGTGACTATGGTTATACTGTCAAGATAAGTATATAGTAGATAATCTGATTACTAGAGATGCCAATTGCAATTTTCTTGGCCAAATCTGATTTTCAGTTTTTTGAAAGTCTGACCTGCTGTTCTGTTTTTTCTTTTTTTTAATCTCAGAACTACAATTGAGAGAAGACACCAATATATTTGAAACCTTTCTCTACATTCACTGGAAACTAAGCTTGAAATAGTTAAAATGCATATATGATACAAAAGATGATTAACTCAGATGGGGGATGTTTTGATTGTGGCAGGCTGCCACAAAGAAATGAATGTTTGGGAAACCCTTTATTAGGTTTCTGCAAAATTTTGAGCAAAAATAAATGTTCATAACTATTGAAAAATCTAGTTAAAAAAAACCCCAAACAACAACAACAAAAAACCTCAGCTCATTTGGCTACGC
Source organism: Plectropomus leopardus (assembly GCF_026936395.1). Taxonomy (NCBI): domain Eukaryota; kingdom Metazoa; phylum Chordata; class Actinopteri; order Perciformes; family Serranidae; genus Plectropomus; species Plectropomus leopardus. The sequence continues at coordinate 29,625,670 of NC_142181.1, forward strand.
AGACTATTCCTCGTTTTGATGGGGCTGTTATCAGCTCATGCTTAATTGACAGCTCCCCATCAGCTTAAGTAACGTCCCTATTTTATTTTCCTTTATATCACTATTAAATTGATCCTACTTGGTAAGAAAGCTAACTAGACCAACTGTTGCAAACTTGGTTAGACCAACCAACTCTTTGCTTTTATTTAACTGTATCTCCCAAAAGCAAATTTGTGAATCTGAGGATAGCCAAGAAATGACCCGCCCTTCTCTTCCTATTAGTTGCTAGTACTTGTTGCCTTCGTTGGTTGGATTGGTTAGGTTTAGGCAGGAGGAGTGGGATTGATTAGGGGTTAGGGTGAGAATGTCAGGTTAAGCCAGTCAGAGGCACAGTAAGGCAGAGTAAGGTGGGCCATTCCTCCACTATCCTTGGATTCGCAAATTTGCCTCCTGAAAATGGCACTTTAGAGTTTTTGCATTTTCCATTCACTTACATGAAGCAGTTGGCATTAGTATTCAAGTATCCCAGTAATCTATTAGCTATCCTGACTCATTGGCTAACTAGACTAAGGTTGACCACCCATATTTGTGTTTTTATTGAGTTATACCTCCCCTCACGTACACCTTACTGTTAGCATTAGCTTTGCCATGCTACACTTTTGAGCTACTTACGCTGTGATTAATATAGATTTTGGTGATGTACTACAGTCTGCTTGTAAGCAAAGTAGCTTTCAAACCATGTGCAACATGCACGGGAGGAATGAATTACACCTTTTGACAACAGCTTACAGTATTACTGTCTGTGCCACATCCCAACGTGGCCAATCATCTGTCATATGCATATAAATATGACTGGTACCGGATCGGCTTTATCTGAGACTGACCAGCTGGTCACCAGTCATGGCAGATCAAGCTTCATATTGACAGATCCCAGTCACCAGCCCATCAATTGATGCATCTCTACTGATTACAAGTAGACAGCTCTAAATAAAGGTGTGACTGCACCTCCAAGGTTTTAAGGACACGTTCAAATATGCCTCTTTTGGTTGAAATTAGAGATGCATATGTCAATGTGCACTATATTGCGTACTGTGAATACAGCCCTCATCTGTAGTCAGGTCATTCCGGCCTACAGAAAAGGAAGTTATTTACATAGTTGTTTGCATAATGGGCAGGGGAGTGAAATCCAAATACAAGTGGTCACTTGAGACACATATGTGACAAAATTCTAATGCCATGAGTCAACTGAAATCTGGCTTAGTTCAGACACTGTTTGGATTTACTGTGCTGTGTCTGTTTGATTTAGTAAAAGTTTTCCATTTTTTTCTGCTCTTCTCTCTTTTTTGTATATCCTCTGTAATCATGTGTGCAGGATAGTGATTGACACCGTCTCGGATTAGTCCATGATTTATTTCTATCTTTCTTTGAACAGATGCATGTTTACTAAATGTTTGATAAGTAAATAATTTAAACATGGATTTTACACTCACACCACTGTGTTACACTACTCAACATTATCCATGCACCATGCTCAGATCCAACAAACTGCTGGATCATTAGTAGCATTAAGGTGTGATAACATCAGTGACTCATTTTGTAAACATTGGATTTTCCAAGAAACTGCAGACATTTAATTTTAGTATTTGAATACAATGACACTAGCATGGTAGATACCTGCTTTATTTCTGCTCCTTTAGTACTTTTCAGAGTCTTTTAAGTTACCTTGTCAGCTTGCTCTCAGGGTTGAATGGAAAACTAATAAAGTGCTGGGGGAAAAAAACAAACAATAAACATTAGCTTTCACCTCATTTTGCATCCTCTGTTAAGTGGCAACATTATTGCATGAATACTTGAGACCATTGCAAAACCTGCACAGTACAAACAGTTAGGTTACAGTATAATGAGACCAAGGCAAGTGTTATTTTTCAAAGCCAGTGGTATGTGAAACAGAAAAATAAAGAACTTTTTTTGTAGCTATAGGCTTAATAGGATTGGCAACATTACATTAAAATACAATGTGCATCAAGAATCCAGAATGCACAGTTGGTGCTATCATGAAGATTTGTCAGAGAATTATATCTGTGCTAAATTTTATTTAAAAAAAAAAAATCTAATCTACAGTAAGAAGACGGATATCTGGGAATGAGGATTTTGTGGTGTGGGTTTGCATCCACTCCGAAATATTAAGACAAAATAAAAGCCTCGCAGATTTGAGCTCACTTATCTGCCAGCAGGACAATTTCATAAGGAAATAGAAAAATGTTAACAGTTACTTATCACTATAAATTGGAACCAGAAGTATACAAGTCATGTTTAACCCTTTATAACCTTAATCAACATCAGTTTTGTTGTGCTGCATTCAGATGCCTTTCACAAGCATTTCAACCTCTGATACCTGAAAAGAGAATTAGTGTAATTTCTTTTGACAACCTGGGAAAATGCAGTGAGCACTTAATGTAAGAAATGTCCACCAAATTGCCAGAATGAGTGAAAGCTGACAAGAAAATGACCTTTGTTTCTGTTTCTTTGTCTTTTATTTTTAAACATAATTTTTAGATAATTTTGTTGTAACTTCTTACTGATTTCTTGCTATTTTGGGGGCATTTCTTGTTAAATTTCATCATGCCTTCTTCCCATGTTTTTGAGAGGAATGAAGCCAATTTTATTTAACAGGGTTTAAAGAGTTAAAACACTTATTTGACCAATTACTAAAATTGAAAAGTTCTCAATTTGAGTTCCTGAGTTGATCTACGGTACATCTGCAAAATTACTCCCATTTTTCAGTGATGATCAAAAGGAAAATGAGAGCAGCTCTCTGTTAAAGCAGTCCAAAAAAAGTATTAATTAACTATGTCTGCTAAAATCTGTCAGATGGCAAAGGCATACATTTAGAAATTTAATCAGCTGTTCCCAGCCACTGTTTCCAAAAAGCAGAGGACCTCCATTATATGTAGCTCCCAGATAGCTTATAATGTCACCTAAAAGATTCCTGTTGAATGTTTTGCGTTTAGCTAAAGGATTCTATGGCCCGAACACTCAAAGAGAAGATGGAGGCATGCTAGCTGATGTTGGATTAGAGGTCAACATGAAGTATGTGAAAGAGTGCTCATGTAATCTTTGTGCTGTCTCTGCATTGGCTCTTAATGATGTGTGACTGTCTGATCTTGTCCTCACCAACCCAACTCGTGGGGGTTGTATTATCATACTTAGCGTTACTAGGGATATAGATTTTTCTGTATGCTGAGTCCCTGAGATATATGAAACTCTGGGATTTCTGCTTTCACCCCAAGAACAACATAGGTAAATGGATTTTTATTTGTGGACCTGTCTATGTGACAGACCAAAACAGTTTTCAGGGACTATAACTTTGGTAGAAGGTAGTTGTAATGAAAACTGTTGACACCAAGGTTGATCGATTATTCACATAAACAGGGACATTGTATTCAGGAAAGATGTTGCTGTAAAAAATGTAAAGAAATGTTTCAGTAATGTGAGCTCCTGGAACTAAATTCAGTTCGCCACCACTGCAGCTTTGCATCAAAGCAATGTGAGTAGAACTGTGGTAACCTTCCCTCCATCTAACCTGCTTAGATATCCCTCCTTCCTCCCCAGTGAAACTTTTCTGTACCGGGATGTTGTTCGAACTACAAGCTGTACTCCTGCATTTTTGTGTTGCCCGCCATGCATGCCGCTACCACGGACACAAAGAGTATAGGAGAGCATCAAGAGACAGACCCACCCCTCTCTTTCGCTGCAACTCAAACCAAACTCTTATCAAACAGCAAAATGATCAGCGCTGATCAAATATAAACTAAGATTCTGTTGCTGAGTTGCATATCTCTCGCCTCAAATGTTTTCTGAAACATATTTTAGCTGTTTAACCCTTGAACCCCTGGATAGACATAATTTTTCTTGTACTGCATTCAGATGCAATTAAACCTCTGAAACCTGAAAAAAATGGTTGATTTCTGGGGATTTCTGGGGAACTGATAATAAAAAATTTGGCAAGTAATGTACTGCAATTTGCAAAAAAATAGTAAAAGGTGACAAGAAAATGACCTGAAAATTAGCTATGGGGGATTATTAAATATTGTCGTATCTGGGAAAGTTGTCCCATAAACGGATCTTTATAATTCTTATAATTATATATTTAGAATTATGTTGCATTAAAAATGTTTTATTTTATTTTATTTTTTGCACTTTCCTAAGGTTTTTTGTTTTCGTTTTTTTGCTTTTCTTTGTGTTGCTTATTTTCAGGTAATTTCCTTGTAACTTTTTACTAGTTTCTTGCTAATGCTTAGCCGGTCTTTTGTTATATATATAGCTTGTTGCCTTCTTTGCATGCTTTTGAAAGAAATCAAGCCAATTTGCTCTGGTAATACGAGATAGTTTCTTGCTGGCCAGCCACCATTATTTCATGTGTACGAGTTCCCATTATGTCAGCCACCAGCGGAAGCATTTATTATTCTGGTTATGGCGCGTTGCATCTGGTAGTAGTAGGTTTTCTACCTCTTGAGCAAAAGCTTCCTCTTTCTCTATTTGCACTGGTCATGTAGCACCAATTTAAAAAGTATTTGTGTCTTTCCACTGCATAGACATCGTAGTTTTATTAATTTGTTTATTTGCACAGACTTGTAAGACAGAAAAGAAAATTTAAAAGTTTGAATATGTGCAGGAGAGGTTAGAAGCCAAATATGGCTTTTGGAGACAACAAAGAATTCATTATTGATCAATATTTTTTTTGGACTAAGTAGTGATACAAAGTCCATAAAAATGTACAAATTATAAAAAAAAGTTTGTATTTACCAAATGAAATGCGCTACAATTAAATCAATGAAGTGCTATGGTTCTTCGCAGATGTTTTTTTTTTTTGTAAATTGCAAGAATGTCCATACTTATTGAACTGATGGCAGTAGGTTGTCCTAGAGAGATGGTCCTTTGTATTTCAATGAATAATGACTAACTGAAGAATTTAACTTCTGGTAAGATTAAAAGGCCACCTCTCCATAAGTGAAATATATCTTACAAGGAAATGATAGAAAATTATATCTGATATCTGAAACCTGGCATATGAAACGCATATATTTTACATTCAGTGAGAGAATGTGTTTTTGTAATTCCAGTGAATTCTCAGGGCTTGGGAACAGCATATAAAATGTTTTTGTTCAGAGTATCATTTATTAGCAGCACTTCAGTCCCATAGACCCTCCTCAGGCTACGGCTGCAAACCTCAAACATTTGTAAGTTTGACAGTTGCAAGTTTACAGGAAGTTGATTATTGCTTAGCTGGTATTAGGTTTAGTTTCACCGCAGGCACACATCAAACTCAGGTCCAGGCTTTGCAAGATAATGAGCATTAAGAGGAGACTAATGAGAGACGGGTCACCACCTCTGCACTCAGCAGCCTTGCTTGGGAACAGAGGCACTTCAGCCTGGTGGAGAGGTCCTCTTTTAAACCTGCATGAACTTCACATTAATTTGTTGTCCCCGACTTGCTCTTGAGGACTATAGTGAACCTTATGAGTCCAGATTGCTTATTAATATTAATTCAGTTTGGGATATGTAACTCTGCATCATTCCTCACATGCCTCATCCACACCTACACTGCACTGGCAAGCCAGCAAAACACACAAATGCACTTTGTTGTGGTTTGTTTAGCAGAAACATTGAGAGGTAGACATTTCAGCCTGCCATAGCATAGTACATTTTGCTGTATATGACCAATGTCAGGGACGTACATCAGTGCAGAAAGTGAAAGTGCTTCTCCCTGTTATTTACCGGGCGGGTTTAAGGGCATTATTCCATCGCCTGCTCCCTCTGTCAGGACTAAACCTTGAATTGCTTAGAGTGATTAGTTGCAGGGAGTGTGCTGCAGCAGCGGTCCCAGGCTACTTTTGTTTATGTTAAGGCTTTTACGCATTGTGTTTAATTTGCTGGCGGGGCTCGCTTTTGATCCCGGAAGGAGGCAGCTGCTGAGATGCCCCCCACCACCAACACCAGTGTGCCCCCCTCCTCGCTGCAGCTTGCATTAGCACCACAGAATTCAGATCTGTTTGGCAAGCTATTCGACCCCCCCCCCACTTACACACGCCCACCACCCCCTCTACCCGAGTCTCTTTTCCTCTGTTGAAAACGCACCTTTCTGTTGACCAAGGAGGCTTTTCTTGAGCCCAGGCATGTGAAAGATTTTCAGAAAAGAAGTAAGTGGTGCCTGTATGGAGCTTTCCTTGCTCTCAATGGAACCTGTAGGCAACGTTCTTGATATCTCCCCAAATTTCCTCTCTGTTGCGCTACAGGCTGCTTTTGTGTGTAGATGTTTGTCTGCAGTGTTGCGAGCTAAATGTCACTAATCCTTTGAAAATGTGACCAGGTTATACAATATATTAAAAAAAAACAAAAAAACAAAAATATATTTAAAAAATAGGGGTAAGGGGAAAAAAAGTTTCAACATAGTGTTGTGATATGTTGTGTGGAAGCATCGTATTGATACACACAAATTAAACTTTTGTTATTCAACTATTGTAATGAAATCAATTGCTTTTTCAGTCCACTAGATAGATTGACAAAAATCATTGACATGAGAAACCCTTTGTTGACCAATTATTTTCTTTGAGGACATAATTTGCGTTTGGCAAAGGTAATAAATCACAATATATGGCGATATATGTTAAAACAAAACTCAGTATGTCACAAAACATTTAAAATCGCAAAATATTGCATTGGGAATTGAATTATCATGATAACATCTTATTGTGGAGCCTCTGTTGATTCCCACACCCATTAAAATGGTTTTCCTGATGTGTATATATGTTGGTAAAATTACTGATGATTAAGTTTATATGTATATATATATATATTTGCATGCTTGATCAATTGTGATTTGGGTTGCATAATCTTTCTTTGGTTCCCCTAAAATGAAAAGCTATAGTCCTCCCAAAAATATTCAGCTCATGCACATCAGCAGCCGTTTGTCTAAAAATGTCATCACTAATCAGTAACACATTATATCTCAATCGTAGTGATAGTAATTAGTAATAATACTAAGTAATTAAGTGATTTCACAGACAAGTAATCTGTAATCATTTTAGATTATACTCCAAGGGATTTGCCAAACACTATGTGCATGTGTTACTTTGTCTGTTTTCTGTGTTGCCTGAGAATGTTATTTCTTGGATTTTGCATGGAAAATCTATGACATGTAAAGAGCAGCAAGCGTTTAATTATCATGGAAAACAGGGCTGTGTGCAGAGAGAAGGCTAGATTTATATGCAGCAGCACTGAATAGCAATTCTCAGCACACTGCTAATTGTTTGATGGATAGTACAGAGCCATTTGCATTTATATTGTACCCCAAACGCCTCCCACGTATTTAGATCCCATATTTAACTAACTCCTGACACCAGAGCAATGGTCACAACGATCTGCCCAGCAAAAACCTTAACAAGTGTTTTAACAGGGGCTTCTGTAACCCACCGTTGACATTGCGGGTGGGTTTGTTTTATGGGTTGGTCGAGGCTGCAAACTTTTTATCCTACTCTAATTTTTATGGCTTTAAATTTGTTGTCTTTGGCAGTATTTGTTTGAGGGAATTAAGAAGTGCTGATTATCCAGAATTATTACTGTCAGAAATAAAAACAGTTTTGGGTGTGGGTATGCATGGCTAGATTTTATACTAACATGGCCACATCATTTTACACAAAGTATGAATAATAGAATTCCATTTTCTTGCATTGTAGTATAAATATGTTTGTGTTTTGGATGGTTTGTCGGAAAAAATAGCAATTTTAAGATGTCACCTTGGACTCTGGGAGCTCATAATGGGTGTTATTCACTACTTTCTGACATTTCCTTGAATTACTAGAGAGGACATTTGACAATGAAAATAATCATTGTTGCAGCACTAAAAAATGCTACATGTAAGGTTTTGTTCTTGTTGTCCTTTTAGTGTGTGGTTAACAGCTGTGCCACTGGTGGACTGGGTGTATGCAAAGATCTATGGTGACAAAGATGATTATATTTCTAACACAAAATTGTCATGACAGTAAAGCTAGGGGAACAATGGCCTGAGTGTGTATATGGTTGATGGTTTAGGTTGTTATTTGCAGCAGCATAAGCTCTGCCTTCTGTCCGGTAGTTTTAATCTTTGATCATCGGCGGTGAAATCATACACACGGCAACAAACTGTCTGTACCAGACAGAAGATATGTGTTTGCTTCTGATTATATGCTGTCTTGAGCAATTTGACACCAATGCTCTACGATATTCTCTATTTACTGTTTCTTGTTTCAGTTAAAATTTTGTCATTTTTTGATTTAACTTTTTTCTTGCGCAGCTCTCATAGTCTTTAACTTATCTGTGATGACATGTTCAAAGTACGAATTAGCTGATCATGATTTGCTCTTAGTTAATGGATGCACTGTATAAATTTTGAAGTGCAGCCATGGCCAACTTTTTGTAGGTGATTCACACCTACACACACCGGCTTGTTTCCAAGGTTGTTGAGCTCTTCAGGAAAACCTTTTTTTTTTGTTGATCGTGTTTTTCATGTTTGAATCTGCAGCCAGTGCCTCCACATACACATTTCAGCTCTCCCAACAAGAGTCTTATGCAACATCAATGTTCTGATGACTCCAATTGACACAATTCATTGTTCATTGCTCCCTGCAACACTTTCTCTGCAGAATCACATAATCATTCTGCTTACAGCTGCTATACATTTGCTTTACAACCACAGACAAACCCGAATCTACCCTGGCCAATTCTAGACAATACAATTGAAAAATGTAGAGTGTGCAATTGTTTTAAAAGGGAAAACAGACCATCCATCATTTCTTTTGTCTATCCAGAGAGACCTCAATTGATTTTTGGATCATTGCGTAGATATGCAGTTAGCTTCTTTTTGGCACTGCTCAGGCTTTGCAGACTTAGAGGAACTTTGTCTTTGAAATAAAAGCATGTGATTGTTATCTTCGTTTCACAGATTTCAATCCATGGCAGTCACTTTTCACTGGTCTTTGTAAATAACTTTTCTAACTGAGTCTCTGCAAATGTACCCTCATTAACCTTCTCCTTCAGTGTTTCAAGCTTACTTCTTTCTGTCCCTTGTGTCTTATGATGAGATGGTAATAACATTTTAAAAATAGTCTTCTTATCACTTTCTGTTTCTTATTAAGTGTTGAGACATCTTGCTTAAATGAGACCTTCTGTTTGTTATCTTCACATAGCAGTTTAATACAACAGTGGTATTTTCTTTGTTTTGGCTCCTGTTCCCAGGATTTAGACCTAGACAGATGAATAAGAACAACAGCTTTGCTCTCTGGCGCTGAAACACAATGATAATGCCAGATGTAACCTATTTATGAAGAACACTATTTCGTTTTACAGTATGCTTTGTGTGAAAATTCAGACAGCTGCACTTGAGGTGGATACGTTACGAAGGCCTAACATTTGCATCCCATATCATCTGTCACTGTGTATGGCCTGTTGCTTTTTTGAATAACTCCTCTGGGTTTCCCATGGCCTCAAAGGTACATCTCACTGCATACCAGCCGATTAATAATGAGGAGGAAGGGCTGTGCAGAGGAGATGGCTAAAGCAGTAAGCCCGGCTCTTTGGAAACAAAAACAATGCACTTTACAGAACATTCTTGAAACTTTAGAAAGCTGCTTGTTCTGTGCTCTCTCACATTTGCATAGCATCAAGGATCTTGAGCAAAAAAGGTAAAAAATTAGCAACCCATACAAGCTGCATCTGAAATCTTGGGAGCAGCTGAAGTGCTCTTGCAGCTTCAGAGTGGGAGCATTTTCTCCCCCCCCATGTGGTGGAGGTCCTGGTATTGAGGCCCCAAGTCATTAATCACAGGGATCTTTTCAGCTGCCAATACGTACAAAAAGAAACCCCCAAACCCAACAATGGTGTCTTCAGTAAAAACTTTCTTTTTTGTAAGCAAGGGCAAATATAGTTCACTAGGGATTGTTTATTGTCTGTCCGGCATAAATCTCATACAGTATTCATAAAGAGCTTATCTTGTGGAAAAATCCTTGTCTGAACAACACAGTTGTATTGTCAGTAAAAACTCCCCGATTTGCCAAGAGTAGTTTTTTATCTCATTTTCAAAAGCTGAGTTCTCTTATCCAGTGACTCGCATCCCATTTTTGCTCGTAGTAAAATACACTCTCAAGTGTGGGAGCAAGAAGAAGTGGAATCCTACAGCATGAATGATAATGTTTTCACCTCATAATGTATAATTATGGATATGTCACCATGACATTGCATTTGGAAGAAGCGAGGAAATATATTACATTGCTGCAATATCTGGCTCACAAATTCCCTTTGTTCAGTAATTGAGCTTCAAAGTACACAGTGATGGAGCCTTTAATCAAGTTTATATCCGCATTGACATTTGTTAATCCAACTCAATATCTTTAAACCATGTGGTCTCTTTGAATGAGCTGTTCGAAAGGCGTCAACTGTTCACTCCTTCAGTATTACATTTTAATTTATATCACGTTGCACTAAAATTGCAAATCATTTTTTGTTAAATTTCTGTTTTACTTATTTATATTAGAAAACAATTAAATAGCATAACCAGTTGTGTTTGAATATATATTAAAATTGTTCTATGTTTTCCTCTATTGATCTTGTACTCAGCGTGCTTTTTTACAGCTGTGGTTTTATGTTTCAGATTTTAATCATCCCTGCTGGTTGGGTATAGTCCTAGATTTGTTTGGCTCCTCAGTTTTCAACTGGTGATGATTTGTTACTTATAAACAACACAATTCATGGAAGGACACCTGCCACTTTTACAGATGCTGGAGGCCCGGCATTTCTATACGGCACATAAAATGGAATATTTGTGGGAGACTTGCGCCGTAAACTTTATGGCCACAAGATTTGTTGTGCCATAATTTATTAAATCTAATCCTGGTGGTTCTTCGCGCTCTCCCTGTGAGCTGAGCCATGCACACGCTGATGGTTGGAAACATGCATTTGCATTTTATTTATTTCCGCAGTTACTTGGTTGTGTGTATGTGTGTGTGTACTTTCAGATGATCAATGATGTTTTCTAATATTAAAGTGTATCAAACCTCATCAGGGTTGCAAGTGATTTTATGTTTGATGATGCATTTTGAAAGGATTACATTTAAAAATCAACACTGCTGTCAAGGCAGCCTTTTATACATCGAGTATCCTTATTCTTTGTTTTCTGTTTTTCTTCTACAGAATCACTCAAACTAAACTGGCAGTGTGACCCACATTTGATGTTGAAAATAGTGTGGAGGCAGCCATGGAAGTGAAGGAACGCAGACCCTACCGCTCACTCACTGCCCGGCAGGACACAGAGCGCCGTTACACCAGCTCCTCAGCAGACAGTGAGGATGGCAAACCCAACCCCAAATCCTACAGCTCCAGTGAAACACTCAAGGCCTTCGACCATGACTCAAGAATGGCCTACGGAAGCCGCGTCAAGGAAATGGTTCATCACGAAGTGGACGAGTTCAACCGGCAAGGTTAGCCTCAGCTATGCCAATATTATGAAATACTCTAGTACTACACTATTATGTCAATATAAGTATATTATCAGTGCACAATGACATGAAAAATCCTGTTATTAGATAGAGAGCACATTAAAATGCCTGGTCTCAATATATGCGTCATCGCTTTTTAATGAGTCTCCTGATAATTCACATTCAGCTGCTGTAGAGGTCACTCCACATTGTTTGACTATTAACAGAGGCGGCCAGGGATTGAATTTACCATGCCAGTGTTAAAAACTGCATGGCAAACATGCAAAGCTTTACCTGCTCTTTCAGTTATATTATTGATCGTCATAGTTCAAATCAGATGTGATGGCACTGTCGAGGTAGCCATAAATCCAGCTGAAGCTTAGGAAATTTCAGAAATTTCCTAAAACAAAAAAAGTGAATTTTTAATCAGAATGATACAGGCCATTTCTTTTAGATGTTTCAAAAGAAACAAAAACCTTATTTGTCTGAAATTATTGGTCTATTTAATTCATTTTCAGGAGTTTCAGAATCTAGACAGATTCTCAAATCACCAAGGACTGCTTTACAACTCTCCTGACTTGCAGTGATAATTTTAATTACCTTGGTAGAGAACTAACGAGAGAGGATTTAGAAAACAGCTGTCCTAAGTTTTCAAATAAAACATAAAAGCTGTAAAGATGGCATTTGAAAAATGCTGTTGAACAAATGCAAAATATCAACTGTATTAACTGTAAAGCCCTAATATGTTTCTGATTGGATTTCTGACTGGTAACTCCTCGTGGTAGGATCAAGACTCAGATCCAACATCAGGATGCTGAGATAAATTGTGATGAAAGCAGCATACTGAAAGACACCATAATAACAACACAGTCTTGTCCATAGGGGCTCTACTGTAAATACTTAATGTACCAACATCTTAATGTAGCTCCACAACTATTGCTTGCAGAAAATTCATAGCATTTCAGAATCAGGAAAAGTCATGAAAAATTAATAAAAATATGTTGTGTGTAATGCCATTTTACAGCAGTATTATGTGGATAGCCTTCCATGTTACGTTATATAACGGCAAATTTATTTTCTATAGCAGCTTAGGTAACGTAGCTCTTGTATGCGTTAGATGTGTGATGCTTTGTTAACCGTCTTGTACATTTAATCAGTTTCTTCGTGTGCTTAATCTGTCCCTTCATGTTTCCCTGATAGCTGGAATTATGTGTGAATCTGATATGTTTAATAAATGCCAGCTAAGTTTGGCAAGCAAAAAAAATATGGGTCCTTCAAAAATGATGGAAAATGTTTAAATTTTGTTCATGAAAATATGTGGGAACCTTGTAAAGAATTACTGCACCTCTGAAGGTCAGGATGGTGCTGTTTTTTTTCTGTAAAGGATTTGGTTTGTTGAGTGATACAGTTAGTAGCTGAATTAATTAGAGGTTTGTATCTATTGGTTTTGCTGCAGGAGCAGACTTTTCCCTTCGAAACCTTGGCTTTGGGGAGGCCCTCCCGACCCACGTAGCCACATACAGGACTGATCTAGGGATGCCACATCGTGACTACTCAGTCAGTGTGGGCTCAGATGCAGACACAGAGACAGACGGCATCATGTCGCCAGAGCATGCAGTCAGATTATGGGGCCGCAGCAACACAAAGTCAGGCCGCAGCTCGTGCCTCTCCAGCAGGGCGAACTCCAATTTAACTCTCACTGACACTGAACACGAAAACACTGAAAACGGTAAGGCACTTTTCTCTTTGACTTTTTTTCTGACTGTCCTTATCAGATCTGATTTCTTTTTCCATGTGGATTTGATTTAGATGTCTAAGTGGAACAGAGCTGTGTTTATTTTTTTAAGCATGTTCCTGTAGACTGAAGCAGAATGACATGCTTTGTTTCTGAGACAACAAAAAACACAAGCTAGACTGTTGTGTGTGGTGCAGTCGATGACTAAATGATCATTATATTGGTTTAGATTTTGTTAGTTTTTGACACTGCTTGACTTGAATCTGTGCTACAGCAAGATCATCTTTTTTTTTTTATCTTTCTAATGTCTTAGTACATTTTGACACCCAGTCAGCCAAACTGGAACAGTCTGATCTCTGTTCACGTTTTGCAGAATTTGGCTAAAAACCAACATCCTTGGAAAAAAGACGATATCAGTGTTAGACAGAAATTTGGAACACTATTACCTCTGCTGTTCATCATTCCCAGATCATTTTATTCTCGCTTTCTTCCTTTTTTTTGCTTCTGTGTGTGAATCACTGTGTGTGTGTGGACTTTGATAGGAAGTGGTTTGGCAGGTTTCTTGGTGAAAACAGTGCCAGAAAGTGGGAAGCCATATGTACTGAATTAATCTTTCTGAGGCTTGGTGTTCCCCCAAGGGTCCAGATGAGCTTGTGTGCTTGCTCAGAAGGTCACTTGAGCTCAGGGAATATGTAACTATGAACCATGGCAAGTGCCGGAAAATGCCAGAAGATAATAGCAGCTCTGCTGGAGATACACTCAAACTGTAGATTAGTGTGCGAAAGGCATGATATTGCAGAATTCTGTTTAGAAGCAGAAATGCCATTTGGATACTAAACTCGGCCCCTAAGCGCTTATTTGTCAGTAAACTCAGTTACAACTTATTAATTGCTTGGATAGTTTATAGACTGAAAGAGAAAGCTCTTGGAGTGGATTCAGTACAGTGTGGAGGCAGTACCTGGCAGACAGGTTTCCTTTACCCACATAGCCCTTTTGTATCCATAATGCCTACTCCTCTTTGCATTTGTTTACCTAAGTTTCTGCCAAATTGGATTATTTTCTAGGGGTTTTTTTGGACACAGAGATTCTGCGTGGTGAAATTTAAGTTCTGTTTCACATTATGCAAAGTCGAACACAAACCTAAATCATGCATATTAACCGGCAGATTTATGATAGCGCTCACAGGATACTTCAGAGATAGAGGAACTCATCAAGGGCCTTGCGGCAAAATTCTAATTGCCCCTGCACAGCCTTGCAGAGAACCTTGTGACTAGTTTTGCATTTCAGAGTGTGTCACATTATGTATTAGCTTCTTATTATAACTGACAGAAATGACTCTTGGAAGTGGAATCCATTTGCCCGAATGACTCAGGGAGAGAAAGTGGCATCCCTCTGCTTGATCATCTGAGATGCCAGGGGACTTGAAATTTGGCTGTATTGTACATAATTAAAGAGAATCTCCTTGGATGGCTGTTCAGGGGTTGGTACGCTGGAATGTATTCAAAGCACCCGTAGCTGCAGCATCATGCTACATCTGTGAGACCCAATCGAGATTCTAAGTAGCTTTTTATTCAACTCGCCCAAGCAGAAAGAGCACTTGTATTCAACATTTAATTCAGTAATGCCTGATAACATACAATTTATATATGGCAAGTTAATTAAAATCCATCGAGCAGGCTTGCTTGTGTGTGCTCTAATCTCTTTAAATCAACAAACCATTTACTCTGCTTTAATGTATTCAAGCCGCTGGGCCGTTCTCCCCCTCTTAACACGTGACTTACTTGACCCTGGTTTTAATGCATGCAAATAAGCGATAGTGATTTTGGAATGGTTTTCTTGATGTGAAGTGATTCTGAGGCTTCCCATATAAACCATGAATAAAAACCATAGCTGGTGATGACATGATATACAAAGATTTATTCCAGTTGTGATATTCTGATTACATTTTGTTGTTACTTTGATTCTCAGTGCAGCCTACAACATGTTGGGTATACTGTACCAAATTGCTGTAAAGATACGTCTAAATTCTAACAGTAACGTACATTTTCCAAAATACAGTAAAACACCATAAATCTTGATGCTTTTGGGAGCCATAACAGTTAACATGAACAACAGGCTGCTGAACAATTTTATGGCATTATGCAGTATAATTCATTTTACTAAAAGTATGTCTAATGGAGGGACAAAAGCCACATGCAGGTGAGCTATAGTTTTACACTGTAAACCTCACATTCTACTGTACTGTAATATATCTAATGCTAATATAGTGTTGAAGTAAATACGATAGTGAGACTGTAAAATAATGGTAGGACGATGGCAACTACAGCTTCCAGTTTGTAATTTTACAGGAAAATTTTACAGTGATAGATAAATAACAATTGAAATGTTAAGTTGCAAAGTTTTTACTCTAGACTGATCACCTTCAATCGTGGGCATTGTATACTTTTTTATTTTTGGAGTTTTGGAAGTAATTATGTCCAGCACCAATTGTTAAAGTGTGTATGTTTGCTGAGATGTATAGATATCTGGATGCGCTGCCCAAAATGATGATACTAACAAGTATTTTATTAGTCTGTTTGGGTAGACCAAGTGAAAACCTGTGAGGCTGAAAAATGAAGCCAATGTGGAAGTGCCAAAAACTGCAGTTCTTTTAATGGCCACTTGAGACTGGCCAACTTTACAGCAGAAATAAACATGTTTATAGCCTGGTGCAATTAACGGTTTTGGTCTCGATAGCTAATTTCAACATTTATGACAACTGTGGCTGTTCTCTTTTGAGTTACCAGCTAAGTGCCACTAGCTGCTTTTTAAATCTCCCACAGTGGTTCACACAGACAACACGTTATAAAAAAGTCACACCCGTTCTGCCCATGATCCCATCCTGCAGGCTGTACTGTTTATAAAGACACAGTTTCCGAACTGTTACCACCTCCTGTTGTGGTAAAGGCAAAGCTGTACTTTATATACATAATGGCAATGTGGCATAACAGTGCTATATTCCCGCCTTTAACAGGCAGTGTAAAAGGGTCTTATGAGTGAGATCCACCCCTCACTGCCAAAAATGGTCACTTCTGGCTCCAAAAAATCAAGATGACGACGGCCCAAAATCCGAACTCAAGGCTTCTGAATGGTAGTCCACAAATGGGTGACTTCATGTTAGCAACTTCTAATGTTTTATACAATTTCTGGGGGAAATGTATTATTTTCACTCTTATGTTATTTTTTGCAGTTGCATGCAGGCCTGACAAGATGCACACACAGGATATATGCATGCGTGTGGACAGATGTCAGAGTGATGGGGCTGCAGCAAAGCACAGCACCCAGAGCAGTTCGGGGTTCAGTGCCTTGCTCAAGGGCACCTTGTCATTGTCCAGGAGGTAAACTGGCACCTTTCCAGCTACCAGTCCACAACCCCCGTACTGACTAATCTGTGCTGGACTTGAACTGGCTACCCTTTCTTTTCCCAAGCTATGTCCCCACAGACAGCTACAACCATGTACGGGTTGGTTAGCGTTTAAAGTGCATTCATGCAGTGTGTACAGGTATGTGTGTGTCTCATGCTCAGCATGTCTCTAGTCCCTAGGGAGCCCCTTGAGGACACTTCCAGCAGGCAGCGACTGCTGAGTCATTTCACATCCTACAGAGGCTGAACAGCGAGGAGGCCAGCCCGGCATGCTGGGTTTGGGAGAGGGCTGCTGTTCTTGGGCTTTACCCCATTACAGCTTATCCAGATGTGTGCTCTAATCCCAACTTTCCCCCACTGTCATGGTGAGACTATTACCTCTCTGTAACCATGAGAACCAGCAGTGGAGATAGCTACAAAAGCTTGCTGAGGGGCGTTTGTTATTCATGCGCTCCATAACCTGCGGAGAAAAATAATGCAGCTAAGGCCTACACAGTTCCTGTTGACAGAAAAAGAGCTTGTGTGACTGACACTGGGATTTTTCTACAGACAAAATGTAATTAGTTCCAGTGGGTGGTTAGTTGTGTACTGATTTGGCTTTCCCGTACTCCATCCTCCTGGGAGATCTGTTCTATATTGATTAAGGAGATATATATATATATATAGCCAAGCCTTGATCTTACTAAAGTGCAATTTAGCGATGCAGTTTATCTTTCTGCATAGTATTATTATTCAGAGCAGAATTGTTTAATTTAAATAGTGTTTTTTTTATTAATGGATTTTTTATGCCAGTGAATGGCAGAAAATCATACAGTGTAGGACTGTGATATTTAGTTTTTGGAGTTAGATTATTTTTCATTATTGCTCATTACTCAAATCCTGGTAGCTGTAGGCATCGCTTCAGGGCAAAGCCTCTAGGAACTCCGGTGAAATGTTCTTGTGAAAGTCTCTCCACAACCTTTCAGCTGCATTTTGATTTCATGCAGCACATAGCTAGTGGAGGTAGGTGTTAAGATCTCCTCACACTTCTGAAATCAATGAACCAACTTTTATTTTTGTCAGATTAATTCAAATTTCAACAGAATACAGCCTTGACTGTCTTCTGTGTTAGCAACAACAAAATCTGCACTTTAGTAGCTATACTACTGCTACTGCTACCACTCCTGGCGCATAAACATCCAATAATGTAAAATTAGCAGCCCTGATGGCAGACATTGCCTTTGCAAGTGTACGAGTGTACACAGCAGGCAGGGTGGCATGTACTGAGTGACGGACGCAAATCCATCTGTGTTTTAAAAATACTCGATAAAATTTTAATCCTGATTCAGAAATTCTCTCAGATATCCAGAAGAATGATGCAAGGGTCATTGTGTTGTGTTCTATATTTCAGTGCCAGTTGAATCTCTGGCTGCTGCTGCACTTTAGGTGAGCTGCTGAGTGGGTTTATGGTAACATAAAAGGAATGGCCTCAAAGATCCAGTCAGTGTGTCAGATTTCAGGTGATTTATTAGCATCAAGTGGTGAGAATTCCTTCACTGTTCATTGTTTAGGAGGTTTGTTGAGAACTTAATGATTATTACTCATAATGTGTTGGTACTTCTTTTTTTTTTACAAGCCTGCAGTTGACATAATTAGAAGTTTACAATCTTCAGTTTGTCCATTCTTTTTCTTGTATTTCACATGAGGTGGCTACATTTTAACACACCAAGCAAAACTGGTAACAGCACACTTATTAGGCTCCTCACTGACTAATGATTTCAAGTAGCAAGCAAAAAAGACTTGAAGATGAATGATGGTCGGGGCTCTTAATTCAATTCTGTTTTTTGTTCTGCATGATTAAACACAAGTCATCAATCAGCATTTTTACCTTCAAAGCACATAATGGCTAATGTGCTGATGTGATCATGCTTTTAGCTGTGGGTAAACGTAATATTTATTGATGTTGAGTTGTCAGATAAAAAGTCAAGTCTTTTTTATATGGATTTACACATGCATGGCCTTTTTTTCTGCATTTCCATAAAGATTTGTTTACAGCTTTTTTCATTGCTGATGATAACATTAGATTTTAATGTTGAGATATTAAGTGCCTTACTATTATTCAGGTTGTATTATGGTAATGAAGCTGGTCTGCTTTGCACATAATTACACAAATCCTAAAATTGCTATTATGAATAATGTTTATGAATAACTACTCGTAGCAAGACTCAATTAAAACAAATAAACTACTACTACTGCAATTTCTTTTTTCCTATTCTTTAATCTTTGAACCTCTACTGCTTTTTAGACTAGAGGTAAAAAAGAAGTAATACAATTATTATTTATTTTCTTAACTGAGTTATGAAACAGAATGCAGAATAAAAACTATTGAAGTAAGTGCAAAGTCCTCAGTGACGCAGATTTATTCCCTTGCTACCTGTATCAGATCCGTGTTGGAGGGTTCGAGACTCTGAAGAAACTTTGAACTGTTGAAAGATTGAGGTTAAGAGCTCCAGGGCGGCGTTCAGTTACTGAATCTTTGAACATTGCATAGACTGTCTATGAGGGACAGGTGTTCCTGGTAGAAACATGTCACAGCCCCAAAAGACTGAGGGGCTTTGAAAAGCAAATCTCTCGCAGATTTGAACTTGAGCGGGGAGTACATCAGCCTGTCCCCTTACCATGTTGATAGTGATTGAAAGAAGGTTTGTTCAGTTCTTATTATTCTTGGCCCGAGCCACATTTTCTTTGCACAAAAAAGCACCTGCTGAGCTTGAGGGTGATTGTTCAATGTATTTATTATAAAGAACTGAATTATATCAATGGTCCATTTTTTCATTGGTTAAATGCAGTGTTGTATTTTTCCAAAAAAAAGACCCAGGCAAAGTAAAACTGGAGTTTGCAAAAGTCACACAAACATTCATGTTGAAATGTTTAAATGAACAAGTTTTGTTTTGTGTCTCTGATCATTATTCACTGGAGCTCAGAGGAGTAACGACAGATGACTGAAAATAATGAATCACTTTGGAAATGTACCCTCTGCATAATGACTCTAGTGATTCCTGAAAGTAACCACAGAACAAGCAGTAGTTCTACACTTTGAAACACTGTGCACCTTAATCTTGCACCTCGTAGATTGTGCATACTGAAATACCAGTGCTGATGGCCACACCCTCATGAAGTGAATATGTTAATGTCTTTGATGCACACTCCACATTTAAGACGTGCTTTATCTTTGAACTGATTCCCGGAGCTTCGCAGGAGCCTGTGGGGTGAAGTGAAATCAGACTTCCAATTAGACAAGACATTTCCTGTATTACAGGTCTGGATTCATTAGGGCATGTTTTACAGCAGTGTGGTAGGACCACAGAGATGGGGTTTCTTTTTGTGACCTTGGATTAGAAGAAGCATGTTTGCATGCGCGTGCACACACACACACACACACACACAGGCACGCACATGCACACACACACACATACACACTTGACAAGGCACATGTGCAGAACAAATAAGGACTAAACAGTTCTAATGTGAGGACTTGGACAAAAAAATCAATTATGATATGTGAGAGCATTATTGTTATCAGGCCTCCTTGTTTTTCGTTTGAAATGCAGTTGAAGAAAATTCCCAATCCATGCAAAACGACAAGCATGTTATTGGTCTTTTTTCTTTTAATAATGTATTTGATATGGTCACTAAAGCCTTTCTTGTCTTAGTCATTGTTGTTTTTATACAGCAGCATTTAGTGTTCGATGTGATGGTCTTATTTCAGTAAATGAAATAATCACACATTCATAAAAAAAATGGAAATTGCTTTGCATTCTGGTGGGCTATAACTGTGTGCACATTAAATTAAAAAAATCATGAAAATAATGACATGTTTTGAGTGTGATGGCTTACACTGAATGTTTCAAGAGAGTATATGGAGCGATTGTTTTTACTGGCTCTGCAGGGTTTTACTGTTGATCACAGTACTGGATTGTATATCATCTGTGTGCTGCAGAATATTCTGTAAGATCAGTCATATTTAATGTCATTAATGAAGGTAACATCAACCTTTATCTGCTCGTCCGTAACTGTAAATGCTGCAGGTAGCAAAATCTTAATGTGACAACAGGAATGACAAAAGGATGTAAACCAGTTACCAATAAAAAAAAGGCTTTTATTTGCCTATTTTTCTTAAACTAGCTTTAAGTAGATTTTGGTTAAAATATTGATTTAATTTTTTAAGGTTGTCTTTTTTTTTACAGTCAATTTTATCCAGTTTCTAGTGCTGCTTTCCAAAAGAAAAAACTCCCATATCCAAAATTTCAGGATTCTGGTTCAAAGAAGTCGCCATCTTGTTCAAAGAATCAAGATCAAAGAAAATAAAAAAGTAAAAGCTATATTACAGACAATAATTGCTTTTCTTTGACCAACATATTTTGTGTTTGCTTAGTTATAAAATAAATGACAAATTTGTATTGAACATTGTATTTTAACCACAGAAAAATTTATACCATTTCTACAGTTAGGATTGGTAATTACATCAGTTTTCCTGTAGACACAAATATAATCTCCTTTTGTTAAACATTGGAATTTTTATGCATCATTGCCTTTTGGCATCTATGATAGAGACACAGAAACTGTGATCATTTGCTGCAGGGAACAGTGTTTTCTGTTATATTGAGGTCTGTAATTTTGCTGTATCCACATTGAGCACAACATGGAAGCTTGTTCTGAAACGGTCACAGGCATCGTAGCAGCAGAGTATCAGGCGAAATGATGCTTCAAAGAAATCACTAGTGGTTTCCCAGCTCACGGCCGTGGTTATTTCCTCCCTCAGTATTTCTTGTGAAGTTATTTATTTGTTTACTTTTTGGCAGAGTCTCCGCTCAGATCATGGATTAGTAGAGATATTCTCTGGCTCATTTGCAGGCTAATTTGCTGGGTTTTAGAGGCCCTTGTGGACAGTTTTGGTCTGTTATCTGTGGAGTTGCATACCCACTCCCTGCCAGTGCCTCTGACAGTCTAAACCAACAGCACATCAGGGCCCATCTTACCACCAAGGCTCAGGGGCCTCACTGCAGCTCAAAGCACGACATGGAGCAAGATGAGCCCTCCTCCATGGAGGATCATCCTAACCCAGTCTCACAACTTCTGTCCCTCTCTTAGCAAGATTCAGTTAACACAAAGTCAATTATCTGTGCTCATGTTATATTTATGCTGGTTTCAGGGAATACTCCTTCTGCCTTCTGGATTCAATATTCTGAATTTGTATCGCGCTGATCTTATTAAACACATCAGATATCCGCCAAATTCAATCAACCTACATTAAATATCATTTCTAAGTTGACATGTTTTTGTTTAAATTGGAAAAATAGAATATTACACACCTTCTACAATATAATCTGACTTTTCACAAACCTAAATAATAGTTGGCATATGAACGTCGCTCTACTCATATTCATAAAGTGTTGTGTAATACAGTTATTTTCAGTTACGTAAACAGCCAGCACTCTGACCACAAAAAGTGCAATTGGTCCTTAAATGCAATTTAATCATGCTCCTGTCTTTATTTTTTTTTCTGTTATACCCTACTCTATTGAGCATACACTACAAAAAGAACCATCTTGTCTTGTTTTATCTTGTCTCACCTTGTCACATATTAACTATCTTATCTTACCCTATTTTTGGATGTTTTTAAATATTGTATATCAGTCTCTTGCAATGAAATTCCAGATAGCTCTGAACAACCAGTTATCTCAAGTAAAAGCAATTAGCGGTTGTTATTGAGAACGAGGAAGCAGAGATCATGACGTGCTGTTGCCCTAGTATGAGATAGAAATAATTAAACTTCCATGCTGAGATTTATCTCATTACCGGTCACCTCTGATAAGTTTTCCGCCTGTGAAACAAATCCAGGTGCAGAAGTTGCAGGCTTGCTTGATTTGCAAAACATTAAGCAGTAAACACCAGCTCTGGGAATGTATATGTTTGAACTGTTGTATTGTATTGTTGTCATATAATTTAAGGTGAAAACATACATAAATGCATGTAATGCATGTATGCATGTACATATTACCTTTATTTGTAGTACATTCACGTGCAGAATATTTAAAAATGAAAAACCTACACACAGTATATAACATCAAAGTGTGAGTATGAAAACAGAAAAAGATGCAGATGACAGGTATCTTTGACAGTAATGGCGCAACATTTAAGCTTCTTTTTTTAATAGCTTGAAAGCTTTGAACTGTGTGGAATAGAAGATCGTCTGTGTGATAACTGAGACGATCGTCTGTGAGCATAACTATATGATTAATTATTTGCAACACTCCAGCTTTTGTTCTCAGGGTTTTGTCAGCACTGCATGATTCAAAATGAGATTAGCATACTTAAGTATAGCAGGAGTGCACACTAAGATACACATAAAGAGCCTGCAATTCCAAAACCTTGTTGTGCTGGACAGCTCAGGTTCTCGCTGGATTATTTCTCTCCCGGTGAAAGTAGCTAGGCATGGTGAAATTTCACAGCCTGTGCATGTTGAAGAAAATAGCTCGGGACATAAGCTTTAGATTTTTTTCCCCCTCTGCCTTCAGTGGTTCCCCTAAAGTACTGCTGTCACACTGGAAACACTAGTCTTATCTCAGCTGTATGAATTGCCAGCTTCTGCAGCAGGTCACGCCAGAGCTGCATTCTCTCTGTCTTCAAACCTCAATGCCTGCACTGTGTGAGTTTCCACATTTTGGCACAGGTGCACTTTGAGCTATTTAGACAATTTAGACTGACTTATTACTAGCTGAGCATTAATAGTGGTTTACAGTCGACTGGATATGTAACAGTTTTAGCTGTCCACTTCATGCCAGTAGGAAGTCCAGGACAGCCAGAAACATTTCCACACCGATGGCATCCTGAGGCAGTTGTTTTTAAAATGTCGAGTTAGACAACATGATTCAGGAGAATAAATTGACTGACTGTCAGTCAGCTGCCTGATAAGCAGTTACATTAAAAACACACATTGGCTATATGACCCTCTAACATAAGACTGGTGCATGACTGAAGTAACAATATACAAGGCTTTTGAAGAGATTAACCCAGAGAGTGATGACCAAAGACCATTCTTTTTTTAATTATCTTTGTTTATATTGTTAAATGGCATTAAAATGATTTGTTTTCAAGTCTGACAGATGTCCCTGATGTCCCTGATTTCCCTAATGTTTAGACAAAATTCTGACTTTGTGAAAGTTTTAAGAATTATCTCTGTATATTTCACCCAGCAAGAGGCTTACAGCTTGTTCAGTGTACCTCACTAATTGGATGCTCCACACTTTCGATCCTGGGTTAGACCTTAATTGTTGTGGTTTTTTAATTGTACTCAGTCTCCACCCTTGTAATAGATTGCATCGTCCTCTTGATGTCAATATTGTTAGACAGACAGTAGAGATGCAGCAATGAAGAAGAGGAAGGGCCTCCTAACTCAATCCAGCCCTGCACTCTGTGTGATGATGCATTTTAGTTCAAACTTGAAAAGTCGCAATTGCATAGCTATAAAAGGTAATTTAATTAAGGGTCACAAAATGCTGCTTGGCCAGGATTTTTTTTCATTCATCCAGTGAGCCTTTATTTGTGCAGGGTGGTCCAGTGAGAGTTGTTGACTCTCAGTTGGACACCCTGTGTATACAGGACAATAAAGCAGAGGTATTACATGTTGTATTTATGAGTGCAAACAAGATATGAAAAACATGTAATAAAACATGAAAAGCACAATTAAAATTTAATATGAAAAAAATAAAAGGGGGATAAAATAAGAATTATTATGCACCCTTCTGCCTTGTTCTCACTGCACACATCCAAGAGACGTGTTAAAGGATGTCTTTCGTGACAAGATACCAACGTTAATTAGTCTCTGGTACGCAGCCATCCTTCATTTTTAAGCATTCATGAAAATGCATTTTAAAAAGATGCAGTGGGTAAAAAAACAACTAAGTGACAACATAATGTGGGTAACAATGCAACCCACTACCAGAGTGCAATAAACAAAAGATTGAAAATGGATCAGGCTTCATACAGCTGCTACTGATCAATTAAGAATTGATCGGCCTCAATCCTGATTCTGCAGATCAGCTCAGGACATTCAGAGTACAACAACATTTAAAACAAATGCAAAGATGAACACAGATTGATGAACAGGATTGACTGACATTAGGGATATCTGTGCAGACACTAATACAATGTATTGTTTCACATTAGAGCACCAAGTCTATTGGTGCTCCTGACTAGAGTTAGTGAAATTAACATGTTAAAGAGATAATGTCCATTATTCAGCATTGGAAAAAAAAATCTTATTATATTTGGAAGTCAAGTTTTGATTTACAACTGGTTTGACAGGGTATTAACCCTTTAGAACCTGGACCGACATTATTTTTGTTTGGCTGCCTTCGGATGCCTTTCAAACACATTTAAACCTCTGACACTTGAGAAAATGGACTTGATTTCTTTTGAAAACATGGAAATAGGTTGACAAGAAAATGACTTGAAAATTAGCAGTGGGGAATATATTATAAGAAAAATGTCAAGAAAAATATATTTAGAATTCCTATAATTATATGTTTACAATTATGATATGGGAAAAAATACATATTTTTAGTACTTTCTGAAAGTTTGGTTTTTTTTTTTAACCATTTCTTGTTAAATTGCTCATTGCCCATGTCTTTGAAAGCCAGTTTGCTATGGTTTCAAAGGGCTTAAGTACAGGTTGTGTTTTAATGTTGTTGCCCATTTCCAGTTGCTAAAACTCCATCTACCCCAGGCAACTTAATTTCTATTTATCGCCTCAGTAGAAATTGAAATTGGCTTACCTCATTCTGCGGAAAGTCTCTTACAATTATGCTCCGCAAAAAGGTGTTTTGTATCTGCATGTGATAATATGTTATTATATTCTTACCACTACCACTGTGCTGAATGCATACTTAGAATTTGTTTCGGGAAAGAGATTTTTGAGACGCACCTAAATGGTTGCCAATACTAGATCAAGATTCTCTATCCAAGTGATGCAACCAGCCTTATCTTACAATTACATACTTGTTCAACTATACTTCTATTAAACACACATCTTATTTGCCATGTCTCAATCTCTCTGTGGCTTTAGTTGTACCGTGGTATGAATTATATAAGCACTTAGAAACACAAGCCTCTTGACAGCATGTATTTTAGATAACCCTTTGAACTGTCATGCACTCAGTGAGTGCTGGGAGGCACATACAAATCAATTCTTTAACACTTTATCTGTCTGAAATGAAAAACAGTGGGCTTTTATATAAGCTATCTGGAGAGCGTGATGAACGGAAGAAATAATGTTTTGACAGAAGTTTGCTCCTTTAGCATAAAGCCTGCATGTTGTTTATACAAAACATAGTTATCAAACACAGGTGGCCTTCTCAGTACAGCTGACATTGTGATTCTAGAGGAAAGTTTGGGAAACATGGAGGTTTTCATTTTTGTTTAAGGCAGTGCTTAAGCTCTTTATTGTCTTTTATATGGAATGTAGCTGTTTCTTATGGGTATACTTTAGAATTTTATTAGGCCAGGCCTAAAGTGCGCTGAGGAATGACAGGATGGGGATGGTGCCATCTTTGTTCAGCAAGGCCCCAGGCAAGCCACATGTAGCCCTAATGAGTCGCTTACAATTTCAGGCTCCGCTTGCTCTCAAACACCAAAAGTAAACTTTTGTCTTTTTTCCCCTCACTATTCGGGGACCTTAAGAGGATTGTGGGGTCATTATTTATTCATGCCATTGTGTTTATTCACCAGCCTCTGTGTGTGATGGGAGAGGGAATAGAGCAGCTACTGCAGACGGAGTAAAAGCTGATAATTATCCACTATTAGCATTGTTTTTTCAGCCATGGTTTAAGTCGGCTCAGATGATGATCTAGCTATGATAGAGGTCCAAAAACATCCATTTAAAGCAGATTACCATGTGCACCTCTTTGAAGTGCGGAATCCTCTGCAGAGGACTTGTCGAACGGGTGTGGATGCATTCATAAGCCTTTTTTTTACGGCTCTTTTTCTGTACTGTTAGTGAAGATATCCTGTCATGATGTCAGTTTCAACCACTCGTGTTGACCAGAAGATCCTTAAAAACAGCCATCACATGCCTGCAGGGTGTTGTTAACAGCGTGAGGTGAGAAGATTGGAACATTTACTTTTTATCCTAGAACAAAGAAAGCCCCAGGGATGCTTGAATGGGGCTGCATGGAGGGATTTAGCAATGTCAGAGCTCATCAGAGCTAACGTTGATTCAGTGGACTAGTGAAGTAAGATATTTGGGCTTGGGTCTTTAAAACCAAGGAGTTTTAAAAATGGATCAATCAGTAATTACTTGGCTATAAAAGAAAAGCTGAAAAAACTTGTCCTTATTGTAGTGCATCAGCTAAGCTGTCTTGACATGGTTGGGTTAGCTTGCACTCTGTGTTCTCCATTTATCATAGGTGTCCAATGTGCATTTATTATGGGTAACACTTGAAAAGTTGCTGCTCCTGGACATTTCTATGGAGGTGGCAGTGCCGCAGTAGCAGTACATTTTTTCCTCAAACAGAAGAAATGTTCAGTTCATTTAGGATTTCAATTTCACATTTCCAATCTGATTCATTCTTCTGTTTGTCGCAGAAAAGTCAAAACAGATGGTGTCTTTCAGCTGGATTGCAGGGCGCACTTTCTCCACCACAGAGAAATGGAGTGGATTGGATGGATGAGAGTGGCAGAAGCCACGCAGGGGATGTGGGTAGTGGATGACTGGGGAAGGAGTCTGTGCTTATAATCACCCAGAGAAGAAATGTCATCTCTAGTCTCAGCCACACTGGTCCCCTTTTCATCTTCCTAGGTGATACCCAGGAAAGCCACTGGCATCAGTACTCTGCTGTGTACAGCTGCTGCCTTTTTTTAAGATCTTAGTTGGATATTTTCCTCCCCCTGCATGCAGAGGAATAGATTAGCACTGAGTGATCACATCCTTAAATTTGTGTTTAAAGAGGAGAGTCGGGTGATGGTTTGATCTGTCTGACGCCCATGGCCTGTGAACATGGTTATGGAAATTGTGACAACTGCTAATTTGATCTAAATCACCACTTTCTAACTATTTCTACCATCAAACTGGTTCTTTGGGCACTACAGTATCTGCATTAATGACCTAAAAAAAATGCTTGTTTTCTGAATTTGTTCTAACCACCTATTTATAATTAGGCATTCAATATCTCTTTAAAAGCATACAGTAGTTGTAAGTAATGGATGCTGGTTCTAAAGTGCTGATTGAAACATTGTGGGTCAGCCTGAAATGGAATTGTGCGTTCTGTGGTAATGCTTTTTTATTATGCACAAATATAATTTCCATTTTCTCAGTAATGGTCATGCCTATAAAAAAGCATTTATGGGTATTTACAATTTGTTTTCAACCATATTATACATTATGTTCACTCTCCGTTATTGTGATATTGATTTCTAGCAGGTAAACGGCACAGTCAGAGAAATTTTTATCATTTTTCCAATGTCGGTTCGTAAAAGCTCATTTTCCACTTCCTCCGCAAATGTGTCTATGTGTCTGTTTGTGGCTTTTTGTTGTGTAGTTTGGGGTAGGGTGTTGGGCTGCAGTGCAGTATGCTGCAGAATTACAGTTTGCTTGACAAATTAATAAAATTGCATCACCTTGGGGAATCCTTGTAATCCTGCTGCAGACATATGCAACATAACCTTGGGTAGATTTGTAAAATCAACTTTTGCTTTAAATGAAGAGTGAAAAACATTTTCTCAAGATGCAACAAGGCATTTTATCACTTGCATTTGCTGCAATGGGCTTATGAGTTTTTCAAAACCATCCCTTTGAGGTTCACACTGTCTCATTTTTTTTCCTTTTTGTGAGATGAGATCACCTATCAAGTGTTAATTTCATAAAAGGCTAGTTATGGCTTGCAGCTCTACAATAGAAAACAATTATGTCAATTTGGGGATCCTAATAATGCTAAAACCAGAATTGAGCCATCTTGTTTGTAGTGCCTGGAGAGGTCTGATAAGTGTAATTATTACCTGAGCGCATGCACCTATAACTTATGAACACATCAGTGTTCCCAAAACATAGAAGATAAAAAACTTAAATTTATTTTAAAGATTATCAGACAATTTAATGAATTTAGCTCCTTTTGTAGCATCATTTAATTTGTTTAAGCCACATAATTATTACATGCAGTTTTAACTGCTGTTATTTTGTCCATCTGATACACAAATATGAATCCTTGTGAACTTCATTGCCTTTATTGATTAAATGCCCTCAAGTAATGTTCTGGAAAGAGTGTGAGGAGTCTGCCTCGAGCCAAATTTACAGGCAGATGGAGATTCAAAAATATTCGTACTGAAGAGTGGGACATTTATTTCCTAACCCTGAGGAGATAATCAGCCTTAGTGTCACTCTGTTTGTGTGCTGTTGTTTTGGCAGAATTGTTAACATAAATTTGTGTTGATCAGCTGTATTATATTTGTCTCTTTTTGCAAAGCAGACAAATATAAGTGATTGAATTACTAGTACCATGATGAATAATGTTCATGAAATTTGCCAGAGTACTTGCAATTCCTTTAATTGTTAAATGTAACTACAAATCACAGCCTCACGGTACAAAACAGAATGTATAATATAATGTAATCAAAACTAATCAGCCTACCTCAATTAAAAACATTGTGTTAATTAAAAAAATATATATATAGTTAAAATAAATAGTAGTGATTTATAGTTTTAAAAAGGCACTAAATATTCTGTAAATCCAATATCTCCTTATTGATTTGTAACATGCCTACAGTGTCCTAATAGACTACAAAAAGAAGAAAATAACTACAAAATCTTCTGGAAATTCTATAGAAAAAAATGGAGAGAATTAAAAAAAAGTGAAATTAGTGAATTAAATACCTAAAATAATCAAGATAATAAATATTCTGTGAATTCAATATCACCTTACTGATATCCAACATTCCCATAGTAATCTAATACACCCCAAAATATGAAACTACAAAATTTCTGTTGTTTCTAATGTTTCTAATTTTCCAGGGTATAATACAACATGTACAAATGCATTTCAAGTAAAATATAAATTTTAGGTTTGTGGTTAACCATCTAAAATCCAGAAATTGTGATATTGCATACTTTCTGGAAATTCTGTTGAAAAAAAAAATTATGGAATCTGTGAATCAGATACCTTAAAAGTCTAATATTACTTTACTGATTTGCAATATTCCCACAGGGTCATAATATACCAAAAATAAATAAATAAATAAATATAAAACTTAAACTACAAAATCTCTGACATATTTCTGATTTCCCAGAATACTGTATATAGTCATGTAACCCAACCCTGGCCAGTCTGTTGGTCTGTAAGCCAATATTCTCCACATCTTTCATCATGTTACATTGCAAAAACATCACTACAGGGCTTTATTTCCTTCAGTCACAAGGACCGTCAGTGACACAAAGGCAGGACTTACACTGCCTTTCCTCAGTCTTTGAAGTTCAAACCAAACCAAGAGCAGTGATAAAGCAGGCAGGAGGGCACATTTAATCAGTCAAGGCAGAGCTCAAATACTGCCAGTCAGTTAGAAAAAATCAAAAGGTACATCAAACCTCCTTTCATGGGTTTAGCAGCTCTAAACCCTTTGTATCGTGCAACATTTCCAGGACAACTTGATCCTGGCTGGTGAATGTTTGTGCTGCACTGTAAACATGGCCCCTAGAGCTGAGCAACGGGACATCATTAGAGGGACAAAGTTGAAATGCTGAAAAGGGAATTGATGATGCCCAGGCAATTCTAAAGCTATTAGATAACCAATTAAGGTACCTTGTCGGCCAGAGTACCTTGTAGGCAAATATAATACAATTAAATGACAATTATTTGTATCAGGTCTGGCATAATAGGCTTTTTTATAAAACGAAGTGTCTTCTTTTTCCCTTCGTACAGACTCAAAGTGTCCTTAATGCTTCAAAGCAAACACAAGATAGTATGAATTAGATATCATGAGTTAATGTTCAAGTCTAATGACATGAAAACTCATGGTCCAGATACCAGATACTTAACAAGCTGAAACCTGGGCAAATTTGCTTGATTTCTTTTAAAATGGGAAAAATGCACTGACTATCTTAAGAAGAAACTATTCAGAAACAAGAAAAAACTAAAACAAAAGCACAAGAAAGTTAACAGAAAATTAGCAATAAAATGAAAAAAAGGAGAGGAAATAATTAAAAAAAAAGGAAATAATTTGGAGAAAAAAAATCTTAAAATGACAATAATTCTGTAAAAAATGTTATATAAATATATATATATATATATATATATATATATATATATGTAATGATAATGATACATTCAGGTCATTTTCCCACAAACTAACTGACTAATTTCTTAATCTACTAATTTCTTGAAATGTGTAGGACATTTCTTGTCAAGCTACTCATTGCCTTTTTTCCCATTTTTTTTCAAGTAATGTAACCAGTTTGCTTAAGCGTCAAAGGTCATGAAAGGCATCTGAACGCAGCTCAAGAAAACTGATGTCCGTCCAAGTTTTAAAGTGTTATGCATCGAATGTAGGATTAATATTCAAAATAGGCATGCATTTATAACAAGGTCTCCAGCACTTCTTATACGTTTTATTCCACGAGACTGTCAAGAATACTGACATACAGATGACAAGGTTAAAATTCACATGAAAACCTTTAGATTTAATCAAAGACCTCAAGATTTAATCAAAGTTGCCCTTGGATCTGGTGTGCATGGTCCCACTTTCACAATGTGTGCCACTCAAATGAGACCCTACAGAAGGAACACATACCTTCTGCCGTCAGATGTCTCCAAAGAGAGTTAATCAACAGAAAAGGAAAGCCTTCATACATGAAAGCTGACAGATGGTTGTAAGAATCAGACATTAATCTTTAGCACGCCTTCTTGACATTACTACCACTTTTTTTTTTATCTGTGCAATTTGACGTCTGCCAGTTGAAGAATGTATAATTAAAGTGAAGCAGTTAGAAATTATTGAAGAGTGTGTGAATATGCACCGTCACCAATTAGATTCACACTTCCAACTTGTCAAATGCAGCAGCCTGGTAAGTGGCCCTGTGCTTCAAACTATGACACTCTAGGTACTAGGGATGGGTATATTCAAGATTTTATGGTACAACTTATACATATACATCCTGCAATAGCAGTGTTTTGAACAATTCACTATTGTAGACTTTAACATACCAGAGGTGGATGGGGTATTGGGAGATGACAAGCTAGGCGTACAAAAATGGTACATTTCTTCTCCTGTGTGTGTTGCATTTTCGCAAGATGTTGAAAGGTTGTTCTTGTTTCCACCCTTACATGCAAAAGAGTTGTTGTACTGTGGCAAGGAGCAGTGTAGACATCAACTCTTGTTGAGTGCTTGTTACATAGTTTCTTTCCAAAATAAACTTCTATGTTCACAGGAAGTGTAGGTTTGTCACCAAAACTCCTTTGAGTTTACTTGGATATGCGTTAAAAAAGGATCTTGTTTTGACTTTAAATAAGTACGTTTGTTACGTAATTTTACTTTGTAAGTAAGGTCATATGTCTCACGTGATGACAAATTCATAAAGTAGATTACTACCCCTACCTCCTACCTCCCTAGGCAAACTTAAGTGTTCGTCAGAGTACATCATTGCAGTGGATGGGTTTGTATTGGAGTCAGTTGAACCTAGTATGTCAAAAACAAATGCTAAAGGATGCCTTGTGCGAAGAAATTAGACGCCAACAGCCGCTGACCAAGCTGCTATATATGATGCCCTGGTAATGTGAAAGGGTTTGAAATAACACAGAACAAAGGTGCAGGAAGCACAGTATGTTGTTCACTTGAGAAGCCGAGGTTTGGATGGTGCAAAATGTGGTGAATCCTGAAAATCCCCAAAATTTCAAAACCCAACAGGCATGCATCTGTGATTTGCACTACAAAATACCAAGCAAGCATTTAGGAATGCGTGGGGAACAAAACCCACTGCGCATAGGAAATTCCACTTTGTGTTAAGTACCATGTGCCCATACAAAAATAGAGCTAACCATTTCACTCTGACCTCCACATGCAAATATAGTGAAATCAGTTACAAGACCGGGAAGGATCCCCAAAAATGTTCACATTCTGGCCTTTGATGATGGTGGTAATAGTACAAAATTCAAAGGAGTCAAACAGCTGAAAATATGACAAAAGCTTTAAACATCACATCTTGGAGTAAATCCCTCTCCACCTACACTGGATAACAAAATTTGGTGCCAGGAGCAAATTACGCAACATTTTACTGATCTGCCAAACTGCCAACCTTTCACATGCCCCAGTGCAAAAGCTGCTACGCGACTGTCCAAGTCAATGTAGTAACGCTCTGATTTTTTTTTTGTTGTTGTTGTTCTTTGTTCTTTGCCCTGGCGTCACGGTAGAACATTAAGATTAAAAATGCTTGTATTTTGACTACATGAATCCTGCATACAGACCATCGCACTCTGTTGTAAAATGGAGATTCAACACAATCTGCATTTTACAACCGGAGTAGCAGTGTGATGATGACACTCGGTCCCCGCTGAGACTCTGAGTCATTCCTCCGCTTCCTGTATGCTTTGTATGCCACATGGCATCGGTTGATCGTACAGGACAGGCGCCGAGATGTTTGTTTTTTCGTCACCGTTCAACTGCAAATACGCTGCATCTTTTATAAATGCTGCCTGCAGCTGTAGTCCTTGAACAAACAGATAATTCCTGTTGTCACTGTGGAGTCACACATCTGCTTCACCTTGCTCAGTATTGTGGGTGTGCAGTACATAGGTAGTCATATGTTTTATTTATTAGACTGTGTATTTGAAGACGACAACTCTTATCTCATTGAATATATATGAATTTCTATTCATAGCTTCAGAATGTACTGCAATTAGAGGCCAAATCAGAAAGATCAGCTCAGTTTAGGAGAAATAATTAAAAATCAGGGCTTTGAGATGCAGACTCCTCTTACTTGATTTTCTTTTCACTCGACTACATCCTCCTGCTATATTATGTTATCTGTTTACCTAATATAATATACTCTTCCTTGGCCGGATAAGACTTCTCAAATAAACCGATTTTAAAAAACATAAATGTTCATGTGTATATTCGCACAGTGATAATAACTGATTCTGCCTCTTCCTCCTGCAGAAACTTGATCATTGTAATTCTGCTCATAGCTACCAATGCATGACTCTGCATTACAGTCCCTACATTAATGATTGCAGTTACTGTGGGTCTGTACATCTTAAATAACTGCACTGATGTCTCCTCCTGCCTCCACATGTTATGCAACACATATACACAACCAGGAGTACACAGACATGCATACACAGATTGATCACATTAACATAATATACAGAGCTCGTCAGAAGTCTTTCGAGCAAAAGGTTTATTTAAAAATCCTGTTGAAGTTTGTAATTATTGGTTGTAGTGCTGAAGCAATTAGTTGATTAGTTAGAATTGATTAGTTAGCAGCATAATTGAATAGATGATTGACAGAAAATAAATTAAAAAATAGTTTTTGAAAACTAATGAATTGTTAATGTCAGTAATGAAGCTGGCTCCGGCAAAGATATGCCTTTCTCCAATTTTCTATAATTATAAATTGGATATATTGGGGTTTTAGAGTCTTAGTCAGATATAATAAGTGATTTGTACACCTCTTGTGTCATCTTGAAATCCTCACAGGCATTTTTCAGTATTTTATGAATTTATCAGATCAAAGGAGGAAGTCTTTAGTTGGAAAAAAACTGATTATTTGAAATAACTGTATTTCGACGATGGTGTCTGCAGGTCCTTAAAGAGCCTAACAATTCCTTAAATACATTTTATAGGTATTAGACCTAAATAGTCATTAAATACTTGCCAGCAAAAATAATAACATATAATTTAATTTATACATCTTTTAATTTTATTTGTCAGTATTAGTCAAGCTTTTCTGTATGAACGTCTACATTTGTGATTTTACAAATACAACTTGCACATTGCAAAATGCAGATTAATTACCTCACTCTAATATTATATATATATATTCCTATAATATTCCTATAAAAAAACTACCACAAATTTGCTTCCACCTAAATATGTTCCAGAAATACATAAATAAAAGCTGATTTGTCCCAAAATCAGTCTTAACTTTGTTTAAAAAGTATCTTGAAAAGGTGTTTAAAAGCATTGAATTTTAGTGTTGGATACTTGTAGATCATTTTGAACTCCTGACTTTTATATTTAGCTTAGTCAATGTGTCATTTTTTTGCAGTGTGATTCTGATGTTAACCTTTTGAAACCTGGATTTACATAACTTTCCTTGTGCTGTACATTGACATTTTCACAAGTGTTTAAGCCTTTGAACGCTGAGCAAGTTGGTTAAATTTCTTTTAAATGCACAGAGAAAAAAAGCAATAACTAACTTGTCAAGAAATATCCCAACTATCATAATTATATTTTACTTTCCCCTTTGTTTAGTAATTTCTTGCCTATTTCTGGCTCAATTTCCTGAAGTTGTTCATTGCCTTCTGCCAATATTTTCAAAAGAAATCAGGTCAATTTGCCTGTTTTTGAAGGGGTTAAAGATGTGAGCTACTGTAGCTTTATATATATGTTTTTGCACTTACATGCTTGTATTAGCTGGTAGCTTGCTAATATTTAATACTTTCAAATGTGACCTTTTGAAAAATATAGCATTCTCCCAAAAACTGATTTTTGTCACAGTTTTAGGCTATGCAATATATTTGTTAAGACAGTTGAGATTTTTTGAACTAGTACTGCTTTCCTTAATTTACTATACGCTACCCAGGTGCCCTTCAATATATGCAGATATATTAAACAATAGCAGGTAAGAATGCAAATGAGTGAACAGGACTGTTTTATTCTAATATTGAATTTCTAGGAATTTCTTGTTTCAGCTAACAAGACCATCTGGTTATATTATCTATAAACGATCTCGAAACTGAATTTCCAGAAAATGTATTTTATGTCAGTGTAAATTGATATCATATATTACATTATGTTTTTCAAATTCCCCACCACCACTGGCAAGCACTGTGCAGATAAAACACCAGGGTGGTCCCATAGCAGGAGAAATTACCCTGCAATCAAATGATATCAAGCTCTATATTTCTTACAGCCAGTGCATGCACATCAACATTTATGTGGTTTCCCAGAGTTCTTCAGTTCAACATGGACACAACACCTACTAGCTTATTTATTGTAAGTTAGGTTGTAAAAAAAAGAGAAAAAAAAAGATTGATGCATAGCTGTCTGCCCACATTCCCATGTTTCTGCTGCTGTTCAGCTTCCGACTTTAATACCAGCACCACATACTGTTATCGTTTTTCCCTTGAAAATAAATGTCATTCTTTGAACTCTGGCTTTGATATACGGTTTACATCTCCTGAATTTCCACTTTAGTTATGTTTTACAACTTACTCTGTGGAACAACTCTGCTTTTCAAAATATTTTTGAAGCAAATCAAAATGCATCTAATTTCATAATGTGCAGAATGAATAATTTCATAGTCACTGAATCTGTAATTATCAGTTATATTCTACAATATATTAAAAGTCATGTTTTCCTAAATTTTCTTTAAGGAGAAGGTGTTGCACTAAATACTACAATATCATGAGTAGTTATTCTTAACTACCGTTCTCTTAATTGGTTTGCTAATGAGTTGATTAAGACCTTTAATGCAGTGGGTGGTGGTGTGTTTGCAGTCAGGCCAAACCAGGCAGTGATTGGCACTTCCTGTGGCTGTCAGGACCTGAAGCAGCAGTGCATGGTTCAGGGGCTCCTAAGTAAAGGTCTCCTATTGCTGCTGTAATATAGTGAGTGAATGCAAAGGCAATCAAGTCTGGCAGCCAGTGAAACTTCTCTGGCCATGTCGAACTGTGGCTTTTAGCCCGCTGAAACCCTGTCTGTGACTTTAGGTGCATGTGGTTCGGGCATGAACTGCACCAGCCAGCATTAATTAAACACAGTGAGGCAGTAAAACCTCTGTGCGCAATACTAATGGCTGCTGACTACCTTGACCTCATTTAGGTTATGACTTTGACCATTTTTAGAGGACTTTAATCTTTTCTTGTCTTATTGATGAAGCCTCTCTTTGGGGAAAATGCTGTAACATTCAGTCCCAGGACCTGGTGCAGCATGTCAAGAATTTCATGACAGAATTTCAGTCATGCCTCTGTGTTGTAGCGGTAGATACTAGCTCAGTGAGTGGTACTCTGTTCAGCAGTGTTGTTGTTTTGGCACACGCTAAATGTTGTCACTTAGATGTATCCAAGGGATTCTGGAGATGACTGTAATGATGCTCTCTTTTTAACAGCTCTTCCTCTTGTGGTAGTGCATCGCTATATATTCAAGCACAGCAGCGTCTCACTCATTAACCCACAACATGACCACTGCGCCTCTGCACCCAATACCTGCACCGGCATTAGAGAAATGAGAGAGAAATGAAGTGTGTGGCGTGCAGTATACATAAAGTACAAACTGTGACTCTCTAGGGCAGTGGACATTTGCTGCTTGTGTAGGGCTGCGGCTGATATGTTAATATCACTAATTGTTTCCTAATTAGATGCGAGTCAGTGAGTCGTACTTTAATACTCTGCAGGGATCATTACAGAGCGAGAGAAAATTTATCTCTCCTGATGGATGACAGTCCAGTCAGCAGGAATTTCGACATCAAGACCGACGGACTGATGAGAAGACAGGGAGAGCACCAAACTGATGGCTTTGTTCACTGCAGTCATGTTGCTTAAGTACTCCATTTTCAGTGTGGCGCAGAGCTGCATCAAAAGTTAATCACACATTAATAGGAGCTCTGTGGAGATTTAACATTGCATGACAGCATGGGGATTGGAGGCAATAAGCCCTGAAAGAGGAAATTGTATGATATTCGTATGTAAGAATTAGGGTTGCGTATTGGTATATAACAAGGTGCTTTAAATAATCACAACTGTAAATTATTTATATTCAGCTGTTAAGGTGAGTAGCCAGTTTGATCCCTGCAGTATTTTATATTACTGACAAGTAGGAAAGCTGAGCTGGACACCGAAAACAGAAGAAATAGGAAAGATTGGTTGGGTCGCATTCATTTCTCGGCTGGCAGGGGTTATATGTATTTCCACGGGGGGGGGGGGGTATTAACAACTTCGCCATATTTGGGAACATATTCTTCATGTTTCCTCTGCCTAATACACAAATTTGAATCTGCTTGTGTACTCTTTGTATTTTTTTTAAAGGGCGATCATGTTAAATGCTTCTTTAAAGACTCTTTAAACAGACAGTATTTTTTAGTTGTATTTTAGTTTCTGCCATAACATGCTCTTGTTCTGCATATAGGATATGCTTCAATGTATGCATACACCCTCACTGAAGAGCCCTTTTTTCCAAGATTAGAGCTTTGAACCAGGAGTTGTTCTCCTTTTTTTGCATTTAACATACCAAAAAGGTGTTTTGTTGTTTTTATTTCTCTAAACCAGTGCCAAGCATTTGCCTTTCTATTCTATCTCAAAGTCATTTTAGTTGTTTGTATTGTTCCTCCCAGCTGGGGTGAGGTGGCAGAGACAAAGGCAGATGTGTCCCTGTTTGTTTTTGAAGTGTCAGAGTTGAGTCTCGCCTGCGTGCGTGTGTGTGTGTTCTGCTCCTATGTGATGTTGCTTGTGTTTGGGTGTGTTTCATTTCCCCCCCATGTGTTGTCTCTGTTTGTGGTCCACAGGTCCTCCGCTGCATTGTTCATCCGCCTCCTCCTCCCCTGTTGAGCAGCTCCCATACCCTCCCCCTTCCATTGCAGCCAATGAGAGCCAGGGAGGGTTGCTAGGTAACTGTGCGGCTCAGCCAGCCCAGGACTCTGACTCTGAGGATGAGTTTGGCCCCAATTCATTCTTAGTTAAAACTGGCTCAGGGAACCTGTATGCTCCTGCCACTGCAACTGCTGATGGTGAGTTGGTTTTCAAACTACTGTTGCTTTCTGGAGGTTAGCCTTCCCCAGCTCCTGGACATGTTGTGTTATAGGTCACGCAGATGGCTACGGGCAAGAATATGTCCCTTTTTTTTTCCGAGCACCATGAGAGAGAGTTGAAACTTTGAGTCGATATGTAGCCTCAGGAAATGCACAGAACTCTCTGAAGCAAGGTCTGCAAAGTTCAGAGCCTCACTCAAAGAGATGGACGATTTTTGGTTCAGTAGGAGATATTTGTCACAGATTCTCTTCAGTTTCAATGCGTGCTGGTGGGAGTAACCATCTACAATCCCTCCATACAGTCTTTTAGAAACAATAGCCTGCATGCATCCTCCGCACCCCAGACAGGAAGTAAGAGAGAAATAAAGACAATTATTGTGGGTTCAAGTCTCTGCTTTGAATTATATTAGAAACAGCGTTAGCCCCGTGAAAAGCTGTAGTTTCATGTGTTGATAACAACTCAAACACTGCTCCTTGACTTAGATTAGGTTTGAAAATCCCCTATGTGCTTTCTCATTAATAAATGTCAGCTACTTATTCCTGTTGAAACACTCTGTGTCTCCTGCTGTTGACTTAACACTCATTCAGACTGACAGAATGACATTTGCGCTTAAACTGCAAACAGTGTTGGCAGCTGAAAAAAAATTCAGTGACTGTAAAACATGTACAGTCAAAGTTTGTTACACATTGTATCAGCAGTTAACTTAGACATTTAATTATGGTGAAGATTTTATTTGGTATGTAACTGTGGGCACTAATGAAATTGTGTGGCAGAGAATATAGTTTGGCTGGTCTGTGGGGTGACATTGTTTTACTGAGTTGCTATAGTATTATTTGTTTGTCGCTGTATAACTGATTGCGACAGATTCATATACGTCTTGTGGAGTCGTTACTGGACTGGAAGGCCTTGATGCTCAATGCTTCACTGTACTTTGTTTATAACACCGCTGAAAAATGCATGAACATAAGAACATTTCAAGTATTTCCTCAAGGTAACCTTAGGAAACCGGATTTATTGTTATGTTTACAGAATTTCACACTTGGAAGAGTAGCAGGTTATATTTCCTTGTTTACGATCCATCTACATGAAAACATAAAATGTTGTCATTCAAACCCAGCGATTTATTCCGCCTATCTCCCATAAGTCATCAATTTGCATGCTGAATAGGGGATTTTGTTTGATATTTGAATGCTGATGCCTTTCAACTACAATATCTACTTGCTTCTCCCACCAGCACAGGAAACACAAAACAAAATAAAATGGTCTAAATAAATGATCACACTTCCAAGTTAACTACCCAAAGGGTTGAATTACATCACTCTCCAAAGTGCCCCAGCTGCCTGCTTGAAAAGCCTGGAGAATGAGTTATTAATCCTGTCGCATTAATCCCCCACCCCCCAAATCCACAGTAGCAACATGCTGGTCACCAGCAGTGACATGACTGCGCTTCAGGGGACATGGGTGAGGGGAATGGCCTTTACCGCAGCAGATTTGTCTCATAACAGTGACACTGATTTGCATAGGTACAGCATTTAGGTTGGCCTCGGGCTGTCAGAGAGGGGTAGGAGACGACTGAGGACGAATATTCTCAGCTCTAGTTCCCACCATAGTCATTCATGGGCTTTGAAAGATTCCTTTTAAGTTGCAAAGTACAGCATGTTTCCGTGTGTCTCTTGCTAGTGGGTGCAAAGTCTTTTCCCACTTTAATATCTCAGCAACATTGACGCTCTTGTCTATTCTGAGGACCTTTCACCTTGCTGCGGTTATCTATAAATAAGTAGTGAAATTGTGAAAAATAAGCTTTACTTTGAGCTTCTTCTATGACATTTTTCAGTGTTTAATTACAGAAAATCTCTGACAGTAAGGAGCCAATTACAAACAGAAAGAGAACAGAGAAGAGCCTCCACTGTTTGTTCACTTAAACCACCTAATGAGCCATGTAAGCTTGCTCCATGCCTTCTCACAAATTTTCCACATCACATCCAAATACTTTATAAGCTTTTGTTTATTCAAATCTGCTTATCTTGCAGTTTTGGTTCAGATTTATTTTACTTTTTCACTCCAGAGAGCAACACAATGTACTTCCAATGAATGTTCTTTGAAAGCTGGTGCTTGAATTTAATGAAAAAGTGATGTCTAATATAGCTGATTTAGTAAAAAAAAAAAAAAAAAGACCATTTTAACAATTAACCCTGGTTAAATCTATTATTGTCATGTATGTTTAGCATGTGCCTTGCTCGGTTTTGTGTGTTGATTCTCACAGAGGAGAGAGTGATTTCTGATGGTTCTCTATGTGAAATATTTCCAGCCCCTAAAGCTTCTCTGGCATATAATATATATAAGTTAATAACTCAACCTAGACTAGTTTCACCATTCCAGGGTATGAAATGACTTCATTAAAACTTGTTCAACGTAAGGTGAGACTGTTCCCTTCAGCAACATAAACCTCATTTTCTCAAGGTGACAAAAAGAAAGTGAGCCAGAGAGGCTGTGGTGAAGATTTGGCATACAGAGCAGGGCTACTGAAGCACAACTGCATAGCCAACATGATTAAATCAAAGATCACACATTTTCAGTATTCACTAATCAAATTTATGAAAAAGGAATTCTAATCTGTTCTGTTTCATGCAGAGGTTGGAATTGGGAAAAAAAGACTCCATGTTGCCAAATGTAGTGTAATCTAGAATTAGGTATGCATCTCAGGTCTTCAGTGAGAATTACACAAGCAAAAAAATGTAATTCAAAAGCCACCATGGTAAAATGGCTGGAATATCAAATCGCATCTCTTTGACATGCAGGTCAGTTATTAAAGGAAATATTCAAATTCAGAGTTGACACGGCGCAGGGAATATTTACTTTTTGCTGTCAGTAAACAACCACAGAAAACTATGTATGCCTAAAATAATTGGCTCACAGTGTATCTGTTGCACTGGAAAACAGGTGGCTTTTTATCACTTCAGATTACATTTGCTCAAGGTCATCTTTGAGCCCACATACAGGACTTGAAATGTTATGCTGGATTTTGAACAAGTAAATGCTCTCAGCAGCATATCGTTATTCACATTAGTAGCCTCCAAGGCTGCAGTGTTTATTTTTTTTCTTTTTCGGGATCCTGTTTTCATTTGGAAGAACACTGAGCCAGGGTTTCTGTGAGGCTGACGAGGCTGCTCGCTGAAGCCTGCAGTCCTTTTGTGAAGCATGTGTTTCACTGTGGCCCTCGGCTTTCTCTGAGGGGCTTCTTCCTGGGGAGACTGCCAGTGGGAGCCCGCTGCCACGCTGAGCTGCAAGATCTGAGACACTGCAACCTCCCCAGTATTAGCATTTCTTAATGCAAAACAGCATGGGGTCGGGGAGTGCTGGCTTTCAGTGCAGCCGGTCTCCCTGGTGAAAGGGCCAACGCACCACCACCTCACAGCTGACCAAGCAGGAATGCTGAGCTGGGTAGAAGGCTTGGGGACGTGCTTGTGTGTGAATTCAAATAAGTCTTCATTTGAACTTCTTAATCATCCCCCTGTGTCTGCAAGGACGAGGGAAATGTGGTTAAAAGAGGTCAGTCCAGAAAGTAATTCATCCACAGGCACCATGAGGAATGCTTATCTGAGGCTGAATAATAATTTAATGAGTAGCACATGGCACTCGCATGCCATGCCCCTGTTTTTCTGAATCTGTGAGATTCCAGTTTGGAGTTGTCATATCAAAAGGAATCGTTCTCGCTTGATGTTGATGTTGAGTTTTCAATGAACTGGAGCCAACAGACAATTTGTCCGCTTCCATTCAACTTGCTGTTCATCAGTGCACAGACCATGGATAATGCATTTTGCATACCTACATATCTTCTTTTCATTGACATAAATTGAGATGCATCACTTTCATTCCATGATAATTGCAGACCATCTGTGCCCTCTGACAAAATCTTCAACCTCTTGATGGATATGCAGCAGAGTGACATCCAGAACAGAGCATATGTAACCACTTGTCTTGTTCTTGCTAAGGCAGCTCAAAGAATGACAGAAAATCCATTTGATCTCAAAAAGGGAGAGAAGAGCATATGCCAAGACTAGTCCTAATGGGTGATGTTGCAAACACAACCTCAATATGACTCTCTTTTTCATTGTTTTGTATTATTATTGTTATTCTGTTTGTTTGAGTTTACTTTTGCAACGACTTGACTTAGCGTTTTATTCCACATGTGCAAATACAACCTGTTCCGAAGTCTCAAATACCGTTGCTTTAATTGTGCTTTTGGCATAAGATCCTGATACCAGAAGCCATCTTTAGCGTCCACATGATGCGCCACTTGATGTCAATGGCTTAAAATGCGGCCAGACAGAGCCGTTGGCAGTGTTATTATAAGCCACCAGACTCCTGGACGGCACTTGCTGTCATGATACACCGTTAGATGCTATCAGTTTAAAAACACTGCCAGTAACAACGTAATATTGGAACCACGAAGGTCCCTATGAGGTGGGTGGGAGGGACGGTGAATGTACCCAACAAACCCCGGACATTCATGCAGGAGTCCAGTGTTTACTTCCAGTCTGACTGATGTTTTTCTCTAAACCTTACCATGTGCCTCTTTTTCCTAATCCTGACCATCTGTGGCAGCATGTGCATTTTTTGATGTCCCGGTGTTAGTTACCATGTGCTT
Source organism: Plectropomus leopardus (assembly GCF_026936395.1). NCBI lineage: Eukaryota > Metazoa > Chordata > Actinopteri > Perciformes > Serranidae > Plectropomus > Plectropomus leopardus. The sequence continues at coordinate 29,668,928 of NC_142181.1, forward strand.
TCGTTGCCTAAACATAACCACGTGCAGCATGCTCCCGCTATGTGCATTTGTTGACATCACGGTAGCAGAATCCTGAAACATGAACAGGAGATGCAGAAGGATACCAAGAGCGTAATATGTAGATGTGAAAGTCCCCCACAAAGCGGCAACATGTGATGACGTGGGATGAGAACATGTTGGCCTATAATATATATTGTGTGAAACTAGTACTTTGAGTTTCATGCCTCATTTGGTGCCTCAGTGAGGGCTGGTGACAGGATGTTATGTACAACACGAGGTTTTTCTCCTCTAGTTAGTAATAAAGGCAAGCTCATATCTGGATTCCAGGAGGTCTTTTCCCCCTCATCCCCACGGAGAGAGCCAGTCAAGAGCTGAGCGTTGTACCCACCTCGTGTTGTTTGTGGTACCTGTTACCTCTCAAATGAGTCCAGGAAAGACAGCTAGTATTCCCGCATGGCTCTTCCCTTCAGACTTTTCTAATGGTGTAGGAAACAGCAGGGCCAGCAGAGAGAAGCAGCTTCAGGGAGCCAGGGGAGAGTGCAGCTTCACTGCCTTCATGACAAATTCTATTTGTATTTTTATAGACAAATGCTACTCAACTGGAAATTTTGCTCCTATGATTAGCCATAGGGGCTGTAGCAGTAAGCAAGATTTAATGATTTATCCGGGCGCTGGATAGCTTTTGATTAATTCTGTATCGAATAGCTCACACCTCAGTGCGTTGATCGGGTGTCCGTGGCATGTCATATCTTTTTATTTCATCAGGTGTGACCATCAGTGCTGTGGATTTTATCCACTGTCCTTGCTCTGAAATGGACCTGCTCCCTGGACAGAGGGGAAAATTAAGTTGGAACCTAGTGTGGCTCCATAAATGTGGCAAGTATAATGCCACTGTTATGTTTTCATATTTAGATTTTAGGCTTGGGGGGTATGCAATATTTGATACATTCATACCTTCCTGAAATTTTTCCAAGGCATATGGTATATTATGGTACAAATGTGCATTGATTTAATCTTGCAGCTTGTCTCGACTTTTTTAATGTTCTGGGATGGAATGGATTAAATTCTGTCAATAAAACAAGTCATTTTGCAGGACTGAGTTACAGATGTGTCTTTCACCATGTAAGTTAATGGCCACTATGAAAACTGGCTTCAATGCCCGACACATTTCCTTGGGGCCTTACACACAAAAAACGGCCTGTTTTGGTGGTTTGACTGCAGTCCACAAACAGTGATTGACAGCTGCGTTTGAGACTCCTTGGCTCTGATTGGTGGAAAAGCCATTAGAGGTGCTACAAGGCAAAAGAGTAGGCAAAAGAATATAATTTTTTTCACAGATGATGTGTCTCACTTTCAGCAAATATGAATATTAATATTTTTTTATAAAAGTTATCAATTATAGCTCTAAGTGCTACAGATTTGCTATAGCTACCATCTGGTTGCTACGAAACTAATGAAATATTTATCCAGTAAAAAATAAAATCTGTTCCTTTACATACAGGTTTTCTGCTATAGTGCCATTTATTAAATTGTTTCCATGACTACTGTAGCTGATTTTAGTCAGGCAAGACAGCTGATGTCGAAGGTGACATTTGCAGTACTTTTCGGTTGTAGAGTGGCATCATTACTGACAAGTCAGCGTTAATTTGCTACTTTGCAAAAACGTACTCCTAGAAACAGGATTTTTTTTCTTTGCAACATCTTATGGAAGAGAAGCAGTTTTGTTGTTTTGTAACTCAGACAGTTGCTGTTCATTAATATCACTGACAAGAAAAGTTACTCCTGTGTAAAAGTTTTAAAATTCTCAAACTTTTATGTCAGTGCATTCTACATTTGAATTGATTTAACTGTGATATATATTAAACAACAGGTTCCACTACAAGTACTACACACCTGTACCAATAAGAAATGTATGGCGATCCCTAGACGAGTCAGATTTATGACATTTTGAATTATTCATTTCATGGCATTTGCTGATTTGTATCACCTTTGGATACTGAGTACAGTCTTCAGGAATCCACACTGGAATCTGTGTATAATAAATGCATTTCATAAATTCAACATAAACCTTTTAGAAATACAAAGCAGTCAGTTAGCCCATACAGTATGCCTAGCAAAGCTGTACAAACCTCTAAATTTGTTTTTTTAATAATAGAACATATTTTGAAATTTTTATTCTACATCTAGTTAGGGATCAGCATCAAAACACGCACGCTGTTCACTGTCATGAGATATGTGCTAGATTTCTCTTTAAGTAAATTCAGTGGTTCATGAGTCCAAAGTCAATGTGCTCAGATATCTGTCATCGTTAAAGACTACTTATCACCAAAAAATTGTCACTTGTTCCTAAATCTATTACCTTGTTTAAATATTTTAAGGTGTTAAAATGTCATTTTTTTCCCTTGAATTTTATATTGTAACTTTTTGATTCCTCACACGTTGGACCGTTGTCTTCCAGCGAGTATAACATCCAACCATTAGCCAGACAAGTTTATCTCTCATGGTGGGGGTTGAGGTCCTGGCTAATGAAGTGGATTTGCTTTAATTGCTTGTCTAGAATAGCGTCAGGAGGCCTTAACCATTGCATACATCTGTTAGGAAGAAAAATGAAAAACCCACATTCCCAGACTGAATGGGTATCTGTAGGCTCTGTTTTGAATGCCATGTGAAAGTTTGGCTATTGTAGCAAAGTCCCCCTTCTCTGTCCCTCTGATAACAAATGAATCTCCTTTTCTTGCCAATTTCGTTGTGCAGAGCAGGTCAATAGAAAACCATTTATTTTTCCTGTCCTTTGGATAGTAGTGAATAATTGTTGCTGAATCGCCACATCTGTGGGGGTCATGTTGCTCCGTGCTTTGTCTCATGGACTTTCTTCTTTCGTCTTTTTGTTTATCTCCATGAAAATAACAGTGACAACTTACCTGTGCTGTTGAAGGGCTATTGGTTAGATAAACAAAGACATGCATACAGTGAAGTGGTAAATTTAAATCATGATGTTGTGTTTATCTTGTTCTTTTTGTGTGCCACATGTTGTACGGTTCATTAACATTGCGATGTTTAAATGCAAATATGTGGGCAAATGATGTAGGCGAGTTAACTGTTGCAACACTTCTGTGCAGATTGCAAAACGTTTGAGCAACACTTGCACAGAGTTCTTTTAAATACTTCATGTTGTGTGGTTAATGAAAAAGTAATAGTAATGTTTTTATGATACTGGAATTTCTAGCTTTAATACAACACCTGGAGAAATAACAATAATTGATATGATTTTCAATACCATGGGGAAAAATTGACTTTAGGGGCATACATTTGAAAGTTTTGATTTGAAGATAAATATAACAAAGCTATTACATGACAGGGTCAATTGTTCTTTTCTTCGTTAGCCGCAGAGAACAGCAGAATGACTCGTAAACATTGACAATAACACAAAGCGAGAGAGCACAGCTGTTACCAGTGTGTCAGTACGGTGGAAAATTAGTAAGAGAACCTAAGCATTCAGAAATGATATGTATCTGATATTTAAAAAATGTGTACTCTTGTCAATCTTCATTTGATGAATTAAAAAATAAACTAGATGGGATTAATGACAACACAATTTGGATATGAGAAGCTCTTGCTACAGATTGTACATGGACAAAGACATACAGTAAACTTACAGTCAGCTTTATATTATGTACTTTACATATACACATATATCTAGCACTGGAATATTTATTTGGAGTATCTTAACCTTCAGACAGGAGCCTCTTCAAATGCCTACATGCAGACAAAGAAGAACTTTGAGGTCTTCCAAAGAACCTAAACCGTGACTATGGATGAATCATACATTTATACAATTACTATTGTTTTACATGATGACATTCAACTACTTTTATACTGAATAATTCTTTCCACAACAGTAAATAAATTTATATTTTTGACAACACTAGTAGGTACCCTGGCTTTTTATTCAAAATAATGAAAGAGCTCATAAAAGTATACAGTATAAGGACTTTCAGCAGATAGTAGTGAACAAAAATTAAAAATCAACTTAATCCATATACTGTACATTGGGAAACTTGAATTTAAATGTGGATTAGATTGTCATGTGATATTTCTAACTATTATGCTACAAATGAGTAAACCTGCACAGCAGATTACTTTTATGTTAAAATAACCACACAGGAGTCTAAGACAGAGTCCCCTACCAAGAATTATGTTTCATACTTTTTATGAAACATATAATACTAATACTAATACTAATACTACTTGCTAATACTAATACTACTTGCTGATACTTTCTGTCCTTTGATTAATGCTCAAATAAAAATGTATTAATCCATGCACATGTTTATAAATCCGTGTATAAACTCTACTTCCTGGCCAAGTCGGTCAAGTAATTTTTGATTTACCTCATACAAATTGTCATTATTGACATACAATTGACATACAAACAGTTAGCAAACAACAACAAAGACTCGAGTTAATTCTCATTCCCAATCTTTTACCTACATCCTGTAATGCTACACAACTAAACTCCTGTTTCCAAGATGTTTGAAATGCTTGCGTTTCAGCTCATAATCTTTGTCTTAACCCACGATCATTTTCTTGTCAGCGCGCGATCGTTACTGTGAATATGCATCTCTCAACAGAGATGAGAAGGAAACGAGATGGCTCAGTACTACTGCTACTTCCATTCTCCAGGAAAAAAAAAGATAAATTCTTTTTTACCACGTGCCTGATCAACATATATATTACACATGTAATTCCTAAACACACAGTTTGTATTAATTAGCAAAAGTAATTTGGTCTATAAACAACAAGTTCCAGTTATGGTGCTTTTCTGGCAGGGTGTGGACAAAGTAACAGAAAGCATAAATCTTATAATATATTGCAAATGCGGTCCTCAGAGGAAACAGTGTGACCAAGTGTTAGAAAAATGACTCACTTGTTGCCCCACATTTGCTTGATCGTCATAGGAAGTCAAGTATTTGTTTACTGAGCAGTAAATGCATTCCAAAGCCGTGATGCATTTGTCCTTGTGATATATTTTGCTGCGTACGTCTGTGCTGTCCCTGTATTGAATTAGCATAACCTTATTAATGGCTTTTGAAATCAGGTACACTACTGAGCACGAGGGAGGTCATCAACAACTGTGTGGTTTTACCTCACACCAGTCCATTGTTCATGAGGACTGTGGTGCGCGGAGCTCTCACAGTGGTTCAGCTAATTACAAGGGCAGCATTGTGCAAAAGTGTGCTCAGTATGAAGCCATCTATCAGTGCGACAGATGCATGATATAGCACTTGATTCCTTCAGTGGTTCATCTTATAAAACATGTGGACTGTGTGGCAGTGAGCCAGGTTCAAAATAGAGTCTGAAGGTAAAACTTAGTGTCTTCTCCTTGTATCTGATGATAGCTAATAAATCACACAGAACAGAAACAAGCTAAATCACTGTAAGTGTGAGGATGTGTAGAACTGCCATGCTTCCTGTAAGGCACGTGTGTGAAAACCTTGCAGGAAGAGAAGTTAGGATATGCTTTCGGATTAAATGCAGCACACTCCATTGTTGTCTTAATTTTCCCTGCTGAGCCATTTATTAGCATGTAACCTGAGAACACAAAAGCTTTCTTTCCACTTTCTGAAAGTGGCACAAGCACCAAGGCTTTAGGCTAGTATGTTCTCAGTACACTAAAGTTTTTTTTTTTAATTTAAAAAAAAAAATCAATCTACCTTGACCGACACATGTCAATATTGTATCTTTATGTTTACAATCCCTAAAAAGAAATGAGACTAAGCTTCTTGACTGTTGTGAGTAGATATAGCTTTAATAAAGAAGCTGATTATACAAAATAAGCCTTGTGCGTGTCTATATTCTACTCTGTCTGCTGTAAATTGGCAATTTAGTGTTGTGGATATCTGTGAAATAAAGGAGGCTTGCTACTATAAAGGAAAGCCACTCTTTCACTCTGTGTAAAGCCAGGAGTTCATTGATTGATGAATGGCCTAACAGATGTGGAAATAAACGGATACAGAGTGCACAAGGACATTGGTCTTCTATCTTGTGAAGTACAGAGCGTAACAAACAGTGCATATAGGACCTGTGGGTACAACCTGTTCCTATAGACTTCATATCAAACAGTTTCAAGTCCTCTGATGTAAAGTGACAACAGTGCTGTAAAAGAATAAAAAAAGGAACAAAGAATAAGTTTTGTCTCCTAAAAGCTCTTGAACAGTATGTGTCAACTTCTTATAAGATGACCAATGCAAACCTGAAAATGACATGCACCTGATAAAGGCAGATTATTACCAAAGCGAATAGCTAACATTGACTGTGTTTACATGCACAAATATTTGTGTCCAGCCATGGAAAAACCAGGAACAAGTCGCCCAAGGGGCATTTTGAGTTATTTACAGATTCTGAAAGTGTAGTTTCTAAGCTTCCGAACGATGTCTAACACATGGAAATCTGAAAAAAAGGAGATGTGGCCATTTGAATGTAGGCATTGGTCAGACTAGTTTTGTAAGAAATCCAGCCTCAAAGTTTCTGAAAGATTCTCACCTACCTGGGGAGCCAGGTAACAGTGGCTGCTCATTTGCATCACATTTACATAAATCCATCCTCCTACCGGTCTAGCTAACAGTGACATCTGTTAGCCCACAGGACAGTCAATACTTTGTTCATGCACCAATGTATGTGTTATTCTTGCACCCAAAGGTGTTATTCACCCATGGGTGTGTTATTCACACATTATTTAAGCACATTATCAGGTTGGTGTGTTATTCAAATAAATAGCAGATGCTCACAGTTTCAATGTGCGTATCATTGCATTTTAAAATGACAATACTGAGCGAGCTAGCTAGAAACTCACAGTGGATTATTAATATAGTGGATATATAGTGGATTATTATGAAAAACAGTTTTGTAATCCCTGTATGTGACTTTGAACGAACACTAACGTAACATAGATAACTTGGACGTTAATGAAAACTCACCCCATAAGAAACTGAAGTATTCCTGCAGGTGGTGGGTCACATTTTACTTTTTAGTAGAACTGTCAAATGATTAATTTGTTAAATCGTTATTAATCACAGAATTAGTTAATAGCGATTAATAGCATTTTTAAATCACGTTTTAAATTCTATTATTTTGCGTTTCAAAACGGTTATGAAGTCCATATTGACAAGGTGAAGCAATTCTTGCCAGATTTTTTGATTGGGAATCAAATGACAGCAAAAAACTGCATGGGACCCGCATAAAGTGGCATGACTGTAGAGGGGAGACTTTCATTCTGGTATCTTGAGGTCAAAGGCCAAGGCCTCTGTGAAATGACCATGCCATTCTTCCATTGCCAAAATTTTGCCTAACTTTGAAGCGTTATTCAGCCCCCTTCTTGAAAAGCTAGCCTCTTAAAGAGAGGAATGTCGATCAGTGATTAACATGAAAAAAATATACAGACATTAAGCTCATTGTAATTGATGCTTTAACACTGACAGCCCTACTTTTTTCTTTTATTTCGAAAAAGACAATATTAACATGCCCTAACATTTCCCTTGTCATTTTTCTTCTTTAAATATACGATTTTTTTTTGAAAGCCACTAATGACAACCTTGATCAACCAATGCAAATACAGTCTCCCTCTTTTATTCCTTGACCAAACTTGTTAAAAAGGTTGGTGTGCAATTTTTGGTGCATATGCAAAAACTTGGTCTTGATATTAAAGTTTTCCACAATATTTAAAGTAGGTTTCTCTTTGCAACTGGAAATGTAGGCTTTCCATTTCGGCAGTTCAGAGAAAAGATGCATTTTCTGAATACCCTGTATACATTTCCAAAGAATGCTATTAAAACCAGAATTATAATGGCATACTGAACATGTCTTAATCAGTAAATGCTACACTGGGTAGAAGACCTAATTGAGAATATCCAAAACAAAATATGCTTTTGGCACGACCTGTGTCAAATTCCAAACATTGTGGTATCTGGAAAAATAATGGTAAATTAGTGTGGATGTAAACACATTTCCATTGTGACTTGTTTGCTTCTGTTTCAAATCTTTAATTCGATTTTGCTGTGGCAAAAGATGTTGCACAAGACAGCATGAAACGGGCTATTCTTCTTTAAAAGACTGTGCATGCTCAGTCATCCTTCCCTGGCTAAATAGATGTCCAAAGAATTGGTCAGTTTCAAGAAGAGGCCAGCTCGTCTGTTTACTCAGGAGCCAGTGTCTGGTCTGAGCAAACTGTCACGGGTCTCTGTGGGAGGCAGAAAGCACTCTCTGATAGAGACCAGTTAGGAGAAATAATGAGCAGAAGAGGGATTTTTTTTTTAAGACTGGTTCATGTAAGGACTTCACAGCTCTTTAGTGAAATTAGTCATTGGCTTAGGTGTTAATATATGTACTGCTAGTGAAACTACGGCTAATCATTCATCAGTCTGAATGCTGCAGCTCAGGGAGCTAAACTGACACCATAAGGCGCTTCTTATTTTGCTAGCACACACACTAACACACACACACGCACGCACACTTTCACAATCCTTTTGGAATAGCATCCTCAATGGGTCTGCAGTCGTTCTGAAGCTGTATTCTGTTAAAATTTCTGTAACGCATTTTATTTCTTTTCTGTTTTGCTTTCAGACGGAGCCTTTCAAAACCATTCTCGTCTGCGGACGCCTCCTCTACCGCTCTCCCACTCCCACTCGCCCAATCATCAGCACCATGCGGCCTCCATTAACTCCTTGAACAGGGGCAACTACACACCACGGAGTAACCCAAGTCCCGCGCCCACAGACAGCTCTGCTCCTCCTGAGGGTCCAGCCAGTGGTCCGGACTCGGGCAGCACACAGGACAACTGGCTACTCAACAGCAACATCCCCCTGGAAACAAGGTACTGTGCAACTTGTCTCAGTGACAATGTATAGAGATGCTGGCAAGACTGAGCTTGAGCCGCTGCCATTGGAAAAATGTTTTCATGCTGTCAGCTCCATATTAAATTACCACAGTGCTAACAAGGAGCAAAGCAATAAAATGGAAAATACCCTGCTAGGGGCAAAGGCCTGCATTTGTGATGAACATGATTTTGTGGCAAACAAGAGAAAAGTGCTGATTTTGGTTTGCAGTCCTAACAGTGAAAGCTATTGAGTTTAAACAGCAGAGTAATTATGGTTACGTTGGATATGAAACAGTTCTTGCAAAATTAAATTCAGGCTCCCGTGAGCAGGCTTCATAGCTCCTCCACTTCAGCCCCAAGTTTTATTTATTTCATATTAATCAGTACTCTGTTCTCTAGCACATTTCTCGATAGGAGGCCCTTGTGTGAAGTTGATCTGTCAAGTGTTATTGTAACAAAGGGAATATCTGTTGGTATTTCTTTGGCTGGTCTTATTGCAAGGCGGTATGAAATCAGGAATAGCAGGGAAAATTATCTCAAACCTCATAATGATCATGTTTCACTGATAACAGCAGAAACACTCCTCAAACAAAACTGTAGCTTCTCTGTGCGAGCAGGTTGCCCGCTGAGCAAATTTTTAAAAAAAATCCATTGTGAAGCTTTGATTCTAAGGGAAATTGTTGTTGATAAAAAAAATAATTTTCTCTTTATTTATATTATTTAAAGGTCTCATATTCTGCTTATTTTCAGGTTCATGCTTGTATTTCTCATTTTTAACGTTTATCTGCTTTAATATTTAAAAAACAAATTGTTTTCTCATTCTGTTTGCCTGAATATACCTGCAGTCACACTCTGTAAAAACGCTTTGTTTTAGCACCTGTCTCTTTAAGCCCCCTACAAAAAAAGCCAAGTCTGCTCTGATGGGTCAGTGTTTCCAGGTCTTCCACATCTGCGGTCTCTGTGTTTCTGTACCGTCATTGCAGCCAGAAAAATGACTGTAATGGCACTGTAGCGGAACACTTTTATCTTTATGGACCCAACATACACATACATAAAACGTACATAAAATAAAACGATGCTGAGCAAACACTTCCTTAATTGGTTAATTTTTGCTACCTAAACATTCCACCTAAAAAAAAAAAAAAATCAACATTAGTTTAAGTGCATGCTATATTTGTGAATATTTTGACCACTTTAACCTGCTGTCAGACCCCCATTTCCAATGGGGAGCTAAAGCAGTTTTCTTAGAGCCACCAGACTATTGACAAAAACAGTACAGAAAAACATCATACACTGTATAAGTTTATTACTGCCTCAGTTGGGTGTAAAGTAAAGCAGTATAAATATTCCAAATATAGTTTACATTTAAACTGATGTGGATTTTTTTTAGGTGACTAAAATATGTTTTTCTGCAGGCCTAATCCACAGCATACATTGCTTAGCCTCTGTGCTGGTAGATTTGGTTGATCAAAGACGCCAACAAGGCAACACAGTACATAAAATAAGCTCAGCAGAAACATCAGATAGGTTTATCTTTTATTGTTACAGTTATGGCTGAAAATGACAACAGAAACAAACAAGTTTACCAATTTCACATATCTCAGCAAATGCAATTAATTGCAAGTTGTCTGTCCAGAAGTGAATGTTGGCGTGACAGTGATTGGCTGTGTAGACTTTTTTTAATGTGACTGCAGTGCTAGGCAGCAGCCTTGGTCCATGTTGACTTCCTGTCTAAAGTCATTCACATGCACTGCAAAACATTCCAACAGGAAATACAAATGGACAAATTTAAAATGTTTACAATTGTCTATGAAACTGTATAACTATAGTAGATATAGTGTATAGTATAAAAGCTTAACAGAAGTCCTGACAGCTCATTCAAATGCACAGTTTCTGAATTCAAACTGTGTGCATTTCTCTGTCGACTGGGCATTTTGATATATTCACAGTATTTATATAGCACCTATGCCTACTTTATATTAACCCTTTCACCTGAGTAAATTGGCTCTATTTCTTTCAAAAAACATGGAAAGAAAGCAATGAGCAATTTAAGAAAAAATGAGCCAAAAATGAGCAAAAAGAAATCAAAATAAAAGTAAACACAAATTATACACTTAAAAAATGAAAATAACTGGAAGAGAACTGCTTAAGTATAATAATAATAATAATAATAATTATAATAATAATAAATAGTAAGAATTACTTTTCTTAGGTTTAATAATTTTAAATATATAACTGTAATAATTACATATAGTTTTCTTGATATTTTTCCCTAGTCTTTACTAATTTTCAAACGATTCTCTATCTGTCTGTCTCTCTTTAGCTTGTTTTCATGACATATTCTTGTCACCTTTTACTATTATTTTTTGCAACTTGCAGGACATTTCTTGCCAAGTTTCTTATTGCCTTTTTCTCCATGTTTTTGAAAGAAATCAAATCAATTTGCTTTCCTTATGCTTGTGAAAGGCATCAGAACACAGCAAGTGATGTCAGACCAGGTTTAAAGGGTTAAAAAAGACATGAAAATTGGACTTTATAATATGGGACCTTTAAATATCACACTTCCATTCAAGGCATTCCAATGAATAGCTTCGACCACATTGTTGTCTATACAATATTATATGGTAAACACGTCGCTATAAATGAGACTGCTGTTGACAGGAGAATAGCTAATAGCTAATTTGGCATGGCTAAACACCAGCCATGAATAGAATTACTGTCTCTTCCCTCAGTTTCTGTGAGACGGTTCAGTCAACAGGAAAATGAGCATCAATTTTAGCCGGTAGAAGGACAGTTAGTGGTATAATGAATGATTACATGTCATCCAGCTCCAACGTTAATCCTGCACAGGTATTCCCTGTGGAGCAGAAAACAGATGGTGAGGAGAGTGAATCTGCAACAGGCGAGAATTGGGCTCAAACCACATTTGTAATCTTTATGACCTATTGCCTTAAAAAAAGAAAAATCAGCTAAAGTTCCAATAATGAAATTGAAACCATTAGTAATATCCACATGGGCACAGAAATATTTTATGTCGCCTTTACTTAGTTAATAGTGTTCCATTGGCCCTCTCTCGTCACTTTTGTGAAATTTAATGGCCCTGATAAATTCGGCACTGGTAGGTCTTATCCTGCTCTGCCACTGGAGAGATGCCAGCAGTTGGTTGGCTCAATCCAGCCTCACCATTGTCTTTAGAGTTTCTGCCAAGCATCTCTCTCTCTTCATTAAAACTTGCATTCTTCCCCAGAACACAAGCTTGAGAGACCATGAACAGACTTCACTACCGGCCTCGAAGGGGCAGGGATCAAAAACAAGGCTTTTTCTCTTGTACCACAGAACGTGTTCAGCCTGCCCATTGCATGTGGACAGATCATCTCTCCATTGCATTGCTGCAGCATTTCCTTATGGAACAGAGCTCCATGGGGTGGGGGGGTGGGGGGGCATTATGGAAGAAATAAGACACGCGTAAATAAGACACCCACAGATTTTTTTTGTTTTAGCACAGTTATTAAAAAAAAGTTGTAATATAAATATATATAATTTCTCTGTCTCCTTATTGCAATACAAACAAAGAATACAGAGAACAATGCATTAAAACACCAAAAAGTCCAAGCAAAATGGCTTCTTCAGACTAAAGTCAATATTTACTGTGAAACATGGAATTATACAACCATAACAAAGCTTAGTTCATATTAACGATATAAAGCTTTGAACATATCTTGAATGCAACGTGCTGATAATACACCAGAAGATTAGTATTGTTAATCTCATATTGTGCGCCCAAGACATGCTAAGTGGAAAAAGAGGTCACACTAAATAGTTGCAACTTTAGCCTGTTGAAGCTGTTTTATTCTGAAATATTTGCATTTTAATATTGACAGTATGTTTTGGTTGTATTTCAGTAAAGACACTACTGAGAAATAAATGCGTACGATCATTATTACTGTGCTAAAATAACAGTTTAAGGTGGCTTAAGACTGTTGCACAGTATTGTAAGATGAAGTGTTTTGTCTGAAATAAGTGTCAGAAACCTTAAGGTTCTCATTTGTGAGTGATGCATTGTTTTTTTCCAATCACAACCTTAAAGGAGCCAGAATACTCTAATGTTTATCAGAGAAGAGCAAGACGCTTGCAGAGAAGGGCAGGGCTCGTACAAAACAAGGTATGGTAGTGCCCAACAGAAGGGAACAAGAGAGCTAGATGTTATTTGTCTCACACCTTTGTAGAAGTAGTTCCATAAGGGCCTTGGTTACTTTGTCCCACGCTGTTTGTCTTGATTTCCATTTGTCAGTTGCTGTTGATGTTGCTTGGTGATCACATACTGTATTGGCATTTCTGTGTTTCTTGCATGAACATCTCACACCAGCTTCATATCCATCTTTCCACCTGTATGTAGAAACATAGCAAAGCAGACATTCCTAGAGACTTTACAGGACAACCTCATTGAGATGGACATTCTGGCATCAGCACGTCACGATGCCTCGTACAACGAAGGGTATGTTGCATGTTTGCTATCAGGCTCACACGCTACTGTCAGAATGTGCTTTGCCAATAAAACAATAGTGATGCCTGTGCTATTTTTCCATCAAACATCCTCTGTTTTGAAATACTGTCAATCATTAGTGTATGTCTCCTGCAGTGCTAGAATCTTGTTTTTGTCCCTTCCCTGTTTGATACAACTGACATTTTGCATTTAAGAAATACTTCAAAGAATGAGCATTTGTATATCAATTATTCACCCTGTGTTATGGTAAATTTGTGTTTTTCTCTCAAGCCTCCACAGTGAATGAAGAATCCAAAAACAGAGAAAATTCTTGATAAATTGGATTAAAAGGGTACCTCATTTAACAACAGCAAAACTATATCAAAAGTTCCATTTTCATCATACAACCTGTGCAGTATAATCCTTTAATTTATCTAGTCATATGCTCAGTACTTACCAAACACATGCATTTTTACACATACAGTTTTATTAAAGAAAAAAAAAGGCTACACTATTAGCGCTGTGAAGAGCAAAACAAACCAATAGATGCCTGTATAACCTCAACCTTAAAGCCACCCAAAGAAGAACATGTTGGCCTATCAGAGGCCTAAAAAAAACATTACTGGAAGGCTACCCGTAGCAGTGACCTGAGCACGTTCTGACGTCTCTGTACAGTCAGTGGAAATCTAACCGTGTATATTTATGTGTAAATATGTAGAAGGTCCTGTTAATAAGGATAGAGCCAGCACTATGTCACGTCTGCCATTGTGTGAAATATGGCTTATTTGTGCACCTCACAAAGGAGATATTGGCACACATGAGGGTTTGGTACTGGACTTGTACTTTTAAGGGTACCGACCAAATTACAAAGGTACCACTGAATACCGATTCACATTGAATCCATCGGTGCCAATTGTCGATACCTTAAAGTGCATCTGCTTTAGACAAGAGGCGGAAGTGCTATGCAACACCCCAAAGCCTAGAATTCAGCCACGGAGCTCTGAGGCTGGCAGTGAGGCTCTGCAGAGCTGTTGGCTTCTACTTCATCTCTCTGAAGCAGGGTAGCTGATTCGTTAGCTTCCCAGTGAGCCAATAGTATCAACATCTGGTCGATTTTCTTTTCTATATTATTTTAGTAACAGATAGGTGAGCAAACATGCATACATACACACAAGCAGACAAAAGGACATAATATTAGCTCTTTGTGTAATTAGGAAAGAGCAGAACTACTCTTTAGTCTACTGCTGCAGCTTGTTCAAAAATGGATTTTTTGTTAATATAGAAAAAGCAAAGTACTGAAAAAACATAACATTAGGAAGAGGTACTAAATTCCAGGTACTGAAACTTGAACTTGTATTAGTATCTGTTCAAATATGAACTGTACTCAGACATTGCAAGCAAAGTTGTATAAAACGTCTGTTTTTAGTGACCTAAAACACAGTTTTGTTAATGCACAAAAGGCCAAAGCATAGAAAAATATACATTTTCAGATATCATCCTGTACTTGTGGACTAGGCCTAAAACCTTCCTATTTAGAATAGATTGGATTTTTCATTTTGCACAATTTAAAAATACACAAAGTGAATACAAAAAAATAACACAGTATCCAGTTCAGGGAGAGGAAAAAAACAAGCGAGCTTATTTGAAGCCTCCACCCAAAAAAAGGGTTTCACAATGTTGTACTAATCACAAATGAAACACTTCTGCAAAAACAGTTTCATGCACAGACAAGGAGTACAAGTGTTGCATGCTGCTAAACAATTACGGTTCAAATGCATGCGCTTGCCCAGACATTATGCAAACTATTTTAAATAGTAAAGTTTGAGGGAAAATGCATGTGTTTTGGAAGTACTAAGCATACAGCTGAATAAATAGAACTTGAATTAAACTGCATGAGTTGTTTGAGAGTTTTCATCATGAATTCAGTGTAACACTGGGTGAGTTATATATATACAAATGATCATTCTGTAGGTGAAGTATTCCTTGAAGTCACATTGTTGGCTTGTGTTACTCTATGTAAAGCATGACCACTTTATGAAACACAGTTGCCCATTTTTATCTCCTATTACTGGAATAGGACATGTCAAGAGATTTGTCCTGATATTTATAGATACAATATGGTCTCTGTGACTTTACACATCATACATTGTAATGTGACATTCAATCACGTTCATGTCACTGTTGCTCAAGAGCTTCTTGTAAACTTGTCAGTAAAACGGCCTTGACAACAGTGCCACTGCCACTGAGTCTATGATGGGCTGATCATACGGCTTTCGACATGAAGCTGTACTCGTTTTCTGAGATAGCCAGGCATGTTCTTCAAGGGCGAATAAATCTGCTCATCTCCATCCTGCAGACTTATGTACAGTATCTCTTCTGAGGACTGCCTTGACACACAGTTACTGGGAATTACTCTTCACAACGCTGGCATGAATCCGTAAACAAGAGCCAGCTGTGGTCACTAGTCCTGTAAATTAGATTTAATATTGATTCACTGTTTCGGCTGAGCAAAAGCCAGTATGCTTTAAGATTCTCACTAATCTAGCAGTAGCGTGACTATGGTAACAGTATTGAATGTGCTTGGAAACAGAATGACTTACCAGTGGAAGGGACTGCACTTGCATAGACAGTGACATACAGTGTTATTGTGAGAGACAGCCCTGAGAAATGAGTGTTTCTGTTTGGTCTAATAAAAAAATGTGTTTTGTTTCTAGGCACTTCTTGTTCAAACCGGGTGGAACATCACCAATGTATTGCACAACATCACCAGGATACCCTTTGACCTCCAGCACGGTATACTCGCCTCCCCCACGCCCTCTGCCTCGAAACACCTTCTCTCGACCTGCCTTCAGCCTGAAGAAACCCTACAAGCACTGCAACTGGAAATGTGCTGCTCTCAGTGCCATCCTCATCTCAGTAACACTGCTGTTCCTGTTGGCCTACTTTATTGGTGAGTCACCTCTGATGCTTCTACACACCAGGGTGAGCGCCTCCACCTATCCGCCCCCAGCCCCACCCCTTGCTTAACTGCAGACAGAGGATAACTCCATGCTCTATTGTGTTCCCTCCATCATCCGTTTTAATAGTGTTGAATCTGCACTCTGCGCCTTATTGAGAGCGTAGCTATATAGGGACTCATAGATTGACTCCTTGCCCACACACCTCGTCTGAAATAACATTATCATTCATAGATTGGGTTGACTGAATCTGCAGAGATGGGCAATCCAGTGTCTTGCTCTTGTGAATAGGTCAGATAGGGAATGAATTAAAAAGACATCAGCTATCACACAAGAGAGGACTTGCACAGTTAGAATATTCATCTTATTTGATTTAAGATTCCCTGACCAGCATAACCAGGTCCCAGCTGGGTGAGGACTATCAGCTGTGATAACTGAGTTAAGCTATTAAATCAGTTCTGCTCTGTATGACTGCTGTTGCTCCCTAAGGGAATAGTGTTCATATCTGATGATAGAGTCTCTAATTTATCTGTGTGATCTATATACAAGATGGTTAACACAACATTTCACTTGTAAAAGAAGAAGTTGATAAAGGCAAAACATTTTGCAATTGCTGTGATGATGTTTCCCCTGATCATGAGATCATGTGTGTTCTAAACTCTGTGTTCTGACTTGGATTTTATGTTGATTTTTTTTCTGGTCTGTTGCGCCATTCTTGCTATTACTGCTCACGCTAGCTACACAGTTCATGTTCTCTTTATTCCAAGCAAGCTGTTGCTTTGCCAGTAATACTAGTAACACTTCATGAGTGGCACAGATTCAATTTTTTAGTACTTCACTCGGGTTGAATCATTATTGTTGAAATTCACTATTATTGTTGTTGAAATTCACTATGTGAAATTCAGAGCATACGAGTTGTCTGGACATGTTTCTCAAAATGGAGCTGGCTGAGCCGGTGGCTAGCGGCTAAGAGAGGTAACTCCAATGATAAACAACAACAACAGTGCTGACAGAGCTAGCCGTATTTACAGAGGGGAACTGCAGGGATGGGCGCTAAGCTTTTGCAACTATGTCGCCCCAATATCAGTGGTAACTGCCATATGAGCGCAGTTCAAAGCTGTTGCAATTAACTAGCGATTGGGATGTACTTACCACAACAAACCACCGAGAAGCTGAGATAACAAAACACAAAGGTTACTTCATTAGGTAGGTTTACATTACAGATTTGCACAAAACTTAAGTTTGTGTTTATGTTTTTGAAATGTCGATGAAATACAATTGTGAGATGACTGCGTTTCCATTGAGTGATGTTATGCGATGCATTTTCAAAACATTAGCATGTTTATTTCTATTGCAGCCACCGCACTAGCCGTCATTATTTCCAATCAGAGGTGATGTAGGCGTGTAATGTGAGCGATAACAGAAATGCAAGCCCCCTATACATGGCAGGGGTCACCCCATGCAACACCTGCTCCATCTTGCCCAAGGGAGCCAGTTCCTACCAACAAGCCATAGCATCATGTGATCTATAAAAGCAAAAAAAAAAAAGTGCTTCCATTGCAGTTTTGTGAAACATGGCTTTTTCAAATCACCCTAAATACCACCACATGTGAGTGTAAAAACCTTTGTGCAATAACTTTTATATTGACATTTTTCCATTTGGTTTTTTATCCGCAATTTCAGTTGGCGCAATTTGAGGGTTAATGGAAATCCGCCGAGTGTCTGCTCAGGACACTGTTACTCCTTTATTTCTTTACATAGCAAGTAGTGACTTACTGCAGTAATAATGCCCTGAATGTGAAAGTGAAAGCATAGCAAAATACAAATCAGTTTGTCAGACACTGTTTGTTGTTATTAGTTACACACAAAAAGGAATACAACAGAGTTTAGCATTTTGCAGCAACCAGTAATGATAGCAGCATCTGCAGTAATAGAGAAAGGATGGGAAACAGAGAAGATTGTGGGAAGAGGTCCAAAGAAAATGTGAGGTTAGTGGGTTTTGTGGCAGGTTTGGGGGTATGGGTGAGATAAGTACACCACACCTTGACTGACTTTGTGCTATGATTTTGGCCAAGGTTGGGGATGAGGATATGATGAACAAGACCAGAGTAGGAAGGAATGATAACACAAAGAATATTTAAAAGGATTGAGTGACAGGGTTCAGGACAAAGGGTTCCTGTAGTGTGCTGAGGGGAGAGAAAAGAAGGTAAAGATTCTCAAAATGTATTGTCAGATATGTTTGAGGTTTGGATTTGAATATCCTTGTTGCCTCGATTGCCAGACGTTTCCAAGGATTTGTTGATCTAGGTAAAAAAGATAACAGTACCTTTTGTTATTTAAGTGATAAGAGTTCTGTCTGGTTCATTGTTACGAATTCAAAGAAGGAGTTGATGCTCACTTCTTTTTAATATATGTTTCCCTATATAATATACATCTGATTGGCTTTGAATACCTGTTTAACATATAAATGGTCGCTGTTAAATTCGTCCTCGCTTTGAGAAAGAAATAGTTTTTTGAATAGAAGGATGGTGAGAACATTGTCGTTCGTATCCATGAAGCCAGTGAATGAAAAGCCAGATCCTTCTGCATGGCCTTCATCAGTGAGATAAATGAATTTTTCATTGAGGACATTTGTTATAGATATGCATTATGCTGTAACAATAACAAAAGCAATCGTTTCTGCTTCTCCTTGAGGCCAAATGAAGTAAAATCTGATTATTCGTTTTTTGTCACCAGAGCCATTTAAATTGTTTAATCTGAATTTCAGAACAGCGTTGGAATTAAAAAGAATCAGCTGGTTGCTGCTCATGGTGATTAGCTATGCATCCAGCAAATTCAAACCAGGGGTGGTGGGTGTGAGGAAGTTCTGGTTTGGCTTGTTTTTCAGACATCAGCAGTGTGGTTTGGCTGCAGAAGTAGAGATACAGTACGTATTTACAGTTTACTGCTTTGACTTGGCCAAAAGCCAGAGCCCCATCAGCCTGATAGTGCTTAATCAGACTGTGTAATTATACCCTGCAAAACTCAGACCAGCTCCCGATGCACCACAAGTAAACATGTTGGAGACCAAACCTCATCCGAAGATCAGAATTTCCAATCAAGAATGAGGGCCAAATTTAATTAAATGCTGATGAGAAAATACATTTAATTCAAGTGCAATTAATTATTGAGGCCTGTAATTGGGAACTCTGGGTGAGATGTCTAATGAACCCAATTATGGCTCATGACAGATGTTTTGACTTACAGCATGGTCTTATTTTGTCACAGCTTTGTAAAACCGGCACATTTTGAAGTACGAAAAGGTCGGGGGTTGAACATGGCACTATTTTCTCTGTGGTCGCTCTATCATTACCACATTTGTTATATGTGCCTCATTTTAAGGTCATCAGTATCCTCCTGCGTTCACTTCTATTCACCCTGGGTATCCAGCCAAGGACAAAAAGGTTGGGCCCCAGAAATATTTTCACTGCATGATTATCCAGCCCAGAAAAAGCTGCTCTGCAACACAGATTTTACCTGTTTGTCTGTGTTTCAGTACTTAAGAATTTTACTGCATTGTTTGATTTGGCTTTTTATTGCTCCAATGCAATATTTGCAGTATCTACAGTACTGGTGTTTCTCTAAATGAAGAAAGTACACAGTCAACTTATTTGCAGTTGTAAGGAAATACTCAGCTGCTTTTACTGTGAAAGTTAAATCAATCTTAACTATTGTCTAGATCTGAAGACCAAAAATCACTCAAGTACAAAGTGCCTATTTATGATGCAATGAAATACTTAAATGGCCAAGAAAAAGACGTTATTCTGCTTATCTTACACTGATACCTATAGTCCTATATGCAGCATACACATCTACATTCCCTGCATTGGTCTGCTTGGTTATAGTACTTACCTAGCATGCTGTTATTGTCCTCCTAATGTGCCAACATAACATTGCATGTAATTTAAGCATGCAGAACAATTAAACAATATGTGCTTTTATGTTACCGGCAAACATTAGTGAAACACTGGACATTCGCAATTAATTGTTCCTTATTGGTGAAAATTAGGAAGCACATTAGCCACATATACCTGCCAAGCATTTAGCATTGCACCGCTTGCTGTATGTTGTTACAAACATGTAATATTATTATGTTCATGTGCGTGATAGAGTATTTAAATATTGACAAGCAAGCTTGATTTACAAATTACAAACCCAGGTCAGACCGTGACCTGTTGTGGTAGATGGAGGAGGTTCTTGTTTGGATGTGGTCAGGGCACAGGGAATATGGATCTGGACTGGCTGCAGTAGACAGATAGCAGTTGGACTCTGTACCACATATTGATCATTTATAAAATTGTGCATTATGCAACATTCATGTAAGATACTCTATGGCATTGGTCACTGACCTATACTAAACTAATTCCCAAGCTGTACAAAACAAACAAAGTAAAAAACAGTTATGCTGTAACATACTGACCTATATGCCTTCCGATCAAGTACAGGGTTACCAGAGGAAATGCTCCCTGATGCATCATAAGTGTTAAAAGCTTGTTTGCTGATTGATAATGAAAGTGTCATCTTAAGCATAAATTAAGCAAAAGCATAAACAACGCATAAGCTGCAGTCAGTTATACAAGTTGTTTCTTGATTGTTTTTAGTATCTTGTTGCAAATATAGCACAGTAGCAGTGCTATGACTCAGAGCTAGGAACAAGTTCATTTTCTACACCTACTAGTTAATAAATTTAACTAATAGGTTAGTTGATAATGAGTTAATAAATGATTTCTATAATTAACCCTTTGAAACCTGAGCAAATAGGCTGATTTCTTTCAGACACACAAGAAGGCAATGAGCAAAAAAAAAACAACAAAAAAATAAGACAAAAGCAAAAATTTTGTAAAAAAGAAATGAAGATATGTTTTTGCTAAAAAAAAAAGTGCTTAAAATTATAATAATTCTATAACATAATTTTAGATATGTATTTATGAAAATAAGAATATGTTATATTATTATTGTATATATTTTCACACATGACTTAAAAATAATAATGGTTAAACAGAATGTAGAATTTTAAAAGTTGATAATTTATGTACATAGCCTATTGAGAAAAATTATACATTTTATTTATAAAGTGCTTTTAAAAGGTACTCAAAGACACTTTACAAAAGTGAAAACCCATATAAACATAATTACATAACACACAGAATAAACAGTAAGCAAATCGACAATGAAAAAAAAAAAGATCTGAATCACTATAGCAGTACTATACAAAGTCAATGGCAAGCCCTTTTAACATTTGCTCAGTGATAATAGCCATTGTAGATAATAAGTTCTCCCCAGCATGGATTTTTAAAAGATTTATTTAAACCAGAATTCTAATGGCCCAATTCTACAAGAAGAAAATGCATTAGCCCAAGCCTAAACAAAACTCACATTTGGTGTCCTAGTAAATCTGCGGTATACCCTTTTGGGGGGTGGGGGTCCTTTTTTTTCTGGCCTGTTATGTTCAATGTCACTGCAGGAAAAGAGGGTTAGTAAACAATTAAAATGAAGGCCAGATAAAGTGTTATGTTATTACTTGTCTGTTTTTCTTTCGAACCTGTAGATGACTAATTTTGAACAGTGTTTGAGCGCTGTTTGGACGGAGATGGATGGTATTTTGTGGCACCACCATTGTATCAAATTAGCGCAAGCACCATGTTTTATCTGATTGCCATATCATATTGATCTCGTGCTCACTTGGAACTGCCAATACATACCTATGACTACTGCAGAATCATTTGTCCCAGGTGTTAATGCAGATTATAACATCTCCCATGCAATATATAAGCTAGATACAAGCGGATGTTTGTCTTTTTAAGTTGCATTGTTTTTAAAAAATGTAGCATGTCAGTGATGAAATAATGTGATGCTAGAGAGACTATATATTGCCCCAACGTTTTACATGGAAAATTTAAATTGAGTGCAAATAAACAGAATTCACAAAATGATGACTTTGGTGATTAACACTGTAAACTGCCAGTGTGAGAGGTGTAAATGCAGTTAGATGACAAATGAGAAACTGATGGCTGCCATGTTCAGCACCTATTTGGAAGAGATTAATTAACCATATGGTTAAAATCATTTTCAGTCTGAGGTATCTAAGGGACTGCATTCTATGCTGGCCTTTTTTTTTTAAATACCTCAAGATAGTTTGCCTTTTTTGATGCTCACAGTATTTGATGATTTTGACCAGTAAGTTGAGAAAAAAGGGCTCTACTCATCATAGCTTCCCTTGAAGTGTGCACTAGTTGGAAAGTGCTCCTCAGATCAGAGGATAGAAGCACAGGAATGCTGGCAGATGACCCACAGCAATAAGCGCTGACTTCCTCAGATTGGCTGAGAAGTCTTCTACTACAGTATCTCTGTTCCCTAATTGGCACATGGCGTGACCCAACTTCCTGCCAAGAGATAAGCAAAAGGAGGGCACAACATGTGCTAAGGACAAAATGGGCGAAGCTAAAAAGTGCAGTACTCTTGACAGGTCAGTGGCAATGCTGGAACGCAGACACAGCTTGTTTCTGCCAGTGGTCGTCTCATTAGAAGTACCTTGTTATTCCTACAACCTGTCTTTATTTTGCAGCCAATTGCGGCAGCTTTCTGAGTGTCATTGCACAACGTTTGCAAAGTTTAAAAAACAAGCAAAACAAAATCAGGAGGTCCTTCACTGGCTCGTGTCCAATGCTCTGCATATCGCAGATACCAAGAAGGCGTTGAAGTAAATCTTTGGATTTAGGATGGGAGGGGGAGGCCTCCTCAACCATTTATCATTAGAGGCCTCAGGGACGGATGGGATGAAGAATGGGGCTCACAAAGACGTGATTACTAGGACACTTGGAATGACACCATGCTTGGTGACTTTGCGTCGATTCTTGCCAGCAACATACACTAACTTTTTTTTCTCCAATTTCGCCAGTCAATGTAGAGCTACAAATCAAAAGGAATGTCTTTCTGGAGCTTGCAAAATGACAAACAAAGCCATCTGTCTCTTCACTAGTTGTCCTCCGCTGACACAGTCACTTCCACAGGCACTGGACAGACACAGAACAGATGCTGATATTGCACTTGAACTTTTATCATCTTAGGGAATGTCTGTGCAGTGTTTTGCCTCATAAACACACGATTGCTTCCTATCTTTTTTTCACAAATCCATATTTCAGGTGGTGCTGTTTATCTAGTGTGCATCATGAAAATATTAGCTATTCTTTGAATATGCATCCAGTTTTATAAAGACAGACTTATAATCTTGGGCCAACTGCTTATAGACATCTTAATGGAGTAAGCAGGACGGGTAGCGTTCTCTAATACAATCTGTGTTTGATGGAGGTTCCTCTGGGAACTACCCAATGTATTCCATTCATCAGACACTATAGTTTGGTTTGATGTGCCACTTGTAAGGTTTATGTGGTGGTTTCAGTCAATTTGAAGTTAATGGCTGAGCCTGGACAACTAAACCTTCTCTTATTCATGGGGGATCAGTTATGATTTTGAAGTGGAGGGATTTAATAAGATATCCGTTGCTTAATGAAGCAACATAGGGTCTTCGCATTCGTATATGCCTATTACTAAAGCACATTTTTCGACTCTGATGAATACACCGTAGTGTTGAAGCATTGGCTGTTTGCACTATCAAGGGCTGTTTTTTGAAGTTCTTTCTTCTTGCCCTGAGAAGCAATAGTGATGGGCGAAATGAACAAACAAATCTCCTTTAATGACTCTTTTTAGTGGCCACTACATGTCTGTGTATATGTAGCCTGCCAAACAGCTGAGTGTTCACGAACCCTCAACTTTTTCCACTTGCTGTGTTCTTAATGAACTGCTTACGCTGCCTTCTAAGGTGATTGGATAAGAAGCAATCAAATCAGACCCAACTCCAGCCAAGGCCGGTAGTGCATTCACATGTTTTTTGTACTTCAATGTATTCATGAGCTTTAAATTGTAATGTGAAAACAACAGACGCTTCAAAGAAGCTGTATTGTATTTCATTGCTTAGAACATTTAAACAGCACATTAATAATGAAGAGAAAGGGAAAAAGATCAGTTAAACCATGACGTATGATCACAAACTTCACTAATTTTCAGATTATATTAAGATTACATTAATAGATAATGTTTGCTACTTGTCGCTCAAAGAATGACCAATCTTTGGTCAGTTACATCTGTGTAACATTGTATTGAACCTACAAAGCCAGCTACATACAAGTGGAATGCTAAATCAATGCATTAAAATTCATATTTTATCTTCATTAATGTAAACTTATGCATGATGACTGGTAATGCATGAAAGAGAAGTTTTCTGGGGCAGGCAGCATTAGCTGTTGAAAATACACCACAACATAGTGTCAAAGAGAAACTGACACCATACTTGGCAAAAAGTAACAAAACTGGAACGGTTCGATACATTGACATACTAACTCAAAGGTATCTATAATGTGAAAAGAATCACTCCGCCCATCACTAAAAAGCACCGTATTCCACTGCACGTTGCTGAAAGATGCCAGAGAACCCCTTTTTGTCTTCTTACGTGTCAGTTATTTGCATGTTTAGATATGAAGAAAAAAAAAAACAAAGAAAGGGGATATAAATTATGTGAAGGTCAGGTAGAAACCCACAATTGGCTTTCCTAAGGACCTCACCTTAAGAAAAGAATTAGACATACACACATAAATTTAAAAATACAACATGATGCAAAGTAAAAACTTTTTTTTCAAGTGTTTCAGTTGAGAAGTTGCTCAACAGTTGTATGTAGATAACAGTTGGAAAATTAGATGAAGTGAGGTGGAGTTTCCTGTTTCTTTGCATCCTAACATTATTGGATGACTGCTAAACAAGATTTTGTTTAACAATAACACCACACAAGCCCATTTTAATTTTTTATTTGTTCGCTTGTTAATTGGCAAAATTTACCAAAATGAAACAAAAATAAATAAGCGACAACTCTTCTTATAAACAAAAAAAATAATATTAAACTTAGGTGCGTTCTAAGTTTGAATTAATGTTCAGAACCCTGTTCAGATGTTCTGATTTATGCTTGTGTTGCCGTGGTACAATAATAACATTGTTAGATCTGGAAGTCCACTCATAAATCATTTTTTCTCTATGTGTCAAAGTCATGACAGTCACGGTCATTCTCTGTGTTGTCTGAACAGTCACTGACAGGCTTATTGGTGACGAGAAGTAGTTTATGCTCTTATAAAAGGGAAAAAAAGGAAACACATTTGAAGTAAACCACGTTGAGAGGACTGGAGAGGTCTTACTCCCAGCTTCGGTCTGAAACTGTCAGATAATTTCACTCTTTATAATTGGATTGCGTGGCTATTTACTTGAGAAGCTTAAGAGAACCAACAAACCAATAAAATAGCTATATTGAGTTTCTGGGCCTTTTCTGCTGACTGTTGACTTCCAAGGTGGCTTTTGCCTTACTAAGCTCGTCTTGTCCATTTTCTTATTGGTGATCTGTCATGGTCAGCCCCTCCTCCTCTGTCCTGCACTCTGCTGCCATTGTTCCAAAGGACATTTCTTTTGTCGACCTTGTAAAATATCAGCATGCTTCATCCACTGTGTTCACATTGAAACACCCTGGTGTCTCCTTGCTGATGTGTTCTTTCCTTTTGTTCCCTAGTTTTGCAAGGGAATGGGGTTGGAAAAATGACAGGGCTCGAGGGACGGTCCATAATGATGTTGGGGTGGTGAGACAGATGTTGTCCCATGGGGTCAGGATAGCATTTATCTTCTAATCTTGGTGCTCAGCACTTTTGAAAAAAATGCCATTAACCATTAAACCACGTATTGTTCTTTGTTCTTTAGAATTTACTTCCTTTGCCTCCGTCTCACAGCTGTCACCTTTGGATAATTACCTCCCACTCAAAATAAAAAGGCTCCTTGAGAGTTTTGGGGTTTTTTTGGGGGCTTTGTACGTCTATAATTTGGTATAATTTTTTGGATTAATGAAATGTATTTGAAGTGATAAATTAATTCTAAGGTTTTCTTGTGTTTGATATTTCAGCCATGCACCTTTTTGGATTAAACTGGCACCTGCAACCCATGCAGAGACAGATGTACCAGCTGTCAGAGGACAATACAAGTGGCCTACCATTTCCTACTGACCTGAGCTTGCCACCGCTAGGCAACACAGGCTTGGAAATACCTGATCGCAAGGGAAAAGATGAGAGTAAGCACAATTTTCTTTTGTAAAGATAATGTATTTCTTAAATGCTAGAGGTCAACTGATTTATCACTTTAGTTGATTAATCGCTGAAACGCTGGTAACACGAGAGGGAAAGTCTGTGAGTCTGTGAGTGAATGCTGCCTCTTCCTGTTTCAAATCCAAAGTTTTGTGTGTGTAACCCCTTACACACACAAAAAAAGACCTAGTCTTGTTTTTTTTTGTTTTGTTTTTTACATATAACATTGAGACAGTATTTTAAGTGTTTCCCAAAATGCAAAATTATTACATGAGGGTTCCCACGCAGTCAAGGTTATGTCACTGTGAGAATCCCAAAATGAATTTTAAAAAAAGATTACTCTCACCTTGATTTTTTTTATGGTTAGTTTGATGTTCAGTTCCTGATTTATTGTTAATTAATTATTACTTTGATTTTGATGTTTAGTTCCAGATGTATATATTTATTTAGTTATTTCTTTGATTTTCTGATTGATGATGATTTTTCAATTTGATGTTCATTTCATTTCTGATACTGTCAAATTAATCAGCTGTCGGCTTTTTCCTGTTCAAAGCTATCATTATCATATCGGCCTTTAAAAATCCACAGTCCAGCCTCTATTAAATATATATATATATATTTTAACAAACACTTGTGTAGACCAACCCAAATGTATCAGATTTTTTGCAGCATGATTTGCGTCATTCTCAGTTTGCTTTGGTACACTGTTGGATCCACATAAGAAAAGAACAACATTGCACAAGGAAAAAAAAAGTTCTTCAAATCTTAAAGTTTACAGATGACATTTTGGAGCTCAAGCAAGTTTGTTATTATTTTGTCATCCAGTTTCACATTGTGTTCACATGTCTCTGTGGTATGCAAAGAGATCTGCATTGTAATCCTATGAAAGTTGTTGTAAGTGCGAAAGTGTTATTTGTTCCTGGAGGGAGAAAATGGGGCAGCTTAAGGGACTGAGTATCCAGGGGCTGGAGGGGGATTAGCCACTCTGTCCTCTTCAGAACGGATGTGATCCTTTCATCTCCTAGTCTGGGCTGCCTTTCCTGGCAGCCAAAGAAAGCATGTGCTCACCCCACGGTACCAACTGCTCGACTCGAGGAAAGTTTGCTCTGTTCCATTCTCGAACAAATGGGCACAGATTTAACCATGTGATTTGCCACTGGCAGACTACAATAGGTAGAAGATGGGGTCATTACCATATAGATGAATCCAGGAGTTGTCTTTTTCATTTACCAGACAGCAGAAAGTGTGTTTAGCTAACAACAAGCATGACTACAGCTGAGCTTAGACCCCTGCATGGCAGCCGTTGCTGATAGGAAATCAATAGCCATAGTTTTCTAAATAAGTCTCATTCTGCAGTGCTGTCACCAGGAACAATGATGAGCTATCTGATGTTTTATCAAGGTGATGCAGATGTGTTGAAATTCAGCCTAGTTTCTCTCTTTTGGAGTTTTGTCTTTCCATCAAAGCATTATATTGTAGTTAAGCTTGCAGAACAACAACCATTTATTTAACCATGAGGCCCATTATCACTGTTCTCGGCTTATGATTTATTTAAACAGCCTGATGAGTACACCATTAATGTGCTGCATAAATACAAACACACCCCAACATGTGGAAAATGAGCCAGTGTGCTGTAGCATTATGGAAAGCCCAGATCTGGGAGACAGGGAGTGTGTCCTTTCTACTCTGTTAAAACCCATCGCCTCTGATGGACTTTTGAGAACACTGCCATCTGCCGTGCCATGTGTAACCTAAAACCGTGTCAGCCACAAAGTCCTGGGGGTAGTTTGTATGGACGTCGTCTGCTTTAGTAGACATCAGCGCTGAAATTAGCTCATCTACATGGGTGAGCAGATGTTGCCATTTCCACAAAGTCCAATATAAGGTGTATTATGGAGCATATGGACAGTTTTTGGGCAGTGGATTTCCTAGTACCTGAGCGGCTACTAGCATTAGAGATCCCTCTCCACTATAATTACAGTTTCCACTTTATCACTTTTACTTCAATTATATCTGTAGTTTATCACGGTTGTATTTCTCAAGTATTTTTCTTACCATTTTGGCTCCATATGTGCAACCTTGTAAATCATATTTTTAGAGCTGTTCACTTTAATGAACAAGATTTATGAAATGTGCACAAATCATAAAAATATTTGAGCCAGATACCTAAACCAAAAGTATGATCGCCTGTTAAATGATAGGATTTCAGTGCATTGAAATAATAAGTGCTATCAGGTATTAAAAAATATCCAATAATTTAGTTTGAAGCAAGATTTTTTCTCAGTTGCCGTTTCAGAGGAATCAACACAGAACACTTTAGGACATGACAGAAATTGTGTTGAGGATCAGACTTATGTTCAGTAAAATTATTCTCAGCTCTGCACTCTCTCACTGGAATTGGGACTAGAATTGCTGGCGATGGTCAGAGGGGTCATTCATAACATTTTTTTCTCTGGCTGTCAGGGATGTGATTGAATATCTGTGATATGGTCAGACTATCATGCTTCAGCAGACTGACTCTCTCTGCCCTCCACATGCTGGATTAATGGTGTGATCTCTTTGACCGATTTATTTGTGTGCAATGCAGGCAAATTGGACAGCTTGTTCCCAGATGACAGCTATATAGATATGGGGGAGATTGACGTGGGGCGTAAGGTCGCGCAGCAGATTCCTCCTGGTATCTTCTGGAGGTCCCAGGTCTTCATTGATCATCCCATGTACCTGAAGTTCAATGTGTCCCTGAGCAAAGATGCCTTAGTGGGAATCTATGGAAGGAGAGGCCTACCTCCGTCACACACACAGGTGGGAAATATTTATCACTTTTCCATCCTTTGTTAATGCTGTTAATCTGATGTGTTTATCAGTAGAGTGAAAGGAGAGTTCTTAAATCTTTATGTTTTAAGGGTTTTAAGTTGTCATATTTCATTGTTTTTTGCATCAAGTCATTGTGTCTTGTTGGGAAAAAACAATAGTAAATTGTAAATGTGAAACTGTGTGAAACAATTATGATCATGTCTGCATAGTGTAAGGATTCAGCTTGCTTCCTCTGTTCTTCCTCTGCCACAGAATATAAATTGGGATATTGTTTAAAAAAAAAAAATCTATATAACCATGTAGGAGCGTTTCATGAATACAAACCAATTCATAAATCTCTCTATTGTATTATGAATCAGTTTCTTTGTAGCAGAAAAGGATTTATGGCAAATTTCTTTCAGGTTCAATATCATCAATGAATCACACACAGATACAGGGCTCAGGGGCCAAGAAAGGGAGATTTTTCTTTACACTAATTTCCCATCTATGTGCAGCACAGAATCAGATATATCATGTTATTAATCATGTCTGACTGCTTTGGATTTGTGCTGTAAATGTAGCTATAGTTCAACAAATTGTTCCGAGCAGGATTTTTGTTTGCATTAGTACGCAGTGTGATTTATGTTTCAGTCAAAAGATCAGGTTTGTCTCATTTTTACTTCAAAGGAAGTCATCTAGAGAGGAGTTTCCATGCTGTTTGATAGCACATAGAGTGGCACATGAGTCAAGATCCACCTCCTTATGTAGATGAAAATGAAATGCCATCTCATTGGTATTCATTGAGTCACAACTGATATGAAGCAAATCATTGCAGATTTTATTTGGTACACACTTACATATTTTCCCCCCGCTTCCCTTTTTCACTTAAATAGTTTTAAACAAGGCTTTCATATAAGATATGTGGATTAAGAAATTATCACAGCCCATCCAGCCACAATGTGCCAAGACTTACTCAAGCTCCTCTGGAATGATGAGTTATTCATGCAGACCAAATGATGCTCGGCTATAAAGAGGGCTGAAAGCACCCAAGTCTCATGTGTCACTCTAATGGCATGTCTGCGGTCCACCTATCAGTCTTTCTCACTTTCTGTGTGTCTGTCTGCAGTTTGACTTTGTGGAGCTGTTGGATGGGCGGCGGCTCCTGGCCCAGGACATCCATGGCCTGGAAGGGCCTGCGGCTATGCAAAGGAGCCTGGTACCCATCACTACACACGACACAGGCTTTATCCAGTACATGGATTCGGGCATCTGGCACCTGGCCATCTACAATGACGGAAAGGAAACCGAAACTGTCTCCTTCCTCACCACTGCCATAGGTGAGTGCCCTGGGCATGACCTGCTGCTGAAACCTGTAATAGCAATCCACATAATCCCCATAATACCAACCCGCAGCACTCTCAACAAACAGCCCAGACTTAGGGTATGAATCAGAGGCAGTTTTTGGCAGATTTCAATAGGCAGGGAAAGTGCAGGTTAATCAAGGTGGAGTTGAATATTACAAAAATCAGGACATCAGTGCTATCCTGCCATGCCCCTGAGTAGGGCATTGAGAGATCATAATATCCTCATTAGCCTGAGTGTCTTCTGAGCGAATCAGGGGTCCAGCTTCTGGGAACCATTTGCATACAATTCAAAGTGTGATTGTACCCTCCTGCTAGTGCCATTTTTGATCATGATTTGCTCCAATTTCCATCTACTTTCCATATATCAAAGTAGGGAAGATATTCCTCTCCTCTGACTAAACTGCGCGTGGCGCTCGGTGGTGTTTCAGACATACGTCCTCCTTTGTGGAGGTGATTTCGTTTAGTACGCTCCTCTTTGTTCTCCCTAAAGCGCCTTTGATTGGCACTGCTGTATCAAGCAAGGTGTGAGAGGGCCCGAGGTGTCGACTTTCACAGGGATGGCAGCTGGGAGCTGTTCTCACATGCTCTTTAATTAAAAGCTCCTGGGCCAGAGTCCATCTGTGACGGGGGCTGTGCCAGGCAGCAGATCGATGAGAAGCTGTCCTCAACACCAATGCAACACCAAGCGGAGACAGGCAAGAGATGCCCCCCCGCCCTCCCCTTGCTGTGCCAACAACAACTGTAATTCAATACTTAATATATGATATGACACAAGCAGGGGGAGTCAGGGCAGCATGTTTACTTTAGCTTATTTCTTTTTGACTGGGTGTGCATGCAGGCCTCCTGTGGTTTGCATCACAGAAACTCACAACAAGATAAGGTATTCTGTGCAACAGATGGGAATGGGGAGAGGATGGGGCGGGGCCGAGTTAGTCAGCGCTGGAATTCTGCCTCTGTTCATTTGTATCAGAGCTGATCTGCCCACAGGAGCTCAGAGGGAGGCAGAGGGGCCCTTTCAAAAATGGGTCACCGGTTAAGTGCCCTTCAGCAGAAATTGAATCTCACCAACTGCCTGAATTGTATTGAGCCGTGGAGGGATAGATCTGACCTTCAAATAGAGCAGCCCTGCCATAGAAATGTATGTGAACAATATCTAGAACAGGCGTACAGAGAGACACAAGCAGCATTGTTTATAAGACACTAACAGTAAAATTATTTCAGCATTTCTGACAGTGTTGGTTGGAAAAAATATGTCTTCTTTTACCATCTGCGAGGCGCCTTGTGCTCTTCACGTGTATGAAATTAAGGGTTTGCTTGTTGCACATAGCCATGCCATAATGCATCTGAGGGGATAGAGCGCTCCTGTCTTTAATCTGGGCTGCTCCTCATTACTTGGCTATGGCTCCATGGCAATGTGAAATGTATCCCACTGAATGTTTTGTATCACAGCCCTCTGGAGCATGAAGCCATTTGTCCCTGCTGCCTGTTGCCAGACGTGCTTCAGCCCAAACGTGGCTTCCTATACAAGGGAGCAAAGCAAAAGGAAAGCAGCGCCAACGTTTTGCTCTATATCCTGTCTCGCCCTATAGCTGAAGCTCTCTGTATACAACCACCCATCATTCAAAGGTGCTGAGCATCCTCTGAGAGCATGGCAAGGTGCTGATTAAACCTGCCTACTGCACGCTACTCTGTCCTCACCAACTGGAGAGACTCACACAATAGTTAGCTCCCCTGATGTGAAAGGGTAATGAATTTCAATGAAGCTCTTCTTGAATCCATGATTTATGCGTTGGCCTATGTCGAGTATGCGGCTAAGAGATATTCATGGCCTTCCCTGCCTGCTCTCAGAGGAAACACAGCCAATAGACATGGGAAGTGCGTAGTCCACTAAACTGCGTCAGCTCTCAGAGAGGGAGCACTGCATTTCACGATTACTCAATTAAATATGTTCAATTTGACGGTTTGTTGTTCACCAAAGAAACACCCCTGATAGATAAAGATAAGCTTAATTAGACAAAAATTAATGTGGAAAGCTGTCTTAATATGTCAGTGGGTTGCAGTTTAAGTCAGACCTCTCAAAGCTGTATGTGATGAACACTAAATTACAACCCTGTGTAGTTTTTTTTTTTTTGTCCCTTTATACATGAGCTACAAGATTCACGCCAGGAATCTCTCCTGCATAATTGCACTTCTGGGAGGAATTTCTAATGCCCTCACACACACACACACACACACACACACACACACACACACACACACACACACACACACACACACACACACACACACACACACACACACACACTGCTAGTTTCTCTAGCTCTGAGCAAAAAAAAAAACAAGTCCAGCCTTCCTAGATGTTCTCATTGGAATCCATCAAAACCTCACCAAAATGCTGATTTGCCTCCTCCTCGCCAGAGGACAATCTCTCCTGCATCCTCTCTCTAACCCAACATGGCAAAGGCAAGCTTGCAGCACAGAAAACATCAGCAGCATGGCTCTGCTCACTGCCTACCTCTCTCTTCCTCTCTCTTTCTCTCTCGCTCTTGTCTCTGTATTTCTGGTCTGCCCTGGTCTCTCTCCCTCTCTCCCTCTTTCTGTCTTTTCTCTCTGTCTTGCGTTGCATCCTCAGTGATGATTGACTCTCCAGAGTAAAGGGAAGCTGAATCCATGGCTCACATTTCTAGCCCTTTGTGGAGCACAAGAGATTCTTTGTTCAGTAAGTTTTGCCTCAGAGCCTCTGCTGCCTGAAGGCAATGGACAAGATTGAATATTTTTCAGCACCATTTCAAGCTTAATTCAGTGAGCATCGTGTTTCAGAATTGTGCTGCTGTCAAGCGCCTCAGTGGTCACTCTTATTTCTAATAAAAAACCAGTGTCAAAACACGGTAGTGGTCATTATTATTTTGCCAATTTATTTGATTTAGTTAGAAGGATCAATAGAGAAAATGATGGAGAGTGTTGTGCTGATTGTTAGCATCAGACAGAAATGCTCTCAAACAAAGACAAACGTGGTAATAAAGGCTCATAGCCAATTGGAGTCAAGGTAACGCTGATCACAACTAATGCAGCCAGCGTAGTCTGTAAACACTGTCATGCTAAATACAGTTTAGCTACCACTGACATTGTCTCAGTTTTTATGCAGGTCTTCATAGAAAAAAAAGGGAGAGATTTTTTTAAAGTCCTTTAGCATTCAGTATTCTAGGGGTCTGAGGGCAGAGCATTTAAAACATTTATTGTTATAGTTTATGAGCAGGTAAACAAAACAGTAAAATTAAGAGCCCAAATGTTTGTGCCAGGAGGTCCTCATCATAGCAAAATCATTTCTGTGTGAGGTCATCTTGTGTTCAAAATTTAATTAGAGTAGTTTTTTTTTTTTTGCATTAGGGGTTCCAATTGCCCACAAGATACTCATTGATTTTTCTTCCAATGAAATGCTAAAAGAAAACCAAATTTAGTCATACAGTTTTTTTATAATGCTTGTTCTGTGTGCACATGCTGAGGCACCTGTGACTGTGTAGAAAGTGCTTTCTGGATCAAAGAGAATGACTGGGGGTCTGTGATAAAATCACAGACAATTGATATGAGCCCAACTACAATTAGACAAGATGCCAAGATACCTTTTGGATATCGCAGTGCAATTTTCACTGTTTTGTTTAGTGAAATATTTTTTTCAAGCTGAACTGGTAGACGGGTTGTTCTCAAAACCTCAATGGATAAGTTGAAAGAAGAACACATTAAAATCCAGCTGCTGTCCAAAGATCATAACATATAATATAAATATATGTATGTATGTACGTATGTATGCATGAATGTATACTGTATATATAAACAACAGAATTAACATAGTCAAATCTGGTTTGACTTATAGTTGAATCATGTCAGGGTTTTGCCCTTTGATACATAATCTCAGTTGCAACCATTTCTCCACACGGGACTAAAGAGCTATAACACCCAATTAAACATTTTTTTCTTCTTGACTTGGCATAAGAACTTACTTTGTAATAGGAGGTATTCTATCCAGCGCTGTTTGTTTTGTGTCAGTGGTGCGTGTGTGTGTTGGTAATTGCAGCAGCGGCGCTGTCCACAGTACTGAAACAGAGCAGAGGAGATCGATAGACAGACAGAATACATCACTAAGTTTCGTTACTGCTTGCTTTCTGTGCTTGTAAATAGAACTTTTCACATTTTCTTGGAGAAAGAGGTAGAAAGGTGCAAACAACAAGCCACAAACGGCTGTTTCACACCTTCCCCTTCCTTATTTTGACAGAGAATCATCCGAAAGTTCAAAAACGATTTAGTCCTCTGCGAGCACCACATTCTTCTGTGAGTGCTCTGTTTAATACATTTATACCAACATAGTTCATATATCATGATTAACTGGGAGACACCAAGCAATTATATGTAAAATCAGACATTCAGTACCCCCATAAACCCCAAATAGAACACTGCTTTGTTTCATAACCACATTTTCCTGCAACTGCAATCATCAGATTGGCAGTCACATCAGGCTCCTTAGATCTAATCTGTGAATGGTTAAATGTTTGGTGTCACCCCGAATATATCTGCGCCCATTGTGTATATAGAATGCATATAAAACAGCTTGCATTCATTGTGATGAAGAGACAAAACAAAAGCACAAAGCTGTCTGCCTGACCTAAAGTAGATTGAAAATCAGACCAAAGAAAACTACAGTAACTTTACCAATTGCAAAGGCAAAAAGAAGTTTCCAGTGTTGTTGACGCTTTGGATCACCTGTTTGCAGTTTGCAATAAAAATTAGGTTTGTTAAATGATGCATGTCACTCATCACATCCGTTGGTTTTGGAAAATGTTTGCTTTGTGAGTTTTGGTGAAAGCTCAGAAGAGCAGAGCTTGTTTACTGTTTTAGTGAATTCCACCGTTCGGATGAAACATAATTAACACTCAAATGTTTTTCAGTGAACAAGAAATATTGACAGGATAGGAGCCTGTGCTTATCACTGTCATTAACAAAGGGATAATAATCAACCCAAAGAAAGTGAGTGGGAGGAAAATTGTTTTTGGGCCACATTACTCAGAAAAGCTCCTGATTGCTCTCTTGCAGATTCTATTGATGACTGTCCCAGCAACTGCTTTGGGAACGGTGACTGTGTTGCTGGAACATGCCACTGCTTTTTAGGATTCAAAGGACCTGACTGTGGGCGAGGTGAGTCACTCCCTCAGTAATAATGTCTTTATTGATCCACATCATTCATACATAACATTTCAGGGTGCCGACCAAATTATATTCGCTGCGTGACCAGAACAAAGCCATTTTAATCTTACAATTACTTTTTATTATACTTGAGATCTTTGTTATTAAATTAGCCAGTTTTACTCCAGTTGATTCATTTTTACCTCTATCACTCCTAATGGAGTATTGTGTTACACATAAAAGAACTCTTGAATAACTGTATAGAGAAGAGAGCTTGAGATTATAAGGCCGGTATTGAATCAGGCGTTCAGTTATTAAAACCAAGGCTGTATTCATTTTCCGCCAAGTTAAAAAACAACTTTAGTCAATGTGTTACAATGATAGTAGTTTGTTTTGATTACACATTCTGCCATCTGTTATCCATGTGCTGATCGCCACCATATTTGACACTTTTTATTAAACTCTTTTTATTTTCCACACAACAGCCATTGTGTCGTTATCAGATATTAGTTGTTTGGTTTCATTAGAATCTGGTCGTGGTAATGTGTGCTGCATATTGTACACAGGAGAGGAACCCCTTTAACATTTTGGTCCAAAGCTCATTGTCAGACGGAGGTTTTAGCACACACACTCACTATTCTTTGATGCTATGGTTGGAGGGCTCCATTCAAATGGATGTATGCTGTCTGCTCTTTTCAAAGCTGCCTGTCCGGTACTATGCAGTGGGAATGGTCAATACCTTAAAGGTCGCTGCATGTGTCACAGCGGCTGGAAGGGCTCCGAGTGTGACGTTCCCACCAACCAGTGCATTGACATCACATGCAGCAGCCATGGGACGTGTATCGTGGGAACCTGTATCTGCAACCCGGGCTACAAAGGGGAAAACTGTGAAGAAGGTGATTGTTTTGATAAATCATGATAAACTCATAATGTCCTACATAATATGTCTGTTGTAACAACCTTCTTAGCTTGTTAATGCTTGACATTTTAATAGAATACTCATAATGTGAATGGCTATAAAATTGTCTTATTAAACAGTCTATCCAGCAGTAAAAGCAGGACATCCTTTATGAAGACTTCACAATATGCATCCTAGGTGACTTTTCCTGTATGAATTATGGATATAAGGCATTACATTAATCGAAAGAGTCAGTTTATTGCCTGAAATTCTGTCGCAAAGTCGAATGTTAATCCATTAGGAACTCCACGATGCTGGATAAGGCTTGACCAGATAAGACTGAAGGAGCCATTGTGTTTTGCCGGCTCTTGAAGGCTCTCATTTCAAGATGAAAAATGGACCCTGGGAGTTTGATAAATGGGGGTTTGTGACATCCATAGGCCCCCATTCTATTTTGGGTGGAGTGTTAGCCATAAGGAGTGGAGGGGAATGTGGACGAGGGCCCTTTAACATTTTTACCTTTCTTCCGTGCGACCTTCAGCCGTGATGATTAATTGCTAGGAGAGAGTTTCTTGTCAGTTAGCCTCTGATCTTTGTGGTTTGTGCCCAAACCATCTGCTAAGAGGCAAGAGATCCTGTTTGTCTTACTATAACGGCCTTTATACCCATTTATGTCATGGTAAAGGGGAGCTGCCATGGCATGGCCTGCTGCTCTCATTGGCTAGACATTAGTCCTGCTTGGGGCCCATTTGCCATCTGTGTGTACCACACAGATATTGTCTGCTAGAAAGAACGCTATTTTTTTAATCGTACGCTCCCACAACTCTTGTGCCTTACCAAGTAAGCATTCATTAAACAAGATGTCAAGGGAAGTGATGCTATAGAAACAGCTATTAATTTGATATTTGCATACTAATTGAACTGATACACTGTACACTGGCGGATGCAGTGTACAAAAAAAGATGCAGAAGAAGGAAACCAGTGCGAGGCTTCCTCAGTCACAGATCTTCAAATAGTCTGTAAAGTAGAGCTGAGCATGCCTAGGAAGTCGAGCTATTGCCTCAGGCTTTTCCTTGCTTTACCCTGTTTTCTCCTTTACATTCTGGTAATGTGGGTTTTGGTTGTTCCAGCTTTGAACTACTTATTATCATGGCTTTCATTTTAAAGAAACATGCTCCTATCAAGGCACCTTCTCTCTTTGGGAGGAATTTTCATTATGATTCGATGGGACCTTGCCAGCAGAAGCATGGGCAATAGCTGTAGGTTGATACCAAAAGCCCCAGTGCCATATAATTAGTTTGGCTGTAAATCTTGTCTTCAGTTTTTGAGAAAGTGTGCCGCTTCGCATCGTTTTCTTTTGCTAAGCCAGTTGCAGTTGCAGCTGAGCCGCAGCCCACCGCATTTGTCATTCCACTCAGGTTCAAATAGAGATGCCAGGTTGCCTCTGAAATAGGGAAACAGCAGGTGACTGGTGTGTCTGACACTGTCTCTTTGGAACACTTTTAGTGGACTGCCTGGACCCAACATGCTCAGGCCGAGGGGTATGTGTCCAGGGAGAATGCCACTGCTTTGTGGGGTGGGGCGGGCCAGGATGTGAGAGCCCCAGGGCCTCCTGCATGGACCAGTGCTCTGGACACGGAGCTTTCCTGGCAGACACGGGGACCTGTAGCTGTGACCCCAACTGGACGGGCCATGACTGCTCCACAGGTGAGTGCTTTCCTCAGATGCGAGTAAACATTGGCGGGATTCCCTTTCACAGATCAGTGCTGATTTAGCTCTGATCACTAAGTAGTAAATGTTAATGTATTCTCAGGAAATATTGTATAGGTAAAATTAAATAAATTTTTAGTGTTTCCAGGATTTAGGCCAGTGTGTTACTATATGTACTTGTGAATATAGCAGCTTCTCAGAGGGATGGTCATTGTACGTGTTTAGGGGAAGGCATTTAACCCCTTGAAACCTGGATGAACATCACTTTTCTTGTGCTGCATGCAGACTTATTTCATGTATTCAAACCTTTCAGCCCTCCACAATTTGTCTGGATTTCTTTCAAAAACAAAGGAAAAAGGGCAATGAGCAAATTGGCAAGACATAAGTAGATTTAGAAAGTTAT
Source organism: Plectropomus leopardus (assembly GCF_026936395.1). Taxonomy (NCBI): domain Eukaryota; kingdom Metazoa; phylum Chordata; class Actinopteri; order Perciformes; family Serranidae; genus Plectropomus; species Plectropomus leopardus. Next base: position 29,707,788 of record NC_142181.1, read on the forward strand.
TTTTTCTAAAGCGCGGGAAAAAATTATAATTTCTAAGCATTTCTTTACTTACCCTTTTTATCGGGTAGTTTTCTTGTTTTTCTCTTGTTTTAGTAATTTCTTGCTATTTTTTTTAACTTAATTTGTTCATATCCTTCTGCCTAAATTAAAAAAAAAATCAAGCCACTTTACACAGGTTTCAAAGGGTCATAAAAATAAACATTTAAAAAACATTAATTATGAAGTGAGTAAGTCAAAAATACATAATATATGACATGAATTTTTCAGTTTTATCACAGTTGTTGTCAAAAAAGAAACATGAGTCATACCTGTATTTTTGGTTATTTACTTGAACACTCAGTTATTTAATCTCCTACACTTATTGATTGCCAGCTCCTGACAACTAGTTTTACAGTATCTAGTAAAATTTCTTAACTTTAAATATTTGCAATATTATTTTAATACCCCTTTACCTTGTAACAAACGGCAACAACATGTAATTACCTTGACTTATGTGATAATATTCTTGGCTTTTTGTTGGAATTTATTTCACTGCTTGATTCAATATAACTTTGATCAATGTTTGGCTCTGCACAGAGGTAAACATTTCTGATTATGTTTAAAGGAAATGGCTCACATAAAAGCCTCAATTATTCACATCAATGATCAGTTGGAGGTCCACAGCCAGCAATCAAACTCCGGTTGATTTTTCTCTAAATTTGTTTCTTTTACGAATGGTTTCATCCACATGGTTAGCTGGCAGCCGGAGAGAAGAGAACGCGCATAGCAGGGATATTGTCAGAGGCATGATCTAATGCAAGTTAATGCTCTTTCTTGAGTTCTGGCTTTCTTCACGTTGGCACAAGGCTCACAGCTGATGATAGCGTTTTCTGCTCCAGAGGATCGTTCCCATTGTGTTCATTTTGTCCATGGGGAATGTTCTCTCTTGGTAGTGAAGAGTATTCTCTGCATAAGATAGACTTACAGTGAGAATATACTGTCTGGAGGCTCTACAGATGAAAAAAAGTCCTGCACAAAATTTAAGGATCAGCTCTGACAGCTGGCTGCCTGCTCACATTTACCAAAGAAGTATTTTACCGAAAAACCTCAGTGAACTCGGTGGTGGATTGTTAAAGAGCTGTCATATGTAGGTATCTAACATCACTCACTTGCAGTGTTGGCAGATGCAAAAGTTCCAAAATTCATTTTTCTTTCTAAAGTAGTAAGCTGAAGAATTTTCCACACACAGAAGTGCTCATACAAGGCTGTATTCCTGTTTTATGATTATGATCTCTGGCAGATTAAAGCTTCAGATAGCTCAGTTTGAACAGGCTGATATGTTGATAATTGGTGCATCAGCTTGGTTTTTGTAGAGGCTGATACACTCTCATTTAGACAACATAATTTGTATTCTCATAAAATATTTCAGAAATTACAGTTTTAGTCCCGCAGCCACTTGGATCCAGGAATCCCTTTATATTCCAGGCAGGCACAATGACCTATTAGGTAATCCCAGGGATTTTGAGGGAAATGGGCAGTTAGTCCAAGTTTGCCTCACAGAGAAAGAGCTCTGTAAATGATGATGAGTTGGCTCTTTACCTGCCTTTATCCTGTTCATTGTAGAGCTTTCTGTGATCTTATACAACACTACGGTGGTGGGGTAGTGCAGCTAGCAGCCTATAACCTAGCGGACAGGGGGAAGAAAAAGATGGAAAGCTTTCAATATATCTTTCAAGATTCTCTAATCCCCCCTCTGCAATACTTTTAAGTCACAAACTCATTTTCTCTTGTGGCTTTGGCACAGTACAACCTGGGTGTGCACAGTTGGTAGTAATGTTGTTACATGCCATAAAACAATGCCTGAGGTTTTATGTCCTTTAATATGTGTGTTTTTATGCCATTTTTGCCATTCTCCCACCCAGAGGAAAGTTTGTTTACACGGTCCTTTAGTGCAAATGGTAACGGCCATCATGGGGATGGGGGTATTTCTCACTGTGGACTCCTCTGGCCAGGGATAATGAGGGTTTGCCTGCAGGCTGTAATTGCATCTTTATCACGTTAAAGGTTTCTCCTTTGTTCCAAGTGAACAATTGTCTCCTAGTCAGTGTGAGTTGGTTTTTTCTGTTCTAATATTTCTGAGAAAGGAGCTGCTAGGGTCAGTTTTGTTTTTGATCTCTCAAGATGTTCATTATATCAATTAGCGCCTACTATTTAGCCCTTTAACACCTGGATCGACATCAGTTTTCTTGTTCTGCATTCAGATGCCTTTCAAAAGCATTTAAACCTCTGAAACCTGGAGGAAAAAAAACATGGGGGAAAAGGCGATGAGCAACTTTGCAAGAAATGTCCTGCAAATTGCAAAAAAAAAAAAAAATTTATAAAACGTGACATGAAAATTACCTAAAAATTAGCTGGGGGGTTTAGTAGATATCAAAAATACAGGAAAATATGTACATAAAACTTCATTTTTTATTTGTATATTTATGGATTTGAAATAATGTTACAGAATTTATATATAAATTATATAGTACTTTTAATGTTCACTTTTTGTCTTTTTGTTTCTTTATGTTTTTCGCTTTTTTGTTGCTTATTTTTAGATAAGATTTCTGAATTATTATTTTTTTTTTATTTTTTTTTTTACAAATTTAATGCTAATTTTTAGATTGTTTGTTGTTTAGTTGATTATTGCCTTCATCCTATGATTTTGTATAATACTGTCACATTCATTTTTTTTTTTAAATGACTAATGAACTGAACTCTGTTGCTAAATCCTGTTCTTGTATTCAGTGTTTGCATGTGTAATGATTTTTTTTGTGTGTGTTTAAGCAGTTGTAAGGGGCACTGACTCAAATGCAGCTAGCACATTGTACCTCTAAATCAGAAGTCAGATGTAAAATCAGCATTTGCATAGTTTAACAAAGTGCTTAGCTATAATTAGCAGGGGAGAGTGTATTTTAAAAAAGCTTTTCAAGCTGGTAATGTCATGTTATGGTTTATGGCTGAAAATACCACTTAAATCTAATTTGTAGCAATGACAAAATAGGCACTGTAAAGGCAGTAATTGACTTATTAAAAGATTTTACCTCCAGTTTGGTCCCCTGTGGTTACATTTGAATTGGCTTGGCTAATAAGCCCGGAATACATGGCTATTGTTCGCCGTTTGTTCGTTGCCCATACTGCTAAGCCTCTTTTTTAACATAATAGTTAATAAAGAGGTTAACATTTCAATGAGATTCATAATAAATCTGTCAGTGTTTAATTTCTTTGAGCTTTCGTCTTGTCATACTCTCCCTCGAGTTCATGAGACGTGGGTAATGTCCCAGGCTCTATCGCAGCCTGTCAGGGAGGTCTTTCAGCTGCCACACAAAGGCGCCAGCCGAGCTTTACTGTGGCTCTGTCTCTCAGCCTCCTTCAATCCATGACTGTTTTTATTCCTTGGGTACGCTGCACTTAGGTAGAATAAAAACAACATGTTGCCATCATATGCCTTAAATCATGCCTTGAGTATGCCTTGAAACATTCTGTGGAGCCTATGGCAGCCCATATTAATATGGCAAAGCTTACACAGCATGTATAACAAAGGAAAAAATAGTAACTTTTACAGTTTACTCAAAACACTGGTGCTGATATTGTTGCCAGTCCTTCAAGAAGTTCCAGCTGTGTATTTTTTCCTCTTTGTGACAAAAAGAGGTGAATTTACAAAAAGGAGGAGAGGCAAGGAGAAGAAAAAGTCTGCTAAGGCTGCCACAATCCATGTCTTTTCTTTATAATGGACTTATTAGATTTGTATTGTCAAAAAGGATTGCCCCTTATGAGGTGCAGGAATTTCTTTTCAGCTGCCATCAGACAAGGTAGTGGAGCGTGGCCGCCTTTCCTTGACAATAACTCCTGGATTTGTCTTTTCTTCACCCTTGTTGCCTTGTCCCGGCACCGCCTTGTCTTCCCTATCCATCCCATGTCCACCCCCCTTCCTTCCTTTCTCTCTGTCTTCCCCCACTCTTTTTTGTCTCTTTCTGTGTCCCTGTCTCCCACAGAGATTTGTGCAGCGGACTGTGGTGGCCATGGCATTTGTGTGTCGGGCACCTGCCGCTGTGACGACGGCTGGATGGGCACTGGGTGTGACCAGAGGGCGTGTCACCCTCGCTGCAATGAACATGGCACTTGCAAGGACGGCAAATGTGAATGCAGTCCGGGTTGGAACGGAGAACACTGCACTATTGGTAGGATGGGAAGAAGTTTTGGTTTGGGTGGGGGACTTTATCTGTGTGTATGTCTGTGTGTTTTGGGAAGCCAACAAAGGCGTAGGCTGTCTGAGTATCTGCGTGTGTATGAAGCACTGGGTGTGAGGGAAAGGGTCCAGTTGGAGAAGAGAGGGAAAAGCATGCTTAATTGAATTTGTGCAACTCGGTAAAGCATGAACAGGTTTACTCAAGGATCTGAGGCTTGCCTTCATGCATTTTAATGTGGGAATGTGCTAAGGTGTCCTTTCATTTTACTCATCCTTTTCCTCATCTCTTTCTTTTCTCACTTTCCATTTACTATTTATTTCAAATACTGACATGTGCGTCATTGTGAGCCAGTCAACCACCACTTTATAGCTCCATGTTTATACTGACAATTGTTGTTTTGTAAATGCTTGCAGAAGTTAAGTTTTCAAGACCTTGACTGAATGTCAACAGCTTTCTTGAAAACCCTGGCTGACTTTAACCCAAGAAAAAAAAAGTTTTGACTGAGTTTTCATTGTGTTGCCAGAGTTAAGCCACTAAGTGCTCTGTTTTGTAGTGGATTTCATAATCCTTTATCAGAGTGCCAGCAGGGGTTCATGGGTTGATAATGTTGGCTCTTTGTATTTGTGTTAAAATCCTTTTCAGAGAGAATAGTCAAGAGGTAAAAGGAGCTGACTGAACTTAACAAAATGCACACTTTATATTGAAGAAGTACTTTCAATGTATTTGTTATCTTGTAGTTCCTGAAGAGGTGGCATTCCTTATTTGTTGCAGTAATGTGTAAATATTAGCAAGAACAGATGCAGCCAAGTTGTGATCATAAATAAGGAGCAGTTGACTTCTGTTTGTGACCTCTGCCTAAAGGACAGCATGATTTTTTTAATTTTTTTTTTGAGTTATGGTGATGGATGTTTTGAACTGTGACAGTTTCATTGTTAAACTGACTTGAGCTCATTAGATGACTGTTTTAATGTGATCAACTTTATGATATTTGAGGTCAGTACTGTCAGACCTCCTCTAAACATCAGAGGACATGCTTTATGATGCCTGCTTTGCAAGATTGCAACTTTACCATTCTCCCCCTGCGATCCATCAGTTCTCCTCTCTTCTCTCCTTTTTCTCTATTTCTTTTTTATTCGTTTTGATGGAAAGTAACTAAATACATTTACTCAAGTAGTGTACTTAAGTATAATTTTGAAATATTGGCATGAGAGATGCACAGATTTACCAGCTGTGTATCAGTATCGACTTGTATTGTTGACTGTCATTGGCCTATCTGCAAAAGAGATGCCATCATTTTTTCATTTCTATGTTCATTTCTATGTATGTTGCATTTTGTGAAGGATAAAAAGCAGAGCAGGAAACTATTTGCCTCCTGTCTTCCGGCAAACAAAAGAAAACATGTTTTGGGGCGCCCAGTAGCTCACCTGGTAGAACAGGCGGCCCACGTTCAAAGACTATGTCCTTTTTCCCTGTGTCTGATTCCGACCTCTAACCCAAAAATTATCTTTAAAAAGGAGACATGTCTGGGATGAATAGCAAACATTCCTTGAGACACCTTATGATGATGAAACAACCAACAGCCGGTGGACACAACTATCAGTTAACGGAGGTATAATTGAGTAGCATCATGATGCATTCAAGCGTACTTCTTTAAGACTGAGCAATTTTTGTTGGTGTTTTCACAGTAATATAAAAAAGATATTAGAGTGGAAATTATGATATATATGGTAAAATGCTTTTGAAGCAGTTATTTAAAGAGAAATGTTTTTCATGTAAAAGAAGGATTTATTGAAGTGTTTTTCATAAATGTGTACGATTGAATTTGTGCTCATTCAAAGGTAGTGTAATGAATGGCTTAATGACTTTAAAACAGCTCAGTTATACTTTAGAATTAAGATTTTTTTCGGGGTTTCTCTGGCATAAAAGGAGAAATAATGACAAAATCAAATCAGCAACAAAAAAAACATTGGTATTAGCTATCGTCCAAATTGCTGTTTTTAACATCTACAATCGTACATCCCTAATTGGTACTTGACTTGAGTATTCTTTATACTTTTACTCCTCTCTGTTTTGTGGGAAAATATTTTGTCCCTCATGACTTATTTGAATGTTAAAATTAGCAGGTACTGATTCAATGTACAAAATATGTAGCAATCATATAAAATCTCATGCATTCATCTGAGTTAAACTACCCAGCTACTACTTTGTCGACACTTTCAACTTAACACACTCATTATCATTCTATGATCCAACCACTCAAGCATCAGAGAGGAAGTCAGAAGACAATGGCCATCTCCTCTGCCTCTGCCACAGCATTACTCTGAACAGAAATTTGCAACTCCCACACATAGAAGTCACAAGGGAGATGGGACAAAAGTTGAGAATGCGAGTCTTATAGGTGACAGCTTTATTACATTTTCAAATAGAAAAAGATAATTTTTTTCTCACAGTAGTCACATCTTGGAGCAGAGCTGCCTGAGTACAGAGCCTTGACTCAGTCAGTGAATGTTTTATATGCTGGCCTTACATTATTGATGGGCCTTTTATAAGTGCCATATTGAGATCCCCACTCCCTCGACAAGAATATTCCTCAGTGTCATCCATTAAGAAGCCAAAGATCTCAATTTAAATCAATTTTCATTATTGAGAGCTCTGCGTTGGCCCCAAGCCCCATGCTGTGGAGCACAGGAGGTCCAATTTGGCCCCGCCTTTGCCAAAGCCTCCGGTGACCTCATCGTCTGCAGAGGTCTTTCAAGATTAAAAGAGCTTTTCGTTGAACATCCTGACCTCCTGTACGATATTGCTTGAGAGATTTAAGGGTGGTAATATGTGCATCAATCACGTTGCTTTTGAAATACTCCCCTGAGATATTCTGCCGATCCCGGCAGTTGATAAATGGGGACAGATTGAAATGTTCTTTCTCGAGATATCACTTTTTTACCCTGTCTCTGACTTTCTTTGTTTCTTCCTCTCTCTTTTCTCTGTGTTCCACACCCCCCTGTCTTTTTTTCCCATCTCCATCCATCTCCCTCTGTGTTGGATCGTATTTGTTGTGCTGCTTGTAATGCATGATTTTGCTTCATGACTGCACTTTTCCTTTTTTTATTTACCTTTTGTAATGTAAACTAACACCTTGCCTTGCTGTCTTGTCATGGAAGTGGCACTGTTCAAACCTCCCTTATATGTCCTGTCTTTTATCTCCCAAGCTCACTATCTGGATAAGGTAGTGAAAGGTATGGCATTCCTCCTTCCTTCTATTTTGCCCTCCTTCCATTGTACCTCCAGCCAGCATTAACAAGTCATGCACACACACCATGCTCTTCCCCCACATTGACATATGCAAACACGATGCACCTCTTGTCGCCCCAAACAACTCATTCTAAAGATCCCCACCTCCCATCAACTTTTTGCCATATTGTCACACAGTAATCTCCACTTAGCACTTTCGCACCTGGTGAGTCAAGTTGTGCTGCTTTCTATACGTGTCGATTACTTGGTTTGTGTTCGGCCTTGCTTTCTCAATAGGGGGGTGTTGTGAAAGGGGCTTCATAACCTGTGCCATGCATTATGGATGAGTGTGCCGCTGCGAGCAGGGCCTGATAGGTGCTGAGGCCGCATCCTCTCTAATTAAAAGAGTTCATGGTCTGGTTGGTGCAGGGCAAGCAGGGGGTGGAGGCTCTGCAGCAACCCTGCCTTTCTGCCTCTAGCACCCTTTCTCTCTCTTTCTCTTTCTCTCTCTCTCTCTCTCTCTCTCTCTCTCTCTCTCTCTCTCTCTCTCTCTCTCTCTCTCTCTCTCTCACTGTGTCCTTGGTAATGGACCACCTGGCATGAGAGCGGCTGCCAGAGGAGTCCTTCGAACACTTGCAGCCTCACGTTTGGAGCTGTTTCAGGCAGGCTCGGGCAGGGCTCAGCAGGGGCTCCTCTCTGAAAGGGCTGCCAATTAAGTTGAACTGGTGCCAACAGAGAGCGGATCTTTATTTATCCTTGTAATAAACATTCGGAGCTTACTAATCATCTGTCTCCACTGGTCTAAACAGAGTTGTTTTGTCCATTTGCTCAATAAAAGGACGGCTAATGTCCAAACATGTCTAGGAGGCAAGACACTTTCTAATGGCATTAGCCTTCGACTGTGATCCCTTTCTTCACGGAAACAAGAAGAAAATTGAGAGAGGATTACTTTTTTTCTTACAATTTTTAATCCTCCATAATTGATCCCCAATATCCAATAGTCTGCATCTTGGTTGGTCATTTTGTGATGTATCTTTTTTCCCAAAAAGTTTTAAAGGAACTTTTCAACAAAAAACATTGTCTCTGCTCTATAGTACACGTGAAAGGCTGCATTAAATAATTGCAGGTTTCTGTCAGTCTGTTTAAAGCTGGTATTAACATGCGTCTCAGGTGATCTGATCATAACTGGATAGCTCTAAACACAGGTGTAAACGGCCACCAAGACGCATTTAAACAGCCACCAAGACGCATTGTGATCCAATCACTCAAACCACTTGCTGAGGTGGTCTGGGATGCAGTTGACCTCATGTGTTGTGTAGTATAAATGCTAACACCGTCCTGATGCGTCTCCAAAGAGGACTACATCATTGGCACAGGATATGGTGGTTGTTTTGGTGACAGTGTGCTAATGCTCTGTAGCTTCACTTAACTTCACTATATTTGAATATTAACCAATTATAAGAATAAATAAGAATAAAATATTAGTTGCTCTGTATAGTCGACAACAGAACTGAAAAGAATCAGAAAGGCTTGGGATATTAATTTGACAATTAGGCTTGGGCAGTATCTATTTTTTCTTACTTTTCTGAAATTTCACCCGAATATATGGTATATGATGGTATTTTGTTCACGGTGCTACCTATCCAGCAAATTTACTATGTTCTGCAAATGCTCTTAGCTCAAAAAAGGTTGAAAAAGAGAGTATTTATTCACATATTTTTCTTATTAAACAGAACAAAATGACCACTCAGCTCCTGAATTCAAGTGTTTCTCTTTAACTAAACTAAAACCAGCTTAATTGCCTTGTTAACTCATAGTAAAACACATACAAACTCACCCAAACTGTCTTGGTTTGTCTTATTAATTGTCTAGTTAGTTAGTCCACTGTTCCAACAATAAACAACTCTGGTTTAGTTCAAATTACCCCTTGATTCACCAAGTTAGATGTGTAAATATGCTGCTTCTCCTCACTGTTATTCCCTGCCTTTGGCTGCCGGCTGTTTCCATTCCTGTAACAGTCCCACTACTGCCAGACATTATGTTTGTCAGCTCAGCTGCCTGTTCCACCTGTAGAGGCTGACTTCTGATAGTGCATGACTTGCACTACATACAATACATCCTTAATACAGCATTTCTATATGAGTTTAACAGACCATTTGTATTTTTGATGGTACTCAAATACATAATGTTAAGATTTTTTAAATGCCCTAGTAGTTTACCATAATACCATGATACTGCCCAGCCTATTGGCAATATTTCTTTTTAGTTGTTCCAGAAAATTAAAATTTAGTTCTGCTTTTCATTTTTAAATCACTATTTATATTGTATTAATGTGCAATAATACTGTATGGATGAATGTGGAGTGTTCATGGCTGTGTTAACACTCATGTCATGATACCATCCTTTCTCTGTGTTGCAACAACCAAAATGCAACTGATGCATTCCTCGGCTAAACATGTGATCCACAACACCAATCTATTCTTGGTACTGCTTCAGCCTTTTAGTACTTAAATACTTATCTCTGTTTCCCTACCATCACTCTTTCCTCTTTCATCTGATATTTCTCCCTTTAATACGTCTCCCATACGCCGCGCCCGTCTCTCTCTCCTCCGTTCTTGCTCTCTCATTCTCCTACTCCTGTTCTCCCTGTGTGATGTAAGAGCACTGAGACAGCCGTCCCAGTCTCTTTAGTTGATAAAATGGGTCAGCTTAGCATTCTCTCTATCAAGGCAGCTTGCTAACAATGCAAACTGTGACAGACTCATGCGTTTGATATCTTGAGATGTTACCCTCTGCTTCAGCAAGGGGATACGAATCACAAGGTACCAGATAAATGCCAAACAGCCTTAGAAAAAAATGGGTGAGATAATCCTCTGATCTATGCCCTTGTGAGGACCTAACCAGAGAGAACCAGAGGGATGTTTCACCTGTTGGTCTGCTCCAGTCTGCTTTTAGTTCCACTGGGGACACATACTTGGGAACACAGTGCAGGCAGAGTCCTCCCCTGCATAATGCAGCTTTTGAGCTCAGCCTTATACACCTCCTGCTGTTTTATTTTGCATTCCTATAGTGGCAGAACACACACCGTCCCTGAAGGAATAATGCTATTGATTGCTAAAAAGTGTCTGGAGACAACTTATCATAAAACAGAAAGCAAATAATGATATAAAGCTTTTTCCAATAACTAATACAGTTTTCTTGCAGCTCATTTTTTTAACAGACAACAGCAGCAGTGATGCTATGATCATAATGATGGTCACACTGGAAAAAAATCACATAAAAACGGGTCCAATTATGTGCAGGAATGCCAGCATATACACCACTGCTCTCATTATCCAGCTGTAGTAGCATAGATACAGGAGGCCAATCTACTGTAGTAATGAATGAATATTGATTTAGAAGATCCCTCTTATCTGATTTTACTGCAAAGGGATATTAGAAGCTTCACAAAAGGTGTATCAAATTAATCAACTTCAGCCGAGTCATTATAGCCACCCTCACCCATTTAAAATCTTAACATGACTGTAGTCTTTTGTTGACAGAGAAATACTGGCAACAAACCACTGTCATCAGCAAGCCCTTGATGTTTTATTGTTGGTGTTTCTTTACAAACAATATGTTACATTTATCTGTTACACGCTAAACCTGCTTTATTTGATATTCTGTGCCGACCTCTGTCTTTGTCCTTTTTTGTTACACAGAGGGCTGCCCTGGTTTGTGCAATGGAAATGGTAGGTGTACTCTGGGTAACAATGGCTGGTACTGTGTGTGCCAGCTGGGCTGGAGGGGCACTGGCTGTGACACCTCTATGGAAACTGCCTGCAGTGATGTCAAGGACAACGATGGAGGTAAAATCACAAACAGCACACAGCAGTGCCTTCTGACACTGGCCAAGCATCAACAGGGACTCTTACCTAGACATGATTTGACTATAGAACGAACCACCTTTGTACTTGAGAATGAGCTGTACCTTGCTTTATGATTTCCAGGCTCAGTTGTACTCTTAGGCAGGTGAGGATGAGGGATGGCTTCCAGTCAGTCACCTGGACAACAGGTCTTTATTAAAAAGCAGAGTTGCTGGCCTGAGGCCTCACGCATGCGCTGGCCCCAGGAGGAAGTCCCTGCTCTGCCCTCTAACTAGCCCCGAGCAGAGCCAGGCACACACACAGAGCCAGCCAGGGGGCTGCACCACTCTTGAGGCCAAGTGGAAGACGTGACTTCCCTTCCTCCAGACCTCACTCGGGGCTTGAGCTATGTGCTAGCATCCCTTATTTATGCAGGGACTGTTTATCCCCCCATCACTGCGCAGGGACTACAGTGTTCTCACTGGCAAAGAAGGGGTGCTGCTGGGGATTTGACTGACTCCTGACAGCAGGGTTTATTTTTATCACCCATCTGGCCAGATAGGCCCCTGAAAGCAAAGGGTAGGGAGTCCAATGACCCACTTTAGTAAAGTAAAGTGCATTGCACAGCAGCTCTCTCTGTCTAGTAAATTCTCATCGAAATAACAGATAGAGAACCACAAGCATTTCTAGAGGTGTTTGATGTTCTCCAGGACCAGATGTACATAACACAAATCCTATCATGTAGTAAAACAACAGTCCAAATTAACAACGGCTCAATGATTTCAATATATATGCTTAGTTTCTTTTGCCAGGTGTGTGTCCAGGCTGTTGTTTAATTAGAGAGTGTGTGTCACTTGTTTGACCTTGTCAGATGGCTTAGTGGACTGCATGGATCCAGACTGCTGTCTGCAGGCAACCTGTCACACCACCTCACTGTGTGTTGGCTCCCCGGACCCCCTGGACATCATCCAGGAGACACAGATGTCCTCCACACAGAGCAACCTGCAGACTTTCTACGACCGAGTGCACTTCCTGGTGGGCAGAGACAGCACCCACATCATCCCCGGAACCAACCCCTTCGATGGAAAGTGAGTGACTTGTGCATTACTCTCAGCAGACAACCACCCGGTGCGACATTCTGTAACAAGACAAAAGCTGTTATTCTCCTGGGAATCGATACGAAATTGAATTCTCCTTTTTCTGCATCGTCATTTGTTTTTCATGCATCGATTTCTTGAGAGATCACGCTCATTTAGTTAAGCCAGTTAAATTTGTCTTTGCTAGATTTCATATGTTTCACAGTTCAATTCAGCTGCTCAGGATGCTTGACTTTGATTGTATCTGTAGTTGTGTAGCTTTGCTCACTTTTATTGGATTAAACAGTAATGTAGCATGAATTTGCATCATACTTTAGCTTCCATCACTTTTTAGTTAAGTAATGACATTTGAGGTGCAAACACAAATCAGAGGTTTTCATTATTAATGTAGGCCAGTCCAGTTACACTGGTATGGTTATTGCACTGACAAATCTTAGTGCGTGTAGAACGTTTGCTTTTTTTAACCCAGAACAAAATGTCCGTGCGAGGGAAGGGAGGCAGCTATAGGCAGTGGAGGCTGACATGGGCAAGGACTGGTGGCGTGCAGAGCTTGAAGGGTGATGGACAGATGATGATGGACAAACATAGAATGTGGCAAAAAGCAGGGAGCATTCCCTTGCACCAAAGGCATCTCATATTCATGTATTGTGATTACTTTTACTGTAATCCATCTGAGGCCCACTCCCAGAGGCAGAGCTCACGACACCCCAGCCATGGAATCTGAGGCGCTTTCATATCAGGCAGTATGGCTGTCAAAGTCCCATAAGATTCCCCTGCCTCTCTTTTCCTTTGTCTCCGTCTCTTTTCATCTTTAATCGCTTGTGAGGCTGTGTCACCTTATTTGCATCCCACACTTGCTTATGGATCCCTCTCATCTTGGCTTATTATAGTCCTGTGAAACAAACAGTCAAAACAAAATAAATTGAGAATAAAATAAGTTGAGAATATTTCACATTTTTGTCTCTGTTGATAAAATTGTATAAAATGGTGTCAAAAACAGCAGACTAATCAAACAAACTTCACAGCATGGAGCTGTTATTTGAGGCTTTTTTTTTCTAAGTGATGGCAGGGGGTTGTAGTTTCAGACATTACTATTTTTAGTGCAGCAGAGCTGTTGCTTTGTTCTTGAAGAGAAAATCGATTTCAAAACTGTCCCTGCTAAAGCAGTATCCTTTCCTTTAGTATAATTTGTAGCACAGCACATCTTAGTATTGGGTGCTGGTTGATATGTGTGAAGATATATGTGTTTGCTTCCCCGATGCTGTCCATCATATCTCGTGTTTTTATATCTATGCTGTCTATGTTCAGCATACGTCTCTTTTATTTCTTAGGTAGTCATCTGCATATGATCAGACATCACTCAATTTGCATTTAGAAAAGGAAAAAGCTGTACCAATTACATCAACTTTCATCGAGCTCAAACGCCTGTCTGTTTCTGAAATGTTTGTGGTAGTGTCAGCCAATACTTGAAAAAAGCACTTGTAACACACTTTGTGACATTTTCCCTCATTGACATTTTTCTGACTTTTTCAAGAACCACTCAACATTTTGCAGGTCTTCACTGGACAGAGGAAGAGGTGTAGAGAGTTGAGTAATACTCTTGTCTCTGTCACAAGAAGATGCAGCCATAAATAAGTAAAATCAAGAACCCAGAGATGAGCTGCAAGATTGGAGGCCTCAGCTCACCTAAAAATATCAGTGATAATCTATTATTCATGCTTGGTATTCATTCCCTACCCACTGACAGATATGAGCGGTTATGACAGGGGGCCCTGGGCTTCAGATGTGCCTTACAGGCACGGTCTCAGCATCTTTCTGATATGCTGTCCTGGTCACCTGATCATCTCTGTATTGATCCATTAACCGCTTCCTCATGCTAGTAGACATGTTGGAGTGCTATTTCTGATGTTTCCCACCACAAAAAGCTGCATAGGTGCCACTGAATAAAGCATCTGCCACTGCATTAAACGTCTCGACTCTCCACCATGACACATAATACAAGAGACTGCCAAGGCCCAGCAGTGGATGCTGACTAGAATAGTAAACAGGGACTTTGTCCGCGGAACAATTTGGGCAAAGATTGATAGCTGGCTTATAATAGCAAGGCAGAAGCCATTTGCTTCATTTACAGGCTTGCACTTTTATGATTTTATTTATAACTAACTCTTTTATTAACGTTAGGCCATTAGTGTCAGAAAAGCTGTTGTTTTTTTCTCAGTGTTCTCTGTCTCAGCATTGTATATTTGGAGAGTTAAATATTCACATTGAAGCCTCCTTATTTTACACCGTACTGGGTAACATACAGGCAGGGGAAGATAGGACTGCAGTGACATGCTTGTATTTGCGTCAAGGTTTACCCTGTAATCAAGTCATTTGCATAGGTAATGATGTTTTTGTTGCTTCTGCGGGGGTGGTACCATTTATTAACCCTGATCATTCAAAGTTCTTTCTTTTTTAAAGTCTGGCATGCATTTTTTATTTTGTCTGAAATACTACTGAGCAGTGTAGTTTTCCTCACAATTGCATGCTGGCAAAGGGGGGTGTTTGTTTCATTTTTTGACAAATTTATACAGTGTGACAGCTGTTAGTTGCTTTTTGTGACATTTTTTTCTTACCAAAGGTTGCTGGGTTTCATTAAAAGTAATTCGCTTTGCAGCGCTACACACCCACCTCCCTGCAATGGGCAGTTTGTAGAAAATTGAAACAGAATATTTCATGAAACACTGCTGTGATTAGCTGTAAGTATAACTAGCCCTAATATAAAAAAACATATCTAACAGAAAACTCACTCAATAAGAAGAGTTAGATATGTAATTATTTCCTGTTTTGACTCCAAATGGAGTCACTTTAGAACAGCTTGTTTGAATGGTGCACGATGGTGGTGCACGTCATGCTGAAAAGTAAGTGAAGTGGTGATGGGTATCTGCTTCGTGCATTAACATTACATACATCACATCAATGGCAATATCCACCTCAAGTCTGGGATAGACCAAAGCTGTTTTCTCATACAAACTCCAAACTGTGTCAGGAATGTTCACACCTACGGGGCGAAAGATGGCACCTGCAGAGGAGGTGCAGGAGGCAGGAAGTGACGCAGATTATATCAAGGTCAAGTAGCCAGTTTATATTTTGGTCACAATTAGTCTCTTGCAGTTTGTCTGAAATTTGTCTGATGAGTTCAGCTTCAGCCCTTACCGACAGACGTTCCCGAATCTTGTCATCTCTCCAGTTGGACATTTTTATTCCCGTCTTTATATAAATGACCCTTCCTCTTTATCCTGGGATGTTTATTGTCTTCTGGTTTTAAGCAAGTCGTATGGTAGAAACGTCATCAACATTCCCACTCGCTCGCTGTGAATTCCCCAGACAATAGAGTGTCCAGGGATGATGTTTTTCTTCATGTTGACACAGAAGTTAGCGTCACCCTGGTTCCAAGACAAATAAAAGCTTCAAAGTTCACATGTGGGGTATTTGATAACATTTTTTATGTTGTAGAACGAAGTGTTAGAGTCACTGAAGCTTGTGTTTACCACTGACTTTATCCAGTCTAACCAAAAACCCATTCAAAAAACCCATGGACTTCGAGACGAGGATCCAGAGCTTCAGAAATGCTAACTCATTTCTGTGTTTTAGGACTCATTCCTGCAGCAGTCTTTTACATGTTGTATTTGCACATGGGCCTGGAAGGACATCACACCGACTTTTTGCTAGGGACCTGGCAGGATTAAGTCCGGTTAATGTCCGAGCCAACTGATTCGGACATTTGCATCCTCACATATAGCTCCTTGGGGTAATGTCTATAATTTCAGGTTTGCAGTGCATGTGTTATCCATAATACTCCCTCTTAAAAAAACATAAACTAGAGATGGTTTCCTGCTGAATTCATTTTTCACCGCATGTCCTCACTTTGCCCTCTGAGGATGATGTATGATAAACCGGGGTTTGGAGATATTCTGAAGTCCCATTCAACTTTGTGAATCCTCTTGGACTAGTGAAATCTCATACGGAGGGGAAGTTTCTGCGGCGCATGCTTCACGCTTCCTTTGCTGCTCTTTCTTTCTGTTCTATTTGATGTCAATATTTAAATCATTTGTCTTGACAGCGAGGAATCATCTCCCCATGTGGTTCACAGAGGCAGGAAGGAGATAGTTCCACTTTCACAGCTCCATCTGAAGAAAATGTGGATGATTGCCTCTTCAAACAAGACTCTAAAATAAACTGTCGGCATGAATGATTAATCGTAGACAGCCAGGCCAGAGCTGGGTTAACTTTAGTAGTAATTCTATGTAAATGCATCCAGATAGATCTTTGGGTATGAGCTCACGGATTCAGAGCAGTATCTCCTTGCTTGTTTACAGTGCAGTGGTGGACAGCCAAGGTCTTCTGAAGGGGACACGGCCTAATTAACATAAAACTGGGTTTCTGGGGACCAGGATAGTGTGGGGTGAATGATCTTGCCTCTGGTAAGGACATGTTGAGGTCAGCCACTAACACACCAGTGTTAATTGTTTCCAGTACGTGGCAGTGTTTAAGACCCAAATGTATTAAAAATAGCCATGCTCTAATGAAGAAGTGGCAGCAAGGCATTTGTTAGGGGACCATTTTTTGCAAACGACTACAGAAACGATGGCTGACCATGAGTTTGGCCTTGCTAATGACATGGGCAAGACTCGACAGGGGAGACATGATACAGCAAGGTCTCAACTCATCAGTTCAGTAAGATTAGGGGGTGAATTTGGATGACTTCCCACTATTGATTGGTGGGGACTGATGATCAGATCTAATTTATGCAGCTTCTGGAGACCTGATGTCAGTCTGGAAATCTGTCAAGGTCTTGATAACCAGCCAAGCAAGTCTTGCAATCTGCAGTCCTATTATTTCCCTCTCTTGCATTCTGTAATGGAAAAGATAAATCCTCTTTTTTTAATTAGAGCAAAAGCAAAGTAAAGCTTCCTTATCTCATTATCCTTCCATTCTGGATAGAGAAATCCTTAGAGACATTGTGGGAGGTGTTAGGTTGCTCTGGTTCTGTTATGGCAGTTTGTTGTTATTGTGTACAGTATTTTCTTTGATAACAACCGTACTTACTGTATGTTTTTTTGTTTTACCTTACTGTTGATGAAGTGTTTGTAACTGTGTTGGTCTTCTCTTTCCCATGCAGCCATGCGTGTGTAATTCGTGGACAAGTACTGACCTCAGATGGAACACCACTGGTTGGCGTCAACATCAGTTTCATCAACAACCCGTCCTATGGTTACACAATCACCAGGCAGGATGGAAGGTAAGAGCCCTCAGCGTTACATTGACACACACACGCACACGCCACAAAAAGGGATGCAATCCAAATGCCAAGAGCTGCTGCCTAAATATGCTGTACAGAGATGTGACAATGATATTTATATTATTGTCAAATCGTGTTGTTTAGCTGTGCTGAATTCTAATGATGGAAGGGGGGGAAAAAAAACAGTTGCCACTGCAAACTGTGCCGCCATTGATCTGCTTTGTGCTTTCATTTGGTCCAATTTTGGAGTTCTCGGCTCAATTCCCAGAGAAATCAAACAAAGCCCTTCTGGTATACTCATAAGTTATGCTTCAGTAGCAGCAGGGAGGGGAAAGAATAAAATATGCCAATTCAAAGCAGCTCACTGGGGCTATGAAACATAGTGCAGATGGACATTATTTATTTGACAAAGGAAGATTTAGGGAATTAATTTAAGTTTAAGCCACCTGCAATTAATTTGCTTTGCATCTGCCTTCCTTCTTGTTGTAGCTTAATAGTACTTGTTTTGCCATTGATGTCATGGGTGACAATCCTGATCTGTACAACGAGTTGTGTGTGTTTCTAAAATCTGTTTTCATAAAGTTACACAAATGCACAGATTGACAGTGATCATTACCACCATCATCTTCAGACAACTCCCCATAACCTCTGCCTCTGCAAGACACAGGAAAGCTTGTCAATAAACACATCTCCTAGCTTCTTGTATCATTATACCACCACTAGAACCGCTTTGGAGGAAGTGTTGAAGTGTTCTAATGAAACAAGTTGAAAAAGTCCCTGCTTGGCTTTCTTTGAGCAACTCTATGCCAGCTGCTTTGGCACCAGTTTGGTTTCTCAGAGAAATCCGAATAAAAACCTCAGACTGGTTTCGCTGTGTTTCTTGGAGTGAAAGAAAAAAGCCTGAGAGAAAAAAACATTGTCTTTATAATTTCTGTTCTTTTCTAAATATATTTTTGGATCAGATTGCACATACATAAGCCTCTTTTCCACTCAAAAAAAAAAAACAACTAACATCCACTGTCATCTAGATTTTTTAATGTAAGGGGAATGGTTATAATCGACATTCAAACGCAGGTCAGATTATCCTGGTAAGACCACCCTGATGACGTGAGCTCAACAATAGTAGAGTAAACACAGCAATAAGTGAAGTTTTATCAGTAATGGAGTTGAGATCAAGAGATTAAGAGTAAGAGTAAGAGTAAGACGATGCACTTGCGGAATTCTCAGGAGAAAAAGACTTTTTTTGCCATTTTTCTGACTGGATTTGGCAAAAGCTTTATTTCTTAACTGGTTCTATTGGTGATGAAAAAGACACTCTCTGGTACAAATCCAATTTTTATTGTTGTTCTGCCACTGATTGTTGTCAATGAGGATCACTTCACATGCAAATGGAAAATATAAATAAATGATATTTTTTAGACCGTTGCTGTCTAACATGGTTTTACTAGGCTAGAGTCAAATGACTATGCAGTAGACATAAGTATTTATCAACTCTGGCTCTGATCGGCATTGATGGTAACACAACAACCGGGTGAACACGTTAATTGTAGCCCCTCAACATGCGGAATGCATCAACATGCTGACATAAATTACGTCCACCTCCATCTAAGCAGAGCTTAATCATCAGTCCAAATGCAAAGAGTTTGAAAGGGAGACTGTATAAGTAAGAGTTATATGAAAAGAAGTAACCACCAAGTTTTCACAGGTCTCTGTCCATGTTCCTTCCTACTGTTTATGTGGTTTTTGACATGGCCTTGAATGTATGTCAAATGTAACACACCAAAAAAAAAACAAAACACTTACATAAAGGCATATTCATCTGCTGCAGAGTCGTGTACACAGCTCTGCTCCACTGACAATAGAAAAGGAGTCTATAGTCTATTTTTTTAGCAGGTTTACCCATGTTTTAAAAACATGTACATGCACTAATTTTAATGAAAAAGGAGTAACACAGTACACACTCACAACCTCCCATTCCTCTGCATCTCTCATAGTAGGCAGTGTTAGTAAGGCGTTGTGGCAAAACGAGCCTCTCTATCACAGCACAGCATGAATTGGTGTTTGCTCTCCGAGCCCCACTTCCTCCCGACACTTTTATCAGTCACTGACACTCTAAAGACCCACTTCTTTGCCACAGGTTGGATCTTGATCATTCTTCCTTTTCCTCATTCCCTCCATCTTCTTGTCAGTCTCCTCTTTTCCCCAAGTTTTACAAAAATCTCTCATCTCCACCTCATCATCTTCACCTTCCTAACTTATTTCATCTGCTCTCCATCCCTTCACGCTAGTCCTCCTCCAATCTCCCACTGCCCTTAAGCCTTTCCTTTCTCTGCACAGCTCTTTCACTTATTTCCTGTACTTTCCTTGAGCCCAGGTCTCATGTCCTCTCCGCTGCACCGGCTTCCCTCATCTCTATCCTTTTCCCCCATTTATGCGTGTCCCGTTTTTCTCGTGCATCACTCTGTTTTTCCTTCGCAAAGCTCTATAGTCTTTTTTCCCTTCCAGCATATGTGTAAACACTACTCCATCTCCGAGGTTCCCCTGTAAACATGCCCAGTCTCCTGCAACTCCCCTGCAATCACTGTAAACTGGCTCAGTGCAGCGTGAAATCAGAAATGCACCTGTTCAACCACTTAGAAATGGGAAAGCTGTCTCAACTCATTTTTATGATGTGTTCTTTATTGTCCAAGGGCTTAGTTTTTAAATTACCTTTTCCACTATCTTGAAAAGTTTTCTGGCCTAACAAAAGAGGTTAGCCTAGTTTCTTTACCGCTGTGTAGCCATTTTCTGACTGGCTGAGCATTGAGACACACTTGTTCCCATTTACGCTTTTCTCCAATAATGAGTAAAAGGCTGATGTGGATTACAGTCCATTGCTCTATTACCTGCTAGTGCTTCTATAGAAGGACTACTTGGCAATTTGTAAACAGATCATCATTATGTTCCAAGATTGCACTATATTATGGCCACATCTCCAAAGTACTATTTTAACTGATTTGCATTTATTACAAACTATTATTTATAGGTTTGGTTATACATTTTATATTATTATTTTTTATATCTTTGTTCATGCTCTATATCATTAAAAATGGGGGTTACCCTCAATTGAATTCCCAAGTTTTAAATACATGTATAAAGTTAAGAAAAAGTGAAGTACTTTTAATTATTATTATAGTTACTGTTATTTTTTTTTAATGTTTTTGGGGTTGATTTTTACATATGGCACCATCATAAAAGTGGACACCAATGTGTTTTGTTTTTACTACGGTTTATAAGTGAATGCAGACACTAAAGTTAAGGCCACATGAATAATCGAGGTCCTAGTTGGTGAGTAAATCATTTTCACCTACTTCAAATTTAGATAATGTGCCTACCTCACCATACAATCATTACTCTCTTACAAAACTTGCATCTTTGGGTGTTTTTCTTCTCTTTTTGTCTTTTTTCTATTTATGGCCCCTAAAATGTCTGACCTCACTATACAGATGTATCAGTGTAAAGTTTGCCACTTGAGAGGTGTTTTCACCTTCCAA
This sequence comes from Plectropomus leopardus, assembly GCF_026936395.1. Classification (NCBI taxonomy): domain Eukaryota; kingdom Metazoa; phylum Chordata; class Actinopteri; order Perciformes; family Serranidae; genus Plectropomus; species Plectropomus leopardus. Next base: position 29,728,980 of record NC_142181.1, read on the forward strand.
AATGTCTGTACAGTTTCCTAAAGTCTGAGATTGAATGACACACCAGACAAGCTAGATTAGCTATGTCACCAATACAAACCCATTTGCTTTCTAATACAGGAACAGATATTGACAGGGGAATAGACGTTAATAAAACGCTATAAAAAAAAAAAAAATCTAAAACCTACAGTGCAGGGCGGACTTGTCAGCACACAGAGCAGAGTTAGCAATAACATAGTCATTGTAGATTGTGCAGTTTTTTGATTGATCATACCCTGGAGCTTCCTTTCACTATCTCCAAAAACATAATTGTAGTAGATGTTATTATATGTTTCATAATTTGAAAGAGGGTATTTATACGCACATCATGTAGGTGCAAGGCTATCAAAAAACAGCTCACATGAGGAAAAAGGTAACGCCTGCACACTTACTCCATGCCACACAAGTTTATTGAAGACGTTTGGATCCTACTTGGATCTTGACCTGACGAATAGCCAGGTAGGATTGAAACATCATCTTCAATTATTATATATTATATTATATGTTTCACAACCATAAATGCTGTTTCGGACACTGCCAGTTAGCATTCAAACTAACAAGGTAACAACTTAAATAAAAGATGCTAACTACACTTACCATTCTGATATGTTTGCTAGTCGCCAGTTTTGTTGCACAACAGACTCCTCACCTGACTCTGTGTCTGCCTGAAGCTCAGACATGCATTACTGAATCCTTCCAATGTTTCCTCTTATGCTGTTTTGATGCACATTGCCTAGCGCAAACAGCACTGAAAAAAGGGGAAAGGAACAACCTACTAAAAGATTTAATATCATGTACTGCCCAGTTTATTGCAAGCATACATTGGCTAACAAATGATTGCATATAATTTGCTTGAGCCGTGCCAAGTTCATTGGCAGGGTTAACTCTTTGAGCTTGATGCATTCCCCGAGGGCACAAGCAAGCAAGGCTATTGTAGGTAGCTTAATAAATTTAGTCACATGGCTCAAGGCTGTTGTCCTGATTGATAACAGTCAGTGAATCCCTTCATCGATTGGCCACACTGCCCATGGGTATCTGTACAGAAGTGTTTTAAGCGTGCATAGCCTTAGCCTGCCAGGTGTCTTGCAGGCTGACCGGCTGCAGCTGCATGGCCACTGATGAATCATGGCAGCACAATGATACGACTACCGCAGCCCCCTTCAGCTCTGCAGCCTCTGCACTGGTGGACAGACTCACATGCAGCCAAGGGCAAAACACCAAGGGCGGAACAAACCTTTGTTTATTGCCACAGCCAATCAGATGTTTACCCTCAAGAGAAGTTAGACAAAGCAGATTTATGTAGTAGCTTAAATCAAGAGGGAGGTTACCTAGTTTGGAAGCAACTATTTGGAACTGCTTCTTTATCTGTAATTTGGCGAGGATGCTCCCCATGTGAGAATGAGTTCCTGTCCCCTGGGCCTGTAGGTGACCAGGTGCTAATTGGCTCTTAGAGAGAAGTGACAAGAGCTGCAGAAATCCAGTGCAGGTGCAAGCATGTTGTTGTCACCATGCAGCCGTTATAGATGATGAAATCGCCAGCCTGTTTACTGAGACCCACTCAGGTCAGACCAGAGGCACAGGCCCTTAAATGCAACAGTAGATGGGATTGCATTGCAGGGCTTTTAGACTGATGTTGGAGTGGACAGCCTTCATCCGAGGGATCGATAGCGAAGTGGCGGCTGCCTCCATCCTGCAGCACAAATTTCTCTCTCACACACAGATAAATGTGAGCACAGGAGCAGTGCATTGCACACGCATGGGGGTGAAACAGTCATGCCTGAACTTACAGCATTCATCCACTATTTTCCATTCCTCACATAAAATCTACAGATTATGACATTAATTAAGAGCTTCTAACACTGTGATTAATCATCCTATTGTATTTTCAGCCTGTGTGTGCCAGAAAGATAAAGCTAAATAGTGAAAAAGCATCATTCCTTCCCAGCCTTCATTTATTAAAACATGGAATTTATTCCTGTTTGATCTGTTATAACAACACTTAATTAGAAAATAGTCATTACAGTCAAATAAAATTGTTGCATGGTTTAATCCTCAACACACAACAGATTACATGCATGCTAATGGGAATTTTCACAGTATTTATTTGAAAAATATATAATCCTCTATCTTCACTGTATGAGAGTCACATCCATCCTTTCTGACATTGTGCACTTCTCTGTTGCAGTTTTGACTTGGTGACCAATGGGGGCATAGCCATAGCCCTGCACTTTGAGCGCGCTCCATTCATCACCCAGGAGCACACTCTCTGGTTGCCATGGGGACGCTTCTTTGTCATGGATACCATTGTCATGCGGCATGAGGAGAATGACATCCCTAGCTGTGACCTTAGCAGCTTCACCAGACCGAGCCCTGTGGTGTCTCCGGCTCCACTCACAGCATTCGCTGGCTCCTGCACTGAAAGGCGGACTGTCGTCCCCGAAATCCAGGTGACCACTCCTCACCCTACCCTCTTCTCTGCCTTGCAGGTTGTGATCCACATGGGTCTCTCCCCTCCAAATGATTCATGGCACACATCTTGGAGAGACCCTGAAGACTATTCATCAAGTGCAAGTGTAATAGTAACTCTGGCTCATGGCAGAGCTGTGATCCTATCTCTCTGGTGTAATTGGTCTGTGGAGCTTGGGCGATTTACAATGTGCATTGTACTGCATCACTGCAGAGTGATGATGATTACCTCACACACAGAAAACAGCCTGGACATTTTTAATTTCTCCTGGGTTGAAGTATCCCAAATTAAACATACAAGTACCACCAGAAAGGATTTGCTTTTATATTTCATGACTGTGATTTTTTTTCAAATCTGTGTCTTGCATGGTCTTGTTTGCACAGGTGGCTACTGTATATCTAGCAGGCATCTCTGTGCACCTCTCTAATTACTTAGTCTCTGACTTTGCTTCCAAAGATTTATGGCATATCAGTGAATTTAGTATGCAGTCCAGTCTATTTATAGTCCCCTTGTCATTGCTATTCCTTGAGCAAAATGCAGGGACATAATTCAATTTACACGTCCTTATAGAAGGAAAAATCTGATCAATTAACCAAGCATGGCCACACTTTTTGAACATTTAAAAAGAAGCACATCATAAATGACATGTCCTTTGACCAATGTCGCTTTGGATAGTTGTTCTAATTGTTACTTTACATCTTGTTCTGTACTGTCGAGACAGGCGACAAGAGGTCACTTAATTAGAGCAGAGAGAAGCTGGTCAACCAAACCACTGCTGTCGACCCTGTGATCCTAAATACGAACAATGTACAATGAGTGCCAACCTACTGTTGTGTCATTGAAAGGTTACGGGTCTGACCTCAGTGGAATCTCCCAAAACCTCAGCGTTGTCTCTCACTAAACCAACTTTTATTACTCGATACATTATTAAACTGTGCAGGCTCGGAGCCCAAGGGCATTCAAGCGATGCCATTTTCATATGGACTGCAGGGAAGACTATTGTCCTAATGAAGGACTTGCTATTATTAATTCAATTATGAAAATACTCAATGGAGTACATAATGAAGAAATCCTTCATTGGATTCCCTGTAACGCATGATTATAATTGTCCTCTAATTGATGTCTCTAATCTTCCCATGGGTCCATATATTTGGTTGGAGGCAAGGCTATGAAAAATACATGACAAAGGTTGAAGTAGCCACAAACCCAAGGAAAAACAAATTGATAATTTGCGTGAAATAAAGGACATGCAGAGGCGTGTTAACAATCCTACCTTAAACACAGAAGAAAATAGATTTCTAATCCCTTTAATATTTACAATTCCTGTCAGCTAGCCTAAGGATTTGTGTTTGCTTTCTGTCATTTATAATCTTTCTTTTTTTGTCTGTAGTCTCTGCAGGAGGAAGTGCCCATACCAGGGACAGATATGAAACTCGGCTATTTAAGCAGCAGGACTCCAGGTTACAAGTCAATACTGAGGGTGACCCTCACCCACTCCACAATCCCTTTTAACTTGATGAAGGTGCACCTCATGGTGGCTGTGGAAGGCAGGCTCTTCAGAAAGTGGTTTCCTGCAGCCCCAAACCTTGCATATGACTTTGTGTGGGACAAGGCTGACGTCTACAGCCAGAAGGTCTACGGACTGTCAGAAGCTTTTGGTAGGTGATCAAGTATATATTGCACGTTATTCATATTTTTATTTTTAATCCAGAACATGTGTGGCTCATTAATTCTACTTTTATCTTCGCTTCTCTCCTTAGTATCTGTGGGTTTTGAATATGAGTCATGTCCAGATCTTATTCTCTGGGAGAAGAGGACTGCTGTTCTACAGGGCTACGAAACCACTGCCTCCAAACTGGGAGGATGGACTATAGACAAGCACCATGCTTTAAATATCCAGAGTGGTGAGTCAAGTAATCCCTTTTTAAATTGCTATTCTAAAGCACTCTTTTATTGAAACACCTACTCAAAAAAAATTTTCATACTCAAAGAAGTCTTAATTTTGACACATTATGTATTCATTTTTTTAAATCATCATGAGGTAATGCACTTGTGTGCTAATGCAGTTTTCAGTTTTTCTTGGAATTAGTTTCTATGATTAAAAAGAAGATACCGTAGAGCAGACCACTTATGTACATTAGTATAAGCAAAATTACAAATCAAAATACACTTAGCCCTTCCCAAGTCCATTTCCACTCTATGCTCCAATAACAGAACCTTGGTCTACTTTCCCCTTTCCTGTCAGATTGCTATGTGCAAGCTACACATTTTAAAGATGGTTAAAAGGTGTAGCTATGACTGTCATTGTCTGTACAGACACAGGAAATTCTAAATAGTCGCATTCTAGTTTGGCTAATAATAGTAAAATGCTCAGGCCCCTATGAGAGCAGTTCAGTCTTGCAGCAAATTTTCCCAGTGGCCACTTGTGGTATTGCAGCAAAAAAAAAATCCCTTGCCGCCCAAAAAGTATTTTACCTTTAAAACCACCATTGTAAAAGAGATGTTAGTAAAACTGTTATCAGGATGCCTCAAATTGCAAAAAAATTCAGTTATATTTTTTTAGTCATAGTGGTTTTATCATCACAATGTAAAATCTATAAGCTGACAGGGAACTTGCAGGTGGGGCTAGCAAGAGAAATACTCCTACACATATTCAATGGGCAGCATGCCGCGCTGCACCTTTGGTCCAGTATCTAGGTATTATTAAAATCTATAGAAACACTGGGCTATGTAGCTAGCTTCTGAAAGTTAAGAAACTTGGGGTTTTTTGCTTAATAGTACTATCACTGTTTTTCAGCTGTTTCTGGAGGGGGTAAAAGAGCGTAATCAGACAGATATGATCTTATAATGTGTTGATATCAAAAATTAAGCTAGCACATAAAAAGGAGTGGCAAAAGAAAGAGCAAGCATTAAGTTTATGTGTAATATAGTGTTGCATTGTTTTAAATCTGCTCACATACATCCACAAAACGTTCACTACACTTCAAAACGATTTGGGGTGCTAGGCGGGAAAGGAGACCATGCCCACTTAGGAGAGCGGTAGTGTGTACCATTTTAGTAAATAAGTTGTTGGAACTAACAATTGTTTAATTTGTTCTACACTGAATACAAGCATGTCATTAAACCCTTTCAAACATGAGCAAACTGGCTTGTTTTCTTTCAAAAACATGGGAAGAAGACAATGAGAAACATAAGTACCCTAAAAATAAGTAGGTCAATAAATAAATGAAAATTACAAAAAAAGGGTAAAAGAAAGTAAAACAAACGGAAAAAAAGGCAAACAGACTTGGAAAAACCTAGAAAATATTTTTTTTTTATTTCTATAACATAATTTTAAATATGTAATTATTATAATTATAATATAGTTTCAGCCCAGCTTTTTTTATTTTTTCCATAGACATTTTTTCCTAGATTTTTCTTTTTTAAATAATTTTCTTAATCCATTTATGATTTGCAAATTGTGGATTTCTCACCAAGATGCATATGGTTTGGGTTTGCTTTGCTTTAAAAAAAAAAAAGAAATTAAACCTTGTTAGGTATCAATATAAAACTTTTTTCTAACTTAACATTTTGTGGTGTAAGTCTCTAGTTTGCTGCTCCTTATCACATTTCTGCATGTGCACAAGCCTGCAGATAAGTTCCACCATATCCACCCAGTGCATTAGATGATGCTTTTAGTGTGATGCTGAATTGTCCTCCCTGCCTGTAGCATTTCAAGGTTTTTTCAATTCAGCAGTGTCATGTAGCCTTAGATAGATCTGACTTTTTTTTATTACCACTGTCCATTTTTAGGTGAGGGGGGTCAATTTTATTATTGCCAGCAAATTACTCCTGAAAGGCAGGAATGGGAGTCGAAAGAGAAAAACCTAGGGCAGCTGTCACTAGCTGGGCTTCACAGTCTGTTTGTGTCTACATGGGCTCATCTGAGGAGATGAGGAATACTTATATGAAAAGTGCTCAGGAAGGTGGCACTTTGATATGTCACACTAGACCTGCTGAGTCCGAATGTGCTTGTCTGGGGGAGGCACAGAGCTGCTACTTGCCCCTCACCTCCTCCACTGCCAGTTCTTCCACCCCTTCCTCTCCTTTGGCACCTCCATGTCTTGTTCATGCCCAGCATTTTTAAAATCATCCCTAATTTAATTGCTGTCAGTCTGCTACTCCCAGCAGCAGCAGCCCCTAAGATTAAATCAAGTCCCAGGAAGGAGATGCTTGGCTGATCTTTACTGATAGACCAAATGTTGTGCCGCTTAAAGAACTCAGGTCACCAAGTACCATCAGAGGCAGACAAACTGCTGCAGACATGCAGATGCTGAATTTCAAATATGATTATATTGATTGGGCAGCAGGAACATCTTTACATTTACATATTTGAACATTTTCCAAGAGTGGATTGGCAACACTAATGGAAACATAGAGTGCATGTGTGTGTGGGTGCATGCACGAAAGCCTGCACATGAACTGTACTAACACAGCTCAATTTTTTTTCACGCGCAAAGCCAGCAGAGTTAGAAAGGCAGGCACAACGCCACTTTTAATCGAGGCAAGTCAGTTTCTTGCGATTGTGCCTGCGTGATTATTCTCTAGCTCCAAAAGATTCCACTTGTGCCAAGGGCTTTTTGGTCCCCATTTTGGCGTGAAATTGTGCCTGTGTTTCCATGCACCAAGACCACCTCTTATTGCAAACACAGGCACACAGAGCAATTTTAATGGCTTCAGTTAGCGGAGGTGCGTCCTATTCCAAATATCAGAATCATGTCTGTGTGTTGACTTTAACCTAAATTTGAAAATGTCACCTAATACACATTTTAAACTGCATTGAAGGGTCTAAAGCTGGGGTGACGCATGAATACGCCAATTCACGTAACGTGTGTCGACGCGTCACACCGTTTCACACAGCGTGCGGCATGAGAGCGTGTTGTATTTTGTTTTGGCGCTCCTGTATCAAGTCAGAGCGTGAACACTGCTCGCCCGAGCAGCGCTTGTCAGGCGTGTCTGAGCTGTGTGTCAGCTGCAGCACATCTAGAGAAACGGTGGCTTGCCGTTTTTTTACTCGTGTAGAGTAACTGTTTTGTTACTCCTCCTGAAAATGTCTTGTATTTTACATTGTTTTATTTATCTTGTTGTTTGATTGCTAAATGCAGATTGCACTACATTCCTTTAACTTGAGTGGAACAAGCTCTTGCATTAATTTTATTTTGGAGAGACTTTATATCAGACTGTAAAACACAGATTACCAAGACTGGGCTGTTTTTTGGGGGAGGGATAATGCCCTGCAGTGTATGACAAGTTTTAAAAGGTTATTTTTGGTAAATTTGTTGTTATATTAATCGTGTAATAAAAAAATAATAGTTACATCAATAAAAAAAACAATCAGTAGATTTATCGGTTGATTGAAAAAATAATCAATAGATTAATCAATGAAAAAATAATCGTTAGGTGCAGCCCTAGAAGGATCATAATCTCAGTTGGGAGACCTCAGCTGACCAAGTTATCATCGATAATGTTTTAGCAGGCAGTTGCCTACATAGACACAGCAGAAACACAGCAACATGAGCATCCTGTTTTAATCATTTTTCTCACCATTTCTTAACTACACTGCATGTTATTGCACACACATCAAGAAGCACGGGCATCTCAATTAATCACTTAAATGTTATTAAATGGAATTTGCAAACATCAGTATACATAACCCTTTATGCATCTCTGCACATACACACCAGACTGTTTATGTGTAGATTTCTGCAAGCTTGAGCTCCTTCGTGTAAATATTGCAACATTTTTTATTTAAGCAAAACTCCAAACACTTTGTCTTCTGTATAATCTTATTAAATTTCTGTTGTGTGAACAGGATTAATTGGGAGCTAATTAGCTAATGCAGTAATGTGAATTGCATGGACAATTTGCTGGAGTGGAACTGATAAACTGTATGTGTGTGTAAACATACCTAAATGTGACTAATTAGGTGCAACCTCTGTAATCACTGGTGTAAAAAGCACAGTCAACAGTTACTAATGGGAACACATTTAATATTTTTGTTGTAGTATTCTAACTGTATCAATATAATTTTCTTAGGTCTGTGTACGTCATTAGATGGGATTTAAAGTGTATCTTCGAATGTAAATCACACTTGAAATGAGACAACATCTGTTGTTGGTAACATATTCTGGAGGCTATATATTCATTATTGGGCTGTTGTTTAAGAAAGCCTCTCAAAGATAGATTTGGATTTTTTTCGGAGCAACTGGCCTGAATGCACTTTCGGGCATATTAATAAACACTCTGCTGCTTACAAAGAAGATTAGAGAGGCTGGTTTAACTGCCTGTTGTTTAAAGTCGAGATGAAATGAAAAATGTCTTTTTAACTCTTTAAGATCACATCTCCAGGCCATAGTGTGCACCAAATTAGCAATTTATGCCAAAAAAAAAAATATATATATATATATTACACTCTTATTAGCCAGGAGCAATTACATCATTATTTATATCTGTATTTGTATCTGTTTAGCGTGCTCAGAACAGACAAAGGTGGTGTTTAAACTGGAAATGGGTGGGACCAAAGCAGAAGTTGTAATTTTTAATCAGATATGATTTGATCAAAAGTTGTTTTTTTTGATTATTAGAATTATTATTTTTAAATTTATATTTATATTTATATTAGAAAATATTTTACAGAGCAATGTCAGGGTTGTGCTTCAGATCATGTTTGTTCATAGGAAATTAAACACAGCACAACACATTAAACACAGCTAGCCAAAAAAGGATTTTCCTTCATCATCAGTACAGATACGTACAAATTTTATTCAGATCATACTCATATTTGTGAAGAGCCCATTATCTGTAGCGTATACTTGTTGCATCCAGGTACTTCACTTATGTCAAAATCCCACTATGCTTTCTTCCAAGCAAGTATATTCATATAGCACATTTCACAGACATCAATCACACACTGCTTCACAGACATAATAAAATGAAATAAAAACAAATATCAAATACATCAAAATAAAACACAGTTAAAATATAGAGTGAGAGCAGACAAAAACACAGGATTAAAACATAAAACATTATATGCTACCTGAATGCCTGTATGAACAGGAAAGTTTTTAATTATTCTTTAAAAGACTCCATAGAGTCCAGTGATCTCAAGCTAGCTGGGAGACTATTCCAAAGATTGGGGGCTGCCAACTGGAGGGAGCAATCTCTCCGAGTCTCCCTGAAGTGTAGAGCATAGTTAACAAAAGCTCAGCTGCGTATATTCTTTTGTGTATATGACACGTCAGTTTTCAAAAATTAAATCAAATTCCTCTCAACATTATGTTGCTCCTGCTTGTCAGAGAAGCGTCACAATACTGAAGTTGGATACTCTTGAAATGCTGTTTCATCTGCACTTTAAGCCCACCTCTGGTTAGCAAAATAACAGAAAAATAACCATCAAATCCATTTTCACTTGCTCCAGTAATCTGCACTTGTATTTTTGCTTGCATCTAATTTCAGCAAAATAGATCCCAATTTTTAACCTCTGCTCAACTTAAACAGTTTGCAGGTGTTACTTTGTTCTTTGTCCTCATCAGGTATTCTTCACATGGGCAACGGGGAGAACGTCTTTATCTCCCAGCAGCCTCCTGTAATCGGCAGCGTGATGGGGAACGGGCGCAGGCGCAGCATCTCCTGCCCCAGCTGTAATGGCCTTGCTGACGGAAACAAGCTGCTGGCCCCCGTGGCTCTGGCCTGTGGCTCTGATGGAAGTCTGTACGTGGGCGATTTCAACTATGTGAGGAGGATTTTCACCACGGGGAATGTCACCAGTGTCCTGGAGCTCAGGTAACGGAGGAGTAGCCCACTAGGATTCACTCAGGACCATGAGCTCAGATGGGCTTGCGCACAGGTCATAAACCACAGGTCGATTGAGATAGACAGAGATGCCCTAAAGGCTCAGGATTGATGGTCTTGCCTGTCTTATCCACCTGTATCAGCTGGAGTTTGGCCCTGATAGGCGCTGAACAGAATGTAATGGGGTCTAAAGAGAAGATGTTCCAGGAAAAGATGACAGTTTTTGCTAACCTCAGCAAAGACGAAGTTTTGAGTAGAAAAGGAATAGTATGCTTTCTCATGATACTCTTTTAATTAATACTCTTCACTAACAACTTTTTGTTCTTAAGATTATTCACTAACAACTAACATTTTCTCTCCTTTCTCTTCCTCTCTCATTTTCTGCTGTCTCTGGCAAACAGAAATAAAGACTTCAGGCATAGGTAAGCCTTACCGTATTTGCTTAAATTAATATAGAAAAGGGTAAAGTTCACATACTTGATGTCAAAGTGCCCTTTTGAGCGGAGAAAGATCTTATCTTGAAATACTGACTGAATGCATATTTTTATCTTCGTAGCGCTGTAGAAGTAGTGCTTTGTTATTGGTTTATGAACCTACTTGATCTCTGAATTTGGTGCTTTGTTGGCCATACTGCTTTTGCATCTGTGTGTGTGATTGCAAAGAGAGAATGTTAGTGATTGTTGGCTCAGTAGAGGCTGCACTTTTCCTTAGTTGTGATATTGGCGGTCAAATTACATTATCCAATGTGCAAGTATTGAGTAATTTAGTGATATGCTTTTTAATGTATCGCTTTAATTAAAATGTTTGTGGAGTTGCCATTAGTTAAGGAATCTCAACAGGGATAAAGCACATACACTGCACCACCAGTTTATTAAGTAGACATTGCTCAGCCCAGTCACCAGAAAAAAAATATTGTAATTTTACATTCCTGCAAACCAAAGATGTTACATTTGTGCGTTTCGTATGTATCACATCAGAGTTTTGATAGTGATGTTGTTCTTTTTACTTTTACAGACCAAAAAACAACAAATCTAGTTGAGTTTTAGCTAGGGGCATAGCACTAAAGTCTGGGCCCTATGCATAAGCAGCTTCTGGGCCTCGAAATCCGATTTCACCTGTGCTGGGAAAAACATGGCAGTATATGTTGGTGCAGAGAGCCTTTTAATACAAGGTTCAGTCTCTCATCCAATATATAATTAGCCAGTTGTCATTTAGTTATATCATTAATTTCTCAGAAATAAATCAGTGAAAACAGAATCAAACCTTTCAACCAAGACTTTTTGAGGGCCCCCTCACGCTGGGGCCCTGGGTGATGAGTCCCACCTTTCCCCCAACTACGATGCCCCTGGTTTTACCAACCTCTTGTTGTTTCACAAGTGCCTTTCTATGCACCAAATATGGATGGTTTTTTGTGACCCATTACTTTCCACTAGGGATATTGACACAAAAAACAGGTGTTTTAAGCTGAAACATGATCTTTTCCTAACCATATCCAAGTGGTGTCTGCATGTAAACCCAATTACATGTTAACCACAGCGTTGTTAAAACGTCACATGCAAATGTAACGTGTCCGCAGGTTGCCTCGCTGAATGCAATTGAACACAACCATGCTACAAGGAATCCCACCTTTATGAAATGTACTACTCATAGTTTGTGTTGTCAGAGGAGTTATTGCATACTGCAGTCATTTGGACTGTAGTTTTTCAATTTTAATTATATTTCATAGTTAAAGGTGCCCTAATTATTTCTCCAACACCTTTCCATATAGTTCAATAGAAAGACTTGATATGATGTCTAAAAAGCATTGGTTTTCTATGTAGCTAGGTGAGACCTATAAAAATGGCAACTCAGTGTAGATTTTATCAGTGACTTAAGATACAAGTCCCTCATTTTCATTGGCAGGAGGTGGTGGGGGAAATCTCTGCGTGCTGTCTTTAGATAGCATGTCTCAGGCAGAAGGATATTGATTGATTTTCTATCAGAGAGTTGTGACTTCAGCAGGGGAATATGTGGTCGAAGTGAGGATGAAAAGCCAAGTGATGCTGGTCACTGGCCTCTCTTTTCAAGAACAGCCACATTAACAAAACACTCAGAAGCTCTTTGCTGCTTTCTGTTTCTGACATCTTTTGTCAGTCTTTATGTCTTGGATGTCTTTGTGCAGAACAAAAATGTGAGTAACTTACATGTCCCATATACACTCATGCCTTGTTTCCTGGAGGAAAATCTAAAGAAATGTCAAAGCTGAGTCCCTTGCTCTCAGTACTCCAAACACATTTGCATATTAAAGAGGAGATTTATGTTGGAAAACACAGCATGTGTCTGTATAAAACGGGTGGCTGCCTCCTGTTCATGTGTGAGCTATAGCGATAGGACTGGGAGGTGGGTGATCTCACTGCAATGTTCATTGACCCCCTACTAAGGATGTCCCCATCCACTCCAACAACACTCCCTCCGTTGCCCCGCCAGCATGCAGCAAAATCCAATTATCTTCTACAAACTAGATGTTGTCAGTGAATATAGATGGAGTATATGGCCATAGCTCAAGGTCAGGGAATAACGCCTCATAGTTTCAAACACTATGGGGGACTAACACTGTTCTACATGCAACTGGGAGCTGATAAGGTATCAGCTGATTGCACATGGTAGATAGAATGCAAAGCATATTCCTGTTATTGAGGTTTGCTACAGACCTACCCAAAGACAGCAGTCGTTTTTCTCTGAGCCAGCCGGTTGTACCTGGAACGTACTGCAGACCAACATATCAGTCAACTTGGTCAGTGGGCTGATGTGACATGTGTGCCTGAGGTTTGCTGCAGTGTCCTGTCATCACTGATTCATTGAAGGTCAATTGTCATTTAAAATTATGTACCAGAGTTGACAATTCCACAGACCCACTGGTCTTTCTTCTTGTTGTATTATAAAAATATTAGCCCTGGCACTGTCGTGTCGACCATAAGCCCTCAAAGAACCCTCAAGGTTATAGTTGAAATTCTGTATTAATCCACTTTGAATGACACCCTGCTGGCAGGTTTCTCAGTAATGCTTATCAGGTCTGGCAGAACTGTGCTGTATCCTGCCCTGATAACTCTGGTCATCTTTGAGGTGGCGCTCAATACTGCATTGCTAAACTGGTAACTAAAGCCTCCCATCCACTGCACAAAGGGAACAGGAATACCTGCTAACATCTGTGTTTTTAATGTAACAATAGGCAGTGTTTCTGATTCTGAGTCTGACTCACACCCCTATCAAATGACTTCAGTTGTCACAGGTATTAATCACTTCTGGCTCTGATTGGTATTGATGGAAACACAACACCTGCCTGAACACACAAATTTTAGCCCCTTAACCAGCAAGATGCAATGACTCGCAGCCACTAAATACTGTCTGTCTCCAGCTGGGCATCGCTAAAACATCGATCCAAGTTAGTTTGTTTTGAGTTGTTTGAAAAAAGGATTGAATAAGAGATACATAAAGAGTAACCACCGTAAAGTTTTCACAGACCTTTCTTCATTCTGCTTTCGGTTTACCTTTTTGCCAATCTTTCTGTGATGTTGAATATGACACCTAAAAACACACACAGAAAAGCATACTCGAGCAGTGTACATAGCTCTGCTATACTGGTAATGGGAAAGGAGTCTATAGCTTGTTTTTGGCAAGTTTACTATGTGTAAAAATTCTGCACACACATTTTAATATTGGTGGAAAGGGGGTGTAAGTCCTTGTTTTGTCTGACCAACAGTCAACAACAGCAGGGAAAGGCTGCAAAATATCACATTTGTAAAGCTGAAACCTCTACATGTTTTGCATTTTAGCTTGAAAGGGGTTTAAAAATTTATCAGTATAAAAGATAAGCCAAATTGTTGGTACATTTTCTGACAAGCAATTATTAAACAAATAGAACTAGTTGAAGTAGATCAGTCGATTGTTTGTCATGTGGATGACACCCACAAAACGGTCATCTTATCCAAGTACAAATTGTGCTATGTCCTGTATTTGTGAGAGCACAGTAGTCCATCAAATCTGTCAGTCAAATCTGCCACTTTCAAAACAAGATCGGTCCTGCCTAGAGTCTCTACAGGCTTCCAATGGACAGAGAAAACCTAGAAAAGTAATGGAATTCCACAATTTCATTTTTCAAGCATGGGAAAGTAATGGACATTTTCAAATCCTTGAAAGTCTGGGATTTTGTGTGTAGGGAAATTAATTGTTACAGTAATCTTTCATGGATTACCTTCCACCTAATGTAACATAAGGGTAAATGTATTTTCCGTAGTTGTTAAGTAGATTTAACATGAATTTTTATGCAACAGTTTCTTCACTTTCTCCCTGCGTTCCATCTTCCCCTCCATATATGTCAGCTAGCTGGCATTATGTGTTCATAGAGTTTGATTTTCATTTCTACTGCTGTAAAAGTAGCACATGGTAGTTTGCTGGTATGGTGCGTTCTTTTTACCAAATTGACAGCCGTCATTCCCGCACTAACGAGCTCTACTGCTCTGTGTCCGTGAATTGCCTATAATGATATAATTAACATTTGGAGTAAAATCTACTCTTTATAGTTCTGTTCATGTTATACACTTTGAGTGATTATAGGCACTTTTTGGTCCTTGAAAAGTCATGGAAATGTTTGGAGTTTTATTCATGAAAATTGGTGGGAAGTTTGTCTCAATTATCCTGTGATAAATCATGAAGATCATGTGCTTATTTTATGCAGGAGTGGATTTTTAATAGAAACAAGCTTCTCTGTCACTTCATTTGTACTCCTGTGAATTCCTCTACAGTGATCTTTTGTTGTCTGACACCTATTCTGACTGCAGTGTGCCAATAGATTGCATGCGTCCTGCCACAGCAGGATTGGTTATATTTGGTTCCATTGTCTGTCTGTCAGGTTGGGCAACCTCCTGTGGATATGAAGGATTACTTTGCTGACTTGGTTGGAAGTTTGATAGTTTTTTTTCTGTGCTGGAATCTCTGCCTGATGGATGTTAAGTGTGTTTGGACTGCTGCTTCAGCTATGCATTTGTGTTTTCTTTAAAAAGAGAAAGTCTCGAGGGAAACAGAAAACACACTTATTTGTACTTCCTCTAGCGATAATCAGGGTAGTGTATAGACAGATGATATCACAAAGATTGTTTGGGTCAGGGATGGGGTAGTAATTAGGATTTCTGTCAAAGGATTCAATGTACCCCAATGACTAGTGACGAGTCCCACTAGACGCTCATTTCTCTTTGTCCCCCAGAATTGTTATTGTTTCTATAATTTGAAAGAAACTAGACGTCTTTATCTTGATCTATATGTATAGAGTGTTTTCACATACTGTATCTATACAAATATAATCAGACGCATGGAGTTTCTACTCTCTTTTGACAACAGGGATTTCTAACTAAGCTGACTGTATTGTGGATGAGTTCTAAGCTCCACCATTATGTCATGTTTAATCTCATTCTATTTTGCCATGTTTAATCTCATTCTATTTTTCTTTTTCCATGTCCGTGGTTTAAACTGTAATTGTGCCCAATTGACTCTCTAAATGGCTTTTGAATCCATTTTAATTGTATTAAACAATGTTTCTTATTGAAAGCACTGTAGCCCTTCCAGCTTTATTGACTTCTTCTTCTCTTTGTCTTCCCTTCTCTCAGTAACAGCCCCGCTCATAAGTACTACCTCGCCACCAGTCCCGTGAACGGTGCCGTGTACCTTTCGGATACCAGCAGCAGGAAGGTGTTCAAGGTTAAATCCTTGAATGTTGTGAAAGATGTGGCTAAGAATCTGGAGCTGGTGGCGGGCACCGGTGACCAGTGTCTCCCATACGATGACACTCGCTGTGGGGATGGAGGAAAGGCTGTTGAGGCCACTCTCACTAACCCCAGAGGTATTGTGTGGATATTAGAATCAATGTAGAGTGCAGTTCAAGTCAGTGGGGGGTCTTGTTTTCCTCCTTTCATTTTGAAGCAGAGTAGATGGACTAGATGCTGGATCATTGAAGGCTGTAGTCTCAGAAGCTAGATCAATACTCTTCAGTTTTTATGCATTGAATTCTCTTATCTTACCACCATCACTTTGTTCATGTATAGTTCGATAGCCTCAGCTGTTTTAAAAAAAACCTTTTGTTATGGTATTCCTTTGCTTGTGTTTCCTGGGGTCTTCTTTGTCTTTTTGCTTCCATATCTGGATGATGCATTAGTCACTGGATCACATGCTTACTTGCTGTCCTCCGTTGGGATGATATGTGATTCATATGTACTGAAATAACATTCAAGTCCCTCTGAAATGTGCAGCATGTGCTGTATAATCCAGGTTTGCATTGAAAAAAGAACATTTTGCGGTCTCTGCTGTTGACTAAATGTTCATAGCTGCTTGAATATTGTTTGACAGACCCTCATGTAATAGAAAAGTACAGACATATGCAAAGAAAGCTTCAGTGTTGTTTTGAGGCAGAGAGAACTTGAGAGAACTAGACTGCATTGATGATATTTTAGTTGTAATTGAATCAATGCATACAGTACTGTTCATTTATTTAATGTCTCTATTGTTCTCAGTTATTGATTGAAAAAATCAATCCTTGCATTAGCTGTTATTGCTGTGATTAGTCTTTAATTTTTATTGAGGTGAATAGCGCTTAATTGTCATTTAGCGGTGCCCTGTCCTCACATTAAGTCACAGATAAACAAAATAACGGATGGATATTTTCCTCTTTTGTCCGTTGGGTGACTTTTTATCTGCAGGCATTACGGTGGATAAGTACGGTGTAATCTTCTTTGTGGATGGGACCATGATTCGCAGGATTGATCAGAACGGTATCATCTCCACTCTTCTGGGCTTCAATGACCTGACCTCTGCTCGACCTCTCAGCTGCGATGCTGTGATGGACATCTCTCAGGTATGACATCTCTGACCTGGGCAACCGGCGTGCATTTCCCTTTTCTCTCAACCTACACCAGTCTCCCTGACTGACCCTGGTCTCCAGGATGCTGACATCCCCATGTGAGCTCTTGTTTCTGGAGCTGGAAGGTCCTAGCCTGGATCCAGTGGCCCTCGGCTTAGTTTTCATCCACATTTGTTTATTGGCTGCATAATGCCAGTTTTTACATCTGCAGGACTTGCAAAGGATACTAAGGTAGGGGGAGGCAGTTAGAGCCTTCAGGCATATAACACTCTGCTGGGATTCTGCTGCCAGTTTTCAGACTGTTTTCCTGTGTTCACTTAAGCTCATGTCAGTAAAGTTTCTGTATCTGTGATTTGTCATGAATGACAACCCATGACTGAAATAGTTCAGTTCAGGTCAAATCCTCGTGATTCCAAAAGAGGAGGCTTGTTTTACAGCAAGGTAGCACAACACAAACCAATAAAAAACACAATATGACAATAGATATGCAGAAAATACAATAGAATCTGAGTGATTAAGAAGAAAAAGAAAAACGCCCATAAAAAATAAGACCAAAGACTAGCAGGGTTCCTGCAGACCCTTAAGAGGTCTTAATAGGGATCAAATTCATTCATCTAAAAATAAGGCCTTAAAAAATTCTAAAATCAGTCTTTAAAAAGTCTTTGAAATGCACTGGGAGAAAGATATAATGATTCATTTTTTTCTGACATTGCATCATGAAATCTAAAGTTGTTGGTTACATCTTTTTTTTTTTTTGAATAATTTTCTTGAATTTAACGTCACGCTGATCAGGATAGATGTGCCAACAACACTCAACATCTACCACATCCAGTCAAATGGCAAATGAATAAGCTTTTTCAAGGCAAATCAAATGGATGCCCTAGTTACATATGTTCATTGTATTCTATGTTTGTCTCCAGACAGTTTTAATATTTTCAGTAGATCATCTAACTTTTAACTAGAGTAAATATTTGTACAAAATTGTCCCTAACTCTAAGTAATCGGTGTAATTGATTTTTTTTTTGTGTGTGTTTTTGTGTTTCAGTTTTGTTCATTGTAAAATTGGTCTTTAATTTTACTTTGACTGGCATTAAAAAAGTCTTTAAAAGTCTTAAATCTGACTTGCCTTAAGGAGTAGGAACCCTGATGAGATAAAGTGCTGGGCTGTGCATTAACCAAGAGGCTGTTTGTGGTGTATTTGAAATATGTGTGTTTACTGCATGTAGAATTAATGAATATTTTAACATCTTGCCCCTAATTTCTGCAAAACCTGCATCTCTGTCCAGAGAGGACGATATGAAATTTATTAAACCAAGGATGGTGTGAATTTGCTTAGATTAATTCCATTGGTCCAGAAGATTATGAATTCAGGAAAGCAGCCCCAAACACAGCTGTGCCAGCCCGCCGAATTACAAAATGTTAATTATCTTATGGTTAATAAGCAAATATAAATAAAAAAAAATTTAAATGGGCAGTTAATTGGACTCTGTCCAGGCCAGTGGAACACACAGGAATAAACATAGCACTGACCGGGGTACAGAACCATGCTGAAATCAGAGGTGGCACTGTGGTCCCGGGAGCGTCCATGTCTGTGTCAAGTGTCCACACAGCCCCATATTCAAAGGGCCGTTGACCTATAGCTGTAGGGGGATGATGAGGATGACCTATAACCTCACTGACTTTCAATTTACGTACACATGTTAACTGATGCACGCAAACACATGTACACATACACACATATACGGTATAAACCAGACTGCTACCTCAGACAGAACACATTCCCGAGGCAAGGACACTGCACTGAGGTCACATCAGTGTGTAGCTCAGTGACATCCCTGTAGAGGTGACGAGACTGACTTTCTGCACACTCTAGCAGCCTTTTCTTGGCTGTTTTTCCAGACATTTTAATTTTTAACCCAAGTAGTTCAGGCTTGTTTTGCCAAACCTGCTAGTGATTCATAATCTAAAAAATGCAATTATTTATTTGTGTTGTCTTCAGTATCTATAATTGTTTTAGTTTTACTGCCATGAAAGGGACATTTTTGGGCTTTAATTCTAAGATTGGATTGATGTCCAAGCCCTGCTCCATGTGCATGCATTAGTTTGTTTCTTGCCCCATTGTCTATGTTATCGGGTTCGACTAGCAAACAGGTCCTGAGGAGTCCTCAGATGCCAGTGGAGAGAAGCTTTCTGTGTGTCTGTGAAATGATGTATTTAGTGGAAGGACCAAAGCCTCCAGCTGCCCATTTCCAGCCCCAGGGGAACTCCATCCCCCTCATGACCCATGCTCACTGCTCCCTTACCCCCCTGCACACAAACACAAGCGCCTATAGATGCTTGCATCTGAGCTCCGCAGTAGCGAGGAAACGGGCAAACTGACTGCAGCTCTACAACGATGACAAATCGCACCAGCATTGCCAGAGACACTCAGACAGTAAAAAGCATCCATTAAAAATTCATCCAGGGCACATAGCTTCCTACTTCAAACACTCCCCAATCCCTCACTTAAGACCAGAGTTTCTCTGGAGGAGGCTCATCACAGTGGTCATTACTTTTGCTGTACCTCACCTGTTCGAGGCAAAACACAATGTCAGATTTCTCTCTCTCCTCTGATGAGGTCATTGTTATCTTGACATGCCATCTGTGCAGCGAGCACACTGCAGCAAAATTCACCCTTAATGCAATGTGCAGCTCTGCAAGCTCCCTGTCTTTTAATTTTTTATTACCATGCAAAAGGACACGAGTTTGACCTCCCTCAAGAATCTTTTAATTTGTTTATACCGAGGCCATAGGTCCTTGCTGTTCTAAAAAAATCTGCTCCATTTTATGTTTTTCTTGAAAATCTTCCTCCTATCCCCTGCTGTGTTCAAACTTAAATAGAGGGAAACCATGTGTTAAAACAAGATCACTTGAACATATTTCAAGGGTTTTAGCAGCTTCTGAAAGCTTTATCAAGGCTCTGACTGTGACATTCAATTCAAATCTGAGAGGGACTTCAAATAATGACATATTACTCTTCTTCAGACAGGCATCATGCTGCTACGAGCAAAGAGTGAAGAGCCTGCTAATGGAAAATGACATTATAGTTCCAATACAAGCTCAAATAAATTTAAAAATAGTTTTGTGTTTTGTTGGTGCAAATCCCTGGCTCGTTTCCTCGGGTGATGAGCGCATTTTGTGTTTTTAGCTGGTGGCGACTGTGTCAGACAGCCACTACTGACAGCTGCCCTACTGTATAAAGGGAGGGGGGTATGATCGGGTTACAGCATATGGGACAGCAGCTCGGGAAATATCCCCTCATCAGTCAGAGTGGCGTGAAAACCTCCTTACAGGCAGCTCCCTCGAGCCACTCCACACTCTGGCTCATGAAATATTTAACCACCAGTGTTGACAAGAAATAGGTTTTAAGAAATTGAAAGTCTCCCCTTCATTCCCCAAGTAAATGCATTCTCTGCTCACTGAAAGACGACATGTATCCACTGCCTGTTTGTTGTATTTGGCTCAAGATATGTCCTATTATATAAACTGCCTCTGTTTTGTGGGGGATGATGGGATGTTTATGGAATGTGAGCAGGGTGTGATGCTCAAATCTGTTTTTCAATCAAAGGTGGGTAAGTGCTCTGCTTGTAAAAAGCTGCACAGATTCAAGATCACGACCAGTGCTGAGAGTGAAGTAATCATCGTCACCGAGCCCCTTGTCAGTTTCAGATTAATTATTTGGCAGCATTGCCCTTTGAATAAGAAAATTAGGAATATGGGCAGAAAGCAGTTAAAAAACAGCACCATATGACTGGCAGTCTTTTACCAGAAAGCTGTTGGGTGTTAGCAACCTACTACTCACGCTTTATTGAATGTCATATTTTGCGTTTCAGGACTTCTGTGTTTTGTGCTGAGTAGCATGTCAAAAGAAGCTGAATTTAATGTGTCAGCCTTGACTTTTTTCCCCACATTTTACCAGTGGAAATCATTTCCTATGAGGCGCTTTAACTCTCAGCTTTGAATTTACATGTCAGGAATCTTCATTTTGTATTGAAAAGGTTTTTTTGCTGGGATAAACACTCAGTGAACTCGGCATGTTGCACTGCTTTTTGCTTTCTCCTCGCTTAGCTTATGTAAAGTATACAGTTTAGGTTTTTTTTTCCTTTCCTAAACACCTAAAAGCTGTAGCTTTTTTTTTAAAAGTACTTTTTGTCATATTTGCTGAAACTGTCATTATATCCACACAGCAGTGCACAAGACACATGATCTGAAACAAGAAAAAAAAAATCATATTCGTCTGTCTTCTCAAATTTCTTCTAATGGCCTTACTGCATGTGAACTTAAACAACCAATCAGAGTAGAGGAGTCTCTAACGCAGCTGCTAATCATGTCAATCACTTCTGGTGAACTACAGTTAAACTGTCAAACTTGGCAGCACTGATCAAATGTGAATCAAGAAGTTGTCACCACATTGCCTCTGTCTCACCTCAGATGTTTTCAGAAACATATTTTAGTACACTTTTTAGCTGTTAAAGGGGAAAATTGGTCCATGGCTGTCATATTTTGCGCTTCAGGACCCCTGTGTTTTGGTAAGAGTAGCATGTCAAAGGAGGTTATATTTAATGTGTCAGCCTTGACTACATTTTATCAGTGGAAACAATTTACCATGAGACATTTTAACCCTCAACTTTTTCAGTATCTGTAAAGGGTTTTTTTCGCTTGGATGAGCACTAACTCAATAAATTCAGCATGTCGCACTGCTTTTAATTTTCTCCTTACTTGGCTTACCCAAATATACTTTTTTTTTTTTAAATTTTTTTTTTTTGCACTGTAGTTGGTATTTTTCATAAAACTACCTTTTTGTTATATTTCCTGAAATTGTCAGTATATACTCACAGCAGATAATTAGAACCAAGATTCTGTTACTGCATTGCCTTTTTCCCATCTCAGATGTTTTAAGAAACATATTTTAGTGCACTGTTGAGATGTAAAATGAGGAAGTTGGTCCAGCAGGTGGGTGGTGCTTAATGCTTCACATGACTGACATGAGTCATAGAGTTTGTGACCTAAAAATAAACTAAAATATGTTTAAACATTTGAGGTGGGAGATGAATAATGCTATAAGAGAATCTTGGTTCACTTTCAACGCTGTCGGGTTTGACAGTTTGACCGCAGTGATTGACATGATTGACGGCTGCATTGGAGACTTCTCGGCTCTAATTGGTTGTTTTTCATGCGCCAAGGTAGCCTCTAGAAAATGCCATTAGCGGCAGTAGAAGGAAGAGGAGAGACATTATTTTCAATCAAAGACTACCTGTCTAATGTAGTCCTGTGTAGATGTAGTGACAGTTACAGCAAGCATGACAGAAATTTATTCTCATAAAAGTTACGCACTGTGGCTTTAGTGATCAGTGTCCTTGTTTTTATGTTGAAGTTCATATGACCTAATGCCCAGTAGATTTCTCCCTTTCAATTCTAGTGATAAATGTTGCAATTGCAAATTGTCTGCAATTTGCATTTCCAGGTCATTATGACAAATTAGTCAACCATAGTAACAGCCACATAATTCATTCGCTTTCCTGTTCCCCAGTTGTAGGACAAAGTGTCCAAAACAACACAAAGGCTGTCTCATTTTATAGGACGCCTAAAATCTGACCCCATCTTTGTATTTTGGTCCAGGTTTTAATCAGTCTCCTTTGTTGGTGCTCTAAGGCCTCTATTGAAATATGGCACTTCATATTATGTTCCTAAGAGATCCCCCTGGGATCATAAGTGAGAGGGACACCGGTAAATTGGATGAATCCAATCATTCCAATTTGTTAAAAGCCTGATATATTGTTAGCAGAACAATAAGTCATAATTTAGGAGGCCAGGGGCAGGCTGGGCTTTCATTTGATAAGTGTGCTCCAGTTTCTTTTCAAGGACTCATGCAATCTCTTGTCATTACAAAATTAATAACCCAAAGCAAGGATAAACAGTGACTCAGTCGAGGTAAAGGATGCAGATGCCCAGTCCTAAGGTGTCCAGGGTACTCTTGATAAGTTGCAGTGTGCTTTTCTCAGTTAATCTGATCATTTGAATGATCTCTCGTCTCTCTTCCCTTCCTCACCACGATTCTTATCATCTTAGATCAAAAAAATCATGTTTTTTGTGTTTCCCCTTTAAACAGAACACCAGCCGCTATTCTTCTCCTTATCAGATAAAAAATCTTTTCAAAAAATGTTTTTGCTTCCAGCGTAAGCTATAAGATAGCCCACCTTTTTCACAGCATCCTATCTTTTTTGTAAACAGTTTTCAATGATTCTTCACTTGAGGGACTGTTTTCCTCTGATAAAGTGAAAAATGTGTGGATCAATAAGAGTATGGTCTGTTTTTTGTGACCCACAGCTGATATTCTTTGTTGTTTTTTTCCCTCTTAGGTACGTCTTGAGTGGCCCACAGACCTGGCAGTGAGTCCCATGGACAACTCCCTGTACGTCCTGGACAATAACGTAGTCCTCCAGATCTCAGAGAACCATCAAGTCCGTATCGTAGCGGGCCGGCCCATGCACTGCCAAGTGCCTGGAATCGACCATTTCCTCATGAGCAAAGTGGCCATCCACGCCACCCTGGAGTCTGCAAACGCCCTCGCTGTGTCTCACACTGGTGTTTTGTACATCGCTGAGTCAGATGAAAAGAAAATAAACAGAGTACGACAGGTGTCCACCAATGGAGAGATCTCCCTGGTTGCAGGGGCACCGAGTGGCTGTGACTGCAAGAATGATGCCAACTGTGATTGTTACTTTGGAGATGAAGGCTATGCCAAGGATGCTAAGCTCAATGCACCCTCTTCTCTGGCCGTGTGTCCAGATGGGGAGCTTTATATAGCAGATCTGGGCAACATTCGTATCCGCTATGTGCGCAAAAACAAGCCCTACCTGAACCCCCTCAGCATGTACGAGGTGTCCTCTCCCATTCATGATGAACTATACCTGTTTGACTCCAACGGCAGCCACATTTTCACGCAAAGTCTGACGACAGGAGACCACCTGTACAATCTGACCTACACTGGAGCAGGAGATCTGAGCAGCATTACTGACAAGAACAAAAACACAGTAAACATTCGACGAGACACGACAGGAATGCCTCTGTGGCTAATGGTCCCTGATGGGCAGACGTTTTGGTTCACTATCGGCACCAATAATGCTCTCAAAACTGTTGCTGCCCAGGGCCAAGAACTAGCTGTGATGACCTACCATGGAAGCTCAGGACTTCTTGCAACTAAGACAAATGAGAATGGATGGACAACCTTCTTTGAGTAAGTAACATGAAAAGGATTTTTTTTTTCCAATTTTCAACCAGCTTTTTATCAAAAAAAAAAATCTGGGTAGTGTGTGGGTGAACTGTGGTAAACTTCCCTCCATCTAACCAGTGTCTCGATATCTCTCCCCCTACAGCGAAGCTCCTCCAGATTATATATCTTACATTGTTTGGAGGAGTTTTGCTGGCTGTTGCTTGAACTACAGGTTGTACTTCCGCATTTTCATATTCTCTGCCAACCATCTCTGCCGTCGCACACACAAAAAGAGTATAGATCAAGAGACTTACCCACCCCTCTCTCTGTTCCTTAAACTCAGACAGAAATCCAACCAAATAGTAAAACTAAGCAGCGCAGATCAAACATACAGTAAATCTGTGTTGTTATGTTCCTGCACTGCCTAATTCTCACCTAAAGAGTCTTCAGAAAAGTATTTTAATGCCCTGTTTTGCCATAATGGCAAGAGTTTGTGAACAGGAAGTGGCCGCTGTACTGCTTCTTGCACAGTGAAAATGGAGATCAAATAGTAAAACTAAGCAGTGCTGATCAAATATAAACCAAGATTTTGTTTCAGAGTTGCATATTTCTCACCTCACATGTTTTCAGAAACATGTTTTAACTTACTGTTTAACTGTAATACGGGATCCGGCTGGTTGCATTGTGTTGAACAGACAAGCTCGCTTTACGTCAGCCACCAGCTGGAGCATTTATTGGGCTGATGCATTCTGGTAGCTGTAGGTTTTTAGTTATTAAGCAAAAGCCAACCAAAAGCCACAGACCTTTTTCTCAGTTTTCTGTGGTCATCTAGCACCAATTTCAATAGAATGTGCATCTCTCTGCAGCATAGGCAACCTAGTTTTTATATCGATGAAATACTTCTTTAGGAAACATTTTCAAAACACCTCTGTAATGCTTGTATCCAGAGTCTAGATGCCTGTTGAGCTGATTATAGATTACTACTTTGCCCCAGAAGGCAAGTAAATAGATCTGTTAAATCCAATATACAGTTTGTATATATCTGTGTAATATACAATAGTCTTCTCTGGAACATCTGATCTGGGAGCTCTGTGTTTGTGGTTACACTCAATGCTAAGATGCTTCAGTGAGTTAATGTTCAGAGTTGAAGAGCTCTTCGACATCTGAGTTAAGTATTTTGGCACATGAGCTACCCTCTTATGCGTCGATGTCTATGTCACTCACAATATACGACCTGTGGAAGTAGGGGTGTAATCCTATTTGCTGTTATCATACCAAATAGGATTACTGGATGATATGTTACTCATCTGCACCCATGCTCGCAGTGACAGACGGCAGACCATCGCTTGTTTGGAGTTGTTAGGCACAGGAGCAACATATATTTGCTGGCAGGCACATTTTACCCACAGGACTACGACGAGGCCAGGCAATATAAACATAATGGAATAGGCAGAGGTAGTAATTGATTGAGGCACACCGCACATTGTGAGGGAACAATTGACAACACTCCCACACGCTGCAGCATACGAGCTTAGGATTTCACGTTCTTGTGACTCCTATGAAGCAATCTGTCCCTTAGCTTAATATACTGTACCAAGGGATACTGTGCTAACTGGCTGTCATTCCAAAAAAAGTGTGATTAAGCTGGTCAGACATCTGTTACACCTCGCTGGAGGAATGTAACACTCTGACACATAATCAGACGCTCTGTTTAATATGAGCAGACATTTATCACCTGTGTTTGATTTGGTCGTCACCTGAGACGGTTGCATAGGCATTTCTGGAGGAACAAGGGAATTGCCTACGGCTTCAGCGAATCCAGTTGGTGGTTTGAATTCTGAATTATTTGTCTTTGACTTCCTGTAAAATGGCTGCTGTTAATATCAGGTTTGAGAACCCTCTTCCCTATCGTAAAGAAAATAAAGAGATATTGTAGCACTAGTGACACAAGGGACTGTTCAGATATCCTAAATTTCTCTCAAGTCTCACATCTACTTATTCTTGAATGGTGTTATTGATATTTTTTATTATAACTTTAGTTAATTATATTCCGTATTTTTTTATTTAGGGTATCTGCAGGTCCTTAAAATTAGTCTTAAAAGTAATGAAATAGGCCTAAGTTTGATTTTTAATAGGTTTAGGAGGTTAGGGTTAGTTTTTCATTTTAATGTTTCCAAAAATCAGCCTTAAATTTGGTTAAAAATCATGTTGAAAAGCATAAATTTAAGTATCCAACACTTGCTTTTATTTTTAGTTTAATTCTCTCTCACTGTGTTAATATTAGACCTACTCACCACTACACCAAAGCAAATTCCTTGGATGTGAAAACCTACATGGCAATATACTGGATTCTGATTCTAATGAATATAGATAATACATGTCTTATTTAGTAATATCACAGAGTTAATCTGGAAGAAATAGAAATATTGTGGCATGCATGTACCATATAACTCTAGAACTGTGCTATCATAGCAACAGTAATGAGAGGCCTATAGTATGTGTCATAAGTATAAGTATAAGAAATTAGTGTTTAGGGCTGCAGTACTATTAAGTTTAAGTTTTTATGCACATTTAGATATATTTAAAAAAACAAACAAAAAAAACCCACAATGACCTCACTGTAAAAAAATACATGTTTAAGTTCAATAAATGCATATCTTTTACCTAATTATCATTGCTGAGAAGAAAGAGACATAATATCAAATAAATCAGTACTATGCAGAAACAGAGTTGCCACAGTGATGATCTATATATAACTACTTTCAAGTTTATTAATGTGTTGGGAGAAACATTGAATCGGTTAAAAAGATCAAGTTTAACTTCCATAATTGCCCCCCACAATAATTTAAAGAGTACTGTCACATTTACGGTAGGTAAAGGTTATTTGTTGTTTAGTTGGATAAAAATTAACCACAGATTTATATATTAAAAAAAATCTTTCTGGTATTTTTTTATACTTTACTTTAAAAATAAAAGTAAATATTTGAATAATGTTAACATCAAAAATGGTCAAAACATTACATTTAGGAAAAAAAATAGACGAAGTTGCAGCACATCACTTGGAGCAAGTTGCTAATCTAAAACGTTTTTTGAAGCATTAGAAATGCAATTGTAGAAGGCCAGTTTACCACCATTTACTTTTACTATGAAATGTAAATAATAAAAATATAGGATAACTACCTACCACCAACAACAACAACAAAAAGAAATGTCAGACTAGGTTGTGAAGCCATCACCTGTCAGTTTCCTTTTTGAAACATGCATGTCAGCAGAAAGCACAACCTACTCTCCATCAAAAACATTCTAATTAATGCATTACTATATCAGTCAAAATGAATAAAACCAATGATATAATTCCCTGTTTTTCTCGTTCATATTAAATAATGACATCTTACCTACACACAATCATCCATGTTTCATTTAAACCCAATAAAGACTGTTTGTTTTTTTGTTTTTCTGAATAATTAGCTGTGAAGGTCACCCCCCAGAACCATGGTCAGAACCATAATTTGCTTTCATCAGGATGAAATGAAAAGGAGCCTCCATTTATCTCTGTTCAACAAAGTGCACCGCTAAACATTTTACCTTTATTAATTAATGTGTACTTACCTCTGGTATCACATACATTCAGATGAACTTGGATGAATGCAGGGACAAAACACAAAGGACTGACTTGAGAACAAAAGACATCTGCTACTCTGTTTTTCTGCCGTAACCCTTGGCAACCTCATCTGTTCTGACATTTACTGTATATGCAGATGCTCTGCTGACCTCCTAATGTTTTGTTGTAATGATAAGTGCTAGTGCTTAGGGGTTACTGTAAATCCATTAAATCATGTAACATTTTGGAGAGAGCATAACTGTTGTCTTGGCCTCTAATTAACAGGGCAGTAATGCTTTTAGTTACTGGGTTCAAATGAATGATCTTACAACGCATCAATAATAAGGGCAAAATCATGTAAAGCAACTAATGAAAGTTAAGTTATCCCATGGCTGTTTATATCATATCCACAGTCATCAGTCACATGTGCTCTGGCAGCAAGACAAAGGGAAAATATGAGAAAAACTCTGCATAAGACTGTGGTTAGGTATGCTGGAGGGGACGCTGATATGAAGTGTCTGGCCTATTGTTGGGCCCCAGCGTGAAAGGTCATAGAGCTAGCATGTGACACAGAGGTGATGCAATCTGAATAGACTTGTGGCCATCCAGGGGGAAAGCGGTTCTCTCCTTCTGCTGAGCACCCTGCCCCCACATGCCGCTCTTGTCCAGAGAAAGCAAGCTAATAGGCAGCTGAGTCGAAGCAGGCCAGAGCCATTAGAGCTCAGCAGTGAAGCCCGAGGAATGGCTCTGGCTCAAGGCCCTAATTGAGACGGAGAGAGTTTGGGTCAGTGATCAAGCTGGGGCATGCAGCGCCGCTCTAGAATGAGATTTCCGTCTTGTGGACTCTGTCTTTTGTGCAGAGGTGAAGGCAAACAGGAGCGCTCTCTTGGTCCAGTATATTGAACCGTTAGCAGTGCTACAGTGCAGATAACATTTAACTTCCAGTGCTTTCACGGCAAAAAACTTTGATTGTGCGATGAAGACAGGGAGAATGACTTGCTGATAAAATGTGTGCAGTATCAAAAGAAATCAAATGCTTTAGATATAAATTACTCTGCTATTTAGTATTTCCTGAAGTGGGTTGAAATGCATCTATGAATCTCAGTCCCTAGTGCAGTTGAGATCAGATAACATTTATCTCTGGGAGATGATTCCTCTCCCACTCTTCCTTTCCATATTGGATATTTGAGATGGCAGCGCTGAGGAAATATCCGTAAACCAGCACCCGCCATCTCATTTATTAGAGGCTTTATTATGGCAGGCAGCAACACTGAAGAGGGCTTCCCAATCTGTATTCAGTGCGCAGATAAAAGTCTTCATTCTAAGTAATGTACCGTTCACTCACTCCCATTCTGGAACACTGGCAATCTGAAAGATTTCAAATTGTTCTATGCTGATGTGCTCTCTGAGCGAAATGAAACAATCTGGCCACTCATGTTCTTGTATGTGATGAACTGACTGATTTGTAGGCTGGGGAGATGCTGCATCTCTTTCAAGGAGTCGCACCTCAGTGCTCCTATTTCATAGACTGTATAATGAGATTAGGTGATATCACTAATCTTTTAAGCTAATAAGCAGTTTTCCAAATGTGAAAGGTGCTTTCTCGTCTCGGCCATGACAGTTTTTCCCTGTCACTATTTTTTTTCCTAATCTATTGCCTACATCCTTTGAAAGTTACTCACAAACTGAGTAGAATTTGTATTAATGTCACATTCACATCTGATTGCAAAAGCAAGAAAACTCAAAAGTTGTTTAACTTGCTGCACCCACTTTCTATTCATGAATAGCGAGCTACTGAGGACATTGCACACTTTTTAGAAGTTGTGTTGGCTGTGCTTCAGTGATTAAAGCTGATAGTTTTGAGTTTTATTACCTCAGTCTGCCAACATTGATGGTTTTGCTGCTGCGTTTACTGCCTGTGTTGACACATTTCCACAATTTGTGACACCAGGAGGAAATTATCGGACTCTACAAAAAACTCCCTTCTTGTAATTACTAATAGAACAGTATATCCTAGATAGCACCTTATAATCAAAGTAAATCTGAGATGACAGAGCAACTCATTTGTCACATTTATATGCCAACATGCATTTATGCATAACTGACCTGCGTTTATGCTTCTGATCGCATCACTTACTATTTAACAAATCTCAACAAGGCTCAGTGCAGTGCTGTTTATGATTCTGCTGTAGTTATTGTTTATACACTGATACAAATGACATGGCCCTCTATGCCTTCTTTTGCTCACATCAGTGTATTTCTTTGTAGGTATGACAGTTACGGGCGTCTCACTAACGTCACTTACCCCACGGGCCGAGTGAGCAGCTTCCGCACAGACGCCGACAGCTCGGTCCGCATCCAGGCAGAGGGCTCCAGCAAAGAGGATATTACCATCACCACCAACCTGTCAGCCTCGGGCAACTTCTACACACTCATGCAAGGTTAGTGTCTTTTACTGAGGCACACAAGTGGAGCAGGTGATTTTTAAGCTGTTTTGTTTGGATGTAAGTGTCAAAAGCTTCAGTTTTGTTTCAGCTATGGTTAGGGACTATCAATATTCTAAAGAGGATCTTCCTGCAGTGCAATTTGTACACTTTTATTTTCATTTGTAGATGGGATTCTTTACTATTTTCATGGCCCAGTGATCATGTTAACCTTAAATAAGGGTCACATGAAACCCTTATTTAAGAAAACTTTGAGTGGATTTACACTACAAGTTTTGATGGCCAATTCCGTTTTTTTTGCTTACGTCTACTCCTAAAAGTGACCCAAATCTAATATCTGCATTTACCTCTGCTTAAACTTTACTACACTAAAGATGCGTAAACAGGGGTTTTGCGCTTTCCCGTTGTGAATGAAATATCCTTAGAAATGTCTTTGTTTTGATTCAACCCGTGTATTTTCGCTTTAACAGTTTCTTCATCCCAAAAGCTTAAAAAATGGGTGACCTCTGCATTTGACCACTGACTTCAACCCTCATCCTCCATTATTGTTTTTTCCACTTTCCAAGTACATGTAATTAGGTCATTAAAATGCGTCGCATTTTCAATTACGTATGACTCACAATGCCAGGGAATATTCGACCTGTCTGCTTAGACTACAGACTCATTTGCAGACATCCGAATCATATCTGGTATCTGATTTATTTTATTTATGAATGAGGCCCGAAACCGACCTGAGAATATCTGATTTCATGTGTTTTCTTCCCGCTTACACATTAATGACACATATCCGATCTGTGCCACCTGAGTGAAAAAAATTGGAATTGGGTCCCATGAACCATGCAGTGTAAATCCAGCCTTTTGTCTCAGGGACCAACTTATGATCACATTTCATTCTCAGTCGACAACTGAGCTGCCTTCACAGTTTACAAGTGGTAATCATAATTTTGGAAGTTAAACAAAGTCAGAATCCCCACCCTCCGTGGTGAAGAGGTTTGTGTGTCTCTTTGATATCTGCAGCTGTGTTGTACGAGGCAATATCTCCTTGTAGGATGTCCCAAGACAAACTAGTCTCTGGTAAGGGACTAGACAATAACAGACAAACTAGTCTCAAGTAAGGGAAAAGACAATAAGCGATTCCGAGGTCTCTGTGGACTGTTACTCTGGGATGTGTCCTCTTCAAACTGCTGGGTTGTTTTGTTGGTGTGTACTGGAGAACAGGAAAACAGTGGAAAGCAGCATGGTTACTTATCTTGATATATCTCTTACTTATTCAGTCTCTCTTTCAAACTCAGTGCAGACTAATTTGGAGCGGTGTTTTAGCTTTGCTCAGCTGGAGACGAGGTAATTAGTGACGGCCCATCATGGCATCTCCCCAGTTAAGGAGATGAAAGTGACGCATTCATCTGGGTGTTGTGTTCCCATCCCTGCCGATTGAAGTTGTAGGCAATAATACTAGTTATTAATAATAGTTATTTGATCCCGGGTGTGAAGCAATTGTACAGATTCTCATAGAATTAAAAAGCCAGATTTTAGCAGGTGTTAGTTTTTTTGTGAAGTGGGAATGAAGCTTTATATATTGTGGGTCACACATAACCAGTTTGGTACATTTTGACTGGTCGGCTCCGATAATGCAAATTCCAGTGGGTGAATGTGAGCTCGTTACTAGAGGAGAGTATAACCCATAGAGTCCAGTCAGTGGGGTAGCCTGTGTGAGATAGTATTACTATAGAATCATAATAGGATGACTCAGGATGAAAGTTCCAATGGAAACTGTTAGTAAAGTCTGTAGGTAATCTAGAATGACTAGAACATTTCAAAAAGCTGAAATTTCATTCATCGGTACTTTGATCTCAACAAACAAAAATCCATTTGCCTCTATTTTCTGTCTCAAGGTGACGTTTTAGATCAATATCTCAAAACACGTGCTACTGTGTACTAATTACATAACTATATAGAGGGGTTAATTTAAAGTTCAGTGTTCAGTAATTTCCGTTGATTTGACCTTTAAATACAGACACATCGTCTCGCAGCAGTTTACTAACAGCAGTATTTGTTGCTCCTGTGTTGTTTTAATAAAATGTGTAATGCAAGTCCCATTTACCAGAATGGAAACATTTATTGACTTTCTGTCATAAAACACAATTCATAAAGCAGAATGCTGGTGGCCCGCACTGTACAACATCCCCCAGGTTTGGGACATTTAGTGAAAGAGATGCAGGCAGAGAGCGGACCTGATTTGTCTTACATATTCAGGCGTACTGACATCCTGTTTTGTCACTTCATTGCTTACACATCGATAGCTTTAAACTTTAGTACTTCAGTTTTTAAAATATTGTCCCACACACACACACCGTCTCCTCCTCTAACATTTCATTCAAATGTGAATGTGTCCTCCATCCTCCTGCAAAGCTGCATCTGAAACAGAAGATGACAATCTCTGGTTTCTCACTGGAGCTCAATGGACTGGTCACCTCCGTGTTGTGACCTTCTCTTAGACATGTGCTGGTGAGAAGAGCGGCGCCAGGAACTCTGCCGTTAATTAATTCACTATTGTCTGCTTTGTAAGCTTGCAACTGGGTGATCACATAACACATGAATGCACTGCCCTCAAGATTCCTTTCTGGTCATCTGGTTGTGTTTTTGTCCTCCTCTGCACAAGCTTTAACTCACCTCAGGGTTGTTCATCATGTTGTCAGTTTGTGGAGAGGAATACATGTTATATGTAGGGAAGCTTTACTGTAATTGTCTAAATTGTCAAAATTGTAGTCGCAACTCAGGTGCAGAGTTTTCAAGAGATAGTAAAATATTGATGTGTCAAATATGCACTTTTGAATTTAGATACGCTGTCTGGAGAGCAGTGACTTGAATTAATAATAAAGTCATGGAAGTAGAGATGCAAGTGTAAATTAAGGCAAACATATTGTGCGTAGTGGCTTTGTACATAATAGCCACTATGTAGTTACCAACAGTCTCAAAATCTAAAATACTCAGCAAAACTAAATGATTGAGGAAAGCAGGAAATTAAAACTGACTGTAACTGTGTCATTTAATTGAATTAACCCTTCGAAACGTGAGCAAATTGGCTTAATTTCTTTCAAAAACATGGGAAGAGGGCATTAGCAACAAATGAAGATATAACCCAAAAATATGCAATAAATGAATAAAACAGAAAGAAAAAATGTCTGAAAATGAGTAAAAATAAATAAAATAATTTTAAAATAAAAATAAAAATAAAAGGAAATAACCTGGAAAAGGTGCATTATAATAATTCTTATTCTGTAACATCGTTTTTTTTTTTTTTTTCTTTTCCTGATTGTACTTTTTAAACCCAAGTAACATTTTCAATGCTGCACTTTTACTAATAACAGAGTATTTTATTTTTATCTTATATTTTGGATTTTGGTTTCCTGTGAAGACTACAGGCACTCTGAAAAATTATATTTCCTTTTATAAAGTTCATTTAACATTACATCAATTTTACTACTGCAGAGTTCTTCTTCTTACAGCTTTTTTGGTGACATCCTTCCAATTCTTGGGCATGTGCCAGACTATTTGCACACTGCACAACATCCACCCAAATGTAGTGTTTCAAGGGTGTTATTAAGAACGTTTGGTGCCTCTGAGTTGACTTCTCTTGTTTTATCTCTTAACAGAAAATTAAGAGAAAATACAAGAGAATTTGAAGAGAATATTGCTGCATGAGGTTCATTTTGTTTTTATTCTTCAACAGAGACATCTTTATTTGTAAGTGACACCTGAAAATGGTGAATGTTAGCATACTGGTCAGGCACACAGTTCCATTATTTGTTTAGTTTTATGAAAGACTACAGGCCCCTTAAATGGAAGTGCCAGGCAGATCCCTCCCCCGCTGATCTGAACTGTTTGCATGCATTTGCGTGAACTTCCCAATTCAGCAGTATTTCCAGCTTTAGGGTCGGCCCCAGAGGCCTTTGGTCAACCCCTGACGTGTCTCTATGATGGAGAGAGGTAAGGGCCAGTGCAAGGTCAGCCCTGCCTCCTCTTCCCATTTCTGTTGCCTCAGCAGCACAACACATCCTATGGTGCCTCATGTAAAAGAAAAAAAAATGCATTCTCCTCACATGTTTATAATATTGTGTGATGCAAAATAAAGAAATCGTCACAATCACTTCAGGCTGACATGTCAACATGAGGAAATAACTGTGTATGTTTTGATTTTTTTTTCTGTTAAATGAAGTCAACTAATTAATGTAGTGTTTGACAAGCCATTAATTTTCCACTGTTCTTAATGAGAATAATATTCATCCTGGTCCCTGTCAGCGCACTGACAGGAGGCACGAAGGAGACGTTCTCTGATGAATGTACATGAGATGCTCAGTGGAAACATTAGTCACTGGTCTGGAGCTGGAACACAGGCTGTCGTCACCTAGGGACAGTAACAGACAGGCTCAGATTTATCCCTTGTGAATGTGTGTGCGTGTCTGCGTGTTTCTGCGTGTGTGTGTTCACCCTGCCTCCTCTGTGGCCATAGGCATGCTAGCTGCTTTGATAGTTTTCATTCCCTGTATCCTCCAGGCTGCTGCAACAGCTGTAAAACTTTACTTTACTGGCGCTGTGAAAGCTCTCACTATTGATCTTTGTTGACACAGACCCAACATTATCGCCGGGGTTCTGTTAAATACTGCTGCTAAAGGCTTTCTTTTTGCTGAGCAGCCATTTTAGGTCATTATATTTGTGTCTCGCTGAAATGAATATTAGATTTAGTCCTCTTACATCAGCCACTAGAAGCGCCATTGTTTCTCGTATTATTCTGAATCATAATCATTTTCCCTTTCTACATCCTCAGATCAAGTTCGGAACAGCTACTTCATTGGTCTGGATGGCTCGCTACGGTTAGTGTTGGCCAATGGTATGGAGGTGTCCCTGCACACTGAGCCCCACTCACTGGCCGGCACAGTCAACCCCACAGTCAGCAAGAGGAACGTAACCCTGGCCATCGATAATGGCCTCAACCTGGTGGAGTGGCGGCAGAGGAAGGAGCAGGCTCGTGGCCAGGTCACTGTGTATGGACGCAGATTAAGGGTAAGCATGCCACCTTGCCAAGAGTGTCTCACAATCACACACACTTAAAAGGGATCAAGGTGTAACTGTAACTGCAAGTCCCAAAAATATATCTTAAAAACAAAAAAGAATTACAATAAAAACAAATAATACAAACTGTATTAACAAAATCAAAAGTCTGTATTAAGTAGTGACTGAAAAGGCTCAGGCAGACGCAACATATGCCTGTCCTACATTCTTATCAATTTAAACTCAAGAATTAAAATAAGACCTCATTCAGACTTGTAACCCTAAAAAATAATGTAAACCATTGTTTTGAAAACCAAAAATTTGTAACACTTTTTTTTTTAATATATATTATTCCATTAACATTATTCCACATTTTAACCCCAACAACAGAAATGCATCTTTAAATGTCTTTTTTCTAGCATTTGGTACATTAAACTGACAACAACCTCTCAAATCATATTTACTCTCCTGTACCAAAAAAACGTATGCATTCTGAGAGTGACTTTCTTTAGCTCTGAACATTGTTTGCATGGTTTTATAATATACCTAATCATTTAATTACATTATTTTTTTTTTGTAAGATTTTTTGGGGGGCTTTTATTGCGTTTAATTGACAGGATAGTGTGAGTGTGAAAGGGGGAGAGAAAGAGAGAGGGGGGGAGACATGCAGCAAAGGACAGAGGCCGGATTCGAACCCGCGGCGCTGCGGCAAGGACACAGCCTCTGTACATGGGACGCCCCCATGATTTTGGATTTTAAAAACAGTTCATTAGTGTGATCAAAGCAACCAGCTTTATTAATGATACATATGACTCATTTTTGTATAAGACTATTGAATTTCATCGTCGTTTTCAGGGTTGAACCCCACAGTTCCACACAATAAGACATATAAGGAAGTACAAGCAATAATTTCTATACAGGGCCTTAGAGTTTAATATATGGCTGTATTTATACGGATTGCCACTGACTAATTTATGATCAATCACAACCCCTAAAAGCCTTGTCTCAAAAACTCTCTCAGTTTCAACATCACAGATCTTTAACTTAATACTTAATATGAATTTCTTTGTGATTTCCAAAAAAAAACATGAATTTAATTTTATTAATGTTGAGAGACGCATCATAATGTTTACATCAAACCAAATTTTGTGAATATCCAACTCCCGGTAAGAGTAGATTTTATGACACGGTAATAGACGGGATAAATGTTTAAGGATGTCATGGTGGTGAGGAAAATTTCTATCACTCTCAAAATCGCTTTGAATTCCAGCTACCAAACAAGACTCCAGTCCCTGTGCGGTTTATCCTTGACCAAAAGACCTGTGCATTCCTTGGTGTGAGTCTAAGGCTAACAAATAGCAACCCTGTTTACTAGAAAACTGTTACAGGGTTGCATTCAGACAAATACTAGCACTGTGTTGAAAAACCCAACTGGCTGCAGTGCTCCATTGGCACAGCTGGTCCCAAACATGCAGAATCATTAAGAAAAAAATTTTAACTCAGCTCAACCCTTTTGATGTTGTTCAATAACTGACACAGAGAAGAGAGCTATAGGCATTGCGATATATCATTTTTTGTCTGTCTTTGACCTAAGTAGACTAAATAGATTGTGCACACTCTTATTATTTTGTCTATAAAATACGTTTGGTCAAAATTCAGAGATACATGGCTGACCTTGCAGAATTGATAAAGTCACAAACAAAATATCAACAGGTCCCTCTTCATAATGAGATAAACACCCAATGTTTGACCATAAAGCATCTAGAATGACCACCTGGAAATTGCTATTAACTTAGGCAGCGCCCATGAAAAATTTATCTTGATTGATTGGCTTTTATTGTTTTTCTTAGCTTCTTACAGCAAATAAAAACTTTGGTTAAGTTGTCTTCCACGTTGTCTGGGAGGCGACAGCGCTAATGGGGAGGTGCCACTTTGTCTGTCATTGGCTGTTCATTTAATGGCCCCGTCGTCCCTTTGGAAGTGAAAGCTCTAATGTATGTTACAGACAATGGCCCCAGGGGTGAGATAGGAAATGGGAGCAGCCTAATGGCAAGAACAGAGGGGATGAACAGAGCTGGAATCATTGAGCGACCTTGAGTGGCATGTCAAGTGATATTACGTGGGTGGCTGGATGAGTGTGTGGCAGTGCAGAGGGGAGAGGGGGGCCTTGAATACAGAACACAGGGTGCATGAGAAAAGGAACAAGAGAGGCTCAGACTTCAAAGATCTTTGTTGTGCTAGAAATGAGAGAAGATGACGTTGGAAAGCAAAAGTGTTTGAGTTGTTGCTGCCTAAGTTTGTGTCTCTGACTGTAATTGTTTCGCTGTGGAGCCACATGTTCATGTGTTTGTTGTGTTGTGGTTTTCATGTCTTAAGGCTAAATGGTTCACTGATGGTCCTCACTTCACCCCTTCAACAGTGACACGTGCCACTCGGGCTCCCCACTCCAAGGCTCCCACAGCGTTCATGATTTATGTTGCCGAGGCACGGCAGCTCTGTTTCTTTACATAGAAACAAACCCTCCTCTCAGACTAAGAAGTTTGTAAATACACAATAATGAGTGAACCCTTATGGCTGCCACTGCGCCGTGGCAACAAACATCAATCACTTCATTGTGATATTAAAAAGAGAGACAAAGCTGATATCGCTGTAGGGAACATTCCCACAACATTGGCCTATATCACCTAGTAAAGTAATGATTTAAAGAAAATATCTTAATTTAACATTCAAAGATCGTTTTAAGGATGTTTATCATTTAGGTTGAATGCTGACTAAGACTTAATGTTTTAACTGCAGCATTCTGAGAATGTTTTGGTGATGTTGAGAAGTGACTGATACTAAAATGTTCTTTTATTAAACATTCCCACAGTGTTGCATGAGAACAAAAGACAAATGTTTTCAAAACAACATTCAGAACATGTTATTGAGGCCTGAAATTACAGAATGTTTTTTTTAATTGAAAATGTAATGTAAAGTGACATGGTAACACACACACACACACACACACACACACACACACACACACACACAAAACATTTTTTTGATGTTTATAGAGAATATTACCTCGACTTAAAGAAGAACATCACAAAAACATTACAAAACATTGCACTGGTTGTGTTGTACCATTCTCAGAATGTTTTAAGAACTGAAAATTTCGAGCTCTGGTGTTAGTATTTTAATATTATCACAGTGTTTTGATGCAGGATGTTTGTTCAAAAGACATACAAGTTGGAAACAAATAAAAAAACTAGAATTTGTTTTCTTTGATTGCGATGTGAGGGAATAAACAACCATTGTGACGGAAAAAAACAATAATTGTTGAATTAATCCCAAGAAACGATGAAAGGCGTCTTTACTTCACAGATTGATTTTGTCATTTGACACAGAAGTCATTGATATTGATTGCGAGATCAGATGTTGCTGCAATGTTTTATGTTGAAAGCAGTTTAAATTGTATCATTGTAGGTCTTGTGTGCTGTGATAGTCTCTCTTCTGTTTCTTCACATCTGCTTTCCTTGAGAATTTCCCTTTAGAGGCAATGTCCAATTTAAAATAATTCCTCTTGAGTGGGTTTCCATTCTCATGGGATGTTGGGATCTCTGCTGTAAGAGGTTTTTTCCACCCTGTTGAGTCTTTGGTGAAACAGATCCTGAAGAACTTTCTGTCTTTCTTTTACCTTATTTCCTGTTAGAAGCAATCCCAGTACAATCTCTCTGGACAGACAGCGAGCCTCTGCTACCTACCAGAGAGTCTGAAACACTGCGTTCAGTGTTTTAGGAAATGCTTGAGCTGGAGCAGTCTTTGCTATCTCATCAATGTTTTTTTTTTGTTTGTTTTTTTTGGGGGGGGGGGGTTCAAACATGTTCAAACAGGAACCAACTTAAAGGGTTGCACAAGGATATGATTTTCATGAGGTACATCGACAACAAAAGGGTTTGACAGTCACTGGGTGTTTACAGGGATTATTGTAAAATTATTTATTTGTATTATTTCCTTAAAACCAGTTCGCGACTCGCAGGGTGGATAATTGATCTGTCAAGTTGTTGGAGCTGATCTGATCAGATCTATGGATGAGTGGAGCAGCTGATAAGAGTGATTGCAAATGTTTTTGTTTTTTAAAAACTTTAGTTTTTTAGAGTTGAGTGAGTTGTTTTTTATATACTGTTGTACAAAATAATAAACAAAAACAGCATATGTAGAAAGGAAGAAAAACCCCTCATTTTTTCCCCAACCCACTACTTTTCCCTACTCATTCCCCAATCCCTCCACCCCAGGATCCCACCCTGGCAGGCTATTACTGTCAAAAATAAAATAAAGCAGCGATAGCAATGCTAACAAACAAGATTGCACAAGCAATGCACAACCGAATAAATTAATGGGAGAAACCAAATTCTAAGATTTTATATAAATGTTAAAACGGATAGGGGGAAAAAAAAACAAAAAACAAAAAAACCTAGAAATGCCTGTTGATTCATTGTGTGCTCTGCGCTCCCACAGTTTGGTGCTATAAATAACCAAATGGTATATATATTCCAATCGCTAATGAACGGTCCAGCTCCAAAAATCTATTTGTGGCAGGAGATGTTTTAGTGGGCTGCCACAAAAAAAAAAAAAATGTGTGAAACC
This sequence comes from Plectropomus leopardus, assembly GCF_026936395.1. NCBI lineage: Eukaryota > Metazoa > Chordata > Actinopteri > Perciformes > Serranidae > Plectropomus > Plectropomus leopardus. The sequence goes on from NC_142181.1 coordinate 29,769,153, forward strand.
CTGGTGTATTGGCATGTTTTACTGTGCAGCAAGTGATGGCTGCTGTGTTTGGAGAAACTGTTGGAGAGGTTATCTTAATATGCTTCCTGTTTAACCAACATTTGAGGCAGTAGGCATGTTCATAATTGTAATGGTGTTAAATATTGCTCTGGTCTATTTAACAAAGAAATGTAACCTGTGCGTTTTTAATGTTTCTCGGCAGCAACTGAAAGAAAGTCATTGCAACAGTGAATAATTATGTTTTTCTGTTGTCTCTGGCTAAATATTCTCTGTGTGAATTGAAATGCATTGGTTGTATATTTTTAACATGTTAGGCAGGTGTATTCATACATGCAGTGTATGTGTATAAAAAGGGCTCCCCCAAAAGCCACGGTGTAAATCGAACACTGGTCCAGTCTGACGCTTTATGACAGTAAAAGGAAAGATAACAAAAGTGGACCCCCTGTTTTTATTCCTCGACACACTGGAGCCCCCCTCCCTGCCCTCGCCCAGTGTCTTGGGGCTCAAATTGCTTGTGCTGCTCCAAACCTTCACGGAATCTTGCTCTTCATGAATCTGGTGCTTTTAGCGTAAAGTAATCCTCTCAATTAGGTATCAGTGACATTAATTGCCTCTGCTGTAGTTGTCCCTTCACAGATGAGAGACCTAAGCATGCTTTTCTCAACGTGAGATTGAAAAAGTTAGGCTTTTCAGCAAGCCCCCTGCTACCTGATCTGTGTCATGCATGCAGAAGATTGTTTTAAGCTTTGTCGAGTATTTTACCGAGTCAGACGGTAGCACATTTGAAGAGAAGCTATTTGCATTAAGAAAAACAAGTGACAGATAACAAGAGTCAGGGGACAGGGGGGGGTCATTTTAATTAATGCCAGAGACCTCTATCACCACATTTTCCCAAATTTTCCAGATGGTGTTAAACTCTTTGAAACCTCAGCAAATTGCTTTGACATCTTTCACAAATGTGGAAAAGGCAATGAGCATCTTAAAAAGACATGGTCCAAAAATGTATTAAAGAATGCTTCTACTTAATAATCCCCAAGGGGAAAATCATTTTTTTTATTCTGTTGTCATATACACAATGCTGAAAATGTAAAAAAGAAAAAAACAAACTTTTTTTCTGTAACATAATTTAAAAATGTAATTATAATAGTTAGGATATAGTTTTCTGTACATTCTCCCCAGTTTTTTCTTTTTCTTCCTTTTTAAAAACTATTTTTTAGGGCATTTTATTGTCACCTTTAACTAATTTCTTGCAATTTGTGGGACATTTTTTGTTGCTCATTGTCTTTCCCCCCATGTTTTTGAAAGAAATTAAACCAATTTGCTCAGGTTTTAAAGGGTTAAATAGCTTGTGAAAGTTGTCTAAATGCAGCACAAGACAAATGATCTCAATCCAGGTTGTAAAGTGTTAAAGTAGTGATTTGTACGCTTCTGCTCACAGAGGCTGCTGACTGAAAAACGCAGCGGTGGGGCTATTTGGTGATCATTTTGGCTGCAACACAGGAGCCGCCTCTGAGATAAACCCTGGCAGCGGGTTCATCTCTGTGCTGAACCTGGACATGGACTTAGGGATTACACTCTTCTGAGCAGCGTCTCTCTGCTTTGATCACAGTGAAGCCGGGGGTCACTGTGTGCAGCCTCATGCATTGATAAGAGGCCAAAAAAAAAAAAAAGTGTCATTTAAACAATGTCCTGAGTCACACGGGAGAAGAATTGATTTTTTTCTCCTCTTTTCCAATTTACGGAAATGGCTAAATAAAATGAGAGTCATCTGCGCCTGGTAATTCTTTTCAGTAAGCAGTGAAAATGAATTTAATGATCAATGTGGCTCTAATGTTTCTTGCATGAATAGGCATACTCCCACTAAGACTCCACTGAATTTTTTGCACAAACAAAGAAATATGGTAATTCTTATAATTTCATCACTTCAATTGCTCCTGCAGTCCTGAGATACAGCTCCTCTCTTGTAATTAAAAGCTGTGGAAAGAAGAATATAAAATAATCACTTTGTGATTAAAGCCCTCCTCATAAGGTTCCACCTCAGAAGAGCAGTGCACCGGTTCCTCCCAATCATTTCAAACTTCCAAACATGTTTACTCCCTCTTGCTGGTGCTGCTGTGGTCAAATGAAATGTTTCTAACTTCCTGTTTCCTCTCCTTTAGGTTCACAACAGGAACTTGCTGTCACTGGACTTTGATCGAATCACGAGGACTGAAAAAGTCTACGATGACCACAGGAAGTTTACATTACGGATCCACTACGACCACGCTGGCCGGCCAACTCTGTGGGCGCCAAGCAGTCGTCTGAATGGAGTCAATGTCACGTATTCTCCAGGGGGGCATGTGGCAGGGATCCAAAGAGGTACCATGTCTGTACGCATGGAGTACGACCAGAATGGCAGAATCACCTCCCAGATATTTGCGGATGGTAAATCGTGGAGCTACACTTACCTTGAGAAGGTACGAATTACTGGTGCTAAAACTGTGATCAAATGGTTTGAAGATAAAAAAATGTTAATATTAGATGTTAGGGACATGCTGTACAGATAAATTGGTCTGTTTGTGTGAGAACCTCGACGGGAGATTTTAGAGTGGAGTTAAAAGTTAACTTATGATACTTCAGCAGTGTTTGCGCTGCATTATCAGGCTCCAGCACAGATATCAGCAGAAATGTAATTAAAACCTGTCTGGTGCACCGCAGACGTTATACTTTGTTAGTCTGACAGCAAAGCTCAGCCTGAAATAGCTCAGATGAGAAGAACAGAGTGAAATGTCACTCTCTACTCCTTAATTGAAGGAAAAATTGTTGGGAGGAAGGTGAGGAGCTGCAGTTCTCCAGCTTGAATGTAATGTGAAAATGGCAGCCAATCACCTTATAGTCAGTTTTGCAGTAACCTGTAAACTCTGAGATGCTGGCAGCCAGTTGTGACAGCCTTAGAGCTGATTTAAAGGTGCTATTTATTGGTCCAAAAAGGTACAAAAGGAAGTTTTTGTTTTATTTTCTGCAGCAGCCTGTTTGTGAAAAGCCTTAAGGAAATCATAATGTCAGCGGAATATCAACAACTCCACTTTCAAGATAAAAAATATATTATTATATTATTATTATTATTATTATTATTATTATTATTATTATTATTATTATTATTATTATTATTATTATTATTATTATTATATTTAATTATATCCCTTTTAAAGCCAGATCCACATTACTTTTCTTGTACTGCATTCAGAGGCCTTTTGCAAGCATTTAAGCCTTTGAAACAAATTAGTTTGATTTCTTCAAAAAACATGGCGAAAAGTTAATGAGGAGGTTGGCAAGAAATGTCCCACAAATTGCAAGAGAGAGAAGATGATGACAATAATTACCCAAATTCCTTCTAAAAAAAACCACAATATTAACTTTTTTTAAAATTATGTTAAATGTGTATGTTATTTAATGTAATGTAACTGTTAGCACACAACACAATTTATTTTCTTTATTATTTTTCTTACTTTTTTTTGGCTTATTTACAGATATTTTTCTCTTTAACTTTTTACTATTTTTTGGGCCATTTCTTAAGTTGCTCATTGCCTTCTTCCTGTGTTTTTGGAAAAAATCAAGCCAGTTTGCTCAGGTATCAAAGGGTTATTGTAGTCTTATTTTATGATACTTTGTGTTTATCAAAAGAGAAAATATATCAAAACATACATATTAAATCTAACAAATCTACACTGTATTTAAAAGACTAAGAATACTCTGACTCCCCCTCTCTTTACAGTCCATGGTTCTCCTGCTCTACAGCCAGAGGCAGTATATCTTTGAATTTGACAAAAATGACCGACTATCCTCTGTGACCATGCCCAACGTGGCACGACAGACCCTAGAGACCTCCCGCTCCATTGGCTACTACAGAAACACCTACCGGCCCCCTGAAGGTAACGCTTCAGTGCTGCAGGACTACAGTGAGGACGGCCAGTTGCTGCAGACCACCTACCTGGGCACAGGCCGCAGGGTCATCTACAAATACGGCAAGCTTAGCAAACTGCTGGAGATTCTCTATGACACCACACGCATCGGTTTCTCTTACGACGAGGTGGCAGGCATGCTGAAGACAGTCAACCTGCAGAGTGAGGGCTTCACCTGCACCATCCGCTACCGTCAGATCGGCCCACTGATTGACAGGCAGATTTTCAGATTCAGTGAAGAGGGCATGGTCAATGCCAGATTTGATTATGTCTACGACAACAGTTTCCGCGTCACCAGCATGCAGGCTGTCATCAATGAAACACCGCTGCCAATCGACTTATATCGCTATGATGACGTGTCTGGTAAAACAGAGCAGTTTGGCAAATTTGGAGTGATCTATTATGACATAAATCAAATTATCACCACAGCAGTGATGACCCACACCAAACACTTTGACGCTTACGGTCGGGTGAAGGAGGTTCAGTATGAGATCTTTCGCTCGCTCATGTACTGGATGATGGTGCAGTATGATAATATGGGGCGAGTGGTGGCCAAGGAGCTAAAGGTCGGGCCTTATGCCAACACAACACGCTACACATACGAATATGACGCAGATGGTCAACTCCAGGTGGTGTCCATCAACGACAAGCCTCTGTGGCGCTACAGCTATGACCTTAATGGCAACTTGCACCTCCTCAGCCCTGGAAACAGCGCACGCCTCACGCCACTACGCTATGATATCAGAGACCGCATTACTCGTTTGGGAGATGTCCAGTACAGAATGGATGAGGACGGTTTCCTCAAGCAGCGAGGGAACGACTACTTTGAGTACAACTCAGCGGGCCTGCTGGTGAAGGTGTACAACAAAGTGAGCGGTTGGAGCATCAAATACCGTTATGATGGCCTGGGCAGGAGGGTGTCCAGCAGGAGCAGCATGGGCCACCACCTGCAGTTCTTTTATGCTGACTTATCCAGCCCAACTCGTGTCACACATATGTACAATCACTCCAGCTCCGAGATCACGTCGCTGTACTATGACTTACAGGGACACCTGTTCGCCATGGAGCTAAGCAGCGGGGATGAGTTTTATGTGGCCTGTGATAACATAGGCACTCCTCTGGCTGTGTTTAGTGGCGCAGGCATCATGATCAAGCAAATCCTCCATACAGCATTCGGAGAGGTTTACCTCGACACCAACCCCAGCTTCCAGCTCATCATCGGCTACCAGGGAGGCCTGTATGAGCCTCTCAGCAGACTGGTCCACATGGGCAGACGGGACTATGATGTCCTTGCTGGCCGCTGGACAACACCTAACCATGACGTCTGGAAACGTCTCAACAGCAACCACATTGTGCCATTCAACTTGTACATGTTCAAGAATAACAATCCGCTCAGCAGCAATGAGGAGATAAAGTGCTACATGACCGGTGAGTTCATTTGACAGACAGAGATGAGTGTGGGTTTTTTGTTGTTTCGGGCTTCCCACAGTCATGGAAAACTTGGGAAAGTCATGCAATTTCACAATCACATTTTCCAAGCCGTGAGAAGTTATGGAATTAGTAAAAATCATTGAAAGTTTTAGAGAAATCATGGAATGTTGATGTGTAGAAAGAAGCTGTTACAGTCATCTTCCATGGATAACCTTGTATGTAGTGCAACATTTTGGCAAATTTAATTTCTGTAGCTCTCAATGTAATGTACCTCTAATATGCATGGTAGTGTGACGTTTTAACATTACATACATTTCTTCATTTCCTCCCAATTTTCTGTCTTTCCCTTTATATTTGCCAGCTAGTTGAAATTATGTTTGAATCTTATATGTACAGAAAAACTCCTGGCAAATGGGAAAGGATAAATAAAAAGTATAATGGGCCCTTGAAAATGCATGTAAAAGTTTAAAAATTGTATGTTGTTCTTGTCACATCTTAATACAACAAGAGTTTTTAGTCACACTAAAATTTTGCAAAAACTGAGGGTCTTGTAAGATTACTATTCGCAAAGCTAAAACTAGATTCTTTTAGAGCTATTTTCATCCCGCTCCATAGTAGATAATTTTACGCCAAAACCTCTTTAAGAAATATGGCATAATAATGATTCCTTATATGTCTGCAAAAACACTTAACTCTAGAAACACAAGATAAAATGCGTGTTATGTCAACAGTATCCTTGTAAATTCAGCACCAGCATAATATATGAAGATTTGCATTCAAACTTTACATATTGATTTTGTCGCTTTATCTCAATACTAGTCTGTTGTATAGTTGTGATATTTTAGTGAGAGAGGATGGTGGGAATGCGGGACCAACAGTTTGAAGATTTAAAACTTTTGTTCACTCTACTACTCTTTTTCCACAGTAGAGGGGAACTGAGACTTGTCCACATTTCTCACACCTTCCAGAGTCCCCTCCATGTTAACTGTCTGCCCAGTTTGATGTTTCCTGTTGATGCTGGAGAGAGTTGCTGATGTTATTGATGATAATTTTCACATAGTTGAACTTCAGTATTTGCATGAGCCACAACTAAAAATTTACAATAATATTAAACATTTGATTTTGTGGGAATGCCAGGACAAGAAAAATATTGACTTAAGACCATTGGGACTTATGACCACTTTATATCAATCAAGAGCACAAGGGAATGCAACAATTGAGGTTAAACTCTCATGACTTTTCCAGCATTGGAAATTTGTGTGCTACAGTGAATTCTCTTAAAACTGCTTCTTTGCAATGGATGCCAACTTAGCTCTAATGCAGTGACAATGAAATCCAGTGGTAATCCAAAGCCATAGCAGAAAAGAAATAAATGTGTTGCATAGTATCAAAACATTCATAGAAACTTGTCAAATTACACATGCAATACTCCAAATCTCAAAACCTATAGGCAGTGTGTATTTGGTACTCAAAAGCAAAATTGTCCTTAGAGTTTTCCACTAAGCTGTAAATCAAACTAAAAAGGAAGCTTCCTCAAAATAATCCAAACAATTATATGAATTATGTATGAGTGAATAGAAGTTGACAGGTGTGAGTCCTACCAGAGCAATCAGTGATGCAGAAACTTTTTTATGGTGCTAAAATTACATGTGCAAATTTGGAGGGGGTGAGTGACTCATGTTTTCATACCTGTGTGAAATTGCTATTGCATGCACCAAACAACACTCATTTTAGTTTTGGGGGTTTTTGTTTTTTTTGTTTTGTTTTTTCAAATTTGGTGTGTTTTTATTCTAAACAACAAGCCGCAAATGGAAGAACAGAGGCTGCCAAAATTAAATTGAAAAGCAGTGTGCTAGAGAGGCTTTTAAGAGCTTCCTCACAGGGACACTGAGGTTGAGGCTGCTCTGGTGTGTGTGTGTGTGTGTGTGTTTGTGTGTGTGTGTGCGTGCGTGCATATGTACCTATGGAAATACGTGCACGTGCCTTGTGGCTATCATTTTGTGTGCTCAAAGGGAACCATGCTGTACGCAAAGCCCCCACTGCTGTCAAACACTCAGGTCCCTTCCCAGAAATATCTCATCGTTTTGTGTTGCTTTGTGGTAGGGAGGAGGTAAATGCCAGTGAAAGCACCCCAGTGGAGAACGAGAGCACAATGGATCCATAGAAGCCTTAGCCAGGGCCGGTTGTATCAATCTCTTTGGCTGGAGTGAAAACAACATTGTTAAGGATCCTCTGTGAATTCTCTGAGGTTAAACCAATCAGCTTCAGCCAAATCTCATCCACAAATGGTTGATTTAATTCTCTGTGTTGATTCTGCATTATATTAAGTCAGTAATGCAAATGTTGGCTATCAAATAATGCATGTCACACCTTTTATCCATTTACTCATTTACTTATAGACAATACTGAAAGGGAAAAACAGTCACTGTTTGGTCCAGGTGGAGTCTAAGCTTCTGCTTCTTTCTGTTCATAAAAGCCATTTAGCCGCCTGCCAAACAGAAAGCGTTCAGCTTCGCAGTCCACCATTAGGGGCTGACTGGCATTTGAATGCTAAGCAGACTGTTAGATATACTGTAGTCGGTCTGCCTCAATTGTGATTGATGGCTCTGACATTTCCATTCCTTTCACTAAATTATCAGGGTCCTTTCATTGTCCTCAAACAAATTCTTGTTTAAAAAAGCTTTGTCAGGTGCCACAATGTGGCAGTGCCAGTCTGCGACAAACTTGCCCCCCAAGTGTCACAGCAATGATTCTGCTGTCCATAACAAACACGCTGAAAGAGGCGAGAAACAAACGGCTTCAGATTTATCAGGCTTTGCTTCCAGTCATGTCTGCAGCCGTCTCTGTGATATTCAGAATTAATGACAACTTATCACAGGGGATGGCAGCAGCACCTATAACCACAGTGCTGGTGGCTGCCGTTAGATGAGCCACATTATTATGATCGCAACAATTTGAATCCCAGACACGTCACTTTCCTCAGCATCTCATTAGAAGAAAAAATTATTTCAGGAGAACCCGCTGAGTCTTCAAAATATCTTGTGTCAAAGTCTGGGCTGCTTTGAATTGACATGAAATTACAGTATATAATTATCAGCGCAGCAGACACTCTCAGATGTCACTTGGCTGTTCTGGGACCCAGCTGTGTGTCATTAGTGTGGCACCTGCAGGAGTGGACATGAATCATTGCCACCATCTCAAGTGTTTATTATAGCTTGTCCACTTTCGCAAACACATCAAGTGCTCAGACCGAGTGATGAGTATTTCAAGGAGACAGCCACTTGACTTCAGAATGTCAACTGTTAAAATTGAACAAATCAATTCCCTAGTGTTTTTATGGTTTCACTAAAGCCGGAAATGACTGTGTCTATTGAGATGACAGTAAATGTAAATGACTGTTTCGATGTTTTGCTCCCTCCCCTGCAGATGTGAACAGCTGGTTGGTGACCTTCGGATTCCAACTGTACAACGTCATTCCTGGCTATCGCAAACCGAACACAGAGGCCATGGAGCCGTCCTACGAGTTAGTCAGCACCCAGATCAAGACACAGGAGTGGGATAGCACTAAGGTAAACTCTCACCTAGTCGCACCTTTCCTCACCTTCTTCAACTCTGCTCCCCATTTCCAACATCATTAGCAAGAAGACATGCTCTGCGTAGCCACACTCCCAGAGGAGCTGCCAGCTATCAGGCCAAAACACAGCCCAGTGAGCCAGGTCCCTGCCCCAAGTCCTCATCTTGGGAAATGGGGTCAGGCTAAACAGCTCTTGTAATTGTCCTGCCATTAGGGAAATTCAGTCTCCATTCCCTCCACCACTGGCCATTGATTTCATCTCAGTCTTACACCGTTAGCCAAGGTCTGAGAAGTAGTAGACATGCTCTGATTCCTGCGTTTATCAGCCCTTTTAAGTTGCCTCCAACTCACCTGAATTATTGAAGAGGCCACTGTTGTCTTGGGTTTGGTTGCAGCCAGACGGGGTGAATGCCACCCATCAGGAGGCCGGATTCATGTTGAGTGACACTCTGGCTGCTACCTTGGCACAGTGGGTATTTGTTATTAAACAATTGTAAGCAAAAAAGCTACTGGGATGATACAGGGTTATCTAAATGTGGGACCTCTGATCTGGTCAACCAACCACAATAAGCAGGCACACCAACCAGGCATAAAAAACAGAGAAACCAGTGATGTGACAGTGTATTGTAATATTATTGGACTTCATACTAAAAATTTAAGCATTTAAAATGTATACATTTATGTAAATATATCCAATTTTACTCTCAATATAACCCTTCTTTAATTTTTTTATTGCATGCTTTAACCCTTTGAAACCTGGAGCAACATCACTTTTCTTGAGCTGCTTTCAAATGCCTTTTACAAGTATTTAAACCTTTGAACTCTGAGCAAATTGGTGCAGTTTCTTTCAAAATTATGAGGAAAAAAGCAATGAGCAACTTGGTGAGAAATATTCCACAGATTGCAAGAAATTATTTAGAAAATTAATTTTAAATAGCATGTCTAGGGAGAACTATATTTATAGTTTTAATAATTACATACTTAAACTATGTTACAGAATTCTTATAATATCTGAGCGCTTTTTCTGGGACATTTACTTGTTTGTTTTTTGTTTTACTTTCTAATTTTTAATAATTTTCAGGTAATTTTCTTTTACTTTTTACTAATGTCTTGGTAATTTCGTGGTCATTCCTTCTTTCGTCGCATTTTGCTTTCTTCCCATGCTCAAAGAGAAGCATTTCAAAGCACTGTGGTCAATAACATATGAAATGAAACACTTAAGAATCCACACTGTCATTTTACAGGCTGTTTAATAAGTGTAAAACCATTATAGCAGGCATCCCAGTTATGTCTACATGTTGCATAGTCCACTTATGAAGGGCTACTGTCAAAGCCCCCTGGGACTGAGTCACACTGGCAACCCTTTGAGAATATCTGAAGTCACCCAAGGTACCATCTATGAAAGAGCTGCAACTTAGGAAATATCTAATTGGATCCAAAGCAGCTGTTTCCATTTCAAATATTTGAAAGTAGATATGAAGGAATTGTGTTGTAGATCAAGATGAATAAATACAACACTCTTTTTTCAGACATACAGTTGTAATTCTGACTGATTCAGACCTCACAATTGAATCAGAATTTTCAATTGCAAAGAAACCTTTATCGGCAGGCAATTTTAGCCATTTTTCAAAATGACTTAATAAGTTTAATTGCTAAGGAACACACTCTCTGTATGTTGGGCCGAATTCTGTTTTTTTTTAAAGTAAAAGTCATTAAGTATAACCCCGCCACAGCAAGCCAAGAGAACAGATTGCTTACATTTTTTACCATCCGTGTCTTGGAAGCACTCTTGACAGGACTTCTATTATGCTAAAATTAAATGAGTCTTATGTTTGCTTCACTCAGAGGCATGACATAGAAATGGGTCCATTTGAGTAATAATAACATTGAAGGCTATTTTTTTATCTACAAATCCAGTCTTTTAAGTGTATATTCAAGAATACCCATGATAGACTGTAATACAGAGAAGATCATCAAAGATCAAAAAACTGATGCTTTAAATAGCAAATTATCCTAGAGTTGAAGGTTTTACTCATGTTTGTGAGGGAGCTCTTGCTTATACTGCATGACTCTGCAGTATATACTGTAGATGATATACAGGGAAATATTGAGATAATTAGTCTTTAAACCGTGTACAAGCCAAGGCATGATATTCTTACCTAGAATTCGTGCTTCAAATATGGTGTTAACGTCATAAACCTAATTGTCTCTTAAAAGAGGAGCTCCCCCATTCCAAATTAAATCCATGTCTATCATTTTAATATCACCATGAGCTGCATTCTGCATAAAAACAAACCATCAAAACACCAGATGGAGAAAAGTCTTTACTATTTGGAAGGAGACATCAGCGTTACATCCAAAGAGCTAGCTTCTGAGGTTGATGCTAACACAGTATCATCTACTGAACAGACATGAGCACTGTCATCATCACCATCATCACACTTGATCGGAGCATTCGCAGCTTGACAAGATGAATCTTTGCAGCAGTGTGAGCATACAAGAAAACGGGCATAATCGAGGGACACACTCCTGTGTCTTAAAGGTTTCCAGCTGACCACCTGTGTTCAGATTTTGTTGCTGTCTAAGTAACTTTCGCTTGAAGGTTAAAGCATCCCGTGCACAGTTACTATGTTCACATTCACAGTCCAAGAGCAAAACTAATGATGGTCACAGAACACTTGATCCAACTCGTCATTAAATGAGCAAGGTACTAAATAAGAGCTTTGGTGTACTGTCACCAAAACAAACCACCATGTCTTACACTGATGACCTATTTCTCTGTTCTATCCTTGTTGGGGACGCATACATATTAGCATTTACACTGCAAAGTATATGTGGTCAAATGTTGTTCTAGAGCACCTCAGCAAATGGTTCAAGTGATCAGATCACAATGTTTCTTTGTGGGTGGTACAGTTGTATTTAGCGCTGTCCATTTGTGATCTGACCGCTCAAGACACATTTTAAAACCCAGTGTAAACAGGGTCATTAGTAGTAATGTCTAAGACAATAACAACAACTATCTATATCATTGTCAGAACAAGCAGAGCTTTGAATCACCATTGTCAAGAAATGGGACTAGTTTCCATAATGCGCTATAAATACCCAAAAGGCTGAGACTTCTCATTCCTTTTATACATACATTCATCTTATTTACACAAACCTTTATTTACACAAAGTCAAAGTACAGACAACATTAGACTGCAAAAATACCCCCAATAAGCCACTCAGACCACTCTCCAGTTCTGGTTAAATTGGGATTTTGGTTGAAAGTGGGCAATAAAAGCTGGAGGCCAAAACACATCTCTCATTAATGATACCACATTTGTGAATTTTTAGAAAAATAACTCAACATCTATTTGGAACTCAATACTAATCCAGAGGCATCTTCACTAATACTCTAGGACTGAGCAAAGGCTTACTTACAGGGCCGTATCATTGTCTTTTCTTGTGCTGGGAAAAAAGGGCCCAACAAAGAGAATTAGAAAGCAAAAATAAAGGCTTTTAAGCAGCAACATAAATCTTAACACTCTGCTGAAGTGCTAAACTTACTCAAACAGATGCACAGAGCCCAAGATAACTCACTCTCATAGAAAAATCAGAGGGATACTTTTGCTGGGTGGGACTAAGATAATACAAGCATGGTGCAAAAGCAAGCTGTCTGCTTGCATTTCAGCTCTCATGTGGTATTGAAGATCAAATCAGATATACCTGGAAGTTTTTTTAACAGAGCCAAAACTGATTTCTGGAACCTTTGCTGCATTTTACAGATCTCTGTACATAAATTCAGAAACTTCTACCCGTAAAGATAAAATCAAGCACTTTTAAAATAAGATTAACTTGACAAAACTAGCTGAAAATGCAAAAGATTTGGATTTGCCAATATCAGACAAAGAGCTTTTAGAAGTAATCACCAACCTCAAAAATAATAAAAACCCTGGCTATGTTAATTAGTTCTATAAAACATTTGAAGATCTAATATCTTGTCTTCTATTACAGCCATATAACTGTGCCCTAAAAAAACAGGCATGCTTGCTCCATCATGGTGAGATGCCACTAGCTGTCATCCATAAAGGCGGTAAAGATCCCACTGAGTGTAGTTCATAGGCCTATTTCCCTCCTCAACGGAGACCAGCGCCTGCTATCTATTCTTTATTGAGGATTAAACCAGCTCTAAATCTCCCACATAATTCACCCAGATCAAACAGGGTTCATTGTAAGGCACTACTCTAGAAATATCAGTATACTTCCTAATATCATGAACTGCTGGGCTACCAGAGGAGGAGAAACACTGGTGTTGTCACTCAAAGCTGAAAAGTTGTTTGACTCTCTGACTTTGAAGTATTTATTTCAAACCCTAACACAGTTTCGCTTTGAAGACCACTTTACCTAATGGACCCACATTTTTTACCCCAATCCTAGAGACCAATTAGAGTTAATGGCCACACCTCCCAGCCCTTTTCTTTGGAGAGAGGAGCACGCCAAGGCTGCCCGATATCGCCCACTCTTTTTGCCATCTGTATTGAACTACAAGCACAAAAGAAAAGTGACAACATGAATATATCTGGGCGAATGGTGGGAAAGGAGGACAAAACATAGCTATACGCAGATGATGTACTCCTGTACTTGTTAAATGTGTTGTCTTCCATACTCGCCTTTAAAGACAGTATAAAATAAGTTGGCTATTATTCCATTACTAAGTATATGTAAAAAGTTGAGGCAGTGGAAGTTAGCAGTTTCAACCCAAATCAAACAAAAGCTGAAATAAAAGCAGAAATACCAATATTATCAAAATTAGATGGCCTAACAGAGATCAAAATGTGGACATGCAATTGAACAAATGTCATTTTTAGATATACCTTTGAGATTAGAAAATGCAGACATATGGAAAATAAACAGAGACATGCAAAAAAAAAAAATCTTCTCTTCAACCTTAACAAAAATAAAATCCTAAGCCAGTTTTGCCCTTATATATAATATTCAGGCTTCAAAATTGAGCAACATATGATCTTATCTATATACACAACCTAATAGACTCACATAAGTCATTTGCCCAAATTAAAAAGGAGTTTGGTCCTCCGCATATTGCTTTCTTTTTACAAAGTAGACATTTTTTTCACAAACATTCAGAAACTAATAAAATCAAGACACCATCAGCAATAGAACAGTACTTTGTTGTCGCCCAGTTTGTAAACTGGTGGAAATGGGATTTCCAGTCTCAATCAGATCAGTCAGTGTACTTGTTTTATGTATATCCAAAGAAAGTGGGAAGTAGAATTACAGCACAAAATCTCTGTGGAGACTTGAGAGGAAATCTGTTCAGAATCACACCTGGTAATGTGCTGTAATGGCTGGAGAGAATTTAAATGAAAGCTAATAGGGAGATATTTCAGAAGACCACACATAACAGGGAAAATTTTGGATCATCATCTTCCAGGAGCTGCTGGAGGAATTGCGGGGAAACAGATTCCATTTTCGTCTATACTTTCTGGTCATTTTACAGTCTAAAGTGATACTGGGATGAGTTTAGCTCTTTTTCGATGTACAAATCCATTGAGAACCACTGGTTGCTTTACTGGGAATCATCCCCAAAAGAGCTGAAAACGGAAGTCATACATATCTTCTTCACGTTCGCGTAGTGGCAGCCATTAAAGGAGTCATTGTAAACTGGTTAAATTCCACTGTACCAACACTTACTCCAGTAATGGATAGAGTGCTTGTGGCCGCTCCAAAATACAGAAGAAATAACACATAATTTGAGGCTTCAGGGGAAGAAATAAAGAAGAAAACACCCCCATCCCCTTTGTTTTTTTAATAGGTTTTTTGTTTTTTGTTTTGTTTTTTTTCTGTCTTTTTCTTTTTTTTGTCATTTGTGGACAGTCTAATTGTTTACCTGTTTGTATGTTGGTCATGATTGTACGGTGCTAATTGTCTTTGGCCTAACAATTAGTTTAAAGAAAATTGTGTTCGTGCTGGTAAATGCTATGTTGATACTCGCTGCCAGTCAAACCTAATTAAATGCACGGCTCTTCTCAGCGTAAATATAGCTTTAAAACTAAACATGGTATGTCCTTTACACTTGGCATTTTATTTAATTTTATACAGGAGCAGGCTTTCCTTTCTATCTCTTTTCATTTAAGCCCCTATTTCGCCATGCTGCTGAATCTGCACACAGATTGAAAAATGCCGTGAGGGGCCAGACAGATGAGGTGTTTGCTGCACAAGGCTTGATCTCTCATTCTGGCTTGTGCTGTAGGCTGATTGCACCCCATCTTATGTGAATGATGCCTCTCTGGGAGTGTCCCAGGCGGCAGATTCAGCAAAGTGGAGGACATTGCCCCCTTTCCCCCCTCCGCCTCTGGGACAGCTGACCGGGTCACACTGTTGGCACGGTAAACAAACATGGAGTGGCATGGTGTGAAGTGTCCCCCCAGGCTGTCTCTCCCAAAGGCCCCAATAGCGCAGCCGCCCCTCCTCCTCTCATATGTTTCCTTTTCATGCAGGATCTGATACGGTGTCACATCAAAGAGTGGGCAGATATGCTGGTCACTGCAGCCCGCTCCACACTCCTCAACCCCACCCTGTCCCCCAGCCTGTAGCCTCCCTCTAACAGAGGCACAGAGAGACAGAATTAGAAACTGTCAGGAGGACTTTGGATGTGACTGGTTGACTCCTTGGGATGCTCACAGCCTCTTATCTTGGGCGATGGTGGGAAGGCACAGTGTTTGAGAGCCTTTTTGTTGCTGTTCAGAAGTGCTGAGGCAACTGTCTCGCTGTTTACTGGCCAGCTTCCATTTCATATCACTCTCCTCATTTTGACATCTCTCTTCCTTCCTGAGGAGCATCTCTTGTCAAGTACTATTAGGACAAAGTATTAATTTAGGCTAAAGGGAATGTCCATACAAAGCTTTGATCCCTAAAGGAACGATATATATGTGCACTACTTACCATCCGATTCCAGTTTCATATTTGGCACAGCATGGCTGTCAGAAGACAGTAATTTCACCCTTTTGCAAAATATCATGCCTGTCACAAATGATCAGAGAGATTTGCATTTGCTGACAAACACCTACCTTGACTATGTGTGATACACTCGCAGAGAGATTTGTTGTTTGCCACTGATAATAGCTGTGAAGCAATTACATCATTATTTATATACATGAGGTACTAAAGATGCTTAAGTGGCATCTAGCAGTGAGGATTGTAGGTTGCAACCAGCTGAAACTTGTCAAAATATTTCAAGTGTGAGCTCCCGCTTAGCATTTGTCTTTTAGTGTTCATTGGTCGGGAGGTTTCTACGAGAGCCAAATTATCTGCAGTCCCCTCCTCTTCAAAATAAAGTTTTTTCGGACACTGTTCAGCTCGTCGCAGATGCACAGCTTCCTTTACATCTGCTATTGTGTGCTCACCTTTTTTTTTGATCAAGGAGGTTTTTACCTGGAGCCGAATGCTATTGAATTTATATAAATAAAGAGCATGAATAGAGCAGTTTAGGTGTGGGGATGGACACTTGGGTGAAGAGTTGGTTTATTATTGTGGATTCATGGGTAAGAATAGAACAGGGGTAACACTGGACAAGCATTATGCTTCTTCCCACTCCCTTTTGGATATGAAATTCAAAATGTATGTTGCTTATTGAAAATCTGTCATAAAAGTTTGCTATTATTTTTATTTGCTTTTTTTATGTGCATAGTATTTTATTTATTTATTTTAAATCTTTGAATTAAGTTTATTCAATTCAATTTACTTATCTGCAGAGGTCTCCTCTCCAAAACAAATGGGCCTTGTGATATTACTCTCTAAAAACACTGAATAAAGCAGTTGCAATTTAAAAATCAGTGTTTTTCTGAAGGCTGCCCACATAGCAGCTACTTAATATGGTGACTGACACAAAAATGCAAATGGCCCTATCTAGAGCCAGTGTGTGGTTTGTCTACTCTGGGCCACTGTAGAAACATGGCTGCATCATGGCGGACTCCATGGACAAGGACCTGCTCCTTATGTGATTTAACGGCCTATTCTAAGGAAATGAAAGCACAACAGTTTTTATTTTTAGGTGATTATACACTACAGATAACATACTTACTATATGTTGTTCAATTTCTGCCAGATTATCCTCCTAAATCCTACACACTTAACCTTCAAGGAAATCTGTTTTCAGCAGTGGATACTTGCTGTATAGATTTTGGGTTATCTTTTATTTATTTATTTATTTTTTATATTTTCCTGCAGGTTTTACATCGTATGTTAGACCCAGATCATGTTTTTTTTTTTTGTTGATTTCATTAATACATGAACATTTTACAAAAGATGTCGATTCATCCTCATTCAGTCAAACGCATTAATATAAAGAGAATATGTATTACTCTGTAATCATAGCTTTATATTTGAAATGTTTGAAGTGTTAATGAAGCAGTATGAATCTCAGTTTTGAAAAACGGGAGTATCTAAAGGGCGACAGTGCTGCTTAGTCAGGTTACAAGCCAAGGTGTGAGGTATTTAGAAGTTTGAGTAAATATCTAGAGGAAGGTCTTAAGACTAAATATTGAGCGATATTGTGTTAACTCATTTCTTGCTCAGACAGCAAAAACCAAATATATATTTGAATGTCCATGTCACAACTGCAGGGGCTGTGTGACTCAACAGTCATGTCTTTGTTTTGCAGTCTCTGCTGGGCGTTCAGTGTGAAGTTCAGAGGCAGCTGAAGGCCTTTGTGAAGCTGGAGCGCTTTGGCCAGATCTACAGAGCCAAAAGTGCCGGATGTCCTCAGACAGAGGACAAGAAGATCTTTGCCTCTGGTGGCTCCATTTTTGGAAAGGGTGTGAAATTTGCAATCCGAGACGGTCGCATCAGCACTGACATCATCAGCCTCGCCAATGAGGACGGCCGCCGCATGGCTGCAGTGCTGAACGACGCATTCTACCTTGAAGACCTCCACTTCACTATCGCAGGAATGGACACCCATTACTTTGTCAAACTGGGCTCAGTGGAGGGAGACCTGTCCCTAATTGGCATGACAGTGGGCCGGCGCACTCTGGAGACCGGCGTCAATGTGACCGTGTCTCAGGTGAACACTGTTCTCAATGGCAGGACTAGGCGTATTACTGACATCCAGCTACAATATGGCGCACTGTGTCTGAATACGCGTTACGGCAGCAGTGTGGATGAGGAGAAAGCTCGCGTTTTGGAGCTTGCCCGGCAAAGATCTGTCGCCCAGGCTTGGGCCCGGGAGCGCCAGAGACTGAGAGATGGAGAGGAGGGCTCGCGGACCTGGACTGAAGGAGAGAAGCAGCAGCTCCTGGGCTCAGGGAAGGTGCAAGGCTACGACGGATACTACGTTGTTTCAGTCGACCAGTACCCTGAGCTGGCAGACAGTGTCAACAACATTCATTTTATGAGACAGAGCGAAATGGGCCGAAGGTGACATGAACACGAGGCTCTTGAGTGACGGACTCACATGTAGGACATGGGACTTCTTGCCAAAGACAGTTGTGTACATGACCACTTTTTTTTTTTTTTTTTTTTTTTTTGACTGTGCTCAACTTGGTTTTTAATATACTGTAAAAAAAAAAAAAAAAAAAAAAGAAAGAAAGAAAAAAACATGGTTGCAATCAGTTGCACTGTATTAATAGAAGAGTGCCCTTCTCCTTTTGAAGATTCTTTAACAGTCTTTGCCCTCCAAGTGCGGCTGCTAGAGGATGAAAATCTGCGATGTCTGTGACTTATTTTTGTGACTCCATTTCCTCGTCCCTGTTGGTGATTCTGTTCAAAGAAATCCAAGAGGAGTATTGGTAATGCATTATGTTCACTGGCTCTCTCTGCTGCCAGACTTGCAGATTGTTATTCACAAGCTTGCTCCATTCTGCCTTTTTCTGCGCCTCAGCCAAGGAGATTCCTTCTCTTTTAATCACTTCTTTTTTATACTTGAAACCCTCATAGCCCCAGTCATCCATAAATGATGAGATTTCTGTTGGCGGTAGAGTCCTTCATCAGAACCCAAGCTGAACTTGTCAAAGCACCTTCATTTGTGTGATGTCTTGTAAGTAATTTTTTAAGTGGAGGATTGATACTCATCTGTGGTCTTAGCTTGGAAGGCTTCAGTGCACCCTGACTGTGCATGTTGACGGCCTTCTTGATGAACTACAAAATTAGCATAATCAAGCTTAAAATGTAAGGTAAAGCCAACAAAGGGATATGAGGTCACTTTTTTTTTTTTTCTTAATTATGTGTGTATTTTATTTTTTAACCAGACTTTTTTTTCCTAAGGAAGAAAATGAAAAGAATAAATTGTTCTCTGCTCCGTTTTATTTGACTGTGGTCAAACAACTCGATTATAAAAATAGTGAAGAGCCAATCCTGTAAGAAAATACTGTGGAATTAATGTCTGTGTTAAACAACAAAAAGGTATTTTACAGGAATGGTTTTGAATTACATTTTAGTTTTGTTTTATAAATAGCTATATGAATTAACAGTATAACAAATGTGAATTTTAAAAAAATGTGAACTATTGTCCCTTTTATTGTTAATTGTTGTACTTGAACAATACTTAAGGGTGTTTCAACACATGGAATAAACTATGAAAGGTGGTTTAGATAAATCAATTACTGTGTTTTTCATTAGACCGACGACATTTTACTGATCTCAATTGCATATGAAAGGCAGTGTTTGTTTATCAATGAGCTTAAGTCAGTATTCCTCACCACAGTGTCCAAACAAATAAAGCTTGGGATGAAAATATTTTTTAAACTACAGACAGTTAAAGAACCTGATCTCATCAGTGATACATACAGCATTAACATATTGACTGCTGAGATAGACTTTGCATTGTGTTGTGGGTGAGATGAAAGATACAAATTGCCTTTGCCCTAAGGGCTGCCCGCAGGTCAGCATCGAAAGTGCTTTCATTCTCCGGAATAGGGCTCCACTTTGTCCTGTGGCTGGCTGAAATGCATTAGACCTGCAGGTGTACTAGTTCCCGTTTACAGACTAAAGGTCGTCTATACAGGCCAACCTTGGAAAAATAACCCACGTGGACGCATTCTAGCTCCCATATGTCCATATCCTCCTCAGTGGAGACTACAAAGGACAATTCTGCTCATTGGAAAATGTCATTATGTGAAAACTCAAGAGGAATCAAGACTATTTTGGAAATTGTGCCATTGATTTGACTTCTGGTACTTTCTGAACTATGCCAAGCCACTACACACTCTCTTATCATTTTTTTCCATCAAAATATTGCGTGTGTAGGCGTGGTGGGAGCATGATTGAGTGTCTCAATCTGTACAAATGTTAAAGCAAACAGTACACGGTTATTTTATTTCTGCTGCTGGTTGATTCAGTGATGTTTTTGTTTCCAAAAAAAAAAAAAATGTATGTTCAACAGTATATGAATGAAGGATATTTGCATTGTGGAATATTGCACTGAGAACTGTTGCGTCATAAGACTGTATCTTTTTCTAAAGTTTTGGACTCATTTTGAGTTTTGGTTTGTTCTCAACACTGTGTTTTTAGCGCTTCTCTTTGACCATGTAAATATAAAGACATCCAAGTAAGCTGTAAATAAAATGCAAATGTAGATACCTCTTAGAGCTACATCAGTGACCCTGTGTAGTCTTAAGGTAGAAAAAAAAATAAAGGGAATATTTTGTGTTTATTTTTGGTGTTTTGTTATATGTACTGTATATTCTATATAAAATAGAAAAGAAATAATTCCCTCAAATTGATATCAGATAGATTCTCATATATTCACTTTACTCACTTGCTTGTTTGTGTAGATTTTTTGACAGGACATGGCTTAGAAATGTTTAGCTTTCCTGTTTATACACTGTAAAAAGTAAATAAGTAACTGTTTTATCTTAAAAAAGCTAGTGTTTGGGCTGCCTTAAAATTTTAAGTTGACTGAATATGAGAATACAAGTTGAGGTAAATTTGTAATGAGTTAGCTTGTCTTCTTAAATCCAGTCAACTTAAAAATTCAAGGCAGCCTGGATACTAAATTTTTTAAGTTAAAGCAAATAGCTTGCTTTTTATAGTGCAGTAAAGGCACAGGTTTATGCATATTATTTTACCAGAGTGCAGGATGCTAAGTGTTTGATACTTAAAATTTCCTGGCAGAGGACACCCCATTTCATATTTGTACCCCCCCAATTTTGAAATGAAATAGGCCTTTACATCTGCATCTCTAATGTGTTATACATATATTCATTCTCACCCTACAACACATTTAATAAGACTTTGATGAGGTTAATTTGATGCAATATGATAGTATTATATTGTGCCATGTGCTATTATTTAGTTAAACATGCACTACCACCTGTGTAGACATCAAATGTATTAAATTCTCACATGGAGTGAACATGTGGCGGGAACACAAGAACATAAAATGCAGACTGTTAATAAAAACATCTCTGCAGTAAATGTATTTCACTGTCACAAGGCAGAGAGGCCTCGTGGGATGCTGTGCAAAACTTGACTATTAATTAACCTGTCAGAGTTGAGGACCAATCCTTTGATGTTACAAAAGCCACCAGGAGACCGTGTGTTTTTAAACTTGATAACTTTGTTGAAACAAGTGGAGCTCAGGGCCTAATCCTGTTAGCAAGCGGGGTGGCTCGGGAGTTAGCTGCCAGTATGTGGTGGCAGCGAGGGAGCCTGGAACATTTACACTCACTGCAGGCAGAGCTGAGCTCCGTGCCCAGAAGAAAGCGTGCCGGCCTGTTTTACCTAAGCAGACAGTGCTCTCATTTGTTCTCCCCCACTTTGCATTAATGTGAGAGGAATGTACCACTGATCTCTCTGCGTGACAGACGTGCGTCGTAGGAAACGATCACACCCTGATATTTGCTTTAGTTAGTTTGACTACACAAGTTTTTTGCTAAGTAAATTTCAAATAGGTGCCTCTCGTCTTCCCTAAGAAAGCCTGAGCCTCCAGCCCCACATGACTCCTATAAAGAGGATTTCTTTACAGGGAACAGAACGTTCTGCTAGCAGAGGGAGCCTGTGCAGAATGAATTCTGCTGCAGAGAGGCAAAATGTCCTTTCGCCTGGAGAACTGTAGTCTTTTGGTAGAATGATAATAACAATAACTTACCCTTAGCCCCTGCTGCAGAGTCAAAGTTTCCATGTGCATTCTGATGGGGCTTTTAGATGGGACTTATAATTAGAATCACTTCTAATTAATTTAAAGCATTTTTATAACATTTAATCAATTTTGGGAGCAACGGACCATTGACAGTCATTCTTATAACCTATAATGTTAAGATAAAAACAAGTTACCAAATCAATTAGGTCCAAATGACATGTAATGTGTGGATGCATACTATATCAAAAGCATAATACTGTTTTTTTTTTTTTCTTGAGAATAAACTATCCTGTGGGGCGGCACGATGGCATCGTGGTTAGCAGTGTTGCCTCACAGCAAGAGGGTCCCTGGTTTGAAATCCGATTGGAACGGGGTTTGGTCCGTGGGTGGGGGCCCTTCCGTGCAGAGTTTGCATGTTCTCCCCGTGTGTGCGTGGGTTCTCTCCGGGGTCTCCGGCTTCCTCCCACAGTCCAAAGACATGGATGTCAAGTTGATGTCTCTATATTACTTCTATTACTATTATTACTATTACTACTTAGGTGTGCAAGTGTGCAAGGTTGTCTGTCTATATGTCGGTCCTGCGATAGTCTGGCGGTGTACCCTGCCTTCTGTCCAATGATAGCTGGGATTGGCTCCAGCCCCCCCAGGACCCTTACGAGGACAAGCAGTTACGGAAAATGAATGAATGAAAACTGTCCTCTGATGCTCATAGTTTGCACCGTGCTCCATCACTTAGTGGCTGAAAATGTGAGGAGAGTGTGAGGCAAACAGTATGTGCCATAATGTTTTCAAAATAATGACTTAATCACTAGTATTGATGAATGATCTTATTAAAACCTCACAAATTTGCTTTTGTCATTTGTGCTGTGGGGCAGCGAAAATCTCTCCAATTGCACCCTAAATTGATTAAAGCAACCCGTTGCAATGGCTACAAATAACAGATGATCTTTTAAAGCTAATGCAATAACACACAGAACAGACCTGTGTCTGTTTTAAAATGAGTGCACAAAAGATATTCATGTCACATGAATCAGACGACATTAAAGAAGAATCTTTATCAGCGCTTGTTGTTTTCGTGTTGCTTTTGTGTTTGTCTTCCAGACAGCTGCGTCTGCAGAAATTGGTTTACGAGTTCAGTCAGTTTGACAGCTACACCATTTTTCAAGTGCACGCAGCCGAACTTTGAATGTGATCCCATATTGACTTAACACCTACCACTGCAATCTGACTAACCCCTTCCAGATATTTATGTGAGAGGAGAGAGGAGAAATCCTGGTTTTTAGCATGATTTCACATCTGCGAAAGGGAGGGAAAATTTTCTCTAAGAACCATGCATAAACTATTTCCTGTTACCTGTGCTGAGTCTGATGCGAAGAGATATCTTCACATTGCTTTCACACTCCATCTGTTTGCTCTCACTGATAATTTGAACACTCTGAGCCCAAGTATTGGATAAACACTGGCAAAGTTATTTGCTGTTAAAATCAGCAAAAAGGTTGATTCCTGCTGAGGCCCAACCATCCACCCCTCAATGACTCCTGTATGTAATCTGAAAATACCATTCAAATAAAACACTTGTTGTCTCTTGTTTTCCTCTGTCCATCGCTCTCAGGTACATGAATGTCAGCTGCGTTTATTTACCTAAAAATGAGCATGTTGTTGACAAAAAAAACTCCCATTTTCACACTGTTTTGCCAAAGAAGCACCCCAGACTGGCTTCACTTGTTCAAGTTTTCCCAACAGCCACAAAATAAGTTGTCGGTATGATGATCCACATCTGCTGTGTAGCCTGATAACACCATATGCCTGAATGGACAGGACAGCCTCAGATTCTGTCTTTAATCATTCAGGTCCACATTCCACCCGCTACCAGTTATGCAAATGGTGGACCAATCATAAAAGCTAATGGAGCAAGGAATGGTAAACCAACTGGCCATACAGAAGCAAGGCTGAATTCTCCCTGAAAAGGTTTAGGTCTCATTTGGATGCCCGCCGTGATGACAAAACACAGCAGCAACAGAAGCACTCAGTGAAGTGCAAGCTTCGGAAATGAAACTAAGGTGATGGTTTCCAAAGTGTCATATTTCTGTGGGTCACACAAAGGCCAACGTCGCCTCTTTTACAACTGACCTGCAAAAGCAAAATGGAAAATGTGCAGTACTAGCACCTTAAGCAGTACAGTGCTGCATGCTTGTAATATGAGAGGCATTATTTTCCAAAAATGGGACTTAAAAGCCCTGCAAGATAGCATGCGTTCACCTATTGTCGAGCAACATGACCTGACAGTTTTGACCTCTTTGCTTTCAGTGTTTTTTTTTTGTCATTTTCACCGAGATAAACATTTCCAAGATAATCAATAATCTGTGAAGTATAGCCACATCAAAGCTGGCCTCACAAATTTGCAGCCTGTAGTTTCTCACTGGAAGAAAGATGCAGACTGTAACTTACAAAGTGTAACAATCTGTGTTGTTTGTCCACCTCTTTCGAGAAATACATATTGTGAAGAAGCTGTTTTGCATCTCTCTTTCCTTTTGACATAAAAAAATACTTTTGTAAGATACAAATTAATGTAACTCAGTTGTGTGTTTTTCATATTTTTTCCTCAGCTTGTCCAACTGAGAAATGTGACAATTCAGTTTCTATTCTCACTCTGATCTCCATGGATTATGCATGAATTGACGCCATAAGAAATTAATCCTGTCAGCACAAGGTGAAATTTCTTCTCTTGCTTTTACAGAAAATCATACTGCGAGTGTGTGCATGTGTGTACCGGACTCCAGCAGGGTCTTGGTGGTCCTGCTGGACTCACTAGAGGTGGAAACCGCAGCTGCAGCTGCCGTCTCCCATCACATTTCATCTGACAGGTGTGAACAAAGGACCCAGAGAAATGTCACTGCAGCATTTTTAAGTCACTCGGACACCGCTTGCATTCAGGAATGAAACTGCCTTTGCACATTATGCAAATCATATTGACAGCATATCTAATGCTTTTATTAGGCTAATTATGCCTAAGGTCAAATCTGTCCACAGCGAAAGGATCAGAACCTATTCAAACCAAGTGTCTGGAAGTGTTTTGCTTGTCTCAGAGGTTAGCTAATGCTTAATGTCTTAGGACAGCTTATCATGTAGCACTTTATGTCCATAAAAAAATAGGTGTTATTGATTTCCATCTATGACACAAGCACCGGAGATGTTCAGTCAGGGGCCGTCTTAAATATTTAGCACGACAGAATTGATGAATAACAAACACACGGGAAGATGTGCTTTGAAAACCTCTTTCAGCAAATGTAGGAAGCAAAATTTCCCCAGAACTCTTTATGATACACAATAAAATGCCTTAAAACAACTACAGAAGCACTTCTCTCCATCGTGTGAAAGTGTGATGAAAGAGAGGAGATGTTAATGATAGCAGAAGAGCCTTAAAGGTAAGGTGTGTCCTCAGTGGAGATCCTCTGTTGTCAGGGTTGAAACAAGGCCCATGTATATTTAATGGGCTTGAGCTGCTGCAAAGTATTTAACAGCAGGCCATATTAAAAATATATGAAGCAGTGGAGAAGGTTGTGTATACTTTAAATTAGTCAGGTTTCCTTGGGTCAAAAGGTTAAATTTCTGTAAAGATGTTCAAACCCCTCCTTTGTCTGAAATATTTGAGCCTCTTTGCACCTTTGATGGAGGAACAGATGAGTTTGTGTTACAACTGTAACTTAACACTGGTGGGAGTTTCAGCTGTGTGTAAATTCAAAGCACAAAATCAAATCCTTTACTAAGGGTGAAACTGCCTAAATCACGTCTTTATTATGCATGAGCAGATTATGAGACTACTGGCCCCTTGTCACAGATATGCACAGGGTCCCACCACTCTCCTAAACAGAAGAAAGACACACAGTCTTTGTGGTAGTTTTGCCTTTTTTGTTATTGTTTTGAATCTTTCTTTAGTCATATTGCATTTCTATGGGGTTTTGTGTTTTTTTGTTGTCATTTTGTGGGTCTTCAACATATCCTAATACAACAGTTTAATTGATAAATATAAATTTTGGCCCCATATGAGTGACAGTTTCAAAAATGAATGTAAAGTTACAGAGGTTAGGTTTAGAAAAAGAAACATGGTGTTGATGTACCTTTAAAATCATTCCGAATTCAATCAAAGTTAACACAGTTCCAAACGCTGTGACCCATCAGCCCATTCTCATTCTTAAGCTGTCAAATACCACTGCCCTTGCAGTGAGACCCCAACATCAAAAGCCACCTTGATACGCTGCCAGATAGCGTCAATTGAGATATGCTGGCACATGCCACAGCAGCGTGGCACACTGCTGAGTGGCAGCAGGTTGAAACATTGCCGGTAACACCGTAATATAAGGACCACGAAGGTCCCTGTAGGAAGGACGTAAGTAATCCTCAATGGATCTAACAATCCCCAGTCTTTCATGTGGGAGTGTCTTTGTTGCCTAATCCTAAACATGTGCTTTTGTTGACGTGCCATTGATGTTCGCCTATGTTTTTGCTGCCTAAACATAACCACGTGCTTCTGTGGCGTAATCCCACCATGTGCTTTTGTTGACATTCCGGCACAGTTAGCAGCATCCCGCGATATATGATGACTTGGGCGGACCCATCCACCACCTCAACCTGCCTCCTAAGCGGACTGCTTGATACCACTTCCTTCTAACTACCATCAGCGCATTGGTCACATGATTGCAGCCTTCTAAAATACGTACAGTATATTATGCGTAAATTACAAGCTCACCATTACGTATCTACGAATTTCGGTGCATTACTTTTTGTGGGAAATCATACTAACGTGCATGAGAGAAGCCTGGATTCTTTATGGTTGTTTTGCCCTTTTTCATAGTTCCTTTGCATTTCTTTGTGCTAATTTTAGAGTCTCTTACCGTTTGGTAATCTAAGTGACATTTTGCAGATAAAGGTCAGGGGGGCCACACTTTGGGCCCCTAGTCCTGCATCCTGTAGGCATAATCCATCTATGCTCTTTATGACTAAAATTCTGTTCTTCATAACATTCCTTCCTTTTCCAGGTGATACAGGCAATATATTTGAAAAAAAAAGAAAGCTATGTTGCCGATGGCAACGTCTTATTGCCATCAGCACTACTTACACACAATCATCTGATGTTAAACAGCTGTTTAACAACTGTCTTGCCAACCTGAGAGCCACTTCTGTGAACCACATGGCCTGAAGTGCAACCACAAGGACGTGTACTCAAAATAGAATTCAATCAACCCAAAGGATAAAATAAACATAAACAAGTTTTTCAGGCTCATGAAACGTGTAAATGTTAGAGGTTATTAAATCCTCTGTGACTTTGTTTTGCTCTTTCACCCAGACAATACAAATCTGTGTGATTCAGTAGGAGTGATGTTTTTGTTAAGGACAGCAGAAATACAGCAGACTTTGTTTCCTTTGTCCTCCTTTGAGTCATGCTGCTGTGCTTGTTTCCAGTTTGATATATAAAGCCTGAAGACAGTCTGACAGAATTATTTTGGTTACAGAACCTTTGGGCCCATTACGAATACTATTATGTAGATCAGCCTTGGGGAATGTATTTCCACGTTGTGCATTTGGATTGTGACATGGCTGGCCTCTCATTTAATTTACCCATACAAAAAAGCCTGCCAGTCCAAATGCTTTAAAGTTGTGTGGACATTTTAACACATTTCACACAGAGAGACTTGTTTTCGTTCACATTTTTTTTGCACAACCAAATTCTCTTTAAATGTTAAACTGATAAAATTGCTGAACAACCCCCCTCCCCCAACCCATCAACCATCCTCCACAGGCAGACTCTCAATGACACACACCACCAAACCCCTGGCAAAGCATGAAAACACAATGAATGTTGCTGTCAGGGGAAGAAAAAAATATTTAACCTCAGGTTTTTAGAGTCATTTCCTATTTGAACGATCTTTTTTGGAAAAGCTGCCGTTGTGTGACACACTGAAATTCATTCAAATTTGAAGCAGGAAGACAAAGACACATACAAAACCCCTTTTATTGGATGACTCAGATTGCTATGATCCCTCCTGGCTTATGTGGAGTTTTTATACACTGTTGTTCTACATGTGCAAATTCATTGTGTATTGGCAGGAAGCCTCAGACCGGTACATGCAGTGGAGCAGGAGCAAAATTATGATTGTGATGCACACTCGCACAGCGCGCACGGTTACCCTCGCTGTGGCTAGTGCTCTGCACTGGCAAACATGAAAAACACTATATTTGTCCTTCCAAGAATCTGCAGCACAATGCCTCTGATTTTTTGGCACCTGTTGAGACACTGAAAAGAAATTAGCACTAGCGCTTAGTTTTTATAAATGCAGCAAAAACAGCTTTTACTGTGACAGGGGGGATGCATTTATCTATTTTAATTTTTACTTCCTCTGACTGATGAACATTAACAACCTGACAGGAAAAATTGAACTACTGTGGTGAAGGACAGGGGCACGTTCAGTGTGCACTCATTTGCTACAATTTCTGGATTGAACAATATGTGGTGTTAAATGTGTTCAACAGGTTTTGAAGTAGTCTTTTTTTGAAGTATGTATTGTTTTCTCTCATTTTGGTGGGTGTGTCAGAGGTGTTACCCAATCAGCATCAATGTGTATCTAGTATAGCTTTACTTATCTTATGTAGAATTTTTGTTTTATTTCGCACTTGGTTTGGTAATGTAAACAAATGTTTTCCACATAAACCCTTTGAAAGCTGGAGACATCACTTTTCTTATGCTGCTTTCAGAGACCTTTCACAAGTATTTAACCCTTTGAAACCTGAACAAATTGGATCAATTTCTGTCAACTAAGCAACTTGGTAAGAAATCAGCCACAAATTACAAGAAAGTAGTGGATTTAGAAAATTATTCTTAAAAGTTAGGTAAAAAGTTCTTGGGTTAAAAAAAAAAAACAAAGCTATTTGGAAAAACTATGTTCATAATTAAATTACATATTTAAAATCATGTTTTTTTCTCTTTCATTGTTTTTTTTTTGTTTTCTTTTCTTTCCTTTTCTTTTAAATAATTTTCAGGAAATTTTTTTGTACTTTTTAATAATTTCTTGGGTAACTTTTTTGTTGCTCATTGCCTTCTTGTCCCAATTGTATTTTTGAGAAAAATTAAGCCTATTTGCTTAGGATTCAAAGGGTTAAGAAAGCCCTTTCTCACCTGAACTGAATTGGGCATTGCACCTCTGTAACTTAACAGGGTATTCAACCACCACTGATTGTGAACGCAGCCCTGGTCTGAGGAGGCGCAGGAAGGAGGAGGAGCCTGGCTTGATTGTGATGGAATTGAGTTCAGGTGTGAGCTCCTTCCTGCTTTACCTGCAGCAGATCCCTGGGCTCCCTGCCAACAATTGTTTGACAGAGTTAAAAATGTGAATTTCTGTCTACATATCATGTAACCTTTATTTTACTAGAAAGTCACATTAAGATTAAAACTTCTTTTGCAAGTGAGAGCCAAGACGGGTCATATGGCAGCATTCAAACAAACAGGACAACAACAGCAAATCACAGCAGTAACAACAGGTACGTCAAAATGCATTGCAAAATACTACGCATTGTCAAGGCAGCAATATTTAATCTTGAATGTGTATTAAATGAAGCTGCTGCAGTTAGCATTGCTTGTGTGCTTGCATGTAACAATGATGGCTAATTCTGGATTATTGGGGCTAACATGGATGTCTAAAATTACAAGTTGTCAAACAACAGCAAAACTCATGATTTTATGACACCTGGTAGCCTAAAATATGTTTGTTTCACTATAGAAAAATGTACTATTTTAGCTTACTTTTGTCCCATTTTACCTGAATGCTAGAACAGACTCAGAACCCTTTCCAATAAAGAGTAAACTGTTTTGTGAAAATATTTTGATTAGAAACAAATTATTTCATAAAATGCAACATCCAACAATCATTTTTGTTATATTCTTGTTACCAAAAAGAAAAAAAAATCAACATGCCACATGGTTTCCTTGAAAATTCTTGAACCAGAGATTTTATTTTACTCTTTGCTTCGCCCATATGATAAACCAATAAAAATGATTGTTTCATAAAAAGCATATTTTGTCATTACATGGCGACTGGCTGCTAATATTTTAAACCCCAAAAATGTAAAACCTTATTTATCCCGTTTTACCTGATGTCCCACACTACCTGACTCCGTACTAGAGATACAAAAAGCCGCCATTTCAAAAGTATAACTTCCTACAGTAAGAGATTGACTTGAAAACAGTGTTTTCTGAACACAGACACCAGCTCTTTTCATTGTGACATAATGTTTCAGGATAAGTGTAGCTATGGTGCCAACTTCCAGGTTAAACTGCATGTGTTTTGTTTTTTAAAATAAAAAGATATTTCTGTTGCTATACAACAGCAGTGCTTGAATGGGAATTGACTGCATAAAGAAATCAAATCAGATGCAGCTGGAGGGCACTTTCGTGCTCTAACAATAGGAGTTTTAAAAGAATTTTGTTTTTATAAAGATTGTCTACTCAGTGTACTGTCATTATTTTCTCAAAATTTGCAGCTCCTTTGTCCTGTAGATGTAAAGACGTCCCCTTAATTGTGAGGGATAGTTGAGGCAGGTCCTAATTGTTCTATAATTAACACACAAGCATATGGGCGCAGGCCTTTGTTTTCATAAATACACTGAAAAATAGGAAATACTTTGCTTGAATACCCTCATCTTCAGTTTGATGCAGTGAGCGAGTGTAACTCAAAAGCCCACATGGAAACCCAAGACATTACCATTCATTGTTTGGCTAATTAGAGGGTAGTTGGTGTGTCTGGATAAACTGAAGTAATTAGTCATAGATTTATGGTTGGACGTCTGCTGAGACAGCAGTTGCTAACATCTACTGAAAGGGATTATTGCCTTTGTAAGGCAGCAAAAGACAAGCAGGCTGCTTTCTGATGTGATTTAATATAATATATAATTTCATATATCTCCAGAGTAGGACACAAGAAGGACAGATGCATGTGTTCCAGCATAAGCAGAAGTGTTAACACAGTGGAACAATATCTAACTTTTATATTGCCCTTACCAGACAGTGAACTGTCCCAGGTATATCACACCACTTACTTCAGCACTCTGACCTTTGTGATTAAATGTACATGTCTCGGATATTCTTGCTTACAGATTACAGAGGAGTCTATATCAAACTGGACCTGCTGGGTTTTTATCAATTCAAATTACGTTGTGTGTCGAGGCTAATAAGTTATTTTTGTTCTACTGCATCAGTGTTTTTTAACAAGGACGAAAACAGTTATCATTCAGTTATCATCAGATTGTTCCTGTTCAAACAGGGGAAATAAATCAGCAGGGGAAGGACACATTAATGACAGGGCTGTGGAGGGATGTTCCCACACAAATAGAGAACAGCAGCTCTCACTGCTCATTTGTAGTTTGCTGTTAGCCAATTGCTGATCATTTCACTGGCGTTCTTGAAATAGGACATTGTGTCTGCCCTCTAAAAAGAACTTGATAGAGAGCAGAATTTGACTAAAAGGCTCAATAATATTCCGAGTTAGCTGTCAGTTACTAAAAGGCAAATTTTTTTGGTCTGCATACAGCTCTACAAAGAGACAGACAAGCAAACACACAAAAGGGTGGATACAATATACAACCACATAACCTCTCTGGAGGAAGTAATAACTATATATACGGTGCAGACAAGGTAAACCTCACAGCAGTTTGCTGCAAAAACTGTCCTAAAAGAGTTATAAAATCTTCAGGTGGCGCTACAGATCATAAAAATCTCAGGGCAGGCATTTTCTTTTGCAAAACATCACTGAAATATATGACATACATATTCTGATGAGGAAGTTCTCATATGTGCTTAATGTTTCCAAAGTCATCTCAGTGAGCCCAGACTCTCACTGACAAAGCATAAAGTAAGAAATACAATTTCCTAGGCTTTAAATATGCAGTTTGTAAAATTTAAGGGGATTTAGTGGCAGCTAGCGGTGAGGATTGCAGATTAAAAACCAGCTGAAACTTCTCCTTGTTAAAATTTCCTCAGTGTTTATGCCTAGAAGATTTTTACCAGGAGGCAAATTATCTGCAGAGGTCTCTTCCTCTCCAAAACAAATAGACCAGAGGCCAGATGCATGTGTACACACAAAACCATGCATACACCTTTCCCCAAACATAAACAGGTATTTCTAAACATGCAGTGAGAATGTGTGCACCTCACACATTCTTCAGAGCAGGCAAAGATAGCTGCAGGTAATAAGAAGGAGATTAAATATAACTGGAGAGACAAAAAGCAATGTTTTAAGGTTGTTTGCCAACATAAATGATTATTTTATTTATTGGTTTATTTTTGCACTGTGTTCTATAAAATGTCAATCAAAGAAGCATGTATTAAGTTAAATTATGAATGAGTGATACATTTCAGCGTTATTTGTATTTACATTAATCTCCTTGTTAGTGATTGTTTAATTTTTATCATATAGAGCATTATTTTCTGCAGTGAATCACTGATCCTTATGGCATGTGGTAATAATGATGATCAAGATTTCACCGTGAAAATTATTTGCAGAAATGTGATAAATTAGAGGTACGGATGCTTACAAACATCCACAGCCGTGTGTAATGACGGCTGCTCTGGCACTGTTGGAGAACCTCGCTGATGCAACACAGTCAGTGAATTTTCAGTTCCTTTACTGTATTTCTCACTGACCTTACAGGTGTAATGATGGTGGAGGGACACGTGTCAAGATGCAAACAGATGCTTAAGGGCAGTTCTACATCCAGCTATGGTGAGCTGTGGGTGTGCAATTAGGCTTGTGCCCCTGCACCCAGAACCACAATTTTAGTTGATAAAACAAAATCAGGTATACACACAGCTTTTTAAATCTGATAAAATGAATGTGTGTGCATATTTCTGTTTCTGTGTACTCACAGTTCTAGTCGTGAATCTACACAGAGCTGTGTGCATTTGGCCCCTGCTAATTAAAACAGGTAAGAACACTGAATAAGGCAGTTTCATGTTTAAAAAAAAAAAAAAATCTGTTTCTGGGCTGTTTAATACAGTGGCCAACATTCTGTGCTACTGCAGAAACATGGATATGCAACAGCAGTTTTCATAGACCAACTCTCTATGTAGATATAAGCTCATTCTGAGGTAACATTGATTCTTATTTTCAGGTGATTATACACTAAAGAAAAAATACTTTTTTTGTAGATGTTCCATCTCTGCCAATATATCCCCTTAAATCACTGGACGGACCTTTAAGGTGTTTTCTAGACAGATAATTAGTATCATTTTAATATTTATTATGACACCATGCAGTCAGACAATTATGCAACAAAAGCCGGTTGTGGTTCCTCCACACAGGTGTTTTCATACTGTACCCCTCACAAGGTAAAGAAATAAATTCCAGATATATCCCGCGTGACCAGCCTATAACTAGAATCCTGCATCTCAATTGAGAGTTAGCATTTAGGATCATTTGTGCAAATTATTCTGTAAATGAGGATAAGGGAGCTTTATCCTTATTGGGAGTTAAATTAAAGGACCAGGGGAAATGAAGCAGAGCCCACACTGTATCCTCTTATAGCCAGCACTGACAATTGAGGCTGCCGTGAAGAGCAAAGTGTGAACGAGAATGAATTGTTTCATTTGACTGTGTGCGGCAGATGAGAATAACACCGTGTGATGAGCTACAATATTTTGACATCACTTCTCTGCTTTTCTGTTTTTCATCATCTATTCTTAGGCATCTCAGGAGAGGCTCATCTTTGACTACCTTCAGTGGAAGAAAAGAAAAGGTTCAAACTGTTGTGACATTTTTAAGGTTGGATCTGTGATATTGTTAATGGTCCTACTGGCACAAGTCGATCTCCTCAGCACATGTGGGGAATTTCCTTTCAGTGCAATACTAAAGCTGAAAAAAAAACAAAAACAAATCTGTCAGTGGTCTGTGTTTGGATCTGAAGTTGTGATCAGTAAAATAAAAGCGTAGGCAGTAAGCATCACCCTCACTACTGCGGGACTGCAGCTTCCCAAAATATACCCTACATACTGTACTCTACATGAATGTCAAAGACTGATTTGATGGTTTCATTCTCAGAACAACAATATCTCATAGAAAGCATTATTGTTAGTCACACTTACAGAAATGGCTACGCGATACGCTGCAGAATGGGAACAATACTGTAATCAGAGCTAAAACTATATTGTTCCAACCCCCAGCCAGAGAGCACATAGCAAATTATGTGAAGGCTTGAGTGCAAAACAAAGATCCAACTCAGCTCTGCTGTAACTTGTTAAGTTTGACTCAGAATTAGCAATTTCAGAAGTACAGGACTTTTTTTTTTTTAAATAACGCGACAGGAGACTTCATAGAACTGCTCACTTAAAAGAACTTTAAGTAAAATTACATATAAGCAGTAGCTATATATATATATATATATATATATATATATATATATATATATATATATAATATCATTTCCAAACAGTGAATGTTTTGAGCCCTGCTAAAGGATTTTTTTTTTTCACTGCAGACTTCTGAAACTGGTCCATTAGATCTCAGCCGACACAAACACAGTATTCTGGTAGTAACTGCAGAGTCGTAGGTGAAGCAGTGCAGCAGCCCAAATCTCTTTCAGTAAAGGGTTGTTAGTTCCTTTTGATTTGTGTTTGGCCGCCTGTCACCCAGACCCATTCCCTGAAATCACATCACTATAATGGTCTAATCAGCACTTAACGAGCCATGTTACATAAAATCAATGCCCCCTTCCATTCTAGAATGCAGAATATTTGGAGGGGCTGATGAAGGCTCGTGGACGAGGCAGGTGATGCCGTCGATGCGGACAGGCGGCCCTGCTGAGAGCTGAAGATGCACTTGCCCTTTAAGTTCAGTGATCCTCCAGAGATCCAAGCTTTTACAGCAAAATCCTTTGTTTTGCTGACTAATCGTGTATTGATTTTAACAAGTTGTTAAGCCCAAATAAGGTTGTCAGGCCACTGCCAAACAACTCCTCTACCTGTAGAGGCTCCAAGAACAGAGAGCTGTATCTCCCACTGGAGCTACCATTTGACTCCTCTTCTTGATTTATTATATTGAGAGTGTAAACAGGATAACACTTTACTTTGGGCTGTTTTTCTTAGTCGTGCAGTAATTTAATACAGACAGCAGAGCTTACAGTTTTCACCTTGTTTCATGCATACATTGCCTTGTGCTTTGTGAGGGAGGATGTCTGTGGAAATATATAAATACATGCAACACGCCATCAAGCATCACTCCCACGTGCAAGTTGTCACGGAATGTGTCAAGCCTGCGAAAAAGGGGAAATTACAAATGAAGTTCAGCTATAGATAAACACTAGGGGCATCTCACCCTCGCTGTTCCTACTGATGCATGAAAAACAGTTCCTGGATGCAACCTGAATTCAGTTGCACTGGACTATCTGCTGCCGATGAAAGCCAGCAGGTCCTTTGCATTATTCTTGATAGAACTGCAGAGAGAACATAACAATGCCAGCTTGTTTCCATTTCAGTAGACCTTGGAGCTGCAAATGAATAATATATTGGAGGCAACTCAGGGGTAAATGAATAAATCTGCAGTAGGTGGGGATTTGGAGGGAGGAGTGGGAAGTGTCATAGAGCTACAGCACTACCTTGTGGTAAAGAAAGAAATTGCAAAGTATGATTGAGGGAGGTGAGAGGTGAAGCAGATTGCAGCAGTATACTGTATTACTCTTATGATATACTGCTGCAATTAATTTTGACACATTTAAAGAGGTATTTTCATGTGTTTTTGTTTATGTCGTCATTTTTTTTTTTTAGTTTCCAAGCAGCAAATGAATCGTTTTACATGTTTTGTTTTATTTTATTTTATTTTATTTTACACCTCTGAACCCTGCGCAAGTAAAGTGATGTCAATCCAGATTTAAAAGGATTCATTTGTGGCTTGGATACTTTTGAATTCTTGTGAATTATTTTAAAACCTTGGGAAAGAAGACAATGCAAAGAAATTTCCCACAAATTGCATGAAATTATTTGATTTAGAAAATTATTTTTTTTAAAAAGGCTGGGAGAAAAATCTTAGGAAATAATGATGTTTATAACTATATTATATAAATATTCTATATTTAAAATTATGTCAGAGATTTATTAAAAATTTTAAGGCACTTTTTCAGGTCATATATTATTGCTTTTTTGTTTGTTTTGTTTTTAATTTCCTCTTTCTTTTTTGTATATTTAAGAAATAACCTAAGTGCTTACTTCCCATGTTTTTAAAAGTAATCATGCCAATTTGCTCAGGTTTCAAAGGGATAAAGATAACTCGTGATTGGTGGTTTCAATTGTCCCCACATTTCAACTTTGCTCTAAAGACACAGAAACATTTAACACAGACATCATGACCTCAACAAATCCCCATTATATTTGGCATTCTCTGTCAGTGAATTGGAAAATAGAATTGTTCTGCTCCCCATTAAGATGAGACCATGTGCATAATTGCTCCGTCCATGCTGGAGATAATTAATATCAATGACCCTGCTGACTTTTCAAATGCATCATGTTGGCTTTAATGATGATGTGTCATAAGCAGCCAGAGGTGGAGACACCCAGCTCTTTGTTTGCTGGCAGACCCAGACCAGGGGCTCCAGAGCTGACAGGTGAGACCAGGTGAATAATTGTCTATGGCATCTTATTATATTGCCAGGATGATTTGATTTACTCCAGCAGCAAATGGTGGGAATAGACCCAGTGTCGTTGTGGGTATTGGATTAACGAGGTTTACGCACAAATGGACCTCACACTGACGGCAGATACATCATGTAAGATTAAAGAGGGTTTCATGTGCTTGTTGTAGCTGTTCTCTCTGCCTTTTTACATTATTTTATCACTCCACGTGTTATACTTTAGTGTTAAAATATAAATTATTTTACATTTCCTATATGAGGAATTGACTTTTATTCATCAGCTTTTGTGGTTCCAAGGAAGATTTGAGCATGCATCATGAAATTTGTCAACTTCCCACCAAGAAACAGTGTTTGTCTTACATTAAGTTAATCACTTATTTATTTATTTATTTAAATGCCAATAGATGGTGACTGGGACACTAACATTTATATGTTTCTTGCAGAACAGAGTGCAGCCCCCAGGCTGTATTTAATAATAGAATTTAATAATAGTTCTATTAGTTGACAAAAAAAATGCAAATACTGTATGTTTTTCTCTTTTATTCACACAGATTTAATGACTTAAGAGTTTCTAGTTTTACAAACGTGATGGCTTCATCTTACTACTGCTCTACCCTTGAAAATTCTCAAAATAACTATTTAAGAATAATAATAATAATATTTTTACAACTATCTATTAAATGTTTATTTATACGTTCCATCGTTAAGCAAAATCTTATAAAACATTTAGAACAAAAAAACTCTATTAATCCATAACTTCTCACTTCTGTCTAAAAAAGGTATTTAGGCTATGAGAGGAAAACTACAACTCCCAAAAGCAATAAAATGACTGCTTATAATATACCGACATCTGATTGGGTTATCCTAACCCACGTGACTAAATTCGACGAATGATGAAACACCCAAACAGGAAGTGTTTCTGTTCTGCAAGTGGCTCAACGTGAAAGTCAAGTCAAAGCTAAACCTTCGTTAAAATACAGTTTATTGTGTTCTTTATTGTCTTGAACTTGTCGCAACATGTTGATTTGGTAGCGGTTTCAGTGTCTCAAAGTGCAGCGTTTGTAACGATGTTTCATGCTGCAGCTAAAACGCTTTCTGTTGCAACAACCGCTGCAGTATCTCGGGGAGTATTGTTCAGTATTCGACATTATTGTAGGAGGACACCCGCAAAACTGAGAGTATCCGAAGCGGTTTCAGGTGATGAATTGGGAGCGAAAATCAAAGTACAGGTAACGTTAAAGCAAACTTCTATCACGTCAGATTTTCTGCTTAACAACCATTTTCCAGTAACAAGCTGCTTGATTTAACGTTACTGTGTTTTCGTGTATTTTCACAGTATTTAATGTATAAATATTAACCTATATTTCATATTAATATTGCCTGCACTCACCTGTTTTTATATTAATCTTTTTTAAGCACTGGAAACTTATGTTTTTTTGTTGTTTTTTTTTATTCACTTAGCTGAGGGACAACTCAGCTATGCTAACTTTAAATAGTCATATTTGTTCTTTTTAGATACCCTCAAAACTCGCAAGTGGGTTTAAAAGGATTGTTTTTGTTAAAATCTCCAAAATCACACCATCTGACATATTATCACCAGAAACTATGAAATATATGTTTTTACAGTGGAGAGGGGCTCACTCAGAGAGGCTCAAGAAAAAATAAACCCCAGCCACTCTCCTAATCTGATCAATACAGTACAGTACCTAAAATGTATAACACTAGAATGTAAAATATGTAAATACAATATATTTTAAAAGTATGCATTTGGCTACATTACAATTTATAAAACCAGTGTGTAAAGTCTAAGACATATAAAATATATGCATTATGCTACAATGTAAAACACAGTACATAAAGAGAAAAAAAGAGTATGAAATATGGACCAATATACATGCACAAATGTACATTTACTAAACCTTAAGCGTGCACTGAAAGATCTGTTATCAACACATCCTTGAGTTCCAACTAGCGCTGCATGTGGCCTAATCTATGACAATGCTGTACTTTGCTTTCCAACCATAACTGCA
The DNA here is from genome assembly GCF_026936395.1 of Plectropomus leopardus. Classification (NCBI taxonomy): domain Eukaryota; kingdom Metazoa; phylum Chordata; class Actinopteri; order Perciformes; family Serranidae; genus Plectropomus; species Plectropomus leopardus. The sequence goes on from NC_142181.1 coordinate 29,807,871, forward strand.
TATGGATACCACAAGTGTATAAAACCCTGATTCCCAAAAAGTCAGGACACTGTGTAAAATGTAAAAAAAAAAAACAAAAAAACAAAACAAAACCAAAATGCAATGATTTTCAAATCAGTTCTGAATTATAATCAATTAAATACAGTCCAAAGACAAGATATGTTTAATGTGATACACTTAGTTGTTTTTTAACAAATATGCACCCATTCTGAATTTGATGCCTGTGATATGTTTGCAAATCAAATTCAGTTTGAAGTTGTATTTTACACAGCGTTACAATGTTTCTGGGATTGAGGTTGTACTTTTCATTGACATTTTATTGAAAAAGAATGATGAGTGTAATTCTTACTATAACATAGAAACAAGAAGATATTTTTGTGTTACCAGAAGGACCAGCTAAGTGTAGTTTGATTTGTTTTCCTGTTGCAGGGATGGGTTCGCTCAGTTCGACCACAGAAGGCAAATCTCTTCCTCCATGTGAACGATGGGAGCTCTCTGCAGTCACTGCAGGTCGTCGCAAGTTCAGAGCTGAATGATCAGTGAGCTCTTCAGTTTTATTTCCTGTAGATTATCATTGACTAAACAGTTTAGGCACAAAGGAAGCACATACACAAAATACTCTCTTCTTTTCTCCCCTTAAATTCAGGTTGCTCACATTTGGTTGTGCGGTTGAAGTCACAGGAACTCTTAGGAAAAGTCCAAACCAAAAACAGCCCATTGAACTGGAAGCAGACCAAATCGATGTAGTTGGAGAATGCAAAACTGTGGTATGGGAAATAATCTCCTCTAACTTCACACACACATGATTCTAGCTTCAAATGATCCCTTATCTTTGTTTTAACTTTGTATGAGGCCATCGAATAGGAAATGTAGTTTAATATTGTCGCTTTGTCCTCTTGTTTCAGGATTTTCCCTTCAAAATCAAAGAGAGACACGGCCTTGAGTATATTCGCCAGTTTCCTCATCTCAGGTGTAGAACAAATGCCTTCAGCTCCCTGTTGAGAATACGAAGTGAGGCCACTTCAGCAATTCACTCGTATTTCAAGGTGAGAACATGATTGGAGGAGTTTTTAATCAAATTCAAAGCAAGACTTTTTGTATTTATCTTTTTATTTTTTATTTTCCAGGAAAATGGCTTTGTGCATATTCACACTCCAGTCATCACCTCAAATGACTGCGAAGGAGCAGGGGAGCTCTTTCAGGTCGAGGTGAGTATTTACACGTGTTTATATTGTGTTTAAAGTTAATGTCATATCCTATTAATTTGATGCTATTTTAGCTATACGTGTGTTGATGGTTTAGCACGTTCTGTTTTTGTGCACCAATTGCCTGGAATAGACTACCCATACACATAAGAGAAGTAACTTCTCTAGATAGTTTTAAAAAGCAGCTCAAGACCCATTTCTACACTCTTGCTTTTAATTGATTCCATCTTCTACTTATTTTTATTGCATATTATGTTTGTTATTTCTTATGAACTTGTTTTATGCTGAAACGCCCTTTTGCTGTTTTTATTTTTGTTGTTTAATATTTCTTTTGTATTTATATTTATATTGTCTTTGTATTTATATTTCTTGGCCTGTCTGCAGCTTGTTTTCAAAGTTATGGTATTCATGTGCTGGTGATTTAATTTAATTTAATTTAATTTAATTTAATATTTATAAATATATACATATATCAATATTGGTTTTAATTTTTAGCACTTTCACGTGTAAAGCACATTTAGCTGCATTTTATGTATGAAAGGTCCTATACAAATAAAGATGATGATGATTATTATTATTATTGCATTCCCTTTAGTGTGTGTAATAGCCAATCTACCCTTTGGCATGAACAGAAAGAATAATAAGACTGCTTAAAATTTTAAAACCTCTACTTTCACCACAGCCAGCAGGCCAAGAGAATAAAGACGAAGAGAGCTTTTTCTCTGTCCCAGCCTTCCTGACTGTGTCCGGTCAGCTTCATTTGGAAGTGATGTCAGGGTGAGATAAACTCCTCTGGTGATTGTCTGTACTTTTGTAAAATTCACACGGCATACTTGTTTTTCCAGCCTCAGAAAATAAGACACAAAAACATGCACATGCACTAAACAATATTTATAATTATGCCATGTCACGCATACTCTTCTAGGGCTTTTTCTAGAGTCTACACATTTGGGCCAACGTTTCGGGCAGAGAACTCCCAAAGCAGACGCCACCTGGCTGAGTTTTACATGGTGGAGGCTGAGGTCTCCTTCACACAGTCTTTAGAGGATCTCACCAAGGTACACCATGTCATTGTCCTCAAATACAATATTGCACTATGATAATGATCAAAGTGACACATAACACAATGTAATATAGCCTGTTTATCATTTTTTAGTCATCATATTTCTTTGCATATAGTAGATTAATTTCTTACAAGGGTTGTGTTGGTATTAGATTTTCATGGTACAATAACCAATATCACTGTTTTACAGTATCACGTATTAAACAGCTATTATTACCAGTTACAATGGTCTAGGATTTGAAGTGTAGACTCATTCTGACACTGGTACTGGTATGAGAAATTCCTCTGATGCTGCTTTAAATGCTGGATGTGGCATCAACAATTACGGAAGTCTATGCACATATACCATACTAGTCATTTATTAATAAACTTAGTAGTTTCATGCCTGGAAAAAACAGAGGTTTTTCCCCAGAGAATCTGTTTTTCTTTACTGCTCTACAACAGTAAGCTAAACAGCAGCCACTGGCAACTACTGTTTTAGAGCAGTGAAGAAGAATTGATTTCCAGTAAACGGTGTTATGTTAGCTGTAAGCAAAATGTCAGCATTTAATCTGAGAAAGCAATACAACAATGATAGCAACCAATCATCCACAATGTGTTAGTAGCATCCGTCAATTCTTTTTTTATTTATTTAACATGATGGTATCAGATTGGTATCAGATCGGTATTGGGAAGGAAAAAATGGTACTGGGACATCTCTATTGATGTGTATTGGTATGTGCTGTACTGTGTGAACACAAGGTTTTATCATTTTGTCATCTTTATTTTCTCTCACAGTTAATCACTTTGAAAGATCACTTTGTCCTGAGAAGAAGAGACTAACTAGCAATAAAGGGACAGTTCAGATTTTTTGAATTGGGATTGTATATGGTACTTATCTATAGTCATTGTATTACATACAGTAGATGTCAGTTAGCACGCTCCCAGTTTGGAGAAGCTGACCGGAGTCCGACATGGAAGCTAAGTAATGTACTGCTACAATACTTTTAAGTGTATGCACTATTTAGAGTATTTTCACTGCTTTACCTTAATATCAGACACTGATTTTCAGTGGGAAAATGAAACTGTTATATCGCTCTTTTCAAAGCTATACATTACTCAGAAAAACAGTGATTTAACATCTTAAACATATTTTGTGTCATTTTGGGACTTTGGCATTTAATAGAGTTGGTTTGGATTCACCGGCAGTGGACCAGCAGCTCCCCTGTTCAGCAAGCTTAAATGACTGTTTTTCGTCAATGGAGTCTGGTGGCTTTGACGAGAGCATAGCTGGGGAACTGAAGCTGTTAACGGCTGCCCTGTCAGAACAAGCTGTTTGACAGAAAGATAAAGATGTGAAAATGCTATACCAATACTAACTATAGTGTACACTTCAGCTGATATTGGTGTTTTTTGTTGGGGCTTTTTTTCAGGTGGCTAAAATAAGTTTTGTTGCTGACCCATCCACAGCGATACATTGCTTAGCTTCCGTGTCGGACTACAGCCTGCCTCTCCAAAATCAACAACCAACATCTACTGTATGAAATACAATGTACGTGAATAAGTACACCATTCCAAAAAAAAAAAAAAAAATCCCTTTAAAGTTGTTTGGTAACCTTTTGATAAAACACAGCCATCACAGCTTGGCTTATTCTTTAAACATGAAGATGCTGGATGAAGTGAACTAATGTCACATGACATCAATTTCTGTGTACTGAAGTTCAAATCTTACACTTGCCTTAGTGACTTTTAAAGTTGCCTTTACACCAAGTTGCCCAGCGAAGCTTTAATTATTAATCAGGGCCCCGCTCCTTAGGTCATGGAGGACATGTTCAGATCTGCCACGGAGCATGTCTTGGCTCACTGTGTGGAGGATGTGGATTTGTTTCACAAGCATGTGACTCCTGGACACAGGGTGAGTCCTGAAGGGCACTTATTTAACTTGAGTGCATAACCTGACTCCTTATACAAACCAGCCTCAGCTACATCTGACTGCATTATTCTCTCACTTACATTTTTCTTCATATTTTATCCTTGCACTCTTAAGGACACTGTAGAAGCGATGCTAAAGAAGAAATTCCCTGTGTAAGTCTCCATTTTTCAAACATGGCATATAAAATTTTATCAGCTAAACAATAAAGTGAAATGTTAAAGGCATTGAATAACTCATACTATCTTTATCTACTTTTAGGATAACCTACAGTGAGGCTATTGACATCCTAAACCGCAGCTCTCAGAAATTTGTTTTCCCAACAGATGTAAGTGTTGTATTTTCTCCCTGATAAAGCTTATACTTTATGTTTTATACCAGCGCTATTATTTCACAGTGCTCCACATTGACTGCAGCTCTCCTTTTCTGCAGTGGGGTTGTGACCTTCAGACAGAACACGAGAAGTACCTGGTGAAACATTGCGGCAACATTCCAGTCTTTGTCACTGATTATCCGTATGATCTCAAGCCTTTTTATGCAAGAGACAACCAGGATCATCCCAAGCATACAGTAAGACGCAGTTACGCTGTTACACATGCGGACTGAATCAATGATTTAACCAGTCATCTCCATCCTTGTAATGTCAGTTGGGTTATCGCAGCAATTTGCATATCTACGCTCCCGACTGTGGTTTGTATGCAGGCAGCTGCGGTGGATCTTCTTGTGCCAGGAGTTGGGGAGCTCTGTGGGGGCTCGCTGAGAGAGGAGAGGCAGGATCTGCTGAGGGCTCGGCTGGAAGAGTAAGAACATTCACTCCAGGGGTATCTGAAGGCCCATGTTAATATGTTTAGGCTACGGTTGTCAGTATCTGCATAGTTGCCTTAAATATGATGGTATTTTAATTAATAAAGCCCAAGTATGGTCACTCTTCGTGTGCATGCACATTTCACAAGTGCTGCATTGGCTGTTTTCTATAAAACCATCCACAGCATCTCAGACATCTTTTCAGGATTCTTTCCACCTCACAGGGCAACAATGTGCAGACATTATAAAATGAGGCTTTTATGTCCCTGACTTACCACATAGTGTTGGCAAAACTAAAGGATACATTTGACATTTATATTGAATATACATTAAAAGGGTAACTTCTATTTTTTAACCCAGACCCTATTTTCCAATGTTTTTGTGTCCAAGTGACTACTAGGAATGACCATTTTTTAAACTGGTCCAGTATTGAGCCAGAGTGCTGCAGCCAGCAGCCACGAAACAGGCTCCAATGTAATAACTCATTTGCATTTGTGCGCTGTCAGTTCACATCCACTAAAATTGCTTGATTTTACCACTGATAGGCTCAGATTGTTATTTTAAGTGTCACATGATATTATGGAAAGGCTCCCTACAATAATAGACCTTTTTGTTAAAGAGCAAGACCCTTTATTGTTAACCAGAAACAGTCCTAAAATTACTATTACCAAACTCACCAGACTCCATTTAAAAATACTGTAATTTTATCATCGTAAAACACTTCATTTGAAGTCAACAAAAACAAAATAAAACTAGCAAATGCTTTCTTTGTTCATCTTGTTTCAACAATCACCAACTCTGATTTGGTTGAAATAAGCCCTTAATTCACACAATTAGATGTAAAAATATGCTGACTCTATACACCCTTATATACTGTTTATTTAAATGGTAATTGTTGGTTTGACAGTAGCAATTTTGGGGCTATTTCTGGTCAAAACTTACTCTTGAACAAGATGATCTATCTCTGTAGGGATCCTTTCCATAATGTTGTCAGACACTTAGAATAACAATTTGAGCCTGTCAGTGGCAAAAATAAACACATAAATGAATGTATATTGATGGTGCACAAATGCCCCAAATGGTTACATTGCAGCCTGTAATGCTGCTTACAGCTGCAGCCCAAACTCGCTCAATACTGAGCCAGTTTCAAACATTGTTGTCTACACTTAGACACAAAAACATCCAGGTTGTAAAATTCCAAATTACCCATTAACATTTATACATTTATATTATTCAATTATATAAATGAAAATAATGTAACAATTAACAGATTTTAGATTAGATTAGATTTTACTGACAGTGTTCAGTAGCTGTGGACAAGAACAAACTTTTGTCATATCTTTGTCAGACACTGACACTGACTGTCCGGTGAATTTATTCATCACTTTAAGTGCAATCCTGATATGTAGAGCCCCTGGTGTGAATTTGTAACCCTCAATCAGTCACAGAAGAAAAAGTCTGCAAAGAAAGTTCACTATGTTACTTGCACATGGATTGATAATATATAAAAACAATGCCAAAGATGATTTATTGTAGTTGTGTTTTGCACAAAGGTTCTTACATTATTTATCATACTTTTTCAGGGTTGGATTAAAAGACACCTACAGCTGGTAAAATATATTAAAAAGTCTTTATGTTAAAAACATTTTCAAAGAAGCATTTTTACACAGCAACAGAGTTGTATGACATGTATTTTCTTTTTTTGCAGGTATCTAGATTTAAGGCGATTTGGCTCCGTCCCTCATGGCGGTTTTGGACTGGGATTTGAGCGATATTTGCAATGTATTCTCGGTGTGGACAACATAAAAGATGTGATTCCTTTCCCTAGATTTTCACATTCATGTCTTCTATAAAACACTTCCAGCCCGGCAGATATTTATTTTTAAGTCAGTGAAGTCTGTTTTTGATGTCTGGCAAACATCAAATAAACACAATATTCAACATTGTTTTTGTTTTTATTGGTTTATTTGTGTTTGAATATAGGTCGTGTTTTTTTTTAAATGTATCTTTACCTAACATAAAACATTAAAACATTATTAGTATTTGGGAGTACTCTTTACCAAAATTTAATTTAATTTTCTAATTTGTACAAGATCTTCAGTCCTACAACATATAGAGGGAATTTTCTTTATATTTTTCATCACTTCCAAGAAAAGTGTTCAGTTGCATCAAATTATATCTCACCTGCAACAACTTCCATATTTAAAAACAAAATTGGTTTTCAGAGCAGAGTATTCCAACTTTCCACAAGATGGTGCTTTTCCCCATCTCACTCGAAAAATGCGACTCTTTAGCTCAGTCGATAACAGCAGCTATTGATTCTTAATTTGACATTTTTAAAGGCGCATTTAGACCAAAAAAAATCTTTTAGTTTTGATTGATATTCAAATATATTTGGTGAAGCATACAATACATGTTTTATGTAATAATGTTGTATTGGATGCGTTTCCGTATTTGAAATAAAAACAAATACATTTAACATCTGTTTTGTGTGAACGCAGATAAATAGTATGGTAGGAATCTTTCTGTTCCTGCTTTATTTAAACTCCTTTTGCGATCCTGAAGCTACTTTGTGGCGAGCAGTTCTCCCACCCTGTTCATCCCAGCGCAGCCCATCCCTCTCTTTGCTCGGTGGGCGTGGTATGAGTTGGGAAAACAAACTGCAGACACTCTACGATACTTCCTCACCCTGCATCAGTTGAGTTTACCCGCGGCTCCTCGTCAGCTGGCCGTGCGTAATTCCCCAAGAGTCGAGTTGCGCCTTTTTTTGGTATTCTTTCCAACTGTGGTTTTGCGCGCTGGTTGTTGCGCACGGGAGCGACTGGTAACATCTCCCAGCACTTTGATTTTTTTTATCAAATGGGGGGAGCAGACTGCACCAGCGAGAGCCAAACGCCGACAGCACTTTGAGGAGGCGAGCCTTCAGGAGCCGTCATGTACTAGTGACAGACGGCGGTTGTAGAGCGAGAAGAAACAGCACACACTGACAAACATGAGCGGCGGCGAAATCATCTTCCAAGGCTGGCTGAGGAAGTCACCTCCGGAGAAAAAACTCCGAAGATATGTGAGTGCATTTCACTTTGTGTTTGTGAGTGTGGTAGAGGAGTTGTTGCGTTGTTGTGTTTTTGTTCATCTCAGAGAAGTGCTGTGAGATATTTTTTGCCCAAGTTATAGCAGGTGCATCCCACCACCATCTGGACCTCTCCCCTGTTTTTAATGACCTACAGGAGGCTCCACATGTTATGATTGTGAAAGTTTTCTATGAAAATGCCAGGTTTGACTTAGAGCCCACTGTGGGGTCCTGTGGCAACATGGAGGTAAGCCTGTGTAATACCCGACAGCTGTCTATAATTTAGACTAATTAGCTATCAGACACAACTGCCATTTGGCTTTATCCGATCATGCTGAGGTAATGTCTAATCAAGCATTGATGTGACCAGTTTTCATCTGACTGGTGTCACAACAGTAGTGACAACTGCACAGCACTTGAGTGCCTTGATAAGGCTTTATAAGCCAAAGCTGCTAGTATCTCGCTGGGTGCCGGGCAGGGGACTGCCTACAAATCAGATAATAGGATTTATGGAGGCAGATAGAACCATGAGACAATCTCCTATAAATACAGCTGTCCACTGTTTATGTATGGTGTTGCATTACCAGGCTTCTCCATGTTCCTACGAGCTGACTTTGCCATGATGTCATCCTTGTGTTTCATCTGGAAATCCATCCTTGAATGTCTTCAAATGCAGCCCCCCTCCCCATTGTCCTGTCATTTCCTCATTGTCTTCCACTTAAAGCTGGCTAATGTTTACACAGAGACCACCGTGGTCTGTGTGGAACAGCAGCTGCAATGGTACAGAGGAAAAAACTTCCTTGGTTCATAGCAGTACTGTATAAACAATGAGAAAAAAACCCTCTCACAAGGCAAAAATTATGGCCTTCCTCAGGCAGGAGAGCGGTCCTTCTCACCCTGTATCCCTCCCTCAGCTATAACCTATAAACACCAGCATGCATGCAGTTTGAGCCAGAAAACAGGGTCATGAGATGGAGTGTCCTGAACTTGTGAATGCCATAATCTGTCAATCTGAAATTCCTTCCACTTAAAGTCAGGCAATGGACAATCGGAGCCATTTACTCACCAGGATTGCTGTCATCTGACATAGTTGACGTCCTAATGCAGAGGGATATTTTCAGATACTACTTTCACATACTCTCAGACATTCCAGCCTGAAGGTGTGTTTCTCAAGGAGCACGGTGACAAGTTTGATCGGTCATTATATTGGAATGAGCTGAGGAGGTGTAAGGAATATATTGTTTCAGAGCTGTGTTGAATTTTGCCTCTTTTTAGGAGATTATTTGCAACAATGAAGCCCGTTCCCTGTCAATATTCCACCTCTTTCTACCACAAAGTCCCCCCTGAGCCAGACGAGGCCTGTGTTTGTTAATCAGTAGTCAGTTGTTGAAATGATTGGTCATTGTATTCAAGAAAAAGTCTCCTGTGACCTTCCACAGATGTGAAAATGTGGCATGCTGCTATGCAGCATAGGATCCAGTGCAGGCCTGAGAGAGAGTAAAAACTGGTACTACCACTGGCATGCAAATCATATGCAAAGTCAGGGAGCAAAACACTTGTGGCAGTTGAAGCCTGGATCTGACGGGGGTGAAGACAGGAGACGACATGTTTATGCTCCATAACAAGCATGACTAGTCTTGGTTAAATGCTAGGTAATTGTTTACAAATTCTATTAATTCAAGCAGTGACTCACTCTTTCTACAACAGCTGCTTGCTTCACAAACACATGATAAACTGTCTGTGTCCCCCCTTTAAACATGTGACGGTGGTGCTGCAGGCGTGTGTAAAACAGTGTAATGTCTCAGGGCTGCTAAATGAATCACTGGTTGGAGTTGATCTCTTCTTGGGGCTGATCAAGGCTCCAGAGGTGGGCAGTGTTTTGAGGGGAGAGAGGTGGGAGTGGCCTGGTTGCTTTTATTGAACATTGTCCAGAATAAGCAGAAGGAACATGAAAACAACTGACAAATCCAGCACTTACTCTTGCAGGGTTCTGTTGAGGTTGTTTTACTCATCAGTCAGTGGTCAGACAATATGCTGCATCATGTCTGCCACATCAACCCCCAAACTGTCTTTTTATTTGTAGCTACAGCTCAGGTGATAACAAATCAATATAGGGTTAAAAATATCTCTGACTTGTATAAACAAAAGATCTTACGTCTTTCTAACATCCCATGTTGACATAAGCATAATCACAAGTCCTTTAAAGGAATCATGCAGGCACACTGTGAAATCTGATGAGTAGATTTGACTTTTTTCACAAAAAATATAGGAAACCAATTGCCTTGAAAAATGTAAGTATAACTATTTGTACTGATGTGTTTACTTTATATCTAAGTTTTAAGTTAACTTAAAATTACTTTTGTGTACTTAAAATTGTGAAGTTGTTGCAACTTAAAAATGACAACTTCAGTCTGCCAATCTTTCTAAATAGGGGTGTCTACACTGTATCGCTCATGATAATACCAGTGTAATTTTTAATATGATAAGAAAAATTCATTTAGTGATAATGGCAATATTTCAAATGTTTGACATAATGATGTCATACCATTATGCACAGTAAAAACAAGCATGGCTAAAAGTAAAATTGCTACTTCAAAGGGTATGGCATTCAGCAGCTGTTTGTCTAATTTAGTTGATTGTTTGATTTTATTTTATATTTTATGCAGAATCTGAGTTGCTGCTGTTGTTAACAAACTAAAGAAATGAGAGATACTTTTGGTTTAGTTTTTACTCAATAATTGTAGGGAAACTGTTACATTTATGTTGACAGTTTTTTAGTATTTTCTCATATCGCCAAGAATATGGTTAATGCAAAAATACCCTGAAATATCATGATATTATTTTAGGGCCATAACACGCAGCCCTATTTCTAAGTGCTGTAACTTCAATAAACCAAGTGTACTTTGCTATAAATCTGTATTTTGCTGTTTGCAAAAGAGTTAATCAAATTTGTATATTCTTAAACATATTACCTTAGTAGCTATATTTACTTATTAGTTATATTTACTTAATGTTATGAGGTTATTGTAACCTAAAAATGTTTAATAAAATCAATCTTCAATTGCCATCAAACCAAGTTTACTGTGCTATATTTCTGTATTCTTCTGGTTGTAAACTAGTCAGTTATATTTATATATTTTTAAACACGTTAACAAAACAGAATCTCCAAAATCAAGTTAAGTCAGACAAACTTGGTTTACTGAAGTTGCTAACAGTTAAAAAGAAAAAGGTAATTTCACCTGTCATTTTTAAGTTGCATCAACTTCACAAAATAAAAGTAAATACAACTACATTTTGCGTAAACTTAACAATTGGATATAAAACCATCAATTAAGATATAGTTATATTTATTTAACCTTTTTCAAGGCAATCGGTTTCCATGATTATTTTAAGTAAGATCAACTTGTCAGATTTGACAGAGGAGTCTTACTTTGCATGCACACTATGAATCATGCATGCAACCTGTCATACTGTAAACAATTTAATTCCTGTTCTCAGGTCGGGATCAAGCTGCTGTTGGCTAAATCCTCCCATCTGCTTGTCGTTGTATCTGACATCACAAAACATGTCTGTTCACATACAGTAAAGCATTGCCACATTCCAGACAGATCATATCGGCAAGATGATAGTTTCTGCTTTCTCCCGCTGCCAGTTTCTCTACTGTCTTGCCCTTGTGGATGGAACAACCAAAGAGAGAGGAAGAGAGGTGGTGGTGCTGGTGGTGGGGGGAGTCGTGAGTTTTTTGTAGCAGGCATAGCAGAGCAGCAGCCCCTGTGTCCCACTGTCAGCTGCTGGGTCTGCCGTTGTTTTGCAGAGGGGCTTTGGGAAGTCCTTGCCCTCAGAGGTCAATGGAGAACGCCTCCCAGTTCCTGCTTTGACAGACACCCAGCGCTCGCACAGACATTTTCCTTGTTCCACTTTATCTGTGGGCCCTCAAATGGGCCTTCCCCCAGCAGCTACAAAACTGGGGTGGCTTTATGTGTCTGCAGTATCAAAGTCAGATTAGTTTATCATTGTTGGATATGTTCGGCTAACAGGATCCTTGTGATTGACACAAGGCTGCAACCTACGATCTTTTTTATTGTTGGTTAATGTGTTGATTATTTTCTCACTCCATTTCAGCAGCAAAATGCCTCTCCAGGGTTAAAATCTCCTTTAATCTGATTTATCTATTATTCCTTAGCATAAGACACATAATAAATAGCGGAAAATGCCTATTACAATTTCTCAGAGGCCAGCGTTATGATCTGTTAGAAGTTCTTTTGTGTAAGCAACATTTCATAACCTAACAATCTCACATTTAAGAAGCTTATCAATCTTATCAAAATTGTCCCTGAAACATTTCCTGTAAATTAGCTTTTCAGCAGCTCACTGACAGTCTTATAGTTGTTTGTCACAGAGTTATACTTTCCCATCTTTTTCTTTCCCAACCCCAAGTGCATCCACTCTTTCCCATTCATTGTGAAAATCCCAGGGTGGCCTTGTTTGAACCTTTGTCATAATATCCTGTCCTTTGCCATGAACTCTGCCATAGCCTGTGTGTTTTCTGCTCCAAACTTAATTATTGCACCACTAGCAGATGCCAGACTTCCTCTGGATGGTACCTACAGGAAGTGTTGTGACAGAGGTCCCATGACAGGGAAAGATATTGAAATGCTCTGTAAGTATATAAATGTATTTCCATCTCTCAAGACTCTATTAGCTGAGCTTAAAAATACTGCTACTTTCTGAAGGAAATTAGATCCCATTGATTTTTCTCTTGTGATTTGGGGCAGCAGTGAGAATGTTTTTTACTTATTTGCTGAACTCTGAGAAAGTATACTATCACAGGGATGATGGTTTCATTTAATGGTGCTAAAAATAGAAAATGAGTTAGACCACAACAACATGGCTCATAAACAGCTGAACAAAAAACAACTATTGGGATCAGTTCATTTTTATTTCAGACCCCACTACTGATGCAGAGATCATAAATGATTACAGCTCAGGAGAGCATTGTACCAGTGAGAGCATAAGCAAATAATTAATTTGGCATCTAAGATATAGT